>NC_090374.1:166393421-167665088 GCF_036365525.1 Heterodontus francisci
TGCAGATAAATTGACAGTTTTGGTTGTATCATTGATTTCCAATGACTCCAGTACATATCTTTCATGATTTGGGCTGGTGCCAAACTTGAACCTAAGTGTATGTTTGCCAGATTTATTTGGGCACATGGTGTTAGTGGCAAAAGTTTCCAGTTGTTTGACTTCATCAACATGATGTGTCAGGTTCACAATGTGGAATGTTTTCTTGTCTTCCGGCTGAGAATTACTTCTCTCTGGGTCTTGTCTCATGTGTGGACTTTGGCACTCTCCTTGCTGCTGTTGCCCCGTTGCTGCACCTTTCTTTTGTTTGTCTTTGTCCTTCTGCGGCTTCTGGCTGCGTCTTTGGAGCCAGGTTTCTTGCATAGGCAGGCCCAGTATCCTTTTGCACCGCACACCTCGCACAGGTCTCAAAATGTAGGGCAATTTCTCCATGAGTGGGAAAGACCGCACTTACCACACAGCTTGTTTGCTCTTTTTGGGCTAGTTATGATGCCCCTACTGTTAGCTTCACCTAGTGTTTGCATATGCTGTTGTCTAGCTACAATGGCTTCATATTTCCTGCCATCTTCCAGCAGTGCATCAATACTGTGATCTCCCACCCGCGCCCCCCCCCCCCCCCCTCACAAGAAGTCTTTCTAAAACGCTTCAATAGGTGTTGATACGATCACCAGTTCCATTATTCGGTCTGACAGCTCAGCTTCTGAGTAATCTCATTCATTGCCATTACCATGGCATCTACTGCCAAACTGGTCTATTGATTCCCATGGCTGTTGCCTGTAGGGCATCAATTCCAGGTGGTGAATTCTAAAATTCTCTTTCAGTTCACATTGGGAAATTTGGTATCCATCTTCCTGCTGTTCTTCTGCTTAAAACTTGCTTTAAGACTCGTTCTATGACTCTGCACTGGTTCCCTTTCAAGAAACGGACTGTTCTTTAGATTAGCTGTTTTACTTGACAGGAGCAGGTGTTTGCAAGTGCTGTGCGTTTATCTTGCTTTCAGCACTCAATACTTTTCTTTTTACAAAGCTGTTCACTCGGCAGTTCAATAGTTTTTTTTAGATTTTGTTTATGTTGTCCATGCTCGAGTGGTTTTAATCTTTTTTTTTTTAACTGTGGCTTCGTGAATGAAAGCTCTTATTCATGCTCGAGTTGTTAATATTTTTTTTTAAACTTTGGCTGCATGAATGAAGTTTCTGCTGAGATCAGGTTTTCCCACTTTTTTCTAATGGATGCCTCCTGTAATGGTGCCAACCTCTGGATCAGCTTGGGAGGAAAGTCGGGTCTTCGCCATTTTTTCTACATGGGGCTTTTGAAAAAAAAAAAAATCGCTCTTTTGAAGCACATCACAGATTTTTTTTAAAGCAGTATCTCTCGACTGTCGGGACAATGACTCACCCAATTTACATGCAGCCTGTTAGTCTGAGCTCAGTCTTCTACAGATTGAGGTAAGTTCCTTTTTTTTTTAACTGTTTGAGCCAGTAATTTTTGAACGTTCTCTCTAGTGGCTGTAGAAGTAATTTTAGTGTTGTTTTACCTGTGGTCTTCAAGCTTAGACTTTGTTTCCTCACCACAGCTGCCACCATGCGAGTTCTTTTATGTTGTCTGATGCAACATAAATGAGATGCGTGGATTTGAGTTGGTTGAAGATCTCAAACAGGATTATTACAGCTAAGTTATATAGTACAATACAGAGCTATTTGCAGAAATTTCCTCTAGGTGTTACAGTTGCAAAGTGACTCAGGCTTGTAGTCACATGACTGCATCCTGGTACTTAGCTCATAGCATATCTTAAAGGCAATCATACAACAGCCTCAGCAGCAGTCCTCAGGAAGCCTTTTCCTGCAGTGTGCACCCCTCCACCTCTGCCTGAAGTCAACTCTCCTGAAGAACCCCTAACGGCTCAACTGAAGAATTGAGGAGCAGACTGAGAAGCTGAAAACATGCTATACGGAAGAAACCAGTGGCCCCATGGTTTAGCGATGCCTCCCTGCTGGTTCTCTTGGCTGTAAGGAAAAGGCGGGAGATTGTCTTCCCAAGGGACTCCAAGAGGAGACCCTCCCGCCTGACCAAGCAAGCCTGGATGGAGATTGCAGAGGGCAGTAGCTGTGGGGTCACCCCTCAATCCTGGGTGCAGTGCTGCAAATGGATCAATTACCTCCTTTGTTCTGGCAGGATGAGTCCTCTATATTGCCCTCCTTTTTGGGGCTTGCACATAGCAACACGAGATAGTGTGCTACATGGGAGGGAGTGACCACCCAAGCGGCGGCAAGAGGGTGCGGCAGCAGCAGATCCTTTCTGATGCATGGCTGCATCTTGGCGACAGCCGGCCCTCTGAGTTTGCTCACTCCTACCACGTCCTTTGAAAGCAGATGCATAGAGGAGGCATTTGGGAGCCCGATCATTGGTCAAAGATCTGCCACCTGCATAAATATTGTTCTAGTCTTTGTGGGAAAACTAACAATGTTCTTCTTTCTGCTTGCAGGACAGACAACAATTAAGACATGGCAAAAACTGGTGGAGGCATCCCCAATATTCAATCTCTGACACTGGCAGAGGAGGAGGCCCTGCAACTGTCTGGCCACATGATTGCAGATGGTGAGACTGGAGTGTCAACCCAAGCGAGTGAGGATATCCACATCAGGCATGTTTGCGATGAGAGGTGAAGCCCTTATCCCCTAGACCAGGGATCGGCAACCTTAATAATAAATCTAGTCAAAAATGTAATCTTAAGAGTCGCAATGCTGTTACTCAATTACCAATAATGAAAAACAGGACAGAGACACATTTCAACAACATTTTAAAGGTTTAACAGAAAAGTTATTAATGGTATGATTCTTTAAACTTTCATTAACCTTGTACTTGTGAGAAAGTAACAAGTTATTTATTGAACTTAAAAATGGATCCGCTTGATCGCCGTCAGGAGCCACACCCGAGTCCTTAATGAGCCACCGGTTGCCGACCACTGCCCTAGATGTTTGTGTTCTCTCATGCAGGTCTTGGCACTCCAGAAGGGTGATCATCTGCAGAAACCGGGGGCTTGGAATCCATCTCTGAGGAGGAGGAGCAATCCTGAGGGTGCAGCGTGACTACATTCCCCTGCACCCTCTATCAGCACACAGACTCTCACATTGTTGGGTATGGGTTCATGAATAGATTCAGGGTCACAAGCTGATGAGCACATTACAGACACACCCGAGCAGCTGATGGAAGCTGTGACAGCAAAGGCCACTGACAGTCAGATGACTGTAGGAGACCAGGCCTGTGCTGACCTCTAGGCTAATGACGTGTCTTTGGAGTCAGGGAACATGCTGAAGTTGCTGCAAGAGGAGAGGGACCATTTGGCGGAGCTTCCAGAAGCTATACACAGTCATGCATGGACAATGGAGGAGTCCATCCAGGTCATGTGTGTTGCCATGTGTCAGGCACATGCGCACATGGTTTTCTGCATAGAGAGTTCGGTGGCGCCCATGGAGAGTCAGATCCAGCAAACCAGTCAGTCGATGCCGGACATGGTGTGACCTGCTCATCATCGCCTTGTCCATGAGCTCCTGCAGCAGTGGCAAGGCGAGAGGGGTTGAGGCACTTGGAGTCCCCACCAGGTTCTCATCCTTCTCCGGTCAGCAGGGTGGTACAAGTGTGCTTTGCAAGGGAGGAGGAACGGTTGCCTTCAGCATCTGCGGGCTCCTTTCAGGATGCTCAGAGTGTCATTAGCAGCTCCTCAGCCTCCCTGCCAGTGATCCCAACTCCAGTAGCTGCGACGAGCATGCCAGGACCCTCCAGTCCTCAGGCAGCCAGCACACAGTTGCAAAGATCATCCCAGGCCACAGACAGCACGATCAGTAGCTTGCCTCTACCTTAGCCGCAAGCACAGTGCTTGCACCTCAAAGAAACACAGGAAAACATGTGAAGAGGAGCACCTATAGGCATTTAGGGGTTCACGGGTTTTTAAACTTTGCATTTGTTCAGCCCTGATAGAGGACTGGCAATACACCTATGTCACAGTTCCTGTTAGTCATCCATGCATTTCCAACTGCCTTGTCAGATGTCAGCGACAGCCTTGCTCCTTCAATGGGCTGCTAATATTGGGTCAGGTCACGTTTAAGCAGCTCCTCAGATTTACCAGTGTGCTCTGCTACTCTAAGCGCTGGTGATAGACTGTGATACGAATGAGGCGACAGTTGGTCTGCATTAAGGTAACCCTATTGCGCTGACATAGAAAGTACATCAGAGTCACAGGAGTCAGTTATGTACGAGATTGTCTCGAGCCTCTCAGGCACATCTTTCAATGCTCTTCACCTCCGGTGCCGCCTACTCAGAACCCTCCTCCATGTCCTCCTCATTGGATGAAGAGTAGCGATCAATTAAATCCTCATTATGCAAGGCCTGCCCACTCTACAGCACTAGATTGTGCAGAGCACAGTAGACCACCACAATATGACAGACCCTTGCTGGGGCATACTGCAGGGCTCCACCGGAACAATCGAGGCACCAGAATCTCATCTTCAGCATCACGGTAGCCTGCTCGATGGTCACTCGGCTGGACCTGTGGCAGGTGTTGTCCCTCTCCTCTGATGCAGTGCGAGGATTCCTCACAGGCGTCAGTAGCCATGTCTTCAATGGGTAGCCCTTGTCCCTGAGAATCTATCCCTGAAGGTGTGCATTGGACAGGGGACGGGATGCCAGAAAACCTGTGGTACGTGGGATTGTGGAAGCATGTTGACGTTGTGGCTGCTTCCCAGGAAGCAGGCACATACATGCAGGAAATGCTTTTGGTGGTCGCAGACCAGTTCGACATTGATCGAATGGAAGCTCTTCCTGTTGGTGAAGGCCACTGGCTGCTCTGTGGGAGTCTTGATGGCCACACGAGTGAAGCGGCTGACACTTTCCCCTGGGGGAAATCAAGCTATGGTCCCGAATCCAATGGCCTTCTCTGCCTGACTGTCCGGGTCAGTCCGGTACTGCACGCAGTCACTGACCTTCTTCAACAGGTCATTGGTCACCTCCTTGATGCAGCAACGGGCCACTGCCTGGGAGACCGCGTTATGCGATCATGCGTTATCATTGTAGTCCACCTCCCCCGGAGCCTTTCCTTTGCTACCCTCTTTTGAACAATCACCAATGCCCCTCTCACACCTTTGCAGACTGTCCACCACCTGATGCAACTCCCACCTTTGCGAACCGCCCACCACACAAGGCAACTCTTACCCTTGTCGATTGCCTGCCACCCGATACAGCTCCTACCTCAGAGGCCTCCACTGCACACACTGATGTCCTTACCAACATGGCATCTAGGGTGACTTGCCCTAAGGATGCTATTTTGGACACCAAAAATAGCATCCAAACAATGGGTGCTACCAATCCGAATTTCAAAACATATCTGGTTAGTTATGATGCTCCATCCATCATAAGTGTGGGGCAGGCTTGATGAAGCAGCTGGTCTTTTCTGTCCATCAATTTTGTATGTTCATATAAACACTTTGGGTGGCAGATTTAACTCCTGTGCTACTGTTGAATCAGCCTGCCATCTCAAACTCGATCTGTTAAGAGTTGCAAGTCATCATAATCTGCTAACCAGAGGGAGAACATTCAATCTGTCACAATATAAAAGCAAAATACTGCAGATGCTGGAAATCTGAAATGAAAACAGGAGATGCTGGAAATACTCAGCAGGTCAGGCAGCATCTGTGGAGAGAGAAGCAGAGTTAACATTTCAGGTCAGTGACCCTTCATCAGGACTGACAAATATTAGAAATGTAATAGGTTTTAATTCAATCTATCACGTTCACTTCATCCTGATGTGCACCCACTGAGGCATTCAGTTTAAAATACATGTCTCTATAACATGACTTCTTTTGTCGAAGGCGCCAAAATCCACCATTTCATGGTTACTTTGAAATCTGACTCATGAAATTTATGGAGCTTGAAACTATAATTGGGATTTGGAAACTCTAGTGACTATTTTCTGAATCAGCACACATGCGTTGGTCTTCAAAGTGTTGCCCAGTGGTAGCACTCTCGCTGCTAAGTCAGAAGATTATGGGTTTGAAGCTCATTCACAAAATCTAGACTGGCGCTCCAGTGCAGTACTCAGTGAGTGCTGCATCGTCAGAGATGCCATCTTTCAGATGAGACACTAAACCAAGGCCCCTTCTGCCCTCTCCTTTGGATATAAAAGATCCCAAGGCACTATTTCAAAGAGAGCAGGAGAGTTATCCCAGACTCCTGGACAATATTTATCCCTCATCCAACAGCTAAAAACAAATGACCTGGTAATTATCACATTGCTGTTAAGCGAGTTTGCTATAAGCAAATTGGCTGCCGCATTTCCTACAGCAGAGATTACATTTCAAAAGTACTTCACTGGCTGTAAAGCACCTTGGGACATCCTGCGGTCATGAAAGGCACTACATAAATGCAAGTCTTTCTTTCTGAAGACAGCAAACTAACAGTACTTAAATACAGTGTGATCTAATTGGTGCTCTAAAATGCTGAAATGAAGGGTTTAAAACAAGAAATTGCTCAAGTAATTGGACCAGTAATGATTCACACTTATTTTGATCGTGTTGCAGCTAGCTGACTACTGTTATCTGCAGAAACAAAACATAAGAATGCCTTTGTCTGCCAGTATACAAGAATTTGTATTCATTCTTTTCATCTGTATTTATTGAATACTGTGAGCACTATTATTACTTCTACTTGGCATTACCATCGTCAAATTCCCCATCAACATCCTGGGGGTCACCATTCACCAGAACCTTAAGCAAAGTGTGTCCACCATCTACAGGGCACAGATGAGTGCAATGGAATACTCCCCACTTGAGTGGATGAGTGCAGCTCCAACAACATTCAAGAAACTTGACACCATTTAGGGCAAAGCAGCCCACTTGATGGGCACCCCATCCACCACCTTAAGCATTCATTCCTTCCACCAGTGCACCATGTATGCAGTGTGTACGATTTACAAGATATACTGCAATAACTCGCCATGGCTTCTTCGACCAACACCTTCCAAACCCGTGACCTCTACCCCCTAGAAGGGCAAGGACAGCCGGGCAGTGGGCACATCACCACCTCCAAGTTCTCCTTCACACATCATTCTGACTTGGAAGCACATCACCATTCCTTCATCACAGAGTCAAAAACCTGGAATTACGTGCCTTTTTAAAAAATTCGTTCATGGGATATAGGCATCGCTGGCTAGGACAACATTTATTGTCCATCCCTAATTTCCCTTGAGAAAGTGTTGCTGAGCTGCCCTCTTGAACCACTGCAATCCATGGGGCGTAGGTACATACTTGGGCAGTTTTCCACATTTTCGGGTAGATGCCAGTGTTGTAGCTGTACTAGAACAGCTTGGACAGGGGTGCAGATAGTTTTCAGTACAAATGCTGGAATGTTGTCAGGATCCATAGCCTTTGCCGTATCCAGTGCCTTCAGCTGTTTCTTGATATCGCATGGAGTGAATCAGATTGACTGAAGACTGGCATCTGTGATGCTGGGGACCTCAGGAGGAGGCCAAGATGGATCATCCAGTCAGCACTTCTGGATGAAGGTTGTTGCAAATGTTTCAGCCTTGTCTTTTGCACTGATGTGCTGGGCTTCCACATCATTGAGGATGGGGATATTTGTGGAGCCTCCTCCTCCTGTTAGTTGTTTATTTGCCAATCACCCTTCATGACTGGATGTGGTGGCACTGCAGAGCTTAGATCTGATCCATTGGTTGTGGGATCACTTAGCCCTGTCTAACACATGTTGTTTGGCATGCAAGTAGTCCTGTGTTGTAACACCTCATTTTTAGGCTATGCCTGGTGCCGCTCCTGGCATGCTCTCCTGCATTCTTCATTGAACCAAGGTTGGTCCCTTGGCTTCATGGTAATGGTAGAGTGGGGGATATGCTGGGCCATGAGGTTACAGATTGTGGTTGAATACAGTTCTGCTGCTGCTGATGGCCATAATGCCTCATGGATGCCCAGTTTTGAGTTGCTAGATCTGTTCAAAATCTATCCCATTTAACAGAAAGTAGTGCCACACAACATGATGGTGGGTATGCTTAATGTGAAGACGGGACTTCATCTCCACAAGGACTGTGCAGTGGTCACTCCTGCATGGACAGATGCATCTGTGACCAGTAGATTGGCAAGGATGAGGTCAAGTAGGTTTTTCTCTCGTTGGTTCCCTCACCACCTGCTGCAGACCCAGTCTAGCAGCTATGTCCTTTAGGACTCCGGCAGCTCAGTAAGTAGTGGTGCTACTGAGCTGGTCTTGGTGATGGACATTGAAGTCCCCCACCCAGAGTACATTCTGTGCCCTTGCTACCTTTAGTGCTTCTTCCAGTTGGTGTTTGACATGTAGAAGCACTGATTCGGCCAAGGGGGTGGGGGGGGGGGGGGGGGGGGCTGCTGGCAGTAGGTGGTAATAAGCAGGAAGTTTCCTTGCCTATGTTTGACCTGATGTCATGAAATTTTATGGAGTCTGGAGTCAATGTTAAGGACTCAAGGCAACTCCCTCCTAACTGTATATCACTGTGCAGCTACCTCTGGTGGGTCTGTCCTGCTGTTGGGAAAGGACCTACCCAGGGATGGTGATGGTGGTGTTTGGGACATTGTAAAGCATGATTCTATGAGTATGACTATAGGCTGTTGCTTGACCAGTCTGTGAGACAGCTCTCCCAATTTTGGAGGACTTTGCAGGGTTGACCAGGCTGGTTTTGCCATTGTGGTTTCCAGTGCCTAGGTCAATGCTGGGTGGTCCGTCCAGTTTTATTCCTTTTCTTACACTTTGTAGTGGTTTTACTACAATTGGGTGACTTGTTGGGCTATTTCAGAGGGCAATTAAGAGTCAACCACATTGCTGTGAGTCTGAAGTCACATGGAGGCCAGACCAGGTAAGGCATATTTCCTTCCCCAAAAGACATTAGTGAACCAGATGGGATTTTACAATAATTGACAATGGTCGCCATTAGACCAGCTTTTAATTCCAGATTTATCAATTGAATCTCCTCTGCACCCTCTCCAGTGCAATCACTTCTTTTCTTTAATGTGTGACCAGAACTGTACACAGTACTCCAGCTGTGGCCTAACTAGCATTTTATACAGCTCCATCATAACCTCCCTGCTCTTATATTCTATGCCTCGGCTAATAAAGGCAAGTATCCCATATGCCTTCCTAACCACCTTATCTACCTGTGCTGCTGCTTTCAGTGATCTGTGGACAAGTACACCAAGGTCCCTCTGATCCTAGGGTCCTACCATCCATTGTATATTCCCTTGCCTTGTTAGTCCTCCCAAAATGCATCACCTCACACTTCTCCAGATTAAATTCCATTTGCCACTGCTCCGCCCATTTTACCAGCCCATCTATATCGTCCTGTAAAGACAACCCCTTCATCCCAGGAATCAGTCTAGTGAACCTACTCCGAACTGTTTCCAATGCAAGTATATGCCTCCTTGAGTAAGGACCAAAACTGTACACAGTACTGAAGGTGTGGTCTCACCAACGCCCTGTACAGTTGTAGCAAGACTTCCCTATTTTTATACTCCATCGCCTTTACAATAAATGCCAACATTCCATTTGTCTTCCTATTTACTTGTCGTACCTGCATGCTATCTTTTTGTGATTCATGTACAAGGACACCCAGATCCCTCTGTACCACAGCATTCTGCAGTGTCTCATGAAGCGGAGAGTATCGTGGATAGCACGCATAGAGAGGTGGTCACACCGCAGGCTCAGACTCCACAGGCAGGAAGGGAATGTGTGACCACCAGTTAGAGCAAGAGGACTAGGCAGACAGTTCAGGAATCTCCTGTGGCTATTCCCCTGCAAAACAGATATAGTGCTTTGGATACTGTTGGAGGGAATGGCCTCTCAGAGGAAAGCAGGAACAGCCCTATTCGTTGCACCACAGTTGGCTCTGCTGCACAGGGAGAGAGTAAAAAGTGTGGGAATGCAATAGTTATAGGGGATTCAATTGTAAGGGGAATAGATAGGCGTTTCTGTGGCCGCAAAAGAGACTCCAGGATGGTATGTTGCCTCCCTGCTGCGAAGGTCAAAGATGTCTCAGAGCAGTTACAAGACATTCTGAAAGGGGAGGGTGAACAGCCAGTGGTCGTGGTACACATTGGTACAAACGACATAGGTTAAAAAAAAAAGAGATCCTAAAAGCAGAATTTAGGGATCTAGGAAGTAAGTTGAAAAATAGGACCTCAAAGATAGTAATCTCAGGATTACTACCTGTGCCATGTGCTATATATATATATCAGATGGCTGAAAAGATGGTGTGAGGGGGAGGGTTTAAGATTCCTGGGTCATTGGGACCAGTTCTGGGCAAGGTGGGACCAGTACAAACTAGACGGGTTACACCTGGGTAGGACCGGGACTGATGTCCTAGGGGGAGTATTTGCTAGAGTGGTTGGGGAGGGTTTAAACTAAAATGGCAGGGGGATGGGAACCTTTGCAAGAAGTCAGAGGAAGGGGGATCAAAGACAAGAACAAAAGACAGTAAGGGGAATAAGAAAAGTGATAGGCAGAGAAATCAAGGGCCAAAATCAAACAAGGTCACAGTAAAAAATAGTGGGAAGGGGACAAGTAATGTTAAAAAGACAAGCCTGAAGGCTTTGTGCCTTAATGCACGGAGCATTTGCAATAAAATGGATGAATTAATCATGCAAATAGATGTAAACAGGTATGATGTAGTCGGGATTACAGAGACATGGCTGCAAGGTGACCAGGGATGGGAAATGAACATCCAGGGGTATTCAGTATTTAGGAAGGACAGACACAAAGCAAACGGCGGCGGTATTGCATTGCTGGTTAAAGTGGAAATTAATACAATAGTGAGGAAAGATATTAGCTGTGATGATGTGGAATCTATATGCGTAGAGCTGAGAAACACTAAGGGGCAAAAATTATTAGTGGGGGTTGTATATAGACCCCCAAACTGTAATGGTGATGTGCGGAATGGCATTAAACAGGAAATTAGAGACACGTGCGATAAAGGAATATCTGTAATTATGGGTGACTTTAATCTGCATATAGATTGGGCAAATCAAATAAGTCACAAGACCATGCAGGAGGAATTCTTGGAATGTACATGGGATGGTTTTCTGGACCAATACGTTGAGGAACCAACTAGAGAACAGGCCATCCTAGACTGGGTATTGTGCAAAGAGAGAGGAATAATTGACAATGTCGCGGTGCGAGACCCCTTGGGGATGAGCGACCATAGTATGATAGAATTCTTCATCAAGATGAAGAGTGACATAGTTGATTCTGAGACTAAGGCCCTGAATCTTAGGAAAGGAAACTACAATGGTATGAGGCACGAGTTGACTATGACGGATTGGGAAACATTACTTAAAGGGATGATGGTGGATAGGGAATGGCAAACATTTAAAGAGCACATGGATGAACTGCGATAATTGTTTATCATAGTCTGGCGCAAAAGTAAAACGGGAAAGGTAGCCAAACCATGGCTTACAAGGGAAATTAGAGATCGCAATCGATCCAAGGAAGAGGCATATAAATTTGCCAGAGAAAAACAGGCCTGAGGTTTGGGAGCAGTTCAGAATTCAGCAAAGGAGGACCAAGGGATTGATTAAGAAGGGGAAAATAGAGTACAAAAGCAAGCTTGCGGGGAACATTTAAACTGACTGTAAAAGTTTCTATCGGTATGTGAAGAGAAAAAGACTGGTGAAGACAAATGTAGGTCCCTGACAGTCAGAAAGAGGGGAATTTATTACGGGGAACAAAGAAATGGCTGACCAACTAAATGCATAATTTGGTTCTGTCTTCACAAAGGAGGACACAAATATCATAGCAGAAATGTTGGGGAACACAGGGCTTCGTGAGAGAGAGGAACTGAAGAAAATCAGTATTAGTAGAGAAATGGTGTTGGGGAAATTGATGGGATTGAATGCCGATAAATCCCCAGGGCCTGATGGTATGCATCCCAGAGTACTTAAGGAAGTGGCCCTAGAAATAGTGAATGCATTGGTGGTCATCTTCCAAGATTCTATAGACTCTTTAACAGTTCCTACAGATTAGCGGGTAGCTAATGTAACCCCAGTATTTAAAAAGGGAGGTAGAGAGAAAGCAGGGAATTAGAGACCAGTCAGCCTGACGTCGGTAGTGGGGAAAATTCTGGAGTCCATTATCAAAGATTTTATAGCAGAGCACTTGGAGAACAGTGGCAGAATTGGGTAGAGTCAGCATGGATTTACAAAAGGTAAATCATGCTTGACAAATCTACTAGAATTCTTCCAGGATGTAACTAGTAGAGTTGGTGAGGGGGTGCCAGTGGATGTGGTTTATTTGGACTTTCAGAAGGCTTTCGACAAAGTCCCACATAACAGATTAGCACGTAAAATTAAAGCGCATGGGATTGGGGGTAGTGTACTGAGATGGATAGAAAATTGGTTGGCAGACAGGAAACAAAGAATAGGGATAAATGGGTCTTTTTCCAAATGGCAGGCAGTGAGTAGTGGGGTACCGGAGGGATCGGTGCTAGAACCCCAGCTATTCACAATATATATTAATGATTTAGATGAGGGTACTAAATGTAATATCTCCAAATTTGTAGATGACACAAAACTGGGTGGGAGGGTGAGTTGTGAGGAGGATGCAGAGAGGATTCAGGGTGATTTGGACAAGCTGAGTGAATGGGCAAATGCATGGCAGATTCAGCATAATGTGCATAAATATGAGGTTATCTACTTGGTAGCAAAAACAGGAAGGCAGATTATCTGAATGGCTATAAACTGAGAGAGGGGAATATGCAACGAGACCTGGGTGTTCTCGTACACCAGTCGCTGAAGGTAAGCATGCAGGTCCAACAAGCAGTAAAAAAGGCAAATGGTATGTTGGCCTTCATAGCAAGAGGATTTGAGTACAGAAGCAGGGGTGTCTTGCTGCAATTACACAGGGCCTTCATGAGGCCACACCTGGAATATTGTGTGCAGTTTTGGTCTCCTTATCCGAGGAAGGATGTTTTTGCTATAGAGGGAGTGCAGCAAAGGTATACCAGACTGATTCCTGGGGTGGAGGGACTGACGTATGAGGAGAGATTGAGTCGGTTAGGATTATCTACGCTGTAGTTCAGAAGAGTGAGGGGGGATCTCATAGAAACCTATAAAATTCTAACAGGACTTGACAGGGTAGATGCAGGAAGGATGTTCCCAATGGTGGGAGAGTCCAGAACCAGGGGACATAGTCTAAGGATATGGGGTAAACCATTCAGGACTGAGATGAGGAGAAATCTCTGAGCCTGTGGAATTCGTTACCACAGAAAGCAGTTGAGGCTGAAACATTGTATGTTTTCATGAAGGAGTTAGATTTCGCTCTTGGGTCTAAAGCAATCAAAGGGTATGGGGCAAAAGCGGGAACACGTTACTGAGTTGGATGATCAGCCATGATCATAATGAATGGCGGAGCAGGCTCGAAGGGCCGAATGGCCTGTTTCTATTTTCTATCCCAATATATTACCCACAACACCATGAGCTCTTATCTTGTGGAGTAACCTTTTCTGTGGCACCTTATCGAATGCCTTTTGAAAATCGAAATACACAACATCTGCTGGTTCCCCTTTATGCACCCTGCTTGTTACATCCTCAAAGAACTCTAATAAATGAGTCAAACACAATTTTCCTTTCCTAAAACCATGTTGACTCTGTCTGATTGCATTATTGTTTTCTAAATGTCCTGCTACTACTTCCTTAATAATAGATTGTCGTATTTTCCCAATGACAGAATTTAGGTTAACTGGCCTATAGTTTCCCTGCATTCTTCCTTTCTTGAATAGAGTGTTACATTTGTGGTTTTCCAGTCCACTGGGACCTTCCAGAATCTAGGGAATTTTGGAAGATTACAACCAATGCATCCACTATTTCTGCAGCCACTTCTTTAAAAATCCTAGGCCATAAGATCCAAGAGACTTGTCAACCTTTAATCTCATTAGATTTCTACTTCTTTTTCTCTAGTGATACTGATTTGTTACAAGTTCCTCCCTCCCTTTTGCCTCTTGATTTTCTGCTATTCTTGGGATGCTTTTTGTGTCTCCTACTGTGAAAACAGATAGACAATACTTCTTCAAAGTCTCTGCCATTTCCTTGTTTCCCATTATTAATTCCCTAGTCCCATCCTCTAAATGACCAACACTTACTTTAGCTGCTCTCACTTTTTATATATTTGTAGAAGTTTTTATTGTCGTTTTATCTAGTTTTCTCTCATACTCTAATTTTTCCCTCCTTTTTTTTCTGGCCTACCACTAATCCTTGCAGCATTGTACACTTTTTTCCCCAATTTGATACCATCCTTAACTTCCTTAGTAAACCACAGATGTGCATCCTTGTCATAGAGTCTTTCTTTCTTAATGGAATATATCTTTGTTGTGAGTTGCGGATTATCTCCTTAAATGTCTGCCACTGATTCTCTACTGTCTTACCTTATTTTCCTAATCAACCTTAGCCAACTCAGTCTTCATACCCTTGTAATTGCTTTTATTTAAGGTTAAGACACAATTTTCTGACACAAACTTCTCTCCCTCAAACTGAGTATGAAATTATATTATGTTATGATCATTCTTGCCTAGAGGATCCTTTACAATGAGGTAATTTATCAATCCTGTCTCATTACACATTAGCGGGTCTAAAATAGCCTGCTGCTGGCTTGGATCCAGAACATACTGCTGTAAGAAACTGTCCCTAATATATTCAATGAACGCATCCTTCAGGCTACTTTTGCCAGTTTGATTATTCCAAACTGTACGAAGCTAAAAATCATCCACAGTTATTGCAGTACATTTCCTACAAGCCCCCATTATTTCTTGAATTATATTCTGTCCTACAGTGCATCTACTGAGCTACTGTTAGGGAGCCTATAAATTACACCCACCAGTGAATTATTCTTTTGTTACTTCTTATCTCCTGATAAGATTCTACATCTTGGACTTCTGAGCAGAGCTCATTTTTCACTATTGTACTAATCTCATCTTTTATGAGGAGCTACATTGCCTTCCCCCCCGCCCTCCTTTCTTCCTATCCTTTTGAAATGTCAAATACCTCTGAATATTGGTCATCTTGCAACCACGTCTGGCTATCATATCATACCTATTTATGTCTATTTGGGCTATCAATTCATCCATCTTGTTATCTGAATGCACACAGCATTTGTAAAGAGCCTTTATTTCTGTCTTTTTACCATTTCTCTCTACTCTGACCTTATTTGCCAGTGCAGTCTTAAGTCTGTATATTCTGTGCCTTCCTGTCTCATTACACATTACCAAGTCTGGTTATCATTAACTGTATTGCTGCCCTGCACTATTGCTTTGTTATTTCTCCTCACCTGAACCCTCCCGTACTGTATTTAATTAAAAGCCCTACTTATATGATTTGCCAGGACACTGGTCCCAGCACAGATCAGATGAAGGTCATCCTAAGGGTACAGATCGCTCTTTCCCCAGGACAGGTGCTAGTGCTCCATGAATCGAAACTCATTTCTCCCACAGCAATCTTTGAGCCACGCATTCAACTCTCTGATCTTATTGACCCTAGGCAAATTTGTTCGTGGCTCAGGTAGTAATTCAGAAATTATTCCCTTTGTTCTGCTGCTGTTTAATTTAGCCCCAAGTTGCTCATAGTCCCTCAGCAGAACCTCTTTTCTAGTCCTACCTATGTCGTTGGTACCCACTTAGACCACAACAACTGGATTTTTCCCCTTCCAGTCCAAGTTCCTCTCCAGCCCCAAGGAGATGTCCTTAACCCTGGCACTGGGCAGGAAACACAGCCTTCAGGACTCACGCTCTCAGGTGCAGAGAACAGAATCTATCTCCTTAACTATACTGTCCCCTAAAACGATATTCCTTTCTACTCCCACCATTTGAATGGCCCCCTGTACCATGGTGCTCTGGTTAGTTTGCTTATCCTCCCTGCTGGCCCAGCTCTTTTCCACACAAGCTGCAAGAACCCCGAACCTGTTGGACAAGTCCAAGGGTTAAGGCCCCTCCATTGGTACCTTATGGATCCCCATACCTGCCTCACACGTAATGACACCCATCTATCCCTAAGAACAGACCAAACCTGAAGTACTTAGCCTAAGGGGTGTGACTGCCTCCTAGAACAAAGTGTCCAGGTAACTTTTCCCCTCCTTGTTCCATCACAGTGTCTAAATCTCAGACACCAGCTCATCAACTCTGAGCCAAAGTTCGTCGAGCTGCAGACACTTAGTGCAGATGTGGTTGTAGTGGATCACAGTGGTGTCCACCAGCTCCCACATGCTCCCGTTGCAACACATCATCTGCCCTGCCATCTCTCTAGTGTTTTATTTAACTAATTAGATTTCAAGTTTAGAAATAACACTGGTAATTTTTAGTTATATTAAATAGTTTAACTAGTTAAGCTACAAATTTTGTGCAATACTTGTATCTCCTGACTGCCAGTTTAAATTACTGCCCCAGTTTAGAAAGGAAAATAAACCTTAAAACTCACCAACCAATCACATACCTGCTCACCTAATTAATGCCTCTGGTCTTCAGCTCAGGTCTCACTGCCTCTGGCTCCCTCTCTTGGATCACTCCTTGTTCCGTCAAAGACCAGAACAGCACCTCCTCCCTCACTGCACTGAATTCCCAGTTACCAAATTCCCGAGTTAAGCACTCTGTCGAGTTGAACTTCGTGCCACTTATTTCATGCTTTAGCAAAACCTCCTGTATTTATACTAGTTGGAATTGTAGAGACCTGAGTCAGGCCCTGACTAGGGAACCTGTTCTAACTAGCTACCTGATTAACTAATTGTGCAGCTGACACTAGCAGGCAACTTGTTTACCACTGACTAAGCCTGAAAGAAACTACAATTTACTGTTAAGTTAAATGCTAAATGCAAACGTGACTAGATTTTAGAAAGAGATCAACCCTTGAAATTCCTACACCAAAGTCCAAATTCCAGAGTTAAGCACTCTGTTGTGCAGCATTCAATCAAGCAGAACTTTGTGCTACTCCAACCTAAACCAAACTGGAACAGCCCCAGGTGAATGGAGCATTATCTCAGGCAAATTGTAATCATTCCTTATATTAGAGATTCTGAAAGGTGAATAATGTAAATGTCCCTCATTCATATATTTGAAAACAACCATGTCCTTAAAGTCAGCATTTGGTTTTGTTTTGCTGATTTCGTCATATTCTTCTTTTAATCAATTGATGTAGCCACTTTATTTGTTACAAGCTAAAATTATATCGCCAGCTCTAAATTTGGAACTGAAGATGCCAGTTCAACACATGTCTCAGATATGGAAAAATCATCTGCCAGTCAGTATTGGTGAATGTGGCAACTCCTTTCATATATACACTGCATCCAGAGATTGTTTTCTGATTGACATTTTTGAAATTACTAATTGAAGATATCTCTCTCTCCATCAGCCCCTTCAATGACAATAAAGCAACATGGCACTGACTAATAGACCCTGGATGCTGAAGCTATTACCAAGTCTCTCACTATTCCCACATTCCTAATTGCTTCCTGCATTTTATCATTTTATCAGTTCAATCACAATTCAGGTAGATTATCACTCAGGCTGCAGACAAAGCCATTCCTTCTGATCATTACTCAGAATTTCTGTGGGTAAAAATTGCATCTACCATCACTAAAACAGAAAGCAGAGAGAGGTGGTGAATGGCTTTTCAACAGACTGGTGAGAAGTAAACAGTGGTTTTCCCCAGGAGTCAGTATGAGGACCATTGCTCTTTTTGCATATATATTCATGACTTGGACTTGGGTATACAGAGCATAATTTCAAAGTTTTCAGACGACACAAGAATCAGAAATGCAATAAAGAATGAGGAGGATAGTAACAGACTTCAGAAGGACATAAGCAGACTACAGAAATGGGCAGCCAAATAGCAGATGAAATTTAATTCAGTGAAGTGATACATTTTTGACAGGAAGAATGAGGAGAGACAATATAAACTAAATTATACAATTTTGAAGGAGTGCAGGAAAAGAGTCAGAGGCCTTTACAGCACAGGAGGCAGCCATTCGGCCCATCAAGTCCATGCCAGCTCTCTGCAAAGCAATCCAATTAGTCCCATTTCCCCCACTCTATCCTCACAGCCCTGCAATTGTATTTTCAAGTGTCCATCCAATTTTCTTCTGAAATCATTGATCATCTCTGCATTCACCACTCATGTAGGCAGCAAGTTCCAGGTCATTACCACAAGCAATGGAAAAAAGGTTCTGCCTCACATCCCTTCTGCATTTCTTGCTCAAAATATTAAATCTGTGTCCCCTAAACCTTGTATCATCAGTTAATGGGAACAATATTTCTTTGTCCAACTTATCCAAACCTGTCATAATCTTGAACACCTCTATCAAATCTCCTTGCAACTACCTTTGCTCCAAGGAGAACAACCCCAGCTTCCCCAACCCAACCTTGTAGCTAAATTCCCTCATCCCTGGAAACATTCTTATAAATCTTCCCAGCACATTCTTCAGGATCTTTACATCCTTCTGAAAGTGTGGTGACCATAGCTGGATGCAATATTCCAGTGATCTAACCAGAGCGTTATAAAGGTTCAACATAACTTTTTTTTTTATTCATTCATGAGATGTGGGCATTGCTGGCTCGGCCAGCATTTATTGCCCATCCCTAATTGCCTTTGAGAAGGTGGTGGTGAGCTGCCTTCTTGAACCACTGCAGTCCATGTGGGGTAGGTACACCCACAGTGCTGTTAGGAAGGGAGTTCCAGGATTTTGACCCAGTGACGGTGAAGGAACAGCGATATTGTTCCAAGTCAGGATGGTGTGTGGCTTGGAGGGGGACTTGCAGGTAGCGGTGTTCCCATGCAGCTGCTGCCATTCTCCTTCTAGGTGGTAGAGCTTGTGGGTTTGGAAGGTGTTGTCTAAGGAGTCTTGGTACGTTGCTGCAGAGCATCTTGTAGATAGTACACACTGCTGCCACTGTGCATCGGTTTGTGGATGGGCTGCCAATCAAATGGGCTGCTTTGTCCTGGATGGTGTCGAGCTTCTTGAGTGTTGTTGGAGCTGCACCCATCCAGGCAAGTGGAGAGTATTCCATCACACTCCTGACTTGTGCCTTATAGATGGTGACCAAGCTTTAGTGAGTCAGGAGGTGAGTTACTCGCCACAGAATTCCTCGCCTCTGGCCTGCTCTTGTAGCCACAGTATTTATATGGCTACTCCAGTTCACTTTTTGGTCAATGGTAACCCCCAGGATGTCGATGGTGGGGGATTCAGTGATCGTACTGCCGTTGAATGTCAAGGAGAGATGGTTAGATTCTCCTATGTTGGAGATGGCCATTGCCTGGCACTTGTGTGACACAAATGTTACTTGCCACTTATCAGCCCAAGCCTGGATATTATCCAGGTCCTGCTGCATTTCTCATGGACTGCTTTGATATCTGAGGGATCACGAATGGTGCTGACCATTGTGCAAGCATCAGAAAATATCCCCACTTCTGACCTTATGATTGAAGGAAAGTCATTGATGAAGCAGCTAAAGCAGTTGGGCCTAGGACACTACCCTGAGGAACTCCTGCAGTGATGTCCTGGAGCTGAGATGATTGACCTCCAACAACCAGAACCATCTTCCTTTCGGCAAGATACGACTCCAACCAGGGGAGAGTTTTTCTCCGATTCCCTGCTTTTGTACTCCATCCCACTATTTTTGAAGCCCAAGATCAGATTTACTTTGCTAACCACTCTCAATATATCCTGCCACCTTCAAAGATGAATGCACATGCACCTCAGGTTCCTCTGTTCCTGCACATGCTTTAGAGACCCGTGAGTTTATGTACTCAAATCTTTGAAGGTGGCAGGACAAGTTGAAAAGGCTGTTAAAAACTTGTGGGATCCTTGGCTTTATTAATAGAGGCACAGAGTACAAGAGCTAGGAAATAATGTTAAACATTTGTAAAATACTGGTTAGGCTTCAGCTGGAGTATTTTGTTCAATTCTGGGTACCACACTCCAGGCAAGATGTCAAGGCCTCAGAGGGTGCGGAAGAGATTACTAAAATGGTACGTGGGATGAGGGACTTCAGTTGTGTGGAGTGACTGGTGAAGTTGGGGTTGTTCTTAGAGCAGAGAAGGTGAGGAGGAGATTGGATAGAGGTGTTCAAATTCATGAAGTGCTTTGGTAGAGTAAATAAGGCGTAACTGTTTCCAGTGGAAAAAAGTTCAGAAATCAGAGGACATAGATTTAAAATATTGGTAAAGGAGCCAGAGGCAAAATGAGAGAAAAAAGTTTACGCAGTGAGCTGTAGTGATCGGGAATGCACTGCCTGAAAGGGTAATGGAAACAGATTCAATAATTAAAGGGAATTTGATGAATGCTTGAAGGAAAAAAATTGCAGGGCTATAGGGAAAAAGCAGGGCAGTAGGACTAATTGGATAGCTCTAAGCATTGATGCAATGGACCAAATGACCTCTTTCTGTACTTCATCATTCTCTGATTTTATGATAAGCTGCACATGTATTTTTCCAATAGGAATCATTCCATCTTGATCAGAGGTGATAATCCTGCCTGAAGTTTTCCCACCCTAACCCAGGGCACTGAAGCAAATTGTAACATTCCAGTTTGGATTCCAGGTGAGATTAGCAAACTCAGCACGAACAGCAGATTGGAATTATGATCTTTCAGGCCTTTACTGCTTAGTAATACACTGACATCACTTGTAGCAACTAATCAATCAGCAGAATGAGAAGGCATTTCTACAAACCTTTTTACCAATATATCAGGTTTCCATTCAACAAATTACTAAAAACAGTTGAACACAATGCTCCAGCTGAGGCCTAACGGATGTTTGATGAAAGTTTAGTATAATTTCATGCTGTTATACTCTATTATGCCTCTTAATAAAGCCAAGGATCCTATTTTTTTTTTTAACAGCCTTCTCAACTTGTCCAGCCACCTTCAAATTTATCAAATTGCATTTATTTTAAGAATCAGAAGAGGATTTGTAACCCTTCCCTCTTGCAGGTTTTGTGGAATTTGTTGTTCACATTGATAATATTTTCCAGTGTGGGAGCACCACCATTATAAGGACTGCAGCAATTCAAGAAGGTCTGCCACCATCTTCTGAGGTCAATTAGGCATGAGCAGAAAATGCATGCCATGCCAGCATTATGATAACAAACATTGTATTGTCACATTTTTGATTCTGAAGTGCCTTGGGACATTTTACAACATTGAAGGTGCTATATAAATGCAAGTTATTGTTACTGCATCATTACAAGCAAACATTAGTCCAGAGTTGCCTCCTGCAACATGAAATACTGAAATATTGAGTCAGAAGTTGTCAGATTCAATGTTATATTCATTATAGAACACATAAAACTTCACTGTATATTGAACATTAAATGGTGCACAGTTGGAAATAGACGCTGAGTTAGGAATTGATTATGATACACACCACTGCTTTGCCACAGTATACAATGTTTGGATTATGGTTTCATAAATCCCATACAAAATAGTCGGGGCATGAATTTCATCTCCGGAGTGCCACTTCCAGCAGTGATATGGAGGCCTAATGCTGTTTTGCCGGGATGCACCGCACCATCAGCTGCTTCTGGTGCTGTCCGTGCAGCTTGAGAGGGACGTCAAGGCGGACATCCCTAGCGTGTGCCAGAAGCCTATGATGGAGGACTATTCTATGTCACGCAGTCCAATTGGACATTTAGACCACAATTTGGATCACACAGGTTCAGACAACAAATTTGCATGTCACTCTGCAAACAAGTGTTCAGTTGTAAGAGAGGCCCAGCACAAACAAGATTTTAAATGCCAGGCACCCTTTGTGGATTGTGGAATTCTATGCCCAAAATATTCATAAATATCTCTGAATCCCACCAAGAACAGAAGTTGACTTTTTTGTTCACTATAAACAAATGGCTCTGCAAAGCTGAAATTCAGTCCACTCTCTCTTTTTGCTTTTACTGTTCCCTTGGTATAAAAACAGAAAATGCTGGAAATACTCGGGTCAGGCAGCATCTTTGGAGAGAGAAACAGAGTTAATGTTTCAGGTCTTGTTCATCCAAAAGGTCACAGACCTGAAAAGTTCACTGTTTCTCGCTCCAAAGATGCTGCCAGACCTGCTGAGTATTTCCAGCATTTTCTGTTTTTATTTCAGATTTCCAGCATCTGCAGTATTTTGCTTTTGTACCAGTGTGCCCTTGGTACAACTATTTAAAGATAATGTTTACATTTTTCTTTCTTTAACTGCATAACCTGCAACCAGGCAATGAAGTTTGAGGAAAAAATTAAACATTTACTCCCATTCAAAACTCATTTGCTGTCACTGGAGAAATGAATTTCTAGAATAAATATTCTCATTTTAACATGTTTTATTGATTCTAAAATGAGAATCGGCATTTTAATTTGCTTTTCCATCATGCTTAACAGTCAGTCAAAATACTTAATTACATTGTTTCTGATCAGATCAACTATGCACTAAGGGTTAACAGTAGTAAAATCAAAATTGCATTTAAGAAAAATTATATGAATATTCCATTCTTATACCTATATTTATTCAGTTCAATTACACTTATTTAGATGCTCTATCTTTGCCCTCTGGGGGTCCTGTCAGTGACATCTGGAATCTATCCTGATTTGCATACTGATTCCAGCTCCTTTATTTGTACAAAAGAAACTCAAATTCAAAGCACCAACTCCATTTTATGCAAAAGGCTTCAAAGAATTCTCTCTCCCATCTCCATAGAATTCTAAGGAGTAAAATTATGATTGATAATCACAGATAGCTGGAACTTGTGGAAGTGACAGCTTATAAGGTTTCTAGTTGCCAGAAATCCTGCATCTACTCTTACTTCTATGTTTCTATACAGCTCGATATCCCTACCCACTGCATCACTGCTTTGAACTGCACCATCCCATGGGAAAGGAGGGGAGTGAGAGAAAGTCAACACTGGACTGCTACTAAAAGTCACCTGCAGACTGGCATTTCCATGGGCTGTGGAGCAGGCCAGCCTCTTGACTAAACCAGATCTTTGGTCTGGAGAGATCAAAAGGGAATGAGAAGGGAGAGCATTACCCTTGAATAATAAAACAAAACAAAAAAGTATACCCAAAATTATTTAATCAAATACTAAAATGACAACTGGAACAAATTTGGCATAAAGTTACTTCAAATGGGAACTTTGCGCTCCAGCACAAACATGCATTGTGTTGGTACATTTTTTACAAAGGGTGAGAACACAAGAAATAGGAACTGAAGTAGACCGTATGGCCCATCGAGCCTGCTCCACTATTCAATATGATCATGGCTAATCTTGGGCTTCATTTCCATTTTCCTGCCTGCTCCCCATATCCCTTAATGCCTTACAAGACCAAAAATCTATCTATCCCACTCTTAAATGTATTCAATGATGGAGCATCCACAACCCTCTGGGGTAGAGAATTCCAAAGATTCACAACCCTTTGGGTTTAGTAATTTCTCTTCATCTCAGTCCTGAATGATTGGCCCCTTATCCTGAGACTCTGCCCCGTGTTCTAGATTCCCCGACCAGCGGAAACAATCTCTCAGCTTGTACCCTATCAAGCCCTTTCAGAATCTTGTATGTCTCAATTAGATCACCCCTCATTCTTCTAAATTCCAGAGTATATAGGCCCAATTTACTCAGCCTATCATAGGACAACCCCCTCACCCCAGGGACCAATTTAGTAAATCTTCACTGCACCACCTCCAGTGTAAGTATATCCTTTCTTAAATGTGGAGACCAAAACTGCACACAGTATTCCAGGTGCGGTCTCACCAAAGCCCGGTACAGTTTTAGTAAGACTTCTTTATTCCTGTACTCCAATCCCTTTGGAATAAAAGCCAACATGCCATTTGCCTTCCTAATAATAGCCTGCTGCACCTGCATGTTACCTTTGTACGATCCTTGCACGAGAACCCCCAAGTTTCTCTGAACATCAACTCTTACCAGTTTCACACCTTTTAAAAAAATATTCTAGCAAGGAAGCACTTTATTTATAGGAGATTCTTTACAGATGCATAGTCAGAAATAAATTGACACTGAGCCAAAGGAGGAGATATTAGGAGAGGCAACCAAAAGCGCTTGGTCAAAAAGGTGAGTTTTAAAATGGGTCTTAAAGCAGGAAAGGAAGGTGGTGAGATGGAGGAGCTTTGGGAGGGAATTCTAGAGTGGCGCCTAGGCAGCTGAAGCATAGGTGCCAATGATGGAGTTAAGTGAGAGGGGACTGTGCAAGAGTCCAGAATCAGAGGAACAGAGGTTGGGTGGAGAGGAGGCGGTGGGGTTGGGGAGGATGAGTGGGGGGGTGGTGAGGATGAGGGGGTGGGTGGGGAGGATGGGGGGGTGAGTGGCAGTGTTGCAGTTGTAGGTTACAGAGATAGGGAGGGGCAAGGCCATGAAAGAACTTGAACACAAGGTTGGAATTTTTAATTAAAGACATGCATGCGCTTGGAGCCAATTTTTTTGTCAATGTCACCATCAAACCAAGAGGTCAAAAACACAAAGAAGGAATTAGAAGAGTAGAATTTAGTATTGATTGTGATATGTTATGATATTTCTCAAAAAAGGTGAACATGGAGATTATTCAGGCAGCAAACAAGCACAAAGCCAGTAAATGCTAAACCCTCATTTTGTGTATGCAACCAAGTATAAATTACAGTTGCTTTAATTCCAGTTTGCTCCATTGCCATATTTTCATTCAATAAAGTGCATGCGTGAGGCAGGAGAGATGGGGAGAGGGTATGAGTAATGGCTGACTTGGACAATCATTCTGCAATAATCATTTAATGGGACACCACTTTCACGAAAAACTTTTCATGCCCTATTATACCCTGATTGTATTTGTACATAAAGTCATCATGGTGAAAGAACGCATATTTCTTTCTGTACCAAACAAATAAGTTAGCCGAAAAACATTTTCATAAATTGAAACAGTGCCTCTTAAAAAGAAGTCACCATCATTAATCTATGAATTCTAACATAGCTTTCAAAGGGAATCTTGTCCTTTAGAGTGACTAGAGCAGCAGAACGCACCCTTAGGGACTGAATACACTGAGTCTGCCAGATAAGCAATGCCATGATTAACATAATTGACAGGTTAAGCCATTACTAAATTACTCTATTGAATTTCAAACTTTTTCTAAAATATTCTTGACAGCACTGCAACAATCCTACATATATGCATCATATATAATTACTAAGACACGCTCCAAGCACTTTTTTTTGGTATCTTTTTTTTTTCTATATTGCCAAACCTTGGCCCAGATTTGCAAAGAAAATAACAGCAAGTTCAAAGTGCATACCGTTATTGCTGTGTAAATATGCTAGCAATGTGAGATGAGGAAAGCATGTGTCATGAGTTGTGAATTGTTACAAATTGCAGGACAATTTTCCATAAGCTTTGCAAAAATGAGAGCTTACTGTTAACCTGTTTGAGTTTTAAGAAAGTGCTGGATTTCCACTTTTAATCCAAATTAACCTTATTGCATAAAGTTAGGGCTGCTATTTAATGATGCAAGAGCCAATTTAATGATGAGGTTTATGTCCCTGCAATGTCACCCAACCACTCCCACCCAGAAAGGAAATAATTGAAACTGTGGAGCCTCATTCATGCATGGAGCAAATTGTTTGAATCTTTTTAATATGTAAAATTTATTTTTTCTTTCCACTAAACAAATCTGTTTTCCCCTCTCATATTTCTTTCCGTATCTTTTTTGATACTAATTCACTCGCTTTAATTCACCCTGTTTCCTTCTCCATCATTCCTCTATTTCTTTTTCTATCCTAAAAACACATAACTTTAGGAGATAAACTGTTGATGCAGTCATCCACTAAGGTCCTAGATATCCCATTGCCCTTGCCCTGTTATCAACTTATGCAATTTTGCAGTGCAAAAATGTTTTGAGCTGAAGGATGGTTGAAAAAAAATCTCAAAATGGGGTACATAGTGAGGTACCCCACTCCAGGAAATTCTGGACTAATGAATTTTAAAAGGGTCTTAGGTTCCTGCAAAATGAGCACATACTACTAGGATCATTTAAATTAGCTAATATTCACCTTAAATACAACACGGATAGATGTCAGAACTCCAAGGAGCTTCCTTTGGGGACATGGTTTTTAGCTTCTGATTTGCTGCAATACCACAGTAACACAGTAGAGGCTGCCCTCACTATTATATAACTCCCTCCAATCCAATTAAATTGCTGGATGTTTTGCCCTGTGATAAGTAGCTCTACATATCCAGAAAATGGCTATTCAGGGTTTAGGACGTGATGTGGTCGAGTGATATTCTTCATCTATAATTATCTTGTGATATTTGAAGCAATCCATTATTCTCCATGTAAACACCTCATTAAACTCTTGATGTGTCATCTCTTTAAATAGGGTTAGTTGTTAAATTTTAAACTTATATTTTAATGTTTTATAGTTGTACTGAGTCACAAAGCTTAAATTGGATAGTGGTAGCACTATTCATAGCTGAATCAAGTTATATTTTTGGTTGTGAATATAAAGGGTGCTCAACGATAAGCCATTGAATACAGAAGAGATTCAAAAGTGAATGTGACACCACCTGGAGTAATGCATTCAGTTTTGGGCATTGAACCTTGGGAAAGTTACATTGACCTTTAAGCATGTATGGCACAGGTTCATCAGGATGATATTGGGACTTTAAAAGCAAATGACGTTTCTCGTTGTATTTGCTGGACCCATGGGCTAAATTTAGTGAGCCCATTGCCAGGACCCAGAATCCCATTTGTTACATGGGCAGCCTCCCCACTGGCATTGCACAGTGGGCAGCCATTTTTCATACTGGAAGTACATGGCACCCCCACTCACATGGCAGGGGTGAGAGGTACGATGCCAAATATGGCATCAGAGGACTCCAGAACAGGTGCTTGCACCATATTTAAAGGCCTGCCAGCCCTGCATTCATTCCTGCCTAGTTTAAAAGAGTGCCGTCTGCTGCCCCAGGACTGCTTCTGCTGCCTGATAGACAAGGAGCTGAACCCAAGCCTGCAGCAACCATGGCTGAAGGAAGACACCAGGTGGCCCTACAGTTTAGCAATGCCTCCCTTGCGATTCTCCTCCAAGCTGGAAGGGAAAGGCAGGAGGTCCTGTTCCCCAACAATGGCAAGAAGAGGTCCTCCTGCCTGTGGTATTGCACTGTGTTCTTAAGTCTCCTTTAAATAACAACTGCAGGCTTTATATTCAGATTCAACACAAACACTATTGCCTTACTTATTTACTTTGCATGATGTCAGGTACAGGTCTTCCCTCATTGGTACATATGTCTTCTCTCAGTAAAGGAATGCACTGAGTGAGCCCCTCAAAATAGAGTCTCCTCCTTATATATGTCTGATGATGTAATCAGTTGCATCAGTGACCTGATCTCTTAAAACTACGGTTTCTTAAAGATGAAGTCACCACTGCACTACATTAGTGCCTGGATGGAGATGGCAGAGGATGTCAGCAGCCATGGGGTAACCTCTCAAACATGGATACAGTACTTCATGAGGGTCAACAACCTCATTTGTTCTGCCAAGGTGACTGCTCCTTACCTCTCTCCTTTTTTAGGGATTGCACGTGGCTACGCAGGAGGAAGTGGGACATGGGGAGGGCGGCACCAGCATAGCACTGGCAAGGGGGTGGGGAGGGGGTTAAGAACCACCTCTTCCTAACAGATGCATGAAACCCCAGTAGGGGAATGAGGGGTTGCCACTAGCAGAACCTACATGTTGATCTCTCTGCAAAGTATGACTATCTCCCTTTTTCTACTTGTAGGACAAGAGGACCCATAATAGCAAGGAGGCATCATGGACTGATGGAAACATTATGGACTGACGGAGGCATCCCGACATCAGACCTCTCTCCACGGCTGAGGAGGAGGCACTTAAACTAATAGAAACCCAAGCGGCTACTCAATAGCAAATGAAGAAACTGGAGTCTCTACACAAGACTGTGAAGATTGTCTTCCATCGACATACAGATCACTTTTGGAGCCCCCCATCATGCATGGCTAGCATGACAAGATCTGTTCAGCCTAACCCACACATGTTTGTGTTCCCTCATCCAGGTCAGCATCCACAGGAGACCAGTAGAAGGGACACATAATTTCTCCTCTGAAGAGGATCCACAGAGAATGCACCGGCCCATGACTCTCCTGCACCTTCCACCAGCGTAGATACTTTCCCCTCGGTGGGTTTGCGCTCGGCTTTAGAATCAGGGTCACAAGCTGGTGAGAGCACCGCACACATGCCAAAGCAGCTGGCTGAGTCTGAGACAGCCGAGGCCACTGACAGTTGGAGGACTGTGAGTGGCCAGGCCCATGCTGAGACCCAGGCTAATGATGACCCTCTAATGTTGGCTGCACAGGCCATACTGGAGCTGAAGAGAGAGGTAAAGCAACATCTGACAGAGATGCCAGAGGCCAAAAACAATAATGCAGGAGTCCATCCATGCCATGAGTGTAGCCATGTCTCAGGATGTAAGCACATGGCTTCCTCTATTGAGAGTTTGGCAAGCCTCATGGGGAGCCAGATCCCACAGATGAGCACAGACCTGCATCACCTTGGCCATGAGCTTAACCAGGCGTGGCAGGGCTACAGAAGGATGAGGCCCCTGGAGTTTACTCTCGTTCCTTGCCCTTCTCTGGTGATCAGGGAAGTTCAGCTGAGCCTTGAAAGGGAGGAGGAGAGGCTGACCTCCAAAGCTGAGGGCTCCCCTCAGGGCTCCCTGAGCATAGACAGCAGCTCCTGAGGCCCTCCGCCAGTGAGCCTAGCTCCAGCAGCCACGATGCCAGAGGAGGGTCCTGCACCAGTGCAGGAAACCCTTAGTCAGCCGGGGCCCTCCAGGCCTCTGACAGCTGGAGGACAGCCACCAAAGTCATCAGAAGCCAAGGGGCAGCCTGTTCAGCAGCCTGCAACCAGCCCAGCTGCTAATGCAGGGTTACACCTCATAGAAGTATTCATAAAGGTAAAATGAAAAGCACCTAGACTCACTTGGCTGTTGGTTTATGACGAGGGGTGCTCCAGATAATGTTATTTTGTTCAAGTCATTAACCTTCATTGTGTAAAAGTGATTATTCTATCATGCCGTAATTCTGAGCTGCTGACTTCACCCTTCCCCCTTAGTGGAATGCCAATGTATGCACACCCCTTATTTAAATATGATCTCCCAGGGGCTTTAGTGCGTGTTACAGCTGGGCACTAGGCTCGGAACACAAATAGAAAGGAGGCAACAGTCTACATGCATTGAGGTCAGTCTTTATTGATTTCACTCTGGCGGTTGAAAGTGGGTAAGTATGAGATTTTCTCTTGCCTCCTTGACCCGTTACTCACCTGTTCCTGGCCTCCGGTGCAAGGGATTCAACATCCAGTGCTGTTTGATCATCACCCTCCTCTGTGTCCTTCTTGTCGGTGGAGGAGTGCTGGTCAATCATGCCCTCATCATGCAAGACTTCTCTCCTCTGCAGTTTGTATAGAGCACAGCAGACCACTACGATATTCAAGACCCTCTCACTGGGGCATACGGCAGGGCTCCACTGGATCAATGTAGGCAACAGAATCTCATCTTCAGCAGCCCAATGGCCTGCTTGATGGTTGCTCGGGTAGACCGGTGACAGGTATTGGACCTCTCCTCCGCTGCAGTGCGAGGGTTCCTCACAGGCGTGAACAGCCATGTCCTCATTGGGTAGCCCTTGTCCCTGAAAATCCATCCCTGAGGACGGAGGGGGGCCTGAAGAGCTGTGGCACCTGGGACTGTTGAAGTATGTAGGCGTCGTGGCTGCTTCCCGGGAAGTGGGCTCACACCAGCAGGAAACATTCTCGGTGGTCGCAGACCAGTTAGACATTAATCAAATGGAAGCTCTTCTTGTTGATGAAGGCAGCTGGCTGGCCAGGGGAGCCTTGATGGTCACATGTGTACAATCTATCACACCTCGCACTTGGGGAAATTCAGCGATGCCCTCGAATCCGATGGTCCTCTTGGCCTGACTGTTAGGGTCGGTCTGGTCATGCAAATAGTCGCGGGTCCTCTTGGATAGGGCATTGGTCACCTCCTTGATGCAGCAGTGGGCTGCTGCCTGTGAGACCCCACACATGTCCCCCGGTGGATCCCTGGAATGATCCAGATGTGTAAGAGTTAAATGCCACTATGATTTTCAATGCCTTGGGCATAGGGTGACCACTAAATCCCACAGGTCGTAACTTGTCCTGCAGCAGGCCGCATATGTCAGTGATGGCCTCCCTAAAGAGCCGTGGTAGTCACTGACAATGGCGCTCGGATATTTGGAGGTAGTTGAGTCGAGTCTGGTACACTCTCTGTGCAGGTTGGCCCTTCTTGGGATGGCTGGCTGTTGTTGTTCTCATTGTGGAGCTTCATGGGTGGGCACAGATGCCTCCTAACCCTTCCTCCATCGAAGGCACTGCATTATGCCATTTCATAACTAAAAGATAGGATGTTTGAGAGCCATGCCAGATGATCAGTAGGCCTCCAGAGTGCTGTCTTTGCAGAGACGAACCTGACTTGTCAGCTTTCGCTTTGCTACTTCTCCCAGCAGACTCCGTAATGGCCCTCAGTGCTCAACCTTGCTGATTGCCAACCTTCTCATCCAGCAGTATGGGCACCTGATACTGCCACCCAGAACCAAGCCCTCACTTGTACAACACCTGACACCCAGCACTTCCTTGCAGACCACCTGAAACCATGCCGACACTTGCTCAACACCCGTACCCTGCTGATCCGGCAATGCCACCCGAGACCCAGCCCACCCATGAAAAGTGTAAAGCACTGTCAGCTGACAATGGCCTCCGCTTCCCCCTCAGCCCCTATGCAGTGCTGGTCATGGCTGCCTACCCTTCACGGAACAGAGACCTCGCCTCAGTGCCATTAGTTTTCAATGGCCAGGGTTCTGAAGGCACATGAGAGCTGCCCGTCATCCACTTAATTGCAAGACCCACACTGAATCACATAAAATTACATGCAAATGCATTACAACTACTAGCTGTTGTGCAATTTAAATTACACACTGGTTGCATCGGGGTGGTGACATCACCTTGGTGCCTTCCCACTGCTGACTAAATCCAGGACCGAAATTACGACATCAGATTTCCGGGTGGACTTGTCCGCTGCTATTCTCTGGTCCCCCACGCCTCCATTCCTGCTCCAAACAGCCATACTAAATTCAGCCCCATGAGCGCCAGTCACGTTCACTTTTTGAATCTCTCCTGCATTCAATGCCTTATCATTGTGTACCCTCTAAATATTCACAGTGCAAAATATAACTTGATTCAGCAATAAATGGAGCAACTACTATCCAATTTCAGCTTTGTGACTCACTACAACTATAAAACATTAAAATATAAGTTTAACATTTACCAACTAACCCTGCTTAAAGAGATGACACATCAAGAGTTTAACTAGGTGTTTATATGGAGAATAATGGATTGCTTCCTATATCACAAAATAATTACAACCACTCAGCCACATCACTTCCTACATGCAGAAGTATCCAACAGTCCTCCCTTTGCAGCATCAAATTGCTTCTTAAATACATCCAGGGTTTACATCTCCACCACCATGGCTGTAAGTCCACGCCAAGTTTGAACACTCTTACCATGAAATCAGTCCCAAAATTACCTTTTACTAATTTGAACATGTGTTCCCATGTCCTACTACCATAAGTATTATAAAGTAATAATTTAACTCAGGAGTTTAGATCACAATGAAATACAAAGGAGAAATACAAAATGGACCCATTTTGCTTATCCATCCACAAAAGCATATTGTCCAGTAAGTACAGCATCCTATAGTGTCTCAAATGATGCCAATGTTCCTGTCTCTGCTACCCGTACCTATTCCAGATGATGCATAAAGCCAGAGATAAATGCTCCAATTTTATAAATCATTCTCTGAACCAAAAGGTAAGAGTGCAGTCTCAAAGTCAGTCCCTGGATTCCTTTTTTTCCACATTATAGACACAAGGCTAGAAGTTTGCCTGCCCTGATTTTTGGGCATGGTGGTTGTGATGTGTGATCTGCCCATGCTCGTACTAATCGAGGTGGTTAAAACCCAATATTCATCTCTCCACCTCACCTGAATGATTGTGGCACAAGCTGATGAGCCTTCCACACTGCTTTCTGCTCCTCAATGCTGCCAGCAAGCCTGTACACAGCAAGAGGCCCCGGCAGCACTGTTTGCCAATCACATGGTACAGGCAGCCAGCTCTTTCTTAAAGGCAACTGTCTCTCAAAGGAAAGCTAAACAAAAAGATTGCTGCAGTTGAAACTAAACACCAGGGCAGACAGAGGATCCATAGTGATGGATACGGCGTTGGAGGCATTAGTGGAGCAGGTGGGCAGGAGGAAAGACGCCATGGTCCCATGGAGGTAAGAAGACCCTGAAAGACCACCATCAGAAGGAAATCATAGCAAGTGGCCAGGAAGGTGAACTCCCAGAGTCTGGGCCCAAGGACCTGGCAGCAGTGCCACAAGAGGCCCAATGACATCATGCAGATGGTCAACATCAGTGAATGTATCTTCGCATGACCTCTCCTACCCACCACACCACCAACCTCTCACACTGCTCAATGCACCACACCCCCATCGCTCACCCAGCAGCACTCATGACACCCAAGACTCATGTCTAACATCCAGGTACTCTACCTCACCCACCTTCCAATGCTGCCAGCCTCACACCCGCCGCTCGCTGCCTCCATATACCTCCAGCTATTCAGTTATGGCAGGCACATCACCCAAGCACAGTGCTACACAACCACTGATATTCTTCCCTCTCTCTTGTAGAACAGGGTGGCACAAAATAGAAGGGAGAAGAGCAGAACCGGCAGGGGACAAGGACACCTGTGTCTCCTGAACCTTACAGAGGAGATGATTCTCTGCACCATGGAGCTGCCGGCGACTGAGCCTGTAACATCTATCATTGGTGAGAACTTTGAGGATGATGACATATTCCGGCCTGATGCCCCTTCTCAATTCCGAGCACACCCTCATCCTGCTATCTTCCATGAGGACCAAGGTGCTGATGGAGTGAGCATGAACCCCCTGCTTCACACCTGCTTTCAGACACACAAGTTTTGCCACTTGCCCAGCCACAGGAGCTTCATGAGAAGGGGAATGGGGACCTGAGGGTAGACTCATTTGGGGCAAAATCAGAAATGAAAATGGAAGGCAGAAAATTAGTGGACGAGTCTGGAAGGCTGAGGAAACAAAAGTTAGAAAATAATATAAAAAATACTTTGGCAATGCTCAAGGTTATCTACTTCAATGCAAGGAGTGTAGCAAATAGAGCAGACGAGCTGAGGGCACAGATAGACATGTGCCAGTATGATATCATAACTAATATAGAAACATGGTTTAAGAAGGGACAGGGTGGCAGCTCAACATTCCTGGTTACAGGGTTTTCAGACACAATAGAGAGGGGGATAAAAAAGGGGGGGGGGTGGCAATTTTGGTCAAAGAAATAATTATAGCTATGAGGAGGGATGATATGTTGGAAGGATCATCAAATGAGGCCATATGGATTGAGCTAAGGAACAAAAAAGGGGAAATCACACTACTGGGACTAATGTACTATAGACCCACAAACAGTCAAGGGGAGATAGAAGAGTAGATATGTAGGCAAGTCTCTGAGAAGTGCAAAATCAATAGGAAATTAATAGTAGGGGCTTTTAACTATCCCAATATTAACTGGGATAGTTTTAGTGTGAAAGGAATTGAGGGAGCAGAATTCTTGAGGTGCATTCAGGAGAACGTTTTTGGCCAGTATGTAGCAAGTCCAACAAGGGGCGCCGTTTTGGATTTAGTTTTAGGAAATGAAGCTGGACACGTGGAAGAAGTGGCAGTGGGGGAACATTTTGGTGATAGTGATCATCATTCAGTCAGTATTATCACAATTAGGGGCAAGGATAGAACAGGAGTTAGAGTTCTCAACTGGGGCAAGGCCAATTTTACTCAGCGGTGGATTTAGCAAAAGTGGACTGGAAACAGCTACTTGAAGGTAAATCGGTGTCAGAGCGGTGGGAGGCATTCAAAGGGGATATTCAAGGGGTTCAGACTAAATATGTTCCCACAAAGAAAAAGGGTGGGACTGCCAAATCTAGAGCCCCATGGATGGCAAGGAGATAACAGGGTAAGATAAGGCAGAAAAAGAAAGCTTAAGTCTGACACCAAGCACTCACTACTACAGAAAGCTGAGAACAGTATAGAATGTGGAGGGGTGAAATCAAAAAGGAAATTAGCAAAGCAAAGCCAAGGATGCCCAGATCCCACAAACTGAATAAAAAAAAGTTATGGTTCTTAATAAATACTTTGTGTCTGTCTTCACAAAAGAGGGGGATGATGCAGATATTGTAGTTAAGGAGGAGGAGTGTGAAGTATTGGATGTGATAAACATAGGAAGAAAGGAAGTATTAATGGGACTAGCATCCTTGAAAGTGGTTCAAAGACCAGGGCCAGATGAAATGTACCCAAGGCTTTTAAAAGAAGTCAGGGAGGAAAAAGTGAAGGGTTTGACCATCATTTTCCTTTCCTCACTTGATACAGGTGTAGTGCCGAAGGATTGGAGGACTACTAACATTGTATCTTTGTTTAAAAAGGGTGTGAGGGATATACCAAATAACTACAGGTCATTCAGTCTAACCTCAGTAGTGGACAAACTATTGGAATCAATTCTGAGACACAGGATAAACTGTCACTTAGAAAGGCACAGGTTAATCAAGGATAGTCAGCATGGATTTGTTAAGGGAAGAGCATGTCTCAGTAACTTGACTGGATTCTTTGAAGAAGTCACAAGGAGGAATGATGAGGGTAGTGCAGTTGATGTGGTCTACATGAATTTTAGCAAGGTTTTTGACTAAGTCCCAGATAGCAAACTGGTTAAAATAATAAAAGCCAGTGGGATCCAGGGAAATGCAGCAAGCTGGATACAAAATTGGCTCAGTGGCAGGAAACAAAGGGTAATTGTTGACAGGTGTTTTTGTGACTGAAAGGCTGTTTCCAGTGGCGTTCTACAGGGCTCAGTACTGGGTCCCCTGCTATTTGTGCTATATATTAATAATTTGGATGTAAATATAGGAGGAATGATCAAGAACTTTGCAGATGACATAAAAATTGGCCGTGTGATTGATAGTGTTAAAGTGTATTCCCAGGGCAGAAGCATCTGCAATAAATATTATATGTATAACCAATAACATATAATTCTAGCTAGCAATTAAATGTTTGCAAGGCACCATGGGACTTAGCTAACTAACTTGACTACATTCCTTATAAGGACTGATTCACACAGATTCATACAGAAAAAGGCTCATTCAGCGAAATATCTCTAAACAAGCAGCCTCTAGCAGATTCCCTTATGGAATGCTGACAAAGATACCAGCCTGGAACAAGGTTAAGACAAGATGTTATGTATACATAAGACCCAAGGACGGTAGATAAGGGGGTTTGGAAGACATCATGAGTAACCCCCTAGCTGTCCATGAGCTGGTCACGCAGTCCCCCAATGCCTGGTAACCAACTTCATTGGTTCCACTAATCAACGTATATAATCTATAACCACTACGATTGGACCATGTCCAGCTGGGATGGGCTGAGTAACTGTTTGAAACTGTAAAAGTATTGACGATTTTCCTTTGTTTGGTGGAGAGGAATCTGGATTGCCCAGTGACCTGCTCCCCGCCGGCGTAACCCAATAAACTGTTTGATTTTTGGAGCAGACCCGAGTGTCGAGTGATTCTTTCAGATTCATTCCCACTAACAGATAGCGAGGAGGATAGCTGTAGACTGCAGGAAAATATCAATGGACTGCTCAGGTGGGCAGAAAAGTGGCAAATGGAATTCAGCCCGGAGAAGTGAGAGTAGATGCATTTGAGGAGGTCAAACAAGGCAAAGGAATACACGGTTAATGTGAGAATACTGAGAGGTGCAGAGGAAGTGAGGGATCTTGGAGTGAATGTCCACAGATTCCTGAAGATAGCACGAAAGGTCGATAAGGTGGTTAAGAAGGCATAAGGAATCGTTTCCTTTATTAGCCAAGGCATAGAATATAAAAGCAGGGAGGTTATGCTGGAACTGTATAAATCTTTAGTTAGGTCACAACTTGAGTACTGTGTGCAGTTCTGGTCACCTCATTACAGAAAGGATGTAACTGCACTAGAGAGGGTATGGAGGAGATTACCAAGATTGTTGCCAGGACTGGAAAAATACAGCTATGAGGAAGGATTGGATAGGCTGGGGTTGCTTTTCTTGGAACAAAGAAAGCTGAGAGGAGATTTGATTGAAATGTACAAAATTGCGAGGAGCCTGGATAGAGTGGATGTGAAGGGCCTGTTTACCTTAGCAGAGAGGTCAGTGAATATGGCATATAGATTTAAAGTGATTGGTAGAAAGATTAGAGGGGAGATGAGGAAAGTCTTTTCACCCAGAGTGTGGTGGGAGTCTGGAACTCACTGCCTGAAAGTATAGTAGAGGCAGAAACCCTCCATTCATTTAAAAGGTGTCTGGATATGCACCTCAAGTGCCGTAACCTGCAGGGCTACGGACCAAATGCTGGAAGGTGGGATTAGGCTGGGTGGCTTGTTTTCCGGCCAGCGCAGACATGTTGTGCCAAGTGGCCACTTTCTGTGCCGTAAACTTTCAATGATTCTATGAAAGAAAGCACAGCACTAATGAGGTCCCGTCACTTGACCTGCCACTCACGACCACGTGCTCAGATACTGGCACTGCACTTGCCTTGGAGGCTAGGATAGAGTTGGGATCAGCATATGGTAAGTCAATGGGCATGAGTGGGCTGCAATTAGGCCAGGGTGAAAGGATGGTTCATTTTCCAGCTCACTGGAGGGTGAGGTGACAGACAAGTACTGTTGCAGAGGAATTAGATGAGGACCTTAATGAGGTGGCATACAGGAGAGTACTGAATTGGTATGCACACAGAGATACTGGGTGCATTGGCTGGCCTGCCAGGCAGCCTACTGTTGCTATCAAGGAGAATGGGATGACTCCTGCTACAACTTGGCAGACAGCATAACACAGAGCTTTCTCTCTCCAAGGCTTCTACTCCACCTTTCTGTCCTGTTGCAGACCCAGAAGTACTGGCACTGCTGCCCCTATGCCTGTTGAAACTTTTGCATGCACAGGTTATTTATTCAGCTGCCATCCCTGTGAGGATGCAGCAACACTCTCTGGAAAATGCAGGAACTCACAAAAACACCTCCAAAAACAGCCCAGAGTACTTTCACACACTTTGGAATAGAAAAAGTTCCAAAAATTTAACTTGCCTGCAATCAGGGCGCTTGGCCCTATAAATAAGGCTACTGCATGGTCCATCTTGCTGCTTCAGACTTCTTTTCAGGACTACACAATTTAAGTGTTGCTAGAGCCTGCATTTTTCAAACTTAAAATCTTGGCATCACATCAGCTGGTTGAGCTGTGTGACATCAGGACAGTGCCAATTCAACGTGCTCAGATACATGCAGGGGACACAGCTGCATGTGCCCATATCCCTGGAAATCGTCATGAGGGCTGCGAGGTAGCAGTCAGAGGCACAGCCTGCCCATAGGAAAGCCAGGTAGGCCTTCATAGTGCCACCTCTTCATTTTATGTAGTACATCTTTTTGTGCCTGCCCAGTTTCTATTGTTGATGCCAACTGTTATTTTACTTCTTGGTCTTTGATGATTACGATCCCTACTTCTGCAATTCCATTGAAATGGAATTTAATGCTTGTCCCATAATTCCCCCCACATTTACTTTTTTTTTCTCCTTTCCAGGTTTACCTGAACATGAGACACAAACTTGGTGAGGGTACAACATGTACACTCAGCAGTGAAAGCAGCATGCAATGAACAAAGCTAAGTGATCCAACAACCAACAGATCAGGTCAATGTTCTGCAACCTTGCCTCAGTCATTAATATTGGTGGACAATTAAACAACTAAAGGGAGGAGGTGGCTCCATGAACATCCCCATCCTTGCACATCTCTCCAATTGTCTGAAAGGGTGCAACTCCAACAGCGCTCAAGAAGCTCAACATCATCTAAGACAGATAATCGGCAGTTCATCCATTAACCGAAACAACCATCCACTTCATCACTGCCATATGGTGCCTCCAGTATGTACTATTTGCAAGATGCACTGCAACAACTTAACGATACTTTTTTTAGCAGCACCTCCTAAACCTGCAACCTCCACCATGGAAAAGCAAGGGCATCAAGTACATGAGAATGCCATCATCTCCAAGATGCCTTCCAAGTCGCACACCATCCTGACATATATTGCTGTCCTTCATCCTACAACACTTTATCTAACAACATTGTGAGAGCACCTCTCCCACACAGACTGATTTGGTTCAAGAATAAGGCCCAGCATCACCTTCTCAAGGGCAGCTAGGGATAGGCAATAAATGCCAGCCTTGTCAACAACGTCAACATCCTGAGCATGAATAATTAAATAATTATTGAACTAATACATGGTGTAACACTAAAGCCTCGTTATGGATGGTATCAACTGGCATTAATTCTCTAATCTCCACTGTTATGCAGTCCTTAATTCTCATATATTTTGCAATTTACATACTTTGCCTACACATCTGATTTTGAAGGTGTAACATGAATAGGGATTAAGGAACTGCACTGATAAATTTGTACTCTGGGCTGTTTTTGGAGGTGTTTTTGTGAGTTCCTGCATTTTCCAGAAACTGCAGGTAAGTATGCAAAGAATCAAATGCATGGGGACTAATGAACTGCAAATCAATGGGGATTTGAACACTAGTGTCAGATCGCAAGATTACAAAATAATTATATTCAGAATTTACAACAAGGAAACAGGTCATTTGACTCAACCAGTCTGTGTTGATGTTTATTCTCCACATGAACAGTGGTCCTAACCTGAAGTGGAATCATAGAATCATAGATATTTACAACATATTCAGCCTGTCGTGCCTGCGCTGACTCTTTGAATGTGCAGATGTGATTAGTCCCAGATCTCTGCTTTTTTCTGTAACCCTGTCAGTTCCTTATCCTCAATTACCATCAAACTCCTTTTTAAAATTATTTATGGGATCAGCTTCCACCATCTTTTCAGGTAAAGCGTTCCAGATCCTAACAACTCTGAGTGAAAAAAATTCTCCTCCTCTCCCGTCTAGATCTTTTGCCAATAATTTTGAATCTATGACCTCCAGTTATCCACTCACCAGAGTGATTTTTTTCCTCCATCTACTCTATCAAAATCTCTCATCATCTTGAAAACCTCTAATAGGTCACCTCTAAGGTATCTCTGTTCCAAGGAAAACAGTCCTAACATTTCCACCCTCTCCTCATACCTGAAGATTCTCTGCACCCTTTCTAAGAGCTTTACATCTCTCCTGTGGCATGATGCCCAGAACTGTCCACAATACTCCAGCTGAGGCCAAACCTGTGATTCACAAATTTCTAGCATGATTTATTTTATTATTTATTTAGAGATACAGCACTGAAACAGGCCCTTCGGCCCACCAGGTCTGTGCCAAACATTGACCACCCATTTATACTAATCCTACATTAATCCCATATTCCTACCACATCCCCACCTTCCCTAAATTCCCCTATCACCTCCTATACTAGGGGCAATTTATAATGGTCAATTTACCTATCAACCTGCAAGTCTTTGGCGGTGGGAGGAAACGAGCACCCAGCGAAAACGCACGTGGTCACAGGGAAAACTTGCAAACTCCGCACAGGCAGTACCCAGAATTGAACTTGGGTCGCTGGAGCTGTGAGGCTATGGTGCTAACCACTGCGCCACCCCGTTTGTTTGTGTTTATATTCTATGCCTCTATTTATAAACCCAAGTAACCCATATGCTTGTTTAACCACTTTATCAATCTGACCTGTCATCTTTAAGGAATTGTGTACATGGAAAGCAAGGTCGCTCTGCTCCATCTGCACTTCTTAAAATTGTGCCATTTATACTAAACTGTCTTTCCATATTAGTCCTCCCAAATTGTATCACTTCATATTTCTCCACATTAAACTCCATCAGTCATGCTTCTGCCCATTTCACCAGCCTATGTTATCCTGTGGTCTATAACTATCCTCATCAATATCTATTACATTGTCAGGTTTTGTATGATCTACAAAATTTAGAATGCTGCTTCTTATGCCTATGTATTTTATAAAAATTGAAAAGAGTAATGGACCAAAACTGACCCTTGGGGTCATTGCAAACCACCTCCAAGTCTGACAAACATTCATCCACCATCAACATCTATTTCTTGAGGCAATTCTATATCCATACTTCCACTTATCTCTTAATTTCATAGCCTTCCATCTTCTTAACATGCCTCTGTGGAGCATTTTATTGAATTATTCTGAAAGTCCCAATATACGATATCTACAGCACTACCTTGATCAAGCTTCCCTGTTACCTCATTATGAATTCAATCAAGTTAGTCAGACAAGATATACCTTTAAAAAGTACACACTGGCTCTCCTTGATGAACCCATGCCTTTCCAAATAAAAGATTATTTTGTTTCTGATAATAGATGCCAGTAACTTCAATACCACAGAGGTTAGGCTGATTCGCCTGTAGTTTTTTGGTCTATCTTCTCTTTCTTGAACAGTGGTATAAAATTAGCAACTCTCCAGTCCTCTGGCACTACTCCTGCATCCAATGAAGATTGAAAAATTGTGACCAATGCCTCTGCTATTTCTACCTTTGCTTCTTTCGTCAAACTAGAATGTATTTCCTCTGGACCAGGTGACTTACCAACATTCAGTAATTCTAATCATTTTAGTATATCTTCTCTATCTATTAACATTGTTACGACCAGGTGAGAAAGAGGTCTAGGGTTCCTTTTCAGCCTTCACCTGCTGGGAAGAAGAAAAGGCCTGTTACAAGGACTTCCAGAACTTGTAACAAGGTCTAATTTTAAGCACACCGTGTTTTATTAGCTCCCCCTTGGTGAATCCTTGTTCACTGCTTTCCAATTATAAGGCAAAGAAATCAGCACGAACAGGTTTTCTTAGGTTTAAAGGAGAAAAGTCGAAACTTATTAAACTTAAACTCTAATTCGGTTAATGCCTATGGATACATGACATGCCCACGCTAGCATGCATACACGATACATACATACAAATAGAGACAGAAAAGAGCAGAAGAAAAATAAAGTGGAAAAGTTTGAGGCAATATCTGAAGAGCTGTTGTTAGGGTTCTTTGAGCTCACTGTAGAGATCTTGCTTTTCATTGGGGCCCAGTATTCTTCTTAAACCTTGTTCACTGTAGGACAGTTTTCTCTCTTGGGGTTCATGCGTCTTCAGTGGATCCAGAGGCTTGTGAGAAAGAGATGGGAGTAGACAGACAGACAGGAAGTCTTCTTCAGTCCAGGAGCATTCTGCTTTCTGCAGACTCTCAGTTCAAACTAGACAATTCAGAAACCCCCCCAGGTTGCCAAGCAGGTTAGTTATGTGACTAACTGGTCTGACCATGCCTTGGCTCTGTGTATTGTATCATCTTAAAAGGGAATGGAATGTGCTTCCCTGCCTTCAATGCTTGTTAATATGTAAATGATTTTTTTTTCCAGCCAAGTTCTGGCAGTCCTTGTAACAGGCCTTCTCTTCTTCCCAACAACAATTTGAAATTTAATGTCCATGTGGTGAAATTAATATGCCTCATTCTTGGCAGGTGGGGGCCTGCATGACACCATCCTGTCCGTAACTTTCATCTCCTCTTTCAGTGTAACCTTCACATCATCCATTTCCTTTGTGAAGGACGATACAAAGGACTCATTAATATTTCTGCCATGTCCTTTGCTCTACATGAGGATTTCCCTTTGGGTCCTTAATAGGTTCAGCTTTTTCCCTAGCTAACCTCTTATGCTTTATATGTTGAGAAAACCTTTTCCAGTTCAAGTTAATATTGCCTGCTAATCCTTTCTCAAAATTCTCTTTGCTACTCGTATTAACCTTTGCAATTTCCTCCTGTCCTTTCATACTCTTCCTAGTTCTGAATTGAATCTTGATCCTGATATTTATCAAAAGCCTTTTTCTATTTTATTTTAACTTTTATTTCTTTTGTCATCCAGGGTGCATTAGCTTTAGATGCTCTACATTTACCCTTCTCTTGGTCATTATGTTTCCATATTCTTTATTCCCTTTTCCTTCATTCTCCTATCTAACCTATTCTTAAAATATTGACATATGCTTCACTTCCAGATCAGGTACAGTACAACACAGGTTAAATACAGAATAAAGTTCCATGTACATTGTCCTCTCAAACTCAAGTCAATAGAAACAAAAATCAGGAGAGGTCCGTATTGGCCGACCATTCCGATATCACGCTACATTATTTAAAATGATCTGTTTGTGTGAAAAATAATTTGCTGCTATCTGTTCTAAATAACATTTGAGCTCAGACTATCATTGGCATTAGTATACCAGACATTGTTTTACTGTAATTTAATATCCAGTTGCCATTTTACACCTGGCTCTCGCACCTGGTTGGTGAAAAGTCAGATGAGATAGCACTGTGTTAAATGGCAGCTATCACTGTAAAGAGATGTCCCAAACCCTGGACATACTATTTGTAGGATCTGTCCTTTGGTGCCACAGTAGTTGCCTGGGTGTGCCTTGGGATTTGGACTTGAGGTGGCGCCTAATTCTCTAGGAGCCAGATGATGATGATCACATAATAAGATTAACAGTTGTGATGCAATTATTGTTGATATCTCAAGAAATAATCTGTTTTTTTAATCAGAAAATGCCATGTCCAGCATGTATAATACAGAGAATTGATGCTGCGAATAAACTCCAAAGCAGCAGCATGGCCAATGTTGTAAAACTGTAGCTCAAGCTGTTTTGGAATGCTGTTCAAACTCTAACATTTGTTACTCGAATTAATATGCTTCCAAACATTTCTTTTTACTTTTCAAAGCTTCTCCATTGGAGTTTTAATGTTGGAGTTCCCTTCCCTTTTATTTTTGTTGAGGTGTGACTCCTTATCCCCTTCCCACAGACCCTGCCACACACCTCCCCCTTTCCCTTTACTTAAATTTCCTCAACCAAGCCCACCCCCAGGCAAAAGGGCAGTGGGTGATCTGCCTCCAGATGCAAAAGTGAGCCCAGAGGTGACTCAATCTATGATATTCCTTTCCTGTGTGGGAAATGGATATTCAAAATCTAAAAACAACCCCTCGATTGCACAACTGACCAAAGCTAAGGGAGGCAAATGGTCAAATGTGTTTTCTACATGTATGACACCTTTTTATAGTATTAGATACTCAGATGTATTTTCTGGTACTAGCTACTCAATGAGTTTTATAGCATGATGATATTAAAACAAGCATAAATATCAGAATATCACTGAGAAGCAAGATACTCTTATCTTCAGAAATGTAGCATTACGTTAAATAATAATTTGTCACAAAATCATTGGGGCAGGTTACCAAAGTGACCTGGTGTGGAACTTTATGTACAGCAAACATTTACTGGCAATTTAGAATGAGATGTCATTAGCTAAGAGGAGAGGTTGGATAAACTCGGATTGTTTTCACTGCAATGACGGAGGTGGAGGGGTGCAATGATAGAGGTTTACAAAGTTATGAGCGGCATGGACAGAGTGGATAGTCAGAAGCTTTTTCCCAGGGTGGAAGAGTCAGTTACTAGGGGACATAGGTTTAAGGTGAGAGGAGCAAAGTTTAGAGGGGATGTGCGAGGCAAGTTCTTTACACAGAGGGTGGTGAGTGCCTGGAACTTGTTGCCAGGGGAGGTGGTGGAAGCGGGTACGATAGCGACGTTTAAGAGGCATCTTGACAAATACATGAATAGGATGGGAATAGAGGGATACGGTCCCCGGAAGTGCAGAAGGTTTTAGTTTATAGACAGGCATCAAGATTGGCTTGGAGGGCTGAATGGCCTGTTCCTGTGCTGTACTGTTCTTTGTACTTTGCAGGACTTTCCATCAGGTAATTTTAATAGACATGGCTTCCAGTGGGGCACTGCTTGAATTTCCAATATGTGCTCCTGATACATGAGACTGTGCCCCAAGAGAACATTTTTTATTTTTCACAGAATGTTAGCAAGGCTGGCAAGATCATATTTATTGCACATCCTTAGTTGCTACTGATAAGGTGATGGTAGTCCTTCTTCTTGAATCGCCGCGGTCCTTACAGGGGGATGGTATCACCACCATCATATTAGGTAGCAAATTCCAACTTATTGACCCAGTAACAACAAAAGAAAGGTGATATATGTTCAAGTCAGGATAGCATCCTGACTTTGATGGAAAGTCAGGATGGCGCATGGCTTTGAGGAAAACATGCAGGTGACTGGCGCTCTTATAATATTTCTGCCTTTTTCCTTCGGTAATGGTAAAGGATGCAGGGCTGAGTGGTGCTGTGGAAGAAAACACTGCAGTGCCTCCTGTAGACAGTAGAGTGTAGTTCTGATGGTGGGCATAGACACTGACACCTGTGGCAGCATTGCTGATCAATTCATAATATGGACTCTCATATTATTCACATGGCATATCATTTCAATCAGGTGACATCTTAACAAAATATATAGGGAAAATCTTAAAGGGTTTGAAAGGGCCTACACTCGTTTTTCTTTCTTTAATTCTTGCAACAGAGTTGTTCTGAAAGACAATAGGAAAGTACTGCTTGTCCTTGTGCTCTTCAGATGCGTCATATTAAATCAACAATGGCATTCAGCAGATGAGAGTGTAATCTAACTGTAGTCGATTGGGATGCAATGATAATTATAAAGGGCAGTCAAGTACTCATAACCTGTAATTGATTAGTAAATCAATTAATTGGTTTTCTCATTATATTTAATTGGACTAAATTCTCAATTATCCAACTCCTTTTTGCATAATGACAGGCTATACCAAGAAGACTAATTTTAAACCAGGCAAATATAATTTCTGTAGAATGTTTTGTATCCATTATTTTTCTAACCATGCAATCCATATCCAAGAATTCTCATTTTCCAAGTGAACAGATGAATATCAATAAATGTGAAGAAATATTAGCATTTGAACAAAAAGCTGTCCTTGAAGGGACATACAGAGCTAGAGCTGCTTGTTCATCTGTAAAATGACGTCAGGGATAAGCAACAAGTTCACTCCCTCTTTGAGAATCAAAATGTGAAGGTGGTGAAAAATTATATTCAAATTTCCATTGAAGTTGATGTAATCTTTAAAGAACATCAATAATTGTCAGTTTTTTCAACAAGAGCACAAAGAGTTTTCTTTTCCATACAGTCCTCCAAAGGTACATGGAAAGTTATGAAACTTAATTTTTACACCTAAAAAGGTGTCAACAGACCTTGAACCTCCCCACTACCTAGAATACCTTTTCTGCTCTTGGTGACTATTACAGATTGCTTCTGTCATGTGTTCTTTATGTTACCTTTAGTAACACAATGAGTTATGTAGATTTCAACTCCTTTGAAGAGTTCAAACAGGCATATTAACAGCTAACTCTTATGTACAAAACAGAGAAAACTATAAACAATACCTTTGTCCAGGGAGTTACTATGACTTCTAGTCACATGACTACATCCTGGCACTTAGCTCATTAGCATACTGAGTTCTTAAAGGGACGTCACTTATGAAGTGATCATACAACATCCCCTTTCTTTTCAAAGATAAATCTCATATGCTATGAGTAAAAAGATATAAAATTGGATAACATTAAAATTATTTACATAGGGATAGAGATTATGACATTTTCACATGCAGAAGCTTCATAGTCCATATATCGTTTCAGTGGTGTGTCTGAGAATTTGCATCTCATCTGTTGCTGTTCTTTCTGAAGATTCTCCCTCTCTGCATTCAGTTTCAGTTGCTCTACCTTCAGCCTGCTAAGATACTCTGTTGCTTCTCTCAGGATGACCACTTTTGAGGCTTTGTCATTCTTGGAAAGTTCCAGCAGCTTAGATTGAAGAGCCAACAGACAATGCTTCAACTCATTCCTCCTCTGCCTCTTCAGGACATTGCATGTCCTTTGTCCCTCCTTATCCTGTGTGTCTGAAGGCTGGGGGCTTAAGGTTGAGGACTTGTTGGGGGAGGAGTAATTGGCCTCATAGCAGTACCTGTCCATTCCAGCTCGTTGCAGTGCTGGTGGTTCTCTGGATAGCAGAAGTGAGGGCGCGGCATAGTTGTGCTCTTGCTGGATTTCCAGGCGGCACCATTTGATGCTGGCCAGAGTCTGCGAGCTGGTTCCTGTCCTTGGAGATTTCCCCTTGGCAATGCTCCCCACTGCCAGCCTTTGCTTCTCAGCAGTTATAACATCAATCTCTTCTTCTGAGTCGCTGGAGCATAAAGAAACACTGCCTGTTGACAAAGAACTTTTGCCATCTGAATTCGGATCTTCATTCTCTTGGTGTGGCATCTCTGAGAAGGGGTTGATACTCTCCAAACCAGAACCACTGAGATCCTGGAAGGACTATGACTCAATGTGGGTACTCTTGTTCTCTTCTGGTGTAATGGGTACCTTGGTGATCTCGTGGATGGTCATTGTGTTGAGGTCCTTACACACTGGTAGTCCTGCCACCGCTGGTCCGCTCGTGTCTACCAGGTAAGATATTTGTGGCTTCCATGCCGACTTGTCATAGTTCCTTGCATTGTTAGTGTACCACTGCAGGGGATGGGTGACCCATTGAATGCAGTTAACTTTGCAGTTGTCAATTGCATTATTGATTTCCAATGACCTCAGTACATATCCTTCAGGATTCGGACTAGTAAGACGTTTGCACTAGCTCCCGTGTCAATCTTGGCTCTGAGTATGTCCTTGCCAAATTTCTTTGGGCACATGATATTGATAGTAGCAAAATCTTCCAGTTGTTTGACTTCATCAACACAATGTGTCAGGTTCAAAATGTGCCATGCCTGATCGTCTTCTGGCTGACTATCGCTCCAATCTGAGTTTTGTCTTGGGTCTATTTTGCTGTGGACTTCATGTATTGGCTAGTGTTTAGGCCGTTTTCTGGCGCTGTCCTTTCTGCTGTTGCCCTGTTGCTGTGCCTGTCTTCTGTTTGTTTCTGTTCGATTGTGACTTCTGGCTATGTCCTTGGAGCCATATTTCTTGCATAGGTGGGCCCAGTGTCCTTTTGCACTGCATGCCTTGCACAGGTCTTGAAATGCAGGACAACTTTTCAGTGAGTGGAACAGACCACACGTACCACACAGCTTACTTGCGTTTTGTGATCTGATTATCGGGCTGATACTGTGGATTGCACCTAGTGCTTGCAGATGCTGTTGTCTAGCTACAATGGCTTTGTATTTCCTGCCATCTTCTAGCAGCGCATCAATGCTGTGACCTTTCTTTTTCCCCCCAAGAGGTCTTTTTGAAATGCTTCATTAGGTGTTGGGACAATCACCAGCTCAATTATTCACTCCAACAGCTCAGTTTCTGAAAAATCGCATTCATTGCCCTTACTACGGCATCTACTGATCGATTGATCTATTGGCTCCTGTGGCTGTTGCCTGTAGGACATCAATTCAAGCCGATGAATTCTAAAATTCACTCTTACCTGAAGCTGATCTTCTTGCACTTTCCATACCTTTGTGGGGTCTTTATGGTCCTCTTCAGATAAGCCAGAGGTATTAGAACAAGGAACAAAGAACAGTACAGCACAGGAACAGGCCATTCAGCCCTCCAAGCCTGCGCCGATCTTGATGCCTGCCAAAACTAAAACCTTCTGCACTTCCGGGGTCCATATCCCTCTATTCCCTTCCTATTCATATATTTGTCAAGATGTTTCTTAAACGTCGCTATCGTATCTGCTTCCACCACCTCCCCTGGCAGCAAGTTCCAGGCACTCACCACCCTCTGTGTAAAACACTTGCCTCGCACATCCCCTCTAAACTTTGCCCCTCGCACCTTAAACCTATGTCCCCTAGTAACTGACTCTTCCACCCTGGGAAAAAGCTTCTGACTATCCACTCTGTCCATGCCGCTCATAACTTTGTAAACCTCTATCATGTCGCCCCTCCACCTCCGTCGTTCCAGTGAAAACAATCTGAGTTTTTCCAACCTCTCCTCATAGCTAATGCCCTCCAGACCAGGCAAGATCCTGGTAAACCTCCTCTGTACCCTCTCCAAAGCCTCCACGTCCTTCTGGTAGTGTGGCGACCAGAATTGCACGCAATATTCTAAGTGTGGCCTAACTAAGGTTCTGTACAGCTGCAACATGACTTGCCAATTTTTATACTCTATGCCCCGACCGATGAAGGCAAGCATGCCGTATGCCTTCTTGACTACCTTATCCACCTGTGTTGCCACTTTCAGTGACCTGTGGACCTATACGCCCAGATCTCTCTGCCTGTCAATACTCCTAAGGGTTCTGCCATTTACTGTATACCTTCCACCTGCATTAGACCTTCCAAAATCCCTGTGTCTGCGTGGGTTTTTGCCGGGTGCTCCGGTTTCCTCCCACATCCAAAGACTTGCAGGTGATAGGTAAATTGGCCATTGTAAATTGTCCCTAGTGTAGGGAGGTGATAGGGAATATGGGATTACTGTAGGGTTAGTATAAATGGGTGGTTGTTGGTCGGCACAGACTCGGTGGGCCGAAGGTCCTGTTTCAGTGCTGTATCTCTAAATAAATTTTTTTTTAAAAAATGCATAACCTCACATTTGTCCGGATTAAACTCCATCTGCCATTTCTCCGCCCAAGTCTCCAACCGATCTATATCCTGTTGTATCCTCTGACGATCCTCATCATTATCCGTAACTCCACCAACCTTTGTGTCGTCCGCAAACTTACTAATCAGACCAGCTACATTTTCCTCCAAATCATTTATATATACTACAAACAGCAAATGTCCCAGCACTGATCCCTGTGGAACACCACTAGTCACATCCCTCCATTCAGAAGAACACCCATCTACTGTTACCCTCTGTCTTCTGTGACTGAGCCAGTTCTGTATCCATCTTGCCAGCTCACCTCTGATCCCATGTGACTTTTGCACCAGTCTGCCATGAGGGACCTTGTCAAAGGCTTTACTAAAGTCCATATAGACAACATCCACCGCCCTTCCCTCATCAATCATCTTTGTCACTTCCTCAAACAACTCAATCAAATTAGTAAGACACGACCTCCCCTTCACAAAACCATGCTGTCTCTCGCTAATAAGTTCGTTTGTTTCCAAATGGGAGTAAATCCTGTCCCGAAGAATCCTCTCTAATAGTTTCCCTACCACTGACGTAAGGCTCACCGGCCTATAATTTCCTGGATTATCCTTACCACCCTTCTTAAACAAAGGAACAACATTGGCTATTCTCCAGTCCTCTGGGACCTCACCTGTAGCCAATGAGGATGCAAAGATTTCTGTCAAGGCCCCAGCAATTTCTTCCCTTGCCTCCCTCAGTATTCTAGGGTAGATCCCATCAGGCCCTGGGGACTTATCTACCTTAATGCTTTGCAAGACACCCAACACCTCCTCCTTTTTGATAATGAGATGACTGAGGCTATCTGCACTCCCTTCCCTAGGTTCATCATCCACCAAGTCCTTCTCTTTGGTGAATACTGATGCAAAGTACTCATTTAGCACCTCATCCATTTCCTCTGGCTCCACGCATCGATTCCCATCTCTGTCCTTGAGTGGGCCAACCCTTTCCCTGGTTACCCTCTTGCTCTTTATATATTTATAAAAAGCATTGGGATTTTCCTTAATCCTGTTTGCCAATGACTTTTCATGACCCCTTTTAACCCTCCTAACTCCTTGCTTAAGTTCCTTCCTACTGTCTTTATATTCCTCAAGTGCTTCATCTGTTCCTAGCCTTCCAGCCCTTACAAATGCTTCCTTTTTCTTTTTGACTAGGCTCACAATATCCCGTGTTATCCAAGCTTCCCGAAACTTGCCAAACTTGTCTTTCTTCCTCACAGGAACATGCTGGTCCTGGATTCTAATAAGCTGACGTTTGAAAGACTCCCACATGTCAGATGTTGATTTACCCTCAAACGGCTGCCCCCAATTTAAATTTTTCAGTTCCTGCCTAATATTGTTATAATTAACCTTCCCCCAATTTAGCACCTTCACCCGAGGACTACTCTTATCCTTATCCACAAGTACCTTAAAACTTATGGAATTATGGTCACTGCTCCCGAAATGCCCCCCCACTGAAACTTCGACCACCTGGCCAGGTTCATTCCCCAATACCAGGTCCAGAATGGCCCCATCCCTAGTTGGACTATCTACATACTGTTTCAAGAAGCCCTCCTGGATGCTCCTCACAAATTCTGCCCCATCCAAGCCCCTAGCACTAAGTGAGTCCCAGTCAATATTGGGGAAGTTAAAATCACCCATCACTACAACCCTGTTACCTTTGCATCTTTCCAAAATCTGTCTACATATCTGCTCCTCTACCTCCCGCTGGCTGTTGGGAAGTCTGTAGTAAACCCCCAACATCGTGACTGCACCCTTCCTATTCCTGAGCTCCACCCATATTGCCTCGCTGCTTGACCTCTCTGAGGTGTCCTCCCACAGTACAGCTGTGATATTCTCCTTAACCAGTAATGCAACTCCCCCACCCCTTTTACATCCCCCCTCTTTCCCGCCTGAAGCTTCTAAAGCCTGGAACATTTAGCTGCCAATCCTGCCCTTCCCTCAACTAAGTCTCTGTAATAGCAACAGCATCATATTTCCAAGTACTAATCCAAGCTCTAAGTTTATCTGCCTTACCTGTTATACTTCTCGCATTGAAACAAATGCACTTCAGACCACCAGTCCCGCTGTGCTCAACAACATCTCCCTGCCTGCTCTTCCTCTTAGTCCTACTGGCCTTATTTACTATGTCCTCCTCATTTACTTCACTAGCTGTCCTACTGCTCTGGTTCCCATCTCCCTGCCACACTAGTTTAAACCCTCCCGAGTGACACTAGCAAACCTTGCAGCCAGGATATTAGTGCCCTTCCAGTTTAGATGCAACCCGTCCTTCTTGTACAGTCCCATCTGTCCCTGAAGAGAGCCCAATGGTCCAGATATCTGAAACCCTCTGTTCTACACCAGCTGCTCAGCCACGTGTTTAGCTGCACTATCTTCCTATTTCTAGCCTCACTGGCACGTGGCACAGGGAGTAATCCCGAGATTACAACCCTAGAGGTCCTGTTTTTTAACTTCATACCTAACTCCCTAAACTCCCCCTGCAGGACCTCATCACTATGTCATTGGTACCGATGTGTACCACAACCTCTGGCTGTTCACCCTCCCCCTTCAGAATGCCCTCTGTCCGTTCAGAGACATCCTTGACCCTGGCACCAGGGAGGCAACATACCATCCTGGAGTCTCTTTCACGTCCACAGAAGCGCCTATCTGTGCCCCTGACTATAGAGTCCCCTATAACTATTGTTCTTCTGCGCTTTGTCCCTCCCTGCTGAACAACAGTGCCAGCCGTGGTGCCACTGATCTGGCTGCTGCTGCTTTCCCCTGATAGGCCATCCCCCCAACAGTATCCAAAACGGTATACTTGTTAGAGAGGGGGATAGCCACAGAGGATTCCTGCACTGACTGCCTGCCCCTTCTAGCGGTCACCCATCTATCTGCCTGCACCTTGGGTGTAACCACTTCTCTAAAACTCCTGTCTATGATGCTTTCCGCCACCTGCATGCTCCTAAGTGCATCCAGTTGCCGCTCCAACCGATCCATGCGGTCTGTGAGGAGCTGCAACTGGGTGCACTTCCTGCAGATGTAGTCGCCCGGAACGCTGGAAGCGTCACGGACTTCCCACATCTCACAGGTGAAGCACTTCACCCCTCTAACTGACATTTCTATCACTAATTAGTTAATTGATATAAAATAAATAAATACTTATTAAATCCTTACTAAATTATGATACACTTCACTATGTGGTCCCTAGTGCTGGATTTCTACAATAAATATTAAATGCTGTCTAAATACAGTAATCTCCTCCCTCTGGTTTTGTTACTCTACTTATTAATTAGTTAATTAGTGTTTTAATCTATTTTTATCAGTTTTATTTTCAAATTGATTCGGTATAACCCCTCATTTCCAACTGCTATCAGTATTTTGACAGCTTGCTTCTTTGAGTTCTACAACCACTTGGTCTGTGAAGCATAACTGCATTCTTTGTCTAAAAAGTTAAACTCGGATAGGATATCAATGGCCTTCCAGTTCATTCTGGGAAATTTGATATCCATCTTTCTGTTGTTATTTTGCTTTCTACTCTGTATTTACCTTTATTCAGCTGTGTGTGTCTGCAGCACTGTATTTATCGTGACTTTTCTATTGGTGGCTTAAAAGTTTCTTTTTAGACTTGTTCTATTAGCTCTGTGCTGTTTCCCCTTTAAGGCATTCTCTTTTATTTAGACTAGCTGCTTTGCTTGAGAGTAACAGGTGCTTGACAGTGTCTCTGTTTACTTTACTTTCAGCACTTTAGCCTGTATGTTTGCACAGCTGTTCAATAGATAATTCAAGGGCTTTCCCCTTTCCTTTTTTTGGAGATTGTTTATGTTCTTCACACTTGAGTGTTTTAATGATTTTTCAGCTTTACTGCTTCAATGGTGTGTTCTCTGCAGTGTTACAGGGTTTCCCACGCTTTTTTCAGACGCCTCAATCAGCCTGAGAGAAGAATTGGGTTTTCCCTGTTTTTTTTCTCTCCCACGGAGTCTTTCAAAAACCAATTTTTTAAAGCACTTCAAAGCTGTTTTTAAACCAGGATCCACGCCCGTTGGCGCAATGACTCACCCGATCACAGGAATTTATTTGCAGCCTGTCATGTGGTGCTCTGTCTCCTGCAGCTGGCGGTAAGTTCTTTCTTCTTTCCACTGTTTGGCCCAGTATTTCTTTCACTCTTTTCAGGTACTTTTCTTTTTTTAAAGTTTCTTTACTGGTTTGATGTTTTTGTACATGGTTTTCAAGTGTATAGCTTGATTTTTCACTACAGTTGCTACCATGTCATGTATTCTTTGTGTAATTTTCATTAATACAATGAGTTACGTGGATTCCAACTCCTTTGAAGATCTCAAACAGGTTTATGAACAGCTAACTATTATGTACAATATAGATCAAACTATATATAGTACCTTTGTCTAGGGAGTTACAGTTGCAGAGCAACTATGGCTTCTAGTCACACGATTACATCTTGGCACTTAGCTTATTAGAATACTGAGTTCTTAAAGGGACATAACTCTTGGAGAAATCATACAACAGCCTCTGTGATTCTTTCTGTGATGATCAGCTTGTAACACTCATTTGCCGGTGCTGTTTTTGCATTCATTTTGGGAGATCTTTCAATCTCACTTTTTCCTAGCATCTGGAAAGTAGAATTGAACTTTATTGATCACAATCTGCAAAATGTGATCTGAACTATTCCAGCCATCCATTTTTATTCTCTTGAAGGTAGTTACTCACATTAACATATGAAATGGAATGTTAGTCTCTCTAACTGCATGGTTAAAAGATACAAAGGCGGAGGTTTTGCTATAGTTCTACAAAGCCCTGGTTAGAACACATTTCAAGTACTCTGTACAGTTCTCGGCAGTTCAGAATGGATATATTGACCTTGGAAGGAGTGCAGCAGGGTTAGATTATAATGAAATATTAAATAAGCTAAGCTATTTTCTGTAGTTTAGAAGATTAAGGGTTAAGATTTGATTGAAGTTTTTACAATTTTGAAAGGAATTCATAGGGCAGATGGTAGGAAATCTAGGACAAGGAGAGACAACATTAAAATCAGCGGTAGGCCATTCGAAGGAGAGTTAGGAATCACTTAATTTTGCATAGGGTGGTGGAATTGCAGAATTCTCTTCCACATAAAACAGTAGATACTTGCTCAAAATAATTTTAAAACGGAGATTGATAGATTTTTGCGAGACAAAGGCATAAAGGGAAATGGACCCAAGGCAGGTGGCAGGAGTTAACATACAGATCAGCCATAATCTTACAGATTTCTTTTCCCTCCATTATCTACCCAGCAGCCAGCCGGATTGACAGGCTGGCTTGCTGCCTGACAGGAAAACCAGAGGCAGGAGTGGTAATAGTTGTCGTAAAAGACAAAGCATTTGTCCAGAGAGACTGTTAATGGCAGAATAACAAACCACTCTGTCCAAAAGCAAAACATGTAAAGTCATCGACCTGAAACATTAACTCTGTTTCTCTATCCACAGATGATGCCGGATCAGTTTACTCTGTTTACATTCAGTCTTGTGATGCATAGGCCTCGATATTAGCACTCCCCCCACTACAACATCAGATGGGAGAGGGTTGGGGGTCGTGAGTTTAATGGGGAATAAGTCCCCAACCAACCCAATTGTTTAACTCAACGTTGAGTCACCTTGCTTATCTTAATCCACTACCTTGCTTTCATGCCCACATTTCTGTCCTCGGCCTATTGCAGTGTTCCAGTGAAGCTCAACGCAAGTTCGAGGAACAGCACCTCATCTTTCGATTAGGCACTCTACAGCCTTCTGGACTCAACATTGAGTTCAATAATTTCAGACCATGAACCCAATTTTGATTTTTTTTTACCATGTGCCAGCCTTAAACTTGTTTTTCATGTTTTTGTTTTAGAACAGAGCTGTTCATTATTCTGCCATTAGCACTCTCTCTGGACAAATGCTTTTTCTTTTACTACAGCTATTACCACTCCCTTTGCCTTTTGTTCCATGACACCTTTGTCATTTAATTTCTCACACCCTCTGCTCTATCACAGACTTTCCCTTTTGTTCTTCTTCCCCCGCCTCCCCTCTTCCACTTGCTCAAAATCTATTAAATTTCTAACCTTTGCCAGTTCTAAAGAAAGGCCATCGACCTGAAATATTAACTCTGTTTCTCTCTCCACAGATGCTGCCAGCCCTGCTGAGCATTTCCAGCACTTTCTGTTTTTATTTCAGATTTCCATAATCCGCCTTATTTTGCTTTTATATTACCATGGCATAAATATCAACACATTGATATTTAAAATAAATTCTTGTGAAAACAACAACATTTCCAGATTAGCTATTGAGATTTTAGTTAAACACACTGTAAAATGCAACATAAAGTTGAAATTAAACAGCTTAATGAGACAAACTACAGCTAAGTATAGAAAAGCCATATCAGGCAAGAGCTTAACAATCCATATCATTCAGGAGGTCAGATCCTGTAAAAATAAAGGTTACATTTCAGAGACCAGCCTAAATTCTAATACCTTTTCTGAAAAACTGTTCAGTGTTGAGAATATTACTGAACTGTGCATTACACTGAAAGAAACTTTATCAAGATGCATTCCTACCACTGACAGAATATTATTATAAAAAGTAGCTTTTGTTGTGATTTCATTTAAATAACCTGAATTAAACATGGAAGGTGCCAAGCCATGTAGTGCAGTGTAATTGTCAACTCTCTAGTTACACATACTTTTAGATTTTTCTGATTGGAAACAATTATTTTTCATCTGAACAAAGCAAATATGCAAGTCAACATTTCCTCTTGTCAATATCCCTCCTTCGAGTGAATGATTTCCTCTGTATGCTGTTTGTAGCGAAACAGAAAATGTACGCATAAAAAGTGTGTTGATAATTACTATCTGAAGTGCAGAAAATAAATCTTCTTTCCATGGAGTAAACATAATAATCTCCTAATAGTGGGCTAAACTTAAAGTGTCAGTCTTGACTTAGTGATGAAACTCTCACCACTAATTCAGAAGGCCTTGGGTTCATAACCCCCTTGCTGAGAGCACATTATCTCTGCAGATATTTTGGAGTAATACAGAGGGGTTGTTGCACAGTCAGAAGTGCTGTTAAACTGAGGCTCTGTCTACATAAAATATTTCATTCCACTATGAAAGAAAAGTGGGGAAATTCTCCTGGTGTTCTGGACAATATTTATCCCTCAACCAACATTGCTAAAATAAATTCTCTGGTCATTTATCTCATTGCTAATTGTGAAAGCTGTCTGTGTGAAAATTGACTGTCATGTTTCCCTATATTATAACAGGGACTACATTAGGTCTGATGTGCTTTGGACCATTCTGAGGTTGGGGAAGGCAGGATATAAATGTAAAATCTATCATTATTTCCTCGAAGTAAAATATGCTACTGATGGTTAGAAGTGTGTCACTATAGTAAATACCCCACAACTGCACCAGATGAAGGTGAGTCACTTCGCCTGAGGTGGAAGCACTTTTCTCATGCCCTTCTAGCAGCTAATTTAAGGCCTATTGAGCCTCTTGTCTAATGCCTGTGTTATGACCAGGTGGGAAAGGTGTCTAGGGGTCTGTTACTATCTTTACCCAGTCTTATTGTGACAGGGTTTTATTTTAAACAAACAGTGTTTTGAGCTCCTTTTTTGTGAATCCTTGTTAACAGTTTTCCAATTATAAGCCAAAGAAACCAATTCGCACAGGCTTTCTCAGGTTTAAAGAAGAAAGATGAAATTTTAAACTCTGATACAGTTCACGCCTACGGATGTACAACGCGGCCAAGCTAGCATGCACATGTGATACACACATGCAAATCAGGACAGAAAAGAGAAGAAAAGAAAAGGTGGAAGAGTTTGAGGCAATATCTTGTTATGGTGCTTCGAGCTCACTGTAGTCCTTTTGTAAGTAGTCTTGCTTTTTGTTGGGGCCCAGCAGTCTTCTTAAAACCTTGTTCACCTAGGAAACCTTTCTCTCTTTAAGTTTCACGTGTTTTCGCAAGATTCAGTTCTGTGGGAAGGAGATGGAAGCAGGCAGGAGAGAGAGCTTCTTGCTTCAGTTCCAGGAGAGCTCTTTACTCCACGAGCGTACTGCTTTGTCTCAGTTCAAATCCTGTTTTCTCCAATTTAAAACTCTCAGTTCAAAACTCTGCAACAGCCAGTTAGTCATGTGACTAAAACTGGTCTGACCACTTCTGTGTATTGGGGAAGCAACTACTGGGTCCCCATTGTTTCAACATTGTCTGGTACTATGCAAATGTCCTTCCAGTTAGGGCTTGCAATTTTAAGTTTTTGATCATGTGGTGAAATAATGTGTGCCTCAGTCTTGGCAGGTGGGGGGGTTTGCCTGACACTTGGTACAGAACCAAATATTTGGGAGGGATTTTAATTTTTTTCTCAGCTTGGAAGAAAATGTCGTTTGCATTTTAGTCCTTTTGCTGAATTCAGCACAGAAAGGAGATCTTTCAATATTTTTTCACACACATGGTGGTCCACACCACCAACTGTAATAGTTTGTGAGGAATATTCTGTGACTGCAGATGTGCAGTGCCATGTTATGCTGAGAATCAAATTTCTCCACAATCCACCGTGCAGAACCACTCGGCAAGATGCAAAGCAACTGCCCACAGAAAGGGAGGGGTCTTCATACATAGAATCAGTATCAGGATATTTATCAGTACAATTTAGTAGCTGGGAATAAGTGACATTTTCAGAGTCTTGAGAGGAAGTGACCTCTTTACAGTGGACGTGGCTAAGAGTACCAGGGAAAAAGCAAAAACACAACCTGAAATAACTAAAATGAAGTTCACAGCCTTGTGGACTGATACTCGAAGACTCATAGTTTCTGGCACCAACAAATGCATACTTCCCTGCAGAATTTCAAGCATCTAAGATTATGCTGATTTACCTGTTAAAAGGCATTCCAAAATCATCAACCTAATTTTTAAAAATTCATTTATGAGATGTGGGTATCACTGGCTAGCCCAGTCTTAATGTTTCATGCAAGGGCTGCACCAAAATCTCACTGAACAAATGTAGTTCAGACAACTGTCTTCATAATCATTCTGTGAGGCATATTAGCTTTTGTTTGTACCTTCTGTTATGTTTCGTACCCCAAGCATGAAGATACTAGACTCCCCATCTCTGTTGGCTGACTTTTGTGCCCTCGGCAGGTCTCCCAGCGCCAGGCCGAAATGGCAGGGGGAGAGCCGCCTCGGACAGCTGGAGCCCACCCCGGAGCAATTCTACAGCCCCAAACCAATTAACAGCCCGGCACCAGGATCTCCGTCCCTTTAAAGTCAGGATCCCACTGGGAGTGGTGGCCACTGCCAGTACTGCACCAGGCCATGGACCCAGGCCCAGGCTGAGCCCGGACCCGAGGTAGGTAAGGTGAGGTCACCGGTGCCAGACCAGAAGGCCCCAGCGAGATGTGGGAGAGGGTGGACGTTTAGTGAAGCAGGAGGGGAGTACATGTAGGTGGAGTGTTTCCCGGCAGCAGCCCTCGGTCGGTCACAAATTGCCCACGAAGGAGGGCCACCCCCAAGCCCGCAGGGAAGTCACCACATTTTACTGGATGACCTTCCTGCGCGGCAAAAGACCCCTCACTGCAGATTAAACCCCAGTGGCAGCAGGAAGAGCCCCTTAAGTGGCTGTTAATAGGCAAGGGCCTCAATTGGCCTCTTGGTGGGAACGCCATCATGGGCCTATCCCACCCCCAACAAAATCGCTAGGTCTGCTCACAATCAAGTGTCTTGTATTGCAGTTGGTGTTGTCATCCAAGAGATAAACGTTGGTACCAAGCATCCGTTTGATCTGCTTAGGTCATGATAGAGAAAACACGAGCTTGTGGTTGCAATAGGGGTGTTTGATGTGAATCCAATTTCCAACTACGAATCGTGGTTTTCTTGCGTGTGTTTGCTCATCGGAGTATGCTTATACTTTGCCTTGTCACTTTGTGATTTCTTTTACTTTCATTCGTGTTAGATGGTGGCGACGGCTGAAGAATGGTCAGCGGCGTGCGAAAGTTCAGCCAGTGTCTTTCTGGTCAGAGAGTGTGGTGTGGATCGAAGTAGGATATGAATGGATTGTTTAAATTTTTTCCCCTCTGACATGCTAGCTCTCAAACTGTCCTTGATAAGTTGAAACGTTCAACACCACCCTTTGATTGCAGGTTGCATCGCAATATCAGATAATGGTGAATTCTGTAGCTAGCTCGGAAGTCAGTGAACTGACTGGAATCAAACTGTGGTCCATTGTCCATAGTGATAGCCTTCAGCACACCCCACTTTGCAAACAACTTGTCTCGAATGTCAATGATTGAGTGATGATTATGGAATTTGTTGTAGCAATTTCTGGCCACTTACTATGTAGATCATGAACAACTAAAAAAGAATATTGATTGCTAGGGTCTGCATGCACTTTTCCGAAAGTATCTACTTGGAACTATTGCCATGGTTTTGTTGGCCATGCGGTCTGTTGTCGAAGTGCGGGCCACGTTTTGGCAGATTTTTCACTGAGTGTACATGCTACTCAGTTTCTGATGAACTCTTCCATGCCATGATCTATTGCTGGCCACCAGACTGTTCACGGGATCATTTTTTCATCTTAACGACAACTTGATGTGTCCTTCATCGGCAAGATGCAACATCCATTCCTGTAGCACTTCGGGATAACTACTCAAGTTTCACATGCGATATAGTTGTCATCAAACAATGCCAGCTCACTGTGTGCTCTGTAGTACGAGACCAGTTCTTCTTCTATCGCGCGAGGCCATTCGGTTTTTATGTTTTGGCTCACTTTCTGCAGTACATTGTCTCCCGCTGACTTTGCCTTCAACGCCTTTCACGTCACATGATTTACGGTGACATGTGAAATCACCGCAACTACTAGTCTTCGATGTTGCAAGTCGCTTCACTATCGCTAACGCAGTCTGCGATAGTAGTGCGGCTAAACATGTCAGCTACTCAGTTACGTGAAACTACCAGATACCCAACCTTGAAGTTACACTGATGAAGACGATCAGACGGTAGATGCTTAGAGGTCGATGACCAGACCCTGACGTGGCTAACAATGTAGTCAGCGCTTGGTGATTGGTTCAAAGGGTGAACTTTCTATCATAGAGATACATGTGCCAATGTTCACAAGCATAAATGCAGGCTAATGCTTCCCAGTCTCCAGTGGAGTATTTGTGTTCAGTTTCCAACAATGGAGGTGATGTGTACACCATAGGAATGCTTCCTGCAATGTACCGTGAGAGTACAGCTCTTATCACATTTCCTGATACATCTGTTGTGATGTACATTTTGCATGTGGGTTGAAATGAACGAGGACTGGCGATGATACTATCTTCACCTTTAACATGTCAAACACTGTTTGCTGTGCGATTGTCCATTCCTATTGTGTATCTTTGTGAAGTAACTTTTGAAAAAGCTCCATGATCTCCATATACTGGGGCACAAATTTGTGATAAAGTTGGTAGTGCTGAGGAATGATGATAACTATTTTGCATTAGACTGGGTCAGAAGCGCGTGAATGGCTTTGACATTGTCGGACGTAGGCTTTACTCCAGCTGCTGTCACTTTGTACCCACAAACGTCAATCTTGGATGCCATGAATGTGCATTTGTCCTCCTTGAGTGTCAAATTGTGTTGTGCGAGTTGAGCAAACAACATGGATAACTGCTGATCGTGTTCTGCTTTGTTCCTTCCATGGATGACGATGTCATCAAGAAAGTTACGCATCCCCTCGACGTTTGACAAGACTGAAAAGACAATCTTCTGGAAAGAGCTAGGTGTTGAACTTAGTCCATAGGCCATTTTGTAGCACTGAATCACATCGTTGTGTAAGATGTAAGATGTATGATTTGCTCCGCTAGTGGTATCTGAAGATAGCTCCGTCACACGTTCAGCTTTTTGGAGTCATGAAATGATGCCAATAGTTCTTGGATCGTAGGGAGCGGGTACTTGCCCAAAATAATTGCTTTGTTGACTGACCGAAGGTCAACACATTGTCTAAATTCTCAATTTTTTCATTGCACGATGCCTAGGTTCGATATCCAGGCGTATGAGCTGATTCGCTCAATAACACCATCTGCTTCCAGTTGTTTCAGCTCTTGTGACACTTCGGCGCATATTGTGAATGGCAACCATCTCAAATATTGCAGGTGGAATTGACGTGTCAACGCGAGAAACATGACAGTACCCCTCAATCTCCCCAACTCCAGTGAATAAGGAAGGATACTGTTGAGCATAGTCTATCATCGATCACATTAATGTGTGCTCTAGTGGGTTCTGCAAATTTGAAGCTAAGCTTATCAAACCGGTTTACCCCCATAAGGCTCCTGCCTTTGGTCAAGATGTTTTGAATCCATAGGTACCCCCACAATTTGGGCACAGTTTTGAAGGCACCTGACCCTGATAGGGAAAGTGCTGATGAGCCTGCTGAGGTCTCTTTGTTCGTAACCCTTGTGCTTGAGCTGACTGGGCAAGCTGTGACTGTGACCTTGAGCACGAGGGTGTATTTTTGAGTAACATCTTCGAATCTTACATGCCGGATTCAATTTGGACGGCCAAGGTCATGGCCTTTTCCAAAGTCAAACCATCATCCTCCCCGAGTAGGCATTCCCTAACTTGAGGAATTGAAGTTTTTTCAATTAGTTGTCACAAATTAGTTCACTGGTTAGTGCGCCAAAATTGCATGTAGAAGCCAACTGAAACAACAGCGGCACAGTGGCGCAGTGGTTAGCACCGCAGCCTCACAGCTCCAGCGACCCGGGTTTGTTTCTGGGTACCGCCTGTGCAGAGTTTGCAAGTTCTCCCTGTGACAGTGTGGGTTTCTTCCGGTGCTCTGGTTTCCTCCCACATGCAAAAGACTTGTGGGTTGATAGGTAAATTGGCCATTGTAAACAAAATTGCCCCTAGTGTAGGTAGGTGGTAGGAGAATTGAGGGAAGGTGGGGATGTGAGAGGGAAAAATGGGATTAATGTAGGATTAATATAAATGGGTAGTTGATAGTCGGCGTGGGCTGAAGGGCCTGTTTCAGTGCTGTATCTCTCTATGACTCTAATGCTACCACGTATTGTTTTGTGGCTTCACCCTTTCACTGGCATCTCTGGTGAAACGCGCATCGTTCAACCATCACACTTTTCTTTGGGCCAAAGTATTTCTCGAGAGCACTTACAACCTTATCGAATGTGGACGTATCATCCGTTAACTGCTTGAATATATGCTGGCCCTCTTCTCTGAAACAATGCACGAGTATCGCCTTCTTGTGGGTCTCTGCTACATCCGTACCGTCCATACCCGTAGTGAGCAAGTAGGGTTCAAACCCAGAAATCCGTCTGTCCCACAGAATGGGAGGATCTCCCGGTGATGACAGGAAAGGCGCTGGTGCCGGTAAATTTAAATTAATCGCCATCTTTGTCACCAGATGTTATGTTCTGTACCCCAAGCATGAGGAAACTAGACTCATGGGGCTGAATTTTATAAGCTTGCCACCGTTCTGAGCGGTTTGTGCACTGCAGAGTCCCCACTGATGTAGAGGGGGTGGCCACTCTTTCCCTGGCAATAGCTTCTGGCATCAACGCGCAGGCACTGGCGTCATTCTTAAAGGGCTTCAAGCCCTTCAGCCGAATTTACATTTTTAAAGAAACATTGCTGTCACATTGATTGTAAAATATTCAATAAAATCTGAAAGCCCCTCTACCACTCTGCCACACCACCCCCCCCCAATGACCACACACTTTATTTTTTCTTTATTCCCAAGCCGAACTTCCCCCCCCCCCACCCGAACTTAATCACCTTTGCCCTTCAACCCCTTACCATCATCCCTTCAGCCAATGGAAACAGTTTTTTCTGCTCCCCCTCCTCCCACTCCCCACCCCCCACCTCCTCGCCCTGAAAACTTCACTCTGGCCCCTTCCCCACCAGTGTCACGCCTTGAATCTCCGAATGGAGATCTGAAGGCGCGGGCATTCTGGCTACCGGCCAGAATATCGCCGTGGGACAGCCGTCAGGACAAGGTAGGTGCTTCTGCGGTTATTTAAATTTATTTTAATATGTAAATGCTGCCAAGCGGCGAGGGGCCACACCAAGGCCTCACCACCGGTGGTAATATACGGCGGAGACTTCCCAGCGTCGGGGGTCGTGGCAAGGATCTCCCGAAAGAATTTTCCGGGCCCCTCCCCCCGCCACGACTTCCCACCGATGTCGGAGGGCTGGTAAAATTCAGCCCATGATTTCTATGCATGTCAGCTTTATTCAGATGGATGCCCGGATCTGTCTTAGTTTCATTTTTGGAGCTTTGCCCTCTCAGGGTTGACTGACTGCATAGTGAGCAGTCTTACAAACACAGCACAGAGCAATCAATCACGGAGCAATCAAACAAAACAGGCACCATGCCTGATACACAATTTCTTCTTCTCCTTCAGCAGTTCCTCGGGACCGAGGATGACTTTCTTCCACTCTGGTTCGGTGAGCTCTAACATGGCTAATGAGTCCAATGTGCAAACTGCAGACTCCACCGCATGTGCGGCCGGTGGTGTTTGAAGAGTTGGATAGGAGTGTTACTTGTGGGGGGGGGGGGGTGCAGAATGTGAGCTCCTTCCATTGCCTCGACTTGGCTCTGTGTGCTCCTACTGAAATTTCATGAGGTGCTTGGTACCTTTTCGAATCTATCTTCTCTACTTTGAGTGGTCGAGGGACAGGAACTCCCATGGGTCGGTGGGTATGTTGGATTTCTTCAGGGATGCCTTGAGAACATTCTTAAAGCGTTTCCTCTGTCCTTCTGGGAGTCTGTTGTCGTAGTAAATCTCAGAGCAAAGCAGTTGCTTCGGGAGTCTGGTGTTGGGCATGTGAGTGACATGGTCCACCCAGTGATGCTGGTTTTTGTGATTAGCAGCTCGATGCTGGGAATGTTGGCTTGGGAGAGGATGCTGACATTAGACTGCCTATCCTTCCAATGAACATAAAGAATTTTGCAGAGACAGCACTGTTGGTATTTCTCCAGTGCCTTGAGGTGTCTGCTATAGATTGTCCAAGTCACCTAAGCATATAAGAGCGCAGGGATCACTGCTGCCCGGTACACCATGACCATAGTCCTGGGTTTGAGGTGCTAGTCCTTGAACATTCTCTTCCTTCGTCAGCCAAAGGCAGAGCTGGCACATTGACACCGGTAGTAGATTTCCCCATCGATGTCTGCCTTTGTTGAGAGGTGACTCCTGGGATATGAAAAATGGTTCATGTTTTCCAGGGTGTCGTCATGGATCCTGACTGTCGGAGGATGATGTTGTGCAGTGGGAATTGGTAGGAAAAGTACATTTGTTTTCCGGATGTTTAAAGTAAGGCCCATCCTCTCATATACTTCAGTGAAGGAGTCAATTGCTGCACAACATTGTGAAGGAGACAGGCATTCTCAGGGGGTAAATTTTCATGAGAAAGACCAGATGGTATATAATCAAAAAAACATTCTAATAATTTTAAGACCCAGGAATATGTCCGTCTACAAGTGAACTGTTGGATTAAAGGTGCTAACTGCATTATTAAGGGGGTTATTGCAGGACAATTAGAAAATCATAATGTGATCCGGCAGAGTCGACATGATTTTGTGAAAGGGAACTGTCTTACTGCAGTTATACAGGGCCTTGGTGAGACCACATCTGGAGTACTGTGTGCAGTTTTGGTCTCCTTATCTGAGGAAGTATGTTCTTGCCATGGAGGGAGTGCAAAGAAGATTTACTAGGCTGATTCCTGGGATGGCGGGATTGATGTATGAGGAGAGATTGGGTGGACGAGGCCTATATTCACTAGAGTTTAGAAGAATGAGAGGGGATCTCACAGAAGCCTATGAAGTTCTAACAGGACTAGACAGGCTAGATGCAGGGAGGATGTTCCCGATGGCTGGGGAGTCCAGAACCAGGGGTCACAATCTCAGGATACAGGTATGCCATTTAGAACCGAGATGAGGAAAAAATTTTTCACTCAGAGGGTGGTGAACCTGTGGAATTCTCTACTGCAGAAGGCAATGGAGGCCAATTCATTGAATATATTCAAGAAGTAGATAAATATATTTCTGAATGCCAAAGGGATCAAAGGATATGGGGAGAAAGCGGGAACAGGGTGCTGAATTAGATGATCAGCCAAGATCTTTTTTGAATGGCGGAGCAGGCCCGAAGGGCCGAATGGCCTACTCCTGCTCCTATTTTCTATGTTTCTATGAATTTATCAGAGTTCTTTGAGGAAACAAGCAACGTGGATAAAAGGGGACCTGTAGATGTGGTGTACTTGGATTTCCACAAGGCATTCGATAAGAGGCCACATCAAAGATTGCTACACAAAATATTCTCCTTCTTGAATATATTTAATGACTTGGCCTCCACTGCCTTCTGCAGTAGGGTTCCCGCCACCATCCTGCCTCCGCCAAAATTTAGTCTGGGGCGGGAAGATCTGTGAGTGGTCTTCATGTCCAGCCGCCAATTGAGGCGATTAACTGGGCAATTAACCCCCAATTAAGGGCCTCTTCCTGCTGTAGCCACAATTAACTGTGCAGTGGGTGGCCCTGTCACCGCACAGGAAGCATGGCAAAGAAAACCATACGGGCTGCTTCTTGGCTTCAGGGGGTGGGGGTTGGGAGGACTGCGAGGGTGGGTGTTCTGTCATTCAAAGGCATTTAATGCTTGAACGAGGGACCCAGCATTGGAAAGGGGAGAGGCCCACTGAGCCACCCCCCTGCCCTTGGTACCTGCCCCCCTCTCCACCCCTTCCCCATGACTCCCACCCTGCGAGTCCCCTTCCACCCTGACCTACCTGTGCCCTCGGTTCAGCGCCATTCCTCGGCCTCCAGGAGGTGCTCTGCAACTGCCTGCTTCTGATCGGCTGGCAGTTCTCCAAGGGTGGGATATCCGGCTACGGGGTCCTTGATTCTGTGTGAGATCTGCCGCTGTCCACTTAAGTGCCTGATTGGTACTAGATTCGGCATGCCTTCTGGAGAAGAGGGGACACGGGGATCTCGGGCGCTTTCTGCGGCTGTCGAGACCCCTCTGCCAGAATATAATTCCCTCCAAAGAGTCTACTAAGGGATATAGATAGGTTAAGTGAGTGGGCAAAAATTTGGCAGACTTGTTCACTTTGTCGGGAAGAATGGAAAAGCAAAATATTATTTAAATGGAGAGAGACTGTAGAATTCTGCAGTGCAGATGGATCTGGGTGCCCTTGTTTATGAATCACAAAAGGTTAGAATGCAGGTACAGCAAGTAATTAGGAAGACAAATGGAATGTTGTCATTTATTGCAAGGGGAATAGAATATAAAAGTAGGGAAGTTTTGCCATAGTTGTAGAGGGCCTTAATGAGACCAAATCTGTGTGAGTCTTGTGTACAGTTTTGGTCTCCTTACTTAAGAAATGATAAAATTGCATTAGAAGCTGTTCAGAGAAGTTTCACTTGACTGAGTCCTGGGACGAAGGGTTTGTCTTATGAGCAAATGTTAAACAGGTTGGGCCTATACTCATTGGAGTTTAGAAGAATGAGAGGTGACCTTATTGAAACATCTAAGATCTTGAGGGGACTTGACATGGTGGATGCTTGAAGGATGTTTCCACTTATGGGCGAGACTGGAACTAGGGGACACAGTTTAAAAATAAGGGGTCGCCCATTAAAGGCGGAGATGCCGAGGAACTTTTTCTGTCAGATGGTCGTTAGTCTGTGGAATTTGCTTTCTCAGAGAGCTGTAAATCTTGGGTCATTGAATATACTCAAGGCTGTGTTAGATAGATTCTTGATATACAGTAGAGTCAGGGGTTATGGGGGGCAGACAGGAAAGTGGAATTGAGGCCTCATTCAGATCAGCCATGATCTTATCAAATGGCAGAGCAGGCCCAATGGGCCGAATGGTCTACTCCTGCTCCTAATTCATATGTTGGTATATATGATCGTCTGCTTTCTTCAATGATATCAAACAGGAATGCCATACGGGCCCACTGGTATTGCCCACAGCACTGCCTGCTCCTGGGAAATCCACATAAGTCTGCATAGTGCTGCTTGAAGCGGTACGACACAAATAAATTATTCCCCCTAATTGCTTTACTGACCGTTTAGGCAGAGACTGTAACATCATTTAAATGGATAAGAATTTAAAAAGGAAAATACAAAAGAATAAAGGAGCAGAGAAATGGGATTAAGTAGATTGTTCCAGTTAGAGACCTAGAACAATGGGCTGAATGGCCTGCCGTACAGAAATTTCTGTCTTTACAGAATTACAGAATACAGTGATTTACACTACTGTTATTAGTGTGCACAAATGGTCAGTCGTAATCACTTAAGAACGGATTAACTAAGTAATTTATTAACTATGAAATGATGAAATTTATTAAAAATGTTATTTTATATTGAGAGTTGTACCAAAAGTTCGTTCAGCTCTGCAAAATGTTGAAAACTTCATTTAAGGTGAAAGTAAAATGTCAACTTCAAAATATCCATTTCAACCTATATCTTCATTCCTAATCCTGACCCCATTTCCTTATATCTGGGAATTCTCCGAGCTCTGGATGCATTTCCTTTAGTTACAATTGTGATGACGAACCAAACCTATGAGGCCTTGTTACATTGTATGTTTGAATCAACAACAACAACTTGCATTTATATCGCACCTTTAATGTAATAAAACATCCCAAGGCACTTCACAGAGGCATTATAAAACAAAATATGACACCGAGCCACATAAGGAGACATTAGGGCAGATGATCAAAAGCTTGTGAGGTAATGCATTTTGGAAGGTCTAATGCAGGTGGGAGGTATACAGTAAATGGCAGAACCCTTAGGAGTATTGACAGGCAGAGAGATCTGGGCGTACAGGTCCACAGGTCACTGAAAGTGGCAACGCAGGTGGATAAGGTAGTCAAGAAGGCATACGGCATGCTTGCCTTCATCGGTCGGGACATAGAGTATAAAAATAGGCAAGTCATGCTGCAGCTGTACAGAACCTTAGTTAGGCCACGCTTAGAATATTGTGTGCAATTCTGGTCGCCACACTACCAGAAGGACGTGGAGGCTTTGGAGAGGGTACAGAAGAGGTTTACCAGGATGTTGCCTGGTCTGGAGGGCATTAGCTATGAGGAGAGGTTGGAAAAACTCGGATTGTTTTCACTGCAACGACGGAGGTGGAGGGGCGACATGATAGAGGTTTACAAAGTTATGAGCGACATGGACAGAGTGGATAGTCAGAAGCTTTTTCCCAGGGTGGAAGAGTCAGTTACTAGGGGACACAGGTTTAAGGTGAGAGGGGCAAAGTTTAGAAGGGATGTGTGAGACAAGTTCTTTACACAGAGGGTGGTGAGTGCCTGGAACTTGCTGCTGGGGGAAGTGGTGGAAGCAGGTACGATAGCGACGTTTAAGAGGCATCTTGACAAATACATGAATAGGATGGGAATAAGAGGGATACGGTCCCCGGAAGTGCAGAAGGTTTTAGTTTAGGCAGGCATCAAGATCGGCGCAGGCTTGGAGGGCCAAATGGCCTGTTCCTGTGCTGTACTGTTCTTTGTTCTTGCTCAAAGAGGTAGGTTTTAAGGAGTGTCTCAGAGGAAAGTGAGGTAGAGGAGTGGAGAGGTTTAGGGAGGGAATTCCAGAGTTTAGAGCCTAGGCAACTGAAGGCACGGCTGCCAATGGTGGAGCGATTAAAATCAGGAATGCTCAAGAGGTCAGAATTAGAGCTGTGCAGATATCTCCAAGGGTTGTGGGGCTGGAGGAGATTACATAGATAGGGAGGGACCAGACCAAGGAGGGATTTGAAAACAAAGATGAGAATTTTAAACCCGAGGTGTTTCTTAACCAGGAGCCAGTGCAGATCAGTGACCATTGGAGTGATGGATGAACAGGATTTGGTGCAAGTTAAGGCACCAGTAGCAGTGTTTTGGTTGACCTCATGTTTAGGGAGGGTAGAATATGGGGGTCCAGCCAGGAGTGCCTTAGAATAGAATCAATAGAGACCCTGCATAACATTTTTTAAAAATCTAGTAATCTACACTACTCCTAGCTATTTGGCCTTCACAGGATCTTTAATTTATTCCTAATGAGTCCTCCTATATTGTGTTTGTAACTGTTAAGGGCCAGGTATACTACATACTTAACAGCTCGCCAGCACCTTCTGAAGGGCACTTAGGGATGGGCAACAAATGCTGGCCTTAACAACAACACTGATATCCCGTGAAAGAATAAAAGATAATATTTGGGGTCAATCCATTGACGTTTGTGTGTTCCATTTGATGTCGAATCTGTTGCATAATTGCAGTTAAAGGGAACCAATCAAAGCACAAATTGGTCTCTCAGAATTGATATGAGATCACTTCAATGATGCACCAATTCAATAAAATATGCCAACACGTTTTAACTTTTAATATTAGTGGGTAGCTAACAGTCCAATCTGCTCTGATTTATCCAAACAATAAGCCTTGCAAATGCAGCAGTATAGCTGCATGCTATTCACTCACACGGCTTTTAAAGCAGATACAAGTGCCTGCATAGTTCCAGCACAAGACAGCAGTGATTTTAAATCAAGTTCATGGTGGAAAATAAAAAATTTATGACTAATCAAAATTATCTTTCTGTAATTGGTATTCCGGAATGGGGTGGGGCGGGGGGGGGGGGGGGGGGGGGTGGGGTTGGTGGTAGAAAGGAAAAAAACAAACAAATGTGACAATAATTTATATGCAGCTGGAAAAGCCTTTCTATGAGTCACCATTGAATCCAAATGACTAATGAAAGCTGGTTGGATGAAGACATTTTGGCTACTTGCTCTGTACATTCAAAAAACTGCAGCTCCCTCAACACCCTGCCCGCACAATTCTTCCAGAATAGTTCTATGTGAAACTAAATATTTGGTGCTGAAAAACACTCTCATTAATGCAAACAAAAGTTGCCAAACTCTTCAGTTCCATTTCAAACATTGATCTCTGCACTGTGAATCGTACAATTAAGTTAACTTTGCTTTGCTGAAAGTCCACAAGGAACTCAATAATGAAGTGAAAAATGTGGCAAGAGACCAAACAAAGTTTATATTATTCAGGAACATAGACTCAGGTAGAGCATGGCTACCCGACCCAAACCCGACCAGACTCGACTACATGTGTCGGGTTCGGGTCAGGTCGGGTCTCTCTTCCGGGTCCGGCATTCGGGCTCAGGTCGGGTTGGGCCGGATCAGACACAGTGCTGCCTTTTTCTCAGGGCGGGAAAAGCTTCAAAATTTGAACTGCCAGGCCTTCAAGGTAGGAAATGTGCATCCGGACTCCACACTAGTCTGCAGTGAGCAATTCCTTCCAAGGTAGAGCACAACCTCTTTGATATAATCAACTTCATTCCGGTAGACGGGGCGGGCCGAGTCAGGTCGGGTGCAGGAAAAAAATCAAAGGACTCGGGCCGGGTCGGGTTCAGGTTGGATGTTGTTCTGTCGGGCCTGGTTTGGGTTTCAATTGCATACCTGAGCACGCCTTTGGACTCAGGTGCTCTATTATAGTGCACTGATAAAGCACTAAGCTCTCTGAGATTTATAGTGCATTTTCTGCATGTAACTTGCAAACTGTGACTAAAAGTTGGAAAATAGAACTTGGGTGAAGCATTGTTCTTTTACCCCAGGACATGGGCTTGAACCACACTGATTGTAACGGTCATAATTGATACAAGTTAGGACATACAATTCATTTCTTATTGGCAATGGCCCCACAGCAGTAAACTGTTCGCATATCTGCATCACTTGACAATCTAATTCAGAGAAGACACAGGAAACTGGCTGTGGAAAATGGAAAATTCAGTCTGGGATTATACTTCTGAGGTTCTTCGGCATCTTGGGCATAGTAGAGGAGCTTTGCTGTGTTTTTGACTGATAGCAGACGTAACCTGGCATTGCTCAATGCTGGCACTGTGAGCATTAAATGTAAACAATATTCTAGGTATTTGCATTGAATGAGTGTGGGCCAGCCACAAAGTGCACTTCTACCAGCCAAAGAGTTCAAGAACACAACTTCAGCTGGAAGACAACGGAATCATCCAACCCCACAGACTGTGCATTAATTTTTATTTGCTCTGGACACTATTCCAACCACAAATCTACTCCTCATTACTCTGTAATGTATTTGTGTGTGATTCTCGTGTGAATGTGTGCATGAATGTGAAGCATAATTTTATTTTTTTATTTAGATCGGGTTTAGATTTTTAAATATAATAAACTCAGCTTTTTCCTCTTTAAACTCAAGAAATCCTGTCTGATTGGTTCTTTTACCATCATAACAAAGGGTAAAAGGTAAAATAGTCACTGGGGTGGTAAGCACATCCACTGTTTAAAAAGGAATGAACCCTGTTGTAGTCAAATAAGAGGAAGGACAAGAGGGGAGCCTTGTGACCCCTCCTCGCCTGTTCGTAACAGTATGTTTCTACAGTCGCGGACATGACTCCAGGATATTATGTTGCCTCTCAGGTGCCAAGGTAACTGAGAAGCTGTAGAACTTCAGATGAGTGAGGAGGGTGAACAGCTGGAGGTCATGGTCCATATTGGTGCCAATGACATAGGTAGAAAGTGGCATGAGCTCCTGCAGGTAATGTTCTTTCTAAGTTCCCGCGCAAGTCAGCCCCCTTTAATTTACCGCACATGCATGACTGCGCAAAAAAATTTAAAGGGGCCGTGCACTTAAACAAATCACCCATGCATTCCAAAACAAAAAATAGAGGGTGCATTGCCTGAGGCGGATTTTAGGGAGCTAGGAAAGAAGATAAAAAGCAGGACCCCAAAGTTAATAATTTTCAGATTATTCCCGTGTTAGGTGCTGTTGAGTGCAGAAATTGGACAGAAATAGGATAGTATAAATTAATATCTGCAGGAGGAAGTTCTTTATATTCCTGGGGAATTGGGACAGTTCTGGTGGAGGTGGGATCGGCACAAACCAGATGGGTTGCACTTTAACAAGGCCAGGGCCAGTATTGTGGCGGAGAGGTTTGTTCATTCTGTTGGGGACGGTTTAAACTAGCTTGGCAGGAGATGGAACCTGCATGTAGATTCAGAGGGGAAAGAAACAAAATTGGAAATGAAAGGCAGAAAATTAGTAAGAAAGTTTGGAAGTCAGAGGAAATAGGCTGCAGAATAAGTAACAAAGGAGTTGTTCATTGATGAATGGTATATACTTCAATGCAAGCAGTCTAGTGAATAAGGCAGGTGAGCTGAGGGCATAGATAGACACTTGGAAGTATGATGTCACAGCTTTTGCTGAAACATGGCTTAAAGAAGGGCGGGAATGGCAGCTCAACATTCCTGGTTACAGGATTTTCAGATGGAATAAAGAGCAGCATAATAAAGCAGGCGGGTGGCAATACACAGTTGTGAGGAGGAAGGATGATATGCTAGGAGGAGACTCAAATGACCCATATGGGTGAACTGAGGAAACAAAAGAGGCACTCACATTGTTGGGAGAATACTATAGACCCCCAAACAGTCACAGGGATATGAAAAAAGCAAATACATAGGCAAATTGCGAAGATGTACAGAAATAATAATGCAGGTAGAGCAGGGAATTTCAACTACCCTGATATTAGCTGGGATAAATCAATGTAAAGGGTATAAGAGGATGCAAAATTTTTTAAATGTATTCAGTACTTTTTTAGCCATTATGAAACAAGCCCAAAAAGAGAAAAGACACTTCTGGACTTAGTGTTAGAGAATGAAGCTGGGGAGGTGGAAGAGGTATTTGTGTGGGAGCATTTTGACGATGATGATCATAATTCATTTAGATTTAGCATAGATATGGAATAAGTCAAAGAGAGAAGAATAGTAAAAATTTTAAATGGAGGAAAGGTCAATTTTATTAAACTGAGATGTCACTTGGCAAAAGAAGTCTGAAAGCAGCTACTTGAAGGTAAATCTGGGCTAAAGCTGTGGGAGGTATTCAAGGAGGAGATAGAGATGGTTCAGAACAAATATGTTCCTACAAAGAAAAAAGGGAGGATTCCCAAATCTGTGTATGGAGCTGTAAGATGAGGGCGTGGCTCTTTTTCTTTTCTTTGATGGGATGCGGGTGTTGCTGGAAAGTTCAGAATTTGTTGCCCATCTCTAATTGTCCTGGACAAGGCAATGGGATGCTAGGCCATTTCAGAGGACAGTTAAGAGTCAACCACATTGCTGTTCGTCTGGAGTTCATACGCCAGCCCAGTAACGACAGCAGATTTCCTTCCCTAATGAGCATTAGTGAACCAGATGGGTTTTTAACAACAACTGATAATAGTTTCATGGCACCATTACTAGAACTAGCTTCCAACTCCAGATGCTTATTAATTAACTGAATTAAAATTCCACCAGCTGCCATGGTGAGATTTAAACCCATGTCACCAAAGCATTAGCCTGGGCATCTGGATTACTAGTTCAGAGACAGTGGGCTTTATTTTGTTAGCTCGCCAACGAGCTGTGGGCCGCACGCCAAAGAGGCACTGCGATCTCAGGCGCGGCGGCTCATTTAAATAGCTGGGGCAGGCTGCACCCTTCTGCCCACCCCCCCCGTCCACCCCCAGATCATGTGGAGGGGGCAAACTGTCCGTCTCCAGCAATGGCGTCAACTGCCTGTGCAGAAATATTTAATAAAATTACATAAATACATTTCTTTTGCCCCTCTCCCACCCCCCAACAACAATTGAATTAAGTATTTGCCCTCCCCCCTCAAAACACTTACCTTTACTATCTGACCTTCCCCCCACAAAACTGCACAAAGTTTAAAGTACAACCCTTCCCACCTTCCCCTACACCCATGATGTAAATTTGACCCCATCCCACCCACCCCTCACACTGAGAAACTTACCTCCTCCACCCTCCCCACCAGTGTTGCCCCTCATTCCCTGGACAGGGATCCGAAGGCACAGGAGTGCCGGCTGCTGGGCCAAAGATTGCGGTGGGCCCTCAAGATTAAGGGCAAGTACATGTAAATGTAATAATGGGCTGAATTTTACCGGTTCCTCGACGCTGCGGGTCACGGCATGGGACCGGTAAAATTCTGCGGGCAGAGGCCCACCTCAAACCCCGACGACGAGAAGGGACCTCGGTGCAGCCCCCCCGCCGCTCAGCGGTGGCACTCCAATTACCATATTCAAACAGTTCTTACCTCTCCTGATTATGCAGCCCGCCACCTCTCACTGCTCACTTCCTGATTTTACATTGAACGGGCGGCCGTCACGTGCCGTCCCATTCCCAAAGAGAAAAGCCTGTGGGTCATCAGAGGCAGATGTTTTCACCAACGAAGGTAAGTCCAGATATTCAGAGTTCTTACTCTGCATACTGGAAGCGAGGAGGGAGAAGGAGATATTTAGGGGTCTCACTCTGCAGACGTGTCGGGATTCACTGCAATTCAGCCCTCCGTAATGGTTGGAAGCCCTGTGCCATTGATTGCCTCTGTTAGTGAAGGAGCAATGACACTTGAGTCACCCTCTGTACTTTAGGAGAGTGCCAGAGACGGATAAGCGTGTGAAGCTTATATGTCTTGTGGGTCAACTGATGCAGCTTGTACAATCTTTATATGGTCGTGCGGTGCCACTCTTAGTGGGAGCTAAGACGGGCAATGCCATATAGCTGCGGCATTAAAGTACCTGATATACCACTCAACACCAATCCCTGCCCTTTCAGGAACCTTCGAAGAATTGAAGGAACCGAGTTGAATTGCAACTTGAAGATGGGGATGGTTCACCCTCTATTCATTGATGCGCTTCTTGAGAGGATCCATATGCGCCGCAGGCAAAAGCAACAGGCAGTTGCAGCACACATAGAGGCCCCTGGTTATGAGCAGCAGCACCCAAGGAGAGCTCACCACTACAGATCGCCGTGCATCTACAGATCCCGCATGACATACCTGCAGATGTCAGAGCACCAGTGTCAGAGGCGACTGCGGATGTCGAGAGAGATGGTGACACATTTCTGTGCCCTGCTGAATGATGACCTGCAGCCCAGGGGCTTCAGGGGACATCCTATGCCTGTGGCCCTCAAAGTGACAGCGGCTCTCAATGTTTATGCCTCTGCATCATTTCAGAGGTCCCCCAGAGACCTTTGTGGGGTCACACAGTCAGCAGTACACTGCTGCATCAGGGAGGTCACTGATGCCCTGTTCCAGAGGGCTGGTGACAGTATCCGCTTCACGATGGACCCTGAAAGCCAGGCTCCATCGCGGGATTCCCACAGGTGCAAGGGGTCATAAACTGCACCCATGTGGCCAGCAAGGCTCTTGCCAGGCAACCAGCTGACTACGTAAACTGCAAGGACTTCCACTCAATCAATGTGCAGCTCATATGTGTTCACCGGAAACGATTCATGCAAATCTGTGTCCACTTTCCAGGCAGCTGCCATGACACCTTAATCCTAACCCAGTTGCAGCTGCCATTGCTGTTCACTGAAATGGCTCAGATGGAGGGGTGGCTTCTTAGAGACAAGGGCTACCCCATGCATACATGGCTCCTGACACCAGTGAGACACCCCACCATTGCTGCAGAAGAGAGCGGCATAGTGGCGCAGTGGTTAGCACCGCAGCCTCACAGCTCCAGCGACCCGGGTTCAATTCTGGGTACTGCCTGTGTGGAGTTTGCAAGTTCTCCCTGTGTCTGCGTGGGTTTCCTCCGGGTGCTCCGGTTTCCTCCCACATGCCAAAGACTTGCAGATTGATAGGTAAATTGGCCATTATAAATTGCCCCTAGTATAGGTAGGTGGTAGGGAAATAGAGGGACAGGTGGGGATGTGGTAGGAATATGGAAAGGGTAGCTCGCATTGTTGCTGTCTGCTGTGCTCTACAGAACTACACACTCAATAGGGGAGGCTTTGTAGGATGAGGAGAGACATGAGCAGGACTCATCCTCGGATGATGAGGACACTGAGGACTTACAGCAGAAAAGGCACATGCCTGGACAGAGAGCATTCAGGCACTGCATGCAGGGCGAGCAGCGAGCTAGGGATGCATGGCAGTGCCTCATTGTTCAAAGGTTTGCCATTCCTTAGGAACTACTGTGGGCTCTGCAAGCCATACAGCACCCTCGTTCACCTGTTGTGCAGCAGTCCGGGTCTGCAACATCTTTGCGTCCACCATTACTGGCAGCAGAATACTGAGCCATTGTCCATGTTACTGCATCTGTGGAGATGCACATAAATGATACTGGCATGGCAATGATGTTATTCCATACATTGGTAGTTCTGAAAGGCCAATGATGTAATGGGAGGAGCCACGATCGGTAGATGCTGGCACACTTCATTCACACTGTAAAAGCAATGCACACGTTAGTGAAGACGATTTTGTTTTCGGTCTTTCTACATTGTTGTATCACCCATGCAGACCCATTTGTGTCACAATGCTTTTTGGATATGCTTGCGGATGCTCCTACGCGGTGCCACTTCTGCGTTAGCAGCCTGTCTGTAGGAAGGCTGCTGATATGATCTCCCTCTGGCTGTGGATGATTTTGACAGTCGTACCCTGTGCGCACGAGGCCTAGAGGACCCCTGCTGGCTGGGGGAGTGATCGTTCATCCCCTTCCGGCATTGGATCCTTTGATGCCGTATGGCTCCATGGCTACTCACCTCCTCTGCTATCTCCAGCCAGGCTGCCTTGTTCAGGTGGGAGGGCCTCTTCTTACCATTGCTGGTGAAAAGGACCTCCCGCCTTGCCTGCACAGCCTGGAGGAGAGTGAGCAGGGAGGCTTCACTACATTGTAGGGCCACCCTAGAACACCCCTTTCTCGACTTTTGGTGTGGTCCTTTAAATGCAAAGATGACTCCACTGTATAACTGCTCTAACTTCTGGCTGCAAGGTTTGTCTTGCACATGTTTGAAAACCAATGCAGGACTAGTGAGGAAATCTGTCCTGTTGTCATTATTTTTCGACTATTACACATCGACACATGTTCACGAACACTTTGTTTCTGCAACAGCTGATTATAGTTATTAGTGTAATATTTCTAGTTGGCAACGCAGCTAGAATATAAACATATTTTCCTGTTTTATTACAAAGATCATTTAATTGTAGTTAACAGAGAATACAGATTCCAAATGCATATTAGTCTGAGGCTTTTCACAGTCAGATGATTAAAAGCCCATAGTATGTGAATATTTTTCAATTACGGTTTTATTTCTGTTGTGTATTTGTCGTTTATGGTCTATTTAAGTCTCACATTCTGAAATGTGCAAAATTAAGATTATTCACCCAAGTGCGGTGCGCCTACAAGAAGCAATGTAACACTTGAGTGGAAGAAGAAGATCGCAACTTGACAGGACACTGGGATACAGCACAGTAAGTATGTGGCAGCAAAGCAGAAAGTGATGGGGTAACTCAACAGGTCAGGCAGCATCTGTGGAGAGAGAAGCAGAGTTAACTTGTCGAAGTTCACAGACCTGAAAGTCAATTTTCTGCTTTGCTGCCAGATTGACATCAGCACCACTCTTCAACAGTGAAGTAAGTTTTTCTATGACAGCTGTCAGGACGCAGGTGCTGGGGCACTTCAAATAGGCACCCAGCACCTGCTACAATGCTGACAAAAGGTTTCTCATTGCGCCAGATGTTCTGCCTCTCCTCACATAATATGGGGGGAAGGTGGCGTGTCACAGTGGTGCTAATGAGCCCCCGTGCGTAATATCGCGGGTGCTCGGCGGTGGCCGCTGAATGCAGGCACACCACCGAATTCAAAGCGTGGTGTGATTAAAATTCAGGCCAATTTTATTCATTTGGATATGCTGATTGTGGTCACATCGCCAAGCGATGAGGTGGCTGCCACGATGCCTCGCTGCATCCGGGTTCATTGGGCCGGGCCATGCTGGAGTCGAGGTCTGTGGCAGGCCTCATTTGGGGCCATCTTCAGGACTTCCCCCCCCCCGCCACGGATCCCGATGTCGAGGACTCCTTAAATTCCAGCCCATTATTACTGTGCCATGGCCTCTTTATACCTGGCTATGTAAAAGAGGGGGATGTTGCAGACATTGTATGTAAGGAGGAGGATTGTGAAATATTGGACGGGATAAATATAGTGAGAGAGGCAAAATTAAGGGATTTATCATCGTTGAAAGTGGAGAAGGTTAACTAGACTAATACCTGGAATGGGTGCTTTGTCTTATGAGGAAAGGCTGGACAGGCTAGGCTTGTATCCACTATCCACTGGAGTTTAGAAAATTAAGAGCCGACCTGATTGAAATATGTAAGATTCTGAGGGTTTTTGACAGGGTGGATGTGGAAAAGATGTTTCCTCTTGTGGGGTCGCCCATTTAAGACCAATAATCATGATATTAGCCAAGGCATACAATATAAGAGCAGGGAGTCAACATTGGAACTGTATAAAAGAACAACTATTTATATAGCGTATTTAATGCAATAAAATTTCTCAAGGTGCTTCACAGGAGCATTGCAAAACAAAATATGACATTAAGCCACAAAAGGAGCTATTAGGTCAGATGACCAAAAACTTGGTCAAAGTGGTAAGTTTTAAGGATTGTCTTAAAGGAGGAAAGCGAGGTAGGGAGGCAGAGAGGTGTAAGGAGGGAATTCCAGAGCTTATAGCCGAGGCAGCCAAAGGCATGGCACTGATGTGAAGCAATTAAAAACAGTAATGCTCAATAGGGCAGAACTACAGGATTGTGGGGCTGGAAGAGATGACAGAGAGAGGGAGGGGTGAGGCCATGGAGGGATTTGAAAACAGGGATAAGAATTTTAAAATCAAGACATTGCTTGACTGGAAGTCAAGGGGCAGAGGGGTGAAATGTGAATGGAACTTGGTGCGAATTAGGCCATGGGCAGTAGAGTTTTGGATGACTTCAAGTGTATGGAGCGTGGAATGTGGAGACCAGCCAGAAGTGTCATTGAGTCATTTACGGCACAGAAGCAGACCATTTGGCTTATCAAGTCTGTGCCAGCTCTCCGTGGAGCAATCCAGTCAATCCCACTCTCTTGTTTGATCCCCGTAGCCCTGCAAGTTTATTTCCTTCAAGTGGCCATCCAATTTCCTTTTAAAATCATTAATTGTTTCCTCTTCATGGGCAGCGCGTTCCAGGTCATTACCACTCGCTGCATAAAAAGGTTCTTCCTCGCTTTCTCCCCTGCATCTCTTGCCCAAAGCCTTCAATCTGTGTCCCCTAATCCTTGTACCATTAGTTAATGGGAACATTTTTTCCTTGTCTAACTTATCTAAACCTGCCATAATCATGTACACCTCTATCAAATCTCCCCTCAATCTCCTTTGCTCCAGGAAAAACAAACCCAGATTTTCCAACCTAACCTTGTAACTAAAGTCCCTCATCCCTGGAACCATTCTGGTAAATCCCCTCTGCACTCTTTCAAGGACCCTTACATCCTTCCTCAAGTGTGGTGAAGAGAACTGGATGCAATACTCAAGTTGTGACCTTACCAGAGCTTTATAAATGTTCAGTACAACTTGCCTGTTTTTGTACTCAATACCTTTATTTGTGAAGCCCAAAATCCCATATGTTTTGTTAACTACTCTCTCAATATGTCCTGGCATCTTCAAAGATCAATGCACATGCACCCCTTCTGTTCCTGCACACTCTGTAGAACACTGCCATTAAGTCTCTATTGCCTCACCTTATCACTCTTGTCTGTATTAAATTCCATTTGCCATTTGTCTACCCATTCTGCTAGCCTATCTATATCCTGTTGCAGACGATTCATAACATCCTCACTTTTGCCACTCCCCAAGTTTGGTATCAACATCAAATTTTGAAATTCTACTCTGTATTCCCAAGTCAATTATATAGCAAAAAAGCAGAGGTCCTAGCACTGACCCTTGGGGAACATCACTGTCTACCATTCTCCGGTCTTAAAAATAACAATTTGCCACTACCAACTTTTTCTGGCCTTAAACCAATTTTTTATCCAATTGGACTCCTATTCCATGAGCCTCAATTTTGTTAACCAGCCATTTATGTGGCACTTTATCAAATGTTTTCTTAAAATCCATATAGGCAATATTCACCGCATTTCTTCATCAACCTTCTCTGTCACGTCATCAAAAAATTCAATTAGGTTAGTCAAGCATGTATGTTGTATAGTTAAGTCTAGACATAACAAAGGCATGAATGAGGGTTTCAGCAGCAGATGAGCTGAGATGGGGTGAAGTCGTGCAATGTTACGGAAGCGGAAATAGGCTGTCTTAGTGATGGCATGAATATGAGGTCTCGGCTTAGGTCACAGCTCGAGTACTGTGTACAGCTCTTATCACTGCATTACAGGAAGGATATGATCCCTTGAGAGAGGGCACTGGGGAGATTTCTGAGGATGTTGCCAGCAATGAGAATTTTAGCTATGAGGGAGAGATTGGATAGGCTGGGGTTGTTTTCTTTGAAATGGAGGATGCTGAGGGGAGATGTTATTGAGGTTTATAACATTATGATGGATAGAATGGATAGAAAGCACCTATTCCCCTTAGCAGAGATGTCAATAGAGTCATAGGGCATAGGGCAGAATTTTACTGGCCCAGTAGTGGTGGGAACGGAGATGGGGGTGGGGAGCCAGTAAAATGGCCTGGTTGGGACGGCTACCCGATGCCAATCTGATTTCAACCAATTGTACAAGATTTGGGCAGTGGTATAAATCATGGGTGGCAGGCAGGTAATTAAGGTCATTAAACAGCCTATTTTCAGGTATTTTCTTACCTTTTTCCATTTTGTTCACATCACATGGGATGCACGGAGGTTCAGAGTCAGCCTGCTCAAAGGAGGGGAAATCTGAGAGGCAGTTGAGTTGTGGAGGGAACTGGCAGCCATCCTTTGAAGCTGTCTGCGGACTGTGTCTTAAAGAAGCAACGCTATCATTTGGAGGCACTGCAGAGGGTGGGGTCAAAATGAAGGGCTGTTAGAAAAAAGGGTGTCTCCCAGGTTCACAGCAGCCACTGGAGGCAGGACAAGGTTCTTCAGAGGCTCATTGCAGTAGAGGGTTCATTTCACTATGGGGACAAGGCTTTCAGAGTTTGACTCCACCAATGAGGAGAAAAGTGACTGAGAGATGGGGATGCAGCCACATGGAATGGCTGCAGGCAGCCAGGGGAGCTCCAGCCTGTTGAGGAAGCCATTAGTTGTGGTTGAGGAGGGCGTCTGGGGGCAAGAGGGCAGCCTCATGTTCACAGAAGGCATTACCCAGCTGAAAGAGTCAGAGGCTCAGCCTCATTGAAATGTCCAAGCACCAATGTCTATGAAGACTGTGTGTCTCCAGGGAAATGGTGGCAAAGGTGTGCGGTATGCTGGAGCAGGGGTTGATGCCATTGTGAAGTGGCAGACACCCAATGCCTGTAGCCCTAAAGGTGATGTTGACACGCAACTTTTTCACCTGTGGTTCATTCCAGAGATCATCTGGAGACCTATGTGGAATCTCTCAATCAACGGCCCATCGCTGTATAAAGGAGGTCACGGATGCCATGTACCATCAGGCTGGATAATATATCAAGTTCACAACCAATCAGGTCTGTCAGGCTGAGATGGCAGTCAGCTTCAGGGTCATGGTTGGATTTCCCCAGATGCAGGGCGTCACAGACTGTACTCAAGTGGGCTCCCTCAGAGCAGCCAGGCATGTTTGTGCACAGGAAGAGGTTCCACTCCCTGAATGTTCAAGTCATCAGCGACAACCGTAAGTGGACCATGAAGGCATGCACAAGTTTTCTGAGAACCTGCCACGATTCCTACATCCTTAGACATTCTCAATTGTCTCAGGTCTTCAGGGCAACCGAATGCCTTTGTGGACGGATACTGGGGGACAAGGCTTCTGACCCCTGTACACAACCCCAACACACAGGCAGAGGACACACACAACTGCTGTCATATGACGACAAGGCCATTGGCCTTCAGAACATGAGTTTTAGATGCTTCGATAGATCTGGGGGAGGGGGAGCCCTTCAATATGCACCGTCAAGGGTATCCTGCATCATTGTCATCTGCTGCACCTTGCACAACCTGGCACTGCATAGGGGAGTAGTGCTGGAGCCAGAGGAAGACACTGTGCGAGCCCCATCCTCAGATGAGGAGGATGGGCATGAGGTGCCTCGAGAGGTGCCAGCCGATGATGATGGCGATATGCAGCCCAGTTCACCAGGCATTGATATGCATGTCTGGGAGACATGCAACTCTCCAATCAACAGACACCTCACATAAAGACAAGTGCAAGGGGACACCGACCCAAGAGGTTTGCATCTCAAACTAGTGATTTAAACTTAAATAACGGCAATTACAAGAGCATGAAGACAGAGTTAGCTAAAGTGGACTGGGAAAATAAGTTAAAAGGTAAGAAATAGAGAAGCGGTGGTAGACATTTAAGGGGATATTTCAAAAATCTCAACAAAGATGTATTCCATTGAGAAAGACTCTATGTGAAGGATGAACCATCCGTGGCCAACAAAGGAAGTCAAGGATGGTATCAAATTGAAAGAAAAGGCATAGAATAGTGCAAAGATTAATGGAAGGCCAGAGATTGGGAAAATTTTTGAAACCAGCAAAGGATGACTAAAAAAAAGGGAGAAAATAGATTTTTGTGAAAAATAAAGGCTTCCATAAATATCTAATTAGGAAGAGAATAGCTAAAGTAAGCATTGGTCCATTAGAGTACAAAACGAGGGAATTAATAATGGGAAACAAGGAAATGGCAGAGACTTTGAACAAATGTTTTCTATATGTCTTCACAGCAGAAGAAACAGAAAGCATTCCAAGAATAGCAGAAAATCAAGAGGCAAAAGGGAGGGAGGAACTCAGAACGATCAGTATCACTAAAAAAAAAGTACTAGCAAAAATAATGGGACTAAAGGTTGACAAGTTCCCTGGGCCTGCATCCCATGATCTTAAAAGAAGTGGCTACAGAGATAATGGATGCATTGGTTGTAATCTTCCAAAATTCCCTAATTTATGGAGAAGTCAGTCCCAGCAGATTGGAAAACTACAAATGTAACACCTCTCTTCAAGAAAGGAGGGAGACAAGATCAGGAATCTATGGGTCAGTTAGCCTAAATTCTGTCATTGGGAAAATGCTAAAATCCGTTATTAAGGAATCTATCTTAATGAATTGGAGTGTATTGTAGCCAAATTTACAGACGATACAAATATAGGTAGGAAAGTTTTGAAGAGGACACAAAATGCTGTAAAGAGTTAGAAATAGGTTAAGTGAATAGACAAAAATTTGGCAGATGGAGTATAATGTGGGAAAATGTGAGGTTGTCCACTTTGACAGGAAGAGTAGAAAAACAGAATATTATTTACATGGAGAGAGACTACAGAATGCTGTGGTACCGAGGGATCTGGGTGTCCCTGTACATGAATAGCAAAAAGTTACATGCAGGGACAGCAAGTAATTAGGAAGGCAAATGGAATGTTGGCATTTGTTGCAAGGGGAATGGAGTATAAAAGTAGGGAAGTCTTGCGACAAATGATCAGGGCATTGGTGAGACCGTACCTAGAGACAGTTTTGGTCTCCTTATTTAAGGAGGGATATACTTGCACTGGAAGCAGTTCAGAGAAGATTCACTAGGCTGATTCCTGGGATGAAGGGGTTGTCTTATGAGGAAAGTTTGAGTAGGTTGGGCCTGTGGTCATTGGAGTTTAGAAGAATGAGAGGTGATCTTATTGAAACATAAGATTCTGAAGGAACTTGACAGGGTAGATGCTGAGAGGATGTTTCCCCTTGTGGGGGAATCTAGAACTAAGAGGCACAGTTTCAAAATAAGGGGTCTCCCATTTATGATGGCAACGAGGAGGAATTTCTTCTCTGAGGGTCGTTAATCTTTGGAATTCTCTTTCCCAGAGAGCAGTGGAGGCTGGGTCATTGAATATATTCAAGGCTGAGTTAGACAGATTTTTAATCTACAAGGGAGTCAAGGATTATGGGCGGCAGGCAGGAAAGTGGAGTTAAGGCCATGATCAGATCAGCCATGATCTTATTGAATGGCAGTGCAGGCTCGAGGGGCCTACTCCTGATCCTATTTCTTATGACCTTATGATCTCCCAGAAGCGGCCATGTTTACCTTTCATAAGAGGCTCTTACCAACCTTCTGTACCCGTCAGCACAATATGCTAAGGCTTTCTGTCAATGCAGGCACTAATGAAGTGCTCATTTTCACAGACCATCAATTCATTCCACATCTGGTCACTGTCAACCTATGCACCAAAATGAATACACAAGTCATTATTCATGGAAATGTCAAGAGCTTTAACTCTCATTAAAAATGAAAGGCTTCTGCATTTAACACATTATTATCACCCAGTGAAACCCCAAGTGTTGGTCCATGCATTTGCGTGCTTGCTTATAGTAACTTTTATGGTGCGCTCGTCCTGCTCCTGGAATCGCTCTGGGGGTTGCCGGCTGCCTTTCTTGCTCTGGTGCATTAGATGGCTGCAGTCTGCATCCTCTGGGTGCCTGAGACCTACTGGGGTCCGACACATTTGAGGCCTCCTGTATCTGTGCAGGGGCCACCTCAGTCATCAGACCAGCGTGCAGCATTGGTGTCACCATCACAGGGACTGAGGATCTGCCTTCAGCAACTGAAGTGCCTTGAGAGGAGACCCCAGCTATCTCTCCTCTGCCCTTTCAGGCCCCACATGCACTCCCATGGTTGTATGGTATGGTTCAACTCCTGGAGATGCACAGCTGGCCCATCTTGCCCACCCATCCCTCCACACATCTCATGGATGCAGGTCTGTGCACACCTCATGCATCCACTTGGTCCTATGCTCCATGTATCTCTACATGGGGGCTGCCACTCTCTTAACGGAGGACGCCATGCACTCAAATACCAGAGAAATGGCACCGGCCATGGCATGGATGAAATCCTCCATCGCTTGTGCCTGGGAATGCACTGCCTCTGGAAATGCCAGCTGATGTTCACACATTTGACACTACTGCTGAAGCATTTGCTCCTTTGCTGAAGACACTGAGGCTTGCCATCTGTATGAAAGCTGAGTGTCACTGGGCTGCTCTGCAGTCCTCTAAGGAGAAGTGGCCACAGCTCTCACTGCCTCTGTTACCTCCTCCTGAGTGTCTGTGCAGTACTCACCAGATTGTGCCACCTGTTCTACACACACAACAAAGCCTATCTATGTGAGTGTATCTGCACTGTTGGAGGGTGTGCTGGAATAAAGTGATGCAGTGTCTTGAGATGTCGGCACATCCTCTGAGTTTAGCAGGAGCCCTTGTCTATTTCCCATCTGTTGTGGTACCTCGTGGAGAAACATGATTCAAGTGAAACAGCTGCTCCTTCAACTAACCCTTGGTACTTCCCTTGATCAGGAGGTTTCAATGGCGCTAAAGGCCCACACAGGTGCCGCTGTTCATACATGGTCGAGAGAATGAAGGGCACAACCATTGTTTTACTCACTCTCCATAGTATCCACACCAGCTTCATCCTCAGCGACAGGTTCCTATTTGTTTTCTTATGCAGTGAAGATTCTTGTATAGCTGATATAATGAGTTGTTCTTGTAATGATGTCCACCATGAGACCAACCTCAATAGAGTTGTGTCTTAAAATAGGCCATGAATTCCATGTTATATGAGTTATATGAAGTACTATAAGTGATTGAAAATAGCCTGTACTCAGTCTAATGTATATTTTTGAGTACGATATCTCTCTTCATGGCAAGAGAGTGGAATAAACCAGAAGGTGAGGTGAGAGTGACTGCCCTTGACATCAAGGCACCTTTTGACCAAATATGGCAATAAGGAGCCTTAGCAGAATGGAAGTCAATTGAAATCAGGGGGCAAATGCTCTACTAGTTGGAGTCATACCTTTACAAAGGGAGATGAGTGTGGTTGTTGTAGGCCAATCAACTCAGCCCAAGAATATCACAGCAGGAGTTGCTCAGGGTCATGTCGTGCCTGACCAGCCTCAGCTGCTTCATCAATGACCTTCCTTCCATCATAAGATCAGAAGTGGGGATGTTTGCTGATGATTGCACGGTGATCCATCCCATTGGTAACTCCTCAGATAATGAAGCAATCTGTGATTCCATGCAACAAGACTTGGACAACATTTAGGCTTGGGATGATAAGTGGCAAGTAATATTCTTGCCACAAAGGTGCCAGGCAATTACCATCTCCAACAAGAGAGAATCTAACCATGTCCCCTTGACATTCAATGGCAATACCGTCACTGAATCCCCACATCATTAGCATCCTGGGGGTTACCATTGACCAGAAACTTAACTGGACTAGCCACATAAATACTATGGCTACAAGAGCAGGTCAGAGGCTGGGAAATCTGCAGCAAGTTACTCGCCTCCTGTCTCCCCTGTGCCTGCCCACCATCTACAAGGCTCAAGTTAGAATTGTGATCAAATACTCTCCACTTGCCTGGATGGGTGCAGCTCAAACAAAACTCAAGAAGCTCGACACCATCCAGGACAAAACAGACTGCTTGATTGGCAAACCATCCACACCTTAAATATTCACTCCGATCAGTGGCAGCAGTGTGTACCATCTGCAGGATGCACAGCAGCAACTCCCCAAGGCTTCTTCGACAGCACCTTCCAAATTTATGACCGCTACCACCTAGAAGAACAAGGACTGCAGCAGTTCAAGAAGGCAGCTCACCACCACCTTCTCAAGGGCAATGAGGGATGGGCAACAAATGCTGGCCTAGCCAGAAATTCCCACATCCCATGAAAACGAATTTTAAAAAAGCAGGCGCATGTGACCATCACCACCTGCAAGTTCCCCTCCAAGTCACACACCATCCTGACTTGGAAAATATATTGCCGTTCCTTCACTGTTACAATCCTGGAACTCACTCACTAACAGCAATGTGGGTGTGCCTATACTGCAAGGACTGCAGTGGTTTAGGAAGGCAGCTCACTGTCACCTTCTCAAGGCCAATTACGGATGGGTAATAAATGCTGGCCTTACCAGTGATACCCATATCCCATGAACAAATTTAATAAGGACTTCTAGTTTCTTTAGCACAGAGTTAAATTCTTCTCTTTTAGCCTGGAGGTTCACTATAAATACAATGGGGAAGAGCATCTCTGGAACACTTAATCCTGCATGGTCTTGGAATACCCTTCCCAGTCACTGGTGCTTGCTTTTAGATATAGGGGACTTTGTTAAGGGGGAAGCAATGCCATCTATTGAATTATGCACACAAGTTTGATGTTAGAAAGAGAGCTAGCTGAACATTTGCTGGTTGGCTTCCTTTGGTACGCTGTTTTATTTTTCAATTGAAAGCTGCAAACTGGTATTGATAGATTTTTTGTTAAGCAAGACGTTTAAAGGTTACAGAACCAAGGAGTTAGATAGAGTTAAACCACAGATCAGCCATGATCTAATTGAATAGTGGAACAGTTTTATAGGGATGAATGGTGACCTCCTCTACCTATGCTCCTATGTTTCCAAGCTGTTAATTGGGGTGTGCATAGAGAAGACATGCGGAATCTGCTTTATAGCACAACATCACGAATTGTGAATGCAGACACAGGACTCCGCTCCACTCATATGATGAGACAGCAGCAGACATTGTCATTAGCGAAGGGATTCTACATAAAATGTCAGCTCTCTTTCTGATCAGATGTTCAAAAGCATAAAGCAGCAGAATAATGGAACACTAAGAAACATTAGTAAGTGCACTTAAATCATCTAAGATTATGAAGAAATTCAATAGACCACATTTCCCCTTAAATACTTAGTAATTGTGCACCTAAGTAGCATCTTAAATGGACATCAGGCCAGCTGCTTACTTACCAGGGTTTGACATTAAACCAGTTAACTCTGCCAAGGCTTCATTTGTCTGTTATTCGATATAAAGAAGGTAGTAGTGAGGAACATGGGTTCAATCATGGTTGTTTGTGAAAAGAAAAAGTATTTCTAAGAGGAGAAGTGAGTGCAATCAAAAACCAGCCAGATGCTGGTCAATATAAACCAGATTCACTCACTTCAAAACTACCTCACTTTTTTAATGAACTTGAGTATTTTGTTGAAGCTTTTCGTCTTGCACTCATCAGGACAATTTGCAAGAATATCAATGTACGGGAAAGCAGCAAATTTATACTGTATGAGAAGAGAGTGCTGATTGGTTGACAAGTGGACTCTGATTGGTAGAGGCGTTGCCATGCAGAATGCACCAGTTTATGGTGACTGACTGTTAACTGCCAAGCTTTGTTTGAAATTTAAACCAGGCAGCATGACTCTGATTGGTCAAGGCACTGCCCTGGGGAGTGAACAAGCAAAAGGCTGTCACTTATTTTGTTTAGCTAAAACAGGCACAATATGTATACATGCCCTTTCTGTCTGCAAAGAACAGGGCCCTGTGTATTGATATATGTAGCTTCCAGTACATGCAAATGCGCCCACAGTGAGCCCTACTGACAATCTTAAATTGGTTGTCAGTGTAACTCTTAGCACACTAAGGATATGTTGTATTGATATGATCCACCAGTCTTTGGGACGTACGGCCTATACACCTAGCATCACACTGGCATTGAAATTCATATATATTCCCCTTCCGCTGTTCGCAACGGGCAAGGTACAGACCGTACCAACCAGCCCGTGCTTGTCAAACTCAAAAATCAGTGCCCAACATTAGATGTGATTGGAAAGCATTTGCTAAATAATCCTCAGTGTGCTAAGAATCATGCTGACAACCAATTTAAGAATGTCAGTCAGGCTCGCAGTGATGGGTGGGGGGGCCCCATCCACAGGCCGAAAAGTTGGCAGTGATCCCGCCTCCACCGGGCCTGGGGAGCCACGAGAGGATTTTTCGCTCTCCAGGCCCTTAATTGGTCTTGGATAGAACTTCCGTCTCCTTGAGGCAAGAAGACCTGCCTAATGCATCTGCTGGCCAATCAGTGGGCCAGCAGTTCTTAGTCCCAGCAACGCAACCAGGAGTGGTGGCCACTGCTGGGACTGCACCCAACCATCGGAAGAAGATGAAGGATGGCCCCGGAAAAAAGCTAAGTTTTTAGGGTCTTACTGGGGACAATCGGGCAGGCCCCAGCGAAGCAAGGGGATTCAGTTAGTGGGGTGGGAGAGGGGGAGTATTGTGCATAGGGGAGGTTGGGGCTTCGGGGCAGCCCTCCGTGGGGCACAGGGTGCCCGATCAGGAGGGCCCCTTGCAGTCCACAAGGTACAGCTTCCACTTTCCCCAGTATTGGTATCCCTGAACTGAATCCCACTTCTCCCACATCAGTCTTTGAGCCATGTATTCATCTCTCTAACCTTATTTAACCTATGCCAATTTGCATGAGGCTCAGGTAATAATCCAAAGATTATTACCTTTGAGGCTCTGCCTTTTTCTTTAGTGCCTAGGTCCTCACACTCATAATGCAGAACATCTTTCCTAGTCCTATCTATGTGGTACCTACATGACCACAACAATTGAATCCTCTCCCTCCCACTTCAAGTTCCTCTCCAGCCCTGAGCAAATGTCCCAAACCCTGGCACCAGCCTGGCAACACAGCCTTCTGGACTCTCACTCTCAGCTGCAGAGAACAATGTATATCCCCCTGAATATACTTTCCCCTAAAACCACTACCTCCCTTTTAACTCTCCCATCTTGAATGGCTTCCTGTACCATGGTGCTATGGTCAGTCTGCTCATCCACACTACAGCCATTACTCTTGTCCATACAAGCTGCAAGAACCTCAGACTCATTGCTCATTTGCAAGGGTTGAGGCTGCTTCATTCCCACCTTCATGATCCACTTAACTGCCTGACTCACAGTCACACCCTCCTGTCCCTGACCACTGACTAAATCAGAAGACCCTATCCTAAGGCATGTGACTGCCTTCTGGAACAAAGTATCCAGGTAAATTTCCCCCTCCCTAATGCTTCAAAATGTCTGCAGCTCAATCTCCAGCTCATCTACTCTGAGCCAAAGTGCCTCAAGCTGCAGACACAACAGACATAGTTGCCATAGATTGCTGTGGCATCCAGGAACTCCCATATACTGCAGCCATGACACATCACCTGTCCGGCCATGTTTATTGTGTTAATTAAATTAAATATATTTTTCTTAATTAATTTATTGTTCCCCTTTTCAACAAACTCCCTCACTCACCAAACGCCCTACTTCACACTCTGTACACTCAAGCAGCAGTCAGTGCTCTGTGACTGACAGCAGGATGCTAGTGGCTCAGCTTTGATTGATGACTCTCCTATTAAAGGGAGAGAGAGATGGACACAGAGAGGCGAGAGAAAAGGGAGAGGGACAGGGAGACAGGGAGAGAGATGGATGCAGAGAGGGGGAAGGGGAAGAAAGAGAAGGTCATGGGGAGAGAGATGGGCACAGAGAGGGGGAGAGAGATGGATATGGGGGGGGGGGAGAGAGAGAGACAGAGGGGAGAGAGAGAGACAGGGAGGGAGGAGAGAGACAGGGAGGGAAGAGAGAGACAGAGGAGAGAGAGGGAAAGACATAAGGGGAGAGAGAGAGACGGAAGAGGAGAAAAAGAGAGAGAGAGACGGGGCAACAGAGAGAGATGAAGCAAGAGAGAGAGAGAGAGGCGGCACAATGGCGCAGTGGTTAGCACCACAGCCTCAAGGCTCCAGCGACCCAGGTTCAGTTCTGCGTACTGCCTGTGTGGAGTTTGCAAGTTCTCCCTGTGACCGCGCGGGTTTCTTCTGGGTGCTCCGGTTTCCTCCCATAGCCAAAGACTTGCAGGTTGATAGGTAAATTGGCCGTTGTACATTGCCCCTAGTGTAGGTAGGTGGTAGGAGAATTGAGGGAAGGTGGGGATGTGGTAGGGAATATGGGATTAATGTAGGATTAGTATAAATGGGTGGTTGATGGTCGGCACAGACTCGGTGGGCCAAAGGGCCTGTTTCCGTGCTGTATGAATCTATGAGATGGGGTGAAAGACAGATAGAGGGAGTGGGGAGACAGGAAGGAGGGAGATATTGGAGAGACAGGGAGTGGAGCGGTGGGGAGGAAGGGAGAGAGAGGGGAAAGAAAGAGGTCAAGATCACTCCTGACAGATGGACACCTGTCCAAATTCTCTGCATCGCCACATCAAGTGTGTGGGCAGACATTGACTACTTCTGCAAGCAAAATTATTGCCAGGTATACCACTAAATTGAGAGAAATGTGTTTTAAATCAGACTGTGTTTTGCTGGCATTAGGTTGGCTATACATTTTATATACAGCCTAATTGCCCCATGTTCGTGGTTGAGTCAATAATTTTGTCAGATGTGCGTTGTGCAACACGTTGGTGCCTATCCCTGGTGGCCATCAATGTGTCCTCATCCTGCAGGTGCAGCCCCAGCAGTGACCCGCTGGCTGCTGCAGGGGATTCACCCCCTGCTTTCAGCCGTGGTGGCAGGACCCCTGACGCCTCCATAAAATCCAACTCCATGGCTAAATCTATCGAGAATATCAATTGTTGACGTACAAGTTCCAATAACCCATTTGCCATTACAACAGCATTTTTTACAACAGCCAGGAAATGGTCATGTTTTATTCTGAAGGAGTGCTGCACTAATTCCCATCATTCTAAATAAAACAAGGCTCGATAGAGTACATAAGTGCATGGGGCCATCAGCTAAACAAAGGACTGACTGCTGTCTCCAGAAATAAAAATAGTCTGAATGGCACATCATCTGCCAGTAATTGCTAACAAGAGCTCAGCTCCAATGATGTGCAGGTAAAAATATACAGCATGCATGTGGCTGATAAAGTGAAGGACATTGATGTACAATGCATTGAAATGAATCTTAAGTGCTAATGCACTGTTAAAACGTGCAAGTATTAAGCTGGTAGGAAGTATTGCCTGACGAGTGTTAGTTCTATTTTTAAGCACCCTGTTTATCAAGAATTTTTTGACAAACCTTTTTTCATTTGTTTACAAACATAAATTATGCCTGCTGTACAATGTTATTGTAATGTCACGCTCATGATAAGTGCAGCGATGAAAATACAGAACCAAACTGGAGAGTTATAAAAAATTGGAACAAATTTTAAAAGACTGATACATGTGCTGTCAAGAAAATGGAGGACAAGACACATGACCCTCAGCATCTCTTGCACTCAAATCCACATCAGTGCCTATTAAGACTAAAAACCAATTAAGCCCCACCTGCATGGAAAGGCACCAGCCAGACTTCTCATCTCTGATTAACCTCCATTACAATGGAATGTGAACCACCTTCATCTCCTCAGAATGGGGCCATCATCAAGGCCATTATACACTCCAGCTAGGACTGAAACCGAAAGCTATATGGGTGAAACCAACCCTTGTAAAATTCACCGTAGAAGGTAATCGTTTTGAGGAACAAAGGGGGAGTCTTTTCAGCACAGAACTAGAGACAGCAACATCATTCTGGTCTGTCCTTAGTCACACAGAACAACAACAAAAAAGCCATTATGAATTCTAGCAAGGCTGAGAGAGAGAGAAAGAGAGAGATCGGTTCCAGCCAACACAGCTGAACCCAGCTGAGACAAGTTGGAAGCTAGCTACATCAGAGACAATAAAGTGCCTTTGTAAAAATAACTCTTCTAACAGTGAGAATTGACCTAAAATATCAGCATCGTCTTCAACCCAAGGTGAACCGCCAGGCGACTGCAACAGCCCAACGATTACCAGACAACCAACAAACAGGCCTGCAACTTTAAAATTCACTTCCCGAGAGGATCCCCCAGGTTATTCCTGAAACAACAGACTTTTACAACCTAAACTCTGAGCACCTCTTACCCTGTACTTTTCTATCTATCTTCTCTTGAGAGTGCGTGTGAGAGTTAATTCATGTGTGAGTGGTGTTGCAAATGTTTTCGGGAATTAGTATTTTTTATTAAATATTTAATCTGCTGTTCTAAACCTACAAGGAAACCTGTCACTGTCTGTTTATTTTTTCAAATAAATCACGAGATTAAAATACTCGTAACAAAAACACTTGCTGTGGTCAGATGGGAGGTGGACAGTGGAAACTAGTCACAACATCACCCACCTGGCCATAACAATAATGAAAATGAAATATGGCCATCTGATCCCCAAAATTGCCAAACAATTTTTTTGAAAAAACATTGGCCCATTGACTACAAAACATTCAACGTAATTTATAATAAAATAATTTTGATTCAGAGATCTGCAAAGGAACAGTGAAGTTGATATCATATGATTTAAAAACAAATTGACTTTATCTGTAGAACTGCCAGTTCAGATCATTATAATTTCAATTTCAAGGCTTTCCAGAAATCTTGCTGCCTCTCTGCTTTGTCTACATTATCCCCTATCCCAGCCTTCATCGTACTAGTGCTACTACAGTTGTATAAATCGCTACATGGCCTTTGTACCAACAGGAACAGGCAGTGGGGGGACCATCCAGGATCAGGTAGGAAGAAAGAGTGGAAATCTAGAGGGAGAAATGAATTATGGATTAGATTGATGAGAGCACAGGTAATGGACCAGAGAAGTGGAAATCACGTGCGTGAAAAAGGGGTAATCTTTGCTCGAGCATCAGGGGATAGTGAAGGGGTAGGAGAAAGAACAGAGAAGTATTAGAGGAAAAAAATGAGAAATTAAATCTGTAATGGTCAAGGGTTAGAGAGCTTCAGAGAGGTAAAATTTTACAGAGTCTAATGTGCTGATAAGTTCAAGAAGTGTGGCAGGACTATAGGTGGGGTAGTTTAGATGAAGAGTGAGATTAAAGGGATGAGGAGGGGGGGGGTAATTGCAGGAGTCAGGCCAGGATGGGTTCAAGTGGAGTCACAAAAGGCAATGTCAACGAAATTGGGCTCCACTGCACAGCTGGTGCTGGTGCTATGGAAGACCCAAAGAGAAATAATGGAAAGTTTCTGGCTACCTCCAAGGCAACCCACGTGGTGTACCTTAATAACAGACAAGATGTTAGTGCAGATGTCCCATGCATGAGCCGGAAGCATACAGAGTGGACAGATTGCAATATCAATGAGCCTGTTCAGCTGACTGGACTCACATTCTGTCAATTGGAACCATGCAGGCCAAGTTATTTCCCTTTTCTGTTCACTCACAGCTGAATATGCATTTAGCTGCAATGGAGCACAATGAACCCCACCCCCAACACGAGCCCTGTTTAAAGAAGCAGCCATCCAAATTCCAGGTGAGGTGCTTTTGACTTACCTTTGCTCTTGCAAAGTTTGTGGAATCATTGTGGTATGTTCTTGGAGGAGTTTTGGTGACTTGTTAAATTTTGAAAGGAGTGTTGCTGAATCCTGACAAGGGGGACAGAAGAGTTTTCTACCCTGTCAACACAAAGCCTGGTACTGTTATGGGGACAACAGTTGCAGGAACATGGAGCACAGGCTGCAGAGAGGGGAAGCTGTGCGCAGAGAGGGAAGGAGGATGGCTCTCAACGGAAGGCCCGAGTCACCAGGAGTATTCAGAAAGCACATCTCCTACCTCCACTTCACTCAGGAGCAATGTGTGAGGAGCCAAGTAGGTGGTCATTGAGCTGTGCCATCTCCTCCAACTGGACCTGCAGCTGCAGAGCAGTGCACAGGCAGCACTGCCATTGGCTCTCAAGATCATCATCGCCCTCAACTTCTATGCAAGCCGATTCTTTCACCAAAGCAGCGGGCAACATTGCCAACATTTCCCAGTTTGTTGTCCATTGCTACATCAGGAGGCCCTGTATGCTAGGAGAGCGGACTTCATAGACCTCTCTTTTACCAGTAGAAGTGGCACATGGCTTTGCCAGGGCAGCGGGATTCCCAATAGTGCAGGGAGACATTGACTGCAAGCACATGGCTCTGGGAGCCCCACATGTAAAACAGGGAGATGTACAAGAACTGCAAATGCTACCTCCTCATCATCATGCAGTTGGTGTGCTACCATACACAGAACATCATATCGGTGAATTCTTGCTTTCCTGGCAGCAGCCAGGAATGCATTCTGAAGCAACTGTTCCACCACCTAGGCCACTTGTGGGAGCCCTCTAATACCTACCAGAGCTGGTGTCCATGCTTCTGGTTGTCTGCTGCATCCTCTACAAACTCGCTATCACAAAGGTACAGCCCTTGCTGCCAGGCGTTCAGATGCTACCTCAGGAGGAGGAGGAGGAGGACAGGGAGGCAGGGAGAGGCATGTGGAACACCTTGGCTTTGGACGGGCTGCCCATGACTGGATATTGAGACTCCATTTCCCCAAATATGTCATTCCATCATCACTATTTCTCCATACCTTTCAATCCATTTGCTGCATACAATTACAGTGTCACTTTGGCCAAAATCCTGCAATAAAAGCTACCCACAGACATATTTTCCATAAGAACTTTATTCAATGGCACATCAAAAATGCAAACAAAACTGTGCAACCCCTTAGTTCCTTCCCTTAGCTTAGTTCCTTTGCCTGGCTTAGAGCTCCTATGCAGTCTACACCAGTGGGTAGCAACATGGCTGGTGGAAAGCTGCTGACTGTCAGTGGGTGAGACTACAGATGGACTCGCAGAACACCCTCTGGCTTCCAACTGCACCATCTCAGCATGGGGCGGTAGCAGTCAAGGCTGGCTGGCTGAGAGGTAACAACAAATGCATTGGTGGGAGCATGAATGCTGTCGTCTTGAGTGAGGTCAACAGGCACGTGCTCCACAAAGCCCACTGTCACTCTCACAGGGCGGCGTCACAGCAATCCTAGTAATTTGCTGGACTGCTGTGAAAGTCTGCATGCAGCTTTGAGCATTAAGATTCACAGCCATGATGGTAGCAGTCTGAGTCTGCGCAGCAGCAAGCATGGATCTCATGATCTCAGTCTAAACATCCACTGCAGTACTGAGATGTTGGGTGGCTAGCACCTGTGCTGCAAACAAAGATTGGAAGACTGCTGGAAAATCACTACATTGGGTTTTCGTGCTAATTAATGAGAACTAACTTTAATACCATGATTGACTTATGGTACACTAATTTCATTGTTATACTGAATCTTATACTGAACCACATGTTTTTTATTGCTGCTTTTACTGTGGCTGAGAGGTTGACGATGGGAGTCTGTGATTTAGGCCTTCATTGACCAAATGCCATTGACCTCAAAGGTTTTGAAACTTCAGCATAAATCTAGCAGAGTGTGAAAACAGGTGGCCTGCTGCATGAGAACTAAAACTATATCTTAGTAGAATCACAGGTCCAGATGTAGGTAGAGCAGAGACAAAATAAATGAGTACCAAGGCCACCTTGTTTGTTTTGCTTTAGTCAAGCTCAGCATTAGAATGCTTATGAACTGATAAAAATCTAAGCATGGAGATTGTCGAGGTATTCGTTGCCGTATTGGCTAATGCAACGGTACCTGGGGCATGACCAGGGAGTATGCACAAGACATTGGCCACCAGACACTGCATCCATAAATGCTTTCATGGAGCTGGCCACCATTTCCATTCTGGAAAGGGTGAGCTTCAAGCTCCATGCGCAGGCCTGTGCCAAGTTAGAACCGAAGTTCTCCATGTTATTTAACAGTGCCAACAGGCTCTCTGGTAGGCCTGCCAAAGTGCACCTCAGCATGCATGTTCATCAAAGTTCTTCTGTATGCCACTCCATTGAGGTCCTCATCTGAGCCCCTGGAAACAGAGCTTGTCTTGTAACCTTTCCCTCCGGGGAGCTGGCACACAAACTGATAAGCTACTCTTCCTCCCATTATGTGTCACTTTTCCTTAAAGTGACAAGGAAGAATGTCAGTGATTGCCTTGCAATATGTTTGGGTGATGTACCTGCCACAACTGGAAAGATGGGTATATGGAAACAGCAAAAGCTGGATGTGAAGCTGACAGCCTTGGGAGGTGTTTGAGGGTGAGCTTGAGCCTGTGAATGTTAAGCATGAGTCCTAATTGCTGCTGGCTAAGTGATGGGGGTGTGTTGCATTAAGCAGTGTGAAAGGTTGATAAAGCAGTGGGTAGGAGAAGTCACATGTAACTGACCTTGACCACCATTGTGAAGTCATTGTCATTTCCATGGCCACCTGCACCCATTCCTTTCTCAGGCTTTACCTTGAGGGCATCCGGGCCTGTCTGCAGAAACATTGCTTCCCTCCCCATTTCCACCGAGAATCACAGAGTCATTACGGTGCATAGGAAGGCCTTTCAGCCCAGCGAGTTCATGCTGTCTCTCTATAATGCAATCCAGTCAGACCCATTCCCCCGCTCTATCTGCTGCAAGTTTATTTCCCTCAAATGCCTATTCAATTTCCTTTTGAAACCATTGATCATCTCCGCTTCCACCACCCTTGCAGACAGCAAGTTCCAGGTCATTACCACTCGCTGCATGAAAAAGTTCTTCCTCACATCCCCCATGTATCTCTTGCCCAAGACATACAAATGCATGAACATATGATTTTGGAGCAGGAGTAGGCCTCGAGCCTGCTTAGCCATTTGATACGATCATGGCTGATCTGATTGTGGCCTCAACTCTACTTTCCTGTCTACCTGCTAGAATCTTTGACTCCCTTTTCAATCAACAACCTATCTAATTCAGCCTTAAAAATATTCAATGGCCCTGCCTCCACTGCTTTCTGCAGAAGAGAATTCCACAGACTAACAACCCCCTGAGAGAAAAAAAATTCTCCTCATCTCCATCTTAAATGGGAGACTCCTTATTTTTAAACTGTGTTGCCTAGTTCTAGTCTCTCCCATAGGGGAAACGTCCTTTCAGCATCCACCCTGTCAAGTCCGCTCAGGATCTTATATGTTTCAATAAGATCACCTCTCATTCTTCTAAACTATGATGGATACAGACCCAACCTGCTCAACCTTTCCTCATACAATAACCCCTTCATCCCAGGAATCAGTTGAGTGAACCTCCTCTGAACTGCTTCACATGGAATTATATCCTTTCTTAAGTAAGGAAACCAAAACTGTATACAATATTCCAGATATGGTCTCACCAATGCCCTATACAACTGTAGCAAAATTTCCCTACTTTTATATTCCATTCTCCTTGCAATAAATGACAACATTCCATTTGCCTTCCTAATCACTTGCTGTACCTGCATACTAACTTTTAGTGACTCATGTACCAGGACACCCAGATCCCTCTGTACCACAGAGTTCTGCAATCTTTCTCCATTTAAATAATATATTGCTTTTCTATTCTTCCTGCCAAAATGGACAAGTTCACATTTTCCCACATTATACTCTGTTATGAAAGTGCTTCCATTTTTTAATAGTTTATTTTTTGAGGGCATGTGTTAAAACTGAAAAGATTCCATGGATGTATTTTTATAACCAAGTTCACTTGAGATGTTGTTTTAAAACAACCTGTGCTGGAAATCATTTGCTTCAAGCTCAATAAACAACAGAAACCTTGGTGACCTGGGGAAGATGTTTATGGAGAAGCCACATGTCAAGGATTATGGAGGTCAGGAGGTTGGGGAAGATATTGTTTTCAGTTTAGTTGCGGTGTGAACTGTTTTGAAAACAGTTGGTGTTTTGCCTGCCAAGGAAAAAGAACCACCCAGCTCACCTTTCTCTACCCCTTTGAAGAAACCCTGCAAAGATCCAGTGCAGGAGAGTTAAAACCCCTGGTGCTGCATCTCTCCTGAGAAGCTGAAAAACCTGCCAGATTAATTCTCAACACTGCCTAAAAAGAACTGCTTTAGAAAAGATCCCAATTTCTCGTCTCTGAATACCCAGACCCCAGACCAATAGGGACAACTGACCTCCTTCCATATCTTCTCTTTTTTTCTTCAAAAATTAGCAAGTATTTGGTCACAGTACTTTTTTTGTCTTTTTTTTTGTGACAGACCTCTGCAGAGAGAATTTCTATATTTTTTTCAGAGTGTGAGTGAGTGTGCGTGTAGGGAATTTAAAAAGGGAATTTTCATATTTCAATCTGTGTATTAATGCTTTGCTTCATGACTAGATAAATATTGTTTGATAATAAGGTGATAATTTTGTTGTTTATTAAAGAAACCTGGTTGGTGTATTTATTCTTGGATAAAGAGTACAGCATATGATTGATTGAATCGGTAACTAGGTAAACATTTAAAAAATATATGTTGTGACCTGCAGAAAAGCGGGACTAGAAAAGACAGTGCACTCCTCCCACCTCGGTCGTAACAACTCCATCTCCCAAATTTTTCCCACTCACTTGACCTATCTATATCCCTTTGCAGACACTTTATGTCTTCTTCACAACTTACTCTCCTACCTATCATCTGCAAATTTAGCAACCATACATTCAGTCCCTTCATCTAAGTCATTGATATAGTATGTAAATAGTTGAGGCTCCAGAACTGATCCCTGTGACACTCTACTAGTTACAGCTTGCCAATCCAAAAAATGCCCAATTTATCCCAACTCTCTGCTTCCTGTTAGTTAACCAATCCTCTACCCATGCTCATATGTTACCCCTACACCATGAGCTCTTATTTTGTGTTGTAACCTTTGATGTGGCACCTTATCAAATGCCTATTGAAAATCCAAGTACACCACGTCTATAGGTTCCCCTTTATCCATCTTGGTTGTTATTTGCTCAAAGAACTTTAATAAATTAGTCAAACACAATTCCCATTTCACAAAACCATGTTGACTCTGCCTGATCGCATTAAGAATTTGTGTGATCGAGACGGTCCCTGATTTGGGGCTGGGGTTTCCAGGTTGGACGTCAAACACAAGTTAGACAAACAGTGCTATGATTGAAAACAAATAGTTGTTTCTTTTTTACCAAGGGCATGAGACTGGAAGTTTTTAGCTTCAGTTTGTCAAGAAAACACCAGAGAGTTTTAGGTCAGCCAAAAGAGCTGAGTACGTTTTTTAAAAGAAGGCTTTCAAAGTTGTGAGATTGTGCTTGGAGTGAAAGTAGACTTCAAAGCAACAGTTTGGTTGCTGGAAAAGAAGCCTAGACTGTGGGCTGACCATTGGTTGTCTATGGTGCCACGCTATCAGGATGGTGGTGTGAAGGCCGAGAAGGTTGGAGAGGCAACAAGACCGAACCGTTAAAGGGAAGATTGCATTGCTCACTTTCGATGGAACATCATTACTTCCATATCTGCTACCTTGAGGACTGGGCTTTGAAACCTACTGGAGGAAGATCCTGATCATGTTGTACCGTGGAACTGTTCAATGCCATTTGCTGATAGGTCTGTTCAGCGAACCGTAAAGGTTACCTTTGTTGCATCTGCTAATTATCATGTAACCATTAAGATATATACATCAATCATGATTTAACTGTTAGCTCATGTTTTATTTATGGTGGTTTTAGTTTGAGTGTTAAAGTAAAATCTATACAAGTGGTTTTTCCAGTTTCGCAAACAAAGTGATTCCTGGCAACGCACCAGCCCGCTGACATCATCAGGATGTGCCAAGCTGCGCACATGCGCAGCTACATCCTGCCAGGACTTAGTGGCGCATGCGCGGGATGATGTCATTCCGCAGCGTTAATGTCATCGCGTATCCGTGCCAAGTCCACCTTCGCGCATGCGCAATAAAGTGTCATCGGGTATCCAGCCCCCCCACTCAGCTGGAGGAAGCGGCTGAATGGGAGACTTTGAGGCTGGAGCTCGATCCCCATCACTCGCTTCCGCCCCACGTGCCCCCCTCCCCCCTCAGCAACTCGCTCTAGGCCTCGATGCTTCCTCCCCTCAGCCACTCGCACCAGTTCTCGCTGCTCCCCCCCCCACTCCCCTGGCCAATTATTCCTCCCTTCGCACCACCCCACTCTCCGGCTGCTCGCTCCCCGCACCCTGAACCCAGCCCATAGCTCTAGGCCGCGCTGCTTCCCTCCTCTCAGCCACTCGCTCCAACATCGCCCCATCACCCCTTACAGCCCACCTGCTTCTTTGGGCAGCGCCTGGAGACTGATGAAACGTGGGAAAGAGTGGCCAAGTGGAGGCAAGCAGCATGGCCTAGAGCTAGCGACTGAAGGTGGGGGGGGCAGTGCGGGGAGCAAGCGGCCGGAGACTGGGGTGGCACGAAGTGGGGAACAATCAGCTAGGGAAGTGGTGGTGGGGGGGGGAGCAGCGAGGTTTGGAGCAAGCGGCTGGGGGAGGGGGGGAGGCGGCAGGTAGGGGGGAGGGGGAGAAAGCTAGTTGCCGAGGGGGGAGAGCGGCCAGTGGGGCAGGAGCTAGTAGCTGCATTCGGATGAAATCAGTCCTGGTCAGTCATATAAACGAATCACAATAACGAATTGACAGCACATTTCATACTCTGCCCGGTTTTCTTTTTCATCGATCAGGGTGCTAATTCACTATCTTCCAATGGAAATTCAATCATAAAATTCATTTTTTATTTAATAGGATTCTTCTTTGGCCTCCTTATCTCGAGAGACAATGGGTAAGCGTCTGGAGGTGGTCAGTGGATTGTGAAGCAGTGCCTGGAGTGGCTATAAAGGCCAATTCTAGAGTGACAGGCTCTTCCACAGGTGTTGCAGAAAAATTTGTTTGTCGGGACTGTTACACAGTTGGCTCTCCCCTTGCGCTTTTGTCTTTTTTCCTGCCAACTGCTAAGTCTCTTCAATTCGCCACACTTTAGCCCCGCCTTTATGGCTGCTCGCCAGCTCTGGCAAACACTGGCAACTGACTCCCACGACTTGTGATCAATGTCACAGGACTTCATGTCGCGTTTGTAGATGTCTTTAAAGCGGAGACATGGATGGCCGGTGGGACTAATACCAGTGGCGAGCTCGCTGTTCAATGTGTCTTTGGGGATCCTGCCATCTTCCATGCGGTTCACATGGCCAAGCCATCTCAAGCGCCGCTGACTCAGTAGTGTGTATAAGCTGGGGATGTTGGCCGCCTCGAGGACTTCTGTGTTGGAGATATAGTCCTGCCACCTGATGCCAAGTATTCTCCGGAGGCAGCGAAGATGGAATGAATTGAGACGTCACTCTTGGCTGACATACGTTGTCCAGGCCTTAATAGGATTACTAGACTATTAAATGGATCTGAGGATTACAGTTAGTATCCCATACCTACATAGTAGCATATTACTGAGCTTTCATTCAAGTTAATGTAAGGTTAGTTTGCTAGAACGATCTAGCCATGAGCATTTCCTGTGATAAATTGAGCAGCACCATCTTTAATCCTGGCAGCTGCCTGAAAGTCACAGACACTGACGTTCCAGTTGAAGATCCTGCATTTGCGCATGTGCAAGTACTGCGCCACCTAGTGGTTGTATTGTCAGCAAACGCAGCCTTTCCCAAATTGGGGTCAATTGGTGAATTCGATTCCTTTGCTTTGTTGGTGGTCCACAAGGTTATAACACATTCTATTCTCTTATTCACTCTTTGCCAGTCATACTTGACTCTTCAGTTCCGCTTTCAAAATATTGTCTTTGGTTTGGTTCTTGCTTGAATAATTCACCTGATTGGATCATACACCCTCTTTTTTGTTTCAACATATTCTCTATCTCCCTTGTCATTATCAAAGGCTTTGGTTCCCTGCCTTTCCCTTTTGTTGTAATATACCTATCCTGCACTTGAAACATCTCTTCCTTAAAAATTGCCCCTTGTTCCTTAACAGATTTTCCTGCCAGTCTTTAGTTCCATTTTATTCTAGCTAGATCCCCTCTCATCCCATTGAAGTTAGATCTCTTCCAATTTTGAAGTTCTGCTTTAGCTTTTTCCTTGTTCTTCTCCATTACAGATCTAAATATCACTCAAACTCAAGTGTTCTCCCTTGGTTCCCTTGGCCCATCTCATTCGATAGCACCAGATCCAGCATTGCCTCCTTCCTAGTAGTACCGAGAACATGCTGGTCAAGGAGGTTCTCCTGAACACAATTCAGAAATTCTACCTTACTCCTTTCCCTTACTTTAATATTATTTCAATCAATATTTGGGTAATTAAAATTCCCAAATATCACCACTTTATAGTTCTTGCAGGACTCTATGATTTCTCTGCAGATTTGCTCCTCTATCACATAGAATACACCTAGTAGAGTGATCAGACCCTTTTTGCTTCTCAACTCGAACCAAATGAATTCTGTCCTTGTCCCTTCAAGACATGTTTCCTTGCCAACACTACAATGTCTTCCTTCATCAGTATTTCTACTCCACCTCCTGTTTTTCCTTCCCTATCTTTTCTGAACACTTTTATCTGTCAATATTAAGCACTCAGTCCTCATCATTTTTAAACCACGCTTCCATTATTGCCACTACTTTATATTGCCACATGGCTACTTGTGCTTGTAGCTTACCAACCTTAACCACCACACTTTGGTGTGTTCACAGACATGCATTGTAAACCTGTCTTTGTAGTCATCGTAGTCCTTCTTAGTCTACTCCTATCTAATATGGTACTACTTCCTCCTCTAGTACGATCCAATACTCTTACTCTTTTGTGCACCTTATTCCTCTTTTCTACATCCATATTCTGGTGCCTACCCCATGCCACCACTACTCACCATTTTAGTTTACACCCTCCCCAACCACATGAGTCAACCTCCCCGTGAGGATATTGATCCCAGTCCTGTTGAGGTGCATCTCTTGTGAGTAGATGCCTTCAGCGGCAGAAGTGATCCCATGCCCAAAGAATCTGAAGCCCTCCCTCCTATACTAACGCCTTCAGCATCACATCGGAAATCCTGGGAGGCCTCTCTCTTGCCTGGTGCCTCATTTATTGTGTTTCTCCTTGTAGCCACTTCCTCCACAGACAGTCAACAGTAGCTTCTGTATAATCAGTACAGCTCCCTTTTAAGAGGGGTAGGATGACTTTAAGACATGCAGGCTAGCTGAATAATGTGCTAGCCATGCACACTGCTTAGCCCCCTGTTGAACGTGCACCCAGCTGCACACTCAGCATAGGCTGAAATCATTGGGATGAGGAAGTAGCCTGAAGTTTGATGCTGCCTGCCTGAACAGGATCAGTTGTGGGAAAATTGTGAATCGTGTCCGCCCCCACCCCACCAGAAAATGGGAGTTCTTGAATTTTGCCCCCCAAAACTTCTTCACTGTCAAGATAGAAACAAGGAGTAAACGTTAAAAAAAGAACATGGCAAGATGGGAGGACCTGGGGATCAGTAACTAACATGGACCTTGGAAGATAGTTGCTTAAAATGTGCTTCCACACATCTCCCCTGTATTTCTTACCCAAAACATTAAATCTGTGCCACCTCGGAGAGTCAAGGGTTATGTGGAGTAGGCCCGTAAGAGGAGTAGAGGCCTGGGACAGATCAGCCATGATATTATTGAATGGTGGGGCAGTCTTTAGGGGCTGAATGGCCTACTCCATCTCCTATTTCTTATGTTCTTATGTTCTAGTCCTTGCACAGTCAGTTAATGGGAACAGCTTTTCTTTGTCTACCTCATCTAAACCTGTCAATCTTGAACACCGCTATTAAATCTCCCCTCAATCTCCTTTGCTCCAAGGAGAACAACCCCAACTTCTCCAACCTAACCTCATAGTTAAAATCCTGCATCCCTGGCACTATTCTGGTAAATCTCTTCTGCATCCTCTCAAGGAACCTCACATCCTTCTTAAAGTGTGGTGATCAGAACTAGACGTAATACTCTAGTTGTGGCCTAACCAGAGCTTTATAAAGGTTTCAGCACAACTCCTCTGCTTTTGTACTCAATGCCTCTATTTATGAAACCCAAGAGGCTTTGCTTTATGCTTTGTTAGCTGCTCTGTCAATATGTCCTTCTACCTTCAAAGATCGATACACATGACTCCTCAGGTCACTCTGACCCTGTATGCTCTTTAGAACTGTGTCACTAAATCTATATTGCCTGTCCCTAACCCTTCTGCCAAAAGGCATCACTTCTCACTTCTCTGTATTAAATTCCATCTGCCACTTGTCTGCCCACTCTGCCAGCCAGTCTATGTCTTGTTGCAGTTAATTGGCATTATTCTGAATGTTTGCCACACCTCCAACTTTGGTATTATCAGTAAATTTTAAATTTTACTCTGTATCCCAATATCTAAGTCATTTATATATATCAAAATAAAAACAGTGGTCCTATATGCAACCCTCAGGGAACATCACTGCCTACCATCCTCCAGTCTGAAAAACAATCATTTACCACAACTCACTGTCTTCTGTCATTAAGCCAATTTTTTATCCAAGCTGACATTGACTCTCCTATTCCTGGAATATCAATTTTGTTAACCAGCCTTTAATGTGGTACTTTGTCAAACCCTTTCTTAAAATCCATATAGACAATGTCTTTTGCTTTCCTTTCACCAATCTTCTCTGTTACTTTATCAACAAATACAATTAGTCAAGCACGACCTGCCTTTTACAAATCCGTGCTGGCTCTCCTTAATTAACTCAAACCTCTCCAAGTGCCTGTTAATTTTTTCCCTAATTATCGTTTCTAAAATCTTACCCACCACTGATGTTAAACTGACCAGCCTGTAGTTATTAGGAATGTCTTTACATCCTGGCCAGGATTTAATGACGCAGAAGCAGACAGCAATGGAAGTGTCGGGGCTGTGGAAATGCGTGTGATGTCGTCGGCATGGGCCCATGATGTCATCTCACCCTGGCCAAATTTTACGAGTGACAAACAGGAAGATGTGGGGGGACACTACACACGTTTTAAAAATGAGCATTTGAGAGGCATTTAAGTTTGTTAAAGAGGCAATTGACTGCGATTTAATGGGCCCGTCCAGGTTTTACGGTAAGTACACGGGGACATGGGACGTCAAAGCCTCAGCAGTCTTTAAAGGGCAGCAATGAGGCAGCAGCTGTTGCCATTGCTGCACTTGGAAAATGTGAAGGCTTTTCTCCTTATTCAGTGGAGAGGAGTTGAGCAGCCATTGATTTGGTGCAGAGGCTCCCTCGATGAGATCATGCTTCTGGCAGAGGGCTCACTAGAGAGGGGCCAGAGAGGTGGGAGGGTTGGAGCAGCTACTGGCAGCATGTGCAAGTCAAAGGGGCAGTGCCCAAGTGCCATGGGCATCGTTCATTCCAGAGGAGGATCCTCCAGCGAGGAGGAGAACCTGAGGGGGGGAGGTCAGGGCTCACAGTTCGAGACAGCAGAAACCTCCTGGCCACCTGCAGGGGCAGCCTCCTGACAGGGAAGTGGTAGAAGGCAATAGAGGGGCTGTGAGCAGATGCCTGCACAGAGATGAAGCTACCCTGCAGCAAGGGTATACAGACAGAGGAGGAGCTACCTCCAGATGTCAGAGAGGCAGTGTCGTCATAGACTGCGCCTTTCCCAAGAGGCCATGACCGCTCTGTATGCCATGAAGGCGGAGGAGGTGATTGCAGTGGTGGTCATCCGATGCCAGTGGCTGTCAAGATCACTGTGGCCTTGAATTTCTATGTGTCAGGTTCATTCCAGGGGCTGACTGGAGACATGTGTAGCATCTCCCAATCAGCCAATTATCACTGCACCAAGGTGGTGACAGATGCCCTCTTCAGGAGAGCCAGCCAGTACATTCATTACCGAACTGCTGCAGACAGTCAGGCTCAGAGAGCCAGAGGATTCATCTTCATGGCAGTGTTCCCCCAGGTGCAAGGTGACTGCACATATGTGGCCATCTAGGCTCCCACAGGCCAGTCAGCAGCCTTCATTAACCGGAAGGGATTCCATTGCCTCAACGTGCAACTTGTCTGTGACCACCATCAACAGATCCTGCAGGTGTGTGCACGGTACCCTGGGAGCAGCCACGATGCTTACATTCTCCGAGACTCCCAGGTGCCACGGCATTTCACCCCCCCCACCCACACCTTCAAGGATGGATACTTGCCAACAAGGGATACCCACTGAAAGGATGGCTGCTGCCTCCTGTGAGAACCCTATCACAGAGCCTGAGGAACGTTACAACGTGAGTCATGCAGCAACTCGCGCCACCAGCGAGCAGAACATCAGTCTCCTCAAGATGAAATTCAGGTGCCTGGATCGTTCCAGTGGGAAACTTCACTGTAGCCCAGCAAGGGTCTCCCGGATAGTGGTTGTCTGCTGCACTTTACACAACCTGGCGCTGCAGAGGGGAGAAGTCTTGGCTGATGAGGACTTAGTGGAGCGCGAGGAGTCCTCAAACGAGGAGGAAGATGAGGAATCTGATGACCAGCTGCAGCATTCTGAAAGACATGAGGGGCTGCATGGAGGACAGAATAACATAGGTGCAAGGGAGACTCGGGAGGCTTTTATACTCACTCGTTTCACCTGACCCCGACCACTGCAGTCAGCCAGTCGAGTAACGAACCATATTCCACCTACACTAATGCCACTTACCTCTGCTCTTCACCCAGAGACCCTCGGCTATAGGCAGCCGGTGCTTCAACAATGTACAAAGGGTGAACACACAAGCCCTGGTCACCCCCCAGCCAGCCATTGAGTTGACCAGGGCCACTCCTGCACTGCCAGAGGGTCACCAACAATCGATCGAAACTTACATAAACCAAATCCAACGTTATTACAAAAATTACCTGGCACAAGCAGAGAGTATTTAACTCTTCATTCACCTAAGAGGTTTAAGTGCATCTAGCGCTTTTTCTTAATTATTTTACGAATGCTCCTACCTGGTTCTCCTCTTTCATTGCCAGCTGTGGTGGAGGCAGGCTGCTGACCTTGTTGCCCTGTGACCTGGGATGACTTTGGTGGCTGTCCTCTGGCTGTCTGAGGCCTGGAGGGGCCCCGGCATGCTGAGCAGCTCCTGCTCAGGTGCAGCAGCCTCCTCTGTTCACGTGGCAACTTAAGGCGGTGGTGTCACTGGCAAAGGGGCTGATGAGACTCTGCTCACTCCAGAAGTGCCCTGAGAGGAGCCCACAGAAGCTGAAGGCAGCCACTCCTCCTCCCTTGTAAGGCTCACATGCACCTCCCTGCTGACCTGAGAAGTATGAGGACCTGATGTAGACTCCAGGTGCCTCATCCCTCTCTTGCTATGCCACTGCTGGATACAGCTATGGACAAGACAATGGCATGCAGGTCTGCACAGATCTCCAGCATCCACTGACTGGCCTGCTGGACGTGCCTCTCCATCAGAGTCATCAGTCTCTTGATGGAGGAGGCCACGTGCTCAGACGAGAGGGTGATGGCAGCATCATGGCCTGAATTGTGTCCTGCACTGTCTGAGCCAGGGTGCCCATACCCTCTGGAATCCCCGCCAGATATTCACACACCTCACACTGGACTTCCAGCATCTGCCACCTCACGGATGACTCCAGAGGCACATCATCAGCCTGGGGCTCAGCATGAGCCTGACCTCCCACACTCCTTGAGTGTCAGTGGCCTTGGCTGTCACAGCCTCCGACAGCTGATCAGGCTCGTGTGTGGTGCACTGACCAGGATGTGACCCGATTCTACTTGTGAATACATACGCATCGAGGTGAAAGTACCTGTACGAGTGGAGGTGCAGGGAATGTGGCGACACTGTTCTCTCTGAAGTCCCCTCCACATCCTCAGCAGTGGATGACTGTCCACCAGAAACGGCATCTCTCTGTTCTTGTGGTTGACTTGCGAGAGAGAACAGAATGATCAGCACTCCTCGCCCCTCCAGACAAGAGCCCACAGAGTGGTCTTCATCTCGCATTGAAGTCTGTATATTGGAGGACACATCCCTCATGCTCGCCTGAGGCTTCCCTCGTGCCCGCTGATGAGATGACTCCTGTGAGTCCACTCCAGCCTCACAATCTGTGATGGAGTGGCCGCCATGAAAATCTGCCAGCTCTAGAGCCTCTTCCTCCATGGGTGTCAGGATGGCGAGCACCTGGAGACAGCCATTGGTCTGTGCCCTGTCTTGGGTGTTCTGTGTTCTCTTCTCCTGTGGGAACATGAAAGAAGAATGTTAGTTGCTGCACGAAAGCAAACAGAACACTAATCAACTTACATGCTTGCTGCTGTGCCTGGGGCCAATGGCATGCATGTGCTATTATGATAGGGTCGGCAGTGCGAGGTTCACTCCCCTAGACAGCGCTGCAGCCATTCCTTATGATGGAGATGCTGTAGCCTCCACCCATTGCCACCGACATGGTGAGATCTCCATCACCACCATCCACTCCCTCACACTTATCTATTTGCTGTCTGTCAAAGGGAACCGAGTTGGGTATTAACTCTTGTGGAATGGCCGCTGAGTAGCTGGTCACTCTGCCTGTCTGTCCCCCTAACTATGGTACCTGCTATAATGACTGCGTTGCTACGCTTTGCTGTTCCTTCCAATGCAGTCTCTTGCCCATTGGTGCCAGGGTCTGAACTACACTCCTTCAAGCTGTCTCCACTTCCAGCAGTCTCCAAAGCTGAGTACCGTTTTGAAGACTACGGCACTTCCTGCCTCTTCCGATGCTTCCAGATGGCTACCCATCTACGATCCTGAACTCTTACTGCCTGTGGGGGTAAGCACCTCCTGGAATGTACAACTCAGGAAACTCTCATCCTTCCTTATTAATTCACCTATTTTTATACATACCCAATTTGAATGTTTTAATTTGCTGGCTCCTAGTTTGAACAAATGCCCAGCTTAGCGAGAGAAAAAGAGAAATGCTCACCAACCAATCATTTGCCTGCTTTCCTGTGATGTCACACTTTGATTTTTATCAGTGATCTGTCTCTCTGATCCCGCTCTTTTTAAATCTCCGTTCTGTCTCTCTGATCCCGCTCTTTTTAAATCTCCGCTCTGTCTCTCTGATCCCGCTCTTTTTAAATCTCTGCTCTGTCTCTCAGCTCCAGCTCTTTTTAAATCTCCGCTCTGTCTCTCAGCTCCAGCTCTTTTTAAATCTCTGCTCTGTCTCTCAGCTCCCGCTCTTTTTAAATCTCCACTCTCAGCTCCAGCTCTTTTTAAATCTCTGCTCTGTCTCTCAGCTCCCGCTCTTTTTAAATCTCCACTCTCAGCTCCTGCTCTTTTTAAATCTCCACTCTCAGCTCCTGCTCTTTTTAAATCTCCACTCAGCTCCAGCTCTTTTTAAATCCACATAGAGGCCCCCGGCCATGAGCAGCAGCCCCCAAGGGCAGATCGCCATTATGTTTGCCATGCATCTACAGGCCCAATATGACATGCCATCGGATGTCAGACACCAGTGTCAGAGGCAATTGTGCATGTAAAGAAGGTGGTGATACGTCTCTGTGCCCTGCTCAAGGATGACCTGCAGCCCATGGCATCCGCTGAACATCCCATGCCTTTGTTCCTCATAGTGGCAGCGGTTCTCAAGCCTGACGCCTCTGCGACCTTTTTAGGGGCCCACCGGAGACCTTTGTGGGGTCACACAGTCAGCAGTGCACAGCTGCATCAGGGAGGTCACCAATGTCCTGCACCGGAGGGCCAGTGAGGATTTCCACATCAGGACAGACTCTCACGGCCAGGCCCAGTGGGCCATTGGTTCTGGCACCATTGCCGGAGAACCATAGGTTGTAATGTTCATAGATTGCACTCATGTGGCCATCACGCCTCCTGCCAGGCTACCACCTGCAGACATCACCATTAAAGTAGCCCTGTCAATCTAGGTGAAGCTGGTATGTGATCACCGCAGATGCTTGCAGTGAATGTGTGACTGTTTCTCAGGTAGCTGCCATGACACCTGGGTCTTGTGCAAGTCCCGGCTGCCACCGCTGTTCACTGAACTGGCTCAGATGGAGGGGTGTCTTCTTGGAGATAAGGGCTATCCTTTGCAGACATGGCTCCCAACATCAGTGAGAGTCCTCACCATTGCTGCAAAGGTGAAATACAACACCAACCACTGAGCTACATGAGCCACCATTGAGCAGGAGATCGGCATGCTGAAAAAGCACCTCCAATGCCAGTACGGATTGGGTGATGCCCTGTACTATGGGCCGTAAAGTCCAGCTCCTTTCTTTGCTGCTCTGCACAACTATGCACCCATTGGGGACAGGCCTGGCATGATGAGGAGAGACGTCAACAGGATTCCTCCTCGGACTATGAGGATGCTGAGGACCTACAACCTGAAAGACGCAAAGGAGGGCAGATGGCCAGGCTCTGCATGCAGGGCTAGCAGTGAGATAGGGATGTACGGAAGTGGCTTATCAGACAAAGGGTGTCTGCTCCATAGGAACCGACATGAGCTCCGCAAGCCACACATCACCCTCGCTCACCTGCTGTGCACCAGTCTGCATCTACAGCATCCCTGTGTAAACCATTAGATGCAGCAGCTGACTGAGCCAATGTCCATGTCACTGCATCTGTGGAGACGCTAATGTGTAATGGTGGCATGGCAATGATGTTATTGCATATGTTGGCTCTTCTGAAGGACCAACGGTGCAAAGGGATGTGACATTAGCGCTACATGCTGGCACACATCATTTGCACAGAGAAAAGAACACACATGTTGATGAGGAACAGTTAGTGAAAGACACATTTACATTGCTGTGACACCCGCGATTTCCCGTTTGTGTCAGTCTGTTCTCTGTAAACCTCTGTAATACCTTTTATGGTCTATTTAAGTCTCACGTCCTGGACTGTGCAAATTTAAGATTATTCACCCAGGTGCGGCACACCTACAAGAAGGAATGTAACACTTGAGTGGAAGAAGAGGATCGCAACTTTACAGGACACTGGGACACAGCAGGGTAAGTATGTGGCAACAAAACGGAAAGTGCTGGGGTGACTCAGCAGGTCAGGCAGCATCTGTGGAGAGAGAAGCAGAGTTAACTTTCAGGTATGTGAACTTGGACAAATGAACTCTGCTTCTCTCTCCACAGATGCTGTCTGACCTGCTGGATTTCTGCAGTACTTTCTGCCTTGCTGCCAGATTGACAACAGCCCCACTCTTCAGCAGTCAGATAAGTATTCTTTGACAGCTGTCAGGAAGCAGGTTCTGGGGAGCTTAAAATAGGGCTCCAGCACCAGCTGCACAGCTGTCAAAACTCTTGCTGAGCCGAATGTCCCACCTGTCGCCACATAATATGGAGGGGGCGGCGCGCGTCCTCTATGGAAATGAGACCACGCGATTACTATCGTGGGGGCTCGGCGGCAGCTGGCAAATGCGGGGACACTGCCGAGTTCAAAGATTGCTGCCGCAGAGCGCAGCGCCCCAATAAAATTCAGCCCTATATTTCAGTTTGACCTTCTTACTAACTTACCAGAGTCCCACTCTTGCCAAATTAAAAACTTCCCACTCTGTTTACAATGAACTTAGCCAACAATGTGTCCTGTGCCTTAGCTTCATTCTTTCCAATCTTCAGAAATTTTCATAAAACAAATAAATCATGTGTGGCATTTGATACCCAGCCTTCGTGATTCCATCGTGCAAGGAGCATGACAGCTTGTTGAGTGCAGGGTTTCGTAGAAAGCCTGTTGGGAATCTAGTGGCCCTTGGGCTGTGCCCTGTGAGAGTCATGTGTGTGAGTTGGCTACATCTGGGACTGCAATGCCTGATTACAGCTGTTATGAAAGTGCTTTCATTTTTTGTTAAATATTTTTTGAGGACTCATATTTAAATGGTGGAAATGGATTTGATTTTGGAAGGCTGAGGGTTTCATAGATGTTGGGCTCTGTTTTTTGTTGAAAGTTCACTGAAAGGACATTGGAGATGCTGGGCTGGATTTTAAAGCCTCTCCGATGCCGGGAACGGTGGCGGGGCGGAGGGGGGCGGATGGAGATAGCAACAGAGGAGGCCCTCCACCGACACCGATGCTGGTCAGTCCTATACCGATCTCGGCGGTGGCAGCAATGTCTTGTGGCGGCGGCCCTGCCACTCGTTGATGGGACCATGATTTCCATATTTAAATTAATTTACCTACCCCACTTAATTACAGTCCCGTCACCTTCTTATTCGCTGTACGATCTTTGTTCAAAGGCCCGCAATGCCTTCGGTAAAGGGCAGGAATAATGTGTAATGCCACTGGGGGTGGTGTGAGAGGCCATGGGATACTTTTGTGCAGAATGCTGGAAGTTGTGGGGTAAACCCATGGGACTTATTGGGGTACACATGATCAATGCAGAGAAAGGGGCCCTGACCGAGACTATGACAGATCAGGTTGTAACTCTGACTGCAGCTGTAAGTTCAAGTGCAAAAACCATTGTGAGTGCAGGGGACATGTGAGGCAGGTAAACCTGTAGTTATAGTTAGGGACATAGGAGCCAGCCAAACTCTTTTGCCTGGGAAAGGCATAGCTTTTCCACCAGACCGTTCACTGAATGCCAAGTTTTGGTGAATGGTATCGGCGGGGAGTATATACCCATACCTTTGTATCGGGGGCACCTAGAGTATGAGTTGAGGTGAATTGTACTGGGCTTCCGACGTTGGGCATCTTGGCGGGGGGAGGGAGGGGCCCAGAAAATACCTCCATGAGAAGCCCGCCACAGGCCTTGACGCTGGGAAGACCCCGCCCATGTTACCAGTGGCGGTGAGGCCTCGTGGCAGCACCCCCTCCCCTGTTCTAAAAACCTTTCTTTGATTAGTTTTAGAGGACCTCTTATCATGGGCTGCATTTTAAGACTCCGCCACTGAAGTAGGTGGCAGATGTAAAAAAATGTGGCCCACGCACATGGGCACCACGTCACGGAGCCACCACGATTTCAAACGTGATTTGCATGGTTGCGACGCATGCCCCCTGCGATGACGTGGAGGGGGTGTGCGAGCCGTCACCAGCATCAGCGTCCGGCGCCAATGCGCAGGCACTGGCACCATTTTTAAATAGCTGACAGTGGTGAATGAACATTTAAATTTAAAGGGCAAGTTAAGTGAAACTTTAGCTCAAATAAATGCAATGACCTTTTCCACCCAATGGCATCGCACAACATTCCTGCCCTTTCCCCCCCACACAGGAATTCCAATATAGAAACTTTGACCTTTCTCCCCCGCCCAAATTTCAGCAGCTTTGTCCTTTATCCCTTCTCTTCACCCTCCCCAAACCAATCTGAGGCCTTGGAACACTGCTCCCCACCTCCCGCACAGAGAAAAAAACCTCCTCCCCCCTCCCACAGGTGCTGTGCCACGTTTCCCCAAATGGGGATTTGAAGGTGTGGCATTGTCAGCGGCAAGAATGAAGATGGTAACCTGATGGTAGAATCACTACGGGATGAATGGTAAGTAGGCATTTACATATGTTAATACAGGACCCGTTGCCAAGCGGCGGGGCAGCCGCAACAAGGCCTCGCCACCGCCGCCGAGATCAGTATGGGGCCTGCCACCATTCGGGTCGGTGGCGGGCCTCAGCCGTACCGAGCTTCATTGCACCCCCCCGCCACCATTCCCATCGGCGGAGGGGCTTTAAAAGCCAGCCCCTCATGTCCATAAACTAATTCAAAAGGACTAAAACCAGTAGACTCTTGAGGTGAATCCCTAGTGGCAAACAAAAGAAATTCTAGTCATTTATCCCAAACATGGGGATGTTCATGACAGTATTCCCCGATCATCGTTTTGAGGGTCTGATCGTACAGTTCTAAAGCCCCTTGTATCTGTGGGTGGTATACCGAAGACTTTAACTGTGTTATACCCAAATTATTCATAACGTGCTGAAAAATTTTAGACATAAAATTGGAACCTTGATCTGACTGAATTTCAATCAGTAATCCGTATCTAGTGAAAAACTGGGTTAACTTCTCTATCAATACCTTAGCAGAAATTGCTCTCAAGGAATAGCCTCTGGGTACCGAGGATCCATATCCAAGATAGTGAGTACATATTGGTGTCCCGCTTTCATTTTCGATAAAGGTCCCACACAGTCTATGAACACCCTACTAAACGGTTCCCCAAAAATTGGTATGGGAATTAGAGTTTTATGGCAGATTGCGGTTTTCCCACAATCTGGCACGTGTTATGATGGTGCTTCTATAATTTTTGTTAAGTTTTTTTTTTCAAGGAATCATATTTTAGAATTATGGATGTTGTTTTATTTGGGAAAACTGAAAAGAATTCCATGGTTGTTTTTTTCACTGGGGTAATTGAAAGGGATATTTTACAAAACTGCACCACGTACTCGGAAAGACCTGGCCATTAAAAATGTTGACTCTTACGTGATTTTGTCTTCTGGATCCCCACATGTTCCACGATAGGAATTTCATGCTCCGTCCTTAATAGTACCCAGTGTCATGCAGGTCCCCACCTGCCAAGAATGAGGCATATTAATTTTGTCATATGAACATTGATTTTAAACTGTTGCTGGAGTGAAGAAAGGACTTGTTAAAAAATCACCAGACACTTGGATAGAAGGACATTTGCATACTAACAGACAGTGCTTGTGGAGACAAAGAGCTATTCCCTGGTCCACTTAACCCACAATGGATTTTGATCACCAGACATTGAAGGTGTAAGGAGGAGCATTCCAGAGACTGCTAAGGTGATACAATCCACAAAAGCCAGGGCTGGTTAAACCAGCTGGTCACATGACTAACTGGCTGGTTCAGGGTTTTTTTTGAATTAGCCACAGAGGGTTTGAACTCAAAAAAAGACTGTTTGCTTCTGGACTGAGAAGACCTCTCCGGTCAGCTCCCATCTCTTTCTCACGGAACTCCACATCCACTGAAGACGTGAACCTCAAGAGAGAAAAGTCTCCTGCATCGAACAAGATTTAAGAAGAATACTGAACCCCAACAAAAAGCAAGATCTACCTACAATCAAGGACTCTACCGCGAGCTCAAAGAACTGTAACCAAAACCATCTTCAGAGATTGCCTCAAACTTTTCCACTTTATTTCTTCTGCTCTTTTCTGTCTCTATCTGCATGTATGTATCACGTATGCATGCTAGCGTGGGCATGTCTTGTATCCATAGGCGTCAACTGAATTAGAGTTTAAGTTTAATAAAGTTCGACCTTTTTTCTTTAAACCTAAGAAAATCTGTTTGGCTGGTTTCTTTGCCTTACAATTGGAAAGCAGTGAACAAGGATTCACCAAGAGGCAGCTAAAAACACAGTGTGTTTAAAATTAAACCCTGTTACAGTAAGACCAGGTGAAGGCTGAGAGGGAATCCTAACCCCTTTCTCACCCGGTTGCAACATCGGCGAAACTTTGGCGGTACCACTATCTGATGAACGACCATCTCCTCTTTGTCTGCAGGTCTGTGAGGAGTTCTCCACTTCCTCATCAGAATGCCATCTTTAATATAATAGCCTTCTGGAACTCCTTTCGCCTCAGCTTCTGTTAGAGCTGATGGTGCTATTTTATTTAACTCTGGCTCAGCTTGCCGAGCCATGAGCAGAAAGGACTTATTAAACATTTCCTTTGAATTATCCAAATCCCCAAAGAAAGTTTCAGATACTCGGCTATCTGACAGCGGTGCCAATTTTACCTCTGACAATGGAATTTGTTTAGCCATTGCTCGGGTTACTACACATGAAGGAAAAATTTCCTGCAACTGTTCTGTCTCTTTAAATACACTTGTTTTTTTCCGTGACTACTGGAGAAGCTACTACTTTCACTCCAGCCAAATCATTCCCCAGGAGTAGGTCAGCTCCATCTACAGGCAAACTATGGACAACTCCTACAGTTACCTTTCCAGGCATTTGGTCACACTCTAGGTGCACCTGATACAAAGGTATAGGTAAATATTCCCCGCCAATACCATTCACTAAGACTTTAGCATTCAGTGTGCTTTCTGGCGGAAATGTTATGCCTTTCCCCAGCAAAAGAGTCTGGGTGCCTCCTGTATCCCTATATAATATAGGTTTGCCTGCCTCACTTGAGGGATAAGGAGTTACATTTCCTTTTGACAAGAATTCCCTATAACTCTCAGGTATCTTATTCACATGTATTTAGCCTTACAGCTGCAGTCAGAGCTACAGCCTGATCTGCTGTACTCTCAGTCATGGCCCCTTTCTCTGCATTGACTTTTTGTACCCCAATAAGTCCCATGGGTTTACCCCGCAATTTCCAGCATTCTGCATGAAGACATCCCACTTTGTGACAATGGTAACACTTAGGCTTGTGGACCTCACTTCTACCCTCAGCACCTTCCTTTCTGGCCTGACTGCGAGAACTTCTTTCTCTATAATAGCGTACCTCGTCTCAGTGTCAGACAATGCTTGTGATGCATAATAAACCGATCTTTGGCTTCCATCTGGCTGTTCACTTCCCCTATCCCTGTAGATGAGGCGTCTGCTGCAATTACGGTTGGCAATGAGGGGTTATAATGTGCTGAGATATCCGACGAAATTAGCATCTGCTTGATCCTTTGAATGCTTGCTCCTGATGTGCATCCCAGCACCATGCTTGAGCTTTCCTTCATGGCTGTTGTAAAGGCTCAGTAACTTGCACGAGATTGGGTAAGAATTTTGCCAACTGATTGACCATGCCAAGAAATCCTTGAAGATCTTGGACAGAAGTAGGAAGTGTGAACTCAGTAATGGCTCTCGTCTTTTTTGGGTCTGCCATTATGCTGTTACTTCTGACAATGTGTCCCAAAAAATGACTAGACATTTTCAAAAACTCACACTTTTCATTAAGTGTTAGACCTTTGTCTTGTAGACGATTCAAAACTGCTCCAACTCTCATGTTCTTCAATAGACTCACCGTGGATTAAGATGTTGTCCATCTGGCATATTACTCCTTTAAGGGCCTGTAGAATGTTCGACATAGTCCTTTTAAATATTTCTTGTGCTGATGTTATACTGAATGGTAAACATTTGAAACAAAATCCTCCAAGCGGACTAATGAAGGGTGTCAACAACCTTGACTTCTTATCCAATGGAACTTGCTGAAAGCCACTCTTCACATCAAGCTTCATGAAGATGGTAATTATCAATAAGTTTGCCAAGCTTTCATCCACTGAGGACACCGGATGAACTTCACTTGCCACTGCTTTATTAATTTGAGGTCAGTCTACACAAATGCGAAGATTACCGTTAGGTTTAGAAACAAACCATTCCCAAATGCCACTCTGTAAGTTCAATGACAGGGGAAATGACTCCCATCCTGGTCATCTCTTCTAACTGATGCTAGGCTTACTTCATTAGTGGGTGTAGTATCTTCCTAGGTGTGAAAAGACACACTGGTTTTGCATCTTTTTGCAAAGTAATACTATATTCAGTCTTTAGTCTTCCTAGACCAGTAAATAAATTTGGGAAGTTCTTTTGGAAGTGACTCCTGGATTCTTGTTCCTTAACTTCTTCACTTTTCTTATAAGATGAAGGTCAATACAAGCTCTTCCACTTAAGAAAAAACTCCTGATTCCTTAGAACATACAGTGTTTCCAATATTTGCTTTCTCATGTACTGGAGTGTTACCTGTAACTTTCCCTTCATTTGAGTTCAACCCCTCCTGGGCCATGTAGGTGCGTTTCTGTTTGTTGCAAGTAATACATTGATAACCACAGTTATTTGTCTGATGAGACCATTAGAATTGCTCCAGTGTCTAGTTTAAAAATAGTGATATGTCCCTTGACATATATATCTGCCAAAGAACCTGATTAGGATAAAAGCAAAATACTGCGGATGCTGGAAATCTGAAACAAAAACAAGAAATGCTGGAATCACTCAGCAGGTCTGGCAGCATCTGTGGAAAGAGAAGCAAAGTTAACGTTTCGGGTCACTGACCCGAAACGTTAACTCTGCTTCTCTTTCCACAGATGCTGCCAGACCTGCTGAGTGATTCCAGCATTTCTTGTTTTTGAACCTGATTAGGATCATTGATCTCACCAAGGAAGTTTTTTGATTTCTCTCCTGGTGTAGATTTTTCAACTTCCTTAACAACTCTATGCTGGAAGACTTTTCTTTCAAACTTGTGGGAGTAGAAATTTTACTTTGGCACATTTTCCCAAAATGCCTTATTTTCTTACAATGAAATAATTCTGACCTTGTGGGTCTTTTTGGCACCACAGTCCTGGCAGGGTTTCATGGTATCTTGGACCCCCCAAAAGCCCCCCCCCCACCCCCCCCCCACTGCCAGTGTACCTTCTTTTCTGGTTCTTCTTTTACAGCCCTCTGTAAACAACTGTGTGGTGGCTGGAGGTTTCCTGAACCAAGGTTTTTCTTCACCTCTCAGGATTGCTCTGTTATTCTTCCAGACCTCTGCTTGTCTCACTAGCTGAATTGCTTTGTCCAGGGTGAAGTCTTCTTTAGGCTGCAATAAATCTGCTAGGGATTCAACAGTATATTTACTACAATGTGGTCTTGTATTAATTCTGCTTTTAGGTCTCCATGTTCACATCCTCAGCTGGTCTAAAAAGGCCATTAATAAAGGCACCAACTGTTTCACCTGGTCTCTGGACCCTTCTGTTAAATCTTGCCCTTTCCAGAGTCTTATTGCTTCTCATGTTGAAATAGCTATCAAAGGCTTTTAAAACTTTATTAAACTTATCTGATGTCTCATGAATGCATTGTCTTGCAATAACATCATCTGCTATTGCCCCAATGGAATGCAGCAATGTGTGAACTTTCTTTGCTTCTGACTGGTTATTTAATTTGGAAGAAATTCTGTATTTCAATTTTTTTTTTGTCAGAGTGACCAATTTTGAATTTGATTTGGTCCTCTTATGTGTCCAAGCCTCTCTGGTATTATGAATTTAAGATCCATGGCTCTCTATTCAGTATACTTTCTCTTTTTAGAGTTTTCCCTCCAGTATCAGACGTTTCCCATGCTTTTCAGTCTCACACTGGCTCCCGCTATGGTCACCGTTTCTCCCTGTGAAATTTCACTGCTAGACTTTGGATTTATGCCTTCCTTGTTTTACACACAGTTTTGTCGCATTTCTGCAATACTCTGTTTACTCCCTTTTCTTGGAGTATTGAGTAATTGCAGCCTCTTTGTTTTTTTTCCCCCTCTGGCCACTTCATGTAATGCCACTGACCTCGGATTTGCCCTTGCTAAGGACTTTTGGTTTTCCCGATGCTGCCTATCGAGTACTGTTTGGAATAAAAAAATTTACCTTCTTTCAGGGTTGCTCACCAGATCCCCATCTGTTGCTTGGTTCTCCGACTGAAGCCTGCAATCACTGTACCAGAATTTTTTCACAAACTACGCACCTCTGTGGTGCAGCCTGAATGTCTCTACAAGCCGGTTCCCTGCTCACTGTGCCTCCTTTGTCCACAGAGAAACTCTAGAACTTTTTCACAGCCTCTTCTCGAGTTTTGCAGTTTTGGGGTCTTTTTCAGGTCAGCCCTCTTCAAAGTACTCCTTCAAATTCTTCTTCTGGGTGTTACATGGTAAGAACTACTGTTATTCACCAGCCTGCCACTGATCACCATATTGTATGTTTTGTTGATATGTTGCACCTTAATATACTTAGTCTAACTTAGAGAGATTACTGAGTCTTCAGTACTTTGAACATTTACTATTTATTACCTTCTAACTATGTACAACTTCACACCAGTCTGTGTGACACCTCTGAAGTCGCACTGCATCTTCCTTCAGTCTCTCCCGCATGTGATCTCTTACATCATCATGGTGGGAGGTATTTCTTACACTGTCTCAATCATTAACCCTCTCAGACACATACTATGGGGAAAGGATTGTTTGTTTGCCAAATTACCTGTAAGTGAAGTTGAAGATGAGTTCTGTCGCAGGTGACTCAACTGAGGACCTTGATGGGGCAACATACAGGAGAATGCTCATGGGCATGCGTACCAAGATGCTGGGTACATTTACTGGCCTGCCAGCCAGCCTTCTAACACTGTCAAGGAGTCTGGAGGAGTCCAGCTCCAAGCCGGCACAGGACTTATGCAGAGCTTCCCCTCTCTGCACCCTCTGCTCCATTTGTCTGTAGTGTTGCAGACCCAGAGGCAATGCAACTGCAGCACCAATACCAGCTGCAACCTTTATGTGGACAAGTCACTAAATCCTCTACCCTCCCTGTAAGAATGCAGAAACACTCCCTGCCAAATCCAGGAGCTTACCACAGCATTCATAAGGACATTCCAGAGACTTTGCAATTGCAGAAGTTATTCAAAATCACCTTATCTGCAATTTGGGTGCCATTAAGTAATGCTAGTGCTGGGTCCCTCTTGCAGCTGAATGCTTGTTCTTCGGTGATCGGCAAGCAAATTTGTCCAAGAGACTCACGTGGTCCAAATTTGGAAGTTGGGTGTCTCATCAGCAAATAGGACTGAATGGCAACATGATAGCAGTGCTTCACATGCTTCCAGCACTCACAGTGGATCCTTTTATTTATTTATTTAGAGATACAGCACTGAAACAGGCCCTTCGGCCCACCGAGTCTGTGCCGAACATCAGCCACCCATTTATACTAATCCTACACTAATCCCATCTTCCTATCACATCCCCACCTTCCCTATATTCCCCTACCACTTACCTATACTAGGGGAAATTTATAATGGCCAATTTACCTATCAACCTGCAAGTCTTTGGCTGCGGGAGGAAACCGGAGCACCCAGCGAAAACCCACACGGTCACTGGGAGAACTTGCAAACTCCACACAGGCAGTACCGAGAACTGAACCCGGGTCGCTGGAGCTGTGAGGCTGCGGTGCTACTCAGCATGGGTGACGGGCGGGCCCCGTTGGAGGTGGCTGGAGGGACACACCCCACTAAGAGGGTGTACAGCTTCTGTAGCATCATCTCCAGCAACGCTACTGATCTGAGTTTCACACCCATTGTCTGAGGGATTGAATTCAATAACTTTATGACATTTGCAACTTTGGTCTGCAATTTCTTCTCACTACAGTTTCTTAGTCTGTATTGTCACAAAGTCATTGACACAGACATTTGTTAGATGCTTTTAATTTTTTTCTGCACAGAATCAAGGTGGTGATGATGAATTAGCAAGGACTGTTGATGCCAAAGACGTTTTTGTTCTTTTTCATGTAATTGGAGTGTTCTCTGACCTGCTTACTTGCAATATATTCTGCTGGCCCTTTCTCTCATGGTTCTCCCTCATCTATCTCCAATTCTGCCTCATATCACAATGCCTCTACTTCATGCTTTGCCTCCTCCAATTCCAATCCTCTTGTCAATGTTGGATTGTGAAGAATGCACCAAACTACAATAATTTGGCTCACATTGCCTGTGCCATTTTATAGGATTTCCTCAGATCAAGAGACCCGAATCTTTGCTTTGTTATTGCAGTGGTATGGTATCTGATGTTCATGGTGGTCCCATGACTCTCATTGCTCAGGCTAAGTGGAATTGTGGAGGAGTGTCATCATCCAGGTTTGGTGGTGGTCTCCGATGTCCCCTAGCAGCCATTCTCTAACATCCGTACATGGATGGAAAAGTGGTGGGTGGAGTACATCAATGTTACAGAACAAATGTGTCGTAGCAGCTGCCAATGAAACTGGTGCTGACTTGTATTTTCCTTCTGCACTGATCACATGCCAGCAGAACATTTATGAAGTGGAATCCCTTCCTGCTCATATAAGCTTCTGGCTCATCTTCTGATGCCCTGATAGCTACATGAGTGCAGTCTATTATGCCTTGGATATGGAGGAAGACACCCACTGCTACAAGTTCCAGGAGTCTTTCATTCTGATTGCTGTCATCTATCACATTGGCACTGTATTGGTTTGCTCTGGCATGTTTGATTTTGCTGTGTATTGCAGACTTGGAGATGGGAGTTGATGTCCCTGTAGCAGCCTGGAAGGAGCCTGTGGCAAAAAAGCTAAGGTTAGTGGTGACTTTGAGAGCCAATGGCAAAGCATGGCTCCCTGGTCCAGAATGCAGCAGGTCCTGCTGCAACAAGATGCATGGGTTAGTGACACCTTCCTGATGCGGTACACCCAGCTCCTACATTGCTCCTCAGAAATACCCAAGAAATAATTCTTGACTTATAAACTTTGTGGACTTGGTAGGCCTTTTATAATCATCTTCCTCATCTGCTGCCTTCTAACAGGGCCAGCTGCTGGTAATCCTGGTTCTACAGGTTGCTGCTCCTCCTCTTCCAATTCTTGCATCCAAAGGAATGAAGCATAAAAAAACCTCATATGATCAGTGAGTGTTTAATGAAGGTAGTTAAGGGGGAATAAAAACTCATAGAGTAAGCAAACTAGAAGCTCAGAACTGCTTTTGAAATGTCTTACTCACAGTGCCACGGTTTGTGAAGTCAATGTCATTACATTTTACTGGGACTTCGGACCACCACCACCCCCACCCCCAACACCCTCAGTTAAAATGGTGTAAGGATCTAAATGGCATCATTAGACCACCATTTGTACTTCACTTCTGCAGTAAAATGGTGGTTGTTGGGTATTTGACAGGAGTGGGTGGTAAGTTGACTTTCGCTATTTTAATAGCTTGCCTGTCCTGTTCCTGTTGGTCAGGTTGGGCTAAAATTGGGCTGTGGTATCAGTATACAATCTAATCCCGTTAATTCTAGAAATTAAATCAAATTATCCAGTAGTATAAATTAAGCAGTTTTAACAAAGTAATACGAGGGGGCTTTTGTGTATGTTTCCAGAATAAACAGATAATTTGAATTAAGCAACTTCAAATTAGATTGCAATGAGCACTGTTGAATCAGAAATGATGTAATTAGCTGTATATGTGTCACAGAAATGATCTACAGAGTAACTAAATACAGTTGACCCTTTGCTCCATCCGCTCTGTTGTAAACTTTCCTCAGTGTTATGCACTGGTTTTATGGCCCTCTGTTTTGAGTTGATGAATGCTGAGATTTTCTATGTTTTACTAAATTATGACATGTAGCACTGATTTAAAGAAATTTTGCTTTACACATGGGTGTAGTTTCTGTCTTTGTTCACTGTAATCCTTTCAAATATATACTTATTTTATTTGTGTGTTTCGATACACAGAGGTCTTGTACTCCAATGTACAGCACTGAAGAACCACTTAATTGTCTGAGTTGGTCTGAATTTATGTTATCCAAGAAACACTATGTTACATCAAGACATAGGTATTCAATGTATATTATATATATTTATTAAAAATTAGACATCTCACTACAGAAAGAATTTGTACAAATCCATACACCAGATACAAGGAGCGAGCACTGTTCTGCACACAGGGGCTTTCATGGGAATGGGAACATGCAGTTAGAGAGGACATTACTCACGTTAGTTTCAAGCAACTTGCTGGCTGACAAGGGTAGTGAAAGAAGGACCAATAGGGGGTGAAATTCAACAAAGGTGAAAAACAGGAAGTAGTGGACCAGCCACTTACTGCACACTTCACCAGCTTTTCCTTTCCACTGATGTCTTAGTTTCCAATCATCCTGCGGCTGTGACCTCATGTCTCCTGATACCGCCCCTTGGCCACTGTGACCCCATGTTCCCTATTGCCAGCCCCTTGGCAGCTTAGACCCCAGGTCAACTTTCACTGGCCCCTCTCCAGCTGTGACCCTGAGTCAACTATTAATGACCCCTCTCTGGCTGTGACCCCCATTCCCCTGTTAATGGCTCATTTCCAGCTGTGACCCCTCCCCCCCACCCCAGGTCACATATTAGCAGTAATGCTGCAGCTCTGACCCTGTGCCCCTGTTATTGGTTGCTTTTCATATGTGTCCAATGTCCTCTGTTACCAGCCTCTCCCCTGCTGTGACCCCATGAACCTATTCCCAGACACTCTCCAAGTATAACCTCGTGTCTCCTGTTCAAATTCACCTCCCTGATCAGCTATTTTTCACAAAAACTTTCATATTTGTCAGGGAGCAGAACCGACATGAGGCTCATAACACCTTCTAATGTTTTTGCATAATTTTTATGAAATATATAGTTTTATATCGCTGATGATTCCTTAGTTTTCAAATATATTTACAATTCTGATAATGAAACAGCCAGCATACAGCAGGACAAGGTCTTTACAGAGGTTTGGGATGAAAGCGGCAGATAACGGGCTGGTTTTTATGGGTCCCCCTGAGGTGGGGTTGGAGGTGGGGGTGGCCCATAGAATTTTGATGGGTGGTGGGGGGGGCGGAGGGTCCGTCGCCAAGTGATTTTGCCGGGAGTAGGATAGGTCGACAATGGCTTTCCCGCCCAGAGGCCAATTGAGGCCCTTAGGGTGGCCTATTAATGGCCACTTAAGGGCCTCTTCCCGCCACCTCAGGGATCTTACCAGCGACAGAGGTATTTCCGTCAAGCGGAGCGTGCGCCCTGTGGGCTTTGGGGATAGTGGTCCCTCCTCTGTGGACAATCTGTTGCTCACGGAGGACCCCACCGGCAAAATCTACAACACCATGGACTTCCCCTGGACTTCACGCCCACCCTTCCAGAACCACTCGCATGGGCCTTCCAGGCTGGCCCCTGAGACCCCGACGCACTTACCTGAGGTCCGGGGTTCCAGCACTGGGTCAGGGTCCAAGGCGTCTGCATTACTGGCAGTGGCCACCGCTCCCAGTGGTGCTACAGATACTGCTGCGTTGCCAGCCCCGTGATTGGCCAGCAGCTTTTGGAGGCAGGATCCCCGTCTTTAAAGGGACGGAGATCCTGGGGCGGGACACTTAGGCTTGAAAACACCAGAGAATCGCTCTAGTGGGGTGGGGGGGGGGGATGAAAGGCCGAGGCAGGGCTCCCCCCAACGTCCTCCACAAAATCCAGCCCAACAAGTGCCAGGCAATGACAACATCATTTGCATTTTGATGCATGTTTTAAAGTAATTTTGAAGCACTTTGGGATGTCCTGAGGATGCGATAGCTACTGTGTGAGCGTGAGTATGCCTATGTGAACAAATTATTTTTTTCTACCTGATTGAGCCTAACAAATTCACTGTTGAGAGAAAGCAACCTCCAATAAAAAAAATTCTGTTGTTCATTTCATAATGTTAGGACATGCTCACATAACAAATTTCCTAACTCCATTGCTTGCATCAAGAAGCTTGAAATCTGTACAACAGGAGTTAAAGATACCGCTATTCTATCACAAGACACAATGCAACAGCTCTCTGTAATGCATTATTAGCAAGACTCCACAGAATGCTAGAGTCGTCATTATTTATGACAAACCCAATGAGGGTATCATTCTCGATCTAACAAAACACTTTAAAAATGCAAAGCATTGTAATTAGAGTGGCTCTGTTATACATTAGAATTAGAATTAGAATATTACAGCGCAGTACAGGCCCTTCGGCCCTCGATGTTGCGCCGATCATCTGACCTACACTATTCCATTTACATCCATATGTCTATCCAATGACCACTTAAATGCCCTTAAAGTTGGCGAGTCTACTACTGTTGCAGGCAGGGCGTTCCACGCCCCTACTACTCTCTGCGTAAAGAAACTACCTCTGACATCTGTCCTATATCTTTCACCCCTCAACTTAAAGCTATGTCCCCTCGTGTTTGCCATCCTCATCCGAGGAAAAAGACTCTCACTATCCACCCTATCTAACCCTCTGATTATCTTATATGTCTCTATTAAGTCACCTCTCCTCCTCCTTCTCTCTAACGAAAACAACCCCAAGTCCCTCAGCCTTTCCTCGTAAGACCTTCCTTCCATACCAGGCAACATCCTAGTAAATCTCCTCTGCACCCTTTCCAAAGCTTCGACATCCTTCCTATAATGCGGTGACCAGAACTGCACGCAATACTCCAGGTGCGGCCTCACCAGAGTTTTGTACAGCTGCATCATGACCCCGTGGCTCTGAAACTCGATCCCCCTACTAATAAAGGCTAACACACCATATGCCTTCTTAACAGCCCTATTAACCTGGGTAGCAACTTTCAGGGATTTATGTACCTGGATACCAAGATCTCTCTGCTCATCTACACTACCAAGAATCTTCCCATTAGCCCAGTACTCTGCATTGCTGTTACTCCTTCCAAAGTGAATCACCTCACACTTCTCCGCATTAAACTCCATTTGCCATCTCTCAGCCCAGCTCTGCAGCCTATCTATGTCCCTCTGTACCCTACAACACCCTTCGACACTATCCACAACTCCACCGACCTTCGTGTCATCCGCAAATTTACTAACCCACCCTTCTACACCCTCATCCAGGTCGTTTATAAAAATGACAAACAGCAGTGGCCCCAAAACAGAACCTTGCGGTACACCACTAGTAACTAAACTCCAGGATGAACATTTGCCATCAACCACCACCCTCTGTCTTCTTTCAGCGAGCCAATTTCTGATCCAAAGCTCTAAATCACCTTCAACCCCATACTTGCGTATTTTCTGCAATAGCCTACCGTGGGGAACCTTATCAAACGCCTTACTGAAATCCATATACACCACATCCACGGCTTTACCCTCATCCACCTGTTTGGTCACCTTCTCGAAAAACTCAATAAGGTTTGTGAGGCACGACCTACCTTTCACAAAACCGTGCTGACTATCGCAAATGAACTTATTCTTTTCAAGATGATTATAAATCCTGTCTCTTATAACCTTTTCCAACATTTTACCCACAACCGAAGTAAGGCTCACAGGTCTATAATTACCAGGGCTGTCTCTACTCCCCTTCTTGAACAAGGGGACAACATTTGCTATCCTCCAGTCCTCCGGCACTACTCCTGTCGACAATGACGACTTGAAGATCAACAACAACGGCTCTGCAATCTCCTCCCTGGCTTCCCAGAGAATCCTAGGATAAATCCCATCTGGCCCAGGGGACTTATCTATTTTCACTCTTTCCAAAATTGCTAACACCTCCTCCTTGTGAATCTCAATCCCATCTAGCCTAGTAGGCTGTATCTCAGTAATCTCCTCGGCAACATTTTCTTTCTCTACTGTAAATACTGACGAAAAATATTCATTTAACGCTTCCCCTATCTCCTCTGATTCCGCACACAACTTCCCACTACTATCCTTGATTGGCCCTGTTCTAACTCTTATCATTCGTTTATTCCTGATATACCTATAGAAAGCCTTAGGGTTTTCTTTGATCCTATCCGCCAATGACTTCTCGTGTCCTCTCCTTGCTCTTCTTAGCCCTCCCTTTAGATCCTTCCTGGCTAGCTTGTAACTCTCAAGCGCCCTAACTGAGCCTTCACGTCTCATCCTAACATAAGCCGCCCTCTTCCTCTTGACAAGCGCTTCAACTTCTTGAGTAAACCACGGCTCCCTTGCTCGACAACTTCCTCCCTGCCTGACAGGTACATACTTATCAAGGACACGCATTAGCTGCTCCTTGAATAAGCTCCACATTTCGTTTGTGCCCATCCCCTGCAGTTTCCTTCCCCATCCTACACATCCTAAATCTTGCCTAATCGCGTCATAATTTCCTTTCCCCCAGCTATAATTCTTGCCCTGAGGTATATACCTGTCCCTGCCCATCGCTAAGGTAAACCTAACCGAATTGTGATCACTATCGCCAAAGTGCTCACCTACATCTAAATCGAACACCTGGCCGGGTTCATTACCCAGTACCAAATCCAATGTGGCATCGCCCCTGGTTGGCCTGTCCACATACTGTGTCAGAAAACCCTCCTGCACACACTGGACAAAAACAGACCCATCTAAAGTACTCGAACTATAGTATTTCCAGTCAATATTTGGAAAGTTAAAGTCCCCCATAACCACTACCCTGTTACTCTCGCTCCTGTCGAGAATCATCTTCGCTATCCTTTCCTCTACATCTCTGGAACTATTCGGAGGTCTATAGAAAACTCCCAACAGGGTGACCTCTCCTCTCCTGTTTCTAACCTCGGCCCATACTACCTCAGTAGACGAGTCCTCAAACGTCCTTTCTGCCGCTGTAATACTTTCCTTGATTAACAATGCCACACCCCCCCCTCTTTTACCCTCTTCTCTGTTCTTTCTGAAACATCTAAATCCCGGAACCTGCAACATCCATTCCTGCCCCTGCTCTACCCATGTCTCCGAAATGGCCACAACATCAGGATCCCAGGTACCAGCCCATGCTGCAAGCTCACCCACCTTATTCCGGATGCTCCTGGCGTTGAAGTAGACACACTTTAAACCAAGTTCTTGCTTGCCAGTGCCCTCTTGCGTCCCTGTAACCTTATCCCCTACCTCACTACTCTCAACAGCCTGTACACTGGCACTGCAATTTAGGTTCCCATTCCCCTGCTGATTTAGTTTAAACCCCCCCGAAGAGCACTAACAAATCTCCCCCCCAGGATATTGGTACCCCTCTGGTTCAGGTGAAGACCATCCTGTTTGTAGAGGTCCCAAGTAAAATAGAGCACAGACTGTATTAAACTGATTTCTTCTGATAGGTGATTGTTTCTTTAGTATACACAAAACCTGGGAAAGTTCATAAATCTTCATTTCAAACTGAGAAAAACCCTTATCTAACCTCAGCAGAATTAAAAAAAACACATTCTCTCTTCACCCGGATAAATAGAAGGTTGCTTTGGTCACTGTTGCCATCATCTGTGTTTCTTAGTGAAATTCAAGTTGTTCCTCGATAAGGAATGACCCTCTGTTTAAAAGCACAAAATCAATCATGCTCAACACAAAGCAATTTGGGAGGACATTACCGTTGCATCAAGAAACTGTTCAGAATGACTTTGCCACAGAATCCAAGGACTGACTGCCCCTTATTCCTTGAGCTGGAGTCAAGTGCCACAGATCAAAAGTTAGGGCACACGTATTTTATGCTGACACCAAACTCAGTTGATTAGCAAACTCAGGGCTTCAGAGGTTTGTCTCTGGACAGTCAGGGTAAGATGGAAGGTGAGGGAGCAGAGGGGTTACAGCAATATCCTTGTTTTGAACTTCTTCCAAGATCCTGCCAGGGTACATAAACTTACAAGAAAACTGTCAGGGAAGTTTTTTTAAATATTTGTTCATGGGATGTGGGCATCACTGGCTCAGCCAGCATTTATTGCCCATCCCTAATTGCCCTTGAGAAGGTGGTGGTGAGCTGCCTTCTTGAACCGCTGCAATTCTTGGGTGTAGGTACACCAACAGTGCTGTTAGGAAGGGAATTCCAGGATTTTGACCCAGCGACAGTGAAGGAACGGCGATATAGTTCCAAGACAGGATGGTGTGTGTTGGTGATTATGAGAAATATTTTCATTGAAGGGGTTATTAAAACCTGAAATGTTTTACCAGAAACGGTAACTGAGGCAGAAACTTTAACACCATTTAAAGGTTAAATATTTGAAAAAAGATGAATAAGTCGGAATGTGCGGAAAAGACAGGGAAAGAGTAGACAGAGTTGGATAGCTACCACTGACACAGGTGGGATGGGTTAGATGTTCTCATATATTGTAATTTCCATAATTCTATGAAACTCCAAGATTGAATTAAATGAGTAAATTTATCTAGGTTCACAAAAATCTCATATAGCAGCTCAGAAGCAGACTTAGGACTGAATTTTATTGCAGGTGTTGGGAACCCAACATTGGGGCTATTTCTCATGCTTTTCAGTCGCATGACTGCCAGCTTAATTTTACGGTCAATTAACAGGCCACTTCCACATTCACCGTGCAGGCAGATTCCGGCGTTGGAAGCTCAGGGCAACATGAACCACTGCAGGTAGGCCGGCAGCCCCCATGGTGTGACAAGTGGGACCACTGCTGAGGCTCAAAGAGCAGGGGTAGCGGGGTCACACTGCAGCCTCCGTCAGCATCAGGGGAGCAGATGAGACATCATAGATTGAATTTTTGGGCCTGGCTACCCAACCCGGCCCTGACTACACCCGACGACATGTGTCGGGTTTGGGTGTGTGAGAAACGCAGCCCACTTAATAATAATTTACACCAAGTCAAACTCTGAAGAAGTAAGTTTATTTAACGTTCTTGCAAGATCGGGTGTCCTACAAGCAGGCACACCGATCAACATATTCAGTTCATGTTTATACAATACAAATCCATTTGTCCACGCCTTTATTTTACATTATTGGTGATAACGTATTATGACACTAACCTATCCTATGGTTGCTACAGTCTCCTCCTCTGTTTACTTCTCCCCCTACTCTAACTTTCTAGCCCCTGACTCTTGTTTTTGTTTTACCTTATTTGGCTCTCCATTCTTTTGCAAGCCTCCTGTGTGTGTGTTAACTTGCAGCTGTCAGTTACTCATTCACTACATCCTTTGTTCGAACTCTTGCTGTTTTTCTTTTCTCTGCATAAGCACAATTTTTAACTGCCGTACTATCTCAAGGTCTTTACTCACATCCCCTTATCAGTCCCCTTGTTCAGTGATTTCATTATGTTGTGTAGAAATGACTTCTTGGTAATTTTCCACAAGCTGTAGAAACAACATTTCAGTATTTTTTTATTCTCACAGGTGGGGTCAGGTCTATATTCTGTGTCCAGCATTCAGGCTCGGGTCGGGTCAGGCTGGACTGTACTGGCTCTGTGTTTTATAAATAAATGCATAATTACATTTTAGCAAGTGTTTTTTCCACTTCTCGGTGCGCAAATGGCTCCTATAATTACTTCCGATTACCGTGGATTCCACGTTAACAAGGCATGAAACGTGCAGTTTGCACTCTGCAGTGAGTGAGTGAGCGTCTCTATGTCATTGCATTTATGCTGTAATTAATACAGCCAAAAGTGATTCTAAAGTACACTATGTATGGAGGCCATTGATGTAAAATGAATGCTGTCTACGCGAAAATGTTTAGCAGTGGAAAGTTCTGTAGCCGGAAAAGGTAAATCTTCCATTTAGAAACATTTTCATGCCGTTGTTTCCCACGATAGTAAAAGTTCAAGTGGATTTGTACAATGCAAATCTTGCAAACTTCTACTAAAATATGACAGCAAAAAGGCGGGAAATTCATCTTTGCAGCAGCACACTGTAAAACGTTTTACTCAATCCGCAGCAGGGCCAAGTCAGTCGTACCAAACATTGTTTGTACAGACGAGTGAAAAAAATAAACCCGTCCACAAGAAATCAGAAATTACAGACAAATGCATGAGTCTCTGTTGCAAGGATATTCGACCTTTCCAAACTGTCTTTGGTGAAGGGTTTGTTGAGCTAGCACAAGAGCTTATCAATGTGGGTGCTACGTATGGTCGAGTATCAGCATCAAGTGTGTTACCAAATCCAATTACAGTTTCAAGAAGGTGTCGTGATGTGGCTGAAGAAAAGAGAAAACAACTAATTTCTCAGATTACTGACATACTGAAGGATGTGAATGTGAGAATGACAACTGACATGTGGACGGACGATAACCGTAAAATCCATTGTATGTCGATAACTTGTCATTACATCACAGCAGATTTTAAACTTAGTGTCAAAGTTTTAACAACAGCAATGTTTCCACTGGAGGACACCAAAACTGGCGAAAACATCGGGCAGGAGATTTTAAAGCTGCTAGTGAATGCTTTTGTATTCAACCCAGCAAATTTAAATAAAAATCAACGCAAGCTCGAGGAACAGCATGTGCTTTGGGTCAAGGCTGTTCATTTTTCTGTCCATTAACACCGTCTCTGCACTAACGCTTTGTCTTTCAACACACCATGAACATACCGTTTGCCTTTGCTCCATGACCTTCTGGTCAGTTATTCTCTGTGACCCTGTCCTATCAACACCTTTACTTTTGTTTTCTCTTGCCCCACCCCCACTTTATTTGCTTAAAGTCTATTATATTTCTAACCTTTACCAGTTCTGATGAAGGGTCACTGACCTGAAATGTTAACTCTGCTTCTCTCTCCACAGATGCTGCCAGACCTGCTGAATATTTCCAGCATTTCTTGTTTTTATTTCAGATTTCCAGCATCTGCAGTATTTTGCTTTTAATTTAAATAAATTAGTCTGGGTGACAGATCAAGGCGCTAACATGGTGCTTGCTCTTAGACTATTTCAATGTCTGGATTGTCAGGGCCACATATATAACACAGTCCTTCGACATTCACTTGATCCAAAGGAATTAGCTTAAGAAGCTCCGGATGTTGTAGAAACTATACAACATGCCTTGGTGACATATGGTAAACAGTCTGGTCTTGCTGCACAGTTGTCTAAAACTGTAAATGCAATGGGAGAAATGAAGTACAATACAGTGCATCTGGCACTGAATTCAATTCAGGATATTTATCATTAGTTGCACGGTAAACTGGAACAGCAAGGGGAAAACTACAGGCTGGAAAACATCGCCCCTGATGTCTTGCAGTTTTTGATGATTTCCTCCAGAGTTCAGAGGGAACTCAATAGAGACCAGTAACCTACATTGAACCTGGTAATTCCATGGTTTGAGAAACTTAAACGATCCTGTATGCCACTTTCTTCAGATACTGCAATGCAAGCCGTTGTCAGGCATCGCCACAGAGAGTGGTTTCTGAACAAAGTTGAAGTAAATGATATGCACAAGATAGCAACATTTCTCTGGCTTAAATGTAATCAGCTGTGAATGTTGTCCAGCCATGATAGGGAAGAAGTTCATTCTGAAGTGCACAGACTTATCAATAACTTGAAAATAGAAGACCCTGTGAAGCAAATGGAAGTGGTGGATGATGAACCTACAGCTGCCAAAAAAGCGGTGGCCAAATTTGCTGAATGGGAGAATGTTCATGAAGAAGTGGACACAAATGTTGAAGTGCAGCAGTACACAGCACACAGGCCTGTTGTGTTGGTGATGACAAATAAGCATGATCTGTTGGGCTGGTGGTAGGAACACAGTGTTGCATACCCTAAATTGGCCAGGCTGGCTAGAAGTATACTTTGCATTCTGGCGAGCAATAGCAGCAGCGAGAGGAACTTCAATGTAGCTGGAAGGACAATCGACCAGCGGAGGACTGCCCTTAAGCCTTCCACCGTTGACTTTATTCTTTTTTTACATGACAATTTATAAGACCTTTTTTCTTTTTTTTTGCTATGTCTGTAACTGAGACTACGAAAACAAATGTTCACCGAACTGGCTATTGGGTGCTTCCTTGAGAGTAGGCTATTTGTTTTCTTTTTAATCTGTGCTTTGACGTGGTTTTTTTCTGTTTCAATAACATGTTTGACATTATTAAAATCATTACGATATTCAGGTCGGGTCGAGCATGAAAAAAAAGTTTTAGAACTCAGGCTCCAGTCTGGTTCGGTTTGGCTGTGGTCGGGTCGGGCCCGGGTCGGGTTTTAATTTTATACCCAAGCAGGCCTTTACCCCACTGAGGTTGGGGTTGGAGGTGGACAGGGTCTGAAAATACTGGCGTTGATCGGAGTGCTGGTTTCCCAGCGTCAGTCGGGTGCTGGCCATTTTGTTGGAGGCAGGTTCACAGATGACAAGGCTTCCCGACCCCACAAAGCAGGCGGCCAATTTGGCTCATTACAAGCCTTGTTAATGGCACTTAAAGGAGGCCTCCAGCTTCCCGATATGATGGGAGGGGCAGGCCTGAGGTGAGCACCCGGTGCTAGGCCGGGGTGCCAGTACTCCAAGTAGGCCTACAGGCCCTCTCTGCCTGCCTGAGTGGGGGTGCAGCCAAAGGTGGCCCTGTAGCAGGATTCCTCCCACAACACTGGTGGCCTGGCAGCTCTCTCTATCTTTTAACTAAATTTTCTGAAAAGTGGCTGAGAGAGCACCTTCCTATTGAAGCCTCCTCTCAGTTACTTACTAATCATTGCAGCCGGCTGCTCCTCTGAATCTGGAAGGCCTCTGATTGGCCCTCCAGGTTTGAGACTCTGTCTGCTGTCCTTAATTGGCAGGGAATCTATCTCCATGTCAATTAAGAGGACACCCTGGTCTGAGTAATTGCTTCCCCCACTCTGGGGTAGCTTCGGCACCTGGCAACAGTCCTGGCTCCTGTTTCCAGCCTCTGAAGCAAAAATTCATCCCCACGAGGCTAATGGCGATTGGAAACATCTGTTTCCACAAATTCCACACTCAATAACAAGGCTGTGAGATGGGAAGACAGCAGCCGTACTATTTTTTTAGACTGTTATCTGTGCTTCAGTTGGCTGTGTAGTGTTCAGTTGTTTAATTGATCTGTCCTTGATTGTGTTAGTCGATGTTCACTGTGCTTAATTGCTTAAGTCTGTGTGTGGAGCTTAAGAGTTAAGGAACTGAAATTATACAAAAAAGTTCCGGTATAAACAGACCTGAGTTCTGGTTGAGACAATGTGTAGAAATCTTGTAAGTGCTCAGATATTTTAAAGTACTGTCAATAAACCTGTTGTTGATTTAGAACTAGTTTAATCTCTGCATTGCTCTAAGATAAATTAGATATATAAAGCATCCAGCAAACTGGCGAACATATAACAGGTAGCACTCCCACCTCTTGAGTTAGAAGGTTGTGGGTTCAAGTCCCACTACACAAAAATAGAGGTTGACACTCCAGTGCAGTGCTGAGGGAGTGTTGTGCTGTTGGAGGTGCTGTTTTTGGATGAGAGTTTAGTTTAGTTTAGTTTAGAGATACAGAACTGAAAGAGGCACTTCGGCCCACCGCGTCTGTGCCGACCATCAACCACCCATTTATACTAATCCTGCACTAATTTCATATTCCTACCACATCCCCACCTGTCCCCTATATTTCCCTACCACCTACCTATTTTATTGGCAATTTATAATGGCCAATTTACCTATCAACCTGCAAGTCTTTGGCATGTGGGAGGAAACCGGAGCACCCGGAGGAAACCCACGCAGATACAGGGAGAACTTGCAAACTCCACACAGGCAGTACCCAGAATTGAACCCGGGTCGCTGGAGCTGTGAGGCTGCGGTGCTAACCACTGCGCCACTGTGCCGCCCAAAGAGGTTAAAATGTCTGCCCTCTCAGGTGGATTTCATGGCACTATTTCAAAGAAGAGCAGGGGAGTTATCCCTGGTGTCCTGGCAAATAATTATCACTCAATCAACATTACAAAAAACAGATTATCTGGTCATTATCTTTGTGGGAGCTTGCAGTGCACAAATTGGGTGCTACATCTCCAACATTGCAACAGTGACTACACTTCAAAAGTACTTCATTGGTTGTAAAGAGGTCTCTGGTCAAGAATGGTGCTGCATAAAATGCAAGTTTTTCTTTCTTCTACTGGTATCAATTTAATTTCAATCATATATAATGCAGCTTCCACCTTCTGTTGTGCAGCCATCTCCTCTTACTTGCTAGGGTGCGGACACAATGGGGGAGCCTCGTGATGCTGGCAAGATTGCAGTCTGCTCATGAACTACCTGCTAAGTACCTCACTAATAGGCTTAACCGTCTGCTCGCCGCTACCGGGCGCATTGCCGTTGCCGGTGCACTCCCACCTCCGGGTAAAGTGCAAGAAGGTGGGAATCCATCAGGGAGCCAGCCCAATGTTGTCATTTCAAAAATTCCAAGCCCTCCACTCCAAAGCTGCCTCCATGGGGCTGGGAAAATTCCAGCCCTGGAATAGAATCCTGCAGCCCTGCTGCAGCTTCAAACCAATTGTTAATTGCAACATTCATCAGAGATCAATTTTACTTTATTTATTCATGCTACATGGGCAACTGTGACAAGGCATTACGAGTCAGCCACATTGTGTGGGACTGGAGTCAGTTGTAAGCCAAACCATGTAGGGGGGCAGGCCCTACCTTTGGGTATTTATATGGATATTATAATATCTGCACAGTTCCTGGTCATTTTTCTGGTGCCCTAGTCTTTAAACTACCAATTTTATGACCTACCGTGGTGGGATTTGTACTTATGACCACTAGATTGGTAGTCTAGTACCATAACCACTGACCTACTATCTTGGCAATCCTGTTTCTATACATAAGCTATTGAAACAGTTCTAATGAAAGATCATTGACCTGAAACAACAACTCTGTTTCTCTCTCCACAGATATTGCCTGATCTGGTGAGTATTTGCAGCATTTTCTGTTTTTAATTGAAGCTTTATTCTCATGGTTTATGATATTATTTAAACCCCTTGTCAACATACTTTCTATAAATGTTAAGACAAACATAGCTGAGTATCAATTTCTCTTCCTGGGTCTTATTTTCCTCTGGGTGTTCAGTTTAATGATATAAGAGATGTAATCAAAGAACTGAGCAAAACTGGCAGCAAGTCAATGCATTTGTCGTTCATAATTAATGTAGTCTTGAGTTTTGTTCTCTTCCTAAAGAGGATAAAGTTAACCCTCAGCTGAAATGCAAAATAAAGTTACACAGTACAATGGAAGAAAAAGATTTTTGAACTCAGTATATTTAGCACCTATTTAAAATGATTTAATTATCTAACGCTATCCCATAACAGTACTATATAATTCTGTAGATATTTCAGATGTGGTTTATAAAAGTTCCATTATAGAAACAAAACAACTTGCTGGCAATCTCTTATTAAACAGGGAATTAAATTGGACATTTCCAGTAGATTTTATAAGTTCAATTACAGCCTGTTTAAATAAAATACAGATGTGAAATTAAATCTACCCCATCCTGACTCTCAATAAAATTAACATTAAAATGCATTCATGTTTGTTAAAGTCCTTTTAAAATGTCTATTTTATCTATAAGACTGATTCTGAAAATGAGTGATAGCTTGGATTTAACAGGAGTCAATTTATGATGATTTGTGCCATTTCAAATCTGCTTTTATGTTAGTGTTGTTGGGATGTTCGTGCTGTTGGTTCCTGAAGCTCAGGACTTGTGCAGCTGATGGAAACCTCAAGGTGAATCTGATGAGATCCAGGCTTCAGAAAACAACAGAGCAGACATCAAGCATAAAAACAACGAAAAGATCCTTGAGTAATGATTATGGTGTACTACTGAACTCAGTATAATCCTTTATTGCTGGTTTTCTGATGTACTTTTCCTAAATACACTGCAATCACTTGTTCATTGTAACATTAGAAAAGGATAATTAAACAAGTCCTTTAGTCAATGTTTTTCTGTCACTTTTTTTCCAGAACACGAAAAAGAAATATGTTGGAATATATAACTTTGAAAACAAACTTTCTTTTCTTTCTAAAAGGAATGTTAAAGCTCTGTCATAACACGTCAGTGATTGCATTTTAATAACTAGGTAGTTGCCATTTAAATTAAACGTTTTAACAGAACTTAAATAACTGTGACAACAGGAAATACTAGAAATATTTATGTGAACTATACTTTTTAGAACATAGCAGCTGTGTTTGACATGGAATCAGGTATCCCAGTTTTAAGTGCTTTGTGATATACGATTACTATCCACCAGAGTGTAATAAAGTCTTCATAATAAAGTCTTCATAATAAAGAAGCCACAAAATATCAGATTGTGCACAAGCTGCAATGTGAGTACCTCTGCTGCTTGCATTCACATGCCTGTTTGCTTTGAATATTCAGGATGTGCACACGTTGACCTAGAATTTCCTCAGAACCACCACCAAAAAACAGGGTAGGCACAGCATAATGCCAATTTTCAGTGCAAACAATCAAGGAAATTCAGATATAAGTGATTGTGGCCTGTTTTTACCCAGGTGCCTTGATCTTTAGTATCAATTTAGCAAGACCTTGGCCCAAAATCCTTTTTCATTTATCACCATAGCTTTGTTCACCATGCAAATGACTGGAGAATGTGAGTTCCCTGCATTTGGATCAGTTCTGAACAGGTTGTAAATTTACATCAAAAGTTGTAGGTGTGGTAGGACCTAAAGTCATATGTCTGGTGTATTAGGATGATTTTTATGCGCTTTTTAAAATTTCTTTGCACTTACAAGGGGCCATAGGTTTAAGGTGAGAGGGGCAAAGTTTAGAGGGGATGTGCGAGGCAAGTTCTTTACACAGAGGGTGGAGAGTGCCTGGAACTTGCTGCCGGGGGAGGTGGTGGAAGCAGGTACAATAGCGACGTTTAAGAGGCATCTTGACAAATACATGAATAGGATGGGAATAGAGGGATACGGTTCCCGGAACTGCAGAAGGTTTTAGTTTAGGCAGGCATCAAGATCGGCGCAGGCTTGAGGCCCGAATGGCCTGTTCCTGTGCTGTACTGTTCTTTGTTCTTTGTTCTTTGACACCTGCAATGTATTTTCTGTATCTTTGATTGTAGTTCATTTTGATGCGATAAAATGCAATCAAAAACTAAAAGCTTCCACAGTTGAATTTTTAAAAAGATGTTGTGCCTAATGTACCTAAATTATGGCTTGATGACTTCAAACTTCAAATTTCATACATAAAGAGGGACTTAAAGAAGGAATATGCTGTTAAAGAGCTGCAGAACACAGCTAAACCACAGATTGCAACGTGAACTGAGTGCATTATAAACAGAGAAGGAAGTTGAGATTTTGGTGCAAAGGGGTCTGGAGGCCCTCCTTTTGGCACTTAACACTTGTGGTGGTTTGCGTAGGCTTGAAAAAGTAAATATTTAAAAACAGTTTCAGTGTTTTAGCATTTAATACAAGTTAATGTGTTTTAAAAAGAACTTAAAATAGATTTAAAAGTAACTACCTATAAATAAATACAGACTAAGGTAAGGTAAGGGCCAAAGATCAAGAACTAGGATAATTAAATGAAATTTTAAAAAGCATGAGATTTTCCAGTAGCGTCCATTCGGTTGGGGTGAACAACTCCTGGACCTGGTGATGTCACAGGATAACAGATTGGTGATTTATTCGTGAGTGTTAATATGTTTATGTCCGTTGACATATATGTCTGCAGACCAAAATGCCTGATTTGGATCATTGATCTCGCCAAGAAAATGTTTCGATTAGTCTGCTGCAGGAGGTTGTTTAACTTCTTTAACCTCTCTAGTCTTAAATGCTTTTCCTTTAGAGCTTGAGGTAGTCAAGATATTATTTTGGCACATCTTACTGAAATGCCCTATTTTACTGCAATAAAAGTATTCTGCTCTACTGGCAGTATATTGTTTGTGCCTATGGGTACTTTTGGCAGGGATTAATGACATCTTTCACTACCTCCCCCCCCAACCACCCCCACCCCACCCCACCCCCACAGTGTACCTTTTTTTCCTGGTGCCTCTTTTCCAGCCCTTTGGTTTCTTGAACCAAAGTCTTTCTGCACCTTGCAGGATTGCTTTGTTGTTAACTTGCCTCACCAGCTAATAGCTTTATCCAGGGTGAGGTCTTCCTTAGCCTGTAAAAGATCTGACATGGAATCATCCGCAACACCCACAACAATACATATTTAAGGTCTCCATACTCACTCCCTTTGCAAATCAGTAAAGGTGATTGATAAAAGTATCGACCGTTTCACCTGGTTTCTGGACCGTTTTGTTGAATTTTGCTCTTTCTAAAACCTTATTACTCTGCAAGTTGAAATAGGAATCACAAGCTTTTAAAACTTTGTCAATTTTGGCAGATGGTTCATTAAGACCTTGTCTTGCAATTATGTCATCAGCTATCATACTAATTGAATGTAATATTGTATTTACTTGCTCTGCTACCTTGCTGTCTAGACTTGCTATCTAACTTAGATGCAATTCTATATCTGAGAAACCTTTTTTCCATAATACCCAGTTTTGAATCTGATTGGGTTCCTCTTGACTTTTGAAACTCTCCAGCATTCCCAATTTTTGATCCATGTTGTTTTATTTTATAGGCTTTTTAGAGTGTTCTCCTTTAAGAAACTCTGTTTTTTTAGGCTAGCATGCTTTAATGGAGTGTAGCAGGTGCTTTTGAGTGTCCCTTGCTGTTTTAATAGACTGTTCTAGGGTTTTTCCCTTTCTTTGAGAGCTGCAGGTTATTTGTTTTTCTTCTTCAGGCTTGACTGCATTAATGGAATCTCTCTTCAGTGTTCAGGAGTTTCTTGAGCTGTTTGGCAGTTTGCGTGCTTTTTTTACCCGCTCTTCGCCCTCGCGTTCAGCCTGAGTGAAGGATTTGGTTTTCCCCTTTTGTTTCTCTAGCTCAATGCCTTCAGAGAATTACTTTAAGCTCTTCAAAGGATTTTTTTCTCCACGATTCCTCGACCGACGGCACTGTAACTCACCCGATCAATGGAATTGACTTGCAGGCAGCCACAATTCTGTTCTGGGGAGCTTCTTTCAGCCTCTTATGGTCTGCAGTTTTTTCTTTTTCTTTTCAACTAGTTGCTTTAAATTTTCTCTTCTGGCTAAAGAATGGTGGTTGTTTCAAACTTTTTCTTCTGGGTCTAGGATGCACCGCTGATCACCATATGAAATATTTAGTTCTGTATGCTGCCACTGTATTGAGTCTAGCCAGAGGGGTTCTTAGACTGTAGAATTTAAACATTAATCTTTATTTCATAACAACTTTATACATTCCACACATGATCTCTTACATATAGCTGATGAGTCTCTCCCACATGATCTCTTACATCAGCATGGTGGGGGTATTCTTTACACTCTCTCAAAATTAACCCTTTCAGACCCTTATACTACAGTGAGTAATGCACATATTTTGCTCTCTAAGCTAGGGGAGTAGTGTAAACTAGAAACATGGAACCAATACTTTATTAAATTAATAATTTACACATGTTAAATTAAACAAGATAGAAAATAAACCAAATGGATTAATTATATAACATTTTAATTAATTCAATATGTTTGTATTATTCCACAGAGAGCTGGAATGGACTCATTGGGCCAAATAGCCTCCCTCAATGCCAGAAATGACTCCATGATTCTATGTAAAATCAGCTTACATTGAGATAACAGTGCAGGAGGTGTCCCACATCTGCAACATGTGGAAGATTGTGGAGAGCAGCATGATCCCAGGCAACCACACCAGTAATAAATGCCTGCAACTTGAGGAATTTTGGTTCAGCTGGAGTCTGAAGCGAAGGCACTGCAATATATCAGGGAGGAGTGAATGACCTAGAACTTTTGACTCATGAGGTAGAAACACTCCTAAGGTTAGGTCGCATTTTAGATATGATTAGTGGTCTGGGACAGAATGATGAATTTGTGACTGTGGCACATAAGGAGGCCACAGGTTGTAGAGGAGACTCAGCATTTACCATTGTCCAACAAGTACAAGGAACGAGGATGGTGGAAGTGGAGATGAACAATGATCTCAAAAGAAAATTGGATTGGCACATGAGGGAAATGTAATTTCAGGGCTATGGGGATAGAATATGGGAATAGGACTGCCAGCATTGCTCTGCAGAGAGCCAGAGTGGATTTGATGCCAAATTGCCTCATTCTGTGCCTTAATGACTCTATGGCTGTCTGGGTTGGATTTTACAGAGGTGGCAGGGGTCTCTCTGCAGGGCTGAAAGTAGGGTGGGGGGGGACCCCACTTTGGCAGGCAATGGAACACATGGCTATATGTTGCTGGGCGAAGCTAATTAAGTGGCTGCTGCTGGGCTTGCTGTCCCTGTTAAGTACAGCAGCCCACTGCCAGGAGCTGCCAGCCCAATCTGGGGGATGGTACCTCAGCAGCGCCACCTGGAGGATGAAGGTGCCTCAATGGCGGTGCACCTTCAAAGTCAGGTAAGTGGAGTCGGTTGGGGAGAGGGTGGAGGGGTGGGGTGGTGGTGGTTGCCGGGACCAGTCAGGCAGGCCCCAGCAAGGCGGAGTGGGGAAGGGTTGCTGAGGGTAGGAAGCGCCATTGCTGTGAAGGTGGCTGTTGACCCCGGGGGTCCCTCCGTGGGCCAAAGAGTGCCCAAAAAGGAGGGCTCCCCCAATGTCCAGCCGCTGGTAAAGTACCAGCAGAGGTGAGAACAGGACCTTAATTGGTCACCTTAGTGGCTCAATTGGGCTCAGGCAGACTGGCTGCCTGTCAGCCAGCCTAACTGCCACTGGCAAAATGGCATGGCGGTGGGAAAACGTCAGCACACCACCTGACATCTTGCGCCATTTTGTCAGCCTTCCCACCTCCCAGTCCATTGCCAAAGGGCTGGTATAACTCTATGACTTGCTACCGGTATGGATGAGAATAAAAACTGCAAGGAGGATGGGAAAATTGACTACTGCACCGTGGCACAGGACAGCATTCAAGTGAGGGAAGTGAAAAGGAACGCAGAAGTGGTAGGGAATAGTTTGGTCAGGGGATAGACACTGTTTTCTGTAGCAACGACCCAGAGTCCCAAAGACTGGCTGCCTGATGCACGGGCAAAGAACATCTCCTCATGGCTGGAAAAGAATTTGGAGAAGGCAGGTGGGGGAGGTTCCAGTTGTCCACATAGCAACCAGTGACATAGGTAGAATGTCGATTGTAGTTCTGCTGAGGGAAGTTGAAGAACTCAGGTACAAACTAAAGAGAAGAATCTCAAAGGTAATAATCTCTGGATTCCAACCTGAGCCTCACCCAAATTGGTACAGGGACAAATAGATTAGAGGTTTAACTGCGTGTCTGAAAGAGTGCTGTGAGAGGCAGGGGTTGAATTCATGGGAAACTGGCATTGGTACTGAGGGAAGAGAAAGTTATTCCACCAGGACAGACTGCATTAGACCTAGCTGGGATCAATGTCCTGCTGAATCAAATAACTAGGACGGTACATAGAGCTTTAAACAAATAAGTAGCTGGAAGGATTCGGCTAAGAGTAAAGTTGTAAGTCTGAAGCAAAAAAATCAACTTTGTAGAGCAGAGTAGCGATTTGGTTAAAATCAAGCAGATTGTGTCAGGAAAGAGAAATAAAGGAAATGACACTAGGGCATTCACAACTAAGGTCACATCAGGGAAAAATAGTACAACAGTTAAAATTAAAGGCATTACATTTGAAGGCACAAAGCATTCGTAACAAGATCGACAAATCAATAGCACAAATAGCGATACATTTGTTTGATCTAGTAGTCATTACTGAGATATGTTTGTAGAGTGACTGAGGTTGGGAACCAAACATTCCAGAGTACCTGACTTTTAGAAAAGATAAGCAAAACAGAAAAGAAGGTGGGGTAGCCCTGTTCATAAAGGATGATATAAAGGTAGTGGTGAGAAAAGATCTTAACCTAGAACGTAAAATCAGATTGGGGGCAACTAAAATCTAACAAAGGGCACAAAACGTTATTGGGAGTAGTTTATAGCCCTCTTATTAGTAATCATAGCATTGGGCAGAGTATAAATCAGGAAATTAGAGGAGGATGGAACAAAGGCAATGTAATAATCCAAGGGCATTTTAATTTTCATTTAGATTGGAGAAAACCAAATTGGCAAAGATAACTTGAAGGATGAGTTAATGGAATGGATTTGAGATAGTTTTCAAGAACAATATATTGAGGAACCAATAGATATAGTGTTGTGTAATGAGACAGGATTAATTAGTAATCTTTTAGCAAAGGATCCTCTGGGGAAGAGTCGTAGAGTCATAGGGCAGGATTTCAATTCCGGGTTCAGAACCCCAATATCGTGTTAATTCCCGGGCCCTGGCCCTCCATCGCGCCAGCAACATACATACATTGCAATTTTAATACAGTAAGTAGTTAATTGGCCTCGATTCGCATTCGCCGCCCAGCAGCAGCAGATGAGAGAAGGAGGTGGGACACAGTCAGCAGCGGACCCGATTTAAAAGGCGAGCGGTAGCCATTGCTGTGGTTGCCGCTCGTCCCCACAATGCAAGGAGCAGCAGTGCAGACGGCAGTGGGCAGGGAGGGCCCCTGTGCCAGGGCAGCCCCCCACCATTTTTCAGATGCCTCACTGGAGGTGTTGCTGCAGGTGGTGACTGAATGGAGAAACATCCTGTTCACTGCCAGCAGCTCGAGAAAGCCAACAAGGCTCACCAAGAAAGGATGGCGAGAGGATGCTCATGAGATCAGTAGCAGAGGAGTGATGAGGAGAAACTGAGTCCAGTGCAGAAAATGTTTCAATAACCTGCTTAGGCCTGGCAAGGTGGGTCCAACAATAGACCCAGGTGTCATATCTCCTGGTCAGCAGTCACCAGAGTGCAAAGGAGAGGGGCATCCTGAGGGCTCATAGCGTTCTCCTGACCATGGGAGAGATGAGTGCTCAGCAGCCGTGATGACCCATAAGTAGATGTCAGATCCCTAGTGCTGATGGACAGGTGGCTGGAGTGCAGACTGCAACAGCATCTGCAAATGAAAAGTGGAAAGTGGTGAGGGAGAGAGGCATAGTCCAAATGGCATCCTTTTTCACCTTTCAGGCCAAACGGGAGATGAACGCCAGGGAGAGCGAGAGGGCGCATCTGGAGGGTGGGGTGCCCCAGCTCGCAATCACAGACACATTTTGAGGAGTTGGCCCTTGATCTGGCCAGAGTGGGAAGCCATAGGGACACTGGGAATGGAGAAACAGAAGTCCAATATAGCAGGGTGAAAAGATGTCAATATCTCCATGTTCAGAGGATGCATGGCAATGCTCCCCATGCAACGAGCTGTCAAAGCATGAGCTGTCATCTCATTATTTTAAGCAGTGAGAGCTGTTGTTGACTGTCCCGAGATCTCATCACCATCTTCACTATGTCTCTCACAGGGCCAGCTGCAGAGGGGCAGGAGGCCACACAGCGCCAACGTGCTCCTGAGGAGTTAGAGGAGGAAGACACCTCAGAGCCTACACCATCACATCTTTCCTGCACAGCCTCCACCAGCACAGACACTCGTACCTTTGTGGGTCATTGTGCTTTATTAGAAAAGGTGGTACATGTCGATACGCACATCACATCAGGGCAGGAGGATACATGGGAAGCAGAGTTGGCTGTCCCAGTCCCCCTCAGAGGATGGAGGACAGGTGCAGCCCTGTTCAGCAGAGCAGAGATACAGAGCCTAGAGAGTCACGAAACAGGTGGGTCTATTTGGAGAACCAGTGTGAGATGTGTACCCACTGGAGGAGTCCAATCATCTCATGTGTACCACAATGTCTCAGTGCTCTGAATGCATGAGCTGCCTCCATTGAGAGAGTGGCCAAGCTCATAGACAGCCAAAGGCAGCATCACTCAGAGTGGATGCAGGAACAGCGTACTGACATGCACAGAATGCATGCCACAGTCTATAGCATTGATCAGTCAGTGGCACAAGTGATGCAACAAAGCATGGAGTGGATGCCAGCTGCACCCCAGCTGGTGGTTCCCTCTAGTGATCGAGGTCCCCATGAAAGGGGCTGAGGTGGTGACAGCTGGTGATGAGGGGGCCACCCGTCACGGGGTTCAGTCATCATTATCTGTCTCTATGTGAATCTATGTGTGGAGCCAGAGGAAATGGGCGAGGTACTAAATGAGTACTTTGCATCACCAAGGAGAAGGACTTGGTGGATGATGAGCCGAGGGAAGGGAGTGGAGATAGTCTCAGTCATCTCATTATCAAAAAGGAGGAGGTGTTGGGTGTCTTGCAAAGCATTAAGGTAGATAAGTCCCCAGGGCCTGATGGGATCTACCCTAGAATACTGAGGGAGGCAAGGGAAGAAATTGCTGGGGCCTTGACAGAAATCTTTGCATCCTCATTGGCTACAGGTGAGGTCCCAGAGGACTGGAGAATAGCCAATGTTATTCCTTTGTTTAAGAAGGGTAGCAAGGATAATCCAAGAAATTATAGGCCGGTGAGCCTTACATCAGTGGTAGGGAAATTATTGGAGAGGATTCTTCGGGACAGGATTTACTCCCATTTGGAAACAAATGGACTTATTAGTGAGGGGCAGCATGGTTTTGTGAAGGGGAGGTCGTGTCTCACTAATCTGATTGAGTTTTTTGAGGAAGTGACGCAGATGATTGATGAAGGAAGGGCAGTGGATGTTATCTATATGGACTTCAGTAAAGCCTTTGACAAGGTCCCTCATGGCAGACTGATACAAAAGGTGAAGTCACATGGGATCAGAGGTGAGCTGGCAAGTTGGATACAGAAGTGGCTCAGTCATAGAAGACAGAGGGTAGCAGTGGAAGGGTGCTTTTCTGAATGGAGGGCAGTGACTAGTGGTGTTCCGCAGGGATCAGTGCTGGGACCTTTGCTGTTTGTAGTATATATAAATGATTTGGAGGAAAATGTAGCTGGTCTGATTAGTAAGTTTGTGGACGATACAAAGGTTGGTGAAGTTGCGGACAGTGATGAAGATTGTCAGAGGATACAGCAGGATATAGATTGGTTGGAGACTTGGGCGGAGAAATGGCAGATGGAGTTTAATTCGGACAAATGTGAGGTAATGCATTTTGGAAGGTCTAATGCAGGTGGGAAGTATACAGTAAATGGCAGAACCCTTAGGAGTATTGACGGGCAGAGATCTGGGCGTACAGGTCCACAGGTCACTGAAAGTGGCAACGTAGGTGGATAAGATAGTCAAGAAGGCATACGGCATGCTTGCCTTCATCGGTCGGGGCATAGAGTATAAAAATAGGCAAGTCATGCTGCAGCTGTACAGAACTTTAGTTAGGCCACACTTAGAATATTGCGTGCAATTCTGGTCGCCACACTACCAGAAGGACGTGGAGGCTTTGGAGAGGGTACAGAAGAGGTTTACCAGGATGTTACCTGGTCTGGAGGGCATTAGCTATGAGGAGAGGTTGGATAAACTCGGATTGTTTTCACTGCAACGACGGAGGTGGAGAGGCGACATGATAGAGGTTTACAAAGTTATAAGCAGCATGGACAGAGTGGATAGTCAGAAGCTTTTTCCCAGGGTGGAAGAGTCAGTTACTAGGGGACATGGGTTTAAGGTGAGAGGGGCAAAGTTTAAAGGGGATGTGCAAGGCAAGTTCTTTATACAGAGGGTGGTGAGTGCCTGGAACTTGTTGCTGGGGGAGGTGGTGCAAGCAGGTACCATAGAGACGTTTAAGAGGCATCTTGACAAATACATGAATAGGATGGGAATAGAGGGATACGGACCCCGGAAGTGCAAAAGGTTTGAGTTTAGGCAGGCATCAAGATCGGCGCAGGCTTGGAGGGCCGAATGGCCTGTTCCTGTGCTGTACTGTTCTTTGTTCCATGGACCCTCCAACAGCCAAAGCATCTGTAGAGTCACACCCTGTGACAGAGGCTGCCCCTGGAGTGATGCTGGTGCAGCAGCCTTTGGACGCGCCCCTCCACCCCCCCCACAACACCTCCATTCCGCATTGAGGGCCATGGGCATCTCAGTTCCAGATAGGCACTAGTGAGCAGATTGCCTCCACCTCAGCCTCAGCCAGAGCGGGAGTCCTGCATAGGAGTGGCTGTGAGTAGAAGCCACCTTGTCGGTAATGCCATGTTGTGGGTCACTTGGGTATGTCTGATGTAAATAATTTCACACTGTCATTCGATAAAGCACTGGCTATGTTGCTGCACTAAGGCTGGCAACAAGCTCATTAAGTGGCTTAACTGGCTATTTAGCGATATCAGGTGGGTTGGTTCCTCCGGCTTTTGGCAGAGCCTTTTAAAATTTGAGCCTGCTTGTTTCTCATTGGGAAACTGACACACTGACCCGAAGGGTGGGTTTAAGTGACCACCCACCCACATTCCCACACTTGCATTGAAATGAAAATCCCACCCATACAGTCATTACAGCACAGAAGGAGCCACTGGGCCCAATGGGTCCATCCTGGCTCTCTTTGCAACAATCCAGTCCATCCCATTCCCTGGCTCTATTCCTGTAGCCCTGCAAGTTTATTTCCTCAAGTGCCCAATCAATTTCCTTTTTAAATCATCATTCACTCCGCTTCTACCACTCTCAGAGGCAATGAGTTCTAGGTCATTACGACTCACTGTGTAAATAAGTTCTTCCCACATCCCCCTGCATCTCTTGCCCAAAATCTTAAATCTGTGTCCATAGTCCTTGTACCATCAGCCAATGGGAGCAGCTTTTCTTTATCTACCTTATCTAAACCTGTCATAGTCTTGTTCACCCCTATCAGATCTCCCCTCCGACCTAACCTTGTAGCTAAAATTCCTCATCCCTGGAACCATTCTGGTAAATCTCCTCTACACTCTCTCCTGGACCTTCATATTCTTCCTGAAGTATGGTGAACCAGAACTGGATGCAAAACTCAAATTATGGCCTATCCAGAGCTTTATAAAGGTTCAGCATAACTTCCCAGCTTTGGTACTCAATACTATTTGTGAAGCCAAAGATCCCATATGCTTCATTAACTACTCTCTCAGTATGTCCTGCCACTTTTAAAGGTCTATGCATATGAACCCACAGGTCCCTCTGTCCCTGCACATGCTATATAACTACACCATTAAGTATAGATTACCTCTCCCTATCCCGTCTCTGTATTAAATTCCATCTGCTACTTATCTGCCCATTCTGCTAGCCTGTTTGAGTCAATTGGCATCATCCTCACTGTTTGCCACACCTCCAAGTTTGGTATCAGCAAATTTTGGAATGTATTCTGTATTCCAAAATCCAAGTCATTTATATTTATCAAAACAGCAGTGGTCCTTACACTGAACCTTGGAGAACACCAGTGTCTACCATCCTCCAGTCTGAAAAACAATCATTTACCACAACTTGCTGTTTTCTGTCCTTAAGCCAATTTTTTTTATCCAAGCTGACACTGACCCTCCTATTTCATGAGTCTCAATTTTGTTAACCAGCTTTTTGCGTGGTACTTTGTGAAACACTTTCTTAAAATTCATAAAGACAACATCCGCTGAATTCCCTTCATCAACCTTCTCTGTTACTTCATCAAAAAAATCAATTAGATTAGTCAAGCATGATCTGCCTTATACAAATCCATGCTTACTTTCCTTAATTAACACAAACCTCCCCAAGTGCATATTCATTTTTCCCTGATTATTGTTGCTAAAACCTTGTTCATCATTGATGTTAAACTAACTGGCCTGTAATTACGAGCAATATCCTTACACCCTTTCTTGAACAAGAGTGTCACATTTGAGACTTTCCAATCTTCTGGCACCTCCTGTGTACCTATGGAAGATTGGAAGATTATGGCAAACCCTTCTGCTATGTCCAACCCCACTTCCTTTAGCAACCTGCGATGCAACCATCCAGTCCAGGCAACATATATACCCTAAGCTTAACTAGCCTTTCTCATAAATCCTTTCTATGAATTTTCACCCTATCTATTACCTCTACCATCTCCTCTTCCACCAATATTTTATCAGCACCTTTTCCTTAGTAAATACCAATAAAAGGCATTTCAACCTTGCCCTGTGCCTCTAAGCATATATGACCTTATTTGTCCCGAGTAGGCCCCACCCAGTCTCTTACTACCGGCTTACTATTTAAACGCCGGTAGAAGACTTTTGTGTTCCCTTTATGTTAGCTGCTGTTTTATTCGCAAATTGCCTCTTTGCCAGTCTTAATTTTTAGGTTCTCACTTGAAGAATTCACCTGATAAGTATCCAACAGTGGGCAGAATTTTCCCAAACTGGATAGGCAGAAGTAGATGCAGGGGGCTAGGAAAATAGTGGGGTACCGCGTTGGGATGGTTCCCCAACGCATTCCTGCCACTGGGGAAGTTTCCCAGGTGCAGGCCAGCATGCAATGCAGTGGGCAGCCAATCTGCATATTTAAGGTCCCAATTAGAGGCCATTTAGAACTTTTACTGGCTTTTTGCCAGCAGTGGAGTGGCCCCTTTCCGCATGTGGTGGCCACCAGCTTAATGAAATTGTGCCTGTGATTGGGCCGGCAGCATCGGGATCCTGCCCACTGTCTTTAATGAGACAGTGAGCTCGGAGACAACCAATTAAGAGGCTGTTCTCGGGAAAATAGCTCCCCAAATCTGGCTCTTGACATATCTGGGCTCAGGATCCCCATTTGATCCTGAGGGGGAAGGGATTGAGCCAGATGTTGTGGTATGTATTGGTACCAATAGCATAGAGAGAGCAGACATTGAGGTCCTACAGTCAGATTTTCAGGAGCTAGGAAGGAAGTTAAAATGTAGGATCTCGAAGGTAGTAATCTCTGGATTACTCTCAGTGCCATGTGCTAGTGAAAGTAGAAATAGGAAGATAGGGAGGATCGATGCATGGCTTGAGGCATGGTGCAGGAGGGAGAGCTTCAGATTCTTGGGGCTTTGGAACCAGTTCTGCAGCAGGAGGCACCTATTCAAAAGGGGCAGGTTGCATCTCAACAGATCTGGGACCAATGTCTTAGTGGGAGGTTCGTTAGTGTGTTTGGGGAGGATTTATACTAAATTGGCAGGGGTGTAAACACCAGCGTATAGAAGTAGAAAAGAGGAATAAACGGCACAAAATGAGAGTGTTGAATAGAACTAAAGAAGAGAGTAGTACCATATTAGATAGGAGGAGACTAAGAAGGACTTCTAGGAATACAAAGACAGGTTTACAGTACATGTATGTCAATGCACAATGTGTGGTGAATAAGGTTTGTGAGCTGCAAGCACAAATAACCAAAAGGGAATATGATGTAGTGGCAATAATTGAAATGTGGCTTAAAAGTAGTCAGGACCGGGAATTTAATATTGAAGGATACAAAGGGTTCAGAAAAGATAGGGGAGTAAATTTTACTGACCCCTGAAATCGGGGGTCATGGCTGGGGGCCCAGATAATACTTCTGGAAGAGGCCCGCCATGCTCCTCGATGCCGCTTGGAGTGGTTCCCCCCGCCGCTCGGCAGCAACACCCCAATTTAAATATGCAAAGCGCTGCTTACCTTGCCTCATTATGCATCCCGCTGCCTGTCTACTCCTGTCACTTCTGCATTTTTCTGTGAACGGGCGTCACTCACGTGCCGTCCCGTTATTGACATAAAACATCCAGCGGGACAGCAGTTGCCGTCCTCTCAGCCTGTGTAGGTAAGTCTTTCTGGAGGGGGTCTCAACTCTGGAAGTGTTTTCACTGAGATGGGAGGGGGGGGTGGTATAACCGGGGGCAGAACTCTGCAGGCATGAAGGGAAGTTGGGGGGGGATGGTATTACTGGGGGTACAACTTTGTAGGTATGAAGGGAGGTACTGCGTACCCTCCTTCCGTAAAGGAAGTCAGCTCTGTGCCATTGATTGTTTGTGTGAGTGAAGGAGCAATGGCACTCCAGTCACACTGTATGTGGGAGAGTGCCAGAAACGCTATGCGTGTAAAGGTTATCTGGCTGGTGGGCCAATCTAAGCTGTTACAATCCAAATGTGGTCATGCTGTGCCACTCTTATTGGGAGCTAAGACAGACAATGCCACGCCACACCACATTGTTGATGCATGAAAGCACAGTTAACATCAATCTCTGGCTTGTTAGTTGACTTCGAAGAAGTGAAGGAACCGAGTGTAATTGCAACGTAGAAATGGAGCTGTTTCATCCTATGTTCATTGTCCTGCTTGATGTGAGGATCCGTATCTGCCGCAGGCAAAACCAGCAGGCAGGTGCAGCCAACAGAGAGGACCCCAATCGTGGGCAGCAGAAACCCCCAATGAGAGCTCACGCAGTCACAGTGAGAACTTGTAAACTCCGCACAGGCAGTACCCAGAACCGAACCCGGGTCGCTGGAACTGTGAGGCTGCAGTGCTAACCACTGCGCCACCCTGGCTCAGCTGGAGGAGTGGCATCTTGGAGACAAGGGTTACCCCTTGCAGACATGGCTTCTCACACCAGTTAGACACCCCACCACTGCTGCAGAAGAGAGATACAAAACCAGCCACAGAGCTACAACAGCCACCATTGGGCAGGCGATCGGCATGCTGAAAATGCGCTTTCGCTGTCTGGATAGACTGGGTGGTGCCCTGCAGTATGAGCTGGAAAGGGTAGCTCACATCGTTGCTGTCTGCTATGCTCTGCACAATTATGCACTCAATAGTGGGGATGCCTTGCAGGATGAGGAAAGACGTCAGCGGAGCTCCTCCTTGGACAATGAGGACGCTGAGGATTTACAACAGGAAAGGCGCATGGGAGGGCAGAGTGCAGCCAGGCGCCGCATGTAGGGCGAGCAGCGGGCTAGGGATGCACGGCAGTGCCTTATTGATCAAAGGTTCTCCATTCCATAGGAAGCACCATGAGCTCGGCAAGCCACACAGCACCCTCACTCACCTGCTGTGCAGTAGTCCACATCTGCAATATCTTTGTCTCAACCATTAGAGGCAGCAGCAGACTGAGACATTGTCCATGTTACTGCATCCATGGAGACGTACATGAGTAATGGTGGCATGACAATGACGTTATTTCATACATTGGCACTTCTGAAAGACCAATGATGTAAAGGAATGAGACATGAGCGGTACATGCTGGCACACGTCATTCACACAGTAAAAGCGCCACACATGTCAGTGACAAACATTTGGTGATAAGCATATTTACATTGCTGTGGTGCCCATGCATTTCGATTTGAGTCAGTGGTTTTTTTTAAATGCTTGTGAGTGCTCCTTCGCAGTGCCACCTCTGCACTAGCAGCCTGGCTGGAGGAAAGCTGCTGATCTGATTGTCCTTTGGCTGTGGATGACTTTGGCGGTTGACCTCTGTGTGCACGAGGCCTGGAGGAGCCCGGCTTGTCTCAGCAGATCCTGCATCAGCGCAGAATTCTCCTCTGTCATGGCTGCTGGAGCTTGACTCACAGGCGGAGGGGCTGGCGTCCACATTGGAATCACCCTGAGGGGGGACCCCAGATATGGCGTGCCATCTCAGGACTCGTTTGAACCTCTCTGCTCTCCCGGGAAGGACCAGGGGCAGGGACAGTCTCCATGCCCCTGGACCCTCTCTCGCCTTGCCACTGCTGATTGGATGTCATGGCCATGGCGAGGGATTGCAGGTCAGTGCATATTAATTGACTTGGTTCACCATGAACGATCTGCTGCGATCCGCAAAAGTAAATGCCACTTTAGATCAGGGCTCCACTGAAGTGGCACATGGATGACGCCAGGCGCTCATATGCCTGGGATATGGCAGCTGTCATGGCCTGGATGGGCTCCCCCATCGTCTGCTCAAGGCTGTGCATGGCCTGTGAAATCTCCGCCTGATGTTGCAAGGACTTCTGCATCAGCTCCAACATGCTCTGTGCTGTAGACAGCAGAGGGTCATCATTAACCTGGATTTCAGCATGGGCCTGGCCACTCACAGCCCTCTGACTGTCAGGGGACTTGGCAGTCTCAGCCTTGGTCAGCTGCTCGGGCACGTGTGCAGTGCTCTCACCAGCTTGTGACCCAGATTCTAAAGCCGAATGGATACCCACCGAGGTGTCTGTATCTGCGCTGGTGGAAGGTGCGGCAGTGTCAAGGGACGCTGCTTCCTTCTGAGGATGTCTCTTCCCTCGAGGTGCGGGAGGTGCCGTGTGCAGCCGGGGTTGGTTCAGAACGTTGACCTGGAAGATATAATGGGAAAAGCACACTGTCAGTCTTGATGTTGCGCATGTCACAATTATAACAGCATGGCATCACACAACAGAAATTTCACATTGATCATTGTTTATATCAAATGGACGTATGTTCACTATGGACCCTGATGTCTACTTCACTAAATGAGCGTGTTATATGGCTTCCAGCTAGCTCCAGGACCTCCTCCTCAGCTTCCGCGAATGTTCTTATTTCTGGCACACTTCCACCGGTACGGGTAGCCTCCCTTGAATTGTGGGCCCTCTTCACCTGGAGGAGCAAGGAGGCAGATATTACAGATGGCATTTCAACAGCACGATACATGTCAAAAGAAGGGTGCTAGGCACAAAGGTGGGGGGTGTTCAGTGTGCACTACTGTGAGCCACTCATGTAGGTGTCATTCTCTGAGCAGCAGACAAGGGTAAGTTCTGTCATACATTTTTCCTTTCTTGTTATGTCTTTCCTCCCTGCCCAACCTCCATGTCTTTGGCATGGCAGTGGCACACATGTGCCACTCTGTGTGGGCCACCCAGTTTCAATGGAGCCCTGATCTAAAGTGGCATTTACTTTTGCGGATCGCAGCAGATCATTCATCCTCTTTTGGCATGGGACCCAGTAATGCCAGATTGCCCCACAACTACTGACCTCCTTGCCACCTCCAGCCAGACTGCGTTGGCCTGGCAGGAGGGCCTCTTTTTGCCATTGCTGGGGAAGAGGACCTCGCGCCTTGCCCGCACAGCCTGGAGGACAGTGAGCAGGAAGGCATCACTGAACCACGGAGCCACCGTGGAATGCCCTTCTGACGCTATTAAGCAAATTTTATGCTGGCCACATAGGATTAGTATTCTGCAGCCCAAAGAGATTTGACCTTTGCTGTGCTGTTTCAGTAGAGGCATGATTGATGTGCTGGCTGCCTTTTAAATAGGGCCCTAACACCTGATGATCAGCTGAGCTGATGCTGATTCCGACGCCGGAAATCCCGCACCCTCCAAGTGATTTCGGGGGTGGGGGGGTCGGTGCATCATCGTGATGATAATGAGTCGCCGTGCTCAATAGCGTGGCAGCTCCGCAATGGACGGGCCACGCAGGTTGAATGCCATCTTCAAAACACACCACTGCAATCAGCGGCATGCCTGTAAAATTCAGCCCAGGGAAAGAAAAAAAGGAGGTGGGGTAGCAGCACTGATTAAGGGGAACATTGTAGTTTTTGAAAGAGAGATGTCCTTGAGGAGGCAAGCACAGAATCCATTTGGTTAGAGTTGAGAAGCAAAAAGGGGATGATAATTTACTGTAGGTATTCTACAGACCTGCAAATAGTGAGAAAGAGAGACTGAGGAGCAAATCTGCAGGGAAATCACAGAGTTGTGCAAGAACTATAGAGTCTTGATATTGGAATACTTTAATTACCCAAATATCAATCGGGATAATGTTAGAGTAAAGAGTAAGGAGAGGGAGGAATTTCTGAAATATGTTCAAGATAACTTCCTTAACCAGTATGTTTTTTGTCCAAGTAGGAAGGATTCATTGCTGGTTCTGGTGCTGTGGAATGAGTTGGGGTAAGTGGCCCAAGTGTCTGTGGAAGAACACTTGGGTATCATAAGGTTTAGATTAGTAATGGAGAAGAGCAAGGAACAATCTAAAGTAGAACTTCTAAACTGGAAGAGGATAATTTCAACGGGATGAGAAGCGTTCTAGCCAGGGTAAAATGGAACCAAAGACTGACAGGAAAATCTGTAATGGAACACTGAGATGATCTTTAAGGAGGAGATGTTTCAGGTATAGGCTAGGTACATGCTAACAGGAGTGAAAGGTAGGGGAAACCAAAGTCAGGTCTTCTTGGATGACAAGGGAGATAGAGAATAGGATGAAACAAAAAAGAGATTGTATGATGCATGTCAGGTGAATTCTTCAAATTAGAACCAGGTTAATTACAATAAGATGAGATGGGAAGTGAAGAGGAAAATAAGACTGGCAAGGAGAAAATATGAGAACAGAATGGCAATCACTATCAAAGGAAACCACAAAATCTTCTACCGGAACGTAAATAGTAAGTGAGTAGTAAAAGGTGGGATGGGGCCTATTAGGGATCATGGGGGTGATACATGTTTAGAGGCACAAGGCAAGGCTAGAATATTTAATGAGTACTTTGTATCAGTGTTTACTAAGGAAGAGGGTACTGACAAAATATCGTTCGAAGCGGAGATGGTAGGTGTAATGGATGGGGTGAAAATTGAGAGGCAGGAGATACTGGAGAGGCTGATTATACATTGAATGGATATGTCACCTGGCTTGGATGGCTTGGATTCATGGTTGTTAAAGGAACTGGGAGTGGCAATAATGGAGAGACTTACCATAATCTTCCAGTCTTCCCTAGATACGGGGAGGTGTCTGGATAATTTGAAAGTGGCAAATGTGTAATTGCGTCTGGACAGGCCAGTCAGTGAACATCAATGGTGGATAAGGTTTTAGAAACAATAATCAAGGAAAAAAATCAACAAGCACTTGGAGAGGTTTGAGTTAATTAAGGATAGCCAGCACAGGTTTGTAAAAGGCAGATTATGCTTGACTAATTGAATATTTTAATGCGGTAACAGAGAAGGTTAATGAAGGGAATGTAATGGATGTTGTCTATATGGAGTTTAAGAAAGATTTTGACAAAGTACCACATTAAAAGGCTGGTTGACAAAATTGAGGCTCATAGAATAGGAGGGTCAGTGTTAGCTTGGATAAAAAGTTGGTTTAAGGACAGAAAGCAGCGAGTCATGGTAAATGGTTATTTTCCAGTCTGGTGAATGAGAGATAGTGGCTTGGATGTTGCTAGGACCACTGCTTTTTTGATATAGGTATATGACTTGGATGTTGGATACAGAGTAAAATTTCAACATGTGCTGATGAGGAGTGGCAAACGGTGATGCAAGTCGACTGCAGTGAGACATAGGTAGGCTAGCAGAATGAGCAGACAAGTGGCAAATGGAAGTGTGAAGTGATGCATTTTTGCAGAAGAGATGGGTCTTTGAAGGTGGCAGGTCATATTGAGAGAGTGGTCAGCAAAGTATACGGGATCTTGGGCTTCATAAATAGAGGTATTGAGTACAAAAGCAGGGAAGTTATACTAAACCTTTTAAAGCTCTGGCTAGGCCACAACTAGAGTATTGCATCCAGTTTTGGTCACCACACTTTAGGAAAGATGTGCAGAGAGGGTGCAGAGGCGATTTACCAGAATTGTTACAGGGTTGAGGGATTTTAGCTATAATGTTAGGTTGGAGAAGCTGTGGTTGTTCTCCTTGCGGAAAAGGAGACTGAGGGGAGATTTGATCATGGTGTAGATGATTATGGCAGGTTTGGATACGGTAGACAAAGAGAAACTGTGCACATTAGCTCTTGGTACAAGAACTATGGGAAGCAGATTTAAGGTTTTGGGCAAGAGATGCAGGGTGAATGTGAGGACAAACCTTTTTATGCATTGAGTGGTAATGACTTGAAAATCACTACAAGGGTGGTGGAAGCAAAGGCAATCAATAATTTCAAAAGGAAATTGTATGGACCCTTGAGGGAAATAAACTTGCACAGCTATGGGGATAGGGCGGACAAATTGGACTGACTGGTTTGCTCTATGAAGCGCCTGCACAGACTCAATGGGCCAAAATAACCTCCTTCTGTGCCATATATGACACTATGTCTCTAATGCTTAAAGGCAAATAAAACATTAATAAGATTAAATTTGGGTAATTGCATCAGTACCTTCCCATTCTTTGGTGATCCAAACAACATGAAACTAATCAATTTTAGTGATAGTTAGTGATAATTTTCCTGATGGGTATTCTAGTGTAGCTGGTTTCATAATATTTCTGAAGGGTGAAAATGGGAAATGTTGTGCTTTAGCTTGGGAAGCTATGAAACTAAAAAGAGTTGTTAAAAGTACTCTAGCTGCTGAAACACTGGTGCTTGTGGAGTCAGTGGATATGGGATTCTATTTGTCAAATATTTTAAGTGAGATTCTGTACAATGGTGTACTGAAGATAGTATAACTAGTGAATATTAGAGGGATAATTGTTCTTTGCTGAACAATATACAATCTACGAAAAGTGTGAGTGAGAAAAGGTTACAGATTGACCTTGATGGCTTGAAACAAATGCAAGAGAGAACGAAAATCTCTATAATGAAATGGGTGGATACAAGCCACCAACTGCTAGATTGTTTCATAAAAAGAAATGCATGTATGGAGAAAATACTCGGGGTTCTTGAGCAGGGGCATCTCACAATGTAATGCTTTGTACAGAATATAGAAGTCTTTGATTTTTTAAATCTTTGGTTGTACATATAAACTCTAATTTTTATTTAAAAAGAGAGAAGGGCATCAGTTAATTATATAGTAATTGAGTATTTAATTGTGTTCTGGTGGTGGGCATTAACTAGTCTTCACTTGTGCTTCTATAAATAGGAGCAGAGTGAAACTGGTTGTTGGGTTAGGAGGTGCATGTTTGTAATGTAGATCTCTAAAGATGAAAGCTTATAGAACTGTGTAAAGATTATGCTTCAGTTCTATCCTTCACCTCCTGACTTTCGGGAACAGAACACAGACCCCTTTGTACCAAAGATCAAGGAACCTTCATTCCATTGCTTTTGAATCTGGAACTTTGTCACCTTAAAATGATTGAACCAGCTTCCACATCAACAATAAAATGACCAGACATGCAAAGAACATGCCTTGAAAGCACAGTCTGCATGAAAATGACAAAAATGAACAAGGCTTTAACGTACACAAGAAAACAAATGATTCCATAATAAAACATCCAAGTGTCAACATTCTGGATTCTTTAATAGATGACTTCCTGGGTTCTCTGATGTGCAATAAATGCCGGCCGTACTTGAGCTGCCCATATTCCAAATAAATTAAAATAATTGCTGTTTCAGACTGAACGATCTTTACAATAATACTGCTTAACCACTGATCAGTTCTGTCCAGTCATGCATGACAAATTATTCACTAATAGCTGACATATACAAACTTGGAAAGTATTTCCCTTTTTTTGGTACAGCACTATTTTCTTTAAATAATTTTATCTCCTGACTTAATTTGAAAATAACACCTTTATTTCCTTCTTGATCATTATAAATGACCTGAATTCAGATGGAGGAAGAAGCATTTGTTTGCAAATGATATGAAACCTGGCAGCATAATAGATAGAGATCAGCATAATTGTTGACTTCAGGATGACATAGACAGGAAGGCGTGATGGGTATGGCAGATGGAGTTTAATGTGGTGAAGTGTGATGTTATGCACTTTAGGAGGACTAGATTGTCCTATTGAGAGAGATTGAGTAGAATGGGTGGGTATAAAGACTGGCGGAAGAACAGAGCAGAACAGAAAGTTTAAACTAACTTGGCAGGAGTGTGGGAACTAGGAGGTCATATTAGTGAGGAAAATCAAGGTGCATAGAAAATTGGGAAGGATAGACAGAACTAGAGTAGAGTAGGAAATAAGGTATTAGGTGGGGTCAGAGTAAGAGGGAATGTAATATGATATAAATTAGGTTTACTGTGCATGTATGTGAATACGCGGAGTGTGGTAAATAATGTTGATGAGCTGGAGGTGCAGATAGCCACGTAAAAATGTGATGATGTGGCGATAATGGCGACCGGCTCATAAAAGGGCAGGACTGGGTATTAAATATTCCTGGATACGGGTATCCATGTGCTGATTTCGATGACAGGATCACCATCATGGAAGGCATCAGACAGCATGGCGGAGAAAACATGTTAAAGAGGGTTGGTGCTAGCGCGCATCCCTGATTAACTCCATTAGTTACTGGGAATGGGTCAGAAGACTCACCTTCATTCAGGACATGCGCGAGAATGCCTTCATGGAACCATCGAACCATTGTGATGAATTTCTCAGGGCAACCAAACTTCTCCATTACCTTCCAAAGGCCCTCATGTCTGACTGTGTCGAAGGCCTTGGTCAGGTGAACTAATGTGGTGCAGAGTTCCATGTTCTGTTCTTCACATTTCTCCTGGAGCTATCGAACTGCAAACACCATATCAGTGGTTCCTTGACCTGTTCTGAAACCACATTGACTCTCTGGCAACAGATCCGAGTCAAGATGTTGCACTAAGTGGTTCTGGTGAAAATTTTGCTCGCGATGGAGTGAGATTTCTCTGTGATTGTGGCAAGATTAGTGAGTTCCTTTCAGCTTGTACAGGTAGACAATGGAGGCATCTTTGTATTCTTATGGGATGATTCCGTGCTCCCACATAGACTGAAGGAGTTCAGAGTAGGTTATAAAGTATTAACAGCAGCACAGATGAGTTGGGCTGAATGTCTGATTTCTGTACTGCATATTTGTAAATTTCCATATAAAATCCTTAGAAAGGATACAGAGGAGGTTTACCCAGATGTTACCAGCAATCAGGGACTTTAGTTATGAGGAGAGTTTGGAAAAATAGGACTGTTCTCCGTGCGACAGAGAAGATTATGTGGTGACCTAATAGAGCTTTTAAAGATGATGAGTGGTTTTACAGAATACATAGAAAATAACTATTCCCTCTGTTGAGTCGGTCAATAACCGATGATCATAAATTTAAAATAATTGGCAAAAAATCTAGAGGGGAGATGAGGAGACTTTTTTCACTCAGTGAGTTGTTGAGATCTGGAAGACTCTGCCTGAAAAAATGGTGGAAGCTGATTCCATAAATAATTTTAAAAGGGATTCGGACAAGTATGTAGTAGAAGGGTTTGAAAGAGTTAATGTTTGAGTCTGTGTGAGGAATACCTCCCACCATGATGATATAAGAGATCACATTTGAGAGAGACTGGAGGGCAAAGCAGCACGGCTTCTGAGGAGTCATATAGACTTATGTAAATCTGTCTATAGTTAAAAGGTAATAAATGAGTTAACATTACTGAAGACTCAGTAATCTCTCCTAGCTAGACTAACCAAATACACAAACGGTGGTAGATTAACCAAACATACAACGTTGAACTTAACAATGAGGATCTTACAGGGTTATGGCCAAAAAGCAGAGATGTGGGACTGTGCATGACTGCTCTTTTAAAGATCAGCATGAGAGGCTGAAAAGTCTTCTTCTGTGCTGCATGTTTCTATGATTCTGACTGATCCCTTAACCCTCCTCCTCTGAAGGAAATGACTTATACCCGTGCCTCGGAATAGTAGCTCTCCTCTAAGCGGCCATACCTCATCATGAGCTGAGACATTCAATATTGATAGGCTATTTGACAAGCACAATTATTTCATCAAGTATTGTGAGCTTTCACCCGCTTTCTAAAGGAGTGCACAAGATTCTATCCCTGTCCAACTCTACAAATATCCTGTAATCAACAGTGTGAGATGATAGGTTTATTAATAAGAATTCCAAATAAACTCACATGTTTAACAGCAAAACTACCATGTTTTGCACTGTAAGCAGACATGCCAATTCTAGCAATTTCTCAATCAAATTACAGTCTCACAAGAGCACTGTGAAGTCTTGGGATTTTTGATAGGTTTCTACATCGCCGGGGAACACATTTTCCAATCACACAAACATGAATAATTACCCAGAGGTAGGAGACTTCTTCGAAAATATTTAACTTCTGAAGGCACCAATTTAAACTGAAAATTCAAAGAACAAATTAAATATGTTACAATTGTTAAATCCTTAATCCCTTTGGTTGACTCCAGTGCAATCTCTGCACCTTTATACCTGATTAGAATTGAAATGAGGACAAGCCGGTAGCTAATACTGTGCATTTTCTGGTGTTCTGCTTTTGATTGCTGCTCCGGGAGCTGGGTTTGGACTGGTTGCTGACTCTCTGTCTGCTGATGAATGATGTTGTTATAAAGAGCACTGCTGCAAGACTCTGAAGCTGCCGCTAGCTTTTTTTTATATTGCACTTGGCCTTCGACCGATTCCTACAAAAAAACTCCCATCACTTTTAAAGAGTTAGGTATCCCGATACTGATAAAGGCTCAGCACACAGTAATCATATTAGCAGTTGTAGCATTACAATTACTGAAGTTTATAAATTTTCATACACCCAACTTTTGCATAAATTAGGCATAATATGACAACACGTTACAATCACATTAAATAAAAGCATATAAAATAGAAGATTTTATAGCATAAATCATTTTGTAATCAATGTTTTTTGATGAATTTCATGTAATTTGTTTCCACTTCTATAATTATAAATGGTAAAATACTGTATATGATTTTCCGACCAAAATATTCATCTAAACACAGGGAAAATAATTATTTTAGTGTCACATGATTTCAAGCTGAATTTAGTCATAGATTCATAGAGCCATTATGGAACAGAAGGAAGCCATTCGGCCCATTGAGTAGAGCAATCCAGTCAGTCCCATTGCCCCACTCTTTTCTCATAGCCCTGCACATTTATTTCCCTCAACGACATTACCATCACCGATTCCCCCACTATCAACATCTTGAGGGTTACCATTGACCAGAAACTGAACTGGACCAGCCATATAAATACAGTAGTATAAAAGAAAAATACTGCGGATGCTGGAAATCTGAAATAAAAACAAGAAACGCTGGAACCACTCAGCAGGTCTGGCAGCATCTGTGGAAAGAGAAGCAGAGTTAACGTTTCGGGTCAGTGACCCTTATATAAATACAGTGGCTACCACAGCAGGTCAGAGGCTACGAATTCTACAGCAAGTAACTCACCTCCTGACTCCCCAGACCCTGTTCACCATCTACAAATCAGGAGTGTGATGGAATACTCTCCATTTTCTTGAATGGGTGCAGCTCCAACAACACTCAAGAAGCTCAACACCATCCAGGACAAAGCAGCCTACTTGATCAGCATCCCATCCACCACCTTAAACATGCACTCCCTTTACCACCAATGCACAGAGTCACCAGTGTTTAGCAGCTACATGCTGCACCAGAGAAACTCGCCAAACTTCCTTTGACAGCACCTTCCAAAGAACGACCTCTAGCACCTAGAAGGACAAGGGCAGCAGAAGTATGAGAACACCACCATCTGCGAGTTTCCATCCAAGTCACACATCATCCTGACTTGGGACTGCATCACCATTCCTTCAGCGCCTCCCTAACAGTACTGTGCATGTACCTACACCAGATGGACTGCAGTAGTTCAAGAAGGCAGCTCACCACAACCTTCTCAAGGGCAATCAGAGATGGGAAATAAATGCTGGCCTTACCAGAGACACTCACATCCCATGAATGAATAAAAAAAATGTGCCTATCCAATTTCCTTTTGAAATCATTGACTGCCTCCACTTCTATCAGAGTTGTAGACAATGAGTTCCAGCTTATTACCACTTGTTACATAAAAAAGCTCTTCCTCACACACCCTCCTGTATCTCTTGCCCAAAACCTTAAATCTGTGGCCCATAGACCTTGAACCATTTGCTAATGGCAACAGCTTTTCTATGTCTACCTTATCGAAACCTGACATAATCTTGTACATTTCTATCAAATCTCCCTGAATCTGCTTTGCTCCAATAAAAACAACCCCAGCTTCTCCAACCTAACCTTGTAGTTAAAATCACTCATTGCTGGAACCATTCTGGTAAATTTCCTCTGCACTTGCTCAAGGACCCTCACATCCTTTCTAATGTGTGTTGACCAGAACTGGATGCAATACTTTAGTGATGGCCTAACCAGAGTTTTATAAAGGTTCAGCATAACTTTGCTGTTTTTGTACTCAATCCCTCTGTTTTTTTTAGAATTAGAACATTACAGCGCAGTACAGGCCCTTCGGCCCTCGATGTTGCGCCGACCTGTGAAACCATCTGACCTACACTATTCCATTTCCATCCATATGTCTATTTATGAAGACCAAGATCCCATATGCTTTGCCAACTACTCCCTCAATATATCCTGCCATCTTCAAATATCTATGTACATGAACTGCCAGGTCCCTCTGTCCCTGCACAGTGTTTATAACTGTGTCATTATATATATATCGCCCCTCCATATCCCTTCTGCAAAAATGCATCACTTCACGTTTCTCTGTATTAAATTTCATCTGCCTCTTGTCCACCCATTCTGCTAGTCTATCTATGCCCTGGTATCATCAGCAAATTTTGAAATTTTACTCTGAATTCCAATATCTAAGACATTTTTATACATATATAGTTATGACTGAGGTGGGAGGAGTCCACTGTCTTTTCAAGTCCCACTTCTCCACAGGTCACAACATATATTTTAAAAATGTTTACCCAGTTACCGATTCGGTCAATCATATACTCTGCTCTTTATCCCAGAATAAAATACACCAACCACTTTCCTGTAATAAACAACAAAATTATCAGCTTATTATCAAATAAGACTTATCCAGGAATGAAGCAAAGCATTAACACACAGATTGAAATACGAAAGTTCCCTTTTCAAATTCCCCACACACACACTGAAAAAAATGCAGAAATTCTCTCTGCAGAGGTATGTTACAAAAAAACCCATAAATGAATACTTTGGCCAAATACTTGCTAATTTTTGAAGACAAAATGAGAAGATATGGAAGGATGTCAATCATCCATTTCAGTCTGGTATCCTGGTACATGGTGACGAGTCACTGGGATCTTTTCTTAAGCAAATCATTTTAGGCGGTGTTGAGAATTAATCTGGCAGATTTCCCCAACTTCTCACGAGAAATGCCGCCCCAGAGATTTAACTCTCCCACACTGGATCTTTGCAGGGTTTCTTCAAAGAGGTAGATAAAGAGGAGAGCTGGGTGGTTTCTTTTTCCTTGGGAGGTAAAACACCAACTGCTTTCACACCCCAATTGAACTGAAAACAATATTCAAACCCCAAACAGAAAGTCAACCTCCTGACCTCCATAAACGTTGACATGTGGCTTCTCTGTAAACATCTTCCCAGGTCACCAAGGTTTCTATTGTTTATTGAGCTTAAAGCACATTATTTCCAGCACAGGTTGTTTTCAAACAACATCTCAAGTGTCCTTTCAGTGAATCTGGTAAAAAAAAACACACCAATGAAATCTTTTCAGTTTTAACACAAGTCCTCAAAAAATAAAGTATTAAAAAATGGAAGTACTTTTGTAACTATTATATATAAGCAGTGGTCCCAGCACTGATCCTTGTGGAACACTACTGTCTACCATCCTCCAGTCTGAATAACAACTATTTACCATGATTCACTGTTTTCTGTCCAGAGGTCAATTATTTTATCCAAGCTGACACTGAGCCTCCTATTCCATTAGCCTCAATTTTATGTGGTCCTTTGTCAAACATGTTCTTAAAATCCATATAGACAACATCCACTGCATTCCTTTCATCAAATTTCTCTGTTACTGCTTCAAAGATTTCAGTTAGATTGGTCAAGCATGATTTGTCTTGTACATATGTGAGCTGGCTCTCCTTAATCAACTCACACCTCTCAAAATGCCTGTTGACTTTTTTCCCTCGATTATTGGTTCCCAGCAGTTTCACAAAATCACAGAAGCACAGAACTGAGGGCACAGATTTTAAGTATTTAGTAAGAGAAGCAAAAGTAACATCATAAAAAACTTTTTCACTTAGCAAGTGGTTAAGGTCTGCCGGAGAGTGTGGTGAAGGCAGGTTCAATTGAAGCATTAAAAAGGGAATTAGACTGTTATATGAAAAGGAAGAATGTGCAGGGTTACAGGGAGAAGGTGGGAGAATGGCACTAAGTGAATTGTTCTTTCGGAGAGCCAGTGCAGAGACGACAGGCCACATGGCCTCCTTCTGCGCTGTAACAATTCTGTGATTCTATGATTTTGTGAAACTGCTGGACACTGATATCCTAAATGGGTTTAAAACAGCAAATCATTTAAACTTCTCCCAGTGCACAATACCTTTTCATTTACGAACAGATGTGATGAGTTGCACGGGAGACAATGATGTATCACTTAAGGCCGGATTTTGTTCTCATCCCGACGGCGTGTTTTGTAGCGGGCTGAGGTGGGGGGGGTGGGGGGGGGTGCCGGAGGATCAGGGCAGAATTGCCCGCCATGGAGCCCGGTGCCAGGAATCCGGGTTCCAATTCTCCTGGGGGCGGGATAGGCGGACAACGACCTTCCCACCCAGAGGCCAATTGAAACCCTTTAATAGCCTATTAACGGCCATTTAAAGGCCTCTTCCTACCGCTGCTGTGCGAGAAAATGAGGCACCCTACCTGTGGGCTTGGGGAGGAAAGTGTCCCTCCTTCGTGGGCAATTTGTGGCCCACGGAGTACCCCTCACGCCGAACCCCGGGAACAACTGTACCCCCCGGGACAGCCCCTCCCCCTGAACTGAACAACCACCACCCTACTTCCCCTCACCAGGGCCTTCTGGACTGGCCCTGACAACCACTTCACTTATCAGTGTTCCAGGGTTCCACCGCTGGGCCTGGGTCCGAGGCCTCTGCAACACCAACAGTGGCCATCACTCCCAGTGGCGCAGCCGATACTGCTGAGCTGCTAGCCCTGTGATTGGCCAGCAGCTCTTGGGGGCGGGATCCCTGTCCTGATAAATTCTTTAAAGGGGTGGGGATCCCACCTCCTTAAACATTGACTGTAAAAGACCGGAGGATCATTCTGGAGGGCTAAAAAAATGTAGAGGCGGTGTTCCCCCCAACATAATGGCCCAGCGCCAGGAGCCCCCCCTCCTGCATAAATTCCAGACTTATAGGGCTGGATTTTGTTTTCCCCCAGGCTTCAGGGTCTGTGGCAAGGGGGGCCTGAAGATGCCTCTGGGAGAGCGCCTGGCCCAATACTGCCGGCGGCAACGAGGCCTTGTGGCGGCCCCGCCCCCATCACTCGGCAACAGAACCGCTATTTAAATATTTAAATGAATTAAAAGTACTGAATTAATTATACTTACGTCGCTGCCTTCCATCCCACTGCGATCTTCGTGCCACTCGCCGGTACTCCCATGCCTTTGGATCCCTGTCCAGGGAAACAAAGCATCACACTGGTGGGGAGGGGGAGTTTCTCAGTGTATGCGGGGGGAAACAGGGTCAAAGTGACATCGTTGGTGTAGGTGATGGTAGGAAGGGTTTATGCACTTTTGGTGTGGGGTGGGGGAAGGTCAGGTGGACAAGGTAAGTGTTTTTTTTGCGGTGGAGTGGGCAAGCAGTTAATTTTATAGTTATTGGGGGTTTGGGAGAGGCCCACAATTAATGTATTTAATTCTTTTCATCAACTGTACCTTTAAATCTTTAAAATTAAAGGTAGGGTTCAATGCCCTTTAAAAATGGCATCAGCAACTGTGCACAGCAGCTGACACCATTGCCGGGGATGGACAGGCCACCTCCTCCACATGACTGGAAGGGGCAGGCCCCACCTGCCATTCAAATGATTCGCCGCACGGAAGATTGCAGCGGCTCCGCGACAGGCAGCTGGCGTGGGTGGGCTGCTGTTTTTTCACTCGGCAGCGGCGGGCACAGAAGATTCAGCCCTATAATTAAGATAGGGTGACTGAACACCTTGAAAGTTTTCAGTTCATTAGAAAGATCCAGCATTGATTTGTAAAGAGTAGGTCATACCTGACAAATTTGATTGAAATTTTTGAAGATGTAACTAAAATTGTGGACAGAGAAATATTTATGGGTGTTATTTACATGGACCTTCAGAAGGCATTTGATAAAATGCTGCTGGTTAAAGTTGAAGCTCATGGAGTTGAGGGCAAATTATTGACCTAGTTAGGAAATTAGCTGAGTGGAGAGAGGCAGAGAGTAGTGATAATGGGCAGGTACTCTGGCAGAATGTGACTAGTGGTGTCCTGCAATAATCTGCATTGGGGCCTCAACTATTCACTATATTCATTAACAACTTAGATGATGGGATAGAAAGTCACATTTCCAAATTTGCCAATGACACAAAGGTAGACGGTATTGTCAGCAGTGTTGATGGAAGCTTAAAGTTATTGTTAGATTAAGTGAATTGGCAAAACTATGGCAAATGGATTTCAATGCCAGCAAATGTGAGCTCATCTAACTTTGGCCTAACAAGGATAGAACAGGGTACTATTTAAATAGTGAAAAGCTAGAAACAATGGAGGTCCAAAGAGATGTGGGGGTCCAGATACACAAATCATTAAAATATCATGAACAGGTGCAGAAAATAATCAAAAAGGCTCATGGAACGCTGACCTTTATATCTCGAGGATATAAGGGTGGGTAGAAGTCATGCTTCAGCTATACAAAACCCTGGTTAGACCAGACCTGGAGTACTGTGATAAAAACAAGAAATGCTGGAACCACTCAGCAGGTCTGGCAGCATCTGTGAAAAGAGAAGCAGAGTTAACGTTTCGGGTCAGTGACCCTTCATCGGAACTGACAAATATTAGAAAAGTCACAGGTTATAAGCAAGTGAGGTGGGGGTGGGGCAAGAGGTAGCAAAGGAGGTCTAGATTGGACCAGGCCGCATAGCTGACCAAAAGGTCACGGAGCAAAGGCAAACAATATGTTAATGGTGTGTTGAAAGACAAAGAATTAGTACAGATTAGGTGTAAATACACTGAATATTGAACAGCAGCAAGTGCAAACCTGAAAACAAAACAGTGGGTAAGCAAACTGAACAAACTAAGATGAAATGAAATAAATGCAAAAATAAGGATTGTAAAAAATGTGAACATCAACGCAAGCTCGAGGAACAGCATCTGATTTATCGATTAGGCGCACTACAGCCTGCCGGACTGAACATTGAGTTCAATCATTTCAGAGCATGACAGCCCCCCATTTTACTTTCATTTTTAGTTATTTTTTCTTCCTTTTTTTTACATTCTTGTTTACATTTTTTACAATCCTTTTTTTTGCATTTATTTCATTTCATCTTAGTTTGTTCAGTTTTCTTACCCACTGTTTTTTTTTCAGGTTTGCACTTGCTGCTGTTCAATATTCAGTGTATTTACACCTAATCTGTACTAATGCTTTGTCTTTCAACACACCATTAACATATTGTTTGCCTTTGCTCCATGACCTTTTGGTCAGCTATGTGGCCTGGTCCAATCTGCACTTTCTCCTTTGTTATCTCTTGCCCCACCCCCACCTCACTTGCTTATAACCTGTGACTTTTCTAATATTTGTCAGTTCCGAAGAAGGGTCACTGACCCGAAACGTTAACTCTGCTTCTCTTTTCACAGATGCTGCCAGACCTGCTGAGTAGTTACAGCATTTCTTGTTTTTATTTCAGATTTCCAGCATCCGCAGTATTTCGCTTTTATACTGGGGTACTGTGAGCAGTTCCAGGCACTACACATTTGGAAGGAACAGCAGCATAGATTTACTAGAATGATGCCTGTACTCCAGGATTAAGCTATGTGGGGAGATTAAACAAACAAGGATCATAAAAACATAAAATGCTGGAACTACTTAGCAGGTCAGGCAGCATCTATGGACGGAGAAAGACAGTTAACATTTCAGGTCGCTGAGCTTTCATCAGTACTGGGAAAAATTAGAAATGTAATCAGTTTTTAGCTAGTGAAAGGGTGGAAAAGAACAACTGGGAAGGTCTGAGGTAGGGTGGAAGACAGGAGAGGTAAAATGACATGAGCTGGTGGTGCAAGGCCATAGAGAATGGCAATGGGACAAGTAAAGAAACCAATGATGTGTCTCTTCAGCATCTCCATCTCACTCTACCTCAAAGCTGTCCTGGTCCAGTTTTATTTCCTAAGAACTTAAGAATAGGAGCAGGAGTAGATCATACAGCCCCCGAGCCTGCTCCGTAATTCGATACAATCGTGGCTGATTTTCTGCCTCAATTCCACTTTCTTGCTCACTCCCCATAGCCCTCAAAACCTTGAGAGACCAAAAATCTACTTATCTCAACCTTAAATTTACTCAACAATGGAGCGTCCACAACCCTCTGCGGTAGAGAATTCCAAAGATTCACAAACCTTTGAGTGAGAACGTTTGTCTTATCACAGTCCTTTGACCCCTTATTCTGAGATGGTGCATGCCCCAGCCAGGAGAAACAACCTCTCAGTGTCTACCCTGCAAGCCCCTTCAGAATATTGAATTTAAAATGAAATCACCTCTCATTCTTCTAAACTCCAAAGCGTATAGAGCTAATTCACTCAGCCTCTCATCATAGGACAACCATTTCATTCCAGGAATCAGTCCAGTGAACCTTCACTCTCCTGCTTCCAATGCGAGATATAGGGCTGCATTTTATTATGGCGAGCTTCAAAGATGGTGGGGCACACGCGTGGGATTTGCTCCGTGGAGCCACCGTGATATTAAATGCAGTGGCTCATTTACATGGCCGGGGCGGATTGTCCCCCCCCCCCCTCACCCCAATGAGGTAGGAGGGGGCGGGCTTTATGTCCCCGGCAACGGCGTCCAGCACCACCGCACAGGCGCTGGCACCATTTTGAAAGGGCTTCAACCCCTTCCAATTCATTTAAATATTTAAAGTTACAGGCAGTGTAATTTTAAAATGAAAAACTTTATAGATGTTTCAATACCCTTGCCCAGCCCCCAAATGACAGAACAAATTATTACTTGCCCTCCCCGCAAAAAAAAACTTACCTTGCGATCCCGACCTTCCCCCCCACAAAGTTTGCAAACTTTGAACTTTACCCCTTCCCACCACCCCCTAGCCAATCAAAAAGGTTTCAGCCCACTCTCCCCACCCTGCCCTGGAAATTTATCTCCTCCCCCCTCCTCACCACTGCCCCACATCTGAACTCCAGTCGGAGATCCAAAGGCACGGGAGTCCCGGCAATGGACCGGAATATGGCAGCGGGATGGCCAACAGGAGCAGGTAGGTCATAAATTCATTAATTTAAATATTTAAATCCTGCTCCCGTCACCGAGCGGCAGGGGGGCCTCCACGAGGCCTCACCGCTGTCGGTAATATGGGGCGGGCCTTCCCAGTGTCGAGGCCCGTGGCGGGCCTCTCGCAAAGGCATTTTCCAGGCTCCCCCGCCACAACCCCCAATGTTGTGGGGGCCAGTAAGATTTTCTCCATGGAGACCAAAACTGCACACAGTACTCCAATTTGGTCTCATCAAAGTCCTGTCCAATTATAGAAAGACTTCCTTATTCTTATACTCCAATCCCATTGCAATAAAGGCTAATATGCCACTTGCTTTCCTAATTGCTTGCTGCTAACTTTCTGTGTTCCTTGTACGAGTACACCTAAATCCCTCTATAAGAGTTCTGGGTCTTCTAACTCTAAATTTGTGAGTCTTTACCTACTTAATATTAATTTGTCCTTTTGAAACTATAACCAGTGGCGCAGTGGTTAGCACTGCAGTCTCACAGCTCCAGCGACCCGGGTTCAATTCTGGGTCCTGCCTGTGTGGAGTTTGCAAGTTCTTCCTGTGTCTGCGTGGGTTTTCTCTGGGTGCACCGGTTTCCTCCCACAAGCCAAAAGACTTGCAGGTTGGTAGGTAAATTGGCCATTATAAATTGCCCCTAGTATAGGTAGGTGGTAGGGAAATATAGGGACAGGTGGGGATGTGGTAGGAATATGGGATTAGTGTAGGATTAGTATAAATGGGTGGTTGATGGTCGGCACAGACTTGGTGGGCCGAAGGGCCTGTTTCAGTGCTGTATCTCTAAACTAAACCATGCAGGCAATAAGAGATAATCGGGTGTCATAATATCAGGAAACATTTATAAAGTAACAAAATTAAGGCAGCGACTTTACTGGCTCAACGCAGATCTTGTCTCTGTATTTAGCATTGGGCGCAAGTCAACACATGGTCTCCTCTCTCTGTTACTTCGGGTCTCCAACTTCACACTCTGCGCTCCATGCTACTGGCAGCTAGTCTTTTTAACCCTTTCTGGTGCACTGCCCATGCTCATGATCAGTAGCATTCCGGGCTTCTGATTGGTTCAGGCAGTGTGTGACCAGTCTCTGTCTTTTTTCAAGAGTGGCAGCGACCTGTGGAATAGCACCGCTCATTATAGAATTTCTTTGTCCTTTCGTTAAATTCAATGGTTTTCTACTAAGATTATGTGGTGCCTCGTGATATGCAGTACCCATCATTGTAAAGTCTCTTTCCCCGTCCCCCCATTTATCAGAGATAAGAAAGCAGTGTAGGGTGCTATTCATTACTTTGAGGCTCTTCATTCTCCTTCTCATTAAAACAGGGCTTTTTCAAATCATTATAATGGTTGCAAGGACTGTATCACTAGTGTGGAATTTTGAAGGGACCTGCCAGTGCTTGGTATGAGTGAATTAAAAGTGAATAACATAAGAGTACATTACATAGCCTTAAGATTAATATAGAAATTACAAAACTATTTCAATCACGAAATCTGCACATAAAATGTATGAAAACAGCATATAACAACAATCAGTTTATAAAGATAAGGTAGCAAGATACACTTATGAACAACAGTAGGATACACTCAAATAGATTCTCATAAGTATGCAGAGCAAGATGCAAAAGACTACATTATTACACAACTAATTACAGAACGTAATTCTTAAGCTTACAGATCCAAAATGATCCAGAGGGCTGTTATATAATTCAAAAGAAAGTGACTGCTTCTTTTTAAGGCACTATTGTGTAATTAACAAGTTAATGTCTTATTAAAATAACTAAACTAAGTTAAAACATAGAACTCAAGGCTGAAGACTGATAGTTGTTTTATCACAAAAGAGGACACTATTAACTCCCCTTTTGAGTTCTCTGTATCAGTTTTAGCTGATAAGTTCTAATGGCTATGGAGTTTGCATCTGGACAAAGCCCCAGACACTGGACCATTCAACCTTGACTGTCTTCACAGCAATAACTCTGTAATTAAACCACAAAACTGTAGTTTCGCACATAGGCCTAGGCCATGTGGTATGTTTCACCTGTCAGATAGCAATGCAGCTACATCTTCACAGACAAAGATGCAGTCTCATGGGAACAGTGTCTGACATTGATTACAATCAAGTCAAATATAATATTAGGCTAATTGATTAATCAAAACATACTCATAATTTTGCATAGAACCACAGAACAATTACAGCACAGAAGGAGGCCATTCAGCCTGTCATGTTCGTGCCGGCTGAAAAATCTAGCCACCCAAACTAATCCCACCTGCCAGCACCTGGTCCATAGCCTTGCCGGTTACAGCACTTCAGGTGTATGCCCAGGTACCTTTTAAAAGAATTGAGGGTTTCTGCTTCCACCACCATTCCTGGCAGCGAAATCCAGACACCCACCACCCTCTGGGTGAAAATGCTTTTCCTCATGTCCCCTCTAATCCTTCTACCAATCACCTTAAATCTCTGCCCCCAGTAATTGACCTCTCCGCCCTCTGGGTGAAAAGGTTTTTCCTCATGTCCCCTCTAATCCTTCCACCAATCACCTTAAATCTCTGCCCCCAGTAATTGACCTCTCCGCGAGGGGAATCAGGTCCTTCCTGTCTACTCTATCTAGGCCCCTCATAATTTTGTGCACCTCAATTAAGTCACCCCTCAGCCTCCTCTGTTCTAAGGAAAATAACCCTAGCCTTTCCAATATTTCCTCATAGCTGCAACTTTCAAGTCCTGGTAACATTCTTGTAAATTTCCTCCGTACTCTCTCCACAGCAATTATGTCCTTTCTGTAATGTGGTGACCAAAACTGTATGCAATACTCCAGCTGTGGCCTTACCAGCATTTAATACAGTTCCAGCATTACATCCCAGCTTTTGTATTCTATACCTCAGCCAATAAAGGAAAGTATTCCATATGCCTTCTTCACCACTCTATCTACCTGTCCTGCCACCTTCAGGGACCTGTGGACATGTACTCCAAGGTCTCGCACTTCTTCCACCCCTCTCAATGTCTTTCCGTTTATTGTGTATTCCCTCACTTTATTTGCCCTCCCCAAATGCATTACCTCACACTTCTCTGGATTGAATTCCATTTGCCACTTTACCGCTCACTCAAGCAAACCATTGATATCATTCTAGAGTCTACGGCTATCCTCTTCATTATCAACTACACGGCCAATGTTTGTGTCATCAGCAAATTTCCCAATCATGCCTCCCACATTTAAGTCCAAATCATTAACAGACCACAAACAGCAAGGGACTCAACAATGAGCCCTGTGGAACACCACTGGAAGCAGCTTTCCATTTGCAAAAACATCCGTCGACTACTACCCTTTGTTTTCTGTCCCTGAGCCAAATCTAGATCCAATTTGTCACAATCCCCTGTATCCCATGGGCTTTCATTTTACTGACCAGTCTGTCATATGGGACCTTGTCAAATTCCTTACTAAAATCCACATAGACCACATCCACTGCACTACCCTCATCAAGTCTCCTTGTTACTTCCTCAAAAAACTCAATTAAGTTAGTAAGACTTGACCTTCTCCTAATAAATCCATGCTGACTATTCCTGATTAATCCGTGTCTTTCTAACTGGCTGTTTATCCTGTCCCTCAGAATTGATTTGAACAATTTACCCACCACCAAGGTTCATACCGACCGGTCTGTAATTATTCGGCCTAAGCTTCGCGCCCTTTTTAAACAATGGTACAACGTTCACAACCTCCAATCCTCTGGTACCTCACCTGTATCCAGTGAGGATTTGAAGATGATCCTCAGCACATCTGCTATTTCCTCCCTGGCTTCCTTCAACAACCTGGGATGCAATCCATCCAGCTCTGGCAGTTTATCCACTTTCAAGGATGTCAGACCCTCTAGTACTTCCTCTCTCATTATGCTTATCATATCTAATATTTCACACTCCTCCTCATTACCTACAATATTTGCCTCAACCCTCTCCTTTGTGAAGACAGAGACAAAAAACTAATTAAGAACCCTGCCCACATCTTCTGCATCCATGCATAAGTTCCCTCATACATCTCTGATAGGCCCTACCTGTTCCTTAATTATCCTCTTACTCTGAATGTACTGATAAAACATCTTCGGGTTGTCCTTGATTTTACCTGCCAATACTTTTTCATGTCCTCTCTTTGATTTTCTTATTTCCTTTTTTACTTCACCCCTGCACTTTCTATACTTTTCTACGCTTCCTATATGAAGATTTTTGTGATCATCATAAGCTTTCTTTTTTAGCTTTAACCAACCCTGTAAGCGTCTAGATAACCAGGGAGCCCTGGATTTGTCAGTATCACCCTTTATCATTGTGGGGACATTCCTACACTGTGCCTGTAGTATCTCACTTTTGAATGCCTCCCACTGGTTGGTTGGGGGACATTTGCATGTGTAGTGAACCAGGCCATGATCAAACCAGCTCCCCCAAAGGAAACTGAATTGGCAATGCAGGCAGATGACCATGATGTCTGTCTGTCTGAGACTTTCTTTGGAAAGTTAGAAGACCCAGGGAATGAGTTAAATAAATCTTCCCTAGCTGAGGCTTAACAAGCTGACCCAGTACAGAGAGGGTTAGCACAGGTTGCCCAGTCTGAAATTGAAGCAGAGGGAGTCCCTGCTTGCTACAATTTAAAGAATGAGGTGCTGATGAGGAAATGGAGTTCTCCTCACAGACCTGAGAGCAAGGAGTGGACAGTTGTTCACCAGTTAGTGGTGCTGCAGAGGTACCAGAAAGAACTATTAAGAATGGCCCATGAGATTACAGTGGCTGTACATGCTGGTATACAAGAAACCAAAGCCCGCATAAGACAGCAATTTGACAGGCCAAAACTCCACAAAGATGTGGTGGAGTACGGTAGGAGTTGCCACAGGTGCCAGGTTGAGAGGAAACCCCAACGTACAGTGAAAACCGCACCCCTAAGTCCTGTATCGGTGTTTGAAGGACCCTCCAGCACAGGGCAGGTGAACTGTCAGGGACCCCTGCCGACAACAAAAGGGAACAGGCAGGTACAAGGCTGGCAAAAAGCTTGAAAGGAAAGGGAAAAAAAGGACCAAGAGGACAGGTTAAAGGGAGTCCAGGAGGAATCCCAAAGGGAAACCCCAACTGTCTGGTCAGCCAACCCTGAAATGTTTGAAAATTTAGACTCCACATCCTCCAATGTAAATGCAGATACGAGAAGCACCACACCAGAGTTGCTAACAGCATTTACAGGCACCTTCAGAGACAAAGAAAGTCGTCAAGAAGGCAGAGAAACCGTGAGGGCAATGCCTCACCTAGGCGAAGTGCCACATGGGAGTGCAGTAGAATCTGCTGTGATGTAATGTAATTTTCCAAATTTGCAGATGACACAAAACTGGGTGGGAGGGTGAGTTGTGAGGAGGATGCAGAGAGGCTTCAGGATGATTTGGACAAGTTGAGTGAGTGGGCTAATGCATGGCAGATGCAGTATAATGTGGATAACTGTAAGGTTATCCACTTTGGTAGCAAAAACAGGAAGGCAGATTATTATCTGAATGGCAATAAACTGAGAGAGGGGAATATGCAGCGAGACCTGGGTGTTCTCGTACACCAGTCGCTGAAGGTAAGCATGCAGGTGCAACAGGCAGTAAAAAAGGCAAATGGTATAGAACATAGAACAGTACAGCACAGTACAGGCCCTTCGGCCCACGATGTTGTGCCGAACCTTTAACCTACTCTAAGATCAAACTAACTACCTACCCTTCATTCTACTATCATCCATGTACCTATCCAAGAGTCGCTTAAATGTCCCTAATGTATCTGCTTCTACTATCACCGCTGGCAGCGCATTCCACGCACCCACCACTCAGTGTAACGAACCTACCTCTGACATCTCCCCGAAACCTTCCTCCAATCACCTTAAAATTATGCCCCCTGGTGATAGCCTGGGAAAAAGTCTCTGGCTATCCACTCTATCTATGCCTCTCATCATCTTGTACCCCTCTATCAAGTCACCTCTCATCCTTCTTCGCTCCAATGAGAAAAGCCCTAGCTTCCTCAATCTTTCTTCGCAAGACAGGCCCTCCAGTCCAGGCAGCATCCTGGTAAATCTCCTCTGCACCCTTTCTAAAGCTTCCACATCCTTCCTATAATGAAGCGACCAGAACTGAACACAATTTTCCAAGTGTGGTCGAACCAGAGCCTTATAGAGCTGCAGCATAACCTCGTGGCTCTTAAACTCAATCCCCCTGTTAATGAAAGCCAACACACCATACGCCTTCTTAACAACCCTATCAACTTGGGTGGCAACTTTGAGTGATCTATGGACATGGATGTTGGCCTTCATAGCGAGAGGATTCGAGTACAGGAGCAGGGGCGTCTTGTTGCAATTATACAGGGCCTTGGTGAGGCCACACCTGGAATATTGTGTGCAGTTTTGGTCTCCTTATCTGAGGAAGGATGTCCTTGCTAAAGAGGGAGTGCAGTGAAGGTTTACCAGACTGATTCCTGGGATGGTGGGACTGATGTATGAGGAGAGATTGAGTTGGTTAGGATTATATTCACTAAAGTTCAGAAGAGTGAGGAGGGGATCTCATAGAAACCTATAAAACACTCACAAGACTTGACAGGGTAGATGCAGGAAGGATGTTCCCGATAGTGGGGGAGTCCAGAACCAGGGGTCATAGTCTCAGAATATGGGGTAAACCTTTCAGGACTGAAATGAGGAGAAATTTCTTCACCCAGAGAGTGATGAGCCTGTGGAATTCGGTACCACAGAAAGCAGTTGAGGCCAAAACATTGTATGTTTTCAAGAAGGAGTTAGATATAGCTCTTGGGTCTAAAGGGATCAAAGGGTATAGGGCGAAAGCGGGAACAGGTTACTGAGTTGGATGATCAGCCATGATCATAATGAATGGCGGAGCAGGCTCGAAGGGCCGAATGGCCTACTCCTGCTCCTATTTTCTATGTTTCTATGGACAAATACCTGCAAGCATGATTGTCCCAGAGGACAAAGGGAAGATTAGCAAGGAATCCACCCCTACAGTCAGGAGCAAAGGGAACCAACCATCCCCTAAGGTGAAAAGGCCTTGCATGACTCATCAAAGCACTGAAAGAGAATTTCTGGGTGGAACCACCCGCTGTCAACATTCATGAACAGAACTCCCACTTAGGGCTAAATAAATCCAACCCTCCCCCTGCAGACCTCAACAAGAACAAAGACACTTTAGGCAGTCATGGAAATGTGCAAATTGAAAAACTTCCCCAAAAAACACATTTATTGGGATGCCAAAAAGAGCAGTTTTAAAGCAGCACAGCTACCAAGAAAAGACAGGCTGTAACAACTGTTAGGATTTCTGAATGAATGAGAGAGATGCATGTGTGTTTCCCTGTTCTTCTCTCTGGTCCCTTTTAATGAAATGCTATTTTTAAAAAAATTGCATTTCATTCCACTGCGTGTGGAGGTGTCATGAAGATCCCCAGCTGCCAAGAATGAGGCATATATGAACATTCATTTTAAACTTTTGCTGGAGTGAAGAAATGACTTGTTTTACAAGAGATCACCAGACAGTTGGCTGGAGGATATTTGCATATGAAAAGACAGTGCTTGGAGAGACAAAAGAATTGTTCACTGATTCAAATAACAGAGATTGGGCTGAGCAATGGTAATCCACAACTTGTCGGGGTAAGAGACAGCATTACACCACCACCACCAATAACAACCCCCCGCCCCCACCAACAGCTTTGGAATCCACAAATGCAGGGGTGATTAAGCCATCTGGTCACATGACTAACCGGCTGGTCCAGGCTTTTGAACTAGACACAGGACAGTTTTGAACACAGACTGAACCTGGAACAAGACAGCCTCTCTCTTGGCTGGCTCTCTCTCACTTTCTCACAGGCCTCTGGACCCACTGAAGACACATAAACCTCAAGAGAGAAAAGACTACAACATCGAAACAAGTTATCGCGTGCACTGGGCCCCAATGAACAGCAAGACTTACCAGCAACCAAAGACTCCACATTGAACTCAAAGGACTGTAAATAACTACCAGAAACCGCGTTAAACTTTTCTCCTTTATTCTTTCTACGTTTTCTGTCTCTATTTGCATGTGTGTTTATCATGTATGCATGCTAGCGTGGTCACATTGAATATTTGTAGTCGTTAATTGAATTAGAGTTTAAGATTAATAAACATCCATCTTTCTTGTTTAAAGGTAAGAAAACCTGTCTGATTTATTTGCCTTTGAATTAGAAAACAGTGAACAAGGATTGACTGAGGGGGAGCTAAAAACACAGTGTTTTTAAAATTAAACCCTGTTATGGTTAGACCAGGAAAAGGCTGAGAGGGAACCCCGAGACCCCTGTCTCACCTGGTTGTACCAAGGGGGAATGTGAGGAAGAACATTTTTACACAGCATGTGCTATTGATCTAGAATTCTGCCGACAAGGGTGGTGGAAGAGGAGGCAGTGAATGATTGAATGGCTCTGCTGAGAGCTGGCATGGACTCGATGGGCTCCTTCTCTGCTGTTATGACACGATGGCCGGAATTTTTTGTTGGGTGGGAGGGCCCGCCCCCGCCCCCGCCCCCGCCCCCGCCCCCGCCCCCGCCCCCGCCCGCTGGCTGAAAAATCAGGGCGAGCCCACCTCTGCTGGGCCTGGGGAGCCAGGCTGGGACTTTTTGCTCCCCAGGCCCTTAATTGGTCTTGGGTGGGACTTCCACCTCCTTGAGGCAGGAAGTCCCGCTTAATAGATCTGCCGACCAGTCAGCGGGCCGCAGCTCTAAGTCCCAGCAGTGCCACTGAGAGCAGTGGCCACTGCTGGGACTAGACCCAGCCATCAGAGCAAGAGGAAGGATGGCCCTGCATGACAGGTAGGTTTTAGAGCCTCACTGGGGATAATCGGCCATGCCCCAGCGAGGCAAAGGGGATTGGTTAGAGGGGCGGATGGAGTGTTGTGCATTGGGGGTGGTTGGGTCTTCGGAAGCGGCCCTCCGTGGGGCACAGGGTGGATGAACAGGAAGCACCCCCCCCACCCCACAATCCACAGGAAGGCCGTCTGGTTTTACCAGGCAGGGTTCCTGAGGCTTTTGCTATCCGGCCGCTGAGGGGAAAATACCCACAGCAGTGGGAGGAGGCCCTTAAGTGGCAGTTAATTGGCCACTTAAGGGCCTTGACTGACCTGGTGCAGGTGGGCTGTTTCTTGCCTCCGCCACCCTGCGTAAAACTGCAACAGGGCAGGAGGGGTTTGCGAAAGCCCCCCACCACCTACTCAATTTTCGGCCCCACCCCACCACCAGCCCGCTCATTTCGGGGCCTTAAAATTCTGGCCCATGATTCGATGTGAACCAGATCGTTTAAAATGTTATATAAAAACAGAAAGTGCTGGAAATACTCAGCTGGTCTGGCAGCATCTGTGGAGAGGGAAGCAGAGTTAATGTTTCAGATCAGTGACCTTTCATCAGAACAGTTCATGGCCGAACTAATTACTCCACATTTCCACCTACCCCCGATAACCTTCCACCCCTTTGCTTATCAAGAATCTATCTACCTCTGCCTTAAAAAATATTCAAAGTCTCTGCTTCCACCGCCTTTTGAGGAAGAGAATTCCAAAGACTCACGATCCTCTGAAAGAATTTCTCCTCATCTCTGTCTTAAATGGGCGACCCCTTATTTTTAAACAGTGACTCCTAGTTCTAGATTCTTCCACAAGGGGAAACATCCTTTCCACAACCACCATGTCAAGACCCCTCAGGATCTTATATGTTTCAATCAAGTCGCCTCTTACTCTTCTAAATTCCAGCAGATACATCCCTAGCCTGTCCAATCTTTCCTCATAAGACAGCCCGCCCATTCCAGGTATTAGTCCAGTAAACCTTCTCTGCACTGCCTCCAATGCATTTACATCCTTCCTTAAATAAGGAGACTAGTACTGTACACAGTACTCCAGATATGGTCTCACCAATGCCCTGCATAGCTGAAGCGTAACCTCCCTAATTTTGTATTCAATTCCCCTTGTGATAAACGATAAGATTTTATTAGCTTTCCTAATTACGTGCTGTACCTGCATACTAACCTTTTGCGATTTATGCACTAGGACACCCAGACCCCTCTGCAGCTCTGCAATCTCTCACCATTTAGATAATATGCTTCTTTTTTATTCTTCCTGCCAAAGTGGACATTTTCCCACTTTCCCACATTATACTCCATTTGCCAGGTCTTTGCCCACGCACTTAACCAATCTATATCCTTTTGTAATAAAAACAAGAAATGCTGGAAATACTCAGCAGGTCTGGCAGCATCGGTGCAGAGACAAGCAGAGTTAACGCTTCATGTCAGAGACCCTTCTTCAGAGCTGGCAAATATTAGAAATGTAAAAGGTTTTAAGCAGGTAAAGCGGATGTGAGGCAAGAGATAACAAAGGTAAAGGTGTTGATAGGACAAGGTCACAGAGAATAACTGACCAGAAGGTCATGGAACAAAGGCAAATGGTATGTTAATGGTGTGCTGAAAGTTGAAGTGTTAGTACAGATAGGGTGTGAATGACTGTAAAGCACAGAGCACTCCAAGCACCAACATAAAAAAACCAAAACAGTGGGTAAGCACAGTGGAAACAAACTAACCAAACTGAAAAATCTAAAATAAAATAATCAAATAAAAAAGGAAAACGAAAAAAAGAAAAAATAACTAAGCATAAAAAGGGGGACCCGTCATGCTCTGAAATTATTGAACTCAATGTTCAGTCCGGCAGGCTGTAACGTGCCTAATCGGTAAATGAGATGTGTCTGAGTGTCTGAGAGTTGGCGCTGAGCCTCTGCAAGGTAGAGGTCGGTACGCAAGACAACAACAGCACCACCCTGATCTGCAGGTTTGATGACAATGTTGGGGTTAGACCTGAGAAAACGGAGTGCGACAAGTTCAGAGAGGGGCAGGATAGAGAGAGTGAGGGGGGGGGGCAGAGAAATTGAGACGGCCGATGTCTCGCCGACAGTTTTCAATTAAAAGATCAAGAGGCCAGAGGGGGCCAGGTAGAGGGGGAATGCTGGAGGCGGGCGAATGGGTCCGCTGGTCGAGGGGAGGACTCCTGGTCAAAGAAGTGAGCCCGGAGGCAGAGGCGCCGGAAGAAGAGCTCAACGTCATGCTGAGCATGGAATTCATTGAGGTGGAACATAAGGGGATAAAACTGAGACCTTTGCTTAGTACAGAACGTTCAGCGTCAGAGAGAGGAAGGTCAGAGGGTATATTGAATACACGGCAAGGGGTCAGATCAGAAGGGGTGGTGTCAGAGGGAAGTGAAGGGGAAGAAGGATCTGGAGGGCCATTAGTCCCCATCAGCTGCTGGAGCTTACGTTCTTTAACACCTGAAAGAAAGAAAAAAAGTTTTTTGTTAATGCATCGGATGAGACAAAGGATGAAATGAAACTGTGGAGTAGGACAGCTTTGAGATAAGGTGAGGCGGTGCTTCTGGAGAGAGAGGTCCAGTGTGTACATGTGGTGGTGCATGGAAGTGAGTGTGGATCTCAGGATACGGCGAGAACAGCAGTTCGAGGAACGTTGTATTTCTCGGAGATAGCTGTAATCCTGGGTGGATTCAAAACACAAAGGATGAAACTTCAGTTGGAATCTACATGGAATAGGTTGGAGCCGGAGACAGTCACTGAGGAAGGAGATGTGGCTGTGAAAACGAGTTTGGGTAGACACTTTATCAAACACCAGGAGGGAAATAAAAAGCAATGAAGCTGAACAAGGTCAAAAAGACAAACAAAAATCCCTTCGGAGAGAAGAGCAGAACTTTTTCAACGTAGGCATTCCTGTAAGAGAAGTACCAGTGAATTAAACACTAAAATAAAAGCAAAATACTACAGATGCTGGAAATCTGAAATAAAAACAAGAAATGCTGGAAATACTCAGCAGGTCTGGCAGCAATTGTGCAGAGAGAAGCAGAGTTAACGTTTCAGGTCAGAGACCCTTCTTCAGAACTGGCAAATATTAGAAATGTAATAGGTTTTAAGCAAGTAAAGTGGGGATGGGGCAAGAGATAACTAAGGTGAAGGTGTTGATAGGACAAGGTCACAAAGAATAACTGACCAGAAGTCATGGAACAAAGGCGAACGGTATGTTAATGGTGTGCTGAAAGACTAAGTGTTAGTGCAGAGAGGGTGTGAATGACTATAAAGCACAAAGCACTCCAAGCACAAACATAAAAAAACACATGAAAAAAAACCAAAACAGTGGGTAAGCACAGTGGAAACAAACTAAACAAACTGAATATCCAAATAAAAAAGGAAAACGAAAAAAAAAAATAACTAAGCATAAAAAGGGGGACCCGTCATGCTCTGAAATTATTGAACTCAATATTCAGTCCGGCAGGCAGTAACGTGCCTAATCGATAAATGAGATGCTGTTCCTCAAGCTTGCGTTGATGTTCACTGGAATACTGCAGCAATCCCAGGGCAGAGATGTGAGCATGAGAGCGGGGGGCGGGTGGTGGGTGTTGAAATGGCCAGCAACCGGAATAACGGGGTCATGCTTATGGACTGAGCGGAGGTGTTCTGCAAAGTGGTTACCCAATCTGCATATGGTCTCCCCAATGTAGAGGAGACCACATTGTGAGCAGCGAATACAGTATACTAAATTGAAAGTACAAGTAAATCACTGCTTCACCTGAAAGGAGTGTTTGGAGCCTTGGATAGTGAGGAGAGAGGAGGTAAATGGGCAGGTCTTACACCTCCTGCGATTGCAGAGGAAGGTGTCATGGGAAGGAGACGAGGTGGTGGGGGTAATGGAGGAGAGGACGAGGATGTCGCGGAGGGCACGATCCCTTCGGAATGCTGACAGGGGAAGGGAGGAGAAGATGCATTTTGTAGTGGCATCACGCTGGAGATGGCGGAAATGGCGGAGGATGATCCTTTGGATCTGAAGGCTGGTGGGGTGGAAAGTGAGGGCAAGGGGAATCCTGTCACGGTTCTGGGAGGGAAGGGAAGGGGTGAGGGTAGAGGCACGGGAAATGGGCCGGATATGGTTGAGGGCCCTGTCAACCACAGTGGAGTGGGGGGGGGGGAATCTTCGGTTGAGGAAAAAGAAAGACATATCAGAAACGCTGTTGTGGAAGGTAGCATCATCAGAGCAGATGCGTCAGAGACGGAGAAACTGGGAGAATAGAATGGAGTCCTTACAGGAGGCAGGGTGTGATGAAGTGTAGTCGAGGTAGCTGTGGGAGTCAGTGGTCTTATAATGAATATTCGTAGACAGTCTATCCCCAGCCTATCCCCTATCCTCAACCGAGGATTCCCCCCCACTGTGGTTGACAGGGCCCTCAACTGCGTCCGGCCCATTTCCCGCACCTCTACCCTCACCCCTTCCCCTCCCTCCCAGAGGGCATCTTCCCCTCCCTTCACCTGTCAGCATTCCGAAGGGATCGTTCCCTCCGCGGCATCCTCGTCCACTCCTCCATTAACCCCACCACCCAATCCCCTTCCCACGGCACCTTCCCTTGCAATCATAGGAGATGTAATACCTGCCCATTTACTTCTTCTCTCCTCACTATCCAAGGCCCCAAACATTCCTTCCAGGTGAATCAGCAATTTACTTGTACTTCTTTCAATTTATTATACTGTATTCGCTGCTCACAATGTGGTCTCCTCTACAAATGCAAATTGGGTGACCGCTTTACGGAATACCCCCACTCAGTCCGCAAGCATGAGGGGCGGCACAGTGGCGCAGTGGTTAGCACCGCAGCCTCACAGCTCCAGCGACCTGGGTTCAATTCTGGGTACTGCCTGTGTGGAGTTTGCAAGTTCTCCCTGTGTCTGCGTGGGTTTTCTCCGGGTGCTCCGGTTTCCTCCCACAGCCAAAAAAAGACTTGCAGGTTGGTAGGTAAATTGGCCATTATAAATTGCCCCTAGTATAGGTAGCTGGTAGGAAAATATAGGGACAGATGGGGATGTGGTAGGGATATGGAATTAGTGCAGGATTAGTATAAATGGGTGGTTGATGGTCGGCACAGACTCGGTGGGCCGAAGGGCCTGTTTCAGTGCTGTATCTCTAAAACTAAAAAACTAAAACCCCGAGCTTCCGGTTGCTGGGCATTTCAACACTCCTCCCTGCTCTCATGCTCATATCTCTGTTCTGGGATTGCTGCAGTGTTCCAGTGAACATCAACGCAAGCTCAAGGAACAGCATCTCATCTACCGATTAGGCACACCATAGCCTGCCGCACTGAACACTCAGTTCAATAATTTCAGAGCATGACGGGTCCCCCTTTTTACGCTTAGTTATTTTTTCTTTTTTTCGTTTTCCTTTTTTATTTGGTTATTTTATTTTAGGTTTTTCAGTTTGTTTAGTTTGTTTCCACTGTGCTTACCCACTGTTTTAGTTTTTTTCATGTGTTTTTTTATGTTTGTGCTTGGAGTGCTCTGTGCTTTATAGTCATTCACACCCTATCTGTACTAACGCTTTGTCTTTCAGCACACCATTAACATACCATTCGCCTTTGTTCCATGTTCCTTCTAGTCAGTTATTCTCTGTGACCTTGTCCTATCAACACCTTCACTTTTGTTATCTCTTGCCACACCACTGCTTTACTTGCTTAAAAACTTTTACATTTCTAATATTTGCCAGTTCTGAAGAAGGGTCTCTGACTGAAACGTTAACTCTGCTTCTCTCTGCACAGATGCTGCCAGACCTGCTGAGTATTTCCAGCATTTCTTGTTTTTATTTCAGATTTCCAGCATCTGTAGTATTTTGCTTTTATATCCCTTTGTAGCCTCCTCTTCACAATTTATGTTCCTACCTAGTTTTGTGTCATCAACAAATTTAACAACCATACTTTCGGTCTCTTCATTCAAGTCATTTATATAAATTGTAAAAAGTTGAGGCCCCAGCACAGGTCCCTGTGGCACACCACTCGTTACATCTTGCCAACCAGAAAATTACCCATTTATTTTTCTTCTCTGTTTCCTGTTAGCTAACCAATCTTCTATCTATGCCAATATGTTACCCGCTACACCATGAGCTTTTATTTTCTGCAACAACCTTTGATGTGGCACCTTCTCAAATGCCTTCTGGAAATCAAAGTACAATACATCCATTGGTTCCCCTTCATCCACAGCATATGTAACTCCCTCGAAGAACTCCAATAAATTGGTTAAACATGATTTCCCTTTCACAAAACCATGTTGACTCTGCCTGATTGCCTTGATTTTTTCTAAATGCCCTGCTACAACATCTTTAATAATAGCTTCTAACATTTTCCCTAAGACAGATGTTAAGCTAACTGGCCTATAGTTTCCTGCTTTCTGTCTCCCTCCCTTTTTGAATAAAGGAGTTACATTTGCTATTTTCCAATCTAACGGAACCTTCCTCGAATCTAGGGAATTTTAGAAAATTTAAACTAATGCATCAACTATCTCACTGGCCAATTCTTTTAATACCCTAGGATGAAGTCCATCAGGACCGAGGGACTTGTAAGCCTGCAGTTCCAACAATTTGTTCAGTAACACTTCCCTGGTGATTGTAATTTTCTTGAGTTCCTCCTCCCTTCCATTTCCTGATTTACAGCTGATACTGGGATGTTACTTGTATCCTCAATAGTGAAGACCGTTGCAAAATATTTGTTTAATTCATCTGCCATCTCTTTTTTATCTATTATTAATTCCCCAGATTCACTTTCTATAGGACAAATGCTCACTTTGTTAACTCTTTTCTTTTTTAACTATCTATAGAAACTCTTACAATCTGTTTTTATATTTCTAGCTAGCTATCTCTCGTACACTAATTTTACGTTCCTTATCAATCTTTTAGTCATTCTTTGCTGTTTTTTATATTCTGTCCAATCTTCTGACCTGCCTCCCATCTTTGCACAATTATCGGCTTTTTCTTTAAGTTTGATACTATCTTTAACTGTTTTAGTTAACCACGGAGTGTGGGTCCCACCCTTGGAATTTTTCATTCTCGTTGAAATGTATCTATTCTGTGTATTCTGAAATATCCCTTTAAATGTCTGCCACTGCATCTCTAATGACCTATCCCTAACCTGATTTGCCCATTCACTTTAGCTAGCTCTGCTTTCATGCCCTCATAATTTCCCTTATTTACGTTTAAAATACTAGTCTTGGACCCACTCTTCTCTCCCTCAAACTGAATGTAAATTTCAATCATATTATGATTGCTGCTACCTAGGGGCACCTTAACTATGAGGTCATTAATTAATCCTATCTCATTGCACAATACCAGGTCTAGTATAGCCTGCTCTCTGGTTGGCTCCAGAACATATTGTTCCAAGAAATTATTCCAAAAACATTCTATGTACTCCTCATCTAGGCTACCTCTGCCCATCTGATTTTTCCAGTCTATATGTCAGTTAAAATCCCCCATAATTATTGCTGTACCTTTCTGACAAGCTGCCATTATTTCTTCCTTTATACCCTGTCCTACAGTGTAGTTATTGTTAGCTGGCCTGTATACTACTTCCACAAGTGACTTCTTGCCTTTATGATTTCTCATCTTTACCCAAACTGTTTCTACATCCTGGTCTCCTGAACTTAGGTCATCCTTCTCTATTGCACTAATACCTTCATTACTTAACAGAGTTATGCTTCCACCTTTTCCTAGCTTCCTGTCCTTCCTATATGCCATGTACCCTTCAATATTCAAGTCCCAATCTATGTCATCCTGCAGCCACGTCTCTGTAATGGCTATCAGATCGTACTTATTTATTTCTATTTGCACTCTCAATTCACCTGTTTTATTTTGAATGCTACGTGCATTCAGATGCAGAGCCTTTAGTTGTGTCCTTTTATTATTTTTGTAACCTTTAGCCTTTCTGTTGATTTACTCTTAGATCTGTATGCTTTGTCCCTTCCTGTCACAGTCTGTTTGTCATTTCCCATATTGATACCTTTCTCTCTTGCCTTGCCTCTACTCCTTGATTTACCATATCTTCCCAAATTTGATCCCTTGCCCCCACTATTCAGTTTAAAACCTCTCTACTTCCCTAGTTATGTGGCTCGCTAGAACACCGGCCCCAGCACGGTTCAGGTGTAGACCATCCCAATGGTACAGCCTCTACTTTCCTCAGTACTGGTGTCAGTGCCCCACGAACCGGAACCCACTTCTATCACACCAGTCTTTCAGCCATGCATTAATTTCTCGAATCTTATTTGCCCTCTGCCAATTTGCATATCGCTCAGGTAATAATCCAGAGATTATTACCTTTGAGGTTCTGCTTCTTAATTTGGCACCTAGTTCCTCATATTGACTATGCAGAACCTCATTAAACTGCTTTTGGCATTGAATCTATGAGTGCTGCTGACCTCCTGGGCAATTTCCAGCATGTCACCTTTGTTTCACCGGTAAGCTTCTTCCTCAGTTTTTTAATTCCTTCATGGGATATGAGCATCAGTGGCAAGGCCAGCATTTGTTGCCCATCCCTAATTGCCCTTGAGAAGGTGGTGGTGAGTTGCCTTCTTGAACCGTGGCAGCCCATCTGGTGTGGGTGCACCCACTGTGCAGTTAGGGAGGGAGTTCCAGGATTTTGATGCAATGACAGTGAAGGAACTATGATATATTTCCAAGTCAGGATGGTTTGTGACTTGGAGGGTAACTTGCAGGTGGTGGTGTTTCTATGTGTCTGCTGTCCTTGTCCTTCTAGGTGGAAGTGGTTGCCGGTTTGGAAGGTGCTGTCAAAGGAGGCGTGGTGAGTTGTTGCAGTGCACCTTGTATATGGTGTACACTGCTGCCACTATGCATCGGTGGTGGAGGGAGTGAATGTTTAAGGTGGTAGATCAAGGGTGCTGATCAAACGTGCTGCTTTGTCCTGGGTAGTGTTTAGCTTCCTGAGTGTTGTTGGAGCCAGACTCATTCAGGCAAATGGAGAGTATTCCTTCACACTGCTGACTTGTGCCTTGTAGATGGTGGACAGGTTTTGGGGAGTCAGGAGCTGGTTTAATCGCCACAGAATTTCCAGCATCAGGCCTGCTCTTATAGCCATAGTATTTAAGTGGCTGCTCCAGTTTAGTTTCTGGTCAATGGTAACTCCCAGGTATTGGGGATTCCGCGATGGTAATGCCATTGAACATCAAGGGGTGATGGTTAAATTCTCTCTTATTGGAGATGGTCATTGCCTGGCACTTGTGTGGCATGAATGATACTTGCCACTTATCTGCCCAAGCTTGAATGTTGTCCTGCTCTTGCTGCATATGGATCTCAGCACGAGCCCTTACAGTCCCCAGCATCACATGAGGCATGGCCTTTTAACAGGTGCACTCCATTCTGTCAATTTGTATTGTTCTATTCCCAACTCCAAAATCCATCTAATTTCATGTTTGAAATGTCCCTTTAAATACTGGCATCGAAATTGACTCCTGTGGGTTGACATCATGCCCATCCAAGCCAATTCACCAGGAAACCCAGAAAAGCCACTGACAGACCACTGCACTTATTCTGGGTTTCTCGCATGCTACTGGCTCTCTTCCTGCTGCCATCATATCAGGTTCTTAAAATCCAGGCCTCGGTTTTTTTTTTTGGTTCCAGCATTTTCTCCCCAGGAACTCTCCCTGAATTACTCTTTTCCATATCACTTACTATCTTAGATAGCTCCACAAGATCATTCCCAGATGCCTTCTATCCAGGTTGAAAAGCTCAAGTCTCTGGAATCTTTCTTCATCACCCAGACCTCTGACACAAAAGGCTGAATTTTCAGGTCTCACCAGTTGTAGAGCAAATTAAGGCCAATTAGGTGGTTCAGGAGTTCGTGAAGAGCTCATTAAATAGGGGTGTTGATATTTTTATAGGAATGCATGGGCTGCATGCACTTTCTGGAGCAGCCCAGGTGAAGGGAGGTGAGTACAGTGTAGGGGGCCAGTCATTCCCCCGGGAATTACCTTGGACCCATAAAAAGGTGAACAGCACAGAGGGGAACATGCCCATTGACAAACAGGTGCTCTTGGTGCAGCGCAGGTGTTGGGGAGAGTGGCCAGTAAGCACTTGGGCAGTGCTGGGGGGTCTTCATCCTTTTGACATCGTGAGGTCAGAAGAGCAGGCGGTAAAGCTGCCACGGACAATTGGGTGGCCAGCTGACCACAAGGAAGGCAACAAAAAGCAAAGGGGGTACCACTCTGACGTTGGGCATAGTGGCAATGAGGAGAAACTTCCTACGCAGGAAAGGCGGAGCCCTGGTCATCAGGAGGGCAGGGAAGAGGAATGAGGGGCAAGAAGGACACAGAGGCCAAAAGTTCTCTATAGGATCTACCAATAAAGACAGAGCTACCTGGATATGACCGAGAACCAGTGCCTCAGGAGACTGGGATTATCCAGGCAGATGGTCTCAGACATCTTTGCTGAAGACTTTGTACCTCGCAGCACTTGTCGCCATGCCCCGCCAGTAGCCGTCAAAGTCGCTGTGGCCTTGAACTTCTTAATTTCTGGCTCCTTCCAAAGATTAACTTCAAACTTGGTGGCACCTCGTAAATGGCTGCACACCACTGCACGTCGCAGGTCACTGATGCCCTATTTGTCAGGGCTGGACAGAACATTCAGTCCACGACAAATGCAGGCTGGCAGGCACAGAGGGCAATGGGTTTTGCTGCCATCGCTGGACTCCTGCAGGTGCAGGGCATCATTGATGGAACCCCTATGGCCTTCAAGGCACCCAGTGAGGTTCCTCAACAGGAAGGGCTTCCACTCCCTCAACGTTCAATTGGTCTGCAACCACAGCAAGAGCTTCCTGCATCTGTGAGCTTGATTTCCTGGCAGCTGCCATAACTCCTCTATCCTCTGCCAATCCAGACTGTCACTGCTCTTCACTCCAACCCCCAATGTCCATAGATAGATCCTCGGGGACAAGAGATATCCCTTGAAGAGATGGCTACTCACCCCTCAACAAAACCCCCAGACAGAGGCATAGAAGCAGTACAAGCAATGCCACCTGCTCACTTGGACAACCATTAGGAAGGCTATCAGGCTTCTGAAGATGCAGTTCCACTGTCTGGACTGGTTGTGTTGCGCCTTCCAATACAGTTCTGCAAGGATCTCCCTCATTGTGGTGGTCTGTTGCGCTCTCCATGGCATAGCCCTCACAGAGGTATGGACGTCGAGGACAGTGACTCCCTGGAAGGAGACAGCTCATTGGAGGAAGAGAAGGAACAGGAGGTGGGAGAGGAGGAAGAATGCAGAACACTGAGGTTTTTTGGCTGCACAGGGAGGTGGTCAGGCACGGCACAGGCACGAAGGTCTCATCAGGATGCCATGAATGTCCATGCTCATTTGATTCAGGAGCATTTCAACTGAGCCCCTCTGACCTAGGATGAATGACATTGTATGCAAGTCATTCTGAGGTACCTGTGCTAACGCATCCATTGAAGACACAGCCTGGAAAATCTAAACACTTACTGCCAATGAAGAATGCATATCTTTCCAGAGGCTTTGTCATCACCATTGAGGAACCATTCTTCACCACTTCATATCTCATTTCTTGTCGTTGCCATCAATAAAAAGAGTCCCGGATTTGTGGCTTAAAGTGTTATTATTTACATTGACCCACTCAGTGCACCACCAATGTGGCAGCCTCCATGTTTGGCCACTTCTATGCGGTGCTCCCCTTGTGGCCTCACAGAAGGTGGAGGCAGTCCTGCTCACTTGCCTTGCCTTAGAAACATAGGAACATAGGAGCAGGAGTAGGCCATTCAGCCCATCGAGCCTGCTCTGCCATTCAATATGATCATGGCTGATCATTCACTTAAATGCATTTTTCCCACACTATCCTCATATCCCCTTATTTGTATTTAGAAATCTGTCAATCTCTGCTTTAAACATACTCAATGATGGAGCTTCCACAGCCCTCTGGCATAGAGAATTCCAAAGATTCACAACCCTCTGCGTAAATAAATTTCTCCTCATCTCTGTCCTAAGTGGCTTCCCTCTTATTTTGAAATTGTGTCCCCTGGTTCTAGACTCCCCAGCCAGGGGAAACATCTTACTTGCATCTACCCTGTCTATCCCTTTTAAGTATTTTGTAGGTTTCACCAATCAAGGCCAATTAATGTGATTCAGGAGTTCATGAAGAGCTCATTAAATGGGGGTGTTGATATTTTCATAGGAATGCATGGGCTGCATGCACTTTCTGGAGCAGCCCAGGTGAATGGAGGTGAGTACAGTGTAGGGAGCCAGTCATTCCCTAGGGAATTATCTTGGACCCATAAAAAGGTGAACAGCACAAAGGGGGACATGCCCATTGACAAACAGATGTCCTTGGTGCAGCGCAGGTGGTGGGGACAGTGGCCAGTAAGCACTTGGGCAGTGCTGGGGGATCTTCATCCTTTTGACATCATGAGGTCAGAAGAGCAGGTGGTCAAGCTGTCACTGACAATTGGGTGGCCAGCTGACCACAAGGAAGGCAACAAAAATAAAAGGGGGTACCACTCACACTTTGTGGTCCCATTCTCATTCTTCCAAACTCTAGAGAATACAGACCCAGTTTCCCCAATCACTTTTCATAGGACAGTCCTGCCATCCTGGGAACAAGTCTGGTGAACCTTCGTTACACTCCCTCTATGTTAATAATGTCCTTCCTAAGGTAAGGAGACCAAAACTGCATACAGTACTCCAAGTGCGGTCTAACCAAGGTTCTATACAATTGAAGCAAGACTTCACAACTCCTGTACTCAAATCCTTTCGCGATAAAGGCTAACATACCATTAGTCTTCCTAATTGCTTGCTGCACCCGCATGTTAGCTTTCAGTGGACACCAGGTCCCTTTGTACATCTACACTTTCCAATCTCTTACTATTTAAGAAATACTCTGCACATCTATTCCTCCTACCAAAGTGGATAACCTCACATTTTTCCACATTATATTCCATCTGCCACATTCTTGCCCACTCAATAAGTCTGTCCAAATTCCCTTGAAGCCCCTTTATGTCTTCCTCACAACACACATTCCTACCTAGTTTTTTTATCATCCATGAACTTGGAAATACTACATTTGGTCCCCACATCCAAATCATTGATATATATTGTGAACAGCTGGGCCCAAGCACTGATCCCTGTGGTACCCCACTAGTCACAGCCTGCCAACGCAAGAATGACCAGTTTATTCCTACTGTCTACTTTCTGCCTGTTAACCAATCCTTAATCCATGCCAGTATATTACCTCATATCCCATGTGCTTTAATTTTGCTAACAAACCTCCTGTGGGGGACTTCATCAAAAGCCTTCTGAAAATCCAAGTATACCACGTCCTCCCCTTTATCAATCTGTTAGTAACAACCTCAATAAACTCCAACAGGTTGGTCAAACGTGATTTCCCATTCATAAATCCATGTTGACTATGCCCAATCAGATCATTATTATCCAAGTGTCCATTTATCACATCCTTTAGAACAGATTCTAGTATTTTCCCAATGACTGATATAAGGCTAACAGGTCTGTAAATCTCTGTTTCTCTCTCCCTCCCTTCTTAAATAGTGGGGTGACATTTGCAACCTTCCAATCTGCAGGAACCACTTCAGAATCTATAGAATTTTGGAAGATGATCACCAATGCATCCACTATCTCCATAGCTACCTCTTTCAACATGCTGGGATTTAGAATATCAGGTCCTGGGGACTTATCAAACTTCAGCCCCATTAATTTCTCCAATACAACATTCTTACTAATACTAATTTCCTTCAATTCCTCATTCCCTCTCATCCTTTGGATCTCTAATTCTGGGAGATTTTTTGTATCTTCCTCAGTGAAGACAGACCCAAAGTCATCATTTAGTTTCTCTGCCATTTCTTTATTCCCCATTATAAATTCTCCTGACTCTGCCTGTAATGGACCCACATTTGCCTGAGCCAAACAGTTGCTTTTATTTTGAGGTTGAGATGCATGTCACAGTCATCCCCTTGTGGAGGTGCTCTTGGGGGCATCTTCAGAGGCTGCTGACCCTGCATCATTTGTAGGGGCAACCTCCGTTACTTGGCCCAGCTGCACAGAGTCTCCCACTATCGGAGGAGCAGAAGAGGCTGAGGATGATGAAGATGCCCCTTGAGGGGTGATATCCTCCTCTTCCTCGGTGACATCTCAGCCCTTGGTGGGCACTCTGGATGGTTGTGGGGGGCACCAGCTGGACGCAACTGCATTCGCTCCAAACCTCTCTGCACTACTAGCGCCACTGGCTGGTCCAGGCTATGCAGTGTGGTATGCATCCTGGGTAAGTCTTTGTGCAGTTCTGCATGCACTCTGAGTGCAGCTGCATATGGCTTTCCAAGAGGTTGGCCACTTTCTCTATGGAGGTGCTCATATGCTCATCGTCCTGAGCCATGGTGGCACACATGAGCTGGATGGACTCTTCTATTTGCTGCCAAGACCCCGCATGACCTCAGGAAATTTCAACATGTCCAGCTGTTGGTCTAGGTAGAGACTCCTTTCCAGTGACTGCTGAGGCCCTGCATCTGTGCTCACAGCTGCCTCTGCCTCTGGCACATCCTCCTGCACACTAGTGCTGTGATCCTCACACAGTGCCACCCTATCTCAATGTATGTGAGGACCCACCAAAGTGAGAGTATCTGTGCTGGTGTACAGTGAACTTGTAAGATGTGACAGTGCTTCTTTGGCTCCTTGTTGGTCATCTCGGACCATGGGGGAAGAGGTAGAAGGTCTTGTGTGGTGGTGGTCTGCACCAATGGGAGACACAAGAGGAGATCATGAGGCCTACCCTTGGAGAGCAGAAGCCTCTGCAGTGCTGAGGCTTCCCAATTCAACTCAGTGTTCGGCATGCTGTCGAATGAATGGAATGCAATGCACCCCCTTAATGAGTGCTTTGCCCTCTGTAATCACCTTCTCCACCATCAGTACCCATTTTGCCAAGGCCAACTTCCTTGTGGTCTGCGATCCTAGCTATTTCCATCACTCCATCCTCAATTGCAGTGATGATTTGAAAGTATTATTGTACCCCTCTGTCTGTTTCGGTCCTCTCCTGGGCATTAAGTGCCCATTTCTCCTACAAGGAAAGAGAGAGCCTGAAAAGGCACTGCTGTCCTCTATGGCCAATAACATTTGCCCCATTCATTAGAAGCTGTAGGTTTCAGCTTTGGCAGGTGCTCAGCAGCACTATGGCTCCGAGCCATTCTAAGGGGTTAATAAGTGCCCTGGGCCTACACCTCTTCTCTGTTCAGGAGCAGCTTGTGCCCTGAGATGCCTCAGTTAGTATGTCTGCTAGATGGTGATTTCTGAGAGGACTGTCTTGATGGTTGGGAGTAGCACTCACCTTACCAGAGCATATGAGGTCATTGAACCTTTTCCTACACTGGATCTAGGTTTGTCTTACAATGTTTCTGCCATTGACAGTTGCTGCAATTTCTACCCAGGCCTGTTTGATTTGTATGGTTGGCCTCCACCTACCATCATCTGGGAAGAGGACCTCCCTCCTCTCCCTCACAACCTCCAGCATTATCTCCAGGTTGCTGTCCAAAAAATGAGGGGCTGTTCTGCCCCGGGTTCCAGGTCTCCAGCTATCCTCAGACGTCATGGAAAACTGAAATCCTGCCCAAAGCTCAAGGAGGAACTACTCTGTCTTCTTTCAGCAGTGAAACAGAAGCCACAGTAACGACTGCTGTGGTGAGTTTAAATTGGGCCTGCACTTCAGTTGACCCACCTCTGCTCCCACCCTAGTGGCCGCTAATTGACTGCCAAACCCATCTCCACATCAATTAAGGGGTCACCCCGTGAAAATCATGACTCAATTCTGTTTCCCCCTGGGGCCAGTGTTGGGGCCTGTAAACAGCCCTGGCTTCCATTTCCTTCCCCTGGTGTGAAAATCCAGCCCTAAGGATCAATTTTGTGGCTTTTCTCTGCACAGTGTTAGAATGTCTTCCTTGTTCTTCAGTGAGCAGAATGATACAGGATATTTAAGTTGTGGTCTGATCAGAGCAGTATAGAATTTTAGCAGATCTTCCTTCGACTTGAATTCTACTGTCTATCGATGTAGTTTAACATTACATTGGCTTTGTTGATCCTACTCCATATTGGTTGGATACTCCATATTGAATCTACTTAGATTCCGAAGTCTCTTTCAACTTCATCCTTCGATATTTTAAACCATTCATAGAAGCATCCATTTTTCTGTCCCACATGCAATTGTCTGTATTAAATTTCATCTGCCATTGTTTGGCCCTCTCAAGTATTTTGCTTAACTCACTCTGTCGTTTCTGTGCTACCTCTTTTGATTCTACTTCCCTCCCTAATTTGTCGTCAACTGCAATTTAAAGAAAAAACTGCACTGAGTTTCAGAATCCAAGTCATTAATAGAGATTAGAAACACCAGTGGTCGCAACACTGAGCTCTGGAACATCTCACTCAGCACTTTCCCCCCTCAGCTGATATTGGTGGTTTGTCCTTTGAGGTGAAGATGACCATGTCCGTCATCTGGGGCATTTGGTAGGTTTCCAGTGGGTACATAGGCGACTGCTAAGGCTGATCTGCCCCTGGAAGGTTCTGCTGCAAATAGGCAGGATACTGCAGACGATTGAGTTTTGGATGAGCTGCTGGCTCGGGATTTCCTCTCCTTTTATTTTCTCTCTGATATGCGGTCGCTTTCGAAGGAGGCCGCACCCTTTTTTATTTGGTTGCCCGGGTGCAGCGATCATGGGCAAGCTGCTCCCAGGACTTGGGGTTCATATCAAAACTCCTAAGTGAAGCCTTCAGAGTGTCCTTGTAGTGCTTCCTTTGACCACTATGGGAGCACACCCCAGAATCAAGCTCTCCGTAGAAGATTCGCTTTGGTCTGCGAGTGTCAGGCATTCTGGCTCCATGACCAGCCCAACTCAGTTGAGACTGTCTCAATATGGTGTGGATGCTTGGCATGCCAGCTCGGGTGAGCACCTCACTGTCTGGTATTTTGCCCAGCCATCTGATCTTTAGAAGCTTCCGAAGACAGCACAAGTGACGCTGGTACACAGTCCAAGCCTGGCATCGGTAGAGCAGATTGGGCAGGACTATTGCTCTATAGACATACAATATTACCCCTCTAACCATTAGCCATTTTTGTCCTATCCTTCAGCCAATTTCTGATTCATGTCCAAGTTCAGTCCTGAATTGGTTTAAACATGGACAAAAGAGCTGAACTCAAGAGGTGAGGTGAGAGTCACTGCCCTAGACAACAAGGCAGAAACTTAACCGAGTATGGCATCAAGGAGCCCTAGCAAAACTAGAGTCAATGGGAATCAGGGGGAAAACTCTCTGCTGATTGGAATCATACCTCGCGCAAAGGAAGATGGTTGTGGTTGTTGCAGGTCAATCATTTCAGTTCCAGGACATCACTGCAGGAGTTCCTCAGGGTAGTGTCCTAGGCCCAACCATATTCAGCTGCTTCCTCAATGACCTTCCGTCAATCATAAGGTCAGAAGTGGGGATGTTCACTGATGATTGCACAATGTTCAGCACCATTCGCAACTCCTCAGATACTGAAGCATTCTGTGTAGGAATGCAGCAAGACCTGGACAGCTTCCAGGCTTGGGCTGATACGTGTCAAGTGACATTCACGCCACACAAGTGTTAGCCAATGACCATAAGAGAGAATCTAATCATCTCCCCTTGACATTCAATGGCATTACAATCGCTGAATCTCCCACTATCAACATCCTGGGGGTTACCATTGACCAGAAACTGAACTGGAGTAGCCATATAAATATTGTGGCTACAGGTGCAGGTCAGAGGCTAGGAATCCTGTGGCGAGTAACTCACCTCCTGACTCCCCAATGCCTGTCCATCATCCACAAGGCACAAGTCAGGAATGTGATGGAATACTCTCCACTTGCCTGGATGGCTGCAGCTCCAACAACACTCAAGAAGCTCGATACCATCCAGGACAAAGCAGCCTGCTTGATTTGCACCCCATCCACAAACATTCACTCCTTCCACCATCAAGGCACAGTGGCAGCAGTGTGCACCATCTACAAGATTCACTGCAGCAATGCACTAAGGCTCCTTAGACAGCACCTTCCAAATCCATGACCTCTACCACCTAGAAGGACAAGGGCAGCAGCTGCATGAGAACTTCACCAGCTGCAAGTTCCCCTCCAAGCCACACACCATCCTGACTTGGAACTATATCGCCATTCGTTCACTGTCGCTGGGTCAAAATCCTGGAAATCCCTGCACCTACCCCACATGGAATGCAGCAGTTCAAGAAGGCAGCTACCACCACCTTCTCAAGGGCAATTAGGGATATGCAATAAATGAGGACATAGCCAGCAATGCCTACATCCCATGAATGAATATAAAAAATATTCCCACAGCTTTGAACTTAATTAGTAATCTTTTGATATAAAAGTTTTTAAATTTTTGGGGGGAAATTCATAATAGATTTTACCACAGTCACCTTGGGTTCTCCACTCATTGATAATTCATTTTAATCAAGAGAATGTTTGCTTCTCCGCACCCGCCAGATTAAGAAGGAAGTTATCAGCTGGTACAGTAACCAACTGGTCCTACATTAAATGTACGCTCCGCATCACTTTAATTCACAGCCTAAATTTAAATAATGGCAGGGTTGACTGCAAGATCGACGGATTCCTATAAGTTTCCTTCATGGTTAAATGGGCAGAGTGAAACAGAACACTGACACTGTAAAAGATACTCCTGATAAAAATTAAGGAGCCAATGAGTGGAAAACTGGCTGGGAGGCAATCAAAATCATTGCAATTCAATGGGCAAGCAGTCTCGTCATGCAGGTTCTACATTGGCAGTATGTCTTGGCCCAGAACATTTGGTAATGCAGGGTTGTCCTCTATCATTATCCATTTGTTGGGATGATTATAAGATGACAAAATTCTATTTAAAATGATTAGGCTTTGATTTTACATGCAATTTTAACATTCCAGGGAATTCTTTTCTAAATTGGAAATGTTCTTAAATGCTGGGGAAACACAATGAGCAAATTCTCAAATTTGGGAGCATCACCATAGCTCCAGAATGCTATGTTCTGTCAGCTCCATTTGCCAAATTTGTGGTATCTGTGTTTCTCAAATATGAATGAAATGCTGTAGTACAGGCAAACACTCACAGTGAAATATTGTGTACCACAGTACAGAAAAACTAAGGAAAGATAAAAAGAAAGAACCTATATAGAAACTTTCATATGTCACAAAGAGTTTTATAGCCAATAAAGTATATTTTGAAGTGTTGTCACTGTTGTAATGTACGGAAACTAGACTGAGTAATAATTGAATTTCATAAATAGTTAAAAAGTGGTGCAATCTTGAAAATGAAAGATTAATTTCTCATCCTTTTGCAATATTTGATCTTGCTGTCCAATTTGCTATGTAACATATCTCCTTAAATCACACCTTCTATATAAACTCAAGAATCCTTGTCCTATTAATCACTCTATAGATAACTCATGACATTTACACGATGGATTTGACATTATTGAACTATATATCTGTTTCGCTGAATCCTTTGATAGTTTTATGACTGTTAAAGATTTATAATTCACTATGACTGATAAGCTTTTAATGTCAACTTGGTTCAATTAGTCTTAGAGTCAGCAGGTTGTGCATTCAAGTTTCACTCCAAGTCCTAAGTACATAAGCTAGCTTAACACTCCAGTACAGTACTGAGGGAGTTTGCATTGTCATAAATGACATCTATCAGATGAGGCATTAATCAGCCCACCAAGAAAGAAGTGAAAGATACTATTGCAATATTCAAATCAAGGACAACATTTTGGTCAATATTCCACCTTCAACCAAAAGCACTAGAAAAATTATTTTCTGATCATTCATTCACTTGTTGGGCTGGATTTTGTGTAGGAGGTGGGCTCCTGACGTCAGGCCGAGAAACAACCCTCTGGTGTTTTTAAATGTATGTTTCAGGAAACGGGATCCCCGTCCCTTTAAAGATGGGGATCCTGCCTCCATGAGCCGCTGGCCAATCAGACGGCCGGCAGCTCAGCAGTGTTTGCAACACCACTGGGAGTGCTGGCCACTGTCGATACTGCAGAGGTCCAGCGGTGGAATGTCGGAGAAGTGATTGGTGAGGCAGGGTCACCGGGGCCAGTCCGGAAGTCCCCAGCGAGGGGGGCTGGGGTGTGGTCTTGCAGTTCAGAGGAGGGGTATCCTGGGGGGGTGAAATGGTTCCCAGTGGGGGGTACTGTGGGCCATATATTGCCCATGGAGGAGGGACATCCCCCTGAAGCCCGCAGGGAGGGTGCCTCATTTTAGAAGATCCCAGTGGCAAAGGGAATAGGCCTCTAATTGGCCATTTATAGGCCACTGAAGGGCCTCAATTGGCCTCTGGAAGGCCATTGCCGACCTATCCTGCCCCCGGGAAGATCGCTGGGCTACCGCAAGGCGATGGGCCCTCAGCCCCACTGCCGTCCCGCCACCCCCCGTGATACTCCATACCCCCACCTCTCCCCCCTCCTCCGATCATGCCTCAGGGGGTGAGGACTGGTAAAATTCAGCCCATTGTTTGTGGTACCTTGTGTGCAAAATGGCTGCTGTTTTTGCTTACTAACAACAGTGACTGTACTTCAAAAATAAGTTGTTGGTTATAACAGATTTTGGTAAAACTGAAGATGTTAAAAATGCCTTATAAATGAAGTTCTTCCTTTTCTGTTGGGAGATGAAACATGTTTGAATTGTATTTTTCTGTCATATTTTACTTTATTGACAATAAATTGCGTTCACTTATTATTGTTGAATTTGATGCACTTCTTTTGCACTCATTCATAGGATGTGTGTGTCGGTGACGAGGCCACCATTTGTTGCTCATCCCTAATTGCCCTTGAGAAGGTGGTGGTTATCCTCCTTTTTGAACTGCTACAGTTCGTGTGAGGAAGGTATATCCACAGTGTTATTAGGGATGGAGTTCCAGGAATTTGACCTACCGAAAGGAAGGAACGGTGATACATTTCCAAATCAGGATAATGGGTAACTTGGAGGGGAACTTGTAGGTGATGGTGTTTCCAAAGACTGCTGCCCTTATCTGTCTAGGTGGTAAGTGTTGCTGGTTTGGAAAGTGCTGTTGAACAAGCCTTGGCGAGTTGATAGTATAGATAGATAGTATACACTGCTGCCACTGTGCATTGGTGGTGGAGAGAGTGAATGTTTAAGGTGGTGGATGGAGCGCTGATCAAATGGGCTGCTTTATCCTGGATGGTGTCGAGCTTCTTGAGTGTTGTTGGAGCTGCACCCATCCAAGTAACAACTCCATCACATTCCTGCCTTGTACCTTGCAGATAGTAGTAAAATTTTGGAGAGTCAGGAGGTGAGTCACTCTCCACACAATACCCAGGGCTGAATTATGCTGGCCCCTCGACGTCGCCGGTTGCAGCACGGGAGCCGGTAAAATGTTGCGCTATGTCGAGAAGGGCCCGCCACATATTACCAGCGGTGGGGGGACCTCAGTGAGGTCCCCACGCCGTCTGGTGGCGGGCCCTTCATCTGCATATTTATATTGACATCAATTAATTCAAATGAACTTACCTGCCGTCCCACGCCGAATTTACCGCCTCCATATGGCCTTCGCGCGCCTTCGGAACGCCACATGGAGTTCTGGGGTGAAAACCTGGTGGGGAGGGGGGAGTCATAAAAATTTCAGGGTGGGAGGGGTGGAGGAGCGGGGAAATCAATTTTTATTGGATGTGGGGCTGGTGGGAAGGGGTGATAGGCCAAATGTCATAAGTTTAGGGGGTAAAGTTCAGGGTGGTAGGGAAAAAGGAAAGTGTTGGTCATTTTGGGCATTGAAATAACCATTGGTGGGTTGAGGAAGGGCCATCCACATATTTTTTATTGTTTAATAAAATTTTAATCCTGCTGCCCATTTAAAAATTTAAAGTAATTGTAATGGCTTAAAGCCCTTTCAAAATGGCGCTGGTGCCTGCGTGGTGGCGCCGGACGCTGTTGCCGAGGACGTGAAGGCCTCCCCTACACATCATCGGGGGCAGGTACTCCACCCCCATTATTTAAATGAGCCCCTGTGCGAAATATCGCGGGGGCTCTGCGGCAGCACATCCGTGTCAGGAGGCCACCGCTGATAAAATTCAGCCCCCAGTCTCTAACCTGCTCTTGTAGCCACAGTTTTTATGTGTCTGGACCAGTTAAGTTTCTAGTCAATTGGTGTCCTCTGGATGTTGATGGAGGAACATTCTGTGATGATAATGCCATTGAATGTCAAAGGAAAGTGGTTATTCTCTCTTTAGATGGAATTAGTCATTACCTAGTAGTTGTGTGGTGTGAATGTTACTTGCCACTTATCAGCCCAAGCCTGAATGCTGTCCAGGTCTTGCAGCATGTAGGCATGAACGGTTTCATTATATAAGGAGCTGCAAATGGAACTGAATTCTGTGCTATCATCATTGAACAACCCCACTTCTGATGTGATGATAGGCAGAAGCTCATTGATAAAGCAGCTGAAGATGGTTGGGCTGATGACACTATCCTGAGGAACACTTGCAGCAGTGTCTGGGGTTGGGATGATTGGCCTCCAACAACCACAACCATCTTCCTTAGTGCTGGATGTAACTTCAGTAAATGGAGAATTTTTCTAGTGAGTTCAATTTTGCCATGGCTCCTCAATGCCACACGTAGTCAAATGGACATCCAATCTCTCTATACCCCCATCCCCACCAGGACAGTCTGAGGGCTCTCCGCTTCTTCCTTGAACAGAGGCCCAAACAGTCCCCATCCACCACCACCCTCCTCCGCCTGGCTGTATTTGTTCTCACATTGAACAACTTCTCCTTCAAATCCACTCACTTCCTTCAAACAAAAGGTGTTGCTATGGGACCCCGCATAGCTCCTAGTTATGCCTGTCTTTTTGTGAGGTATGCCGAGCAGTCCTTGTTCCAGTCCTACTCAGGCCCCCTCTCCCAACTCTTTTTCCAGTACATTGGTGCTGTTTCCTGCTCTTGCTCTGAACTTGAAAACTTTATCAACCTTGCTTCCAATTTTCTCCCTTCTCTCACTTTTACATGGTTCATCTCAGACATTTCCCTTCCCTTCCGCAACTTCTCTGTCTCCATCTCTGGGGATAGACTGTCTACTAATATTCATTATAAGCTCACCGACTCCCACAGCTACCTTGAATACACTTCCTCACACCCTGCTTCCTGTAAGGACTCCATTCCATTCTACCAATTTCTCCAACGCATCTGCTCCTATGATGCAACCTTCCACAACAGTGCTTCTGATAGGTCTTCCTTTTTCCTTAACCGAGGATTCCTGTGTGGTTGACAGGGCCCTCAACCGTATCCGACCTATTTCCCGCACTTCTGCCCTCACACCTTCCCCTCCCTCCCAGAACCATGACAGGATTCCCCTTGTCCTCACTTTCCACCCCACCAAACTACACATTCAAAGGACCATCCTCTGTCATTTCCGCCACCTCCAGCGTGATGCCACTACCAAATGCATCTTCCCCTCCCCTCCCCTTTCAGCATTCCAAAGGGATCGTTCCCTCCACGAGACCCTGGTCCACTCCTCTATTACCCCCAACACCTCATCCCCTTCCCACGGGACCTTCCCATGCAATCACGGGAGGTGTAATACCTGCATTTTTACCTCCTCTCTTCTCACTATCCAAGGCCCCAAACACTCCTTTCCAGTGAAGCAGTGATTTATTTGTACTTCTTTCAATTTAGTATACTGTATTCGCTGCTCACAATGTGGTCTCCTCGACATTGGGGAGAACAAATGCAGATTGGGTGACTGCTTTGCAGAACACCTCCGCTCGGTCTGAAAACATGACTCCAAGCTTCCAGTCGCTTGCCATTTCAACACCCTGCCCCCCTGCTCTCATGTCTTGGGCCTGCTGCAGTGTTCCAGTAAACATCAACACAAGCTTGAGCAACAGCACCTCATTTACCTATTAGGCACACTGCAGCCTATCGGACTGAAAATTGAGTTCAATAATTTCAGAGTATGACTGGCTATTTTTTATTTTTATTTTATTTTGTTCCATTTTTTTTTTTGTTTTTTACCATGTGCCTGCCTACTGGTTTTTTCGTGTTTGTGCTTTTGGCTAGGGCTGCTCATTATTCTGTTATTAACGTTCCCTTTGCACCAATGCTTTGTCTTTCATCACACCATTAGCACACTCTCTTTGCCTTTGCCCCATGACCTCCTTGTCAGTTAATCTCTCCGGCCCTCTGTCCAATCACACACCTTCTCTTTTGTTCTGTTTACCCCTACCCCCGCTTTATTTGCTTAAAATCTATTACATTTCTAACATTTGCCAGTTCTGATGAAAGGTCACTGACCTGTAACGTTAAGTCTGCTTCTCTCTCCACAGATGCTGCCAGACCTGCTGAGCACTTTCTGTTTTTATTTCAGATTTCCAGCATCCACAGCATTTTCCTTTGATTATATTGGTCAAATGCTGCTTTGATATCAAGTCACTTCTGGAATTCAGCTATATTGGTCATATTTGGACCAAGGCTGTAATAAAGTTTGAAGCTAAGTGGTCCTGGCAGAATCCAACTAAGCATCAGTGTGCACATTACTGGTGAGTAAATGTTACTTGATCGCACTATTGACAACATATTCCATCACTTGCTTGGCTTCCCTGGCTTGATTGGTAATGATAGTATGAGGTATATGCTGACCATGAGGTTATGGACTGTGATGGAAAACACTTCTGCTGCTACTGATGGTCCGCAGTGCCTCGTGAATGCCCAGTTTTGAGGTGCTAGAGCTGTTCTGAATCTATCCCATTTAGAAAGGTGGTAGTGCCACACAAGACGATGGAGGGTATCCTCAGAGTGAAGACAGGACTTTGTTATAACAAGGACTGTGCAGTAGTCAATCCTACCAATATTGTGATGGGCAGGTGCATTTGCAACAGGTAGATTGGTGAGTGCGAGGTCAAGTAGACTTTTTTCCTTTTGTTGGTTCTCTCACCACTGTTGCAAGCCCAGTCTTCAGGACTCGGCCAGCTCGGTCAGTACTACAGTCCCCCACCCAGAGTCCATTCTGTGCCCTTGCAACCCTCAGTGCTTCTTTTTTTTATTATTCATTCGTGGGATATGGGCGTCGCTTACTGGGCCAGCATTTGTTGCTCCCTAACTGCCTTTGAGAAGGTGGTGGTGAGCTGTCTTCTTGTACTGCTGCAGTCCTTGGGGTGTAGGTACACCTACAGCGCTGTTAGGAAGGGAGTTCCAGGATTTTGACCCAGCGACAGTGAAGGAATGGTGATATCGTTCCAAGTCAGGATGGCTTGTGGCTTGGAGGGGAACTTGCAGGTGGTGATGTTCCCATGTATTTGCTGCCCTTGTCCTTCCAGGTGTTAGAGGTTGCATGTTTGGAAGATGCTGTCGAAGGAGCCTAGGCGAGTTGCTGCAGTACATTTTGTAGGTGGTACACACTGCTGCCACTGTGGGTCGGTGGTACTGGGAGTGAATGTTGAGGGTGGTGGATGGGGTGTCAATCAAGCGGGCTGCTTTGTCCTGGATGGTGTCGAGTTTCTTGAGTGTTGTTGGAGCTGCACCCATTCAGGCAAGTGGAGAGTATTCCATCACACTCCTGATATTTGCCCTGTAGAGGGTGGACAGGCACTGGGGAGACAGGAGGTGAGTTACTCCCTGCAGAATTCCCAGCCTCTGACCTGCTCTTGTAGCTTTATATGGCTGGTCCAGTTCAGTTTCTGGTCAGTGGTAACCCCCAGGATGTTGATATTGGGGGATTCAGCGATGGTAATGGCATTGAATGTCATTACAGAATGGCAAGATTCTCTCTTGTTTGAGACATTTATTGCCTGGCACTTGTAATGCGCAAATGTTATTTACCACTTATCAGCCCAAGCCTGAATATCGTCCAGGTCTTGCTGCATATGGACATGGGCTGCTTCAGTATCTGAGGAGTCGTGAATGGTGCTGAACATTGTGCAATCATCAGTGATCATCCCCATTTCTGACCTTATGGTGGAGGGAGGGTAATTGATGAAGCAGCTGAAGAGGATTGGGCCTAGGACACTACCCTGAGAAACTCCTGCAGTGATGTCCAAGGCCTGAGATAATTGACCTCCAACAACCACAACCATCTTCCTTTGCGCTAAAGTTTTCTCCGTGATTCCCATTGACTCCAGTTTCGCTAGGGCTGTTTAATGCCATAGATGCAGGAAGGATGTTCCCGATGGTGAGGGAGTCCAGAACTAGGGGTCATAGTCTAAGGATATGGGGTAAACTTTTCAGGACTGAGATGAGGAGAAATTTCTTCACCCAGAGAGTGGTGAGCCTGTGGAATTCGCTACCACAGAAAGCAGTTGAGGCCAAAACACTGTATGTTTTCAAGAAGGAGTTAGATATAGCTCTTGGGGCAAAAGGGATCAGAGGATATGGGGGGAAAGCGGGAACAGGTTACTGAGTTGGATGATCAGCCATGATCATAATGAATGGTGGAGCAGGCTCGAAGGGCCGAATGGCCTACTCCTGCTCCTATTTTCTATGTTTCTATGTTTCCTCGGTCAAATGCTGCCTTCATGGCAACGGCAATCACTCTCACCTCACCTCTGGAGTTCAGCTCTTTTGTCCATGTTTGAACCAAGGCTGTGATGAGGTCAGGAGCTGAGTGGCCAGGGCGGAACCCAAACTGAGTAACAGTGAGCAGGTTATTGCTGAGCAAGTGGCGCTTGATAGCACTGTCGATGACACCTTCCATCATTTTGTTGATGATCGAGAGTAGACTGATAGGACGGTAATTGACTGGGGTGGATTTGTCCTGCTTTTTGTACACAGAACATACCTGGGCAATTTTCCACACTGCTGGATAGATGCCAGTGTTGTAGCTGTACTGGAACAGATTGGCTAGAGGCGCAGTTAGTTCTAGAGCACAACTCTTCAGTACTATTGTCGGAATGTTGTCTAAGTGGTGTTCAACATGCAGGACTACTGATTCATCAGCTGAGGGAGACTGGTAGGTCGTAATCAGCAGGAAGTTTCCTTGCCTATGTTTGACCTGATTCTATGAGACTTCATGGTATCCAGAAGAAATGTTGAGGACTTCCAGGGCCACATTTGCTGACCGTACCACCTCCTCTGGTGGATCTATCCTGCTGGTGGGACAAGACATACCCATGGATGGTGATGGAGAGTCTGGGACGTTGTCTATAAAGTATGATTCTGTAAGTATGACTACATTAGGCTGTTGCTTGACTAGTCTGTGGGACAGCTCTCCCAATTTTGGCACAAGTCCCCAGCCGTAAGTGAGGAGGTCTTTGCAGGACCAACTGGCCTGAGTGCGGCTTTGTCATGTCTGGTGCCTCAGTCAATGCTGGGTGGTCTGTCCAGTTTTAATCTTATTAGAATTTTTAATTGTGGTTTAATACAACTTAGTGGCTTGCTGAGCCATTTCAGAGGGCAGTTAAGGATCAACCACATTGCTGAGGATCTGAAGTCACGTCCAGGCCAAACCTGGCAAAGACGGCAGCTATTCTTTTCTGAAGGTCATCAATGAACCAGATGGGTTTTTACGACAATCTGGTAGTTTCATGATCATCATTACTGATACCAGCTTTTTATTCATTTTTATTCCATGGAAAATGTTAAGTTAAAATATATGGCAGTAATTTTAAACATCTGTCACATAAGCAAATAGTTCTCAAGTTTGCTTCAGTTAACCCTTATTCTGCTTCACTTACATCCCTTAAGATTTTTTAACTGTTTCAGTAACTAGGATCGGTACCATTACAGCAACATGAGTTTAAGCAGGAGTTACAAAGTCTTTTGTATAATTGTGCTTTTCACTATTTTCATGCATGTTACGACTAAATTACTGAACTCTATCATAACTTCTAAGTGGCAATCAGGATGCTTGACAAATGCAAAAGGAGAATTATTACATTGTTATTTTTAAATAACAATTTACATGTGACATTAAGTGTAGTAAATGCTATACCCTTGTTCAAGAAAGGGTGTCAGGATAAACCCAGCAACTGCAGGACACTTAGTTTAACCTCGGTGGTGAGCAAGCTTTTAGAAATGATAATCTGGGACAAAATTAACAGTCACTTGGACAAATATGGATTAATTAAGGAAAGCCAGCACAGATTTGTTAGGACAAATCATGTTTAACGAATGTTATTGAGTTTTTCGATGAGGTAACAGAGAGGGTTGATGAGGGTAATGGGGTTGATGTGGTGTACGTAAGTTCCAAAAAGGCTCTTGATAAAGTGCCACATAACAGGCTTGTCAGCAAAGTTGAAGTCCTGCATGGAATAAAAGGGACAGTGACAGCATGGATACAAAGTGGCTGAGTGACAGGAAACAAAGAGTAGAGGTGAACAGTTGTTTTTCAGACTGGAGGAAGGTATATAGTGGGTTGCACCAGGGGTCAGTATTCGCTGCTGATGAAGAGGTCTCCTCTATGTTAGGATATCAAACGCAGACTGGGTGACTGCTATCTGGAACACCTCCGTTCAGTCCACAATCATGGCCCTGAGCTTCCTGTCGCCAGTCATTTTAATACTCTACCTTGCTCCCATTCTGATCTTTGTGTTCTTGACCAGCTACTGTGTTCCAATGAAGCTCAACATAAGCTCAAGGAACAGCATCTTTTCTTTAAACAAGACAGTTTACAGCCTTCTGGACTCAACATTGACTTCAACTATTTTAGATCATAACTTCTGCTCCCCCCCATTTTGTTCCATTTTTTTTTTGCTGGTTCGTTTCTTTTTTCTCTCATTTCTTTCTTAATCCCCTCACTTTGTATGCAGACAATTGCTATCCTGCCATTCATACCTCATCCAGACCTATCTTTTGTTTCTTTACTTATCCCATTTCCACTCTCTTTGGCTTTGTACCATGAAACCTTTTGTTATTTACTCTGCCCTGCCCTCCACCCTGTCACAGACCTTCTCTTTTGTTCTTCTTCACACCCTCCCCTTTTCACTTGCACAGAAACTATTACTTTTCTAACTTTTAGCAATAGCGATGAAAGGTCAAAGAGATGAAACATAAACTCTGTTTGGCTCTTCACAGAAGCTGCCAGACCTGCTGAGCGTTTCCAGCATTTTCAGTTTTCATTTCAATATTAAGACCACTGCTTTTCTTGATCTATATTAATGACCTAGACTTGAGTGTGCAAGGCACAAATTCAAAGTTTGCAGATGACACAAAACTTGGAAGTATTGTGAACTGTGAAGAGGATAGTGATAGACTTCAAGAGGAGACTGACAGGTGGATTGGGTGGACAGGTGGCAGATGAAATTTAATGCAGAAAAGTGCATAGTGATGCATTTTGGTAGGAAGAATGAGGAAAGGCAATGTAAAATAAAGGATACAAATCAAAAGGAGATGCAGGCGAAGAGGGACCTAGGGGTATATGCACACAAATCGCTGAAGATAGCAGGACAAGTTGAGAAAACGGATAATAAGGCCTATGTGATCCAGGGTTTTATAAACAGAGGCATAGAGTGCAAAAGCAAGGAAGTTATGATGAACTTTTATAAAACACTGGTTTGGACTCAACTGGAGTATTGTGTCCAATTGTGGACACCACACTTTAGGAAGGATGCGAAGGTATTGGAGAGGGTATAGAATAGATTTCCGAGAATGGTTCCAGAGATGAGGAATTTCAGTTACAAAATAAACTGACGCAGCATTGGCTGTGCTCTTTAGAGAAGAGAAGGTTGAGAGGAGATTTCGTAGGGGTGTTCAAAATCATAAGGGCTCTGGACAAAGTAGATAGGGAGAAACTGTTCCCAATGGCGGAAGGGTCGAGAACCAGCAGACACCAATTTAAGGTGATTGGCAAAAGAAGCAACGGCAACATGAGGAAAAAACTTTTTATGCAGCGAGTAGTTAGGATCTGGTTTGCACTGCCCGAGAGTGTGTTGGAGGAAGATTCAATCATGGCTTTCAAAGAGGAATTGGATAATTATTTGAAGAGAAAAAATTTGCCGGGCTACCAGGAAAAGGTGGGGGAGTGAGACTAGCTCTTACAAAGACCCAGAACAGACACGACAGGCCAAATGGCCTTCTTCTCTGTTGTAACCATTCTATAATTCTGGCTGTTTGTAATCGGTCAGTTCTATGTCCTTTTCATTGATGAATTTATGTTCCACAAATTTGATTACAGGGATTTCGATATTAATTGGCAGCATTAAAGTTTGTGGATGAGAATAGTGTTGTTCGCTCATTTTTACAAACAAAAGTTCCTCCACATAGCACGCACTGAGTTATATCCTGGTAATAAACTATGGCTTATGAAGCCACAGTAACTAATGATCATTAACTTCCAAGTAGCCATCATAATGCAGCATATAAATGGAATAGTCATCAAGTGACACCTGCTGCCAACAAAATATCAGACTCAAAACACAATCTAATACACTGAATTCCTTTAAAAAAAGAGATTGTATTCCTTTTAAATTCAGAGAATCAGGGATCAGCTTAAATGAAGGTGCAATTGCTCCATGCAATTTAAAGAATTAAATCAAAATAACAATAAATCCATTCCATGTTCCATTCAACAACAACAAGTACAACAACTTAAAATTATATAGCACCTTTAACACAATAAAACGTCTCAAGGTGCTTCACAGGAGCATTATAAAGCAAAGTATGATCCCAAGCCACGTAAGGAAATATTAGAAACAAAAACAAGAAATGCTGGATTCACTCAGCAGGTCTGGCAGCATCTGTGGAAAGAGAAGCAGAGTTAACGTTTCGGGTCAGTGACCCTTCTTCGGAACTGTTTCAGATTTCCAGCATCCGCAGTATTTTGCTTTTATTATATAAGGAAATATTAGGTCAGGTGACCAAAAGCTTGGTCAGAGGTAGGTTTCAAGGAGTGTCTTAAAGGAGGAAAGTGAGGTAGAGAGGCAGGTATTCCAGAGCTTGGAATTCAAACCAGTGTAATATGTCGTCTATGCAATTCTAACTTATGGCTGACCCTTTCTGTTAACACATTTACATTTTTCTACATCTGTCATGAAGCTACAGCTCCAGACTCACTCAAGCATGTACAAAACTGAAAGGTAAAAATGTACAACTGTCTGGCTTTGGTTACAAAGCTGTAACCAGGCAAATTTCTCAGCTGCTTAAAAACAATATTTTCCTCTGCATTCGTCCTGTTTCACTTCCATTTGGTATAAAGTAAAATTGACTGCTCTGATGCATAAAATTGGACTCTTCAACATGGGTGTGAATTGCAGTGTTGAGATTTGGAAGAAATTCACAAAATAGGAATTTGTCTCATTTGCACAATTCACAGTACATCAAATGTATTAGCCAGGATTTTGTGTACCCTCTGAGGGAAGGTCGGAGGCGGGGGGTAGTCACGGAGTATCGCGACAAGTGGTGGGAGGGCGGCGAGGAAAAGGGCCTGTCTCCTTCCCGTCGTCCAGCGATCTTCCCGGAATCGGAATAGGCCAACTGCCTAGAGGCCAACTGAGGCCCTTAAGTGGCCTATTAACAGCCAATCAAGGGCCTCTTCCCATCACCACTGGGATCTCCCTAGCAGTGAGGTGTACCTCTGTCACGCGGGGAGGATGCCTTGGAAAACAAGGTGCCCTCCCTGTAGGCCTGAAGAGTCCTTCCTTCATGGGCAATTTGTGGGTGACAGTGGACCTCAACCAGGAAACAGTTTACCCCCAGGAACCCCCTCCACCCCTGGATTGCACAACCACCTCCCAGCCTCCCCATGCCGGGGCCTTCCAGACTGGTCATGGTGACCCCGCCTCGCCAAATTCTGGTCCGGATTCCAGCGCTGGGCATGGGTCCAAAGCCTCTGCAGTACTGGCAGTGGTCACCGTTCCCAGTGGCACTGCCAATACTGCTGAGCTTCTGGCCCTCTGGTTGTCCGGCAGCTGTTGGAGGCGGGAACCCCGTCTTTAAAGGGACAGTGATTCTGGCTTGTAAAACTTTGATTTAAAAAGATCGGAGTATTGCTCTGGTATGGGGGTTGAGGGAGGGTGGGCGGTGCGAGTGTCGTGCATGAAAGGTAGCTTTTTTGGCCCAGTGCCAGGAGCCCCAGAACCAGCACAAAATCCAGCCCATTATATGAACATACATACGAACATACGAATTAGGAGCAGAAGTAGGCCATTCGGCCTCTCGAGCTTGCTCTGCCATTCAATAAGATCATGGCTGATCTGTTTGTGTTTCGAATTCCACACTCCCATCTACCCCCAATAACCTTTGATTCCCTTGCCTAACAAGAATCTATCTATCTCCGCCTTAAAAATATTCAATGACTCCGCCTCCACCACCTTCTGAGGCAGAGAGTTCCAAAGTCACACAACCCTCTGAGAGAAAACAATTTCTCCTCATCTCTGTCTTAAAAGGGCAACCCTTAATTTTAAAACAGTGCCTCCTAGTTCTGGACTCCCCCACAAGAGGAATCATCCTTTCCACATCCACCTTGTCAAGAACGTTCAGGATTTATATACTTCAATCAAGTCTCCCCATACTCTTCTAAACTCCAGTGAAAACAAGTCCAGTCTGTCCAACCTTTCCTCATAAGACAACCTGCTCATTCCAGGTATCAATCTAGTAAACCTCCTCTGAACCGCCTCCAATACATTTACACCCTTCCTTAAATAAGGAGACCAAAACTGCACACAGTATTCGAGAGTCTCACCAATGCCCTGTATAACTGAAGCATAACATCCTTACTTTTATTTTCAATTGCTCTTGTAATAAAGGATAGCCTTCTTTATTACTTGCTGTACCTGCAAACTAACTTTTTGTGACTCATGCACTAGAACACCTAGATTCCTCTGCACTTCGGAATTCTACAGTCATTCTCCATTTAAGTAATACTCTGCTTTTTTATTCTTCCTGACAAAGTGAACAACTTCACATTTTCCCACATTATACTCCATCTGCCAAATTTTTGCCCACTCACTCAACCTATCTATATCGGTTTGCAATTTCCTTATGTCCTCTTCACAACATACTTTACTACCTATCTTTGTGTCTTCTGCAAATTTAGCTACCATGCCATCGCTCCCTTCATCTAAGTCATTGATATAAATTGTAAAAAGCCCCAGCACAGACCCCTGCAGGACTCCACACATCATCCTGCCAATCAGTAAAGGACCCATTTATGCATACTCTCTGTTTTCTGCCGGCCAGCCAATCTTCTATCCATGCTAATGTGTTACCCTCTATACCATGAGCTCCTACTTTGTGCAGTAACTTTTTACGTAACACCTTGTCAAATGCCTTCTGGAAATCCAAGTACAGTACGTCAACAGGCTCCCCTTTATCCACAGCGCATGTTACTCCTTCAAAGAACTCCAATAAATTGGTCAAACATGATTTCCCTTTCACAAAACCATGCTGACTATTCATGATTAACTTGAGCTTTTCTAAATGCCCAGCTATAACTTCCTTAATGATCGATTCTCACACCTTCCCCACGACAGACGCCAAGCTAACTGGCCTATAGTTACCCATTTTCTGCCTGCCCCCCTTCTTGAATAGAGGGGTTATATTGGCTACTTTCCAGTCTGTTAGAACCTTTCCAAAATCTAGCGAATTTTGAAAAATTAACACCAATGCATCTACTACCTCATTAGCCACCTCTTTTTATCTATGGCTTCAGAAATCTAAACCACAGAATACATAAATCTTGAGGTGAAGCTATAATATAATCCATGAGTCGTGATTAATAGAGATTGTTACTAAGTGAGCGATATGGTTATGTGCATTGAGCAGTGTGTGAAGCTAGTGATGCAGTTGGTGCAATTTGGCATTTGAAGATGAATTCACTGACTTTGACCATTGTATGAGGTCAGTAAACTTCGTAAGGCAATTCAACCAGGTCCTCAGTGCTAGGCTTCTGGCATTAACTGACGCAGCTATCTGCTCTCCCTGCGTTTGCACAGTTTGTCTGGAGGGCCTCTTGGCCCTCCGTTGATAGAACACCTCTCTGCTCTTGTCCACCTCCTCCACCAGGGTGTACAGTACAGTGTCAGAGAATGTTAGAGTATGTTCTCTGCCCTGCTGCACCATAATTTAGCATTCTTCTTGCTCACACTCTCTTCTGTACTCAGTTCCAGCATTTGCTCCAGCCAGAATATACCTTTCATTTTATTGATGCGGGCTTGTTTTGAGTAGGGCAAGCCAGCTTTAAGTAGTGTGAGCAATTGCACAAACTTGCATGCAGCAAACACGCAAATCAGCAGGCAGCACAAAGTTTACACACTGCCTACAACAGAAGCAATGGTGGTGGGTAAATTATGCATTGTGATACCTGTGCCCATTGTCAGGCCCTGTCCAATTTTATGACCAGAGTGTTTAAAAGCAATTTAAAATGTGTTATTGTAGAAATTGCTGGAAATACACATCAGGTCTATTAACTTACTAATAGAGAAAAGAACAGCTCATGTTCAGAGTATAGATCCTGATTTTCTCTCCTACCCTCTGCGCTATCACACACCTTCCCTTTTGTTCTCTTCGGCCCCAAGCCCCAGGCTGAATTTATACTCTCCCTCTCTCCGGTACGATTCCTCACAGGTCCGCTGCCTCTCCAGTCTCCCAGATAAGTGCAGGCCCCGAGCCCACCAAAATAACCCCCCACCCCATGTAATTATAAAATGTTTCAGGCTCCAATTTAATGTTGCCTGCTTCTCTTATATTGCAACCTCTCTTTGCTGACCATATTAGCTTTTTCATCTACCTTCTGTATGTTCCATAATCCTCCTGGTGATTAACTGAATTTTGTCCTGATATTTGTCACTAGCTTCCTTTTACTATTTTATTTTAACTTTTATTTCCTTCAGCATCCAGGGCCCATTAGCTTTAGGTACTCTATATTTTCCCTTCAAGGTAATATGTCTAGTTTGTACCTGAAGTATCTCTTCCCTGTTTACCCTCCTTTTCTCCATTACTGCTTTACCTTCAAGTACATTTTCTAATTTACCAGTGGTAGGTCCCTTCTTAAATCATTGAAATTAGCTTTTCCTCAGTTAAGCATTTTTACCTTTAATATTTTCTGTGTACTTTTCATGATTACTTTCAACCGAGTTAAATACTTTCCTCCAGTGACACACTCCGCTTGCTTTACTTCATTTCCAAGAACTAGATCCCTGCTTCCTTCCTTGTTCTGGAGACTTAATTAAGAATGTTCTCCTATGCACATGTCAAAAATTCGTCCCCATTCCAACCCTTAGAACTATGTTTTCCCCTTTCTAGAATAGGATAATTTAATTCTTCTTTTATTACTACTATATTTTTGATACATACTTTTCAAATTTGCCAACAAATTTGCTGATCTATCACCTTTTCACTCTTTGGAGCTCTATTAAACACTCCCAATAATGTAACTACACCCCCTCTGTTTCTCAATGCAAGCCAAATAGTTTCGGTCCTCGAAGCATCCAGCAAATCCTTTCTATTTAGAACTGGAACATCATCCTTAATCAACATCGCCATGTCCCCTTCTCTTTTTTCTTCTCTATCATTCCTAAATACTTCATAAAAAGGAATATTAAGAACCTATTCCTGGCTTTGTTTGAGTAATATCTCTACTAATGCAACCATAATCCCATGTAGCAATTGCTGTTTGCAGCGCACCAAGCTATTAGTTACACTCCGGACATTGGCATTCATACAATTTCATGCCTCCTTTGTCACTTTTGCTACTTTCCTTAATCTGGTCTCTGCAATTTTGGTGATATATTTAATTTTATTGCTGTTTCTATCTCTCTGTCCTCTGATCACATGTCTGCTCCTTTCCATTGTGTTCTTGTTCCCCTTCCCTGCCAAATTAGTTGAAGCCCTTTACAGAAGCTGGCTGACCAGCTGTGCATCTCAAACATTTTCTGTTTTTCAAAGTTTGGAATTTTTTTTTAATCTTTGAAATTTAGAGTTTATATTATTGGCAGATCATTAATATTTTACATGAAATAAAACTCCTACTGATGTATTGGTAGCTTTATTACTGTAATATTAAGATTTGTTATATGAGTGATGGAAGCATTAACAAAAAATACAGAATTCCCTGGAGTGTCTGCCAATCCAACCGTTAAGAGTTTGTGTAAATGGTTTTGAATAAAGCTGATGTTACCTTGGCCTTCAAAAGGAGCTTTGCATAACAGGCTTTACATATCTGGTGACAATCCCAATGTAATCTTGTTGGATTCACCAGAAAAGAGCCTTCAAGTGTGCGAGACCCACATGCTGCAAGCTCCCCTCTGAGACCAATGTAAAAGTAGCAAAAAGTTGAAGAAAAAATATATTCTTTTTACAGGATCACTGTCTCTATATATTGTTCCTTCAGCGTCAACACCTGTTCTGTTTTGGCGATCCTCGACCTTCATCAGGACCTCACAAAACAAATGACAGCATCACCTCCGGTGCCAAGCATTCCACTGCTGGTCTGTGCCAAATTCTGAAAATATGCCTTGTCTCAGTGATAATGCTCTCATTTCTGACTTAGAAGGCTGTGGGTTCGAGTCCCACTCTAGCGTCTTGAGTGCATAATCTAGGCTGGCACTTCTGTGCAGTAGTAAGAGAATGCTGTATTGTAAGAGATGTTGTTTGGATAAATACTTTTGGACACTTTGGCTTGCTGTACACATAAGACCTCAATGTCATGACATATAAATAAAGGCTTTTGGCAGTTGGCATTTTATGTACCGCATGGAACATTCTGCCAGAAGTAAATAGCCAGGATTTGAGAGGATTCTGATAGCTGTAAGACAGTCAGCAGATGTGCAAAACATCAGAGTTTAAAACTCCTGTCTGCAACTTTGCATAGGACATTGACTGCTGGGTAAGTCATCATGGCTTCAAATGGCTCCTATGGACATGAAAGGGGATTTCAGAGGGAATTAACAATTCTTCCAGTCTCAACGGCAGAATTATGAAATTGCCACAGAGTTGGACAAGAAACCTGAACAGATAAGAGTAGCAACTCTGTTATCAGGGTTGGGGAAGGAATATTAGAAGCTGTATTGCACCCAAGATCTCAATGGGGAGAAGTAATGTGAGATGTTGGAGCCCTTGAAGATCCACTTTGAACCTTCTATTAATGTCATTAATGAATGTTATGTGTTTAATAAAAGAGATCAGGAAGAGAGGGAGAATATTGATCAGGATGTGACTATACTGAGATGTCTAGATAAGTCTTGTGAATTTGGACAATTGGAGAATGATTGTCTGAGGAACAAAAGATCCCACTGTCAGAGCATGTCTGCAGAGAGAAGAGAGGCTAACTCTCAAGAAAGCTATTGACATGTGCAAAAGCTCTAAGGTGGCTAATGAACAGCTGAAGAGTATTTATGGGAGAACCGACGAGGAGTGCACTATGCTGAGGCAGACCAAGTCTTCCAAGCACAAGTTAATGATGAAAAGGAAGGAAAACTTTCAGAAAGGCCAGCAGAAAGATCAAGGCCCGAGTACTGGATGTAAATACTGTGGGAGACACCACAAGAAGGAAAAGGAAGCAGGTCCAGTGTGGCGAAAACAGTGCTCTAACTGCAAGAAGCTAAACCATTTTGCAACCAAGTGTTTTGCTAGAAAAAATAAAAGCAAGCCTGTAAAGATGGTTGATGGATAGATGTATAATGTGGAAAAATGTGAAATTGTCCATTTTGGCAGGAACAATAAAAAAGAAGCATATTATCTAAATGGTGAGAGATTACAGAGCTCTAAGATGCAGCGGATCTGGGTGTCCTAGTGCATGAATCGCAAATGGTTAGTATGCAGGTTCAGCAAGTAATTAGTAAAGCTAATAGAATGTTATCATTTATTGCAAAGGAAATTGAATACAAAAGTAGGGAGGTTATGCTTCAAATATATAGGGCATTAGTGAGACCACATCTGGAGTACTGTGTACGGTATTGGTCTCCTTTTTTAAGGAAGGATGTAAGTGCATTGGAAGCCGTTTAGAGAAGCTTTACTAGACTAATACTTGGAATGGGCGGGTTGTCTTATGAGGAAAGGTTGGACAGGCTAGGCTTGTATTTGCTGGAGTTTAGAAGAGTAAGAGGCGACTTGATTGAAGCATATAAAATTCTGAAGGGTCTTGACAGGGTGGATGTGGCTAGGATGTTTCCTCTTGGGGAAGAATCTAGAACTAGAGGCCACCGTTTAAAAATAAGGGGTCTCCCATTTAAGACAGAGATAAGGCGACATTTTCTTCTCTCAGAGGGTCGTGAGTCTTTGGAACTCTCTTCCTTAGAAGCAGAGTCTTTGAATATTTTTAAGGCAGAGATAGATAAATTATTGACAAGCAAGGGGGTGAAAGGTTATCGGGGTAAGTCGAGGTTACAATCAGATCAGCCATGATCTTATTGAATGGCTGAGCAGGCTCGAGGGGCCGAGTGGCCTACTCCTGCTCCTAATTCGTATGTCCGTATGTCAGATGATGATACTGACGAATCACTCTACATCCTAGAACATGTTGGTGCCATCAAGTCTCGAGGAAGAAAAAGGTTAGTGACTATTGGAACGATGATTGCAGGAGAGCACCAAGCTGATGTGACGTGTCAGATAGACACTGGTTTTATGTGCAACATCATGAGCTTCACAGACTTGTGTGAAGTTACACAAGATGGTGGCCCGAATATGAAGGCGTTGAAAGTAAAGTTGAGGTTTTACGATGGAATGATGCTCACCCCAAGAGGACAAACTAAACTGAGAGTCCATGAAATGGGAAAAACAAAGCACTTTAGTTCCAGTTTGTGGATACTGAGCAAACTCCCCTCATCTCAGCTGAAACAAGATTGGACAGGTAACCCTCCACATACCAGGAGAGATTTGCAGTGTTACGCATGAAACGAAGCTATTGACTGCTGAACAGATTCTGATGGATTACAAAGATGTTTTCACAGGTCTTAGATGCCATTCTAGTGAATGTCATCTCGAAGTAGATGGGAGTGTGAGGTCAACTCAACATCTTCCAAGGAGAGTTCGAGCTGTCCTCAAGTTCAGCCTGAAAGACAAGATACAGGAGCTTGAAAAGATGGGAGTAATCACGAAAGTGACAAATCCCACAGAGTGGATTAGTAGCATGGTAGCAGTGAAAAAAAATTGGAAAATTGAGAGTGCATTTAGATCCAAAGGACCACAGGGATCGGTGCTGGGACCCTTGCTGTTTGTAGTGTACATTAATGATTTAGACGTGAATATAGGAGATATGATAAGTAAGTTCGCAGATGACATGAAAATTGGTGGTGTTGTAAATAGTGAGGAGGAAAGCCTTAGATTACAGGACAATATAGATGGGCTGGTAAGATGGGCAGAGCTGTGGCAAATGGAATTTAATCCTGAGAAGTGTGAGGTGATGCATTTTGGGAGGACTAACAAGGCAAGGGAATATACAATGGATGGTAGGACCCTAGGAAGTATAGAAGGTCAGAGGGACCTTGGTGTACTTGTCCATAGATCACTGAAGGCAGCAGCACAGGTAGATAAGATGGTTAGGAAGGCATATGGGATACTTGCCTTTATTAGTCGAAGCATAGAATATAAGAGCAGGGAGGTTATGATGAAGCTGTATAAAATTCTAGTTAGGCCACAGCTGGAGTACTGTGTACAGTTCTGGGCACCGGAGCATTTCAGCCATGAAGGGAGACTGAAAAGGCTGGGGTTGTTTTACTGAGAGCAGAGAAGGATGAGGGGGGACATGATTGAGGTATACAAAATTATGAGGGGCATTGATAGGTTAGATAGGAAGAAACTTTTTCCCTTAGCGGAGGGGTCAATAACCAGGGGGCATAGATTTAAGGTAAGGGGCAGGAGGTTTAGAGGGGATTTGAAGAAAACCTTTTTCACCCAGAGGGTGGTTGGAATTTGGAATACACTGCCTGAAGGGGTGGTAGAGGCAGGAACCCTCACAACATTTAAGAATTATTTAGATGAGCACTTGAAACACCATAGCATACAAGGCTATGGGCCAAGTGCTGGAAAATGGGACTAGAATAGTTAGGGGCTTGATGGCTGGCACAGACGCGATGGGCCAAAGGGCCTGTTTCTGTGCTGTATAACTCTATGACTCAATAAAGCTTTGAAGAGATCGTCACAAGTGGTTTTATTTTTTGTACTGAAATGTTGGACTTCTATGAGTTTCAAAAAAACTGAAAAAAATGATTTTGCTCAGTAAAAGACCTGCAAAAATAATTGGAATTCCTGCAATGTTTTGAAAGGAAGCCAGAACAAGAGTTAAACTTTATGAGTGTTTTGATAGGAAGCTAAACTTGTAAAAGGACAGGAAGGTCAGCAGCTTCAAGGAAACCCCAGGAGTTTGAACTTTCTTCAGAGCTGTTCTTGAACCGGGGGAGACACTATGTCTTTACATGTGACCATGTTCAGGAAGGTTCTTTTTTCACTTTGGACTCTTTGAAAAGCCTGTGAATTAGACAAAGGGCAGGCATTTGAAATCTTTGCTTGACCTTCCCTAAACAAGAGAGAAAAGACCCGGAAAAGTGTTACCTCTCTCTCTGTAAAGGAGACTCACAACTCTTGAAAAGGAATCCTGCATTTGAAAGGTGGCAGATTCCTGCTGCCCCCCGTCTCTGAAGAATTTCTGCATCCAGTGAGATTCCTGCTGCTTCCTGTGTTCTAAGAAATCCTAAAATCTGAAGAATTCTTCTACTGCTAGACTGCTGCTTAAAAAAAAACCCAAGCAGATCTGTTGCTGCACCCCTGATGGAAGACCTGTGTGGCGCTTGCTGCAGTTAAACTGCCGTGAACACCTACACATCCTAGACTGTTCATCAACCTCGCCTGGAGAGACTTCGAGTGGCATCCAACTATTCAACTCTGGGACACCTCACTGTACCGAAAACATCCTACCAGAATGTGGAGCTCAATTATTTTTTATTATTCCTTCTATTCCTAAGAAACAGTTATAATCCAAAACACCCTTTTGAAACTGGTGAACCATTTCTTTTTGAATGTATGTGTGAGTGCATGAGGGTTAAGGGAATGAGGGTTTTTTTGTATATAGATTTATCTTGTTAGTAGTTAAGACCTATTATTTATTTTCTAATAAATAGTTAATGAGGTTGTTGTTTAAAGAAACCTAGTTTAGTGTGCTTTATTCTGGGGGAAAAATACAGTGTTTAATTTGGCTAGTCTTTGGTAGGTGGGAAACTTTATTTGATATCCTATGACCTGTGGAGTAGCAGGACTGAATTAACAGTGCATTATTCCCACCTTGGTTGTAACAAGATCTCAGTACCCAATACCAACCATTGAAGAAATTCTGCCTCAACTTGCCAAGACAAAGGTTGTTACTAGCCTAGATGCTAAGGATGGATACTGGCAAGTGAAGTTGTATGAAAGCAGCAGCTTTCTGTCTACTTTCTGGATGCCATTTGGGAGGTATAGATGGTCGTGCATGCCATTTGACATTTCTACTACTTCGGAAGAGTACCAACACACACAGCATGAGACCGTCAACCAGGAGTGGAAGCAATCATGGATGATCCTCTAGTCTACGGATTATGGATGTGGAGCTACAATGGAAGACACCATCGCAGATCATGGTCAGAATCTGGTGAGACTGTTGGAGAGAGCTCACCAGATGGACCTGAAGCTGAACAAGAAAAATTTGCAGCTGAAGATGACTGAAGTCAGGTACGTAGGGCATGTACTGACAGCTAAAGGACTTCACCCAGACCCTGATAAGATGTGAGCTACAGCAGAGATGCAGCAACCAACAAATGCAAAGGCAGTTTAAAATCTGTTGGATTTGTGAACTACCTAGCCAAGTTCTTGCCCAATTTGTTGTCAGAGTATGAACCTCTACACAAACTCACTGCAAAGGATGTTCAGTGGTATTGGGGCATAAAACAAGAAGCAGCTTTCACTCGCATTAAAACAACTAGTGATGACAACGCCAGCGCTGAGGTGCTATGATGTCAATGTGGAAGTCACCCTGCAGTGTGATGCCAGTGAAACAGGTTTGGAGCCACCCTCATGCAGCAAAGTCAACTAGTTGTGTTTGCATTGTTACGAACAGGTGAGAGAGGTCTAGGGGTTCCCTTTCAGCCTTTGCCTGGTTTAACCGTAACAGGGTTTAATTTTAAAGACATTGTGTTTTAGCTCCCCATTAGTGAATGTTTGTTTACCGCTTTCCACTGGTAAGGCAAATAAATCAATTCAGATAGGTTTTCTTAGATTTCAAACAAGAAAGATGGAAGTTTATTAATCTTAAACTCTAATCTGGTTACTGACTACGAATATGTAACACGACCAGACTAGCATGCATAAATAGAGACAGAAAAGTAGGAAAGAATAAAGGGGAAAAGTTTGAAGGAATTGATGAGTTTCTATTTTACTGTCCTTTAAGTTTGCTGTGAAGTCTTTAGTTACCAGTCAGACTTGCAATTCATTGGGGCCCAGTGCACGCTTCAACTTGTTTTGAGGTCGGAGTCTTTTCTCTCTTGAGGTTTACGTGTCTTCCGTGGGTCCGGTGGCTTGAGACAAAGAGAGTGAGAGAGAGAGCAAGGCTTCCTTGCTCCAGGTTCCAGTTCAAACAAACTTCTGCTTCTTTCTCTGTGGCACAAAAAACCCCAGGTTGTTCAGCAGGTTAGTCATGTGACTAGCTGGTTTGACCACTTCTGTTTGTGGATTCTGCCATCTTAGCAGTCATCCTGGAATGTGAGCATCCTCATCTTCAATGTCTGGTGATCACAGCCCATTTTAGGTTATGTGGACCAGGGAATAGTCCTTTGTCTCTCCAAGCACTGTCTGTTAATATGCAAATATTTTTCCAGCCAAGTATATGGTGATTTTTTTTAACAAGTCCTTTCTTCACTCCAGCAACAGTTTAAAATCAATGTTCATATGACAAAATTAAATGCCTCATTCTTGGCAGGTGGGGGTCTGCATGACAGCATCCAGAGTGTCAATACAAACTGAAAGATGCTATGCACAGATCAAGAGTGTCTGGCTATTGTCTTTGCTTGTGAACATTTCAACCAGTATCTGTATGGAAGAGAGAAAGTGATAGTAGAGTCTGACCACATGTCACTTCAAAGCATCTTTCTCAAACCACTTCTATCTGCTCCAAAGCATTTGCAAAGGATGTGACTTTTTTTGCAGAAATATCACTTGGAAGTGAAATAAAAGCAAGGGAAACAGATGTAGATCACTGACATGCTGTCAACAGCTGCGTTCCCTTTGAAGAAAGTTGATGATGCAAGTACAAAGTACAAAACATTCCAGATTCAACAAGGAGCAACAACACGACATGCTCTGGAAGTCATCAATCCAGCAGAGACATTGAATCTCATGTCGTTTTATGGTACGCATGTGAGTTGCTGTTGGCTGTTTGTCTGGTGTCTGCTGGTTCCTTGGGTGATATTGCTGGTGTTCTTTCTCTGGGGAATGTTGTTGCTGTGGTGAATGTTGCTGTGTTGGTGATTGTTGCTGCTCATCTGTTATGCTGGTTGGAGTACATTTGACCTCTGGGACTGATGGTTATTCAATTCTTTGTTCAGTTGGCAAACTCAGATCTGTCTCACCAGTTGTTTGCTGTGAAGGCACAGCTTCTTTGGTTGCAATGATAGATCTGGTCATTCAACTTCATCTGGTATGATCAAGGTGACAACTGCTTCATGCAAGTCCCAAGTTGCCAAGTGGACTCATTTTCCTTGAGTGCATGAAATGTTTGCACTCTGACTGGCTCTCCAACTCTCAGCTTTGACAACGATTTGGCAGTTTTATCAAAATTACATTTGACTTTCTGTCATTTCACAATGATCTTGTCCCTCACATCCGTTACTACTTCTGGCTCCAGTAGTTTCGTAGCTGTTGGAAGGGACATCTGGGTGCAGCGTGACATTAGTCGCTGGACTAGACTACTTCCCATGCCTTCAATATGTATGTTTCTCCACTCTAAGATTGCCTTGTATATATCTGTGCTGGATCTAGTAGATTTCCTTATGATCCTTTCGCGTTTTGACATTTCAGCCTTTCCATTTGATTGGGGATAATGTGGAGATGATGTGTAGTGCTGAACTTTTTGATCATTCATGAAGCGTCTGAATTCTTCACTCGTGAATTGAGGGCCATTGTCGCTCATCACAATGTCGGGAATGCCATGGTGACTGAAGTGTGCTTTCAGCTGTTCTACAATCTCACTGGTGGTTGTGACATCAGCTGATCTAATCCCCAGTAGTCCGAATAGTAGTCGGCTGTGATGAGATAATCAGTTCCGTTGAGAATGAAGAGGTCTACTCCAAGCTTCATCCATGGTCTGTCTGGGATATCATGAGTCATGAGGGGCTCTTTAGCTTGCTCAGCTTGATGTTCATTCGGAGCACTGCACTGGCTGATGTGGTCCTTAATCTCATTGCTCATGTTTGACCTGTAGAGCACTTTTCTTGCCTTCCTCAGACTACACTTGATTCCTTGATGGCTTGTGTGGATGCACTTCAGCATCTCTTATCTCATCTCTTTCGGGATAATGACCCTTGTCACTTTGTACAAGATGCTATCTTGGGTGGTCACTTCATCTCAGTAGCCCACTTCATCTCCTACAGCAACAGGTATATCCTTGATGGTTTCAAGCCATCCTTTCATCACAACCTCCTGTAGCACTCGAAGAGTTGCATCTCAACGCGTAGTTTGCTTGATCTGAGATCAACCGGAGAAGCTGCACCTTCACAGCAAACAATTGGTGAGACAGATCTGAGTTTGCCAACTGAGTAACGAACTGAATAACCATCAGTCCCAGAGGTCAAAAGTACTCCAACCAGCGCAACAGATGAGCAGCAACAATCACCAACACAGCAACATTCACCACAGCAACAACATTCCCCAGAGAAAGAACACCAGCAATATCACCCAAGGAACCAGCAGACACCAGACGAACAGCCAACAGCAACTCACATGCATACATTAAAACGACATGAATGCTTTAAAGATTGTGTGTGAAACAGGTGTCAAGACAGACAAATATGAAAGGACAAGAAAGAACAGACTTTTTTATGAATGGGGATGTTTGGATAAATACTTCTGTACACTTTGGCCTGCTGTCCACGTGACCTCTGATGTCATAATATGTAAATAAAGTTTTTTGGCAGTAGCCATATTGGACACCACATGGAACAGGTGTGATCTTTTGGATGAGGGGTTAAAATAAGACCCCGTCTGCCCCCTCAAGTGGATGTAAAAGATCCCAAGGCAGTATTTGAAGAACAGAGGGAGCCTAGCCTTTAAATAACCTCAGTAAAACCAATTATATGGCCGTTATCTCATTGCTGTCTGTGAAACCATGCTGTGCACAAATTGGCTGTTGTGTATCCTACATTCCAACAGTGACTACATTTCAGAAATAATCTTTGGCTGCTTTTTGGCATTTTGGGATGTCCTGAGGTCATGAAAGTTGTTACATAAATGCAGGTTTTTTTATGTAAGAGCAATCCAGATGCTCTAAAGAATAGCGAGGATTTTCGAGGAACTACATTGTCTCGATAAGTGAGTTTGAATTCAGCCCTTTTTAAAAAAAAATGTTTATTAATTTTCCTCACTGGTGAAAACTGGATGCTATTCTCAAAGAGTCATAACAATACAGAAGGAGACCATTCTGCCCCTCAAGTCCATGCCATCTCTCTGTAGAGCAATCCAGCCAGTCCCATTTCCCCACTCTATGCCATGGCTGTGCAAGTTTATTTCTCTCAATTAGCCATCCAATTTCCTTTTTAAAACCATTCATTGTCTCTGCTACCACCACCCTCGTCGGTAGCGAGTTCCAGATCATTAACACTCCCTGTGTAAAAAAAATCTTCTTCACATCCCCCAACCCCCGTATCTCTTAACCAAAACCTTAAATCTGTGTCCCCAGTCCTTGCACCATCAGATAATGGGAACAATGGATCTTTGTCTACCTTATCTAAATCTATCAAATCTTGCCACAATCTCCTTTTGCTTCCAGGAGAACAACCTAATCTTGAAACTAAAATCCCTCATCCCTGGAACCATTCTGGTAAATCTCCTCTGCACCCTCTCACCACACCCTCATATCTTTCCTGAAGTATGGTGACCAAAATTGGATGCAATACGTAGTTGTGGCCTAACCAGGGGTCTATAAAGGGTCAGCATAATTTCCCTGCTTTTGTACTCAATACCTCTATTTATGAAGCCCAAGATCCCATATGCTTTGCTAACTACTCTCTCAATATGTCCTGCCACCTTCAAACATGTATGCCCATGAACCCACATGTCCTTCTGTCCCTGGACACTGTTTAGAACTGTGTCATTGTCTCTCCTGATCTCTTCTGCCAAAATGCATCACCACACATTTCTCTGTATTAAATTCCATCTGCTTCTTGTCTGCACATTCTGCCAGACTGTCTATGCCCTGTTAGTCAATTTGTATCATCTTCACTGTTTGCCACACCTCCAAATTTGGTATAATAGGCACATTTTGAAATTTTAATCTGTATTCTAATATCCAAATCATTTATGTATATCAAAAAAATAGTGCTCCTAGAAGTGAACTTTGGGGACCACCACTGACAACCATCCTCCAGGCTGAAATGCAAACATTTACCACAACACATGTTTTCTTAAGCAAATTTTTTAAATCCAGTCTGACACTGACCATCCTATCCCTTTTAGGCAACATCCACTGCATTCCCTTCATCAATTTTCTCTGTTACTTCATCAAAAAATTAAATTAGATTAGTCAAGCATGATCTGCTTTTTAGAAATCTGTGCTGGCTCTCCTTAATTCACAGAAACCTCTCCAAATCCCTGTTGATTTTTTTCCCGGATTATTGTATCTAAAACCTTACCCACCATGGATGTTAAACTGACCAACTTATAGCTAATAGGAATGTCCTTACAAGCTTTCTTGAGCAAGGGTGTCACATTTGTACTCACCGATCCTCTGGCGCCATTCCCATATCTAGGGAATATTGGAAGATTATGGCAAGTTCTTCTGCCATCTGCACTCCCACTTCCCTTCGCAACCTTGACCTGGATGCAAGCTATCCGGACCAGGCGGCTTATCCACTCTAAGCATAGCCAGCCTTTCCAGTATACCCTACCTATCAATTTTCACCCGCCCATTAACTCTACCATCTCCGCTTCTATCGATATTTTATCAGCATCTTCTTCCTTTCTAAGCATCGATACAAAGTGCTCATTAAGTTGTCTAGCCTTGCCCTGTCCTTCTAAGCATATATTACACTTTTTGTCCCTATAGGCCCCACCCCAACTATTACTACCCACTTACAATTTACATGCCTGTAGAAGATTTTTGGGTTAACTTTTATATTAACTGCTGTTCTATTTTCATATTCTCTCTTTGCCAATCTTATTTTCCTCTTCACTTCCCTCTCAACTTATTGCATTTAGCCTGGTCTCACTTGAAGAGTTCACTGATATGCATCATACACCATTTTGTCTTTCATCATATTCTCTTTCTCCCTTGTCATCCAAGGAGCCCTGACTTTCGTTCCCTTACCTTTTGCCCTTGTTAGACCATATACTAGCCTGTACCTGAATCATCTCCTCCTTAGATAATCACCCATTGTTCCATTGAAGTTTTTCCTGTTAATCAGTGGTTCTATTTTATCCTGGCTCTCACCCTCTCATCCCATTGAAATTAGTCCTCTTCCAATTTAGAAGTTCTACTTTAGATTGTTCCTCACTTTTCTCCATTACTAATCTAAACCTTATGATACAATGATCACTCTTACCAAAGAGTTCCCCACAGACATTTGGTCCACTTGGTCCACCTCATTCCCCAGCACCAGATCCAGCAATGCCTCTTTCCTAGTTGGACCAAGAATATACTAGTCAAGGATTTCTCTTGAACACTGTTCAGAAATTCCTCCGTTCCTTTCCCTTTACTTGAACATTATCCCAATGTCCCCCATTATCACATCACACTCTATAGTTCTTGCATATCTCTGTGATTTCCCTACAGATATGCTTCTCTCTTTCTCTCTCTCTCTCACTATTTGGAGGCCTATAGAATACCCTCAGTAGCATGATCATCACCTTTTTGCTTCTCAATTTAACCAAATGGATTCAGTTCTTGCCCCCTCAAGGTCATCTTTTCTTTACAACACTGCAATGTCTTCCCTCATCAGGATTGTAACCCCACCTCCCTTTTCTCCTTCCCTGTCTTTTCTGAACACTTTGTATATTAACTGTCCAGTCCTTGCTACTTTTAAGCCAGGTTTCCACTATTGACACTACACCATACTTTCAAATGGCTATTTGTGCTTATAGCTCACCAACCTTGTTTATTACACTTTGTGTGTTTACATACACGCATTCTAAACCTGTCTTTGTACTCCTCACAGTCCTTCTTAGTCTGTTCCTATCTAATATGGTACTACTTCCTTCTCTACTACTAGCCAACACTCTCCTTTATGCATCTTATTCCTCTTTTCTACTTCTATAAACTGGTGCCTATCCCCCTGCCAATTTAGTTGAAACCCTCCCCAACCACACTGGAGAACCTTCCTGAAAGGACATTGTGTCCCAGTCCTGTTGAGGTGCAACCCATCCCTTTTGAATAGGTGGCGATTACTGAGACGTGGTTGCAGGGAAACCAGGTTTGGGAATTGAATACCCAAGGGTAGTATTTCGGAAGGATAGGCAGGAAGGAAGAGGAGGTGGTGTAGCTTTGTGACTAAAGGAAGAGATCAGTGCTGTAGTGAGAAATGATATAGGTACTGGAGATCAAGGCATAGAATCAGTCTGGGTAGAAATAAGAAATAGCAAGGGAAAGAAGTCCCTGGTGGGAGTAATCTATAGGTCCCCAAACGGTAGTTCTGCAGTGGGGCACAGTATAAACCAGGAAATACTGGGGGCTTGTAAGAAAGGTACTGCAATAATCATGGGTGATTTTAATATGCCTATAGACTGGATTAATCACATTAGCAAGGGTAGCCTCGAGAGAGCGTTCATTGAAGGTATCAGAGATTGTTTTTTGGAGCAATGTGTTGTGGAACTAAGCAGGGAGCAATCTATTCTAGATTTGGTATTGTGTAATGAGGTGGGATTAATTACTGATCTCATAGTTAAAGATCCTCTAGGGAAGTGTGATCATAGCATGCTAGAATTTCAAATACAGTTTGAGGGCGAGAAACTGGAGTCCCACACTAGCGTTCTGAAGTTAAACAAAGGTAATTACATAGGCATGAGGACAGATTTGGCCCTAGTGGACTGGGCAGGAAGACTAAAAGGTAGGACAGTTGACAAGCTGTGGCAGATGTTTAAGGAGATATTCAATTCCTCCCAACCAAAATATATTCCAGAGAGGAAGAAAAAGTCGAAGAGGGGGAAAAAACATCCATGGCTAAGCAAGGAAGTTAAGGATAGCATAAAGACAAAAACTAAGGCATACCATATTGCAAAGGCCAGTGGCAGGCTGGAAGATTGGGAAACTTTTAAAGATTAACAAAAGGTTACTAAAAACATAATAAAAAGAGCAAAGGTAAATTATGAAAGAAAACTAGCGCAGAATATAATAACGGATAGCAAAAGCTTCTATAAGTATATAAAAGGGAAGAGAGTAGCTAAAGTGAATGTTGGTCCTTTGGAGGATGAGACAGGGGAATTAATAGAGGGGTTCACAGAAATGGCAGAGACACTAAATCAGTATTTTGCCTCCGTTTTCACGGTGGAGGACACTAGTACCATCCCAATAGTTACAGGTAATGCAGAGGTTATAGGAAGAGAGGAACTTAAAAAATCATCATCACTAGGGAAAAAGTACTGAGCAAACTATTGGGATTGAAGGCAGACAAGTCCCCAGGGGCCTGATGGCCTCCATCCTAGGGTCTTAAAGGAAGTGGCAGCGGAGATAGTGGATCCATTGGTTATAATATTCCAAAATGCCCGGGATGCGGGAAAGGTTCCAGTGGATTGGAAAAATGCTAATATAATGCCCTTATTCAAAAAGGGAGGGAAGCAGAAAGTAGAAAACTACAGACCAGTTAGTTTAACACCTGTCGTTGGGAAATTGTTAGAATCCATTATTAAGGAAGTAATAACAGGACATTTAGAAAGTCAAAATGCAATCCATCAGAGTCAGCATGGTTTTATGAAGGGTAAATCATGTTTGACTAATTTGCTGGAGTTCTTCGAAGCTGTAACAAGCAAAGTGGATAATGGGGATCCTGTAGGTGTAGTATATCTGGACTTCCAGAAGGCATTTGATAAGGTGCCGCACAAAAGGTTAATACACAAGATAAGATCACATGGGGTTCGGGGCAATTTATTAGCTTGGATAGAGGATTGACTAACCAACAGAAAACAGAGAGTCGGGATTATGGGTCTTTTTCTGGTTGGCAAGACGTAACTAGTGGGGTGCCACAGGGTTCGGTCCTTGGGCTCCAGCTATTTACATTATATATTAATGACTTGGATAAAGGGATAGAAGGTACTATAGCCAAATTTGCAGACGACACTAAAATAGGTAGAATAGTAAGTTGCAATAAAGAAATAAGAAATTTACAAATGGATATGGATAGGTTAGGTGAATGGTCCAAAATTTGGCAGATGGATTTTAACGTGGATAAGTGTGAGGTTATCCATTTTGGTCGGAAGAATAGAAAGGCAAATTATTATCTAAATGGAGAGAAATTTCAGAATGCTTCAGTGCAGAGGGATCTGGGTGTCCTCGTGCATGAATCATAGAAAGTTAGTATGCAGATACAGCAGGTAATAAGGAAGGCAAATGGAATTTTGGCATTTATTGCTAAAGGAATAGAGTATAAAAGTAGGGAAGTGTTGCTGCAACTGTACAAGGCATTAATGAGACCGCACCTGGAGTATTGCGTACAGTTTTGGTCCCCTTATTTGAGGAGGGATGTAGTTGCATTGGAGGCAGTTCACAAGATTGATTCCAGGGATGAAGGGTTTGTCTTATGAAGAGAGATTGAACAGTTTAGGTCTTTACTCTCTAGAGTTTAGAAGAATGAGAGGAGACCTAATTGAGATAGATAAGATGAATAAGGGGATTGATAAAGTAGACATACAGAGGATAATTCCTCTTGTGGGGCAATCTAGAATGAGAGGTCATAGTTTTAGGATAAGTGGTAGCAGATTTAAAACAGAGATAAGGAGAAATTACTTCTCTCAAAGGGTCGTGAGTTTGTGGAATTCACTACCCCAGAGTGCGGTGGATGCCAGGACATTGAGTAAATTTAAGGAGGAGATAGACAGATTTTTAATTAGTCAAGGGTTGAAGGTTATGCAGAACGGGCAGGAAAGTGGAGTTGAGGCCGAGATGAGATCAGCTATGATCGTATTGAATGGCGGAGCAGGCTTGGGGGGCTGAATTGCCTACTCCAGCTCCTAGTTCTTACGAGGTGCCTCCTGCCCTAGACTGGTTCCAATGTCCCCAAGATTCTGAAGCCCTCCCTCCTGCACATTGCCTCAAGTCATACATTGATCCTCCCTATCTTTCTATTTCTACTCTTGCTAGTGCATGGGACTGGGAGTAATCCAGAGATTACTACCTTCAGGGTCCGACTTTTTAACTTCCTCCTTACCTCCTTAAAACCTGACCATAGGACCTCAATACCTGTTTTTTCTATGTCACTAGCTCTGACGTGTACCTCAGCTCCTGGTTTGCTCCCTTCCCCCTGCAGTATATTCTGCACCCTCTCCTTGATATCCTTTACCCTGGCATCAGAGAGGCAACACATAATGCAGGACACATGATTTCCATTACAGTAATGCCTGACTGTCCTCCTAACAATAGAATCTCCTATAATGATGGCATTTCTACTCTTTTCTGTTCCCTCCTGTGCAGTTGCTTGCCCTTTGGTACCATGGTCTGGTCTGCACTCCTTCAAGGTGTCGCCACACCTAGCAGTTTCCAATGCTGAGTACCAGTTTGAGAATGGCACACACCCTGAACTTCCTGCCTCTTCCTACTCTTCTGGATGACACCCATCTACTATCCTGAACTCTCACTGCCTGTGGGGTGACCACCTCCTGGAATGTATAATTCAGGAAACTCTTCACCTTCCTGATGCGCTGCAGTGACTCCAGCTGCCCCTCAAGCTCAGAAATCCTGAGCTTGATCTGAAGCAGCTGGAGACACTTCCTACATACATGGTCCCCTGAGACACATGAAATGTCCTGAAGTTCCCACATGTCTCAGCTGTCCATCCATAATCGAAGAAATAAAATCTCTATTCCCTCTTTTAAAATCTAGTTAGTCCCTTGTTTCAGCTACTCATTTCAATTAATGTCTCTAGACTTGTTCTGAGCTCATACACATTATTAATTCACTTACTGTTTTAATTGACCCGAGTGAAATTTTTAATTTCCTGGCTCCTAGTTTAAATGAATGGCCCATTTTATAAAGAGAAAAGAGAGGGGAAAAAAGAGAAATACTCACCAACCAATCGAACATGGTCTGTCCACTCCCAACCTAGCTCTTTATTCCCCCAGTGGTCTCGCTCAGCTCTTACTCTCACTGCTGGTCTTGGACCTGCTCTGTCACTGCTCTTTATCCCCCCACCAGTCTCACTCTTGCTGTTGCTTGGTAAAGTTTTCAGTTCCAGGTGACTTTTCATTATTTGCAGCAATGTTTCCATTTGGCTATTGGGGCCTGATTTTCATTAGCACTCATTAGCGGCTCTTTGCACCTTTTACAAGAATACAATAGTGTTGTGCTTGAGTTCCAAATTGAAATATTCATGCATGAACTTAATTTCTTATGAAATGCTGCTACTTTATACCACATCTGATTCAGTGAGAGGTGCCAGTTCTTTTATGCTGGCACACTGATTAGAATTGGGATCAGATATGGAAGATGCATATTATCATACTGGTTGAATGCTTTTATATAAATTCAATGTAAACTGAGTATGCTAAATAATAACAACTTAATATGAAGCCAAAAGAAATATTGTTGCCAAAAATGCACAGCATTACCCAATTGGATCAGCTTTAGCTGTTATAATTATTAAGTTCTGAAGTAAGAAGCAGCAAGCACTAACAGGCAAAGATACTAAAGGATGCCTTGTGGAAGGGAAAAACTAATTAAAGCCGTGAAATGTGTCGTTTAATAGCTTAACACCGTCTTGACAGTTTGCTGTACGGTAGGCATTCTACTAATGTAAAGGAGATTTTTTTCCCTCCTCCAGGGCGAGAAAGGTGTATCAGCATTCAGCACTCATTGTGTTCACTGGGACTGTTAGAATCTGATTCTGTCTATTGGTTCTCTTCATAATACAGTACAGCTGAATTCATGTACATGTACTGTTGAAGGCCAGTGATTCCTGGAATTGTCCCAGCCATTACCAGGACACTAAATGAAAAGCAAAATACTGCGAATGCTGGAAATCTGAAATAAAAACAAGAAATGCTGGGAACACTCAGCAGGTCTGGCAGCATCTGTGGAGAGAGAAGCAGAGTTAATATTTCAGGTCAGTGACCCTTCTTCAGGACACTTCTGAACACTTCTGAGTTCTGAAGAAGGGTCACTGACCTGAAACGTTAACTCTGCTTCTCTCTCCACAGATGCTGCCAGACCTGCTGAGTGTTTCCAGCATTTCTTATTTTTATTTCATTACCAGGACACTGTTGTTTTTTCGTAATTATTTTGTACTATGAAACCTGTGTCATCATTTGCAACAAAAAAGCAAAATGCTGGAAACCTGAAAGAAAGCTGAGAATGTTGGAGACATACAGAAGATCAGTCAGCATCTGTGGAGAAAGCAGGTGGGTCAGTGTTTCAGAGTAAGCTCCTTTTCAGAAAAGTTCACAAGTAGATCTCAGCTCAAAACACTGCCTTTTCATCTCCCTGGATGGTGACTGACCTGATGTGAGTAGCCAACATTTTCTGAAATCACTAGAATAGTTTACAACTATCACAGACACATAGGATGTCAATTGTGTCTTTGATGAGGACTATTTCAGTGTTGTGGCAGAGGTGATAACCTTGTTTGGAGAGGTTCAAACATAGAGTTAATGTAAGAACATAAATAGGAGCAGAGGTAGACCATATGGTCCCTTGAGCCTCCTCCGCCATTCAATACGATCATGGCTAATCTTCTGCCTTAATTCCACTTTCCCTGCTGCTCCTCATATCCCGGAATTCCTTGAGAGATCAAAACTGTCTATCTCTGCCTTGAGTATACTCAATGATGGAGCATCCACAACCCTCTGGGAGTAGAGATTTCCAAAGATTCATAACTCTCTGAATGATGAAATTTCTCTGCATCTCAGCCCTAAATAATCAACCCCTTAACCTGAGGCTATGCTCCCATGTGGTAGATTCCCCAGCAATGGGATACAACCTCTCAGTGTCTACCCTGTCAAGCCCCTTCAGAATCTTATATGTTTTAAAGAGATCACCTCTCATTCTTTTAAACTTCAGAGAATATATGCTCAATTTACCCAGCCTCTCAACATAGGACAACCCTCTCATCTCAGGAACCAATCTAGTAAACCTTTGTTCGACCCCGACAAGGCAAGTATATCCTTCCTTAGATATGGAAATCAAAATGGCACACAGTACTCCAGGTGTGGTCTCACCAAAGCCCTGCACAATTGTAGCCAGCCTTGCTTGTTATTTTACTCCAAACCCTTGTAATAAAGGAACATAGGAACATAAGAGCAGGCCATTCAGCCCATCAAGCCTGGTCCGCCATTCAATACGATCATGGCTGATCATCCACTTAAATGTCTTTATCCCACATGATCCCCATATCCCCTTTATGTCATTTGTATTCAGAAGTCTGTCGAACTCTGCTTTAAACATAGTCAATGACTGGGTTTTCACAGCCCTCTGAGGTAGAGAATTCCAAAGATTCCCAAACCTCTGAGTAAAGAAATTTCTTCTCATCTCTGTCGTTAAGTGGCTTCCCCCTTATTTTGAAATTGTGTCCCCTGGTTCTAGACTTCCCAACCAGCTGCATCAACCCTGTTTTTCCCTTTAAGTATTTTGTAGGTTTCAATGAGATCACCTCTCATTCTTCAAAATTCCAGAGAATACAAGTCCAGTTTCCCCAATCTCTCTTCATAGGACAGTCCCGCCATCTTAGGAACAAGTCTGGTGAACCTTCGTAGCACTCCCTCTATGGCAATGATATCCTTCCTAAGGTAAGGGGACCAAAACTGCACACATGCTATTTGCCTCCCTAATTGCTTGCTGTACTTGAATGCTAACTTTTTTTGCTTTTGTACAAGTGCAACCAAGTCTTTTTAAACATCAATATTTTGAAGTTTCACACCTTTAAAAGACATCTGCTTTATTATTCTTATTACTGTTCTGGGATGACTCGACCACCTTAAGGACTGCAAGTGCAGATCATCAGAGGAAGTGCTGTCAAGTCACACATGACCAGTCAGTTGTGGGTGGAGCCTGAGATAGTAAGACGTATTTAGATGTGCTCGTGCATTAACTATATGTGTATATGTTCCAGTTCAGTTATAATAAAATCCAAGTTTGTTTCAGATATTACTTGTATTCATGTGACTCATAACAACAGATCACACACCTTGGGACAAGTAATATTACATGGTGGCTGTGTCAGCATCTATTTATTTTTTCTGAAGACCACCAAACATCACATCATGGCGACTTTTGATTTTTCCTGAAGAATACATCAAAAGAGAGAACAAGGAACAGCAAGTTGCCTACCTGAGGTAGCCAAAAATTCTGCAGGAGAGCAGCTAACTATAGATCCTACAACACTACAGTAAGCAAAAGCACATCCAGGACCCCGGGAGGTTGGAACTCTGTGAATACAGCAGGCAATCTTCCAGGAGATCACAGCTTTCATCTATCAAAATAATCCAAAATAAATGTTCAATAAATTGTCTCTGATCACAGGTCAGCAAGCTGATCCAGAGTTAAATAAAGTGGCGCAATCAGCTCTAACAGAAGCTGAGGCAAAAGGAGTTACAGAAGGCTATTATGTTAGACATGGCCTTCTGATGAGAAAGTGGAGACCTCCTCACAGATCTATGAATAAAGAATGGACGATCATTTGACAGATAGTGGTACCACCTAAGTATCGCCGGGAATTATTAAATTAGTGCATGAACTTCCTATAGCAGGACATATGGGGGTCCGGAAGACCAAATCACAGATAAGTCAATTTTATTAATGGCCAGGTCTTTCCAAGGACGTGGTGCAGCTTTGTAAAACTTGCCATATGTGCCAGATTGTGGGAAAACCGTAACCTGCCATAAAACCGGCACCTCTAATTCCCATACCAGTTATTGAGGAACCATTTAGACTACCAATGACTCTTGCCGAAAACAAAAGCGGGACACCAATATACACTCCCTATCATGGATATGGCTACTTGATTCCCAGAGGCCATTCCCTTGAGGACAAGTACCGCTAAGGTAGTGGGAGAGAAGTTAACCCAATTCTTTAATAGATATGGATTACCAACTGAAGTTCAATTGGATCAAGGTTCCAATGTTATGTCTTAAGATATTTCAAGATGTTATGGGAAATTTAGGTATCACACAGTTAAAGTCTTCCGCATCCCACCCAAGGACACAGGGATCTTTTGAAAGGTACTATCAGACCACCAAAACAGCGATCAGGGCATACTGTCATGAATATCCCCATGATTGGGATAAAGGGCTAGACTTTCTTTTATTTGCCATAAGAGATTCACCGAATGAGTCTACAGGTTTTAGTCCTTTTGGATTAGTTTACAGACATGAGATAAGAGGTCCTCTAAAACTAATCAAACAACTAATCAAACAAAGGTTTTTTTTAGAACAGAGGGATGAATCTTCTGTACTTCTGGGAATTGCTCACGAAAGCTTGCAATGTGGCTCAGGACCACCTTAAAGCATCCCAAACCACTGGAAAAATACCGTGGCTACAAGAGCAGGTCAGAGGTTGGGAATCATGCAGCGAGTAACTCACCTCCTGACTCCCTACCATCTACAAGGCACAAGTCAGGAGTGTGATGGAATACTCTCCACTTGACTGGATGGGTGCAGCTCCAACAACACTCAAGAAGCTCGACAACATCCAGGACAAAGCAGCCCGCTTGATCAGCACCCCATCCACAATCATTCACTCCCTCCATCACTGACGCACAGTGGCAGCAGTGTGTACCATCTACAAGATGCACTGCAGCAACGCACCAAGGCTCCTTAGACAGCACCTTCCAAACCCGCGACATCTACCAACTAGAAGTACAAGGGCAGCAAGTGCATGGGAACACCACCACCTGCAAGTTCCCCTCCAAGTCACACATCATCCTGACTTGGATCTATAGCGCCGTTCCTTCACTGTCGCTGAGTCAAAATCCTGGAACTCCCTTCCTAATAGCACTGTGGGTTATCTACCTCCCATGGACTGCAGCAGTTCAAGAACACAGCTCACCACCACTTTCTCAAGGGCAATTAGGGATGGGCAATAAATGCTGGCCTGGCCAGCGATGCCCACATCCCATGAATGATTTAAAAAAAATACAAGCATGCAAAGACATTTCAACCAAGGGATGAAGTATTAGTATTAATACCTTTACAGGGTGAACCATTAAAATCACGGTTCAGTTGTCCATATAAAGTGGTCAAAAGAATTGGTAAGGTAAATTACTTGAATGACACCCCAGATCACCGGAAAAAGAATCAGCTCTGTCATATCAATATCTTAAAACAATAATATCGCAAGGAGGAGGATAGGAAAGCACAGGTATGCCAGGTAGTAGGGACCATGAAGAATGAAGGGACAGTGAGGTTGAGGCAGAAGGAGGCCTAGACAATTCTCAAATTGAACCTCCAACTATCCGATTAGCTAATACAGAATGGCTAGGAAGATTGGACACCATGCTTTCATATTAGATTCAGAACAATGATAATACCTAACAAGGCTACTTACAGCATTTAAAAGAGTCTGTAGAGATAAGCCAGGGTGTACAACCTTAGCCACACATGGTGTGGATGTCGGGGAATCCGTTCCTGTAAAACAGCAGTCTTACCCCTTAAGTCCAGATAAACAGGCCCAAGTCAAAGCAGAAATACAAAACATGCTGGAAAACAACTTAAAAGAATTCAGTCAACGCAGTTGGAGTTTACCAACAGTATTAAAGCCTAAACCTGAAGGGTCAACAAGACTTTGCATAGACTACAGAAAAGTTAATGCAGGAACAAAGACAGACTCCTACCCAATTCCTCACTTGGAAGACTGTTGACAGAGTGGACAGTGTCATGTTTCTTACAAAGATATATTTGTTAAAGTGATACTGGCAAGTTCCTTTTACAATCCAAGCTAAAGAAATATCAGTTTTTGTCACACTGGACAGGTTTTTCCAATGGCAAGTGGAGGTACTCGAAAAACTTCTCAGAGACTAATGAACCCAGGAATAGCTAGTGTTCCTAACTGTGCAATTTACCTTGCTGAGGTGCGGGTCACTAGTAACACATGGAAGGAACACATGAAACAACTGGGAGGCACAGCAACACAGCTAGATAAGGTGGTTAAGAAGGCATATGGGATACTTGCCTTTATTAGCCAAGGCATAGAATATAAGAGCAGGGAGGTTATGATGGAGCTGTATAAAACACTAGTTAGGCCACAGCTGGAGGACTGTGTAGAGTTCTGATTGCCGCACTATAGGAAGGATGTGATTGCACTGGAGAGGGTGCAGAGGACATTCACCAGGATGTTGCCTGGATTGGAGCATTTCAGCTATGAAGAGAGACTGAAAAGGCTGGGGTTGTTTTACTGAGAGCAGAGAAGGCTGAGGGGGGACCTGATTGAGGTATACAAAATGATAAGGGGCATTGATAGGTTAGAAAGGAAGAAACTTTTTCCTTTAGTGGAGGTGTCAATAACCAGGGGGCATAGATTTAAGGTAAGGGGCAGGACGTTTAGAGGGGATTTGAGGAAAAAAGATTTTATCCAGAGGGTGGTTGGAATCTGGAACACACTGTCTGAAGGGGTGGTAGAGGCAGGAATAATGTTATTGCAGATGTTTTGTCACAAATCTAACTTTGTTTGAGTATATGAGTGAAGATTGTACAAAGCAAAATTGTATTAAGTAGAAGTATAAAGTGAATGGGGGTGAGTGTGAAAAATGTGTTTCAAAATGTTTTCAACTTTTTTTTTTATACATTGTAATGAATAATGAATTGCATTCAAAAATGGCGCTTCATTTCGCCAAGGGTGAAGGTGTTATGGAATTTCCATTTTTGAGTTAAAACTTGGGAATTTATATTTTTAAAAACTAAAAGAGGATTTCATGGACATTGAATCATCTGTAGATAGCTGAACTTTATGGATGCTTAAAAGAAAGGAAGGTCAACAAGAGGTTCCTGGTTTTGACCAGTAAACAAATTCTGGAAAACAGGTGATGTCAAGTAAACACCACAAGGGGTTTGACTGAAGAGCTGGTCTTTGTTGTGACAAGAGAGAATTTATGATTAGCATGAGACTTGCTTGGAAATGTTTAGTTTCATTTTGAACTGTTAAAAAATGCTGGTTTTTGGACTAAAAGCAGACAATTGGAATTTGATATGGACCTGCCAGGAGTTCAGAAGAAATCTGTTACCTCACTTTAAAAAATCCTTACTCTGGAAAAGCAAACGCCTGTATGAAGTGATACTGTTGCCTCCTGCATTTTTGAAGAAACCCTGAATGTTTGCAGAAACCTTGCATCTTCAAATGAACTTTGTAAGGAATGCATGTGAGAACTGAGACCTTTGTTACTGTACACCTGCTGTAAGAGTTTTGTGAAGCCTTCTGCAGTTGAATTTGTTTGAATGCCTACCTCGCCTGGAAAGATTTCTAGTGGCAGCCAACTATTCGAATTTGGGTCACGTCGCCGAAAAAGGTCTTCCATCTTTTTTCTTCAGTAAAAGTTATTTTTTCTATTCCTTCTATTTTTTTGTAACAGCTGTAAACAAAAATCTTTTTTTTTCCTGGTCAACCCGTTTTTGGATGTCTGTGAGTGTGTATGAGGGCTAGGATATAAAAAAACGGGGCTTTAATATTGCAATTCACGTATATATTTGTTTGATTATTGGTTTTATAATAAATGGATAAGTTAGTTGTTTATTAAAGAAACCTTGTTGGTGTGCTTTATTCTGGGGACCAAAAGAGTATCTAATTGGCTGTTTCGGTAAGTGGGAAAATTCATTGATATGTTCTGACCTGTGGAGAAGTGGGACTGAATTAACAGTGCACTCCTCCGGCCTTGGTCAAAACACAATAATCGGCTATGATATGCCCAGATATTCCACACTGTAAACACATTGGCTGTGCCCCTATTGCTTTATCATCTTGGTTCCTTCTTTTAAAAGTTGTAGAGTGATCTGTTTTCCCTTCCCCACACTCCTTTTCTCTCCAGGCCATTTCTGCTTCATCTGCATCTCTTCTATCTCTCCAATCTCTCCATAGCCTCTAAGAGTTACTCGACCCAAATTTATTGACTTAGAGGTCTGTGTGTTAATTCATATTCATAGGCCATTACTAATGCTTCTTTTACCCTTGTAACTCTTTGCTCTTCAATGTGGGTTCTTATATTAATTGGGATGCTATTTTTAAATTCTTCCAGCATGTGGGAAGACCACCACATGCAAGTTCTCCTGCAAGTCACCCACCATCCTTCTTGGAAATATATTGTCTTTACTTCATTGTCATTGGGTCAACAACCTGGAAGTCCCTACTGTACTGAAGTAGTAACTTCAGCACACGACCTGCAGCAGTTCAAGAAAGGTGGCAATTATGGATAGGGAATAAATGCTGACCTTGCCTACAACACCCACATTCTGTGAATACATTTTTTAAAAACTGAAAACGCTTTTCTTCCGACCTGTCTTGGATAAATGTAGAATCACAGACACACAGAATTGTTACAGTGCAGAAGGAAGCCATTTGGCCCATCGTGTCCACACCAACTCTCCAAAAGAGCAACTGACTCAGCTCCATTCCCCTGCCTTTTCCCCAAACCCTGCACATTGTTCCTTTTCATATAACTGTCTAATTCCCTTTCAAGTGCTTCAATTGAACCTGCCTTTACCACACTCTCAGGCAATGCATTCCAGACCTTAAGCAGTCGCTGCATGAAGAAGTTTTTCCTCATTTCACTTTTGTTTTTCTTACCAAATACTTTAAATCTGTGCCCTCTTGTTCTTGAGCCTTTCACGAGTGGGGACAGTTCCTCTCGATCTATTCTGTCCAGACCACTTATAATTTTGAATACCTCTATCAAATCACCTCTCAGCCTTCTCTTCTCCAAGGAAAACACTTCTAACTTCTCCAATCTGTCTTCATAATTGAAGTCCCTCATTCCTGGAACCATTCACGTGAATCTTTTCTGAAGGAATCCAGCATTTCAGAAATCTCAGGCCCAATCTGTGCTCAAAGGAATGGTCTATTTCTCAATTTTGTTGGCTTCTCAATAAAGTATGCAAACATATACACTTAAGGAACATATTTTACATAAATATGTACAGTAATGGATATTTTATGAAACAATTGGACAATTGTGTGTATTTTTGCATATATATTTTATAAGTCGTTGTACATTTAGGTGTAAATTCCCATTTTTTTCCTATTCTTATACAGATGTTGTGAAGATGTGCATTTTGATTGATGGTGCTTAAAGGTTGAGTACATTGGTAGATCCAAATTTCCTGCTGGGACTGTACTTGCACTGGGAGCAATACTGTCAGGAGATTAAAACAGTTTGTTTGGGCTTGGATTTAGTTGTGGATCTGGAGGAGGTCATGTTAATTGGGATTGTTATTTTTCACAAAATAAACCATCTAAGTATATTGAAGTTGGTTGCTTTTTGTGTCTGTTTTCTTCCAAGGCATTGTAATAACTAAACATTCTGATCCAACTACTGAATCCAATGGATCAAACAATCTTCCACTCACACCTATAATGTCAGATTTTTGATCCAAGCATAAAATATTTCCCAAATATCTAGTTTTCCCATATGAAGCACATCAAAACATAATCAATCCACTAGTAGGTAACATCTCAACACAGCAGCACATTTTAGAAATACAATAATTCGAATTTAAAATCTGTTTCTGTTGCGCAGTTTTAGTTTTTTATGTTAATTAACAATCGCTGATGAAACCAGTAAATAGCTATGGTATAAGATTTGCTAAGGTTTTTATACAAATAGAAAATTAACAATTTACTATGGATGTAAATGATTAGCAATATTTTCAGGAATAATCGCTGCATCAGATTTGACTTCTATGCTTTACTCTCATTGTTTTATCGCCCACAATCTATAGATATTATCATCCAAGCCAGCAACATCTTGGGAAATCAATTTTACATTGATCAAGATTGAGCTCTGTAAGGAAACAGGCACTGTAGCAGTATGAGCATGTGGTGGTGCTTGCTGCAATGTGTGCATTTGACAGAAGAGGGGAAAGATTTGATTATGCCCAATATCAAGTGCAGGGATTGTGATGTATAATTACCCCATGTTCGTTCCTGTTGGGACAGGCAGCATGCAAACTTTATGCTGCCTACTCATCAGCATGATTACAATGCATGTGTGTAAATGTACAAAGTGTGTTGAATAAGGTTGGTGACCTACCAGCACAAATAACAGTATACTGATATGATGTCATGGCAATAACGGAAACGTGTCTTTAAAATGGCAAGAACTGGGCACTTAATATACAAGGGTATAAAGTGTTCAGAAAAGATAGAGAAGGAAAAAAGGGAGGTGTGGTGGCAGTACTGATTAGGGAAGACATTGTAGTGTTGGAAAGGGAGAATGTCCTTGAGGGGGCAAGAACAGAATTCACTTGGTTAGAGTTGAGAAGCAAAAAGGGTATGATCACATTAATGGAGGTATTTTATAGGCCTCTAAATGGTGAGAGAGAGATAGAACATAGAACAGTACAGCACAGTACAGGCCCTTCGACCCACGATGTTGTGCCGAACCTTTAACCTACTCTAAGATCTAAGTAACTACCTACCCTTCATTCTACTATCATCCATGTACCTATCCAAGAGTTGTTTAAATGTCCCTAATGTATCTGCTTCTACTACCACCGCTGGCAGCGCATTCCACGCACTCACCACTCTCTGTGTAAAGAACCTACCTCTGACATCTCCCCGAAACCTTCCTCCAATCACCTTAAAATTATGCCCCCTGGTGATAGCCCTTTCCACCCTGGGAAAAAGTCTCTGACTATCCACTCTATCTATGCCTCTCATCATCTTGTACCCCTCTATCAAGTCACCTCTCATCCTTCTTCGCTCCAATGAGAAAAGCCCTAGCTCCCTCAATCTTTCTTCGTAGGACATGCCCTCCAGTCCAGGCAGCATCCTGGTAAATCTCCTCTGCACCCTCTCTAAAGCTTCCACATCCTTCCTATAATGAGGTGACCAGAACTGAACACAATATTTCAAGTGTGGTCGAACCAGGGCCTAATAGAGCTGCAGCATAACCTCGCGGCTCTTAAACTCAATCTCCCGGTTAATGAAAGCCAACACACCATACGCCTTCTTAACAACTCTATCAACTTGGGTGGCAACTTTGAGCGATCTATGGACATGGACCCCAAGATCCCTCTGTTCCTCTACACTGCCAAGAATCCTGTCTTTAAGCCTGTATTCCGCATTCAAATTCGACCTTCCAAAATGAATCACTTCACACTTTTCCAGGTTGAACTCCATCTGCCACTTCTCAGCCCAGCTCTGCATCCTGTCAATGTCCCGTTGCAACCTACAACAGCCTTCCACACTATCCACAACTCCAGCAACCTTCGTGTCATCGGCAAACTTGCTAACCCAGCCTTCCACTTCCTCATCCAAGTCATTTATAAAAATCACAAAGAGCAGAGGTCCCAGAACAGATCCTTGTGGAACACTACTGGTCACCGAGCTCCATGCTGAATACTTTCCATCTACTACCACCCTCTGACTTCTATGGGCCAGCCAATTTTGTATCCAGACAGCCAACTTTCCCTGTATCCCATGCCTCCTTACTTTCTGAATGAGCCTACCATGGGGAACCTTATCAAACGCCTTGCTAAAATCCATATATACCACATCCACTGCTCTTCCTTCATCAATGTGTTTTGTCACATCTTCAAAGAATTCTATAAGGCTTGTGAGACATGACCTGCCCCTCACAAAGCCATGCTGACTGTCTCTAATCAAACCATGCTTTTCCAAGTAATCATAAATCCTGTCTCTCAGAATCCTCTCCAATAATTTACCCACTACCGACAGAAGACTGACTGGTCTATAATTCCCAGGGTTATCCCTATTCCCTTTCTTGAACAAGGGAACAACATTTGCCACCCTCCAATCATCTGGTACTACTCCAGTGGACAGTGAAGACGCAAAGATCATCGCCAAAGGCGCAGCAATCTCTTCCCTCGCTTCCCATAATATCCTTGGGTATATCCCATCTGGCCCCGGGGACTTATCTGTCCTCATATCATTCAAAATTTCCAGCACATCCTCCCTCTTAACCTCAACCTGTTCAAGCACATCAGCCTGTTTCACGCTGTCCTCACAAACGACCAGGTACCTCTCACTAGTGAACACTGAAGCAAAGTATTCATTTAGGACCTCCCCTACCTCCTCCGACTCCAGGCACAAGTTCCCTCCACTATCCCTGATTGGCCCTACCCTCACTCTGGCCATCCTCTTGTTCCTCACATAAGTGTAGAACGCCTTGGGATTTTCCTTAATCCTACCCGCCAAGACTTTTTCATGTCCCCTTCTAGCTCTCCTAAGTCCATTCTTCAGTTCCTTCCTGGCTACCTTGTAACCCTCTAGAGCCCTGTCTGATCCTTGCTTCCTCAACCTTAAGTAAGCTTCCTTCTTCCTCTTGACTAACTGTTCCACATCTCTTGTCATCCAAGGTTCCTTCACCCTACCATCCCTTCCCTGCCTCATCGGGACAAACCTATCCAGCAGTCGCAGTAAGTGATCCCTGAACAACCTCCACATTTCTGTCGTGCATTTCCCTGAGAACATCTGTTCCCAATTTATGCTCCCCAGTTCCTGCCTAATAGCATTGTAATTCCCCCTCCCCCAATTAAATATTTTCCCATCCCGTCTGCTCCTGTCCCTCTCCACGACTATAGTAAAGGTCAGGGAGTTGTGATCACTATCACCGAAATGCTCTCCCACCGAGAGATCTGCCACCTGGCCTGGTTCGTTGCCAAGCACCAAGTCCAACATAGTCTCCCCTCTAGTCGGCCTATCTACATATTGAGTCAGGAAACCTTCCTGAACACACCTGACAAAAACTGCTCCATCCAAACTATTTGCACTTAAGGAGGTTCCAATCAATAGTCGGGAAGTTGAAGTCACCCATGACAACAACCCTGTTACTTCTGCACCTTTCCAAAATCTGCCTCCCAATCTGTTCCTCCATGTCTCTGCTACTATTGGGGGGGTCTATAGAAAACTCCCAACAAAATTGACTGCTCCTTTCCTGTTTCTGACTTCCACCCATAATGACTCAGTAGACAAACCCTCCTCGACGACCTCCCTTTCTGCAGCTGTGATACTATCCCTGATTAACAATGCCACTCCCCCACCTCTTTTACCTCCCTCCCTATTCCTTTTGAAACATCTAAACCCTGGGACATCCAACATCCATTCCTGCCCCTGTGATATCCACGTCTCCGTAATGTCCACAACATCGTAGCTCCAAGTACTGATCCATGCCCTCAGCTCATCACCCTTATTCCTGACACTTCTTGCGTTAAAATAGACACACTTCAACCCATCATACTGGCTGCAACTTTGCCCTGTCAACAGTCTAACCTTCCTCACAGACTCTCTGCACTCTGTATCTGCCTGTTCAACAGCTACCCCATCCACTGATCCGTGGCTCCGGTTCCCATCCCCCTGCCAAACTAGTTTAAACCCTCCCGAAGAGCTCTAGCAAACCTCCTGCCCAGGATATTGGTGCCCCTCCAGTTCAGATGCAACCCAACCTTCTTGTACAGGTCCCACCTTTCCCAGAAGATATCCCAATGATCCACATATCTGAATCCCTCCCTCCTACACCAGTTCTGTAGCCACGTGTAGAGCTGCACTTGCTCCCTGTTTCTAGCCTCACTAGCACGTGGCACCGGTAACAATCCTGAGATTACTACTCTGCTCGTCCTGCCTTTCAGCTTCCAACCTAACTCCCTATATTCGCTTTTCAGGTCCTCATCCCTTTTCCTAGCTATGTCATTGGTACCGATATGTACCACGACCTCTGGCTGCTCCCCCTCCCCCTTAAGAATCTTATAGACTCGATCCGAGACATCCCTGACCCTGGCACCCGGGAGGCAACATACCATCCGGGAGTCTCTTTCGCGACCACAGAATCTCCTGTCTGTTCCTCTAACTATTGAATCTCCTATCACTATCGCTCTCCTATTCTACCCCCTTCCCTTCTGAGCCACTGAGCCAGGCTCAGTGCCAGAGACCTGGCCACTGTGGCTTTCCTCTGGTAGGTCGTCCCCCCCAACCGTATCCAAAACGGTATACGTATTATTGAGGGGAACGACCACAGGGGATCCCTGCACTGTGCACCTATTCCCTTTCCCTCCCCTGACGGTCACCCAGCTACCTTTATCCTGTAACTTAGGTGTCACTACTTCCCTATAACTGCTCGCTATCACCCCCTCAGCATCCCGAATGATCCGAAGTTCATCCAGCTCCAGCTCCAGTTCCCTAACGCGGTCTGCGAGGAGCTGGAGTTGGGTGCACTTCTCACAGGTGAAGTCAGCAGGGACACAAGTGGTGACCGTCACCTCCCACATCCTGCAAGAGGAGCATGCAATTGCCCTAGCTTCCATCCCCTCTGCTCTAAATTGACAACAGAGATTTAAAAAAAAAAGGAAAACCTTACCTTACCAAACCCTCCACACAAGAGTCCTTTTTTTTTGGTTAGAGGAGGAGGATGGGTGGGAGACACTACACATGTAGTGTTTCGGGTTTAGCCACTGCCCAAATATATAGGTTTACTTACCCAGCAGTCCCCTGGTCCGCCGAAACAAAAGGTAATTTACTTTAAGCTGAAACTCACCTTCCCAGCTGATACCTCGCTGGCACTATCGCTGCTTCAGAAAAAGCTGCTGCAACAAAAGGTAAGATAGAGGAGCAAATCTGCAGGGAAATCACTGAGATGTGCAAGAACGATAGAGTGGTGATATTGGGGGACTTTAATTTCAAATTTAATTAATTTGTAAAGGCAGATCATGCTTGACTAATCTAATTGAACTTTTTGCTGAAGTAACAGAAGGTTGATGAAAGGAATGTGGTGGATGCTGTCTGTATAGATTTTAAGAAAGCATTTGACAAAGTACCACATAAAGGGCTGGTTAACAAAATTTAGGCTCATGGAATAGAAGGGTCAGTGTCCCATTGGATAAAAAATTAGCTTAAGAGCAGAAAATAGTGAGTAAATGGTGTTATTCGGACTGGTGGATGGCAGACAGTGGTGTTCCCCAAGGGTCAGTGCTGAGACCACTGCTTTTTTAGCAATATATAAATGACTTGGATCTTGGAATGCAGACTGGAAATTTCAAATTTGCCAATGACACCAAACTTGGAGGTGTGGCACACAGTGAGGATGATATGAACTGCCTACAACAGGAAATTGATAGAACAGCAGAATGGGCAGACAAATGAAGGTGGCAGGACATATTGAGAGAGTGGTTATTAAGCATATGGGATCTTGGGCTTCATAAATAGAGGCATAGCATACAAAAGCAGGGAAGTTATTCTGAACCTTTATAAAGTTCGGCCCCAACTGGAGTATTGCTTCCAGTTCTGGTCACCACACTTCAGGAAAGATGTGAGGGTCCTTGAGAGGTTGCAGAGGAAATTTACCAGAACTGTTCCAGGGATGAGGGATTTTAGCTACAAGATTAGGTTGGAGAAGTAGGGTTGTTTTCCCTGGAGCAAAGGAGATTGATGAGAGATTTGATGGAGGTGTACAAAATTATGATAGTCTTAGATAAGTTAAACAAGTAAAAACTGTTCCCATTAACTGATGGTACAAGGACTAGGGGACACAGATTTAAGGTTTTGGGCAAGAGATGCAGGGGGAATGTGAGGAAGAACTTTTTCACACAGCAGGTGGTAATGACCTGGAACTCGCTGCTCACAAGGGTGGTGAAAGCAGAGACAATCAATGATTTCAAAAGGAAATTGATGAAATAAACTTGCAGGGCTACGGGGATTGAGGGGAAGTGGGACTAACTGGACAGCTCCACAGAGAGCCGACATATACTTGTTGGGCCAAATGGCCTCCTTCTATACTGTAAATTACTCTATCACTCTATGATAGTAGCGTGCAGCCCAAAGCAAATTGTGCTACTGATTAGCTGTGTACTCAGTAGGGGGCCCAGCAGCATGTGTGACTAGCACGATGTACAGCAACTCTGCACTTCTTAAATGCAGCCGGCCACTCTTAAAGTTGAGATGCACTCAGGCAATAGCTGACACTGGAACAGTGTCAGAGAGGCTTTGGTGAAAGGTAGATGACTGGTAACGGAGCAGCAGAGCAGAAAGAGGGTTTCCAGGTTCCTAGATGAGGTACTGGAGTTCTTAGTCATGGAAGTCAAAGGGAGGAGAGAGGCCATGTTTCTACAGTGGGGGACAGGAGGCCCTAAAGGCACATCTTGTGAAGGGAATAGGATCAGGAAGTCAGGGAGGTCAATTCCTGGAGTCTGGCCCCGAGGTCTGCAGTGCCGGAAGAAGTTCAATGATCTCACATGTGGTCAAGTCAGTGAATGCATCTTCATATGACATCGCCTACTCACCGTTCCACCAACATCTCATGCTGTTCAATGAACCACAGCCCCATCATTCACCTATCCGCAATTAGGACTTTTGCCTAACATTCAGAGGCTTCTCTTCAACCTCACACACTTACCAATGCTGCCAGCCTCACATCCACCTCTTGCAGCTTTCACTTGTCATTTAGCTATGACAAGCAAATCTACCAAACACATTACAACACACTCACTGACATTCTTCCCTGTCTGTTGCAGAACAAGGTTGTTGAGTGATTGACTTTAAGACTGATGTCCCTTTAAGATCTTAGTATGCTAATGAGCCAGGTACTAGTTTGTAATCATGTGACTACATGTCAGCCCCCCACTCTGCTACTGTAACACCAGGAGGCAGCTTCTGTAACTAGTTAGCTCTGTACCATATATAAAGGTTCGATGTTTAATAAACCTGTTTTGAGATCCTCAATCAACTGAACTCCATGCATCTCATTTATGCTGCATCAGACAACATAAAAAGCTTCTCATTGCATGGTGGCAGCTCTGGTGAGAAGACAGAATCTAAGACTGAAGACCACAGGAAAACAGCATTAAAAATTACCTACAGCTAAAAGAGAAAAAGTTCAAAAAGAATACTGGCTCAAACAGTTAAAAAAAACTTACCCCAAGCTGTAGAAGACAGAGCACTAAATGACAGGCTGCAAATCAATCACTGTGATCGGTTGAGTCAGTCTGCCATCAGTACAGGAACCCCAGTTAAACAACAAACAGCTTTGAGGCGCTTGCAAAGTTGATTTTTTTTAAAGGCTCAGTAAAAGAAAAAACAGGGAAAAGCCAATCCCTATCTCAGGCTGATCGATTGTTTTCAAAGGCTCCCTCACACTGATCAGGTCCGCATCATTACAGGAGGTGCCTGACAGCAAAAAGTGCAGGAAACCTCCATTAACGCAGACCACAGTTAAAGCTTTAAAACAAATTAAACCGGTTAAATGTGAAGAGCTTTCACTTAAAGGCCTGTACCCCGACCCGAACACGACGGGACCCGACATGTGTTGAGTTCGGTCGGGTCGGGCCTACGGACTCGGGTGGGGCTGGGTCCGAGTCGGGCCGGGTCCAGATTGGGCCGGGTCCAGGTCGGATATACACAGTAAGGTAAGTGCTAAAAGTTAAAAACTAACCTGAGCTGCGAGTCCGGGACGTCAAGCAGGGAAACTCTGAGTCTGCGCAGTGAGCGTGTGAGCGTCTCAATGACGTCATCATGCTCATGCTGCAGCTTCCGGCAGATTGAGAGTCGGAAGTTAAGTGAAGGGAACATTGCGGTGGTCGGGTCCGGCTCGGGTCAGGTCGGGCTCGGGAGGAAAATGGAGGGACTCGGGCCGGGGCAGGCTCAGGTCCCATGTGGTTCCATCGGGTTCAGGTCGGGGATTTTTTTGGTGACTTGAGCAGGCCTTTACTTTCACTCAGTCAACCAAAGTTTAAAAAACCCATTAAACCAGTCAAGTATGAAAAACTGCCTATTGAACAGTTGTATAAACAAACTCCAGCAGAGAAAAAGAAAGCACTTGAAATGCCTATTGCACAGCTGTATAAACAGACAGACTAGAGTGCTGAAAGCTAGATAAACAGACAAGCACTGCTAAACACCTGCTCCTGTCAATCAAAGCAGCCAAGAAAGTTTTTTTCAAGGGAAAGCAGTGCAGAGCCACAGCCTATAAATCGAACCCAGTGTCTTACCTTCTGGGAGAGCAGTCGAGGCACCGGAGTTAGAAAAAAAAAAGTCAACAGTGACATCACAGGAAAGCTGCAAGGTGATTGGTTGGTGAGTAACTCCTGCTCTAAATAGCTGGCTTAGTGACTAAGGTACGAAAGGTCTACAATTTATTTTCATACATAGTAAGTAGTGTTTTTTAGGGAGTTCTATAGTAACGAGGACCAGGGAAAAAGGACCCTAGAGTAATAGATATTATTTGATATTAAGCATCTTCCAAAAGGTTTAATTTAAAGGGTTAAGTCGTGGCAAGAGAGCTCAAAGCCGTGGTATGCTCCTCGTGTTCGATGTGGGAAGCCAAGAACAATTCCAGTGCCCGGGACCAACATGTGCGCAGGAAGTGTCTCCAGCTGCAGCTCCTGGAAGCCCGGGTTTCAGAGCTGGAGCGGCGGCTGGGGACACTGTGGAGCAACCGCGAGGCAGAGAGTATCATGGATAGCACATATAGAGAGGTGGTCACACCACAGGCTCAGACTCCACAGGCAGGAGGGGAATGGGTGACCACCAGGCAGAACAAGAGGACTAGGCAGGCAGTGCAGGAATCCTCTGTGGCTATTCCCCTGCAAAACAGATATACTGCTTTGGATACTGTTGGGGGAATAGCCTCTCAGGGGAAAGCAGCAACAGCCCAATTCGTTGCACCATGGTTGGCTCTGCTGCACAGCGGAGGAGTAAAAAACTGTGGGAATGCAATAGTTATAGGGGATTCAATTGTAAGGGGAATAGATAGGCATTTCGGTGGCCGCAAACACGACTCCAGGATGGTATGTTGCCTCCCTGGTGCTAGGGTCAAAGATGTCTCAGAGCGGTTACAGGACATTCTGAGAGGGGGTTGGTGGTAACAGCCAGTGGTCGTGGTACACATTGGTACAAATGACATAGGTAAAAAAATGGATGAGGTCCTCAAAGCAGAATATAGGGAGCTAGGAAGTAAGTTGAAAAGTAGGACCTCAAAGGTAGTGATCTCAGGATTACTACCAGTGCCACGTGCTAGTCAGAGTAGAAATAGCAGGATATATCGGATGAATACGTGGCTGAAGAGATGGTGTGAGGGGGAGGGTTTTAGATTCCTGGGACATTGGAACCGGTTCTGGGAGAGGTGGGACCAGTACAAACTGGATGGGTTACACCTGGGCAGGACCGGGACTGATGTCCTAGGGGGAGTATTTGCTAGAGTGGTTGGGGAGGGTTTAAACTAAAATGGCAAGGGGATGGAAATCTTTGCAAGGAGTCAGAGGAGGGGGGATCAAGGACAAGAACAAAAGACAGTAAGGGGTATAAGAAAAGTGATAGGCAGAGACATCAAGGGCCAGAATCAAACAGGGCCACAGTGAAAAATAGTGAGAAGAGGACAAGTAATGTTAAAAAGACAAGCCTTAAGATTGGGCAAATCAAATTAGTCACAATACCGTAGAGCAGAAAATCATGGAGTGTATACGGGTTGGTTTTAGACCCCCTGGGGATGAGCGACCATAATATGATAGAATTCTTCATCACGATGGAGAGTGACGTTGTTGATTCTGAGACTAGGGTTCTGAATCTTAATAAAGGAAACTAGAAAGGTATGGGGCGTGAGTTGACTATGATGGATTGGGAAACGTTACTTAAAGGGATGCTGGTGGATAGACAATGGCAAACATTCAAAGAGCGCATGGATGAACTGCAACAATTGTTTATTCCATAGGTCGCAGCCGGCCACCACTCATCCTCTGTCCTGACTACTGCTTCACCCTCCACTATCCTATTGCTCTCCCATTCCCAACCACCCCCTTCTGATCACAAACTCTTCCCTTTGAACCACCTACCTGAGGGTCACTGCTGATGGTGCAGAAACCTGAAATTCAAAACCTCTTCGCTAGTGATCTGACTGGGGATGTTAGAAGGTGTTCACAGCCCACAGGTTTTATGTATATGAGATCAAAGGCCCAATTTTAGGTTTGTCTCAACCCAACCCATTCAGATGCACCCTGTAGTGCTCAATGGTTTGATTGATCTGGATTTGATTGTGTTAGTCTGTTCATTGATCAGTGTTCACTGTGCTTGATTGCTTAAGCCTAGAATTGAAGAAACTGAAACTAAAGAGGCAGGCTGTCAGGTTCTAGTAAATAGAGACTGTGTTCTGAAAGACATTGTACTGAAATCTTCTAAGTGCTGAGATATTTTAAAGTATGCAAATAATCTAGTTGTTGATTTAGAACTAGTGTGATATCTGCATTGCTCCGAGATAAATCATATATATAAAATATCCAGCAAACTGGCGAACACATAAAACACCCAGTTCATGAAAAGTTTGCAAATTTGCATTAAACCAACAATAATCTCTAACAGTTTCTGTCCTGTGTTCCAGAAAGCCTAGAGGAATCTACTGCAGTGTCACTAAATATCTCCCAAAATAAAAGAGCAGTGCCTTTGAAATCAGTGTTGCAGAACAGCAGGGCCAGTTTTATGCATTTGAAACCAGATGTAAAGACTGACAACCAGCATCGCAAAGATGTTCCGCTGGGAAGTAGCTCAGTCCTTTCAATTATTTGTTAGTGCTTGTTGCATGCAGCGGGTCTCCTTCAAGAAAAAAGACAATGAGGCCTCTGTAAAAAGAAAGCAATCGGGCAGCAAGGACAATTAATGAGAAACTGAAGGTTCCCAGAGAGACACACAAATAAAAAACAGAATTTTAACATAGTAAAATGTGAATACAAAAAAATCAGTAACCTGGAAAAGGTGAGAATATGTAGGAGGGAGGAATGCAAAACAATTCAAAGGAGAAATATTAATAGGAGTGAGAAAAGGAAAAATCTCCGAAGCTAGGAAATTGAGACTAAAAGCTTTATTCCTGTAAATTATTATTGAACCTTTTGTCAGTTACATCTCCAGAGCCAAGTAAGAAAGTAGCCTGTAAAATTGAAGGAAAAGTGCTAGTCTTTTATTTCCCAGTGGATGTTATTAAAAAGAGCAGGACAGGAAGATTAAAGAACCATATGTACGACCGAAAGGATAACAAAAATGATAGCTTTTACATTGTTCAAATTCAGATAACTGTCACACAATATCCTTGGTTGGGGCAGACTTTTACGAACTGTATATTAGGAATTCAGGCATCAAAGGGTCTTGTGCAGGATAAATCTCCTTCAATTCACAATATTGCATTTTGTGTTCCTTGACCATGAAATGTTAGCTGGTTATTCAACTCTGGGAGCATCAAAGTCCAGCCTGATCCAAACTTTGCCTGATTTCAACAGATATGCACAAAGAGCAGGCCAACTTTCCCTTTAGCAACGCATTGGTATAGAAGCCAATTGTTTCTGCCTCTATCATCACTCTGTCTGAGAGCAAGGGCTGAATTTTATCGGCCGCCTAGGGCTGGGAATGGAGGTGGGAGACCCCATAACATTGCATCCGAAGGTGAGTGTGGGGGAGCCGGGGGCGGGGGGGGGGGGGGGGGGTGGTGGGAGGGGGCGGGAGGTGGGAGGCGGCGTGCCCAGTGTGTTCCTGACGCCTTTCAATTAGGTCTGGAGCAGCGAAGGCTGAGGATGGCCTTCCCGCCCCAAGCCAATCGATGCCCTTAAGTGGCCAGTTCATAGCCACCTCCTGCCTTTGCCTCAATTTAATAGACGGCAAAGGGACCCGCCGTTGTGAGGAGTCACTGCCAGGTAAAATCTGGCAGCCTCCTAGTGGGGTCAGGAATGTCCTTGCTTTGGGGGAATCCAAGGCCCCCAAAGGTGGTGTGTGCCATTCTCCCGGGAAGACCTCGCTTCCAGCTGCGCCAATGCCCCACACCTCGTTGCCGGCGCCTGCTTGAATGGTGCTATGACATTGACCCCACTTACCTGTTCTGGGGTCTCATGACATCTTTGTACTGCAGGGCCTCCAGCAATGGCCACTGCTCCCAGTGGTGCAACTGGTACTGCAGAGCTGCCGGCCTTCCAATTGGCCAGCAACTCTTGGAGGCAGGAGCTCATCCATTAAAGGGACTGAGTCCCTGATGGCGGGCAGTTAATTCCCTGCCCACTGTGGAATTGCAACAGGGGTCTGACGGAGAGCTGAAGCAGTATCTCCAACCACCTTCCAGCCTGCTGTCAACTTCAGAGCAAAATCTAGCCCCAACTAACTCAGTAAAGACTAGGGAAAAAAACTGCACAGTTTTTAAAGCTCAGCTGTTTATTGGTTTAACTTGCTGAGTTATTGCTTTGCACCATTTCTCTCCCTACCTACTTGTACTTAAAACAATGCCTCTTCTCTGCTTAGCAACATTTCTTAGACATCCACTACCTCAAGATCAATTTGCCAAATTGTTTGAACAATGATGCAAGTCAGTCCATGAACATCCAAACATCCAATGCAATTTGGCAGTTCTATTGTGTTTTCTTCCTCCAAAATGTACACCCTATAGGATCAAGTGGTTAGGATCTGGAATGCACTGCTTGAAAGGATGGTGGAGGCAGATTCAATCAAGACTTTCAAAACAGAATTGGATAAGCACCTGAACAAAAAAAACATTGCAGGGCTAGGGGAAAAGGACAGGGGAGTGGAACGAGCTGAACTGCTCTTGCATAAAGCTGGCACAGGCTTGACGGGCCTAATAACTTCCTTCTGTGCTATAAACATTCTATGATTCAATTCCATTTCTAACTGATTCCCACTTCCATTGAATCTTTACTGGACATAAGTCACAATCTCAATGCCAGCCCATTCAAGAATTTAATGATTGTTATGCAACCCTATTATTTTTAATGGTAATATAAGTCTGCATTGTTATAATGGAATTGTTTTCTTTAATAATTTTCTTGTAGGATAGTGAGGTGTGTCAGATATCAATGTTCTGACTTTGAGTCATTATACTGCTGCCAGCTACCAGTTGACAATGACAGTGCAACATGCTGCAATTATGCCCAGATGAAAAAGCTTGACTTAGTTCCTATAAATCACTATTGAAGCTTTTGTCAGTTCTCATTCCAGAGCCAGGGAAGAGATGACGGCAGCATAAGAATGTGACTGCTAGGTCTAGGTTAGAAATGTTAAGGTCTGGATAACCTCTCCCTGAAGCATGAAACAAACTAACAACAACAACAACAACAAGCTGTATTTATATAGTACCTTTTAACATAGTAAACTGTCACAAGATGCTTCACAGGAGCATCAAACAAAATTTAACACTGAGCCACATGAAATATTAGGGCAAATAACCAAAATCTTGATCAAAGAGGTAGGTTTTAAGGAGCATCTTAAAAGGAGGAAAGAGAGATAGAGAGGTGAAAAGATTTAGGGAGGAAATTCCAGAGCTTAGGGCCTAGGCAGTTAAAGGCACAACTACCAATGGTGGAGCAATTAAAGTCAGGGATGCTCAAGAGGCTAGAATTGGAGGAGTTCAGACATCTCGGAGGGCTGTGTGACTGGAGAAATAGGGAGGGGTGAGGGCATGGAAGGACTTGAAAGCAAAGATGAGAATTTTAAAATCAAGGCATTGCTTAACTGGGAGCCAATGTAGGTCAGTCAGCACAGAGTTGGGGAGCGAACGGGACTTGTTGCAGTTTAGGACATGGGAAGCAGAGCTTTGCATGACCTCAAATCTACGGAGAGCAGAACATGGGAGGCTGATCAGAAGTGCAGTGGAGTTGTCCAGTCTAGACATAATAGAAGCATGGATGAGGGCTGCAGCAGCAGATGAGCTGAGACAGAACAGGAGTTGGACGATGTTACAGAGGAGGAACTGGGTGGTCATAGCGAGGGTGCAAATATATAGTTGGAATCTCATCTCAGGAGACTAAAATGACGGCAAGATTGTGAACAATCTGGTTAGCCTCAGTGAGTTCTGAAATCCTGTTTGACAAATTTATTGGAATTTTTTGAGGATCTAGCTAGTAGGGTAGATAAAAGGGAACCAGTAGATGTAGTATACCTGGATTTCCAAAAGGCATTCGATAAGGTGCCACATAAAAAATTAATAGGCAAGATAAGGGCTCATGGTGTTAGGGTAATATATTAGCGGATAGAAGATTGGTTAACAGACAGAAAGCAGAGAGTGGACATAAATGAGCCATTTTCAAGTTGGCAGGCAGTGAATAGTGAGTGCTGCAAGGATCAGTACTGGGGCTTCAGCTATTTACACTCTATATTAATGACTTGAATGAAGAGACAGAGAGTAATGTATCTAAGTTTGCTGATGATACAAAGCTCGATGGAAAGGTAAGCTACAGAGAGGACATAGAGAGGTTGCAAAGAGATATAGATGGGTTAAATGAATGGGCAACAAGATGGAAAATGGAGTATATTGTTGTGAAGTGTGAAGTTGTTCACTTTGGTCATAAAAACAGAAAAGTAGAATATTTTTTAAAGGGTGTGAAACCGGAAGGGGTTGTTGTTCATAGAGACTTGGGTGTGCTCGTACAAGGAACACATAAAGTTAACATGCAGGTGCAGCAGGCTATTAGGAAGGCAAATGGCATGTTGGCCTTTATTGCAAGGGGATTGGAGTACAGGAATAAAGAAGTCTTACTAAAATTGTACAGGGCTTTGGTGAGACCGCACCTTGTATACTATGTGCAGTTTTGTCTCCATATTTAAGAAACGATATACTTACACTGGAGGCAGTGCAGCAAAGATTTACTAAATTGGTCCCTGGGATGAGGGGGTTATCCTACAAGAAAGGCTGAGTAAATTGGAGTTTCGAAGAATGAGAGACGATCTAAATTGAGACATACGAGATTCTGAAAGGGCTTGATAGGGTAGAAGCTGAGAGATTGTTTCTGCTGGTCAGGAAATCAGTCTCAGGATAAAGGGCAAATCATTTAGGAGAAATTACTTCACTCAAAGGGTTGTGAATCTTTGGAACTCTCTACCCCAGAGGGTTGTGGATGCTCCATCGCTGATTACATTTAAGACAGGGATAGACAGATTTTTGATCTTGCAGGGAATCAAGGGATATGGGAAGTGGGCAGGAAAGTGGAACTGAAGCCCAAGATCAGCCATGATCATATTGAATGTTGGAGCAAGCTCGATGGGCCATTTGGTCTAGTTCTGCTCCTATTTCTTGTGTTCTTGTGAGTTGTCAGGGCGTGGAATGGATTTGGTGGTGAGAGAACAGGTTTTAGTGTCATGATGGCAGATTTGAAGGAGATAGGAGCTGAGGAGAGAGAACTGTTAACCATATCAGCTAACATGGGAGCAAGTAAGGAATGCTGGTTGACAGCAGTCTAGGGGGAATAGGATTGAGGGAGCAAGAGGTGGGTCTCATTGACAAGGTGAGCTCAGAGAGAGTGGAGAGAAGATAGGAGAGAAGTATGCGAAGAGAACTTTCATGTACATCAGGCTAAAGTGCAGGTTCCGCTATAAGGACAAGGGCAGCGGTGGCATACGAGCAGCACAAAGCGAAATTCCCCACCCCATCAAGTCACACGCCATCCTGACTTGAAAATATATCACTGTTCCTTCAATTTAGCTTAGTCAAAATCCTGGAATTCTGTACCTAACAGCGCTGTGGGAGTACATACACCACACAGATTGCAGCAGTTCACCAGCAAACTCTCAAGGGCAATTACAGACTGGCAATAAATGCTTGCATGCCAACAATACCCATATCCCATTAACAAATAAATAATATTTTGTCAGAGGTATTCTTTGGTCATAAGCAATAGCCTTTCATTTGAGAGTCTGCTGTCCAAAAGGTTTGGCGTCTTCACAAGGAACTCTAAGCTATCTCTTCCGTAAAACCATGCCACATCCTTACAGTTTTGTAGTTTTCCAGGTGCTTCACCATTCATTGCTTGAGGATGTCCGACAGGACTTTTGCTACAATCGGTGTTAGAACTATAGTTTCTTGCGTTATCTCTTTCTAATGATTGCGATCATGTTTTAATTTCTCCAAACTGCTAACACAATCCCAGAATTTTCTCGAGATACCCACTAGAACAGGAGAAGTGAGGAAATTCCCAGGTAAGACCCTCAGGCTGTGATGAATTCAGCTGATTTCAGAGCCTGCATCTGTAAGTCATGGCCACACAAAAGCAAAATACTGCAGATTCTGGAAATCTGAAATAAAAAACTGAAAATGCTAGAAACACTCAGCAGGTCAGGCAGCATCTGTGGAGAGAGAAACAGAGTTAATGTTTCAGGTCACTGACCTTTCATCAGACCTGGGAAAAGTTAGAAATGTAATAGGTTTTTAACAAATGAAAGGGGGAGAGTAGGAAAAAGAGTAAAAGGGAAAGACTGTGACAGGCTGGACAACAGGAAAGATTAAATGACGAAAGGGCTAGTGGTGCAAGGCAAGTTCATAGAGGGACAGATTAGAGTGAGTGAGGGGAGCAGACAGCTGATGTCACGCTTTCCCCTCTCTGACCCTAAATGATCTGTCCTTAGCAGAGGCCCCTTATGTCCCCACCTCAATGAATTTTGAGCTTGGCATGCTGCTGAGCTCTTTTTCCCTCACCTCTGCCTCCATGCCCACACAGTGGACTGTCTCCAGTATTCTCCCTCCACCTGGGCCCCTCCATCAATCCTCTTGCCCACTCTAGATTTTTTTAAATTGAGAACTGCCAGTGGCACATCGGCCATCTCAAATTCCCTGCTCCCCTCACTCAGTTTAATCTGTCTCCCCCTGATCTTCCCTATTCCGTTTTCTTAGGTCCAGCCCTGACAATGTCATCAAACCTGATGACAAGGTTGGTGTTGTTGTTGTCTGGCAAACCAAACTCTACTTAGCAGAGGCCAATTGCCAACTCTCCTAACTCTGTCAGACCATGACCCCACCATCAAACATCAAACCAGGTCTATCACTGACCTTTTCTCCTTTGGAGACCTTCCTTTCACGGCCTCCAATCTCATAGTTCCCCAACTCTGAACAGCCTGCTTCTACCTCCATCCCAAAATACACAACAGGGCTGCCCTGGTAGATCTATCGTTTCAGCCTATTCTTGCATCACTGAACTGATTTCTTCCTAACTCGACCCTATTTTGTCTCCCCTTGTCCAGTCTCTTCCCACCTACATCTGTGACTCTTACAATGTCCTCCACCAAGGTGAAATAAAGATTTAAGTGCACTTTTTAAAATTTGGTATACTAGGTTCACTGCTCACAATGTCTGCTCTACATTGGGGAGACCAACCACAGACTGGGTGACTACTTTGTGGAACAGCTCTGTTCAGTCTGCAAGCATGATCCTTAACTTCTGGTTGCCTGTCATTTTAATTGTCCACATTGTTCCCAATCTAACATCGCTGTCCTCGTCTCCTGCAGTGTTCCAATGAAGCTCAACACAAACTCGAGGAACAGCATTTCATCTTTTGTTTAGGTACATCACCACCTTCCGGACTCAACACTGAGTTTAACAATTTCATGCCATAACCCCTGCCCCATTTCGTTTCATGTTTCTTTGTTGGTTTTGTTTTTACTCCCTTGTTTTTCCCTTTATTTTGCTTTCGAACAGCAGTTGTTCATCATTTCACCATTCACACCTCCTCTAGACACATCTTTTGTTTTTTTACTTGTCCCATTACCCCTCCCTTTGGCCTTGCATCACCAACTTTATTGTCATTTAATCTCTCCTGCCTTCCACTCAATCTCAGACTTTCCCTTTTCTTCTTTCTCCCACTGCCCCCCAATCTTTCACTTGCTTAAAATCTATTACATTTCTAACTTTTCCCAGTTCTGATGAAAGATCACAGATCTTAAATGTTAACTCTATTTCTTTCTCCACAGATGCTGCCTGACCTGCTGAGTGTTCTCAGCATTTTCTATATTTAGTAACTCATGCCACTTGGCTTCAATTGCACTGTCTGGGGATTGAGTGAATGACATAGAATTCCTGCTCGTGATTGCTGTTCAATGATTCTCTGCTATGTATTATTTACATGCATGTGAACCATGAGTTATAATAAAACCTGATAGTCTATGAATGATCATTGCCTTGGATCACACATGAAGGATAGCCATTCACAGACATGTAAAGAGGAGGAGGAAACCAGGCAAAGAAAAAAGATGTTTGCTACAGCTATAGACCTTTGTTGGATTTGAGTTGTTTTGAATCAACGTTTGTTTTCTATATTACGACCAAGGATGAAGGAGTGCAGTGCCCTTCTCTAGTTCAACTTCTCCAAGGGTCATAACATATATTTAAATGTTCTACCCAGTTACTGATACACCTAATTATATACTTTATCTATTTTAGTTTCAGAATAAAAATCCATCAACCAGGTTTCTTTCATAAACAAAATTATTAATTTATTATAAAACAAGACTCATTCAATAAAGATGCAAAGCTTATTAACACAGGTTGAAATATGAAAGTATAAATATATTCCCTTCTAAATAGCCCAACACACACACACACACACACACACACACACACACACAGCTTAAAGAAAAAAATAAAGAAGTTTTCTCTGCAGCGATCAACTTTACAAAAAAAAAACAAAAAAAGTACTTTGGTCAAATACTGATTAATTCTTGAAGAAAAAAGGATAAGTTATGGATTGTTCCAGATGGATCTTTGGCCTGGCGTCCAGGTACATGTTGACGGGTGTCACTAGACACATGCGGTGGTCACTGGGATCTTTTCAGAAGCCGTTTATTCAGGAAATGTCAAGAGAAAGTCTTGCAGAAGCTTCTCAGGACAAATGCTGCATCAGTTTCTCTAGCTCTCGCACTGAATTCTCAGGGTTTTTCAAAGAGGTGAAACAGGGAAAGCTGGTAGCTGCTCTCTCTTAGCAGGCTTACACCCCAACTACACTCCAAACAATATCCAAAAAAGAAACCAACTCTTGATGACCGTAAATCTAGACATGTCACTTCTCTGTAAACAACTCTGATAGTCAGCAAGGCTCCTGCTGTTTACTTAGGTTAAGACATATGACTTCCAGTAATTGTTGGTTTTTAAACAAAGTCCCAAGTGTCCTTCCAGTGAGCCTTTAAAAAAAAAATACAAGTCCAGCATCTCAAATATTCTCCATAATCTTTTACACACACTCCTCAAAAAATATTAACAATGGAATCACGTTCATGCCATTTGAGTCTGCTACCATGCCTGCGTCTGCTGAGTTTGTGTCAGGAATCAGGACAACATGCAATATTAAACAAAGGATACATGAATAAAAAATAGTTTCAGCTGACATATAGCATGATAAAATGCTTGTAGACTAAGTCATAGGCAGCCTCCCACAGAAACTGAAATTGAGTGACAGATTTATTTCTGAAGAATTCTTAAGCTTCACCCATACTGCAATGAATCTTTCAGTAAACATTTTTCAAGATGTTCTTGTTTACAGATTGTATCCCAGTAATTAAAAAGCATTAAAAATATGCACAAAGTTGGAGCTTTATCAGCAGATTTTACTGAGAGTTCTCATCTGACACTGCAACTCACGAAAACCATGTGACTGCATGCAGTTTATCATTTGTGCCTAATCTCTTGTTTGATATCCAGGCCCTTTCTTGTCATTTTTGCTTCTTCAAGATCCTATCTAATAATTAACACCTGCAGGAAAGTGAAAGGGGGCTGAATTGGACAATACCTGAAATCTGGCCCGGGGATCATGATGCAGGATTAAGCTCCGTCTGTTCAAAGTGATGCAGGCAGTGCGCAAATTTCAAGGTGCTTGCTAATTATAATGATTGTGGCAAGCAGTCCAGTGCTGAAAACACTCCAGAGTGGCTGCACACCTCAGCAGGAGGCCCAAGGTCATGCGAGGCTAGCTCTATTTAAAGCAAGACTGCAGCTCTGAAAGGAGAGATGCATTCTGGCTGCAACAGGGTCCAGAAGTGGTGAAAGAAGAGCTAAAGACCCAGGAACAGACAGGCATTTCTGCAACTGTCATTGTGAGTCCGCATGGTGTGTTGCCTCCCTGGTGCCTGGGTAAAGACAGCACGGACAGGGTGCAGAATTTTCTGCAGGGGGAAAGGAGTGAACCAGAAGTTGTGGTACATGTTGGTACCAACAACATTGTAAGGGAAGGTATTGAGGTCCTACAGTCAAATTTTCACAAGCTAGGGAGGATTTTAAAGAGTAGCACTGCATAAGTAGCAATTTCTGAATTACTCCCAATGACACGCGCTAGTGAGAGTAGAAATAGGAAGCTAGGGAGGATCAATGTGTGGTTGAAGCATGGTGCAGGAGGAAGGGCTTCAGGTTCTTGGGCATGGGGCCAGTGCTGGGGCAGAAGGCACCTTTTCAAAAGGGATGAGTTGCACCTCAACAGGACTGTGACAATGTCCTTGTGGGGAGGTTCACCACTGTGGGTGGGGAGGGTTTAAACTAAATTGGCAGGGGGATGGGCAATAATATATAGGAAATAGAAAAGAGGAATAAGGCGCATAATGTGAGAGTGTTGGATAGTACTAGAGAAGGAAGTAATTCCATATTAGATAGCAGTGGACTGAGAAGGACTACAAGGAATGCAAAGACAGGATTACAATGCATGTAAATTCAAAGTGTGGTGAATAAGGTTGGTGACCTGCCAGAACAAATAACAGTATGGGAATATGATGTAGTGACAATAATGGAAATGTGGCTCACAAATGGTGAGGACTAGGTGCTTAATATATAAGGATATGAAGTGTTTAGAAAAGATAGAAAAGGAAAAAAGGGAGGTGCGGTGGCAGTACTGATTAGGGAAGGCATTGTAGTTTTGGAAAGAGGGGATGTCTTTAAGGGGGCAAGGACAGAATCCATTTGGTTAGAGTTGATAAGCAAAAAGGGTATGATCAAATTACTGGGGGTATTCGATAGGCCTCCAAATAGTGAGATAGAGAGAGAGAGAGAGATAGAGAGATAGAGAGATAGAGAGAGATAGAGAGAGAGAGAGAGAGAGAGAGATCGAGGAGCACATCTGCAGGGAAATCACGGAGATATGCAAGAAATATAGAGTGGTAATAATGGGGTCTTCAATTACCCAAATATCGATTAGGATAATGGTAAAGTAAAAGGAAAGGAGCAGGAGGAATTCTGAAATGCGTTCAGGAGAACTTCATTGACCAGTATGTTTTTGAACCAACTAGAAAGGAGGCATTGCTGGATCTGGTGCTGGGAAATGAGGTGGACCAAGTGTCTGTTGGGGTGCACTTGGGTAAGAGTGATCATCATATCATAAGGTTTAGACTACTAATGCAGAAAAGCAAGGAACAATATTAGGTAGAACGTCTAGATTGGAAGAGTGCTAATTTCAATGTGATGAGAATGGATCTAGCCAGGGTAAAGTGGAACCAAAGACTGACAGGAAAAACTGTAATGGAACAATGGGTTATCATTAAGGAATAGATTCTTCAGGTACAGGTGAGGTACATTCCAACAATGGTGAAAGGTAGGGGAACCAAAAACTGGACTGCTTGGGTGATGAGGGAGTTAGAGATTATGATGAAACAAATAAAAGAGGATAGATGATGCATGTCAAGGAGAATTCTTCAAGTGAGAAACAGGCCAAATACAATAAGTTGAGAGGGGAAGTGAAGAGGAAAATAAGACTGGCAAAGAGAGAATATGAGAATAGAATGACAGTCGACATAAAAGGGCACCCAAAAATCTTCTCCCGGCATGTAAATAGTAAGTGGGTATTAAGAAGTGGAATGGGGCCTATTAGAGGCAAAAAGGATAATATATGCTTAGAGGCATAGGACAAGGCTAGAATACTTAATGAGTACTTTATATTGCTGTTTACTAAGGAAGAGGAATCTGACAAAATATCAGTAGAAGCGGGCAGATTAGAGACAATAGATAGCGTAAAAATTGAGAGGGAGGAAGTAATGGAAAGGCTGGCTATGCTTAGGGTAGATAAGTCACCTGGTCCGGATGGCTTGCATCCCAGGTTGCTAAAGGAAGTGGAGGTGGAGATAGTGGAATGGCTTGCCGTAATCTTCCAATCTTCCCTAGATATGGAGGAGGTGCCAGAATATTGTACAGTGGCAAATGTGACACGCTAATTCAAGAAAGCCTGTAAGGACAATCCTAGCAACTACAGGCCAGTTAGTTTAACATCAGTGGCAGATAGGATTTTAGAAAAAAATAATCAGTGAAAAAAATCAACAGGTTGTGGAGCATACAGCCTTGAATTGGGACACTCACTCCGGCGAATACGAGGTTGCTCCTCCAGAACGGTCGAAGAAGTAGTAACTTTGCTTCAGCACCCCAATTGGCTGCTCAATGATGTTTCTTGACCACATGTGGATGGTTGCAGAGGGGAGTCATGAGTCGAGTGTGGAGCAGTTAGCCCTTGATGTCCAGCAGCTACCTCCTGGAGCATTCACCAGCATGATGTGCTGAGCGTGGTCGCACACCAACTGTACACTGAGTGGTAACTGTTGCAGTCATGGCACATCTCCGTATAGAGATGTAGTATCCACCAAGCCCCATGTATGCAACCAATGGCACCCTGCACCATAGGAAAGCTCACTTGAAGTGATTTATGACTTTAACCCCTTATGGGGACTAAACCAAATCAGAAGCACATCCCCACAAATCTCCTTTAATCAGGTTCAAACCAGACAACTTCTCAGACACTTATTTGGATCCAAAGAATTGCACTAGCTTTCCCTCAAAGAAAGAAAACCAACAGAGAATTTTACCATATTTCAGATAGCCTATTACTAATATTTTATGGCTAAGTCATAAATATCCCAGATATTATAAGGGTCTGGGAAACTCTCTTCAATACTTATCTCTCCACTTAAAGAGACACAGAGAGGGGGTTCTTGTAGTTGTATACAGAATACTAGATGAGATGATTTATTAACTTTTATATTTTTACTAAAGAATTTAATATGCAATAAACTTCTTAAGTGGATAAGTATATCACAATATCAAATACTACTGAGAGATGTAACACATATTCTTATTTCTAACATAGAATCCAAAAGTTTAACCTTGCTAATGCTACAGCAAAATTATCTGAGAATATCCAGAATATCCATCAAAATTTAAAGTAAACTTGTAACTTAAATCCCCGAGTAAGGCATGGGATGAGAAGTGTTGTTCGAGGATGCAACACCCTTACGTGTTTGCTTCAAAACCTTGTATTTTTATACCTTTTCTAAGATGTAATATGACTTTCCTGTGTTCCTTTTAAAATCCATATCTTTAATTTATTGTTTTACTGGAAATTGAAGTTGTGAGCTTTTATCTGGTTGAAATGTTTATAATTGTGTTTACTTTACCTCTCTTGTTCCTGTGAGTACATTCCATTTATTAATTGCCATTTCCATGGCACCCACAGCAACCACCGGAGCTGACCTGTCTGAACAAACCAATTAAGTTTGTTGTTACCTCTTACTGACAGGATATTTTAATGTATGTTTATCTCCCAAGCCCCTGACAACAGAGACTCTATTCTAACAGGGACCTTGAAATATTTAACTCTACCATCTTAAAGGGGAACTTCAGTGAGCTCTGAAAACTAACCATTTATTCAATCTTTAACTCGAAAGGCATAATACATTAACTATTTCTAAATTCTACTTAATAAAGCCTTTTATACCTATATTCCATCACACACTATCCTGGCAAAGCCATGTGCATGCTCCGCTTGCTTCTTTCTCTTCAGGCGGACACAATGAAGTCCCATCTCTTGGCATAAAGAACCTCTGTTACCTCTCTGATTCAGCAATGGATGGAAAACTGGGAGTTGTTAGATATGTCACCTATTCCAGCCTGGTAGGATCCCAACACAAAGAAGTTTGGGCTACGGTTGTAATATTATTGTCCCCTTGGTATGTGATCTATTGTAAGACTCACAGGACTATAAGTAATATCCAAAGAAATTGCGGGCTTATTATATTTTAACTGGAACATATATATACAAGTAGTTACTGCACGAGCTACATTTAAACACATATCGCTTTGCCGGGCTCCAACCACAACTGCCTGGTCATATGTGACACAACATCATTTCCTCTGATGATCTTCACTCACAGCTCTTAAGGAGGTCTTCTCTTAAGATAGTCCTTTCTTAAGGTTGTCCCACAACAACAGTCACCTTCACAGCCACTGCCATCACCGTCTTTGTACAGCTCTGAGGCTGCAGGTCTAGTTCCAAGAGGTGTCAGTGTTCTATGAGCACCTGCTTTGTGAATTGTAGATGACAACACACTGCTCCTGGCTTAGGTGGAGATAAGAAAAGTACTCCTTGAAGGCCTTAGGTGAATAAGGCTGAGAGTCCTTCGTTCCTTTCTCTTCCTCCGTCTCCGAGCAGCTTGTCTTCTTATTGCTGCTTCTGAAACATCACCATCTCATGCTGCAGCCCAAAGAAGACTGATATTATGGTACCGATGATTGGGGAAAGTGGTGTGCTCAGAGCCCCTGCAATAACAATCAAAGCCTCTCCATGTGCAACACCACTTCCTGCAGGCTTCGCCAACTCCTCAAAACACTCAACACTTCCAAAAACTCAAACAGAGCCAATAGAAAGTAAACAGCAACTAACCTGCAAGATGATGATGTTCCCTTTAACTAGTGCTGATAAGGATCCTTCATGTTGCTGAATGCATGTTCAGCTGTGAGTGTTTAAGAGAGGGTGTTAAGAGAGCGGCAAAGTCCAAAAATGGCAGTGCTGGCATCAAATCCATGTTAGACGCTGACTGGCCTCATGGTCAGCCTACTCTGTGTACTTCCGACTCACGTTAGTAACATCTGTGCTCATGCCCTCACCAACATGGCGGTCAGCGCGAGCCATACCAGAAATGAGCGGATGCGGTACAGGTGCCATCCTGGTACCAAAACGGTACCCGTAGCACCAAAACTATAACACTATGGAGCCAAAACTTGTATCCAAAATATTTGTAAGTACAAATTAATACAAATGTCCTTTGTGGGGAGTGGAAAATGAAATTAAGTTGACATAATGGATGGCCAAACTAACACTATGGACATAGCATAATCACCACAAGAACTGCAGTAATTCAAGAAGAAGGCCCTCTAGTAACTTCTCAGGGCAAACAGCATGGACAATAAATACAGCTCTGCCAGTGCCACCTATGTCCCAAAGACAAATTAGAAAAAAAAAATGACCACATCAATATTTCTCTTGGATTATGATAATCGGCTGCAGAATATTTAAAAAAACTATTTATGGCACATGGCCTCTCTGGTCTCAAATCTGTAAGCATGCACTTTCCTGAAATGCTTTTGCAATAATGTCTAAGATTCTCCAAAAAACTCAGACAAATGTGGATCAATTCAGGAAAGCCAGCATGGATTTGTTAAGGGAAAATCGTATTTAACTAATATGATTGAGTTTTTTGATGAGGTAACAGAGAAGGTTGGTGAGGGTAATGCAGTTAATGCGGTGTATATGGTCTTCCAAAAGGCATTTGACAAAATGCCACATAACTGGCTTAGCAGCAAAGTTGAAGCCCATGGAATAAACAGAACAGTGGCAGCATATATTTGAAGTTAGCTGAGTGACAGGAAACAGAGTACAGGTGAATGGTTGTTTTCTGGACTGGAGGATGGTATATAGTGGGTTCCCCAGGGGTCATTATTAGGACCACTGCTTTTTCTTGATCTATATTCATGACCTAGACTTGGGTGTGCAGGGCAAAATTTCAGAATTTGCATATGACACAAAGCATGTGCGCTTTGAGGAGGGTAGTGATAGACATCATGAGGACATAGACAGGATGGTAGAATGTAACAGATGAATTTAATGCAGAGAGGTGTGAAAGTGATATGTTTTGATAGGAATAATGGTTAAGGCAATGGAAAATAAAGGATACAATTCTAAAAGGGGGTGCAGGAGCAGCAGGATGTGGGGGTATATGTGCTCAAATTATTGAGGGTGGCAGGGTAGATTGAGAAAACGGTTAATAAGGCACACAAGATCCTGGGCATTATAAATAGAAGCAAGTGCAAAAACAAGTAATTATGATGAACCCTGAGAAAGTACAGTTTCAGCCCCAACTGGAATATTGTGTCTAACTCAGGGTACCACATTAAAGGAAGGATGTGAAGGCATTGGCGAGAGTGCAGAAAAGATTTACAAGAATGGTTCCAGGGATCAAAGACTTCAGTTACATGGATGGATTAGCAAAACGGTGACTATTCTCCTTAGACAAATAAAGTTGAGAGAACGTTTGACAGAGGTGTTCAAAATCATAAGGGGTCTGGACAGAGCAGATAGAGAGAAACTGTCCCCATTGGTGGAAGGGTCGAAAAAGAGAGGATGCCGATTTACGGTGATTAGAAAAGTACCAGTGGAAAGACTTTTTTTATGCAGCGAGTGGTTAATAACTGGAATGCACTGCCTGAGAGTGTGGTGAAGGCAGATTCAATCATGTCTTTCAAAAGGGAATTGGATAATTATCTGAAGAGAAAAGATTTGCAGGGATACAGGGAAAAGGCATAGGAGTGAGACTAGCTGATTTGCTCTTGCAGAGAGCCAGCATGGACACAAGAAGCCAAATGGCCTCCTTCTATGATCTAACCATTCTATGATTCACAGCTAAATTGTGATTCTTTTTCAAATGGGCATACATTCTTTGACTAGATTTGATGCCACCATGACTCAGTTGATAGCACTCTTGCCTTTGAGTCACAAGCCTCACTCCAGGACTTGAGCACAGAAATTGATGCTGACAGTCCAGTGCAGCACTGTCTGAGTACTGCATTGTTGGAGGTGCCATCTTTCAGATAAGAGATTAAACTGAGGCCCCATCTGCCTGCTCAGGTGGATGCAAAAATCCCACGGCATTATTTCAAAGAGGAACAGTGGAGTTATCCCTGGTACCTTGGCCATTTTTTATCCTTCAATCAACATCACAGGAACAGATTATCTGGTCATTACCACATTGCTGTTTGTGAGAGCTTCCTGTGCGCAAATTGGCTGCATTGTTTTCTACATTACAGCAGTGACTACACTACAAAAGTGCTTCAATCGCTGTAAAGCACTTTGAGACATCTGGTCGTGAAAAGCGCTATATAAATGCAAGTCTTTTTTTTACAATATAGTTACAGTCATATTGGTAGGCTACTGGATGTGATTGTTGTGGTGATCTACAGTTTTACCATTTTTTTACAGGGCAAAAATGTAAGACCTACTGCCCTAAATTTCCTGTTTAACAAATATCCCATGGGTCTGATGGCTTGTATTAAGCACAAGCTGCTTTGCAGCCCTCTGGGAATTTCCCGGGGACTTGCATTATTGAAATGCTGCATCCAGGACATTGGTTCCAAATGAAAATGCAAAAGACAGAAGAAATTATGGTAGAAGTGTCTTTACTATTATTCATGTTATGCTATAATTCCCTATAACTGTTGTGCCACTTTGCCAAAACATCTACCAATACACTGAAGCATTGATTACCATAACTCCACACCCATTCAAGTCAATGATGATCACAGATTTCCTGGATGTTGATGGTGGGGGATTTGATGATGGCAATGCCATTGAGTTTTAAAGGGGAGGAGGTTAGACTCTTCCTTGTTGGGGATGTTCATTCCATGGCAACTTTATGGCGTAAATGTTATCTGCCACTTATCAGCCCAAGATGTTGTCCAGGTCATGCTGCATGTGGGCAAAGGCTACTTCATTGTCTGAGAAATTGCAAATGGAACAGAACACTATGCAGTTACCAATGAACATTCACACTTCTGACCTTATGATAGAGGGAAGGTCACTGATGAATCAGCTGAAGTTGGTTGGACCTCGGACATTCCCTGAGGAACACCTGTAGTAATGTCCTGGAACTGAAATGATTGGCTTCCAACAACCACAATCATCTTCCTTTGATTCCAATGGCTTTAATATTTCTCGGGCTCCTTGATGCCATACTCAGTCAAATGATGCTTTGATGTAAAGCATAGTCACTCTCAGCTTATCTCTTGAGTTCAGTTCTTTTGTCCATGTCTGGACCAAGGCTGTAATGAGGTCTGGAGCCGAATGGTCCTGGCGGAACCTAAACTGAACATCAGTGTGCATGTTATTGTTGAGTAGATGTTGCTTGGTGACACTGTCTAAAACACCTTTCATCACTTTCTTGACGATTGAAAGTAGGCTGATTAGATTTGTCCTGCTTATTATGAACAGGAAATACCTGGGCAATTTTCCACTTTTTCGGGTAGATGCCATTGTTGTAGCTGTACTGGAACAGCTTGGTTAGAGGCACAGCTAGTACTGAAGCACTGGTCTTCAACTCTGCTGCAAGGATGTTGTCGGGGCCCATAGCCTTTGCTGTATCCAGTGCGTTCAGCACTGATATCACATGGAGTGAATCAAGTTGTCCAAAGATGGCATCTGTTATGCTGGGAACTTCAGGAGAAGGCCGAAATGGATAACCCACTTGGGACTTGTGGCTGAAGATGGTTGCAAATGCTCCAGCCTTGTCTTTTCCACACATAAGCTGGGCTGCACCTTCATTCGGAATAATGATTTTCATGAAGCTTGCTCCTTCTGTCAGTTTTTTTTTAATTGTCCACGCTCATTCGCAATTGGATGTCGCAGGACTGCCTCAGGACTGATCTGTTGGCTGTGGGATCGCTAAGCTCTGTCTATAGTGTGCTGCTTTTACCGTCAAAAATGCTGCTCCTGGCATGCTCTTGTAAACTCATTATTGAAGAATCATCATCAACACAGGTTAGGTAGGCTTCACAGAACCATAGAAAGCTTAAGGCACAGAAAGAGGCCACTTAGCCCATCGTGTCTGTGCCGGCCAAAAAACGATCCACCTATTCTAATCCCACCTTCCAGCATTTGGTCTGTAGCCCTGAAGATTACAGCATTTGAGGTGCATATCCAGACTCCTTTTGAATGAGTTGAGGGTTTCTGCATCAACTATCCTTTCAGGCAGTGAGTTCCAGACCCCACCACCCTCTGGGTGAAAAGGTTTTTCCTCATTTCCCCTCTTAATTTTTCTCCCAATCTCTTTAAACCTATGCTCCCTCGTCACTGACCCCTCTGCTAAGGTAAATAGACCCTTCACCTCCACTCTATCCAGGCCCCTCAAAGTTTTGTACATTTCAATCAGATCTTCCCTCAGTCTTCTCTGTTTCAAGGAGAACAACTCCAGCCTAACCAATCTTTCCTCATAGCTGAATTTTTCTAATCCTGGCAACATCCTTGTAAATCTCCTCTGTACCCTCTCCAGTGCAGTTACATCCTTTCTGTAATGAGGTGACCAGAAATGCACACAGTACTCATGTTGTGGCCTAACCAATGAGTTATACAGTTCCAGCATAACCTCCCTGCTCCTATATTCTATACCTCGGCTAATAAAAGGATTCCATATGCCTTCTTAACCACCTTGTCGACATGTCTTGCTACTTTCAGGGATCTGTGGAGATTCACTACAAGGTCCCTTACTTCCTCTACTCTTCTCAGTATTTTCCCATTAATCGTGTATTCCTTTGCCTAGTTTGACCTCCCCAAATGCATCACGTCACACTTCTCCAGGTTGAATTCCATTTGCCACTTTTCTGCCCATCTGACCAGACCATCAATATCTTCCTGTTGCCTACAGCTATCCTCCTCGCTACCTACTACACGGCCAATCTTTGTGTCGTCTGCAAACTTCTTGATCATGCCCCCTACATTTACGTCCAGATCGTTAATACATACCACACAAAGCAGGAGACCCAGTACTGAGCCCTGCGGAACGCCATTGGAAACAGCCCTCCAGTCGCTAAAACACCCGCCAGCAATTACCCGTTGTTTCCTGCCACTGAGCCAATTTTGTATCCACCTTGCTGCATTTCCTTGGATCCCATGGGATTTTATTTTTTTAACCAGTCTGTCATGTGGGAACTTGTCAAAAACCTTGCTAATATCCATGTGGGCCACATCAACTGCATTACTCTCATCTATCTTCCTTGTTACTTCTTCAAAAAATTTGATCAAGTTGGTCAAACAAAATCTTCCCTTAACAAAACCATGCTGACTATCCTTGATTAAACTATGCCTTTCTAAGAGACAGTTTATCCTGTCTCTCAGAACAGATTCCAATAATTTGCCCACTACTGAGGTTAGATTGACTGGCCTGTAATTATTCGGTCTATCCTTCGCTCCCTTTTTAAACAGAGGTACAATGTTAGTAGTTCTCCAATCCTCTGGCACCACACCTGCATCCAGTGAGGACTGGAAAATGATGGTCAGACCTTCTGCTATTTCCTCTCTTGCTTCTTTTAACAGCCTAGGGCGCATTTCATCTGGCCCTGGTGATATATCAACTTTCAAGGATGCAGATCCCATTAATACTTCCTCTCTCCCTATATTTATCATATCCAATGTTTCACACTCCTCCTCATCTAAAATATCAGCATCGCCCCGCTCTTCTGTGAAGACAGACGCAAAGTATTCATTAAGAACCATACCAAAATCTTATCTTTTGGGTCTTTTATGGGCCCTACTCTCTCCTTAGTTATCCTCTTACTCTTAATGTATTGATAGAACATCTTTGGGTTCATCTTGATTTTGCTTGCCAATATTCTTTCATGCCCTCTCTTTGCTTTCCTAATTTTCTTTTTGATTTCACCCCTCCACTTTCTACACTCCTCTTGGCTTTCTGTAGTATTGAGTTCTCGGTGTCGGACACAAGCTTTCCTTTTCTGCCTTATCCTACCCTGTTGGCTCCTTGACATCCATGGGCCTCTAGATTTGGCCGTCTCACCCTTTTTTCTTTCTGGGAACATGTTTACTCTGAACCCCTTGACTCTCCCCTTTGAATGCCGCCCACTGCTCTGACACTGATTTACCTTCAAGTAGCTGTTTCCAGTCCACTTTCGTTAAATCACTCCTCAGTTTAGTAAAATTGGCTTTTTCCCAATTGAGAACTCTAACTCCTGTTCTATCTCTGTCCTTTTCCATCATTATGTTAAAACTGACTGAATTATGATCCCTGCCACCAAAATGCTCTCCCACTCCCACTCCTTCGACCTGCCCATCTTCATTTCCTATAACTAAGTCTAAAACTGTGCGCTCTCTTGTTGGACTTGCTGCATTCTGGGCAAAAAAGTTCTCCTGAATGCACCTCAAGAATTCTGCTCCCTCAGTTCCTTTTACACTAAAACTATCCCAATTAATATTGGGGTAGTTAAAATCCTCTACTATTACTGCCCTATTGTTCATGCATTTCTCAGAGATTTGCCTGCATATCTGCTCTTTTATCTCCCTCTGACTGTTTGGGGGGTCTATATTACACTCCCAGCAGTGTGATTGCCCCTTTTTTATTCCTTAGCTCAATCCATATGGACTCATTTGATGAACCTTCCAACATATCAACCCTCCTCACAGCTGTAATAGTTTTCTTGACCAAAATTGCCACCCCCCCCCTCCTTTCTGATCCCCCTCCCTATCAAGTCTGAAAACGCTGTAACCAGGAATGTTGAGCTGCCAGTCCTGTCCCTCCTTAAGCCATGTTTCTGTAATAGCGATGATATCATACTGCCATGTGTCTATCTGTGCCCTCAGCTCATCTGCTTTATTTGCTATACTCCTTGCATTGAGCACTGCCAAACTCTTTTTTTTATTTTCTAACCTTTGTTTCCTCTGTCTTCCAGACTCATCCATTAATTTTCTGCTTTCCATTTTAATTTCTGATTTTCTCCCAACTGAGTCTACCCTCAGGGCCCCATCCCCCTGCCAAACTAGTTTAAACCTTCCCCAACAGCACTAGCAAAACGTCCCACAAGGAACTCAGTCCCAGCTCTGTTCAGCTGCAACCTGAAGGGCTAAAGGAGTAGTCTTCATGCTGTAGTCACTGTGTAATTCTATGCTGATAACAAAGCAGAAACTATGAACAACAGCACTGTGCGAAAATAAATCTGTAAAAGGAGTCTTGCAATGCACCAGTATCACCAAAGCAAATTCAGTTACTATCCAAGGCCCCAAACACTCCTTTCAGGTGAAGCAGCGATTGACTTGTACTTCTTTCAATGTAGTATACTGTATTCGCTGCTCACAATGTGGTCTCCTCTACGTTGGGGAGACCAAACGCAGACTGGATGACCACTTTGCGGAACACCTCCGCTCAGTCCGAAAGCATGACCCCGAGCTTCCGGTCGCTGGCCATTTCAACATGCCCTCCCCCACTGCTCTCATGCTCACATCGCTGTCCTGGGATTGCTGCAGTGTTCCAGTGAACATCAACGCAAGCTCGAAGAACAGCATCTCATTTACCAATTAGGCACACTACAGCTTGCCAGACTGAACATTGAGTTCAATCATTTCAGAGCATGACGGGCCCCCCATTTTACTTTTATTTTTAGTTTTTTTTTCTTTTTTGTGTTTATTTTATTTCAGTTTGTTTCTACTGTGCCTACCCACTGTGTTTTTTTTTCATGTTTGTGCTTGTGGCTGTTCAGTTTTCAGTCCATTAACAGCCTATCTGTACTAATGCTTTGTCTTTCAGCACACCATTAACATACCGTTTGCCTTTGCTCCATGACCTTCTGGTCAGCTATTCTGTGATGTTGGCCTATCAACACCTTCTCTTTTGTTATCTCTTGCCCCACCCCCACTTTACTTGCTTAAAGTCTTTTACATTTCTTATATCTGCCAGTTCTGAAGAAGGGTCACTGATCTGAAACGTTAACTCTGCTTCTCTCCACAGATGCTGCCAGACCTGCTGAGTATTTCCAGCATTTCTTGTTTTTATTTCAAATTCAGTTACTGTTATGTAACATGCAATAACAAGCTTAAAATGCAATACAAACTGTCAGTCACATTTTAAAGAAGCTAGCTCATAAAGGCCAGGGCAGGAAATCTCAGAAGAGCATGTTGTTTGTGGTGTAATGAGGTGGAAACAATCACCGATTTTGGCTTAGAACCATTTGATGTTGGATTGTATACAGGCCAAGGTAGATAATTAATAATAGATGAGAATTAAGAAAGCTGACAACTCAAAGTAGACCCCGAATAAAAGCTTAGGATATGTGAAAGCAAGAAACTAACGTGCATGGGACTAGGGCTTGTAACGTAATCTGTAGATATACCAGACACAAGTGTTGTGGACAAAAGATCCATTTTCCATTGAGGTCTGCAGCTTGCTCTTTATCACACCTAATCAAGTACTGCAACTGGCTTCTTCTTTTCCTGCTAAGTGCTGCCTTTTGCCTTCCCTTCTCTTTTCTCCTGCCTTCCACTCTGTCTCTCTTTTCTCCTTCTCCCAAGTACCAACCTACAGGCAGCCCTATTGTGATTGACAGTTCTATAAACTGTGAACACGAATTCCTGACCTCATGAGAATTCTCAGTCAAAATGTGCGGCACCATTGATCAGAACAGGATCAGCAGCAGGCAGCAGCTTGGAGACAATGTCTGAAGAAGGAAAGCTAGTCTACACTGATTTTGGTTCACCAATATGTGGCCAGAGCTCCCACACTACTGAGTGTCCACATGAATCCCAAATTGCTTGCATGGATGGGCTGCCTAAAATTCCAAGTTCTAATGAGGCCTCCAAAATTTGCATCTCGCTGAATTTGGTGCCCCATGAAACTGCTATTCAGTCTATAGACCTATTCAGCAACCCATGCTTCTGGGATGCAAGCTCTGTGAATAAACCTGTGTTGAATCAGCCCTCCCGCCATTCTTTCTAACAGCTATAAAATGCAACACTTGCCACCTCAACTTTCACTTATATAGCATCTTTAATGTAGCAAAGCATCCCAACAAGCTTCTAAGAGCATTATCAGATAAAATTTGAAACTGAGTCACATAAGGAGATATTAGGATAGGTGACCTCATTGGAAAGCACAGAAACATTGCAATCCCAATTCTGTCGCAGCGATCAAAATAATATTTCAATTTGTGAAGAAAGAAAGGGAGAACTAGTATTCCTAGAACCCCTTTCCTAATCTCAGGACATTTCAAAATATTTTACAGCCAATTAAGTACTTTTTAAAAAGTCTAGTCATTGTTGTAATGTAGGAAATGTTGCAGCCAAATTGCACACAGCATGGACCCACAAACAGCGATGAAATAAATTACCTGATAATCTGTTTTAGTGATGGTGGTTGGCTCTTTCTCAAAATAATGCCATGGGATCTTTTACATCCAACTGAGAGGGCAGATAGGTCATGGGTTTCACATCTAATCTAAAAGATGGTATCTCTGACAGTGCAGCTCTCCCTCAGGATTGTACTAGGGTGTCAGTCTAGATTTTGCACTCAAGTCTCTGGAGTGGGACTTAAACCCCCAATCTTTTAACTCAGAGGTGAGAGTGCCACCACTGAGCCATAGTTGACACCAATCCACACTGTCATGAAATTTTAGTTAGCAGAAATTGGTACAGACTGATTTGACAATATCAGTTTCATTTCTAAAATGTTTAGTTATGCCGAGCACATATATTACTGCGTGTATTCCACTTACTTACATAATCTCCAAGAAAGTGGAGAAGACTGGCACAGTGGGTCAGTACAGGGTCACTCATTTGCCCATTTGTCTAAACTTGTACGTTATTATGTGTCAACAACTTCCAGCACGGGCCATATTAAATCAAGCACTCAGAGGAAAACTGTGTCACAATTGAGAATTTGTCACTCTGACAACAGTCACTTGGTGTCACAGCATGTTGCAAGAACAGTTCATGGGTAAACTAATCAAATTGCTGTAATTTAATATACAGAATTGGTTCCATAAGTGTTAATTTGATACTGAAGATGAGGTTCAATGAAAAGAAAATGAGTAAATCAGTTTTTAACAGAGTACAGCTTCAAGGAGAAACTCAGGGGCATGATTGAATATATTTTCTCTTTCATACAGTCTGTTTAAAATATAATTACTTAATAGCTACTCACGTATCTCTCTGCTGTTAGAAATCAGAGATACCCTCCTGAAAGCACAGAACTTGAAAATGGAGGTAACCACTAAAGCCACTAACAGAATATCAAACTAAATAAAACATCAGTCACAGATACAGTCATTCAGAAATCCATTTCAGAAATGCATGGAGACTTGCAGATTAATGTGTGGCAAAACAAATAGCTAAAACTACGAATAAAGAAAAAAAGACCTGAGAATAGATCCAGGATAGTAATACATGAATTGCCAGACCTCTATTGTGGAAGAAGCTAACTAATCCTTTCATCAATTCTGCATCATACACATTGATACATATTCATAGAATGGTTTACAACACAGAAGGAGGCAATTTGGCCCACAGCAGCTCTCTGCAAGACCAATTCACACACCCTTTTCCCTGTAACACTGCATATTTTTTATCTTCAAGTGCAAAATCAATTCCCTTTTGGAAGCCACAATTGAATCTGCCTCCAATACCCTCTCAGGCAGTGCATTCCAGATCCTGACTACTCGCTGCATAAAGAAAGTTCTCATGTTGCCTTTGCTTCTTTTGCTAATCACCTTAATTCGGTGTCCTCTGGTTTTCAACCCCTCCAACAAAGAGGCAGTATCTCTCTACCTGTTCTGTCCAGACCCCCCATGATTTTGAACACCTCTATCCAATCTCCTCTCAACCTTCTCTTCTCTAAGGCAAACAATTCCAGCTTCTCCTATCTATCCTCGTAACTGAAGTCCCTCATCTCTGGAACTATTCTCATAAATCTTTTCTGCACCCTTTCTAAAGCCTTCACATCCTTCCTAATGTGTGGTGCCCAGAATTAAACATAATACTCCAGTTCAGGCTGAACTACTGTTTGGTAAAAGTTCATCACAATTTCCTTGTGATAGACAATGCAGGCACGCTAATTTCCCTCTGCATTATTTTAAAACTGGTGACCAGCTTATAATAATCATGGCCAGGCTACTGAAGTACAATGTTCCTATCACATCCTCAAGGAAAACGAGATTCAAATGGACAATAATCTTCAAAGAAAATCTGAGCACCTCCTACCAGATTTAACCAGTGACATTTAAGACAATAAATGTTTGTATAGGTGCTAAACTCAAGACTATATTCACTCTACTTTGGGTGAGAAAGAAATAAACTGTTACAGCTCTTCATCAGCCCTGAATAACATATAATTTACAAAGTGTACTAAAATCCTTTGGGCAATGACAATAAATTTTATATATGTGATGCATTTAATGCAATAAAATGTTTCAAGACACTTCACAAGTGTATTATCGGGAAAAATTTGACACTGAGCCTTATAAATGAAATATTAAGGAAGATGACCAAAAGCTTTTTATTCATTGATTCATGGGATGTTGGCATCGCTGGCAAGGCCAGCATTTATTGCCCATCCTCAATTGCCCTTGGGAAGGGGGGTGGTGAGCCGTCTTCTTGAATTACTGCACTGCTTTTGGTGTAGGTACACTCAGTGCTATTAGGGAGGGAGCTGCAGGATTTTGACTCAACTTCAGAGAAGAATGGCAACAAATTTCCAAATCAGGATGGCATGTGACTTCGAGGGGAATTTAAAGATGATGGTGTTCTCATGCACCTGCCCCCCTTATTCTTCTAGGTTGTAAAGGTTGCAGGTTTGGAAGGTGGTGTCAAAGGAGTTTTGGTGAGTTGTTAAAGTGCATTTTGTAGATGGGAGTGAATGTTTAAGGTGGTGGATGTGGTACCAATTAAGCAGGCTGCTTTGTCCTGAATGGTGTTGAGCTTCTTGAGTATTGTTGGAGCTGCACTCATCCAGGCAAGTGGGGAGTATTCCATCATACTTCTGACTTATGCCTTGGTCAAAGAGGTAAGTTTTTAAAAATATCTTAAAAGAGAGAAGAGACATAGAGGCAGAGAGGCAGAACAGTTTAGGGAGGGAATTCCAGAGCTTAGGGCTTTGGCAGCTGAAAACATGGTTGCCAATAGTGGAGCAATTAAAATCATGGAAGTTCAAGAGGTCAAATTTGGATAAATCAGAGGGCTGCATGACTGGAGGAGATCACATAGAGGCAAGGCCATGAAGGGACTTGAAAACAAGGATGAGAATTTTAAAATTGAGATATACAGAATGTCATGATAGACTGACCATCAGGATGTTAGCAGCAAAGTGATTAGAGAAGGTATTGCTCTGATGTAAGTAAAACAGTTTTCCAGTAGTAAACCCGGAGTGTTGGAAAGAGGTCTCCTTGAGAGCCAAGGACAAAATTCATTTGGTTAGAGTTGAGAAGCAAGAAAGGCATGTTCATGCTACTGGGGGTATTCTAAAAAACCTCCAAATAGTGAGAGAGATATAGAGGAACAAATCTGCAGGGAAATCACAGAGATGTGTAAGTTTGAGTTAATTTAGGAGAGCCAGCACAGATTTTTAAAAGGCAGATCACGTTTGGAACATTGAATTGAATTTTTTAATGAATTAACAGAGAGGTTGATGAAGGGAAAGTAAGGAATGTTGTCTATATAGATTTTAAGAAAGTGCTTTCCACAGTACCATACAGCGCTGTGGCTCAGTTGATTGCACTCTTACCTCTGAATTTCAGCGTTCTGAATTCAAGTCCCACTTCAAGGCTGGAGCATAAAAATCAAGGCTAGCATTCCAGTGAAGTATTGAGGAAGTGCTGTCTGTCAGATGAGATGTTAAACCAAGGCCTCAGCTGCTTGCTTGTGTGGATGTAAAAGATCCCACGGCATTATTTCAAGAAGAGTAGGGGAGTTATCCCCGTTGTCCTGGCCAATATTTATCCCTCAATCAACATATCAGAAACAGACAGGTCATTATCACATTGCTGTTTGTAGGAGTTTGTGTGCATATACTGCCTGCTGCATTTCCTGCATTACAACAGTGACTATTTTTGAAAGAGTACTTCACAAGCAATAAAGCAATTTCAGACATCCAGTGATCATGAAAGGTGCTATATAAATGCAAGTCTTCCTTTCTTTTTAATAAAAGGCTCCTTAACAACATTGAAGCTCATGGAATAGGAGGGTTAGTGTCCACTTGGATAAAAAAATTGGCTTGAGGACAGAAAACACTGATGGTAAATGGTGGTTTTTCAGACTGACGGATGGTCCCCAAGAATCAATGCTTAGGACCATTGCTTTTTTGATATATATAAATGACTTGGATATTGGAATACAGAGTAAAATTTCAAAATTTTTTGATGATACTGTTGTCATGAAGACCCCCACCTGCCAAGAATGAGGCATATTAATTTTGTCATATGAACATTAATTTTTAACTGCAGCTGGAGTGAAGAAATTACTTGTTTAAAAAGAGATCGCCAGACACTTGGCTGGAGGACATTTGCATGTTGAGACAGTGCTTGGAGAGACAAAAGAATTGCTCACTGATTCAATTAACAGAGATTGGGCTGGGCAATGGTGATCCACATTCCCTCCCATCAGGGAGGGAGACAGCACTACACCCCCACCACCCCCTCCCCCCCACCCAGAGCATTGGAATCCACAAAGACAGGAGTGGTTAAGCCAGCTGGTCATATGACTAACCAGCTGGTCCAGGCTTTTTGAACTAGACACAGGACAGTTTTGAACACAGACTGCAGATTGTAACTGAACCTGGAACAAGACAGCCTCTCTCCTGGCTGGCTCTCTCTCACTTTCTCACAAGCCTTTGGACCCACTGAAGTTGCTTAAATGACAGGAGAGAAAAGACTCCTACATCGAAACAAATTGAAGCGTGCACTGGGCCTCAACGAACAGCTAGACATACCGGCAACCAAAGACTCCACATTGAACTCAAAGGACCGTAAATAACTATCAGGTATTGCCTCAAACTTTTCCCCTTTATTCCTTCTACTTTCTCTGTCTCTATCTGCATGTATATTTATCACGTATGCATGCTAGCGTGGTCGCATCGCGTACTCGTAGTCATTAACCAAATTAGAGTTTAAGATTAATAAATTTCCACCTTTCTTGTTTAAATCTAAGAAAACACATTTGATTTCTTTGCCTTACAATTGGAAAGCTATGAACAAGGGTTCACTGAGGAGGGGAAGGGGGGAAGGAGCTAAAAACACGGTGTTTTCAAAATTTAACCCTGTTACGGTTAGACCAGGCAAAGGCTGAGAGGGAACCCCTAGACCCCTATCTCACCTGGTCATAACAATACCAAATTTGGAGGTGTGGCAAGCAATGAGGATAATACGAATCCACTGCAAGAGGACCTAGATAGGCGAGTTGAATGGGCAGACAAGTAGCAAATGGAATACAGAAAAATGTGAGATGATGCATTTTGGCAGAAGGGATGGGAAGAGGCAACAGAGACTTAATGGCACTGTTCTAAAGATTGTGCAGGGACAGAGAGACCTGAGAGTGCATGTACATAAATCTTTGAGGGTGACAAAACATACTGAGAGAGTAGTTAGCAAAGCATATGGGATCTTGGCCTTCAGAAATAGAGGTATTGAGTGCAAAATCAGTGAAGTTATGATGAACATTTATAAAGCTATGTTTAGGCCCCAGTTGGAGTACTGAGTACCCAGTTTTGGTCACCACACTTCAGAAAGGAAATGAAGGTCCTTCAGAGGGTGCAGAGGAGATTTACCAGAATGGTTCCAGGGATGAGGGATTTTAGCTTCAAGATTAGGTTGGAGAAGCTGGGGTTGTCGTTGTTGGAGCAAAGGAGATTGAGGGGAGATTTGATAGAGGTGTACAAGATTTAGATATGTTAGACAAGGAAAAGCTGTTCCCATTAGCTGGTGGTACAAGAACTATGGGACTCAGATTTAAGGTTTTGGGCAAGAGGTATGGGGGAAATTGTGAGGAAGAACCTTTTTGTACAGCAATTGGTAATAACCTGGATCTCATTGCCGACAAGGATGGTGGAAGCGAAGATGATCAATGCTTCTGAAAAGAAATTGAATTGACACCTTAGGGAAATATACTTGCTGGGCTATGGGGATAGAGTGGGGAATTATATTGACAATTGCTCTGCAGTTGTCAGCGTGAATGTGATGGGCCATGGGGAGGTGGTGGCATAGTAGTAATGTCACTTGACTAGTAATCCAGAGGCCCTGGCTAATGCTCTGGGGACATGGGTTTGAATCCCACCATGGCAAATGGTGAAATTTGAATTTAATTAATAAAAAAATCTGGAATTAAAAGCTAGCCCAGGTGACCATGAAACCATGTTGATCGTTGTAAAAATCATCAGGTTCACTAATGCCCTTTAGGGAAGGAAATTTGCCATCCTTACTTGGTCTGGCCTATATGTGACTCCAGACCCACAGCAATATGGTTGACTCTTAAATGTCCTCTGAAATGGCCAGGCAAGTCTCTCAGTTCAAGGGCAATTAGGGATGGGCAATACATGTTGGCCAATTAAGAACAAATAATAAAAAGACCTCCTTCTGTGCCGTTATGACTCTGTAGGCTGAATTTCTGCCAAGGAGGCAGGAAATAGGAGCTGGGTTTGTTTTTTGGTCAAAAATCCACCTCCAGTGGGAAACTGATTAAAGTTAAGATTTTCTCGGGTGTGAGCCCTTAACTGATATGAAGGCGGTTGTCACATGGTGTTTCACATAGGTGAGTAGGAGCATGTGTTGGAGACAGAGATCCCTTCAGAGGTTGTAGGACCCTCCAAGCTCTGTTCAGCTGGACGCAGGTGCTGAGCTTCAGGAGCCGCTAACAAAGTGAACAATTATGGAGCAGCATCAGAAAATGTGTGCGGTTCTGTCAGTTTCTCCAGACTGGAGAGGTCTGTCTCTAGCATGAGTGCCATGGTGTCTCAGGCCTTCACGTTGATATCTACATCTGTGGAAAAAGTGTTCACCTGCATGGAGCATCAGACACAGCAGTTCACCGAGTGCATGCTGGCACTCACCAATCGCCTGCACACTCAGAATGCTACTTTAAGCAGGTTTGATGAAAACTTAGCCTCACTGAAGTGCAGCAAAGTGGTCTCCAGCTCTTGGCTAGCAGGGAAGTGAGAATGGGCCATGAGAGGGAAGATGGTGAAAGGTGGCATGGTAGTGGGGAAATGTAATAGATATTGACCAAGTGAAAGGGAGGAGGGGGAAAGAAGAAAAAAAGGGAAGATCTATGGTAGAACAGAGGGCAGGCACGATTAAATGACAAAGATGGCATGGAACAAAAGGCAAAGCGAGTGGTAATAGTTGTAGTAAAAATCAAAGCATTTGACCAGAGTGAGTGTTAATGGCAGAATAATAAACAGCTCCGTCCAAAAACAAAAACATGAAAAACAAGTTTAAGATAGCACATGGTTAATAAATAAATAATTTTAAAAATTAAAATGGCAGTCATGCTCTGAAATTGTTGAACTCACTATTAAGTCCAGAAGGCTGTAGAGTGCCTAATCGGAAGATGAGGTGCTGTTCCTCAAGCTTACATTAAGCTTCATTGGAACACTGTAGCAGGCCAAGGACAAAACTGTGGGCATGAGGGCAGGTTGGTGAATTAAAATGACAGGCAACTGGAAGCACGTGGTCATGCTTGCGGACTGAGTGGAGGTGTTCTGCAAAGCAGTCTGCGTTTGGTCTGCCCAATGTAGAGGAGACCACATTGTGAGCAGCAAATACGATATGCTAAATTGAAAGAAGTATAAGTAAATCGCTGCTTTGCCTGGCAGGAGTGTTTGGAGACTTGGATGATAAGGAGAATGGATGTAAAAGGGCACGTACTTCACCTCCTGGGAAGGTGTCATGGGATGGGGATGAGGTGTTGGGGTGATGGAGGAGTGGGCCAGGGTGTCGCGGAGGGAACGATCCCTTCGGAACGCTGACAGCGGAGGGGAGAGGAAGATGTATTTTGTGGCTGCATCACGCTAGAGTGACGGAAATGGTGGATGATGATCCTTTGGATGTGTAGGCTGGTGGGGTACAAAGTGAGGACAAGGGGAACCCTGTCGCAGTTCTGGGAGGGAGGGGAAGGGGTGAGGGTAGAAGTGTGGGAAATGGGGTGGACACGGTCGAGGGCTCTGTCAACCACAGTCCAGGGAATACTCGGTTGAGGAAAAAGGAAGACTTATCAGAAGTGTTGGTTGTGGAAGGTTGCATTATCAGAACAGATATGTCAGAGACAGAGAAACTGGGAGAGTAGAATGGAGGACTTACAGGAAGCAGGGTGTGTGAGGAAGTGTAGTTGAGGTAGCTGTGGGAGTGGGTGGACTTATAATGAATATTAGTGGACAGCCTATTCCCAGAGATGGAGATAGAGAAGTTGAAGAAAGGAATGGAAGTGTCAGAGATGGACAATGTGAAGGTGAGAGAAGGATGGAAATTGGAAGCAAAGTTGTTGCAGTTTTCTAGTTCGAGGTGAGAGCAGGAAACGGCACCGATAATGTCATCAATGTACCAGAAAAAGAGTTGAGGGAGGGGGCTTGAGTAGGACTGGAACAAGGAATGTTTGCATACCCCACAAAAAGACAAGCATATCTAGGACCCATGCAGGTACACATAGCAACACCTTTTATTTGAAGAAGAAGTTGTTCAATGTAAGAACATGTTCAGCCAGGCAGAGGAGGGTGGTGGTGGATGGGGAACTGGTTGGGCCTCTATTCAAGGAAGAAGTGGAGAGGCCTCAGACTGTCCTGGTGGGGGATGGAGGAATAGAGAGATTGGCCATCCATAGTGAAGAGGAGGCAGTTAGGACCAGAACACAGAATAAGTCCAGTGAGCAAAAGCTATTCACCTAGGCAAAGAAGCAGATGTGAGATCTCAGTATGTAAAGGATTTATTGCCTGTCACTTATTCAGCCCTGTCAAATCCTGTTGTCCTCTCAGCTTGATTTTCCTGGCAAGTTCCACAAAGGCCAGGAAACTTGTGCATGCATCATTAAAATCAAAAATCAGGGTTAAATAAGCTGATAATGAGCAGTTAACATATTTAAATTGCCCACCCTCCTATGCCACGGATGTTTCCTGCATGCTGCAGTTCAAGTTGCAGGTAAAGACAGGCATCCTGACATGCCAACAATTTCAACCCTTTTAACCTGCTGCCCACTCAGGCTAAAATTCCCCCAATGCAGTAAAGGCTGTTCTTCTGAGGTTTACATTAAAGTACACCGACGGAATACAGCAGAAGTTGCTTTTCTCGGCATCTGGTTGTACTGTATTTTGCCATTTCTTTTGTTTAAATTGGATGTTTCACACAGAAAAGTGCTCTACTCTCCATCACCACAAATGCCCACTTAAACTAACCAAAAATTAGTTAAAAAAGGTATTTAGCTGTGAATTCTGGCATGTAAGCCTCATTAGATTCTCTCAATGAGTTATTAGCCTGGATATTATTTATGGACATTTAAGTTCCGCTATTTTGAATGATTTTGGCCCAGTATTACACTCACTTATTACACTCATCGCTCTACAGCACTACAAATATTCCTTGCCCTCTAACTGTGATGCTGCTGATCCTTGTATTGCTACTGTATTATCTGCAATGCTGGCTGCAAACTTTCTTTTATTACTGTGCTATTCATGGTACTGGAATTGTTACTATTTTATCTATGGTTCTTCCCCCATTGCTAGCCACATTATATTACTGTGTTATCTTTGATACTTGTATTGCTACTGTACTATCTATTTTTGTTCTACCACTGCAATGCTAGCTATGTTGTCTTACTGTGGTACTGATAATGTTTGTATTGTTACTATTTTATCTATGGTTATTATACCACTGCAGTGTTAGCTATATTGCATGACCGTGATACGGTACGATATTTTATTGTTACTCTATTATCCATGGTCATTATACCAATGCAGTATTAGCCACATTGTATTACAGTGGTAGCTTTGGTCCTATTTCCATCACTGTACTACCCATGGCTCTTCTAATCTTCTTTTGGCACACATTTTAGTTTTTTTTTAAACAACTGAAGTGTCAGGATAAGCCTTGATAAATTTGCAAAGGTAATGATAAGGATGAGCAATTTGTTTGAGCTCGGCTGAGAGGGTCAGAAGGATGACCTGAAGAGTCTCCAGCTTTTTACCTTTGTACAGTTCCTTGACATGGAAAAGCATTCATTTGGTAACTATGCCGAAGCAATAGCAGCAAGTCTTTAATAAGTAAACATCTCATATTGTTATAACAAATTAGAAACTACTTATTTCTGCTCAGTGAGCCAAACAAAATCAATAATCAGCAGGGAATTGCTTCAACGTTCTGACCATTCATTAGCCTAGCTTGCTCTGTCTTAATAATACTTTCAAAATGTAACTGTGGCCAAGGCAGCCCGGCAGGCATATCAGAGATAGACCACTTCCCAAATCAACTGCAACAGTAGTTGCCAGCCACTTTAATAGCAGTCTCTTATCACATAAAACATCAGGGTTTCTTAAATAATGCAGTACTTTACACTCACGTCTATACTTGAATGGGTGTATCATTCAGTCATGTTGATTAAATCTGAGGATCTCACAGCAGTCCCTTTCCAGTTTTCAGCACAGGAGGCTGTGTGCCTCTCTGTATCATAGAATAGTTACAGCACAGGAGTAGGCCATTTGGCCTGTCGTGTCCATGCCAGCTCTTTGCAAAAGCACCTCAGCGAGTCCCACTCTCCTGCACTTTTGCTGTAGCCCTGATTTTTTTTTCTCTTCAAGTTTTTATCCAATTCCCTTTTGAAAGCCATGTTTGTATCTGTCTCCATTACCCTTTCATCTGCTTCTTTTCAAATCCTAACCATTCACCCCATTAAAAATTGTTTCCTCATATCACTATTGGTTCTTTTGCCAATCACCTTAAATTGGTGTCCTCTGGTTCTTGACCCGTCAGTCAATGGGAACAGGTTCTCTATATCTACTCTGTCCAGACCCCTCACCCTGGAAAGTGCTTTATTTTTTCTACTAGCTGTATTAATCTCACTCAAAGTATAATTCACATACAGCCATAACTGCTTGCATTGGTGTACCACATTTTATAAATGGCACTTCCAACATCAGACAGCAAAAAGGCATGTGCAGTTGGAATCCATTAAATAATGAATACTGTCAATATTTTAACATCTTGTCTCTTTCCTCCTCTTTCCATCTGTTTACTTTGTTTGAAAAGATTGCTATTGAGCAGCTTATTGGTGGAAGTGAAGAATATCCCAGAATGTTTCCTTCTCTTGTTTTTCTCCCCCTTAGCTTTTGGTTTTGAACCACCTTAAAGTGACCTACCTAGATAATTACAAATAAAACTGTTTGAGGAAGAGTCAATATAGAAATAATAGGACAGAGGTGTGTGCAACTGCTAAAATAACTGACAAAATAGCCCCACACACTTACCACTGTCGATGCACTTCCACCAACAGGAGTGAAAAGGCTCACTGCAGCATAAATGAGGGAGAAGGTCAATCATGATCAAATCAAACCAATCAAAACTCAACCAATTATGCCATTCACTGAAATGCCAAGTGTAGTCAAAAACAGCTCGGTAGAAAAAAGCCAATATTTTCAAATGATAACATACGCCTATTTAAGATTGCCTGCCTCCTTCCCAAGCTGCAATAATTTGTTATACTAACTTAATATGGAGTTGAGTTTTTGTGACTGTGCAAAGCCATGTTATAGTCACATCACTTCAAACTCTATCAATACCATCGGGCCCCTAATGTGTGCTATCAGTAGGAATCCTCGCTCGAGCATCATACACATGTCTAAGATTTTCCATCCGCCCATTTTGATGAAATGAGAATCATGGCAGTGCACCGATGATTTCTCAGATTGAGTGGCTGGTGGGTGAGGCTCCCTGCCACAATGCACATTTGCAAAATCAGCACGCTGACCCTTACACGATGAAGTGACCTCTTTGAACCCTACAGGTGTGTGCCAAAACCTAGCACCAAAAGCTTCAGCAGCACTAAATTAACAGAACCAGATTAACAGACAGGCGATACATGCATGTACACAAGGCACCCATGAAGAGGGATCCAACAGCAATCAAAGCAAGTCATCATATTCAATAGTTCCAATCCTCTTTCATTTGGCAGAAGTTTCATGCAACAAATCACCTTCTCACCTGTTGAACACAGTCTACCATGTTTGTGCACTGCTGTATTTAAAGTTCTTGATGGGGTCATTGGAATTGCTGTTAGTCAACAGCAGGGGCAGGAGTTAGAATTGAGTGCTGTCACTATACATAAAATCCTAAAACAGAAACAAGCCATTCAGCCTTCAAGTCTGCACCAGTGTTTTCTCCATGAGATATCTAGTCTGATCCCACTCTTCCCCCTTGCTTTTTACTAGTCCTCCTTTCTAAGAAACAATCTAATTCCTTTTTACAATAATTTATTTATAGATTCTGCTTCAACAGTCTGTGCCAGAGAATTGCGCATTCTCAACAAATTCTGAGTAAATCATTTTTTCAAACTTCCCCTTTATTTCTTTTGTGATTATTTTAAACTTGTGCTCTCTCATTACTGCCTTCCCAACCAGTGGAAACAATCTATCACTATTTATCCTCAGATAACACTTGATAATTTTGAAGAGCTTGATTAGGTCACCACATAATTTTCTCAGCTCCAGTGAAATAAAATAATAACTACTAAACGATATGTGGCCACTGACCTGGTGGGTGCAGATAATTTGACCGAGGAGCATGTACATGATGGATAGGAAGGAGCTTGAGGGTACAATCTCAGAGGATACTAGAGAAAGCCAAGTAGTCATGGTAGAGATCTAGGGCTGGATTTTCAAAGTGGAGGTGGGAAACAAGAGCCTGGTCCGAAACCTGCCACCTCTGGGAAGCTGATTCAGATTGGAACTTTCAAGTGGGAAAGCCTTAATTGGTATGGGGCCAGGTTTTCTGTCCTCTTAGAGCCAGTGGGATTGAAAATGGCAGTGGATAAGATCAAGTGTGGGGCTCATGTAGACTTCCACAGCAGCCATCATTGAGGCTGCTGGTTGTCCTGAAGGAGAAATCTTCCTTCCACAGCACCAGAGGGAAGTGACATATCACAGGGAAGCTGGAGGCCTGACACTAGGGGCAGGGCAGATCCTCGCTGCATCGATGCACACCTGGATCTAATGCTGGAAGCCAGGATGGAGAGGAATAAGGTCCTCTTTCTACAGCATGGCAGGAGGAGGCCACTCTGTCGTGCAGGAAGGGATCTCTCAGTTCAGTGCCATCCCCCTCTGCCCCCCCCTTCTCTTCCTCTCTCACCTCCTGTTCCTCCCCAAATAAGCAGTCTCCTTCCAGCGCATCACTGTCCTCAAGATCTACACCTTCTGGAGGGCCATGTTATGGAGAGCCCAGCAGACCACCATAATGATCGAGACCCTTGCATGAGGGTATTGGAGGGTGCCACCTAACCGATCTAGGCACCAGAATTGTATCTTCACAAACCCTCAATGTTCTGCTCAATGTTTGGCCTGCTGAGCAGGTGGCATTGGCCTTCTGTGCCTCTGTCTGGCTCACCCATATAGGGGTCAGTAGTCATCTCTTCAAGGGATTTGCCTTGTACCCTTGGAGCCAACCATGCACTTTAGAGGATGGAGTGAAAGATCGAGACTGCTTAGACTGATGGAGGATGAAGGAGTTGCCATGAAAGTGAGCACACACATGGAGGAAGCTCTTATTGTGGTCGCAGACCTGTTGAACATTGAGGGAGTGGAAGCCCTTCCTGTTAATGGATCTCACTGGCCAGTCGTTGGTGCCTTGATGGCTACATGGGGATAATCGATGATGCCCTGCACCTGAAAGAATCCAGCAATGGTGTCAAACCCCAATGCCCTCTGTGCCAGCGCAGGTCCATCTGTGTCAAAGTGGGTGTAATCCCTGCCTTCCTGAAAAGGATTTGTGTGACCTGCCTGATGGCCTAATGAGATGCCGACTGTGAGTTGCCTCTTAGGTCCACAGTTGATCCCTGGAACAATCCATTGCATAGAACCTTAATGGCTGCAGGTAGGTGACTACCAAGGGGACCATGAGGTTACAGTGTGGATCAGAGCACACAGGACCGAGACCATCTGCCTGGATAGGCGCAGCCTCCTACGGCACTGGCACTCTGTCATTTGCAAGTAGCTGACTCTTGAGCTGTGCACCCGAGGTTCTGGATAGCACCTTCCTCCCGTTGCAGCCCTCTGGCCTCCTGCTATCCAGGAGGTTGCATCTGCCGCAGCTCATACTGGCTACTCTGTCCAATGTCAGAGTAGTCTGTTCCCATCTAAACTCCGTCAGCTTGGCCTTGAATGCTCACCAAGCCTTCCCATGCCAACCCTAGATGCCACTGTGATGCCAGCGGGTTCACTTCCCTATCCGGTTTGATGGCACCCTCCAGCGTAACACTTAAGTCTTCCAGCTTCAACAATATCCACACTGAGACACATCTGAGGTGGATAAACTTTATTTGCTGCCTCTGCTTTAATTTAATCAGCTCTTCCCATAGCCCTCATGTCCCTCCACCTTACTCACATCTTCAAAACCTGTTCTGTTTCCCCTGTTCCCAGACTTTAAAAATAGCTCCATGCTCCTGACAAGCCTGTTCATAAGCTCTTTAATGACCTCAACAGGCACTTAATTGGATGTGGGCACCCGACCCATTCCCTCCCTGCGGACCGGAGTTTAAAAATAGTATCGCCTTCTGGAGGCAGCAGAACCCAGTGCCAACCCCTGAGAATGCAATCTTCAAATCACGCTCACTGCTGTTCCTGCTCCCAGTGGCGTTTGAAAATCCGGCCCCTAGTATCTGCTTTGGGGTGTGGATGAGTGAAACAAAAAAGCACACTGCCATGGAGATGGACCAAGGACAAGTGGTAGTGGAGCGGAATGGAGCAGTCAATATGGTCAGAGAGTAAAGAGGTGATTGAGGTTGAAGAAGGTCAGTGAGCAACAATTACACGCACCAGGCCAAATTTTGGATTTTAGCAAATACCAGGAGCCGATAGAGTTATCACAATGCCCACCTGATGTTACCAGTGAGAACTCCAAACTATTTTGATGGTTTAATTGGCCATATGATTTAACTGCTGATAGGAAGCTTGCCACTTTGGGAAATGGAGGTTAGGTTAACATTGCGAGCCACAGAGCATGGGCCTGCAACTACGAATTAAAGGGAAGGGCTAAACTGATTCGGGAGGGGGGTAACCAATAGCTGAAATGAGTGAAGATTGACAGCAAGTAGAGAAGAAAGAGCATTTTGCTTATGTTAATACCCAGAAGTTGCCCTAATTAGCACTACTACTTTCCAGATCTGCTTCCAACAAGTCCTTTAAGGGATACTAGTTCTGTCTGTTTCTTGCTCTGTATAACATGCTGATCCAGCGCTCAGTAGATGCCACACTGTCCTTTACCAAAATGACACTGGGATCTTATAGGATCTTATCTATAATAACAGGATCCGATGGCATAATGAGGCTCCTGTCAGTTTATGATGGATGGGAGCACTAGATGCCAGTTTGAAAATGGCACTGGACAGGTCTCAGGCAGGAATCAGCTGTGAGTTAATTCTTTCAATTTTGGTTTTGCTATCATCCCATTTCTATTATAAAACTGGGCAGTAGAGCGACCAAAATCGAAGTCATTATATCGTTAATACGTTTGCTCTGTGGGTGGGGTGGAAACTAGATTAGAGGAACTCTAATTGGGAGTGGTGGAATCATGAACATTTAGTACTGTGTCAAAGGCATGTTCACAGACTTTGACACGTAAAGGTAGGTTTGAGATAGGGTAATAGAAAGAATAGAGTAGTCGAGGGTGGGGTTTTAAAGAAAGGCAATGTTTTCTGAGGGGAATGAACAATGACAAAGAATCATGACATTGTTTGGCAGGAGTTAGTTGTGGAGAGAATTGGATTCATTGACAAGATGGGTCGAATACTGGCTGGGGTGGAAGAGAGGCAAACGTTGCTGAGGTTCTGGACTAGTTTTGCAGAAGGCTTAGAAGAGCAGGTAGGTGAGGGAAGGCAACAGAGATAGCTGCATGGTGGCCACAATTTTGGGCACAATGATTTCTATAAACTTCACAGATTTGGTGTTGGAGATGAGGTTAGAAGTGAAAGGTATGGAAGACAGAGAAGGCAGTTAGTGCTGAAGAAAAAACATCTGGTATTGTTCTTTCTCTTAAGAATGATACTGGAACAGTAGAGAGGGAGCTACACCATTGTTGTGATGATCAAGCCAGATCTATCTAAATACTTTGAGTCTGCTTGAAGGCTGTATAATTTGCAGCCTGAGTTCTTGTTGTATTAGGTTGTGTGAAAATGATCGGAGACTGTCTGGCTCTTGGTGGGGAGTAGGATGTTGTAAAATACAGGCACAGCAGTAACAGTTTAATGACATTACTGATGTCATAGTGAGTGAGGACTACATGAAGGAGAATTGGATTTTGAAATTTCATTAGAGTCATTATTATTACCATACAGAAGGAAGCCATTCAACCCATTGAATCCATGGCAAAAAACAGCACTTGTATGTAACTTGACAGGTAGCTTTTTTCCAAAGGCAGATCTAGATATTGGGGTATTTAAGGGGACAAACCCAAGTGGGCCCACATCAGAGACGTCATCTATGAGTCAGCTGTGATCACCTACGGAAAACGTGCGAAGAGAAATGCAGACTGGTTTCAATCTCATAATGAAGAGTTGGAACCTGTCATAGCCACTAAGCGCATTGCACTGTTGAACTACAAGAAAGTCCCCAGCGAGTTAACATCCGTAGCACTTAAAGCAGCCAGAAGCACTGCACAAAGAACAGCCAGGTGCTGCGCAAATGACTACTGGCAACACCTATGCAGTCATATTCAGCTGGCCTCAGACACCGGAAACATCAGAGGAATGTATGATGGCATTAAGAGAGCTTTTGGGCCAACCATCAAGAAGATCGCCCCCCTCAAATCTAAATCAGGGGACATAATCACTGACCAACGCAAACAAATGGACCGCTGGGTTGAGCACTACCTAGAACTGTACTCCAGGGAGAATGTTGTCACTGAGACTGCCCTCAATGCAGCCCAGCCTCTACCAGTCATGGATGAGCTGGACATACAGCCAACCAAATCCGAACTCAGTGATGCCATTGATTCTCTAGCCAGCGGAAAAGCCCCTGGGAAGGACAACATTACCCCTGAAATAATCAAGAGTGCCAAGCCTGCTATACTCTCAGCACTACATGAACTGCTTTGCCTGTGCTGGGACGAGGGAGCAGTACCCCAGGACATGCGCGATGCCAATATCATCACCCTCTATAAAAACAAAGGTGACCGCGGTGACTGCAACAACTACCGTGGAATCTCCCTGTTCAGCACAGTGGGGAAAGTCTTTGCTCGAGTCGCTCTAAACAGGCTTCAGAAGCTGGCCGAGCGCGTCTACCCTGAGGCACAGTGTGGCTTTCGTGCAGAGAGATCGACCGTTGATATGCTGTTCTCCCTTCGTCAGATACAGGAGAAATGCCGCGAACAACAGATGCCCCTCTACATTGCTTTCATTGATCTCACCAAAGCCTTTGACCTCGTCAGCCGACGTGGTCTCTTCAGACTACTAGAAAAGATTGGATGTCCACCAAAGCTACTAAGTATCATCACCTCATTCCATGACAATATGAAAGGCACAATTCAACATGGCGGCAACTCATCAGACCCTTTTCCTATCCTGAGTGGCGTGAAACAGGGCTGTGTTCTTGCACCCACACTTTTTGGGATTTTCTTCTCCCTGCTGCTTTCACATGCGTTCAAGTCTTCTGAAGAAGGAATTTTCCTCCACACAAGATCAGGGGGCAGGTTGTTCAACCTTGCCCGTCTAAGAGCGAAGTCCAAAGTACGGAAAGTCCTCATCAGGGAACTCCTCTTTGCTGACGATGCTGCTTTAACATCTCACACTGAAGAGTGCCTGCAGAGACTCATCGACAGGTTTGTGGCTGCCTGCAATGAATTTGGCCTAACCATCAGCCTCAAGAAAACGAACATCATGGGGCAGGACGTCAGAAATGCTCCATCCATCAATATTGGCGACCACGCTCTGGAAGTGGTTCAAGAGTCCACCTACCTAGGCTCAACTATCACCAGTAACCTGTCTCTAGATGCAGAAATCAACAAGCGCATGGGAAAGGCTTCCACTGCTATGTCCAGACTGGCCAAGAGAGTGTGGGAAAATGGTGCACTGACACGGAACACAAAAGTCCGAGTGTATCAAGCCTGTGTCCTCAGTACCTTGCTCTCTGGCAGCGAGGCCTGGACAATGTATGTCAGCCAAGAACGACGTCTCAATTCATTCCATCTTCGCTGCCTCCGGAGAATACTTGGCATCAGGTGGCAGGACCTTATCTCCAACACAGAAGTCCTCGAGGCGGCCAACATCCCCAGCTTATACACACTACTGAGTCAGCGGCGCTTGATATGGCTTGGCCATGTGAGCTGCATGGAAGATGGCAGGATCCCCAAAGACACATTGTACAGCGAGCTCGCCACTGGTATCAGACCCACCAGCCGTTCATGTCTCCGCTTTAAAGATGTCTGCAAACGCGACATGAAGTCCTGTGACATTGATCACAAGTCGTGGAAGTCAGTTGCCAGTGCTCGCCAGAACTGGCGGGCAGCCATAAAGGCGGGACTAAAGTGTGGCGAGTCGAAGAGACTTAGCAGTTGGCAGGAAAAAAGACAAAAGTGCAAGGGGAGAGCCAACTGTGTAACAGCCCTGACAAACAAATTTTTCTGCAGCACTTGTGAAAGAGCCTGTCACTCTAGAATTGGCCTTTATGGCGACTCCAGGCACTGCTCCACACACCACTGACCACCTCCAGGCGCTTACCCATTGTCTCTCAAGATAAGGAGGCCAAAGAAGTAAAAAAAGGGGACAAAGGGTGATGTTTCTGAGGAAAGGGCTGAAGAAATAGTTCAGAAAGGTCTTGTTTGTAATGTAGGGCTTGTATAAGGTGTCTGTAGCAATGAATTTTATGGAGCCTAGAGTTGAGGAAATTAATAAGATGGGAAAATCAGAGACAGACAAGGCTTTTAAAAGGAAATCGATGTTCACTTGAAAAAGTGAAACTTGCAAGGCTATGTAGAAAGAGCAGGGGACTAATTGGATGGCTCTTTCAAACAGCCGCCACAGGCATGGTGCAATGAATGGGCTCCTTCTGCACTTAATAACTTTATGATTCTATGAAGGCAAGTCAAGATGAAAGTTGAAATCAACAAAGATAAGGAGTCATCTAGTCCATTTAGCACGGTGGTAGTGGCACACAACACGAAGGAGGGTATCCTCAATGTGAAGGCGGGACTTCGTCTCCACAACGACTGTGCGGTGGTCACTCTTACCAATGTTGTCATGGACAGATGCATCTGCGGCAGGTAGATTGGTGAGGACGAGGTCAAGTATTTTTCCCCTCTTGTTGGTTCCCTCACCACCTGCCGCATACCCAGTCTAGCAGATATGTCCTTTCGGACTCGGCCATCTCGGACAGTAGCGGTGCTACCGAGCCACTCTTGGTGATGGACATTGAAGTCCCCCACCCAGAGTACATTCTGTGCCATTGCCACCCTCAGTGCTTCCTCCAAGTGCTGTTCAACATGGAGGAGTACTGACTCATCAGCTGAGGGAGGGTGGTAAGTGGTAATCAGCAGGAGGTTTCCTTGTCCATGTTTGACCTGATGCCATGAGACTTCATGGGGTCCAGAGTCGATGTTGAGGACTCCCAGGGCAACTCCCTCCCTACTGTATACCACTGTGCCGCCATCTCTGCTGGGTCTGTCCTGCCGGTGGGACAGGACATACCCGGGGATGGTGATGGCAGAGTCTGGGACATTGTCTGTTAGGTATGATTCCATGAGTATAACTATGTCAGGCTGTTGCTTGACTAGTCTGTGGGACAGCTCTCCCAACTTTGGCACAAGCCCCCAGATGTTAGTAAGGAGGACTTTGCAGGGTCGACAGGGCTGGGTTTGCCATTGTCGTTTCCGGCGCCTGGGTCGATGCCAGGTGGTTTCATTCCTTTTTATTGACTTTGTTGCAGTTAGATACAACTGAGTGGCTTGCTAGGCCATTTCAGAGGGCATGTAAGAGTCAACCACATTGTTGTGGGTCTGGAATCACATGTAGGCCAGACCAGGTAAGGACAGCAGATTTCCTTCCCTAAAGGACATTAGTGAACCAGATGGGTTTTTACAACAATCGACAATGGTTTCATGGCCATCATTAGACTAGCTTTTTAATTCCAGATTTATTAATTGAATTCAAATTCCACCTTCTGCTGTGGTGGGATTTGAACCCATGTCCCCAGAGCAAGACCCTGGGTCTCTGGGTTATTAGTCCAGTGCCAATACCACTACGCCAATGCCTCCCCCCAAGATGGACACCAAGATCCAGCTGCAAGGAGACAAGAACCCCAACACAGGGTCTACAGGCAGAGAATCAGCTCCCTCAGCATGTCTGAGCACCAGTGCCTCAGGAGGCTTAGGCTTGCATGACAGGTCACCTCTAACTTCTGCAGCCACCTGGAAAAGACCTCCGTCCAAGTGGAGCACGGATTGGCAAAGGCCAACAAGGTTGCAGATGCTCACTGTCACTGGAGAGCCACCACCACCACCACTTCCCCCCACACCCCGTCCCAACCAGCTGTCTGCCTCTTGCCAAGTAGTGTGCTCGCTTCTTCTGAAAGGAAAGAAAACAAAGAGGTGTGAGTGTTCATAATGGCTTGTGTGGAGAGGAGGGAAGGACACCATTTGTGGAGGGTGACTGTGAGGCAAGTATGAAAGAGGGCAATAGGCGGAGGGTGAGTGAGAGCGTTGGCTATTTGAATGGGGATGTGAGGTGCCTGCAGAGAGAGAAATGAGTGGAGCTGCAAAGTGTGTGGACCTGTGGTGTGCTGTGCAGGAGAATGCTGGGCAAGTCAGAGTGTGGGACCTAGCACCTGAAAGTGTTACACTCTGCACCTGTCATGCCCTCCTGATATCCTAGATCTTCTTGCTGCACCAGGTTAGAGGGACCACACCTCTGCTGCTGACTTCCTCGATCAGTTCCATCCATGCCTACTTGATTGGAGAGGTTGTCCTCTTCCTCCCATCCTTGAGAGAACTCACCTCACTGCAGATGCTCAGATTCCACAGCAGGACTCCAGGTAATAGTGAGACACCTGGGCAGGGGGGAGGGGAGGTTGGTGGGGTGGTCAGAGCATCCCTCCCAGGTCTTGTCACCATTCCTGTGATTGCTGCAGCCTCAAAAATGCAAGTGCTGGTGAGCCCTTGTAACCCATACCAGGGTCTCCTAAATTAGAAATCCTTCCTTTGACAGAATGGATGCACCATCCCGCTTAATTAGTCAGGGAGTCCGGAGGCAGGATGCTAATACTGTTGCTTTGAGAAAGAGCCTCAGTAAAGTCCATCATTTAGGAAATTGGGTTCCCGACCTGAAAATGGTCCTGCCATTGTGATCGAGACAAAATGGACAAGGCAAGGAGAAGGATCGTATCAGACTTCAGGAGAACATAGACTGGTGAAATGGGCAGATACATGGCAAATGAAATTTTGTGCAGAGAAGTGGTACATTTTGGTAGGAAGAAGGAGAAGAGGCACTATAAACAAAATTATACAATCTTAATGGGAGTACAGGAACAGAGAGATCTGGGACAGCATGTATACATACGCGGTTGCAGGACATAGTTGAGAAGGCTGTTTAAAAACATATGAGATCCTTTGTTTTATTCATAGAACCATAGAGTACTAAAGCAAGGAAGTTTTATGAAACACTGGTTAGGCCTCAGCTGGAGTACTGAATTTAGTTCCGGCCACCACACTTTAGAAAGGATGTCAAGGCCTCAGAGGGGATGCAGAAAAGATTTACTAGAATGGGATGAGGGACTCCAGTTATGTGGAGAGATTGGAGAAGTTGGGGTTGTTTTCCTTCAAGCACAGAAGGTTAAGAGGAGATTTGATAGAGACATTCAAATTTATGAATGGTTTTGATAGTTTCTCCTTGTTTACTCTGTTTCCAGTGAGTTAATAGTCAAAGGGCTCAGATTTCAGGTAATAGGCAAAAGAACTAGAGGTGACATAAGGAAAAACTTTTTTCACACAGCAAATTTTTGTGATCTAGAATACACTGCTTGAAAGTGTAGTGGAAACAGATTCAATAGTAACTTTCAAAAAGGAATTGGATAAATACTTGAAGAAAAAAAAGAGTGCTTTAGGGAAAGAGCAGGGGAGTGAGACTAATTGGATATCTCTAGAAATGAGTCACACGATGGGAAAAAGGCATCCATCTGTGATGTTTTATTCTATGACTCTCTCTCATATAGAGAGAGAGACACACACACACAAAGACTTCAGATCAGGAGCACTATTCAAACAATATTTGTTCATTGGTTCAGAAAGATTCATCTTAGCATCCAACTTGCAGGTAAAGAGCAGGCCAGAGGCTAAGTATTCTGTGGCGAGTGACTCACTTCTCGACTCCCCAAAGCCTTTCCATTACAAGGTAACAAGTCAAAGTGTGGTGGAATACTTTCCTGGCTGGGTGCAGCTCCATCAACACTCAAGAAGCTTGACACCATTCAAGACAAAGCAGGCTGCTTGATTGACATCCCATCCATCATCTAAAACATTTACTCCTTCCACCACTAGAGCAATGTGCTGCAGTGTTCCTCAGGGTAGTGTCCCAGACCCACCCATCTTCAGCTTCTTCATCAATGACCTTCCTTCAATCATAAGGTCAGAATTGGGGATGTTCGCTGAGGATTACACAATGTTCAGCACCATTCGCAACTCCTCAGATACCGAAGTAGTCCGTGTAGAAATACAGCAAGACCTGGACAATATCCAGGCTTAGGCTGATAAGTGGCAAGTAACATTCACGCCACACAAGTGCCAGGCAATGACCATCTCCAACAAGAGAGAACCTAACCATTACCCCTTGACATTCAATGGCATTATGATCACTGTATTTCCCCACTATCAACATTCTGGGGGGTTACCATTGACCAGGAACTGAACTGGAGTTGGTTTATAAATAACGTGGCTACAAGAGTAGGTCAGAGGCATGGAATTCTGTGGCGAGTAACTCACCTCCTGACTCCCCAAAGCTTGTCCACCGTCTTCAAGACACAAGTCAGGAGTATGAAGAAATACTCTCCACTTGACTGGATGGGTGCAGCTCAAGAAGCTCGACATCATCCAGGACAAAGCAGCCCACTTGATTGACACCCCATTCACAAACATTCACTCCCTCCACCACCGACACACAGTAGCAGCAGTGTGTACCATCTACAAGATGCACTGCAGCAATGCACCAAGGCCTCTTCAACAGCACCTTCCAAACCCACAACCTCTACCACCTAGAAGGACAAGGGCAGCAGATGCATAGGAACACCACTGCATGTTCCCCTCCAAGTCACACACCATCCTGACTTGGAACGACATTGCCATTCCTTCACTGTCACTGGGACAAAATTCTGGAACTCCCTTCCTGACAGCACTGTGTGTGTACCTACCCCTCATGGACTGCAGCGGTTCAAGAAGGCGGCTCACCACCACCTTCTCAAGAGCAATTAGGGGCGGGCAATAAATGCTGTCCTAGCCAGCGATGCCCACATCTCATGAACAAATAAATAAAAAATGTGTGCACCATCTATAAGATCTACTGCAGCATGTCACCAAGGCATCTTTGACAGCACCACCCAACTCGTGACCTCCACCACCTAGAAGGACAAGGACAATAGGTGCATGAGAATACTATCACCTCCACGTTCCCCTCCAAGTCACACCATCCTGACTGGGAGCTATATCACCATTCCTTCATCATTGCTGGCTCAAAATCCTGAAACTTCCTCCCTAACAGCACTGTGGGAATACCTTCCCACACGAACTGCAGCAGCTGAAGAAGGAGGCTCATCATTATCTTCAAAATGGTAATTAATGATGGGTGATAAAATGCTGGCCTTGCCAGTGGCACTCACATCCTATGAATAAATGACAAAAGAATAACTACACTGTTTATTCCATGTGTTGAACAGTCTGTGTTACCAGTCCTATATTGCATTATACTGGCTTCAACCTGCTGTCATGATAAATTAAGTCGTGTTCTGCATTTATCTTTTACAAAATATTTACTCTTCTGTTTGCCTTTGTGACATCCCCTCTCAGCAGCATCCTGTCAGGGCTGAAAAGCTCAAGTTTCTCCAGTCTCACTATACAACTTAAGCTACTGATGCAAGAGATCAGTATCATGAGTTTCTCTGCATTGTCTCCAGGCCTGAACACCTCCCTTGTGCTTTAGTAACCACAAGCCGAGGTGTGATCTCACTAAAGCACTGTAAATCTGAGCATGACCACCTCTGATTTGCTTTCTGTTGTTTCGCTATATTGCTGCATACTATTTGCCTTGTGCACTGCTATTCGTTCGAGGGTTGAACATTATTTGCTGCCTCTGCTCGTCGATCTCGTTCAGCTTAATTCATGGACTGCAAATGATTCATTTTGTTTATCAATCATGTCATACTTTATATTTGTTCATATTAAATTCCATCTGCCGCTGTTTATCAATGTACGTACTTAATGTAACTGATTTTGTCAGGTCTTATCTCCATCCTCAGACTCACCTGCTGACAATACTACCTTTGCTCAGTTGGGCTTTGTCTGCAAACTGGGCAATTTGTAAAGAGGCTTCTGAACTCAAGTTATTAATGCAAATTAAAAATAGGAGGACTTCTTAATACTAAGCCCTGAGCAATCCACTTAGCTTTCCCCCCACTTCACTCTTGCAAGGTAAACCTGCTGTTTTCTATTGGTCAGTCAATTTCTTACACACTGTATCATTTTGAACCCCCACTGCTTTGTGTTTAACATATACCCTTCATAGAATCATTGAATCATAAAATAGTTACAGCAGAGTGTGGCCATTCGAACCTCTGCAAAAGCAATTCAGCTAGTCCCACTTCCCTTCCTTACCCCTTAGCCCTGTAATTTTTTTTTCTCTTCCGATAATTAACCAATTCCCTTTTGAAATCCACGAATGAATCTACCTCCACCACATCCTCAGGCAGTGCATGCTAGATCCTAACCACTTGCTGCCTAAAATAAGTTTTTCCTCATGCTGCCTTTAGCTCTATTGCCAATCTCCTTAAATCAGTGTCCTCTGGTTCTCAGCCCTTCCACAATTAGGAACAGTTTTCCTCAATCTACTCTGTCTAGATCCATCATGATTTTGAACACCTCTATCAAATCTCCTCTCAACCTTCTCTTCTTCAAGGAGAACAATCCCAGCTTAACCAATCTATCCACACAACTGAAGTCTCTCATCTCTGGAACCATTCTTGTAAATCTTTTCTGCACCCTCCCTAAAGCCTTCACATCCTTTCTTAAGTGAAGTGCCCAGAATTAGACACAATACTCCAGTTGAGGCTGAACCAGTGTTTTATAAAGGGTCATCATAACTTCCTTTTGTACTCTATGCTTCTGCTTATTAAAACCAGGAACCCGTCAGCCATTTTAACACCTTCTCAACCTATTATATGGCACTATATCAAGCACCTGTTGGAAGTCCATGTACACCACATCAACCGCATTACCCTCATCAACCCTTTCTGTTACCTCAAAAAACTGTCAGTTAGTTTGGGCAGGGAATCGATCAATGACATCAGTGAGTTACTGTGGATTTAAAGCTCTACAGCATCTGGGGGAATCACAAATTGCAGGTTCCATATGACTTTCTGACCAACCCACTCCCTATGGGTGAGGTCAGTAAAAATTCTGCCCATTAATCCTGATAATTAATTTGATTATTTTACATGGTATTCAAGTGATGACAGGTTGGCGCTTACCTGGTTTCTGTTATCCTTTTTGAAAATGGACACCACAATTGTTTAAATGAAATTTTGCTACGAAAATGATGGTGACACTGACAGTACTCACTGTTATTTATGCACAAATTGCACAGAAACTTCCAGTGAGCGCACATGTGTAGTTAAAGGCAAAAAACAAGAAGTTTCCGTCCAACATGTGCCATTTTTCTATAAGCTGTGCAAAATGGCATCTTGCTGACTGGCTCCCCGTTAAAATGCATTGAATGGCACGATGTTCCTGTAATGATGTCATAAATACAGACTAAACTCACCACAGAAATTTAGGGCTTGTCCATTCCAGCTTAGGTACACATTGAACAATGTGGTAAATATTAATTACTGCCAAAAAATCTCCCTGACACTGAAAATTAACTTTTAGAATTATGAAGTCTCAATCCTTCAGATATTAATTATTGTTGGAGATTTAAAAGAATAAAAAATGTAATTATATTTTACTTTTTCTTTCTGTCCCTTTTATTTATTTCAACCTTTCAATTCAATCTTTCTTTCCTTCTTTCTGTTTCATTTTCTGTATATGATTTGATATTCAGGAACACAAGAAATAGGAGCAGCAGTAGACCATATGGCCCAACGAGCCTGCTCCACCATTCAAAATGATCATGGCTGATCTTAGGCTTCAACTCACTTTCCTGCCCGTTCGCCATATCCCTTGATTCCCTGAGAGACCAAAAACTTGTCTATTCCAGCCTTAAATGCATTCGACAATGGAGCATCCACAACCCTGTGGGGTAGAGAATTCCAAAGATTCACAATCCTTTGAGTGAAGTAATTTCTCCTCATCTCAGTCCTAAATGATGGGCTCCTTATCCTGAGACTGTGCCCTGATTCCCTGACCAGCAGAAATAATCTGTGTCTACCCTATCCATCCCCTTTAGAATCTTATATGTTTCAATGGGAGATCACCTCTCATTCTTCGAAACTCCAGAGAATACATGCCCAATTTATTTAATCACTCATCATAGGACAACCCCCTCATCCCAGGGACTAATCTAGTAAACCTTTGCTACACTGTGTCCAATGTAAGTATATCCTTTCTTAAATGTGGAGACCAAAACTGTACACAGTATTCCAGATGTGGTCTCAGCAAAATCCTGTACAATTGTAGCAATACTTCCTTATTCCTGTACTCCAATCCCTTTGAAATAAAGGCCAACATGCCATTTGCCTTCCTAATTGCTTCCTGTACCTGCATATTAACTTTCTGCCTTCCTTGTACAAGCATACCCAAGTCTCTTTGAACATCGACACTTGCAAGATTCACACCTTAGAAAAAATATTCTGCTTTTTTATTCTTAAGACCAAAGTGCATAACTTTGCATACCCTATATTATACTAGATCTGCCATCTTGTTGTCCATTCACGATTATAATTTACACTTCCTGGTTCAGACTCTGCACTGCTCATTAATGATTCTTCAATCTGACTGGTTGAGGAGATGCACAGTTGCTACCACAGAGATTTCAGATGCCCTGTACAGGGTACTATGTTGTTTGGATATCCCACTGACAGGAACTTGGTATGAAAAACCCTATAGAAAGTCAATGGGCAAATGCAACTTGGAAGAACAGCAGGTGCCATTCGTTTGTCACTCACAGCAAAATCTGGCCTAATAATGTAGCAATTGCTCGTGTGTTGGCAATTTCTCAAAATTCTCAGAGAAAAACTGATGTATCATTAATTATTCCTCAAAAACAAACAGACTTTTACACCATTTACAGCTAACTGTTTTGCTTCATTTACAGTACATATATTGCTGGCACTCCTGAAATTAATAATTATCTGTTTACAGTTGGATCTGGAACTCTAGCCCTAAACACATCTAATGGGAAAGATTTCTTCTGATCATAGTGTAATACTAATGATGTAAATGCAGTGGAATAATTTCCTTCGGGCACTGTTGCAAAAAAACTGATAAAGCTGTTCTCTTTTAGTACACATTTACGATTTTAGTTGAAAGAGTGAATATAAAAAATATTGTCCACAATTTCACTAAAGCAGAGCTAACAGAGAAACTCTTTCTTCATACCATGTACTCCTTAGTTCAAAGTTGCTGAACTTGAATTGTCTGATAATACTAATTTTTTAAACATTTACTTAATTCAAATTCTAAATAATTCATTTTTCATTTTTTTCACTCATTCAAGTCCCAAAATAGCAATGAATCTCACCTCAACTTCTGACTCTGCAAAGCCTGTCCACCATCTACAAGGCACAAGTCAAGAGTGTGATGGAATACTCTCCACTTGTCTGGACATGTGCGGCTCCAACAACACTCAAGAAGCTCAACACCACCCAGGACAAAGCAACCTGCTTGACTGGCACCCCATCCACCAACATTCACTCCCTCCACCACTGATGCACAGTGGCCGCAGTGTCTACCATCTACAAGATGCACTGCAGCAATGCACCAAAGCTCCTTTGACAACACCTTCCAAACCTGTGACCTCTACCACCTAGAAGGACAAGGGCAGCAGATGCATGGGAGCACCACCAGCTGCAAGTTCCCCTCCAAGTCACACACCATCCTGACTTGGACCTATATCATTGTTCCTTCACCGTCGCTGGGTCAAATCCTGGAACTCCCTCCCTAACAGCCCTGTAGGTGTACCTATACCAGATGGACTGCAACGGTTCAAGAAGGTAGCACACTCCACTTTCTCAAAGACAATAAGGGATGGGCAATAAAGGTTTGCCTTGCCAGCGATACCCACATATCATGACTAACAAAGGAAAATGCCCAGCAAATCTATTTATTGTGGGACTGGTTAAGGAAGAAAAGTTGGTCAAGGCACTGGGATATCTCTCTGCTCTTCCTTGCCAATGACATGTAAGTTCTGAAAGTCCATGGACAGGACAAGGTAGAAAGCCTGATTTTCACCAAGGATGGCGGAGGACAGAACTTTGAGGTGGAACTGGGTGGTGAGCTGCAGGCACAGATAGCCACATGGGAATATGATACTGTGGCTATAATGGAGAACTGGCTCAAAAAAGGGAAGAACTGGGTACTGAATATTTCTGGATTGAAGGTGTTCAGGGAACATAAGAAAGGGGAAGGGGTGACAGTAGTGATTAAGGAAAATATTACAGTGCCAGAGAGGGAGGATGTCCTGGACGGATGAAGAACAAATACTATTTGGTGAGAGTTAAGAAATAATTGAGGTTCCATTACACTACTGGGTAATTTCTATAGGCCATCAACTAGTGGGAAAGACAGAGAGGAGCAAATTTACATGGAAGTTACAGAGAGCTGCAAGAATGATGAAGTTGTTAAAAATGGGGGACTTCAATTTTCCAAATATAGACTGAGATAGTAACCGTGTAAAGAGAAGAGAGGGCAAGAGCTTTTGAAGTGTGTTCAGGAGAATTTTCTTGATAAATATGTTTCTGCACCAACAGGGAAGGAGGCATTGCTGGTTCTGGGAAATGAGGGTTCTTTTTATTTGTTCATGGGATGTAGGTTCCGCTGCCTAGGCTAGCATTTACTGCCCATCTCTAATTGCCCTTGAGAAGGTGATGGTGAGCAGCCTTCTTGAACCGCTGCAGTCCATTTGGGGTAGGTATACCCACAGGGCTGTTAGGAATGGAGTTCCAGGATTATGACTCAGCAACAGTGAAGGAACAATGATATAGTTCCAAGTCAGGATGGTGTGTGACTTGGAGGGGAACTTGCAGGTGGTGGTGTTCCCATGCATCAACTGCTCTTGTCCTTCTAGGTAGTAGAGGTTGTGGGTTTGGAAGGTGCTGTCTAAGGAGCCTTGGTGCATTGCTGCAGTGCATCTTGTAGATGGTACACACTGCGACCACTGTGTAGAGGGAGTGAATGTTTGTGGATGGGGTGCCAATCAAATGGGCTGCTTTGTCCTGGATGGTGTCAAGCTTCTTGAGTGTTGTTGGGGCTGCATATATCCAGGCAAGTGGAGAGTATTCCATCACACTCCTGACTTGTGCCTTGTAGATGGTGGACAAGCTTTGGGGAGTCAGGAGGTGAGCTACTTGCTGCAGGATCCCCAGCCTCTGACCGGCTCTTGTATCCACAGTGTTCATACGGCCACTCCAGTTCAGTTTCTGGTCAATGGTAACTCCCAGGATGTTGATAATGGAGGATTCAGTGATCGTAATGCCACTGAATGTCAAAGGGAGACGGTTACATTCTCTCTTGTTGGAGATGGTCATTGCCTGGCACTTGTGTGGCGTGAATGTTACTTACAACTTATCAGCCCAAACCTGGATATTGTCCAGGTCTTACTGCATTTCCACACAGGCTGCTTCAGTATCTGAGGAGTCGCAAATGGTGCAAAACATTGTGCAGTCATCAGCAAACATCCCCACTTAATACCTTCTGATTGAAGGAAGGTCATTGATGAAGCAGCTGAAGATGGTTGAGCCTAGGATACTACCCTGAGCGACTCCTTCAGTGATGTCCTGGAGCTCAGATGATTGACGTCCAACAACCTCAACCATCTTCTTTTGTGCTAGGTCTGACTCCAACCAGTGAAGAGTTTTCCCGCTGATTCCCATTGACTCCAGTTTTGCTAGGGCTCCTTGATGCCATACTTGGTCAAATGCTGTCTTGATGTCAAGGGCAGTCACTCTCACCTCACGTCACCTCGAGTTCAGCTCTTTTGTCCATATTTGAACCAAGGCTGTAATGAGGTCAGGAGCTGAGTGGCCCTGGCGGAACCGAAACTGAGCATCACTGAGCAGGTTATTGCTAAGCAAGTGTTGCTTGATAGCACTGTTGATGACACATTCCATCACTTTACTGATGATCGAGAGTAGAATGATGGGGTGGTAATTGGCCGGGTTGGATTTGTCCTGCTTTTTGTGTACAGGACACAACTGGGCAATTTTCGACCTTACCGGGTAGATGCCAGTGTAGCAGCTGTACTGGAACAGCTTGGCTAGGGGTGTGGTAAGTTCTGGAACACAGGTCTTCAGTACTACTGCCAGAATGTTGACAGGGCACAAACCCTTTGCAATATCCAGTGCCTTCAGTCGTTTCTTGATATCACACGGAACGAATCGAATTGACTGAAGACTGGCTTCTGTGATGCTGGGGACATCAGGAGGGGGCCGAGATGGATCATCCATTTGGCACTTCTGGCAGAACATTGTTGTAAAAGCGTCAGCCTTGTCTTTTGAGGGTCTGGCTTTCGGGCTTGGGTCAGGTCAGGGTCGGGCCGGATCCGGGTCAGGTACACACAGTAAGTATTGCATTTTCCTCTGTTAGTAAATGTCAAAAGTTGAAAAGCCTACCTGAGCTAGGAGTCGGGAAGGTCAAGGAGGGAAACTCTGAGTCCGCACAGTGAGCGAGTGAGCTTCTTTATGGCATCATCGTGCTCATGCTGCAGCTTCCTGCAGATTCGGAATGGGAAGGTAGGTAAAATGAACATTCTGGTGGTCGGGTCGGGTTGGATCGGGCCGGGCGCGGGAAAAAAATGGAGGGGCTTGGGCTGGGTCGGGCTCAGGTTCAATGTGGCTCTGTTGGGTTTGGGTCAGGTATTTTTTCCTGTCCTGAGCAGGCCTTTACCTGTGCTGCTCCTGGTAAGCCCTCCTGCACTCTTCATTGAACCAGGGTTGATCCCCCGGCTTGATTGTAACCAGGGTTGATCCCCCGGCTTGATTGTAATGGTACAGTGGGAGCTTTACTGGGCCCTAAGGTTACAGATTGTGATTGAGTACAATTCTGCTGCTACTGATGGCCCACAGTGCCTCATGGATGCCCAGTTTTACATTGCTAGATCTTGCACGGTGGTCGTGCCACATAACACGATGGCGGGTATCCTCAATGTGAAGACAGGACTTTGTCTCCAAAAGGACTGTGCGGCAGTCACCTCTACCAATACTGTCATGGTCAGATGCATCTGCGGCAGGCAGTTTAGTAAGGTCGAGTATATATTCCCTCTTATTGGTTCCCTCACCACCTGCCGCAGATCCAGCCTAGCAGCTATGTCCTTCAGGACTCGGCCAGATCGGTTAGTAGCGGTGCTACCGAGACATTCTTGGTGATGGACATTGAAGTCCCCCACCCAGAGTACATTCTGCGCCCTTGCCTCCCTCAGAGCTTCCTCCAAGTGGTCTTCAACATGGAGGAGTACTGATTCATCAGCTGAGGAGGGGGTGGTTGGTGGTAATCACCAGGAGGTTTCCTTGCCCATGTTTGACGTGATGCCATGAGACATTATGTAGTCTAGAGTCGATGTTGAGGACTCCCAGGGCAACTCCCTCCTATCTGTATACCACTGTGCCACCACCTCTACTGGTTCTGTCCTGCAGTGGGACAGGACATACCCAGGGATGGTGATGGCAGTGTCTGGGGCATTGTCTGTACGGTATGATTCCGTGAGTATGACTATGTCAGGCTGTTGCTTGACTGGTCTGTGGGACAGCTCTCCCACTTTTGGCAGAAGCCCCCAGATATTAGAAAGGAGGACTTTGCAGGGTTGACAGGGCTGGGTTTGGCACTGTCGTTTCCGGTGACTAGTCCGATGCCGGGTGGTCCGTCCAATTTCATTCTATATCGACTTTGTAGCGGTTAGATACAACTGAGTGGCTTGCTAGGCCATTTCAGACGGTATTTAACTGTCAATTACATTGCTGTGGGTCTGGAGTCACATGTAGGCCAAACCAGGTAAGGACAGCAGATTTCTTTCCCTATAGGACATTAGTGAACTAGAAGGTTTTTTACAACAATCGACAATGGTTTCATGGCCATCATTAGACTAGCTTTTAATTCCAGATTTATTAATGGAGTTCAAATTCCACCTTCTGCCGTGGTGGAATTTGAACCCATGTCTCCAGAGCAATACCCTGGGTTTCTGGGTCACTAGTCCAGTGACAATACAACTACACCATCGCCTCACATCGAGGTGGCTCAGGTGGATCAGTGTCAGTTGGAGAACAATTAGTGAACATTGATCATAGTATCATTAGGTTTATATTAGCTATGGAAAAGGACAAAGAGCAACCTACAGTAAAAATATTTATTTGGAGCAAGGCCAATTTCATTAGGTTGAAAATGGATCTCTCCCAGGTAAATTCGAATCAAAGATTGGCAGGAGAAACAGTAATTGAACAATGGGCTACCTTTAAAGAGGAAGTGGTTTGGGTATAGTAGAGGTACATCCCCACGAGGGGGAAAGGTAGGGCAAGCAAAGCCAGAGCTCCCTGGATAACGCAAGAGAGAGCAAGATGAAGCCAAAAAAGAGTAGTAGTCTTAGGGACCAAAAAGGAGACCTACATTTGGAAGCAGAGGGCATGACTGACGTACAATGTGAGTACTTTGGATCTGTCTTTAGCAAGGAAGAGGATGCTACCAATGCCATAGGGAAAGAGGAGGTAGCTGAGATACTAGTTGGGTAAAAATTGATAAAGCAGAGGTATTAGAAAGTCTGGCTATACTTCAAGTTGATAAGTCACCACGATCGAATGGAATGCACCCTAGGATACAGAGGAAAGTAAAGGTTAAAATTGCAAAAGCACATGGCCACAATCTACAAATCCTCCTTAGATACGGGAGTGGTCCCAGAGAACTGGAGAATTGCAAACGTTACAATATTAGAAAATATTAGAAATTCTTCGCAGGCCAGGCAGCATCTGTGGAGAGAAAAACAGATTTAATGATTGGAATCTTACGCCACCCCAGCGAGCCGGATAGAGGCTCCAGGAAGCCTTCCCGACCTGCTCCCCATCTCCACCCCACTTAACATAGGGTGGGGGGGGGGGGAAATGGGCCGCCCACCCGAGGCCAATCAAGGCCCTTAAGTGACCACTTAATGGCCACTTAAGGGCCTTCGCTTGGCTCCACGGGGATTTTACCCATGGCAAGCGGGCATCCTGGAGCTGGGAAAGGCCGCCCGGTGAATGTTGTTGGCTGCCCCCGCTTCCCCAACCACCCCTGGGACCCAAAACACCACCCCCCCTCCCTTCCCCCCAAGTGGCTACCCTTGCCTCACCGGGGCCCGACCGATTAACACGGCGAGGCAACCCAAACTTACCTGCAGTCCTGGCTCCATGTCTTCAGCTGGGCTGCAGTCCCAGCAGTGGCCACCACTCCTGGTGGCGCTGCTTGGACTAAGAGGCTGCCGGTCCTATGATTGGCCGGCAATTCAATGAAGCAGGACTTCCTCCCTCAAGCAGGTGGAGATCCTGCCTCGGGACAATTAAATGAGGGATGGATCCACGGGCTAGGCTGAAGCAGGTTTGCCACCGATTTTTACGTCGGTGGCCCGCTCCTGTCCACCCGATGTAAAATTCAGCCCAATGTTTCAGGTCTGTGACCTTTCATCAGAACTGGGTTTGTAGTGTTCACCACTGACTGCATAGAGAAAATGAGCTTACCTGCTTTATAGGCTGCAGCAAGAACTTCCTCTTCTTGCTGCAATAGGGCCTACTGTCGGGAAACACAGTGATTCAGCTGAAGCATTGCCTGTTAAGCCATGACCTTCCCACCCCACCACCCCCGTGATGTCACAAGCTGAAGACACGCCTCTTGACTTTAGTTTTCAGCTCAATGACAGGTGAATTTATTGTGATTTTAAATATTTAAAAAAAATAATGACAGTTTTTTTAAACTGTTATAAATAATTTTAACACTTTGTTTTTTAAAGTTCATAAACTTTTAAATATTGAGACAGGGAGAAGGGCAGGGGTGGGGGGGTGGGTGTGGTGGAGAGACAAATACAGAGAGAAACAGAAAGGGAGACACAGAGACTGAGAGGAGAGACACTAGACCCAGACAGTGGAACAATGAGGGAGTTGGTTAAGACATAGAGACAGACACACAAACAGGAGAGAGAGACTTAAAACAGCACAGAGGGAGAGAGAGAGACCAGGCAGAGAGAGACTGAGAAAGAGGGAGAGACTGAAATAACAGACCCTTATAGCTACATGGATCAGAAGAATTCTGAAGGGCCAATTATGATCGAAAGAGGCTGGCATCGAGCAATCAATAGGTATTCGACCCTCTTCCCCACACAGCCTGTATTCATCCTCGGAGGAAAGTCTCCACGCCACTGGGTGTGGAGAGTTGACAGGCACGGGAAAATTGTGTATTGTTGACAACTCTCTCTGGTTTTATCTAAACCTCCTGTCTGCTGGGGTCTGACCCTTGGGTATCAATGCCCCCAGCTCCTCTTCCCACCACCACCCGCACCTCAGTCCCGCTGATGTCGGAAACAGCACATGATGGAGGGGAATAGCAGTGAAATCATGGGGGGAGGAGGAGTCTGGTGGGGTTGGTACCCGGTGACGGAGCCTGACAGACAGGAGGTTCAGGCCTGCATTATTACTCAGCCCACGATGGCTTTTATGTAAAGGGGCCGGGTTGTTTTATTTTCCCTGTCTGTAGTTAGTTGGAGTTTGCTCAAGTTAACAGAGCTCCAAATAAGAGGTTCAACACTCTATCCCCACCCTTCTCTCCCATTTAAAACCACACTCCAAGGCCCTGCTGTATCTGTGATTATCAGCCCTAACGCCTTACACGTTAAAATCTGTACAAGTTGTGGGCAAATAGTCAAAATTCTTCCACTACTGGTCCTTTAAGGATTGGAACGCTAGGACCATCAGCGTGCACTCCTCTGGAGCTTATGTTGTGGTGCTGTTGTTGCCCTCAAGGCGATCAATGTCTCAGCATTCGCTGCTATTGGGAAAGGAAAATTCGGGCGGATGCCCTCAAAGTGACATCAGAAATTTACATGCAGCTGCAATTATTTAATTTTCCAACTTAGACTACTCGCGAAGTGGCTTTAAAGGGATAGGCTGATTAATTAGGAGTTTTATTCCACCCTACCTCAACAACCTCCTTCAGAGTTACTTCCCTTCCCATACCTTTCAGTATTTTGACTCTGAACTTGGGTGCTTACCTCCTCGCTTTGCACCTGCATTGGTGGCAGGACTTTCGGCCACTTTGAAAGCCCTGAGGCTCCTTCCTGAAACCCCTACATCTCTCTATTGCTCTCTCCAACTTTAAGACGCTTCTCAAAAATCCAGCCAAGCCTTCAGTCACTCTTCCTAAATTCTCTTCAGCTTGACATTCTGTTCCTATTATTTCACTGTAAAATGCCTTGGAATGTTTTATATGGTAAAGGCACCATGTCAAAGTTACTGTTGTAAATGTCACACTGTGCTCCGGAATGTGCAACAGCAACATCAAACATCACAGCTTATCAGCGAATATAGATTTTTCTTTAAAAACATACAAACACCTTTAGGTAAGAAGTTTTCATTTTCCTCTCACATTGGGACATTTCTTTAAACCCTAAACTAAGGCTTGAACCATTCCCAGGTATAACAGTATCAAGGATAGTAGTGGGAAGTTGTGTGTGGAATCAGAGGAGATAGGGGAAGTGTTAAATGAATATTTTGCGTCAGTATTTACAGTAGAGAAAGAAAATGTTGTCGAGAAAAATACTGAGATTCAGGCTACTAGGCTAGATGGGATTGAGGTTCACAAGGAGGAGGTGCTAGCAATTTTGGAAAGTGTGAAAATAGATAAGTCCCCTGGGCCAGATGGGATTTACCCTAGGATTCTCTGGGAAGCTAGGGAGGAGATTGCAGAGCCTTTGTCCTTGATCTTTATGTCGTCATTGTCGACAGGAATAGTGCCGGAAGACTGGAGGATAGCAAATGTTGTCCCCTTGTTCAAGAAGGGGAGTAGAGACAGCCCTGGTAATTATAGACCTGTGAGCCTTACTTCGGTTGTGGGTAAAATGTTGGAAAAGGTTATAAGAGACAGGATTTACAATCATCTTGAAAAGAATAAGTTCATTAGCGATAGTCAGCACGGTTTTGTGAAGGGTAGGTCGTGCCTCACAAACCTTATTGAGTTTTTCGAGAAGGTGACCAAACAGGTGGATGAGGGTAAAGCAGTGGATGTGGTGTATATGGATTTCAGTAAGGCGTTTGATAAGGTTCCCCATGGTAGGCTATTGCAGAAAATACGGAAGTATGGGGTTGAAGGTGATTTAGAGCTTTGGATCAGAAATTGGCTAGCTGAAAGAAGACAGAGGGTGGTGGTTGATGGCAAATGTTCATCCTGGAGTTTAGTTACTAGTGGTGTACCGCAAGGATCTGTTTTGGGGCCACTGCTGTTTGTCATTTTTATAAATGACCTGGAAGAGGGTGTAGAAGGGTGGGTTAGTAAATTTGCGGATGACACTAAGGTCGGTGGAGTTGTGGATAGTGCCGAAGGATGTTGTAGGGTACAGAGGGACATAGATAGGCTGCAGAGCTGGGCTGAGAGATGGCAAATGGAGTTTAATGCGGAAAAGTGCGAGGTGATTCACTTTGGAAGGAGTAACAGGAATGCAGAATACTGGGCTAATGGGAAGATTCTTGGTAGTGTAGATGAACAGAGAGATCTTGGTGTCCAGGTGCATAAATCCCTGAAGGTTGCTACCCAGGTTAATAGGGCTGTTAAGAAGGCATATGGTGTGTTAGCTTTTATTAGTAGGGGGATCGAATTTCGGAGCCACAAGGTCATGCTGCAGCTGTGCAAAACTCTGGTGAGACCGCACCTGGAGTATTGCATGCAGTTCTGGTCACCGCATTATAGGAAGGATGTGGAAGCTTTGGAAAGGGTGCAGAGGAGATTTACTAGGATGTTGCCTGGTATGGAGGGAAGGTCTTACGAGGAAAGGCTGAGGGACTTGAGGTTGTTTTCGTTGGAGAGAAGGAGGGGGAGAGGTGACTTAATAGAGACATATAAGATAATCAGAGGGTTAGATAGGGTGGATAGTGAGAGTCTTTTTCCTCGGATGGTGATGGCAAACACGAGGGGACATAGCTTTAAGTTGAGGGGTGATAGATATAGGACAGATGTCAGAGGTAGTTTCTTTACTCAGAGAGTAGTAGGGGCGTGGAACGCCCTGCCTGCAACAGTAGTAGACTCGCCAACTTTAAGGGCATTTAAGTGGTCATTGGATAGACATATGGATGAAAATGGAATAGTGTAGGTCAGATGGTTTCACAGGTCGGCGCAACATCGAGGGCCGAAGGGCCTGTACTGCGCTGTAATGTTCTAATTACAGTTTCCAAGGTTTCACTATTCATTCAGTTGGGTTTCAAAGTGAAATGCAGTCTAATTCTCATCTCCCTGCATAGAATCTCTTGGGCTTCAGGCAGCAACATGTGCATCTACATAGTTCTGAATTAACTACACTTTGCATTAGATATACTGTGCTACTTGTGTCACTACTTTCCCCATTAGCCAAGGTTTCATACTGACTTCAGCAAAGTGCCCATCAAAGGAGCAGCAGGATTATTTTGTCACTCACTCTAGGGCTGGATTTCGACTTTATTCTCTGAACCTGAATGTCGAATGATTTTCTAACACTGATGTGTTTTCAAACTGCTGCTCTAAGTAAAACATGACTGCATTCCTTTCTATCATTGTCTATCTTTCTCAATTCTTTTTCCTCCATTAATTTCCAGCTCTATTTTCCTTTCCTTCACATGAAACATTTGTGAGTTGTTATTAAAATAGAGTAAATGCATAAGAGACTGGGAAGTAGAAGCTCTCGCGGGGTTATTAAATGTAAAATACAGAGACAATGCTGGAAAGGAATGCAGTGCCAAACTAGTCATATTGAGAAGGATCACTGATGACTCAAACAGTCCAGGCAGGTCCCAAATGGATCTGTTCTATCCTGCTGATTAGCAGTGTCATTCATTTATATCATAAATGTGACCTATTTCTATGCACGTCACGCAAATTAATGCAGCTCTATTGTCTTAAATGGATTTGCAAACTGCATCACTATCTGTGATCATAAATCTTACCCCGAACAACTTCGGTTGTCTTCGTCGGAGGTTAAGTTTTGCCCCTTATTTATGCTGAGTCAGATGGTCTCTAACAGGGTTGTAGAGAGGGCACTATATTTGGCTTCAATACCTCTGAACTAGGAAGGAGAATTCAAAAAGTATCACAGGGATTGCCACCCTCGCTGTTTTCCAATAATCCCAGCTAGAAAGTGCAGGCATCCAATTAGTAGCTGCAAATAGGATTAGCCTCAACTGTACTGGCCCCTATAGTCAAATAGACTATTGAGGTAAATAGGGTAAATTTTGCAACATTTTTTGCTTCTGGTGCAGAGAAGCAGGTATGAACGTTAATGCAGCCAAATCACAGTGCTACCAATTTTCCAGACATCAGGAGCATTTCGAATCAGTTGTCCAGGATCCGGCCTGCGGCCGTTACTTCTCCTCGCCGGGGCTCCATGAGTGGAGGTGGCGAATTTCCCTTTGTCTTCTCGCCCTGTCAGTTTCACAGGTGAAAGCTGCGGAAGTAGGATCGCGCTTCCCAACATCGAACGAATTCGGGGTTTTCCGACTTTTTTTTTTAAAAAGCCCGCTGGAAAACCCCGAATGTGTCCGATGTTGAGAAGTGCATTCTTGCTTCAGCACCTGTCAGCTGTGAAACTAACCTTGATGTTTTTAAACAACCTGATAAACCACAAAGCTGCTGTGCTGAGTGCTCCTGCTCAGTGCACTGTCGGGGGGTGGGGGCGGAGGAGGTGTGGTGGAGAGAAGGCGGGGGGCGGAGGAGGTGTGGTGGAGAGAAGGCGGTGGTGGGGGCGGGGGGGGGGGTGGTGGGAAGGGGAGAGAGAGGGGGAACACAGAGAAGGAGGATGACACAGAGAGGGCGAACACAGGGAAAGACAGAGACAGAGATCTCATTCGTGAAAGATGGACATCTATCCAGAATACTCTGCGTGGCTACATCAAATGTGCGGCAGAGATTGACTACTTATGCCAGCAAAAACAATGCCAGGTATCTCACTAAATTAGTTTTCAATATACTGATGAGAAAGTACGTCTTTTCATTTAAAGTTTCTGCACAAAAATGCACATTTGTTGTTTTTATTAGTAAGATAAATTTTTAATACCTTTATCTTTCGAAATTTGCTCACTGCCCCACCCCGAGCAGAGCAAAAATCATAATGCGGCCCTCTGCCCGAAAAGGTTGGACAATCCTGAGTTAGAATCATAGAAACTTACAGAACGGAAAGAGGCCATTTGACCCATCATGCCCAACCCTACCAACGAGTAGCCATCCCGCTTAATGCCACTGTTCAGCTCTTGATCCATATTGTTGTAGGTTGCAGTACTTCAAGTGCATATCCAAGTACTTTTTAAATGTGATGAGGGTTCCTGTCGCTACCACCCTTTCACGCAGTGAGTTCCAGATCCCCACCACATTTTGAGTGAAAAAAAAATCCTGTTGAGTCCCCTCTAAACCTCCTACATCTTACTCTAAATCTATGTCCCTTGGTTGTGGGGAATAGGGCCTCCCTGTCCTGGTGTGCTGACCTTTACATGCTCTGCTGGGAAGTAAGCCATGCAAGATTTACCTTGTACCTCTGAGTTCATACCTAAATAATGCGCTAGTTGGTGAGGCACCACAGAACTGCCAGTGCCTATAGAAGCATACCTCAACATGAGCCTCAAGTAGAGAAAAGAGAGAGGGTGTAAACTAGCAGGAGGAGAAGAAAAACATACATAATTAGGGCAAAGTGAAGCTTCTAATCATTTTTTTTACAATCAGCTGCCTCTGATCACAATAGATATAAAAATGTAGTAGAGAAGCAGACTGGTCCAGATTCATTTCTCTGCCATAAAATCATGTGCTAGATATTCAAAAACTCTTGGAAAATGAAGACAGAATGCAAATTATTACAGAGCGATACGCTGTTACCAAATGAAGCTGAATCTATGTAGAAGGAATGTTGTATTATCATTCAAATGTTTTTGGTGGACCTCTGAAAGTCTCAAAATGCCTCCTATTCAGTTTATAATGTCGTTTAGCAACCTGCCGTTTACATAATATACCCTAGTGCTTTTATTGCTTGACAGGACTAGCTTCCATTGGCACATTTGCTTCATCTGTTATAAAATTAACTTGGCAAGACCAGTGATTTTACATTAATAAGACCATTTGAGCTTCTTTAATGACTTCAGACACACTGCTGTATTTGAATGGAATAAATGTTTGTTTATTTGAGAAAAGAACCTGCTCCAACTGTGTTCAGTGTCAAAGTGGTAAGATGCTATGGATTGCTCAATTGACATTAATAACAAGGTTATATCGAAAAAAAAGCAGTGACTGAACCATTATAAACAGAATAGTCTTCAATTTGCAGTCACCTTTTAGTACTTTGAGCTGCACAGTATGGTTATGATGCTGGACTAGCAAGCTAGTGTCAAGCGTTCAATTCTCATCATGGCCAGTTGGAGGTAGGCAAGGTGTGGGTTTCACAGTCCAAGGAGGCCTGGATTGTACACTGATGGGGGTGGGAGGACGTGCAGCTGGCCACCTACACCAATGGCTCAGAGAAAGGCAGATAGAAAGTGTATCCTTCACCTTTCAGATTGAATTTAAACAGGAAGTATAGTATGTTCAGTCACACAGTGTGACACAAGGGCCCTGAACATTTTCACAGAGGCAGGGCGGGAGTGGGAACATGGCAACAGGTAGGAAACCTGTAAATACCAGGAATTTAATAGGGGGACTTAAATAGAATTGTTTGCTCTGTTTCACACCCTGTAACCAGCCAAATTGCAAGATTGGCTAGCTAATGGTTGAGAAGGCCTGTGGTACAAGGCAGTAGCTAGGAACTGCTGGGGGTGGTATCAATCAATTGAGAAGATCAGGGGTCAGTGAGGGGATTCAGAGCATGGCAGAGGGGAGGGAAGGAAAGATTGTGGTCGTGGGGGGGGGGGGTGGGGAGTTGCAGTGTGGGAGAGATCATGGGGGGATGATTGCCGGGGAAAGAGACTGCGGCAGGGGGGAAAAGAAAAGACTGCAGGGAAGAAATAGCAGAGGAATGGGGTCAAGAAATTGGGGTGAGGGAAGAGAAGGAGACTGGAAGATGGGATCAAGGGAATTAGGGAGACTTGGTGTCACTTGATGGGGGCGTCAGAGAGGGTGGGAGACTCGGAGTGGAGGTTTCGAGAGAAAGAGAAATGAGAAGGGGCGTCATGCAGACAGAGGAGAACTGGGGTAGAGAGATTGGGACTCAGGTGCAAAGGAGAGAGGGAGAGACTAAGCAGCAACATGGTGAGTGAGACCAGCATTAACAGAGGAGAGGAGCAGCTCAGGATTGAGTGAAACCTGCGAAACTGTGGTCAGAATGCCACATGATCAAAACTCTGGGAATACCTCCAACCAGGGTTAGCCAACCCAAGCACCATTCTGAGACAAAGCTGGGCTACCCCGTGGACTTCCCTTTTGGGTCACGCCAGTAATTTGGGTTCTGCCAAATCACACAGCTGTATCCTTCCAGAACAGTGCATGGGCCAGTAATTGGTGTAAGGGATCAGGTGCCAAGCACAGGAATTGAACATATCTTGGGCAGATTTCTATCCATCTCATGAGTTCCAGGTGTTATGACCAAGGCAGGAGTAATGCACTATTAATTCAATCCCAATACTCCACAGGTCATTGCATATCAAATAAAGTGGGCATGATCAAGAAGTTTGCAGACGATACAAAGATTGGCCGTGTGGTAGATAGCGAGGAGGATAGCTGTAGGCTACAGGAAGATATTGATGGTCTGGTCAGATGGGCAGAAAAGTAGCAAATGGAATTCAACCTGGAGAAGTGTGCGGTGATGCATTTGGGGAGGTCAAACAAGGCAAAGGAATGCATGATTAATGGGAAAATATTGAGAAGTGTAGAGGATGTGAGGGACCTTGGAGTGAATGTCCACAGATCCCTAAAGCTAACAGGACAGGTCGATAAAGTGGATAAGAAGGCATACGGAATCCTTTCCTTTAATAGCCAAGATATAGAATATAAAAACAGGGAGGTTATGCTGGAACTGTATAACCCGTTGGTTAGGCCACAACTTGAGTACTGTGTGCAGTTCTGGTCATCTCATTACAGAAAGGATGTAATTGCACCGGAGAGGATACAGTGGAGATTTACGAGGATGTTGCCAGAACTGGAAAAAATGCAGCTATGAGGAAAAATTGGATAGGCTGGAGTTGTTCTCCTTGGAGCAGAGAAGGCTGAGGGGAGATTTGATTGAACATAGAACATAGAACAGTACAGCACAGTACAGGCCCTTCGGCCCACGATGTTGTGCCGACCCTTTAACCTACTCGAAGATCAAACTACCTACATACCCTTCATTCTACTATCATCCATGTACCTATCCAAGAGTCGCTTAAATGTCCCTAATGTATCTGCTTCTACTACCACCGCTGGCAGTGCATTCCACGCACCCACCACTCTCTGTGTAAAGAACCTACCTCTGACATCTCCCCTAAACCTTCCTCCAATCACCTTAAAATTATGCCCCCTGGTGATAGCCCTTTCCGCCCTGGGAAAAAGTCTCTGGCTATCCACTCTATCTATGCCTCTCATCATCTTGTACCCCTCTAACAAGTCACCTCTTATCCTTCTTTGCTCCAATGAGAAACGTCCTAGCACCCTCAACCTTTCTTCATAAGACATGCCCACTAGTCCAGGCAGCATCCTGGTAAATCTCCTCTGCACCCTCTCTAAAGCTTCCACATCCTTCCTATAATGAGGCGACCAGAGCTGAACACAATATTCCAAGTGTGGTCTAACCAGGGCTTTATAGAGCTGCAGCATAACCTCGTGGCTCTTAAACTCAGTCCCCCTGTTAATGAAAGCCAACACCCCATACGCCTTCTTAACAACCCTATCAACTTGGGTGGCAACTTTGAGGGATGTATGGACGTGGACCCCAAGATCCCTCTGTTCCTCCACACTGCCAAGAATCCTGTCTTTAAGCCTGTATTCTGCATTCAAATTCGACCTTCCAAAATGAATCACCACACTTTTCCAGGTTGAACTCCATCTGCCACTTCTCAGCCCAGCTCTGCATCCTGTCAATGTCCCGTTGTAACCTACAACAGCCCTCCACACTATCCACAACTCCAGCAACCTTTGTGTCATCGGCAAACTTACTAACCCAGCCTTCCACTTCCTCATCCAAGTCATTTATAAAAATCACAAAGAGCAGAGGTCCCAGAACAGATCCCTGCGGAACACCACTGGTCACCGAGCTCCAGGCTGAATACTTTCCATCTACTGCCACCCTCTGTCTTCTATGGGCCAGCCAATTCTGTATCCAGACAGCCAAATTTCCCTGTATCCCATGCCTCCTTACTTTCTGAATGAGCCTACCATGGGGAACCTTATCAAACGCCTTGCTAAAATCCATATACACCACATCCACTGCTCTTCCTTCATCAATGTGTTTTGTCACATCCTCGAAGAATTCAATAAGGCTTGTGAGGCATGACCTGCCCCTCACAAAGCCATGCTGACTACCTCTAATCAAACTATGCTTTTACAAATAATCATAAATCCTGTCTCTCAGAATCCTCTCCAATAATTTGCCCACCACCGACGTAAGACTGACTGGTCTGGAATTCCCAGGGTTATCCCTATTCCCTTTCTTGAACAAGGGAATAACAATTGCAACCCTCCAATCATCTGGTACTACTCCAGTGGACAGTGAGGATGCAAAGATCATCGCCAAAGGCGCGGCAATCTCTTCCCTCGCTTCCTGTAATAACCTTGGGTATATCCTGTCTGGCCCCCGGGACTTATCTATCCTCATGTCTTTCAAAATTTCCAGCAAATCCTCCTTCGTAACATCAACCTGTTCGAGCATATCAGCCTGTTTCACGCTGTCCTCACAACGTCCAGGTCCCTCTCACTAGTGAATAATGAAGCAAAGTATTCATTAAGGACCTCCCCTACCTCCTCCGACTCCAGGCACAAGTTCCCTCCACTATCCCTGATCGGCCCTACCCTCACTCTGGCCATCCTCTTGTTCCTCACATAAGTGTAGAACGCCTTGGGATTTTCCTTAATCCTACCTGCCAAGACTTTTTCATGTCCCCTTCTAGCTCTCCTAAGTCCATTCTTCAGTTCCTTCCTGGCTACCTTGTAACCCTCTAGAGCCCTGTCTGATCCTTGCTTCCTCAACCTTAAGTAAGCTTCCTTCTTCCTCTTGACTAGCTGTTCCACATCTCTTGTCATCCAAGGTTCCTTCACCCAACCATCCCTTCCTTGCCTCATCGGGACAAACCTATCCAGCAGTCACAGCAAGTGATCCCTGAACAACCTCCACATTTCTGTCATGCATTTCCCTGAGAACATCTGTTCCCAATTTAAGCTCCCCAGTTCCTGCCTAATAGCCTTGTAATTCCCCCTCCCCCAATTAAATATTTTCCCAAATCGTCTGCTCCTATCCCTCTCCATGACTATAGTAAAGGTCAGGGAGTTGTGATCACTGTCACTGAAATGCTCTCCCACCGAGAGATCTGCCACCTGGCCTGGTTCGTTGCCAAGCACCAAATCCAATATAGTCTCCTCTCTAGTCAGCCTATCTACATATTGAGTCAGGAAACCTTCCTGGACACACCTGACAAAAACTGCTCCATCCAAACTATGTGCACTAAGGAGGTTCCAATCAATATTAGTGAAGTTGAAGTCACCCATGACAACAACCCTGTTACTTCTGCACCTTTCCAAAGTCTGCCTCCCAATCTGTTCCTCCGTGTCTCTGTTGCTATTGGGGGGTCTATAGAAAACTCCCAATAAAGTGACTGCTCCTTTCCTGTTTCTGACTTCCACCCATAATGACTCATAATGACCCTCCTCGACGACCTTCCTTTCTGCAGCTGTGATACTATCCCTGATTAACAATGCCACTCCCCCACCTCTTTTACCTCCCTCCCTATTCCTTTTGAAACATCTAAACCCCGGAACATCCAACATCCATTCCTGCCCCTGTGATATCCAAGCCTCCGTAATGGCCACAACATCGTAGCTCCAAGTACTGATTCTTGCTCGCAGTTCATCACCCTTATTCCTGACACTTCTTGCATTAAAATAGACACACTTCAACCCATCATACTGGCTGCAACTTTGCCCTGTCAACTGTCTAACCTTCCTCACAGACTCTCTGCACTCTGTATCTGCCTGTTCAACAGCTACCCCATCCACTGATCCATAGCTCCGGTTCCCATCCCCCTGCCAAACTAGTTTAAACCCTCCCGAAGAGCTCTAGCAAACCTCCCGCCCAGGATATTGGTGCGCCTCCAGTTCAGATGCAACCCGTACAATGTACAAAATGTACAAAATTTTGAGGGGCCTAGATAGAGTGGAAGTGAAGGGTCTATTCACCTTAGCAGAGAGGTCAGTGACTAACGGGATAGATTTAAAGTGATTGATAGAAAAATTAGAGGGGAGATGAGAAAAAACATTTTCACTCAGAGGGTGATGGGGGTCTGGAACTCACTGCCTGAAAGGGTAGTTGAGGCAGAAATCCTCAACTCATTTAAAAGGAGTCTGGATATGCACCTCAGGTGCTGTAATCTGCAGGGCTACAGACCAAATGCTGGAAGGTGGGATTAAAATGAGTGGATCGTTTTTCAGCAGGTGCAGACACAATGGGCCATGTGGCCTCTTTCTGTGCCTTAAACTTTATATAATTCTATGAAAATTTTCCACCTCCCAAAGAATAGCCAAATTAGACATTCGATTTGTCTCCTGGAATAAAGCACACCAAACCAGGTTTCTTTAAACAACAACATTAACTATTTATTAGAAAAGAAATAATAGGTCTTAACTACTAACAAGATAAATCTATATATGTGAATAACCCACATTCACACACACATAACTGGGGAAAAAGGATTTTTGGTTTACAGCTGTTTCTTAGGAATAGAAGGAATAATAAAAATAATTGAGTTTCTCACATTCAGGTGGATGTTTTCAGTATGGTGAGGTGTCCCATTGTCCAATAGTTGGATGCCACTCTAAGTCTCTCCAGGCGAGGTTGATGAACAGCCTGTGATGGGTAGACTTTCAAGGCAATTTGGCTGCAGCAGGTATCACATAGGTCTTTCAGCAAGGTGCAACAACTGGTCTGCTTGGGTTTTTAAAAACAGCAGTCTAGCGGTAGAAGCTTTCTTGAGATTTCAGGATCTCCCAAAACAAAGGAGGCAGCAGGAAACACTCTAAATGCCAGAATTCTTCAGAGACTGGAGGCAATAGGAATCTGCCACCTTTCAAATGCCAGATTCCACTTCAAGAGACACAAATCTCCTTTACAGAGAGAGGTAACACTTTTCTGGGTCTCCCTCTCTTGCTCCAGGCAGGTCAAAGCAAAGATTTCAAATGCCTGCCCTGTGTCCGATTCACAAGCTTTTTAAATGGTCCAAGGTGAACAAAGGACCTTCCTGAACATGGTCACATGTCGAGACACAGTGTCTTCCCCTGTCATTCCAAAGCTGCTCTGAAGAAAGGTCAAACCCCTGTGGTTTCCTTGAAATTGCTGGCTTTTCTGTCCTTGTTCACTATGGAGAAGGACGATATAGGTGTCGAGATCAGAGAGGGGGATTGAGATATACTTGAACATATTAGCATTGAAAAGGAGGAAGTATTAGCTGTTTTAGCGGGCTTAAAAGTGGATAAATCTCCAGACCCAGATGAAATTTATCCCAGGCTGTGATGTGAGGCAAGGGAGGAGATAGCAGGGGCTCTGACACAAATTTTCAAATCCTCAATGGCTGCAGAAGAGGTACCAGAGGACTGGAGGACTGTGAATGTGGTACCATTATTCAAGAAGGGTAGCAGGGATAAACCAGGTAATTACAGGCCGGTGAGTCTAACATCAGTGGTTGGGAAAATATTGGAAAGAATTCTGAGGGACAGCAGAATCTCCACTTGGAGAAGCAGGAATTAATGAGGGATAGTCAGCATGGCTTTGTCAGGGGGAGATTGTGTCTAACTAACTTGATTGAATTTTTCGAGGTGGTGACTAGATGTGTAAATGAGGGTCAAGCAGTTGATGTAGTCTACATGGACTTCCGTAAGGCTTTTGATAAGGTCGCGCATGGGAGATTGGTTAAGAAGGTAAGAGCCCATGGGATCCAGGGCAATTTGGCAAAGTGGATCCAAAATTGGCTTAGTGGTAGGGGGCAGAGGGTAATGGTCGAGGGTTGTTTTTGCGATTGGAAGCCTGTGACCAGTGGTGTACCGCAGGGATCGGTGCTGGGACCCTTGCTGTTGTAGTGTCCATTAATGATTTAGACGTGAATTTAAGAGGTATGATAAGTAAGTTCGCAGATGACATGAAAATTGGTGGTGTCGTAGTGAGGAGGAAAGCCTTAGATTACAGGACAATATAGATGGGCTGGTAAGATGGGCGAAGCAGTGGCAAATGGAATTTAATCCTGAGAAGTGTGAGGTGATGCATTTTGGGAGGACTGACAAAGCAAGGGAATATACAATGGATGGTAGGACCCTAGGAAGTACAGAGGGTCAGAGGGACCTTGGTGTACTTGTCCATAGATCACTGAAGGCAGCAGCATAGGTAGATATGGTAGTTAGGAAGGCATATGGGATACTTGCCTTTATTAGCCGAGGCATGGAATATAAGAGCAGGGGGGTTATGATGGAGCTGTATAAAATGCTAGTTAGGCCACAGCTGGAGTACTGTGTACAGTTCTGGGCACAACACTCTCGGAATGATGTGATTGCAATGGAGAGGGTGCTGAGGAGATTCACCAGGAAGTTGCCTGGGCTAGAGCATTTCAGCGATGAAGAGAGACTGAAAAGGCTAGGGTTGTTTTCCTTCGAGCAAAGAAGGCTGAGAGGGGACGTGACTGAGGAATACAAAATTATGAGGGGCATGGATAGGTTAGATAGAAAGAAACTTTTTCCCTTAGCGGAGGGATCATTAACCAGGGGGCATAGATTTAAGGTAAGGGGCAGGAGGTTAAGAGGGGATTTGAGGAAAAAAATTTTCACCCAGAGGATGGTTGGAATCTGTGAAACACTACCTGAAGAGGTGGTAGAGGCAGGAACCCTTACAACATTTAAGAAGTATTTAGATGAGCACTTGAAATGCCATAGCATACAAGGCTACGGGCCAAGTGCTGGAAAATGGGATTAGAATAGTTAAGTGCTTGATGGCTGGCACAGACACGATGGGCCGAAGGGCCTGTTTCTGTGCTTATAATTCTATGACTCTGTGACATATGCAAGTTCAACTTCCTTTCAAAGCACCCATAAAGTTCAACTTTTGTTATGACTTCCTTTCAAAACATTGCAGGAATTCCCACTTTTTGCAGGCTAGTGTGCACTGAACAAAAAACTCCTTTTCTCAGTTTTTCTGAACACACAGAATTCTAAGTTTTCTTTTTAAAAACATAACACTTGTAACCCAGGGATGTGGAAGAATTGAGATTCTTGACGTTGCCTGTGGTGAGGAGTGCACAGTTTCACATTCAAGGGGGAACGGAAATATGTGGCATTTCAGCACTTCAGGCTATGCCGCCATTGGGTGAACCTTGATGTGATATATGTTTAAAATGAGTGAAACGTAGCTCTCAAGCAGTTCAGTTCACAGAGCAGTAGGACTGGGAGATGTAGTTTAAATCACAGGCACCCCATCTGAATCAGCTTGCTGGAGATTAGTAAAAGATAGTTTACTATTCTAGTGACCATTCATACTCATCGATGCTATGACTGGCAGGGGCCAGTGCTGAGTGGATTCTGTTTTTCCATGGCTGAGTAATCATTTTGACCAAAAGCTGATACTCGAGTCCAATTCCCACACACCAATCAACCCCCCTACTTGCTGGCCTACATTGTGCTCGATCCCCCATGCTACAAATTTAAAATTCCCATCTTTATGCTCAAATCCATCATGGTCTCATCTCTTAGAAATGTAAAAGGTTATGAGCAAGTAAAGCAGGTATGAGGTTATAACTCGCTTATAACCGTTTACATTTCTAATATTTGCTAGTTTTGAAGAAGGGTCACTGACCTGAAACATTAACTCTGCTTCTCTCTCCACAGATGCTGCCAGACCTGCTGAGTATTTCCAGCATTTTTTGTTTTTAATTCAGATTTCCAGCATCCACAGTATTGTGCTTTTATTTTATGGTCTCATCTCTCCCCATTTCTGAAATCTTTTCACATTCCGAAAACTAGGTCTTCCTCTAACTCTGGCTATTCCTTCAGCCGTCTAGGCCCTATGCTCTAGAATTCTTTCCCTAAACCTCTCTAACTCCTTCTCCATCTTTAAGATGTTCTGTAAAATCAACCTTTTTAACAAAGATTTTGGTTACTCCTCCTAAATTTCCTTCTTTGGCTCAGCGTCCATTTTGCTGTGAATAACCATTTTTTTTTGCGTTAAAAGTGCTATAGCAATGCAAGCTGTTGTTGTTCGAGTCAGACAGTGTGTGAAAAGTCACGAGACTGCCTGGAAGGTAGGCTCTGACCTGCTCTGAAGGCCAAGATATAGAGGATTTATTCTGTTTAACTTAAGCAAGGTGACACACTGATGTTATGCAAAGGCAATTGATTGAAATAAGTAAATCCAATCATAACTGTTGCTCTGTATGTTCACATCTAATGAAATAAAGCAGTTTGACAATTTATATCTAGCCACATTGCATCAAGTGTTTGTTCGTTTTGCTTTTGGAAAGATTGAAAAAGTAGATTTGTGAAAGTCATCAATGCCGAGATCAGGTCTGGCATCGACCTAGGCATTGGAAATGACAAAGGCATGCCCTACCCAGTCAACCCTGCAAGGTTCTCCTCACCAACATCTGGGGAATTGTGCCAAAATTGGGAAAGCTGTCCCACAGACTAGTGAAGCAACAGCCTGAAATAGTAACACTCACCGAATCATACCTTAAAGCCACTGTCCCAGATTCCTCCATCATCATTCCTGAGTATGTCCTGTCCCAACAGCAGGACAGACAGACCAGAGGTGATGGCACAGTGGTATACTGTCTGGAGAGAGTGCCCTTGGGAATCCTCAACATTGACTCCAGACCGCATGGAGTCTCATGACAAGAGGTCAAACATAGGCAAGGAAACTTCCTGCTAATTACCACCTACTGCCCTCCCATAGCTGATGAATCAATACTCCTCCAAGTTGAACACCACTTAAAAGAAGCACTGAGGGTAGCAAGGGCACAGAATGTACTCTGGTGGGGAACTTTAATGTCCATCACCAAGAGTGGCTCAGTAGAAGAACTACTGACTGACCTGCTGAGTACTCAAGGACATATCTGCCAGACTTGGCCTGCGGCAGGTAGTGAAAGAACTATCAAATGAGAAAAGCCTACAGCGTTTGCAGGAGTGACCATTGTACAATCCTTGTGGAGACAAAGTCCCATCGTCACACTGAGGACACCCTCCATCGTGTTGTGTGGCACTATCACTGTGCTAAATTAGATAGATTCAGAACAGGTCTAGTAGCTCAAAACTGAGCATCCATGAGGCGTTGTGGCTCATCAGCAACAGAAGAATTGCATTCAACCAGAATCTGTAACTTAATGGCCCAGCATATCCCCCACTCTACCATCACCATCAAACCAGGATACCAACCCTGGTTCAATGAGGAGTGTTGGAGAGCTTGCCAGGAGCCGCACCAGGCACACCTAAAAATTAGGCACCAACCTGGTGAAGCTACAATACATGACTACATACATGCCAAACAGCAGAAGCAGCATGCTATAGAGGGAGGTAAGTGATTGACAAGCAACGGATCAGATCAAAGCTTTGCAGTCCTGCCACATCCAGTCATAAATGGTGGACAAAATCATCTCCATCCGCAACGATGGGGGAGCCCAGGACGTCAGCTGAAGCATTTGCAACCATCCTCCTACAATCAACATCCTGAGGGTTGCCATTGACCAGAAACTGAACTGGGCCAGCCACATATATACTGTGGCTACAAGAGCAGGTCTAAGGCTGGGAATTCTGCGCCGAGTAACTCACTTCCTGACTCCCCAATGCCTGTCCACCACATGCAAGGCTAAAGTCAGGAGTATGATGGAATACTTTCCATTTACCTGGATGAGTGCAGATCCAACAACACTCTCGAAGCTCAACACCATCCAAGACAAAGCAGAAATTCTGGGCAAATATCATAGCCCAGATCCAACAGCATAGACAATCTCTCCGCAAAAAAAAAAACTTCTACATTTCTAAATGCAAGAAATGAAAGTGTTTTACATCAATTAGAAGGGAGCATTTTCCCAGGAAGGTGTGGCATTTGTTTGAGTGGTATTAGTGATGATTACAATGTCCTAGAGACAGGCATTTATTGAATGTTATGTGCTGAAAGGTAGTGTTGCTTGTTTGAAGTAGTCGTGCAGTCTGTGAATTGAAGTGGCGAACAGACAGCTAATCAAAGCCAGAGAGTAGCTGAGCCATTTAATCAGAATCTACTGGAAACTGCACTGAAGTGAATTGTTTGCAGATTAGTTAAAATACAAATAATCCTCATGGAACAGAATGCTGTGTGTGTGGAATTGCATTACGGGTCAGTGCTTAAAAAGTCATAATTCTCATTTTGGTGGTTTGTGAAGTATGAGACATTTTTAATGGTGGAGTCAGGGGCAATTGAATTGTAAATTCCAGACTGAGTCCTTCATTGGCTCTTGGCACCTAATAAAATTCACTTTTATTTTAAATAGGAAATTTGCAGATTTTGTAAAGCTGCACATCCTCTAGGTTCAGGAGGGAAAGATAGTTAACAAATTAGTGTAAGTTACATAGAATCACAAAGCACAGGAGGAGAACATTTGGCTCATCATAACACAGAATTTCACACAAATAGATGTGATTTCTGGTTGTGCGGTGTGCAGTTTCACTGATCCAAGCCTCTTTGCTGCTCAGTTATTAATCTTAGAGTGTTGTTGTGGGGTGGGTGCTGTACAGAGTACAGGTACCTAACTGCAGGGAGACAGAAGAAAAAGAAAGCAGCAAACCCTGGTCCACTGTGGTACCTAATACAGCACTGGGAAAAGTCAAAGAGTAGCTCCAACAGCTGCAGATTGTGCTAGTCTGGGGAAAGGGTGTGCGATTTACTGGTTTCAAAATAAAATGCATATGAATACTATGGTGTGCTACAAAAATGAATTGCTCATTTACAGCCTCCAGAATGGAATATGAATGTCTAAGAAGATCGTAATGTTGAATCGTGAAGGTGAACAGTAATAGTGAAAGCCATAGACCAGGATTTTCTGGGCCCATTGAGATGAGTATTGTGGTCATGGTGGTCTGTTGTTCTCTACACAACCTGGTACTGCAGAGAGGGGAGTCGTTGAACAATGAGGAGATAGTGGATTGAGATGCCTCCTCAAATGAGGAGCATATGGAGGAAGCTGATAATCAGCCGTTACATCATGAAGGAAACCAGGGACCATAGGAAAGACAATGAGAGGCTCGGGATGCGTTTATACAAACGCACTTCATAAAACCCTTGCTACCTCATCCTTCCAATCTAATAAAGGTCCATTTTTATGCTGCACCGTTGTCCTTTCCTTAACTTAACATCCGATGGTCCTGTGCCCAGCGATACCTTGATGGTTGGCATGGAAAAAGCAACGACCATTTATGTTATGGTCCCTCCTGACTAGCCTTTGGGGCGAGCCAGGGTACTCTTAAAGTTCCAGAGGATTGCACATAATGGAAGGAAATGTTGTAACAACGCAGTACACCTTTATTGCAAACATGAACAGCCACAAGCAGTAACCTTTTAGCTATGTCTTCACCTGTGAACCCAAAGTGCATCTAGGTGTCCGACTTAAATTTCTCACAAGTACTCCTACATGTTGCTCCACTTGCGCTGTCAGTGGAGGTAGGTTCAGGTTGCTTACCCTGCTGCTCCATGGCTTGGGATGACTTTGGGGGCCATCCTTTTGTCACTTTAGTCCTGGAGGTCTCCTGTCTCTGCCGTGGTGGAGGGTGCAGGGAATGATGTGATAGTGCACCTACTGAGGACTCCTCCCGCTCTTCAGAGGGAAGTGTCTGTTCCCAGGACGTGGCAGCTCTTTGATCTTGTGGCTGACCTGCATGAGACAAAAGATAGATAGATAGATAGATTTTAAGAAAGTGTTTGATAAAGTACCACATACAAGGCAGGTAAACAAAATTGAGGCTCATGAGGGTCCAAATTAGCTTGAGGACAGAAAGCAGCGAGTCATGGTAAATGGTTGTTTTTCAGACTGGAGGATGGTAGACAGTGGTGTTCCCCAAGGGTCAGTGCTGGACCATTGCTTTTTTTTTGTTGCTATTTATAAATGATTTGGATATTGGAATACAGAGTAGAATTTCAAAATTTGCCTGTGATACCAAACAGTGAAAATGATACAAATCACCTGTAACAGGACATAGATAGGCGAGCAGAATGGGTAGACAATTTGCAGATGGAATTTAATGCAGACAAGTTTGAGGTGATGCATTTTGGCAGAGGGAGAGGGGAGAGGCAATATAGACTTAATGGTGAGGTTCTAAAGAGTGTGAAGGAACAGAGGGACCTGGGGGTGCATGTGCATTGACTTTTGAAGGTAGAAGGACATATTAAGAGAGTGGTTAACAAAGCTTCATAAATAGAGGAATTGAGTACAAAAGCAGGAATGTTAAGTTGAGCCTTTATAAAGCTCTGGTTAGGCCTCGTCTAGAGTATTGCATCCAATTCTGGTCACCACACTTTAGGAAGGATGTGAGGGTCCTTGAGAGGGTGCAGAGGAGATTTACCAGAATGGTTCCACGGATGAGGGATTTTGTTACAAGGCTAGGTTGGAAAAGCTGGGGTGATTCTCCCTGGAACAAAGGAGATTGAGGGGAGATTTGATGGAGGTGTTCAAGATTGTGACAGACTTAGGTAAGTTAGACAAGGAAACACTGTTCCCATTAACTGATGGTACAAGGACTAGGGGACACAGATTGAAGGTTTTGGGCAAAAGAGGCAGGAGGAAAGTGAAGAAGAACCTTTTTATGCAGCGAGTGATAATGTCTTGGTACTCACTGCTTATGAGGGTGGTAGAAGTAAAGACAATGATTTCAAAAGGAAATTGGATGACCACTTGAAGGAAATAAACTTGCAGTGCCATGGGGAACATGCAGGGGAGTGGGACTGACTGAATTGCTCCCCAAGAACTGGTATGGACTCAATGGGCTGAATAGCCTCCTTTTGTGCCATAAATGATTCTATGACTCCATGATGCAAAGGTTGTTGTGCTTTCAAACACATCCTTTCAAATTCAACCAGCGGAGGACACAGGAGCATCATGCCTTGCATTCAACAAAGGCTTCCTTGTACCCAGCCATGAGGCGACTCACTCTCTTGCAACCACACTGTTGTCCCATCATCTGCGAGCGAGCAGCCACCAGGCTGCCCTGTTAATTCCAAAGCCTCTTCTTCCAGATGTGTCAGAATGGTAAGAAAGAGCATCTAGCCACTGGTCAGGGCCCTTTCTTTTGTGTTGTGAGCTTTTTTCCTGCAGGAATAAGATGAGCAATAGGCACCTGACAAACACAGATGCAACACCTAAACAGGTGGCAGCCTAGTTGTCCATGATGGGGACACATGAATACCTCCTGCAAGTGGTCACTCTGCAGTGATCTTGCCACAGTCACTATGACAGGGGAGCACCCGTTGCCCAAGATGCAGCCATTCATCTTACATGATATGCTGCTGCCTGACCCCCATTGGCACTGTCCAGGTGGCCATTCCCTTTCGACCAATCTCACCCTTGTATGTTATTGGCCTAAGGGAAGCGAAGTGTGGAGTACTGACCTTGGCAGAACAAATAAGGTCATTCAACTGCTTGTGGCACTGCAGCCAGGTTCTATGGATAACCCCATAGCTGCTGACCTCCTCCGGGAGCTCCGACCAGGCTTGCTTGTTCAGGCAGGGCGGTTTCCTACTCACATCCCTGGGGAAGAGGACCTTCTGCCTTTCCCAAGTAACCTGGAGGAGAACCTGCAGGGTGTCATCACTGAACCATGGTGCCACCCGGTATCATCCTTCCTCAAAATTTGCAACTGCCTTCTTTGTTAAGGCCTTCAGTATGCTTGATTTTGTCAGCAAGAGGGCTTCACCCCACGGCAGGGCTTCTCACAATGTTAGGGCTCCACACAGTGGCAGGGCTTCTCACAGTGTCAGAGCTCCACACAGTGGCAGGGTTTCTCACAGTGGTAGGGCTTCACACAATGTCAGGGCTGCACACAATGTCAGGGTTTCTCACAGTGTCAGAGCTCCACACAGTGGCAGGATTACACACAGTGGCGGGGCTTCTCATAGCGACAGGGTTTCTCACAGTGACAGGGTTTCTCACAGTGGCAGGGTTCCACACAGTGGCAGGGTTCCACACAGTGGCAGGGTTCCACAGGGTAATAGGGTTTCTCACAGTGACAGGATTCCACACAGTGACAGGGTTTCTCACAGTGTCAGGGCTTCTCACAGTGTCAGGGCTTCTCACAGTGTCAGGGCTTCTCACAGTGCCAGGGCTTCTCACAGTGCCAGGGCTTCTCACAGGGACAGGGTTCCACATGGTGACAGGATTCCGCACAGTGTCAGGGTTCCACACAGTGTCATGGTTCCTCACAGGGACAGGGTTTCTCACAGGGACAGGTTTCCACAGGGTGACAGGGTTTCTCACAGTGACAGGGCTCCACACAGTGACAGGGCTCCACACAGTGACAGGGCTCCACACAGTGACAGGGCTCCACACAGTGTCAGGATTCCACACAGTGTCAGGATTCCACACAGTGACAGGGCTCCTCACAGTGACAGGGCTCCACACAGTGACAGGGCTCCACACAGTGACAGGGCTCCACACAGTGACAGGATTCCACACGGTGACAGGATTCCACACGGTGACAGGATTCCACACGGTGACAGGGTTTATCAAAGTGACAGGATTCCACACAGTGACAGGATTCCACACAGTGACAGGATTCCACACGGTGACAGGATTCCACACGGTGACAGGGTTTCTCACGGTGACAGGGTTTCTCACGGTGACAGGGTTTCTCACAGTTACAGGGCTCCACATGGTGACAAGGTTTCTCACAGTGACAGGATTCCACAGGGTAATAGGGTTTCTCACAGTGACAGGATTGCACAGTGTAACAGGGTTTCTCACAGGGACAGGGTTCCACATGGTGACAGGGTTTCTCACAGTGTCAGGGTTTCTCACAGGGACAGGGTTGCACAGGGTGACAGGGTTTCTCACAGTGCCAGGGTTCCTCACAGTGGCAGGGCTTCTCACAGTGGCAGGGTACCACACGGTGATAGGGTACCACACGGTGACTGGATTCCACACAGTGTCAGGGTTTCTCACAGTGACAGGGTTTCACACAGTGGCAGGGTTCCACACAGTGGCAGGGTTCCACACAGTGGCAGGGTTCCACACGGTGACAGGATTCTCACAGTAACAGGGCTTCTCACAGTGACACGGTTTATCATAGTGACAGGGTTTATCATAGTGACAGGGTTCCACACAGTGACAGGATTCCACACGGTGACAGGATTCCACATGGTGACAGGGATTCTCACGGTGACAGGGATTCTCACGGTGACAGGGTTCCACACGGTGACAGGGTTTCTAACAGTGACAGGGCTCCACACAGAGTCAGGGTTCCACACGGTGACAGGGTTTCTAAAAGTGCCAGGGTTCCACACGGTGAGAGGATTTCTCACAGTGCCAGGGTTTCTCACAATGTCAGGGTTGCACACGGTGACAGGGTTTCTGACAGTGTCAGGGCTCCACACAGTGTCCGGGTTTCTCACAGTGACAGAGCTCCACACGGTGACAGGGTTTCTCATAGTGACAGGGCTGCACACAGTGGCAGGGTTTATCACAGTGACAAGATTCCACACAGTGTCCGGGTTTCTCACAGTGACAGAGCTCCACACGGTGACAGGGTTTCTCACAGTGACAGGGCTGCACACAGTGGCAGGGTTTATCACAGTGACAAGATTCCACACAGTGACAGGATTCCACACAGTGACAGGGCTCCACACAGTGACAGGGCTCCACACAGTGACAGGGCTCCACACAGTGGCAGGGTTTCTCACAGTGACAGGGTTTCTACACAGTGACAGGGTTTCCACACAGTGACAGGGTTTCCACACAGTGACAGGGTTTCTCACAGTGGCAGGGTTTCTCACAGTGACAGGATTCCACAGGGTAATAGGGTTTCTCACAGTGACAGGATTCCACACAGTGACAGGGTTTCTCACAGTGTCAGGGCTTCTCACAGTGTCAGGGCTTCTCACAGTGCCAGGGTTTCTCACAGTGCCAGGGTTTCTCACAGGGACAGGGTTCCACATGGTGTCAGGGTTCCACACAGTGTCAGGGTTCCACACAGTGTCAGGGTTCCACACAGTGTCAGGGTTTCTCACAGTGTCAGGGTTTCTCACAGGGACAGGGTTTCCACAGGGACAGGGTTTCTCACAGTGACAGGGCTCCACACAGTGACAGGGCTCCACACAGTGACAGGATTCCACACAGTGACAGGATTCCACACAGTGTCAGGATTCCACACAGTGTCAGGGTTTCTCACAGCGACAGGGTTTCTCACAGCGACAGGGTTTCTCACAGCGACAGGGTTTCTCACAGTGGCAGGGTTCCACACAGTGGCAGGGTTCCACACAGTGGCAGGGTTTCTCACAGTGACAGGATTCCACAGGGTAATAGGGTTTCTCACAGTGACAGGATTCCACACAGTGACAGGGTTTCTCACAGTGTCAGGGCTTCTCACAGTGTCAGGGCTTCTCACAGTGCCAGGGTTTCTCACAGGGACAGGGTTCCACACAGTGACAGGGTTTCTCACAGTGTCAGGGCTTCTCACAGTGTCAGGGCTTCTCACAGTGCCAGGGTTTCTCACAGGGACAGGGTTCCACATGGTGACAGGATTCCGCACGGTGTCAGGATTCCGCACGGTGTCAGGATTCCGCACTGTGTCAGGGTTCCACACAGTGTCAGGGTTCCACACAGTGTCAGGGTTCCACACAGTGTCAGGGTTTCTCACAGGGACAGGGTTTCTCACAGGGACAGGGTTCCACACAGTGACAGGGCTCCACACAGTGACAGGGCTCCACACAGTGATAGGATTCCACACAGTGTCAGGATTCCTCACAGTGTCAGGGTTCCTCACAGTGACAGGGCTCCACACAGTGACAGGGCTCCACACAGTGACAGGGCTCCACACAGTGACAGGATTCCACACAGTGACAGGATTCCACACAGTGACAGGATTCCACACAGTGACAGGATTCCACACAGTGACAGGGTTTCTCACAGTGACAGGGTTTCTCACAGTGACAGGATTCCACACGGTGACAGGATTCCACACGGTGACAGGGTTTCTCACGGTGACAGGGTTTCTCACGGTGACAGGGTTTCTCACAGTTACAGGGCTCCACATGGTGACAAGGTTTCTCACAGTGACAGGATTCCACAGGGTAATAGGGTTTCTCACAGTGACAGGATTGCACAGTGTAACAGGGTTTCTCACAGGGACAGGGTTGCACAGGGTGACAGGGTTTCTCACAGTGCCAGGGTTCCTCACAGTGGCAGGGCTTCTCACAGTGGCAGGGTACCACACGGTGATAGGGTACCACACGGTGACTGGATTCCACACAGTGTCAGGGTTTCTCACAGTGACAGGGTTTCACACAGTGGCAGGGTTCCACACAGTGGCAGGGTTCCACACAGTGGCAGGGTTCCACACGGTGACAGGATTCTCACAGTAACAGGGCTTCTCACAGTGACACGGTTTATCATAGTGACAGGGTTTATCATAGTGACAGGGTTCCACACAGTGACAGGATTCCACACGGTGACAGGATTCCACATGGTGACAGGGATTCTCACGGTGACAGGGATTCTCACGGTGACAGGGTTCCACACGGTGACAGGGTTTCTAACAGTGACAGGGCTCCACACAGAGTCAGGGTTCCACACGGTGACAGGGTTTCTAAAAGTGCCAGGGTTCCACACGGTGAGAGGATTTCTCACAGTGCCAGGGTTTCTCACAATGTCAGGGTTGCACACGGTGACAGGGTTTCTGACAGTGTCAGGGCTCCACACAGTGTCCGGGTTTCTCACAGTGACAGAGCTCCACACGGTGACAGGGTTTCTCATAGTGACAGGGCTGCACACAGTGGCAGGGTTTATCACAGTGACAAGATTCCACACAGTGTCCGGGTTTCTCACAGTGACAGAGCTCCACACGGTGACAGGGTTTCTCACAGTGACAGGGCTGCACACAGTGGCAGGGTTTATCACAGTGACAAGATTCCACACAGTGACAGGATTCCACACAGTGACAGGGCTCCACACAGTGACAGGGCTCCACACAGTGACAGGGCTCCACACAGTGGCAGGGTTTCTCACAGTGACAGGGTTTCTACACAGTGACAGGGTTTCCACACAGTGACAGGGTTTCCACACAGTGACAGGGTTTCTCACAGTGGCAGGGTTTCTCACAGTGACAGGATTCCACAGGGTAATAGGGTTTCTCACAGTGACAGGATTCCACACAGTGACAGGGTTTCTCACAGTGTCAGGGCTTCTCACAGTGTCAGGGCTTCTCACAGTGCCAGGGTTTCTCACAGTGCCAGGGTTTCTCACAGGGACAGGGTTCCACATGGTGTCAGGGTTCCACACAGTGTCAGGGTTCCACACAGTGTCAGGGTTCCACACAGTGTCAGGGTTTCTCACAGTGTCAGGGTTTCTCACAGGGACAGGGTTTCCACAGGGACAGGGTTTCTCACAGTGACAGGGCTCCACACAGTGACAGGGCTCCACACAGTGACAGGATTCCACACAGTGACAGGATTCCACACAGTGTCAGGATTCCACACAGTGTCAGGGTTTCTCACAGCGACAGGGTTTCTCACAGCGACAGGGTTTCTCACAGCGACAGGGTTTCTCACAGTGGCAGGGTTCCACACAGTGGCAGGGTTCCACACAGTGGCAGGGTTTCTCACAGTGACAGGATTCCACAGGGTAATAGGGTTTCTCACAGTGACAGGATTCCACACAGTGACAGGGTTTCTCACAGTGTCAGGGCTTCTCACAGTGTCAGGGCTTCTCACAGTGTCAGGGCTTCTCACAGTGCCAGGGTTTCTCACAGTGCCAGGGTTTCTCACAGGGACAGGGTTCCACACAGTGACAGGGTTTCTCACAGTGTCAGGGCTTCTCACAGTGTCAGGGCTTCTCACAGTGCCAGGGTTTCTCACAGGGACAGGGTTCCACATGGTGACAGGATTCCGCACGGTGTCAGGATTCCGCACGGTGTCAGGATTCCGCACTGTGTCAGGGTTCCACACAGTGTCAGGGTTCCACACAGTGTCAGGGTTCCACACAGTGTCAGGGTTTCTCACAGGGACAGGGTTTCTCACAGGGACAGGGTTCCACACAGTGACAGGGCTCCACACAGTGACAGGGCTCCACACAGTGATAGGATTCCACACAGTGTCAGGATTCCTCACAGTGTCAGGGTTCCTCACAGTGACAGGGCTCCACACAGTGACAGGGCTCCACACAGTGACAGGGCTCCACACAGTGACAGGATTCCACACAGTGACAGGATTCCACACAGTGACAGGATTCCACACAGTGACAGGGTTTCTCACAGTGACAGGGTTTCTCACAGTGACAGGGTTTCTCACAGTGACAGGATTCCACACGGTGACAGGGTTCTCACAGTGACAGGGTTTATCACAGTGACAGGATTCCACACAGTGACAGGATTAGACACGGTGACAGGGTTTCTCACGGTGACAGGGTTTCTCACGGTGACAGGGTTCCACACGGTGACGGTTTCTCACGGTGACAGGGTTCCACACGGTGACAGGGTTTCTCACAGTTACAGGGCTCCACATGGTGACAAGGTTTCTCACAGTGACCGGGCTCCACAGTGTCAGGGTTCCACACGGTGACAGGGTTTCTCACAGTGACAGGATTCCACAGGGTAATAGGGTTTCTCACAGTGACAGGATTGCACAGTGTAACAGGGTTTCTCACATGGACAGGGTTCCACATGGTGTCAGGGTTTCTCACAGGGACAGGGTTGCACAGGGTGACTGGATTCCACACAGTGGCAGGGTTTCTCACAGTGGCAGGGTTTCTCACAGTGTCAGGGTTTCTCACGGTGACAGGGTTCCACACGGTGACAGGGTTCCACACGGTGACAGGGTTCCACACAGTGACAGGGTTTCTCAGTGACAGGATTCCACACGGTGACAGGGTTCTCACAGTAACAGGGCTTCTCACAGTGACACGGTTTATCATAGTGACAGGGTTTATCATAGTGACAGGGTTCCACACAGTGACAGGATTCCACACAGTGACAGGATTCCACACAGTGACAGGATTCCACACGGTGACAGGGTTTCTCACGGTGACAGGGTTCCACACGGTGACAGGGTTCCACACGGTGACAGGGTTCCACACAGTTACAGGGCTCCACACGGTGACAGGGCTCCACACGGTGACAGGGTTTCTCACAGTGACAGGGCTCCACACAGAGTCAGGGTTCCACACGGTGACAGGGTTTCTAAAAGTGCCAGGGTTCCACACGGTGAGAGGATTTCTCACAGTGCCAGGGTTTCTCACAATGTCAGGGTTGCACACGGTAACAGGGTTTCTGACAGTGTCAGGGCTCCACACAGTGTCCGGGTTTCTCACAGTGACAGGGTTTCTCACAGTGACAGGGTTTCTCACAGTGACAGGGCTCCACACAGTGACAGGGCTCCACACAGTGACAGGGCTCCACACAGTGACAGGGCTCCACACGGTGACAGGGCTCCACACGGTGACAGGGTTTCTCACGGTGACAGGGTTTCTCACGGTGACAGGATTCCACACGGTGACAGGATTCCACACGGTGACAGGATTCCACACGGTGACAGGGTTTCTCACAGTTACAGGGCTCCACATGGTGACAAGGTTTCTCACAGTGACCGGGCTCCACACAGTGTCAGGGTTCCACACGGTGACAGGGTTTCTCACAGTGACAGGATTCCACAGGGTAATAGGGTTTCTCACAGTGACAGGATTGCACAGTGTAACAGGGTTTCTCACAGGGACAGGGTTCCACATGGTGACAGGGTTTCTCACAGTGTCAGGGTTTCTCACAGGGACAGGGTTGCACAGGGTGACAGGGTTTCTCACAGTGCCAGGGTTCCTCACAGTGGCAGGGCTTCTCACAGTGGCAGGGTACCACACGGTGTTAGGGTACCACACGGTGACTGGATTTCACACAGTGGCAGGGTTTCTCACAGTGACAGGGTTTCTCACAGTGACAGGGATTCTCACAGTGACAGGGATTCTCACAGTGACAGGGTTCCACACAGTGACAGGGTTCCACACAGTGACAGGGTTTCTCAGTGACAGGATTCCACACGGTGACAGGGTTCTCACAGTAACAGGGCTTCTCACAGTGACACGGTTTATCATAGTGACAGGGTTCCACACAGTGACAGGATTCCACACGGTGACAGGGTTTCTCACGGTGACAGGGTTCCTCACGGTGACAGGGTTCCTCACGGTGACAGGGTTTCTCACAGTTACAGGGCTCCACATGGTGACAGGGTTTCTCACAGTGCCAGGGTTTCTCACAGGGACAGGGTTCCGCATGGTGACAGGATTCCGCACAGTGACAGGGCTCCACACAGTGACAGGGCTCCACACAGTGACAGGGCTCCACACAGTGGCAGGGCTCCACACAGTGGCAGGGCTCCACACAGTGGCAGGGCTCCACACAGTGGCAGGGTTTCTCACAGTGACAGGGTTTCTACACAGTGACAGGGTTTCTACACAGTGACTGGGTTCCACACAGTGACAGGGTTCCACACAGTGACAGGGTTTCTCACAGTGACAGGGTTTCTCACAGTGACAGGGTTTCTCACAGTGGCAGGGTTCCACACAGTGGCAGGGTTTCTCACAGTGACAGGATTCCACAGGGTAATAGGGTTTCTCACAGTGACAGGATTCCACACAGTGACAGGGTTTCTCACAGTGTCAGGGCTTCTCACAGTGTCAGGGCTTCTCACAGTGCCAGGGTTTCTCACAGGGACAGGGTTGCACAGGGTGACAGGGTTTCTCACAGTGCCAGGGTTCCTCACAGTGGCAGGGCTTCTCACAGTGGCAGGGTACCACACGGTGACAGGATTCCACACGGTGACAGGATTCCACACGGTGACAGGGTTTATCAAAGTGACAGGATTCCACACGGTGACAGGATTCCACACGGTGACAGGATTCCACACGGTGACAGGGTTTCTCACAGTTACAGGGCTCCACATGGTGACAAGGTTTCTGACAGTGACAGGATTCCACAGGGTAATAGGGTTTCTCACAGTGACAAGATTGCACAGTGTAACAGGGTTTCTCACAGGGATAGGGTTCCACATGGTGACAGGGTTTCTCACAGTGTCAGGGTTTCTCACAGGGACAGGGTTGCACAGGGTGACAGGGTTTCTCACAGTGCCAGGGTTCCTCACAGTGCCAGGGTTCCTCACAGTGGCAGGGCTTCTCACAGTGGCAGGGTACCACACGGTGATAGGGTACCACACGGTGACTGGATTCCACACAGTGTCAGGGTTTCTCACAGTGACAGGGTTTCACACAGTGGCAGGGTTCCACACAGTGGCAGGGTTCCACACAGTGGCAGGGTTCCACACGGTGACAGGATTCTCACAGTAACAGGGCTTCTCACAGTGACACGGTTTATCATAGTGACAGGGTTTATCATAGTGACAGGGTTCCACACAGTGACAGGATTCCACACGGTGACAGGATTCCACATGGTGACAGGGATTCTCACGGTGAAAGGGATTCTCACGGTGACAGGGATTCTCACGGTGACAGGGTTTCTAACAGTGACAGGGCTCCACACAGAGTCAGGGTTCCACACGGTGACAGGGTTTCTAAAAGTGCCAGGATTCCACACGGTGAGAGGATTTCTCACAGTGCCAGGGTTTCTCACAATGTCAGGGTTGCACACGGTGACAGGGTTTCTGACAGTGTCAGGGCTCCACACAGTGTCCGGGTTTCTCACAGTGACAGAGCTCCACACGGTGACAGGGTTTCTCATAGTGACAGGGCTGCACACAGTGGCAGGGTTTATCACAGTGACAAGATTCCACACAGTGTCCGGGTTTCTCACAGTGACAGAGCTCCACACGGTGACAGGGTTTCTCACAGTGACAGGGCTGCACACAGTGGCAGGGTTTATCACAGTGACAAGATTCCACACAGTGACAGGATTCCACACAGTGACAGGGCTCCACACAGTGACAGGGCTCCACACAGTGACAGGGCTCCACACAGTGACAGGGCTCCACACAGTGGCAGGGTTTCTCACAGTGACAGGGTTTCTACACAGTGACTGGGTTTCCACACAGTGACAGGGTTCCACACAGTGACAGGGTTCCACACAGTGACAGGGTTTCTCACAGTGACAGGGTTTCTCACAGTGACAGGGTTTCTCACAGTGACAGGGTTTCTCACAGTGGCAGGGTTTCTCACAGTGACAGGGTTTCTCACAGTGACAGGGTTTCTCACAGTGGCAGGGTTTCTCACAGTGACAGGATTCCACAGGGTAATAGGGTTTCTCACAGTGTCAGGGCTTCTCACAGTGTCAGGGCTTCTCACAGTGCCAGGGTTTCTCACAGGGACAGGGTTCTACATGGTGTCAGGGTTCCACACAGTGTCAGGGTTCCACACAGTGTCAGGGTTTCTCACAGGGACAGGGTTTCTCACAGTGACAGGGCTCCACACAGTGACAGGGCTCCACACAGTGACAGGATTCCACACAGTGACAGGATTCCACACAGTGACAGGATTCCACACAGTGACAGGATTCCACACAGTGTCAGGGTTTCTCACAGCGACAGGGTTTCTCACAGCGACAGGGTTTCTCACAGCGACAGGGTTTCTCACAGTGGCAGGGTTCCACACAGTGGCAGGGTTCCACACAGTGGCAGGGTTTCTCACAGTGACAGGATTCCACAGGGTAATAGGGTTTCTCACAGTGACAGGATTCCACACAGTGACAGGGTTTCTCACAGTGTCAGGGCTTCTCACAGTGTCAGGGCTTCTCACAGTGCCAGGGTTTCTCACAGTGCCAGGGTTTCTCACAGGGACAGGGTTCCACATGGTGACAGGATTCCGCACAGTGTCAGGGTTCCACACAGTGTCAGGGTTCCACACAGTGTCAGGGTTCCACACAGGGACAGGGTTTCTCACAGGGACAGGGCTCCACACAGTGACAGGGCTCCACACAGTGACAGGGCTCCACACAGTGATAGGATTCCACACAGTGTCAGGATTCCTCACAGTGACAGGGTTCCTCACAGTGACAGGGTTCCTCACAGTGACAGGGTTCCTCACAGTGACAGGGCTCCACACAGTGACAGGGCTCCACACAGTGACAGGATTCCACACAGTGACAGGATTCCACACAGTGACAGGATTCCACACAGTGACAGGGTTTCTCACAGTGACAGGATTCCACACGGTGACAGGGTTCTCACAGTGACAGGGTTTATCACAGTGACAGGATTCCACACAGTGACAGGATTAGACACGGTGACAGGGTTTCTCACGGTGACAGGGTTTCTCACGGTGACAGGGTTTCTCACGGTGACGGTTTCTCACGGTGACAGGGTTCCACACGGTGACAGGGTTTCTCACAGTTACAGGGCTCCACATGGTGACAAGGTTTCTCACAGTGACCGGGCTCCACAGTGTCAGGGTTCCACACGGTGACAGGGTTTCTCACAGTGACAGGATTCCACAGGGTAATAGGGTTTCTCACAGTGACAGGATTGCACAGTGTAACAGGGTTTCTCACAGGGACAGGGTTCCACATGGTGTCAGGGTTTCTCACAGGGACAGGGTTGCACAGGGTGACTGGATTCCACACAGTGGCAGGGTTTCTCACAGTGGCAGGGTTTCTCACAGTGGCAGGGTTTCTCACAGTGACAGGGTTTCTCACAGTGACAGGGTTCCACACGGTGACAGGGTTCCACACGGTGACAGGGTTCCACACGGTGACAGGGTTCCACACAGTGACAGGGTTCCACACAGTGACAGGGTTTCTCAGTGACAGGATTCCACACGGTGACAGGGTTCTCACAGTAACAGGGCTTCTCACAGTGACACGGTTTATCATAGTGACAGGGTTTATCATAGTGACAGGGTTCCACACAGTGACAGGATTCCACACAGTGACAGGATTCCACACGGTGACAGGATTCCACACGGTGACAGGGTTTCTCACGGTGACAGGGTTTCTCACGGTGACAGGGTTCCACACGGTGACAGGGCTCCACACAGTTACAGGGCTCCACACGGTGACAGGGTTTCTCACAGTGACAGGGCTCCACACAGAGTCAGGGTTCCACACGGTGACAGGGTTTCTAAAAGTGCCAGGGTTCCACACGGTGAGAGGATTTCTCACAGTGCCAGGGTTTCTCACAATGTCAGGGTTGCACACGGTAACAGGGTTTCTGACAGTGTCAGGGCTCCACACAGTGTCCGGGTTTCTCACAGTGACAGAGCTCCACACGGTGACAGGGTTTCTCACAGTGACAGGGCTCCACACAGTGACAGGGCTCCACACGGTGACAGGGCTCCACACGGTGACAGGGTTTCTCACGGTGACAGGGTTTCTCACGGTGACAGGGTTTCTCACGGTGACAGGGTTTCTCACGGTGACAGGATTCCACACGGTGACAGGATTCCACACGGTGACAGGGTTTCTCACAGTTACAGGGCTCCACATGGTGACAAGGTTTCTCACAGTGACCGGGCTCCACACAGTGTCAGGGTTCCACACGGTGACAGGGTTTCTCACAGTGACAGGATTCCACAGGGTAATAGGGTTTCTCACAGTGACAGGATTGCACAGTGTAACAGGGTTTCTCACAGGGACAGGGTTCCACATGGTGACAGGGTTTCTCACAGTGTCAGGGTTTCTCACAGGGACAGGGTTGCACAGGGTGACAGGGTTTCTCACAGTGCCAGGGTTCCTCACAGTGGCAGGGCTTCTCACAGTGGCAGGGTACCACACGGTGTTAGGGTACCACACGGTGACTGGATTTCACACAGTGTCAGGGTTTCTCACAGTGACAGGGTTTCTCACAGTGACAGGGATTCTCACAGTGACAGGGTTCCACACAGTGACAGGGTTCCACACAGTGACAGGGTTTCTCAGTGACAGGATTCCACACGGTGACAGGGTTCTCACAGTAACAGGGCTTCTCACAGTGACACGGTTTATCATAGTGACAGGGTTTATCATAGTGACAGGGTTCCACACAGTGACAGGATTCCACACGGTGACAGGATTCCACACGGTGACAGGGTTCCACACGGTGACAGGGCTCCACACAGTTACAGGGCTCCACACGGTGACAGGGTTTCTCACAGTGACAGGGCTCCACACAGAGTCAGGGTTCCACACGGTGACAGGGTTTCTAAAAGTGCCAGGGTTCCACACGGTGAGAGGATTTCTCACAGTGCCAGGGTTTCTCACAATGTCAGGGTTGCACACGGTAACAGGGTTTCTGACAGTGTCAGGGCTCCACACAGTGTCCGGGTTTCTCACAGTGACAGAGCTCCACACGGTGACAGGGTTTCTCACAGTGACAGGGCTCCACACAGTGACAGGGCTCCACACAGTGACAGGGCTCCACACGGTGACAGGGCTCCACACGGTGACAGGGCTCCACACGGTGACAGGGTTTCTCACGGTGACAGGGTTTCTCACGGTGACAGGGTTTCTCACGGTGACAGGATTCCACACGGTGACAGGATTCCACACGGTGACAGGGTTTCTCACAGTTACAGGGCTCCACATGGTGACAAGGTTTCTCACAGTGACCGGGCTCCACACAGTGTCAGGGTTCCACACGGTGACAGGGTTTCTCACAGTGACAGGATTCCACAGGGTAATAGGGTTTCTCACAGTGACAGGATTGCACAGTGTAACAGGGTTTCTCACAGGGACAGGGTTCCACATGGTGACAGGGTTTCTCACAGTGTCAGGGTTTCTCACAGGGACAGGGTTGCACAGGGTGACAGGGTTTCTCACAGTGCCAGGGTTCCTCACAGTGGCAGGGTTCCTCACAGTGGCAGGGCTTCTCACAGTGGCAGGGTACCACACGGTGTTAGGGTACCACACGGTGACTGGATTTCACACAGTGTCAGGGTTTCTCACAGTGACAGGGTTTCTCACAGTGACAGGGATTCTCACAGTGACAGGGTTCCACACAGTGACAGGGTTCCACACAGTGACAGGGTTGCTCAGCGACAGGATTCCACACGGTGACAGGGTTCTCACAGTAACAGGGCTTCTCACAGTGACACGGTTTATCATAGTGACAGGGTTTATCATAGTGACAGGGTTCCACACAGTGACAGGATTCCACACGGTGACAGGGTTTCTCACGGTGACAGGGTTCCTCACGGTGACAGGGTTTCTCACAGTTACAGGGCTCCACATGGTGACAGGGTTTCTCACAGTGTCAGGGCTTCTCACAGTGCCAGGGTTTCTCACAGGGACAGGGTTCCACATGGTGACAGGATTCCGCACAGTGACAGGGCTCCACACAGTGACAGGGCTCCACACAGTGACAGGGCTCCACACAGTGACAGGGTTTCTCACAGTGACAGGGTTTCTACACAGTGACTGGGTTCCACACAGTGACTGGGTTTCTCACAGTGACAGGGTTTCTCACAGTGACAGGGTTTCTCACAGTGGCAGGGTTCCACACAGTGGCAGGGTTTCTCACAGTGACAGGATTCCACAGGGTAATAGGGTTTCTCACAGTGACAGGATTCCACACAGTGACAGGGTTTCTCACAGTGTCAGGGCTTCTCACAGTGTCAGGGCTTCTCACAGTGCCAGGGTTTCTCACAGGGACAGGGTTCCACATGGTGTCAGGGTTCCACACAGTGTCAGGGTTCCACACAGTGTCAGGGTTTCTCACAGTGTCAGGGTTTCTCACAGGGACAGGGTTTCCACAGGGTGACAGGGTTTCTCACAGTGACAGGGCTCCACACAGTGACAGGGCTCCAAACAGTGACAGGATTCCACACAGTGACAGGGCTCCACACAGTGACAGGGCTCCACACAGTGACAGGGCTCCACACAGTGACAGGATTCCACACAGTGACAGGATTCCACACAGTGACAGGGTTTCTCACAGCGACAGGGTTTCTCACAGCGACAGGGTTTCTCACAGTGGCAGGGTTCCACACAGTGGCAGGGTTCCACACAGTGGCAGGGTTTCTCACAGTGACAGGATTCCACAGGGTAATAGGGTTTCTCACAGTGACAGGATTCCACACAGTGACAGGGTTTCTCACAGTGTCAGGGCTTCTCACAGTGTCAGGGCTTCTCACAGTGCCAGGGTTTCTCACAGTGCCAGGGTTTCTCACAGGGACAGGGTTCCACATGGTGACAGGATTCCGCACAGTGTCAGGGTTCCACACAGTGTCAGGGTTCCACACAGTGTCAGGGTTTCTCACAGGGACAGGGTTTCTCACAGGGACAGGGCTCCACACAGTGACAGGGCTCCACACAGTGATAGGATTCCACACAGTGTCAGGATTCCTCACAGTGTCAGGGTATCTCACAGTGACAGGGTTCCTCACAGTGACAGGGTTCCTCACAGTGACAGGGCTCCACACAGTGACAGGGCTCCACACAGTGACAGGGCTCCACACAGTGACAGGATTCCACACAGTGTCAGGATTCCACACAGTGACAGGGTTTCTCACAGTGACAGGGTTTCTCACAGTGACAGGATTCCACACGGTGACAGGGTTCTCACAGTGACAGGGTTTCTCACAGTGACAGGGTTTCTCACAGTGACAGGGTTTCTCACAGTGACAGGATTCCACACGGTGACAGGGTTCTCACAGTGACAGGGTTTATCACAGTGACAGGATTCCACACAGTGACAGGATTAGACACGGTGACAGGGTTTCTCACGGTGACAGGGTTTCTCACGGTGACAGGGTTGCACACGGTGACAGGGTTGCACACGGTGACAGGGTTTCTCACGGTGACAGGGTTTCTCACGGTGACAGGGTTCCACACGGTGACAGGGTTTCTCACAGTTACAGGGCTCCACATGGTGACAAGGTTTCTCACAGTGACCGGGCTCCACAGTGTCAGGGTTCCACACGGTGACAGGGTTTCACACAGTGACAGGATTCCACAGGGTAATAGGGTTTCTCACAGTGACAGGATTGCACAGTGTAACAGGGTTTCTCACAGGGACAGGGTTCCACATGGTGTCAGGGTTTCTCACAGGGACAGGGTTGCACAGGGTGACTGGATTCCACACAGTGTCAGGGTTTCTCACAGTGGCAGGGTTTCTCACAGTGACAGGGTTTCTCACAGTGACAGGGTTCCACACAGTGACAGGGTTCCACACAGTGACAGGGTTCCACACAGTGACAGGGTTTCTCAGTGACAGGATTCCACACGGTGACAGGGTTCTCACAGTAACAGGGCTTCTCACAGTGACACGGTTTATCATAGTGACAGGGTTTATCATAGTGACAGGGTTCCACACAGTGACAGGATTCCACACAGTGACAGGATTCCACACGGTGACAGGGTTTCTCACGGTGACAGGGTTTCTCACGGTGACAGGGTTTCTCACGGTGACAGGATTCCACAGGGTAATAGGGTTTCTCACAGTGACAGGATTCCACACAGTGACAGGGTTTCTCACAGTGTCAGGGCTTCTCACAGTGTCAGGGCTTCTCACAGTGCCAGGGTTTCTCACAGGGACAGGGTTGCACAGGGTGACAGGGTTTCTCACAGTGCCAGGGTTCCTCACAGTGGCAGGGCTTCTCACAGTGGCAGGGTACCACACGGTGACAGGATTCCACACGGTGACAGGATTCCACACGGTGACAGGGTTTATCAAAGTGACAGGATTCCACACAGTGACAGGATTCCACACGGTGACAGGATTCCACACGGTGACAGGATTCCACACGGTGACAGGGTTTCTCACAGTTACAGGGCTCCACATGGTGACAAGGTTTCTCACAGTGACAGGATTCCACAGGGTAATAGGGTTTCTCACAGTGACAAGATTGCACAGTGTAACAGGGTTTCTCACAGGGATAGGGTTCCACATGGTGACAGGGTTTCTCACAGTGTCAGGGTTTCTCACAGGGACAGGGTTGCACAGGGTGACAGGGTTTCTCACAGTGCCAGGGTTCCTCACAGTGCCAGGGTTCCTCACAGTGGCAGGGCTTCTCACAGTGGCAGGGTACCACACGGTGATAGGGTACCACACGGTGACTGGATTCCACACAGTGTCAGGGTTTCTCACAGTGACAGGGTTTCACACAGTGGCAGGGTTCCACACAGTGGCAGGGTTCCACACAGTGGCAGGGTTCCACACGGTGACAGGATTCTCACAGTAACAGGGCTTCTCACAGTGACACGGTTTATCATAGTGACAGGGTTTATCATAGTGACAGGGTTCCACACAGTGACAGGATTCCACACGGTGACAGGATTCCACATGGTGACAGGGATTCTCACGGTGAAAGGGATTCTCACGGTGACAGGGATTCTCACGGTGACAGGGTTCCACACGGTGACAGGGTTTCTAACAGTGACAGGGCTCCACACAGAGTCAGGGTTCCACACGGTGACAGGGTTTCTAAAAGTGCCAGGATTCCACACGGTGAGAGGATTTCTCACAGTGCCAGGGTTTCTCACAATGTCAGGGTTGCACACGGTGACAGGGTTTCTGACAGTGTCAGGGCTCCACACAGTGTCCGGGTTTCTCACAGTGACAGAGCTCCACACGGTGACAGGGTTTCTCATAGTGACAGGGCTGCACACAGTGGCAGGGTTTATCACAGTGACAAGATTCCACACAGTGTCCGGGTTTCTCACAGTGACAGAGCTCCACACGGTGACAGGGTTTCTCACAGTGACAGGGCTGCACACAGTGGCAGGGTTTATCACAGTGACAAGATTCCACACAGTGACAGGATTCCACACAGTGACAGGGCTCCACACAGTGACAGGGCTCCACACAGTGACAGGGCTCCACACAGTGGCAGGGTTTCTCACAGTGACAGGGTTTCTACACAGTGACAGGGTTTCTACACAGTGACTGGGTTTCCACACAGTGACAGGGTTCCACACAGTGACAGGGTTCCACACAGTGACAGGGTTTCTCACAGTGACAGGTTTTCTCACAGTGACAGGGTTTCTCACAGTGACAGGGTTTCTCACAGTGGCAGGGTTTCTCACAGTGACAGGATTTCACAGGGTAATAGGGTTTCTCACAGTGACAGGATTCCACACAGTGACAGGGTTTCTCACAGTGTCAGGGCTTCTCAGTGTCAGGGCTTCTCACAGTGCCAGGGTTTCTCACAGGGACAGGGTTCTACATGGTGTCAGGGTTCCACACAGTGTCAGGGTTCCACACAGTGTCAGGGTTCCACACAGTGTCAGGGTTTCTCACAGGGACAGGGTTTCTCACAGTGACAGGGCTCCACACAGTGACAGGGCTCCACACAGTGACAGGATTCCACACAGTGACAGGATTCCACACAGTGACAGGATTCCACACAGTGACAGGATTCCACACAGTGTCAGGGTTTCTCACAGCGACAGGGTTTCTCACAGCGACAGGGTTTCTCACAGCGACAGGGTTTCTCACAGTGGCAGGGTTCCACACAGTGGCAGGGTTCCACACAGTGGCAGGGTTTCTCACAGTGACAGGATTCCACAGGGTAATAGGGTTTCTCACAGTGACAGGATTCCACACAGTGACAGGGTTTCTCACAGTGTCAGGGCTTCTCACAGTGTCAGGGCTTCTCACAGTGCCAGGGTTTCTCACAGTGCCAGGGTTTCTCACAGGGACAGGGTTCCACATGGTGACAGGATTCCGCACAGTGTCAGGGTTCCACACAGTGTCAGGGTTCCACACAGTGTCAGGGTTCCACACAGGGACAGGGTTTCTCACAGGGACAGGGCTCCACACAGTGACAGGGCTCCACACAGTGACAGGGCTCCACACAGTGATAGGATTCCACACAGTGTCAGGATTCCTCACAGTGACAGGGTTCCTCACAGTGACAGGGTTCCTCACAGTGACAGGGTTCCTCACAGTGACAGGGCTCCACACAGTGACAGGATTCCACACAGTGACAGGATTCCACACAGTGACAGGGTTTCTCACAGTGACAGGGTTTCTCACAGTGACAGGATTCCACACGGTGACAGGGTTCTCACAGTGACAGGGTTTATCACAGTGACAGGATTCCACACAGTGACAGGATTAGACACGGTGACAGGGTTTCTCACGGTGACAGGGTTTCTCACGGTGACAGGGTTCCACACGGTGACGGTTTCTCACGGTGACAGGGTTCCACACGGTGACAGGGTTTCTCACAGTTACAGGGCTCCACATGGTGACAAGGTTTCTCACAGTGACAGGATTCCACAGGGTAATAGGGTTTCTCACAGTGACAGGATTGCACAGTGTAACAGGGTTTCTCACAGGGACAGGGTTCCACATGGTGTCAGGGTTTCTCACAGGGACAGGGTTGCACAGGGTGACTGGATTCCACACAGTGGCAGGGTTTCTCACAGTGGCAGGGTTTCTCACAGTGGCAGGGTTTCTCACAGTGACAGGGTTTCTCACAGTGACAGGGTTCCACACGGTGACAGGGTTCCACACGGTGACAGGGTTCCACACAGTGACAGGGTTCCACACAGTGACAGGGTTTCTCAGTGACAGGATTCCACACGGTGACAGGGTTCTCACAGTAACAGGGCTTCTCACAGTGACACGGTTTATCATAGTGACAGGGTTTATCATAGTGACAGGGTTCCACACAGTGACAGGATTCCACACGGTGACAGGATTCCACACGGTGACAGGATTCCACACGGTGACAGGGTTTCTCACGGTGACAGGGTTTCTCACGGTGACAGGGTTCCACACGGTGACAGGGCTCCACACAGTTACAGGGCTCCACACGGTGACAGGGTTTCTCACAGTGACAGGGCTCCACACAGAGTCAGGGTTCCACACGGTGACAGGGTTTCTAAAAGTGCCAGGGTTCCACACGGTGAGAGGATTTCTCACAGTGCCAGGGTTTCTCACAATGTCAGGGTTGCACACGGTAACAGGGTTTCTGACAGTGTCAGGGCTCCACACAGTGTCCGGGTTTCTCACAGTGACAGAGCTCCACACGGTGACAGGGTTTCTCACAGTGACAGGGCTCCACACAGTGACAGGGCTCCACACGGTGACAGGGCTCCACACGGTGACAGGGCTCCACACGGTGACAGGGCTCCACACGGTGACAGGGTTTCTCACGGTGACAGGGTTTCTCACGGTGACAGGGTTTCTCACGGTGACAGGATTCCACACGGTGACAGGATTCCACACGGTGACAGGATTCCACACGGTGACAGGGTTTCTCACAGTTACAGGGCTCCACATGGTGACAAGGTTTCTCACAGTGACCGGGCTCCACACAGTGTCAGGGTTCCACACGGTGACAGGGTTTCTCACAGTGACAGGATTCCACAGGGTAATAGGGTTTCTCACAGTGACAGGATTGCACAGTGTAACAGGGTTTCTCACAGGGACAGGGTTCCACATGGTGACAGGGTTTCTCACAGTGTCAGGGTTTCTCACAGGGACAGGGTTGCACAGGGTGACAGGGTTTCTCACAGTGCCAGGGTTCCTCACAGTGGCAGGGCTTCTCACAGTGGCAGGGTACCACACGGTGTTAGGGTACCACACGGTGACTGGATTTCACACAGTGTCAGGGTTTCTCACAGTGACAGGGTTTCTCACAGTGACAGGGATTCTCACAGTGACAGGGTTCCACACAGTGACAGGGTTCCACACAGTGACAGGGTTTCTCAGTGACAGGATTCCACACGGTGACAGGGTTCTCACAGTAACAGGGCTTCTCACAGTGACACGGTTTATCATAGTGACAGGGTTTATCATAGTGACAGGGTTCCACACAGTGACAGGATTCCACACGGTGACAGGATTCCACACGGTGACAGGGTTCCACACGGTGACAGGGCTCCACACAGTTACAGGGCTCCACACGGTGGACAGGGTTTCTCACAGTGACAGGGCTCCACACAGAGTCAGGGTTCCACACGGTGACAGGGTTTCTAAAAGTGCCAGGGTTCCACACGGTGAGAGGATTTCTCACAGTGCCAGGGTTTCTCACAATGTCAGGGTTGCACACGGTAACAGGGTTTCTGACAGTGTCAGGGCTCCACACAGTGTCCGGGTTTCTCACAGTGACAGAGCTCCACACGGTGACAGGGTTTCTCGCAGTGACAGGGCTCCACACGGTGACAGGGCTCCACACGGTGACAGGGCTCCACACGGTGACAGGGTTTCTCACGGTGACAGGGTTTCTCACGGTGACAGGATTCCACACGGTGACAGGATTCCACACGGTGACAGGGTTTCTCACAGTTGCAGGGCTCCACATGGTGACAAGGTTTCTCACAGTGACCGGGCTCCACACAGTGTCAGGGTTCCACACGGTGACAGGGTTTCTCACAGTGACAGGATTCCACAGGGTAATAGGGTTTCTCACAGTGACAGGATTGCACAGTGTAACAGGGTTTCTCACAGGGACAGGGTTCCACATGGTGACAGGGTTTCTCACAGTGTCAGGGTTTCTCACAGGGACAGGGTTGCACAGGGTGACAGGGTTTCTCACAGTGCCAGGGTTCCTCACAGTGGCAGGGCTTCTCACAGTGGCAGGGTACCACACGGTGTTAGGGTACCACACGGTGACTGGATTTCACACAGTGTCAGGGTTTCTCACAGTGACAGGGTTTCTCACAGTGACAGGGATTCTCACAGTGACAGGGTTCCACACAGTGACAGGGTTCCACACAGTGACAGGGTTGCTCAGTGACAGGATTCCACACGGTGACAGGGTTCTCACAGTAACAGGGCTTCTCACAGTGACACGGTTTATCATAGTGACAGGGTTTATCATAGTGACAGGGTTCCACACAGTGACAGGATTCCACACGGTGACAGGGTTTCTCACGGTGACAGGGTTCCTCACGGTGACAGGGTTCCTCACGGTGACAGGGTTTCTCACAGTTACAGGGCTCCACATGGTGACAGGGTTTCTCACAGTGTCAGGGCTTCTCACAGTGCCAGGGTTTCTCACAGGGACAGGGTTCCACATGGTGACAGGATTCCGCACAGTGACAGGGCTCCACACAGTGACAGGGCTCCACACAGTGACAGGGCTCCACACAGTGACAGGGTTTCTCACAGTGACAGGGTTTCTACACAGTGACTGGGTTCCACACAGTGACTGGGTTTCTCACAGTGACAGGGTTTCTCACAGTGACAGGGTTTCTCACAGTGGCAGGGTTCCACACAGTGGCAGGGTTTCTCACAGTGACAGGATTCCACAGGGTAATAGGGTTTCTCACAGTGACAGGATTCCACACAGTGACAGGGTTTCTCACAGTGTCAGGGCTTCTCACAGTGTCAGGGCTTCTCACAGTGTCAGGGCTTCTCACAGTGCCAGGGTTTCTCACAGGGACAGGGTTCCACATGGTGTCAGGGTTCCACACAGTGTCAGGGTTCCACACAGTGTCAGGGTTCCACACAGTGTCAGGGTTTCTCACAGTGTCAGGGTTTCTCACAGGGACAGGGTTTCCACAGGGTGACAGGGTTTCTCACAGTGACAGGGCTCCACACAGTGACAGGGCTCCAAACAGTGACAGGATTCCACACAGTGACAGGGCTCCACACAGTGACAGGGCTCCACACAGTGACAGGGCTCCACACAGTGACAGGATTCCACACAGTGACAGGATTCCACACAGTGACAGGGTTTCTCACAGCGACAGGGTTTCTCACAGCGACAGGGTTTCTCACAGTGGCAGGGTTCCACACAGTGGCAGGGTTCCACACAGTGGCAGGGTTTCTCACAGTGACAGGATTCCACAGGGTAATAGGGTTTCTCACAGTGACAGGATTCCACACAGTGACAGGGTTTCTCACAGTGTCAGGGCTTCTCACAGTGTCAGGGCTTCTCACAGTGTCAGGGCTTCTCACAGTGCCAGGGTTTCTCACAGGGACAGGGTTCCACATGGTGACAGGGTTCCACACAGTGTCAGGGTTCCACACAGTGTCAGGGTTCCACACAGTGTCAGGGTTTCTCACAGGGACAGGGTTTCTCACAGGGACAGGGCTCCACACAGTGACAGGGCTCCACACAGTGACAGGGCTCCACACAGTGACAGGGCTCCACACAGTGATAGGATTCCACACAGTGTCAGGATTCCTCACAGTGTCAGGGTATCTCACAGTGTCAGGGTATCTCACAGTGACAGGGTTCCTCACAGTGACAGGGTTCCTCACAGTGACAGGGTTCCTCACAGTGACAGGGCTCCACACAGTGACAGGGCTCCACACAGTGACAGGATTCCACACAGTGACAGGATTCCACACAGTGACAGGATTCCACACAGTGTCAGGATTCCACACAGTGACAGGGTTTCTCACAGTGACAGGGTTTCTCACAGTGACAGGATTCCACACGGTGACAGGGTTCTCACAGTGACAGGGTTTCTCACAGTGACAGGGTTTCTCACAGTGACAGGGTTTCTCACAGTGACAGGATTCCACACGGTGACAGGGTTCTCACAGTGACAGGGTTTATCACAGTGACAGGATTCCACACAGTGACAGGATTAGACACGGTGACAGGGTTTCTCACGGTGACAGGGTTTCTCACGGTGACAGGGTTGCACACGGTGACAGGGTTGCACACGGTGACAGGGTTTCTCACGGTGACAGGGTTTCTCACGGTGACAGGGTTCCACACGGTGACAGGGTTTCTCACAGTTACAGGGCTCCACATGGTGACAAGGTTTCTCACAGTGACCGGGCTCCACAGTGTCAGGGTTCCACACGGTGACAGGGTTTCTCACAGTGACAGGATTCCACAGGGTAATAGGGTTTCTCACAGTGACAGGATTGCACAGTGTAACAGGGTTTCTCACAGGGACAGGGTTCCACATGGTGTCAGGGTTTCTCACAGGGACAGGGTTGCACAGGGTGACTGGATTCCACACAGTGTCAGGGTTTCTCACAGTGGCAGGGTTTCTCACAGTGACAGGGTTTCTCACAGTGACAGGGTTCCACACAGTGACAGGGTTCCACACAGTGACAGGGTTCCACACAGTGACAGGGTTTCTCAGTGACAGGATTCCACACGGTGACAGGGTTCTCACAGTAACAGGGCTTCTCACAGTGACACGGTTTATCATAGTGACAGGGTTTATCATAGTGACAGGGTTCCACACAGTGACAGGATTCCACACAGTGACAGGATTCCACACGGTGACAGGGTTTCTCACGGTGACAGGGTTTCTCACGGTGACAGGGTTTCTCACGGTGACAGGGTTCCACACGGTGACAGGGTTCCACACGGTGACAGGGTTCCACACGGTGACAGGGTTTCTCACAGTGACAGGGCTCCACACAGAGTCAGGGTTCCACACGGTGACAGGGTTTCTAAAAGTGCCAGGGTTCCACACGGTGAGAGGATTTCTCACAGTGCCAGGGTTTCTCACAATGTCAGGGTTGCACACGGTAACAGGGTTTCTGACAGTGTCAGGGCTCCACACAGTTTCCGGGTTTCTCACAGTGACAGAGCTCCACACGGTGACAGGGTTTCTCACAGTGACAGGGCTCCACACAGTGACAGGGCTCCACACGGTGACAGGGCTCCACACGGTGACAGGGCTCCACACGGTGACAGGGCTCCACACGGTGACAGGGTTTCTCACGGTGACAGGATTCCACACGGTGACAGGATTCCACACGGTGACAGGGTTTCTCACAGTTACAGGGCTCCACATGGTGACAAGGTTTCTCACAGTGACCGGGCTCCACACAGTGTCAGGGTTCCTCACAGGGACAGGGTTGCACAGGGTGACAGGGTTTCTCACAGTGCCAGGGTTCCTCACAGTGGCAGGGCTTCTCACAGTGGCAGGGTACCACACGGTGTTAGGGTACCACACAGTGACTGGATTTCACACAGTGACAGGGTTTCTCACATTGACAGGATTCCACAGGGTAATAGGGTTTCTCACAGTGACAGGATTGCACAGTGTAACAGGGTTTCTCACAGGGACAGGGTTCCACATGGTGACAGGGTTTCTCACAGTGTCAGGGTTTCTCACAGTGTCAGGGTTTCTCACAGGGACAGGGTTGCACAGGGTGACAGGGTTTCTCACAGTGCCAGGGTTCCTCACAGTGGCAGGGCTTCTCACAGTGGCAGGGTACCACACGGTGTTAGGGTACCACACAGTGACTGGATTTCACACAGTGTCAGGGTTTCTCACAGTGACAGGGTTTCTCACAGTGACAGGGATTCTCACAGTGACAGGGATTCTCACAGTGACAGGGTTCCACACAGTGACAGGGTTCCACACAGTGACAGGGTTCCACACAGTGACAGGGTTTCTCAGTGACAGGATTCCACACGGTGACAGGGTTCTCACAGTAACAGGGCTTCTCACAGTGACACGGTTTATCATAGTGACAGGGTTTATCATAGTGACAGGGTTCCACACAGTGACAGGATTCCACACGGTGACAGGGTTTCTCACGGTGACAGGGTTCCTCACGGTGACAGGGTTCCTCACGGTGACAGGGTTTCTCACAGTTACAGGGCTCCACATGGTGACAGGGTTTCTCACAGTGACAGGGCTCCACACAGAGTCAGGGTTCCACACGGTGACAGGGTTTCTAAAAGTGCCAGGGTTCCACACGGTGAGAGGATTTCTCACAGTGCCAGGGTTTCTCACAATGTCAGGGTTGCACACGGTGACAGGGTTTCTGACAGTGTCAGGGCTCCACACAGTGTCCGGGTTTCTCACAGTGACAGAGCTCCATACGGTGACAGGGTTTCTCACAGTGGCAGGGTTTATCACAGTGACAGGGCTCCACACAGTGTCAGGGCTCCACTCAGTGTCAGGGCTCCACTCAGTGTCAGGGCTCCACTCAGTGTCAGGGCTCCACTCAGTGTCAGGGCTGCACACAGTGTCAGGGCTCCACACAGTGTCAGGGTTTCTCACAGTGTCAGGGTTTCTCACAGTGTCAAGGGTTTCTCACAGTGTCAAGGGTTTCTCACAGTGTCAAGGGTTTCTCACAGTGTCAGGGCTCCACTCTGTGTCAGGGCTCCACACAGTGTCAGGGCTCCACACAGTGTCAGGGCTCCACACAGTGTCAGGGCTCCACACAGTGTCAGGATTACACACAGTGTCAGGATTACACACAGTGGCGGGGCTTCTCATAGCGACAGGGTTTCTCACAGTGACAGGATTCCACAGTGACAGGGTTTCTCACAGTGGCAGGGTTTCTCACAGTGGCAGGGTTTATCACAGTGGCAGGGTTCCACACAGTGGCAGGGTTCCACACAGTGACAGGGTTCCACACAGTGACAGGGTTCCACACAGTGACTGGGTTTCTCACCATGTCAGGATTCCACACGGTGACAGGGTTTCTCACAGTGACAGGGCTGCACACAGTGTCAGGGTTTATCACAGTGTCAGGGCTCCACACGGTGACAGGGTTTTTCACAGTGACAGGGTTTCTCACAGTGACAGGATTCCACACAGTGTCAGGGTTTCTCACAGCGACAGGTTTTCTCAGGGTGACAGGATGCCACACGGTGACAGGGTTCCACACAGTGCCGGGGTTCCACACAGTGCCAGGACTCCACACGGTGCCAGGACTCCACACGGTGCCAGGACTCCACACGGTGACAGGATTCCACACGGTGACAGGATTCCACACGGTGGCAGGGTTTATCACAGTGTCAGGGCTCCTCACCGTGTCAGGGCTCCACACCGTGTCAGGGCTGCACACAGTGTCAGCGCTGCACACAGTGTCAGCGCTCCACACAGTGTCAGGGCTCCACACAGTGTCAGGGCTCCACACAGTGTCAGGGCTCCACACAGTGTCAGGGCTCCACTCTGTGTCAGGGCTCCACACAGTGTCAGGGCTCCACACAGTGTCAGGATTCCACACAGTGTCAGGATTCCACACAGTGTCAGGATTCCACACAGTGACAGGATTCCACACAGTGACAGGATTCCACACAGTGACAGGGTTTCTCACAGTGGCAGGGTTCCACACAGTGACAGGATTCCACACGGTGACAGGGTTTATCACAGTGGCAGGGTTCCACACAGTGACAGGGTTTTTCACAGTGACAGGGTTTCTCACAGTGACAGGGTTTCTCACAGTGACAGGATTCCACACAGTGTCAGGGTTTCTCACAGCGACAGGGTTTCTCAGGGTGACAGGATGCCACACGGTGACAGGGTTCCACACAGTGCCAGGGTTCCACACAGTGACAGGATTCCACACAGTGACAGGATTCCACACGGTGACAGGATTCCACACGGTGACAGGATTCCACACGGTGACAGGGTTTATCACAGTGGCAGGGTTTATCACAGTGGCAGGGTTCCACACAGTGGCAGGGTTCCACACAGTGGCAGGGTTCCACACAGTGACAGGATTTCTCACCATGTCAGGATTCCACACGTTGGCAGGGTTTCTCACAGTGGCAGGGTTTCTCACAGTGGCAGGGTTTCTCACAGTGGCAGCGTTTCTCACAATGTCAGGGCTCCAAACGGTGACTGGGTTTCTCACAGTGACAGGGTTCCACACGGTGACAGGGTTCCACACGGTGACAGGGTTTCTCACAGTGCCAGGGTTTCTCACAGTGCCAGGGTTTCTCACAGTGTCAGGGTGTCTCACAGTGACAGAGCTCCACACGATGAAAGGGTTTATCACTGTCTGGGCTCCAAACGGTGACAGGGTTTCTCACAGTGACAGGATTCCACACGGTGACAGGGTTTCTCACAGTGACAGGGTTTCTCGCAATGTCAGGGTTCCACTCGGTGACAGGGTTTCTCACAGTGATAGGGCTCCACACGGTGACAGGGTTTCTCACAGTGTCATGGCTCCAAACGGTGCCAGGGTTTCGCACAGTGACAGGGTTTCTCGCAGTGTTAGGGTTCCACTCATTGACAGGGTTTCTCACAGTGATAGGGCTCCACACGATGACAGGGTTTCTCACAGTGACAGGGTTTCTCACAGTGTCAGGGTTTCTCACAGTGTCAGGGTTTCTCACAGTGTCAGGGCTCCACACAGTGTCAGGGATTCTCACAGTGTCAGGGATTCTCACAGTGTCAGGGCTCCGCACAGTGTCAGGGATTCTCACAGTGTCAGGGCTCCGCACAGTGTCAGGGCTGCGCACAGTGTCAGGGCTGCGCACAGTGTCAGGGCTGCGCACAGTGTCAGGGCTCCGCACAGTGTCAGGGCTCCGCACAGTGTCAGGGCTCCGCACAGTGTCAGGGCTGCACTCAGTGTCAGGGCTGCACTCAGTGTCAGGGCTGCACTCAGTGTCAGGGCTGCACTCAGTGTCAGGGCTGCACTCAGTGTCAGGGCTGCACACAGTGTCAGGGCTGCACACAGTGTCAGGGCTGCACACAGTGTCAGGATTACACACAGTGTCAGGATTACACACAGTGGCGGGGCTTCTCATAGCGACAGGGTTTCTCACAGTGTCAGGGCTCCACACAGTGTCAGGGCTCCACACAGTGTCAGGGCTCCACACAGTGTCAGGGCTCCACACAGTGTCAGGGCTCCACACAGTGTCAGGGATTCTCACAGTGTCAGGGATTCTCACAGTGTCAGGGATTCTCACAGTGTCAGGGATTCTCACAGTGTCAGGGCTCCTCACAGTGTCAGGGCTCCTCACAGTGCCAGGGTTTCTCACAGTGCCAGGGTTTCTCACAGTGCCAGGGTTCCACACAGTGCCAGGGTTCCACACAGTGATAGGGTTTCTCACAGTGTCAGGGTTTCTCACAGTGTCAGGGTTTCTCACAGTGACAGGACTCCACACAGTGACAGGGCTCCACACAGTGACAGGGCTCCACACAGTGACAGGGCTCCACACAGTGTCAGGGTTTCTCACAGTGTCAGGGTTTCTCACAGTGTCAGGGTTTCTCACAGTGATAGGGTTTCTCACAGTGATAGGGTTTCTCACAGTGATAGGGTTTCTCACAGTGCCAGGGTTTCTCACAGTGCCAGGGTTTCTCACAATGGCGGTGCCTGTCTCTTTGCTGGAGCTATCCAATTAGTACTACTCCCCTGCTCTTTCCCCATAGTCCTATAATATTTTTCCTTCAAGTATTTTTCCAATTCTCTGTTGAAAAATACTATTGAGTCTGTTTCCACCACTGTGGCAGGGTTTCTCACAGTGACAGGGTTTCTCACAGTGACTGGGTTTCTCACAGTGACAGGGTTTCTCACAGTGACTGGGTTTCTCACAGTGACAGTGCTTCTCACAGTGTCAGAGCTCCACACAGTGGCAGGATTCCACACAGTGGCAGGATTCCACACAGTGGCAGGGTTTCTCACAGTGACTGGGTTTCTCACAGTGACAGTGCTTCTCACAGTGACAGTGCTTCTCACAGTGTCAGAGCTCCACACAGTGGCAGGATTCCACACAGTGGCAGGGTTTCTCACAGTGACTGGGTTTCTCACAGTGACAGTGCTTCTCACAGTGTCAGAGCTCCACACAGTGGCAGGATTCCACACAGTGACAGGGCTCCACACAGTGGCAGGGTTTCTCACAGTGGCAGGGTTTCTCACAATGACAGGGTTTCTCACAGTGACAGTGCTTCTCACAGTGTCAGGGCTCCACACGGTGGCAGGATTCCACACGGTGGCAGGATTCCACACAGTGGCAGGGCTTCTCACAGTGTCAGGACTCCACATTGTGGCAGTCTTATTCAGAGAGTGCTGGCAACCCTTTAAATATGGTGCCAGAACCTCCAGCAATGTCACATGGTGCCATGTCCGCCACCTCACTGTCCACCTCCATTCCGAGTCTGGTCAGTCCATCCGCCGGCCAGCAGTTTATTGGCTGACGGGACATGATTGCTTTCTCCTGGTCTGACTTGTGAATGGCAGTGGCACTCGCTTCCGGTACCGCATCAGGATCCCGGGCCTACCCAGAAAATTCTAGCCATGGTATGGCATGAGGAATAGCAGCTGATGTTTTCATGTTTCGAATGTCTTTTGAGGATCAATTCAGGGGCCTGGAAATTAAGCCAGTAGAACATTAAAATGTGAGGGTGCAGTGAAGGGGATGGATTGAGACTGATACCAGGAGTGTGTAAAAAGATGTGCAAGTGACTGATAAGTTGTTCCTGGGATTTATTAATCGAGGATACAATGAACAATAAACAGAGGAATATAGATAACTTGTCTGTTTACGCAACAGATTAGTAAGATAAGACAAAGATAGTGGCAAAATAAATTGGCTGTCCTATTTTTCTTCAACAGATTTCATTTTATGTAGTTCCAACCATGACACTTTTAACACAGAACACTTTTAATCAATTATATATCAGATCACTTTATGTCAAATGTTACTGCAGATGCACCCTGTTCCTCACATAGAATCATAGAATGTTACAGCACTATCCATCGTGTCTCTTTGCTGGAGCTATCCAATTAGTACTACTCCCCTGCTCTTTCCCCATAGCCCTATAAATATTTTTCCTTCAAGTATTTATCCAATTCTCTGTTGAAAAATACTATTGAGTCTGTTTCCACCACCCTTTCAGGCAGTGCATTCCAGTTGACAACAAGTTGCAGTAAAAAGAAATGTTTCCTTGTGTCACCCCTGGTTCTTTTGCCAATCACCTGTGTCCATGGGTCATCAATTTTTCTGCCACTGGAAACAGTTTTTCCTTATTTTCTCCCTCAGATCAGTTTATGATTTTGAACACCACTAGAAATCTTCTCTTAACCTTCTGTGCTCTAATGAAAACAACCCCAGCTTTTCCATATAACTGGAGACCATGGTGCTATTCTAGTTAATCTCTTCTGCATCCTCTCTAAGGTCATGGCATTCTTCAAAAAGTGTAATGTCCAGAATTGAACCCAATACTCCAGCTGGAGTCAAACTAGTAAACCATAAAGATTTAGCATAACTTCCTCACTTTTGTACTCTAAGTCTGTATCAATAAAGGCAAGGATCCTGTATGCTTCTGTAACAGCCTTCTCAACTTATCCTGTCACCTACAAAGATTTGTGTACATACACATCCAGGTGTCTCTGCTTCCACACCCACATTAAAATTGTACAATTTGCTCTACATTACCACTCCTCGTTCTTTCTACCAAAATGTATCACTTTATACTTCTCTGCATTAAATTTAATCTTCCGTGGGCCTGCTCATTTCACCAGTCTATGTCCTCCTGAAGTCTGTTACTATCCTTCTCATTATTCACAATATTTTTGAGTTTTGTGTCATCTGCAAACTTTGAAACGCTATAACAACAATAACTTATATTTATAAAACAACTTATATTTATATAGTGCCTTTAACATAATAAAACATCCCATGGCACTTTAGAGGAGCATTATAAAATAAAATATGACACCAAGTGTCATGGTCTTGTAGTTTTTTTTTCCTCCAGGGAATATGTAGTGTGCGTTTAAGGCTTGCAAAGGATCAGTACTATTTTAAGAACCAGCAATACTCAGGTGCTGGAGAAAGTGCATTTTTGGTTGCCATTGGACACAGCCATTTGGAGCCTGCGATTCAAAGGGTGCATTCTCATTACTTTGGATACAGCCACTTGGACTGAGCATCAAGCGATACATTTGTTACAATTCAATTGTGAACTGGCTTTTTAGTTAACAGTCTATTCTAACAGAACACAAACAGACAGCTGGTGTTAGCACCTGAAAGAACAGTTCTCAACCATTTAAACTGAAGGATGAGAATTTAGTATGTTTAATTATTATTATCTCTCAAAATTCTAAAAAGTCAAGCCAAAACAGAGATCTCTGATAATTTAAACTGAAGGAAGGAAAGCATCACTTACTGCTGGAGTTAGACTACAGACTGTTCTACTGTGGCAGAACCTTTTTTCCCCATCGGATGGCTATGAGAACTTCAAGCAACATTGGACTGTAAATTTGCAAGGACTCTAATTTTTTTCTATTTTAAATGTTGTTTATATCTTCTTAGTGTTTAAGAATTTAGTTTTTTTAAATTAAACAGTTAATTTGTTGATTTAAAGGCACCTGGTTTGGTTAGCTTCATTCAGGGGGGTTAATAGATGGTACAATTTGGCTGGGTCTTTCTTTAATTTGTAAGTTTAAAATGATATGTTAGGCGATCTGTGGAGGGACAGGATTGAATTAACAGTGCATTTTTCCCACTGCAATCAGAATCGTATATTTTGATTGAGTGGCTTTGACTGGAGCGGTCGGTCATAACACAAGACACAAAAGGAGATATTGGGCTAGATTTTAAGACCCCACTGCCGATCTCACGGGCAAACTCAAAAAATGGTGCCCCACATGTGCAGACCGCAAGCCAAAGAGCCACTGCGATCTCCCGTGCAGTAGCTCATTTAAATAGCCGGGGTGGTGTGACGCCACCCACCCCCCGGCCAATCACGTGAAGGAGGCGGGCTGTTCGTCACTGGCAATGGTGTCAGCTGAATGTGCACAGGCGCTGCCACCATTTTTAAAGGGCAGCCAGTCCTGCCGGCATATTTAAATTTTTAAAGATACACTCCCCCCAAAATTTATCAAATAAATCTCTAATGCCCCTTTCCCACCCACCCCCCAATAACAATTACATAAACTATTTGCTTTTCCACCTACCCAAAACACTTACCTTTTAAATCTGACCTTCCCCCACAAGACTGCACAAAGTTTAAAGTTCATCCCTTCCCACCATACCCTACACCCATTACGTTTATTTGACTCCATCCCCACCAACCCGCCACACTGAAAATCTTAACTCCTGCCCCCCCTTCCCCACCAGTGTCACGCTGGCTTTCCCTGGACAGGGAATTGCAGGCGCGGGAGTGCTGGCTGCCCTGCTGAAGATCGCAGTGGTCCTGAAAGACTTAAGGTAAGTTGATTTAAATTTATGCATGTCAGTAATTAAAATATTTAAGTCTAGGTCCCGTCACGCAGCGGCAGGGGGGCCGCCTGGGAGCCTCGCTGCCACCGGGAGGATCGGGCCAGGCCCTCCGGATGTCGTTTTCCATGGCAGACCACTGCCGGAGCCATCTTCCGGACCCCCTTCCCGCCTCGGAGTCCAACGTCATGGGCTTGGTAAAATCCAGCCCATTAGGTCAGATTTAGGTCAGATGAGCAAACCATCCAGTCTAAAAATCTATTCACCACTACTCTCTGCTTTCTGTCCAGTAGCAGATTTTATATCCATACCCCTACAGTCCCTTTAATCCCATGGGCTTCTATTTTGCTAACAAGCCTATTCTACCATAATTTGTCAAATGCCTTTTCCAAGTCCAGATACACAACATAAGCCACTCACCCTCATTAACCCTCTCCACTACTTCACAGAATCATAGAATGGTTACAGCAAATAGGAGACCATTAGGCCTATTGTGTCTGTGCCGCTCTCTGCAAGAGTAACTCAGCTAGTCTCACTCCCCTGCTTTGTCCCTGTAGCAATGCAAAAGTTTTCTCTTCAGCAAGTTAATTAGTATCCTTTTGAAAGCTATGATTGGATCTTCCTCCACCAACTCTCAGGCAGTGCATTCCAGATCCTAACCACTCCCTGCATAAAAACATTTTTCCTCATGTCGCCTTTGCCATTCACCTTGAATTGGTGAACTCTGATTCTCGACCCTTCCACCAATGGGAACAGATTCTCCCTATCTACTCTGTCCAGACTCCTCATGATTTTGAACATCTCTGCCAAATCTTCTCTCAACCTTCTCTTCTCTAAGGAAAACAAACCCAACTTCTCCAATCAAGATTTATAGAGGTCAGGAGGCCTGTCTCTTGTAACATTGTTTATAGTTTCGCTTTGGTTGGTGAGTTGGGATGAACAGTGGTTTTGAAAAGACAGTTGGAGAAAACGTGCCAAGAAGAACAAACCACCCCACCTCCATAAACTTTGCAATACAATTAGTTAGTCTAAACCTGCAAGTTGGGTGCTTGCCCTTTTCCGGTTAAACACATGTTCTTAGTGAGTGACAAGCAAATACATTGAGTGGACCTGCATGATCCAAGCTTGTAAATCATGTGTCAACTCAGCCAGTATCACTGTTTGATGTTATGATTTGGGCAGTTGGGAAGCTTCCAGTGAATGCAGGACACACCCACATGAGTGCCATTCCCAACATGGGGCGTCATGCAGGCCACACCAGAAGTAGCTGCAGGCATTGCATGACCCACACTGAGGGCCTCTGGCTTCTGCAGCTGTGTCTCCAGTGCACTAAAGAGTCTAATATCACACCCCATCTCTTTCAGCTATGTGCACGGCCCCTAGAGGTAGCAGAGAAGCCTTGTTTCTTTTACTACTCTGCTTCTATTTTCAAATGAATGAGTTCTAAGTTGTTTCTTGAGCCCTATCTGTATCAAAATCCAAGGCATCAAAGTACACATTTCAGATATGGGAGATCTGTTACTCTTATTATAGGAACTATATGTTGAATTCATGTGATTGGAAGAACAAAAGAGTCATAAGGATCTCATTACTGCAGGGGAATTTCAATATCAGGTTTGTTGCTTGCTTAATTGAATTAACAAGGAAATTAGTTCAATGATATAAGGGCTCCTTTTTTGTAGTGTGAGCAGCTGTTGTAATGCCCATGTAATATGGCTACAGTTTGCTGAGTGAAGCCATTCATTTGTTTAAGTTGAAACCTCCTAACAAGTGGTGTTGCAATTGCGGGCAGCATTTGATTTCTGTTGTGTGACTCCACAAATTCTGAACAGCAAGAGAAAAGTGATAAACGAAAAGTATCCGACAGCAGTATGTTTAAAGTGAGTAATGAAGTGGAGCACCATTACTGGTAACTTTACCATCAACACAGTGCCAGGACAATAAACTAAATGCTCCTTGATCTACCAGAATACCTCCACCAAGCCATTTACTTCAGCTGGTCTAGGTTTCATTAAAAATACAGCCTACTTCTGAAATAAAAATGGAAACTGCTGGAAATCCATGAATGTCAGTCAGAATTGAGAAGAAAAAGATAGAGGGTTAACATTTCAGGTGTGTCCCTTCATAAGTATACTGATTACACTCGAAAGAGTTTATTCTTCCAAAGTTGATTGACTTAACATTTTGCATTTCTATTTCAACTTTCCAGCCTTTGTATTTTGCCCTTTTGTCTACATCTTAAACCAATTTCTAGCTTTAATGATACCATTTGCAATATAATGTTCTTGAAGAGTAAAGCAAAATGATAAAAAAGTAAACAGTAATATTGCCAATAATGCTTCATTATATTTTAATGATAATGCCAGTGTAGTGCTGGTGTAATCAGAACTGTGGTATAATTACTGAACTGTCTAATTAAAACTGACCAACAGACTATAGGCTTTTTGAACTTTTTTTCAATCTCATTATAGTGCCCTAATAATGTGATGGAATTTAGGTATAATAGGCTTAATTAGGTAGCATTTAGATATAGTTAATATATTATATCTTTTAGAATTAAAGATTGAATAAATGGTCAGTTTTTAGAACTCACTGAAATTCCCCTTTAGGAAGGTAGAGTTAAATATTTCAAGATCCCTGTTAGAATAGAATTTCTGTTGCCAGGGAATTGGAAGATGGGCACACACATTGAAATATCCTGTGTGACATCAGTGAGAGGTAGCAATAAACATAATTAGTTTATGGCGTTGTTGATGCAGACGGGTCGGCTCCAGAAGTTGCTTTAAGGTACCATAAAAAAGGCAATTACAGATAATAAAGCAATGAATGAAAATGGACTTACAGGAACAAGAGGTCAAGTAAACACAATTATAAACATTTTGACTGGATGAAAGCTCACAATCGCAGAAACAGGGGATTTCCAGTAAAACATTAAGTTAGTTAATGATACTACCAAATATGGATTTTGAAACCAAGGAAAACACACACAGAAAGGTAGCACCGATGTGCTAAGAGTTCATATGACACCTTAGAAATAGTATAAACATGAAAGGTTCTGAAGCAAACACTTAGAGGTGTTGAGTTCCTCAAACAACACTTCTCATCCCATGCCTTACTCGGGTGATTTGAGGTGGAAGTTTACTCTGGATTTTGGTGGATATTCTAAGATAGTTTTGCAGTGGCACAGGTGGGGTTGAATTTTTGGCTTCTGTGTTGGAAATGGGATTATGTGTTGCATCTCTCAGTAATATTTGATATTGTGATATACTTATCCACTTAAGAAGTTTATTGCATATTAAATTATTTAATAAATGGAAGTTAATAAATCTTCTCATGTAGTATGCTGTATACAACTACAAAAACCCCCTTTCTGTGTCTAAGTGGAAAGATACATATTGAAGAGAGTTCCCAGACCCTGAGAATATTTGGGATATTTATGACTTAACCATAATATTAAAAATAGGCTATCCGAAAGATGGTATAAGATTCTCTGTTGGTTTTCTTTCTTTGAGGGAAAGCTAGTGCAATTATTTGGACACAAATAAGTATCAGAGAATTTGTCTGGTTTGAACTTGATTAAAGGATTTGATTTAATCCCTTTAAGGGGCTAAAGTCATAAATCACTTCAATAAAAAAGTGCACAATGTAGGTCGTGTTCAAAATATTAATTTCAACCTCAAATTGTTTTTCTGAGAAATCTATAATTGAAGACTTTAAAAAGGGCTGATAGATTGCTAAGCAACTGTGCAAACATGACAAACAAGCCAAGTTTTCTAATTCCTCCAGTTGTGAAAGATACATGAGGCTATTTTATCTTACCCTGCCAAGGCCACTGCAAAGCATGGGTGCATAAACAATGACCAACAACAAGGCAGTCTCCTAATTATCTCCTTTAATATTTTATTGGTAAAGTTCTAGACAATCTCCTTACCTTAAGAATATGTGATTTTCGATGTGTAGGCATTTACTCGTACCATTTAAAACTTGGGATTCCGTGTTATTGTATCAAGACCTCATTCAAAGCTGAAAAGAATTAAAAAGGATTTAATAAAAATTCAACAGAACTTAATACAGAATTGTAATAATGCCTAAGAGGTGTCACAAGAAGGATGCCAACCAGATGCTGCAGGGAATTTTAAAACATTCAAGTCCAGGATAATTTCAAACCAAACATACACAGTGATTTATGGTTCTGTTTTAAAAAGCAATGCCTTTATACCTTTATTGCGTCTATCCAGTGTGAGCACAGCCCCTTACTTTTCCAATTAGAAAGGCACCATAAAAATCTCTTTTTGTTAAATAAGTTTATTTTACTTCCTGTTTATAAGGCTGCAGGGATCCTGTTCAGTTTGTATTAATTGAAAAACACAATTAAACTTTCACTGAACCAATTATACATAGGTCACAATGCAGAGCATTCAAAAATGAAGTGGACAATTGCCTCCAGACCCCATAATGCAGCAGTTTAATTTGTAAGAATGCCTATGTATCAGTTATTTTTGATTCCACAGTAAGTTTAGCCAGGTGTGACAGAACTGCAATGAAACAAATTTATGTTATATACATACACATGGCTGCAAGAAATGCATTATATAAGCAACCATAAAGCCAGTTTATAAGATAGATAATGTTGTTGACTCCAACTGGATGTATAACTGCTCTGCAATATTTGTTAGGTTTCATTCCAAGTTTATGCTTGGATCAGGAATTCGATAAGTTACAGATAAAATGGCCAATTTGCAATCGTGTTAATGCAACCTAGTTTAATTATCCTTTCAGCAAATCATTGTCACCGGAATCTCAATGGAAAACTCTTAGCGTAGATATATATTTTACACAAATGTGGTTTGACATCTAATTCTGCAGTCTCTAACAGAAATTTGGTAGTAGGTTAACAATAATTAATACTCCAGGTATTGAGAAGCAGGTAATTAAGAGCATATGCTTGGACAGGAATTCAATTCAATGTGAGTGAAAGGAAAATTATTTGGCAGATTGAAACTCATGCTGGGATCAGCCATGTGGTTATCTAGCATTACAATGTTTGTTAAATCATAAGGCTCGAATTATCCTTTGTGAGGTTCGGGTTCTTTAATGTCTCCTTCTAAGTGAATCACTGTGCATGTTTAATTGGGTTTACTTGGCAAATGTTCTCACTAACTTTTTCCCAAACTCTCCTGATGGCATTGTATCTTTGCTATAGTCTGGTTTCACAGGCACTGGTTGTTTATTTCAGTCCCTGACCCAAATGTCCAGAATTCATGTATGCCTCAACTGTGCAAGTTAGTAGGCTACTTGACTTATTGTGATGGTTCCAGGCCTTCTCTTACCCAAAGACAGTGCAGTACTATTTACAATAGACATCCCTGGACCGTGATCAGGAGTAGGAATCCTGGCTGCTTTTTCATTCCCAAATTCAGGGACAATAAGACCAATGAAATCCAAACTACTCACCTGATTGAGATTAGCTAATTTAAGACAAACCAAAAATTGAAACTACATTTTCTGGTTTACATGGTTTCATTCCATACATTCTTAATGTCTTTATCTATTGGCACGATGCACAATGACATAGAAACATAGAAAAATAGGAGCAGGAGTAGGCCATTCGAGCCTTCGAGCCTTCGAGCCTGCTCCGCCATTCAATACAATCATGGCTGATCATTCAAACTCAGTAACCTGTTCCCTCTTTCTCCCCATATCCCTTGATCCCATTAGCCCTAAGAACTATATCTAACTCTTTCTTGAATATATTTAATGATTTGGCCTAACTGCTTTCCGTGGTAGAGAATTCCACAGGTTCACCACTCTCTGGGTGAAGAAATCTCTCCTCATCTCAGTCCTAAATAGCTTACTCCTTAACCTTAGACTGTGACCCCTGGTCCTGGACTTGCCCGCCATTGGGAACATCCTTCTTGCATCTAGTCTGTCCAGTCCTGTTAGAATTTTGTAGGTTTCTATGAGATCCTCTCTCATTCTTCTAAACTCTAGAGAATACAAGCCTAATCGACCCAATCTCACTTCATATGTCAGTCCTGCCATCCCAGGAATCAGTCTGGTGAACCTTCGCTGCACTCCCTCCATAGCAAGAACATCTTTCCTCAGATAAGGAGACCAAAACTGAACACAATACTCCAGATGTGGTCTCACCAAGGCCTTGTATAATTGCAGAAAGCCATCCTTGATCCTGTACTTGAATCCTCTCGCTATGAAGGCCAACATACCATTTGCCTTCTTAACTGCCTGTTGCACCTGCATGCTTACTTTCAGCGACTGGTGCACAAGGACACCCAGGTCTCGCTGCACCTCCCCCTTTCCCAATCTATCATCCAGTTAATAATCTGCCTTTCTGTTTTTGCCACCAAAGCGGATAACCTCACATTTATCCACATTATACTGCATCTTCCATGTATTTGCCCACTCACCCAACCTGTCCAAATCACACCGGAGCTTCTATGCATCCTCGTCACAGCTCACACTCCCACCCAGCTTTGTGTCATCTGCAAACTTGAATATATTACATTTAATTCCCTCATCTATATCATTAATATATATTGTGAATAGCTGGGGTCCTAGCACTGATCCCTGCGGTAGCCCACTAGTCACTGCCTACGACTCGGAAAGAGACCCGTTTATTCCTACTCTTTGTTACCTGTCTGCCAACCAGTTCTCTATCCATGTCAGTACCTTACCCCCAATCTCATGTGCTTTAATTTTGCACACTAATCTCTTATGTCAGACTTTATCGAAAGCCTTCTGAAAATCCAAATACACCACATCCACTGGTTCTCCCTTATCTATTCTACTAGTTACATCCTCAAGAAATTCCAATAGATTTGTCAAGCATGATTTCACTTTTGTAAATCCATGTGGACATTGTCCAATCCTGTTAATGCTTTCCTGGTGTTCTGCTATTGCATCTTTTATAACGGACTCTAGCATTTTCCCCACTACTGATGTCAGGCTAACCGGCCTATAATTCCCTGTTTTCTCTCTACCTCCTTTTTTAAATAGTGGGGTTACATTAGCTTCCCTCCAATCTGTTGGAACTGTTCCAGAGTCTATAGAATTTTGAAAAATGACCAGCAATGCATCTACTACTTCTAGGGCCACTTCCTTAAGTACTCTGGGATGTAGATTATCAGGCCCTGGAGATTTATCGGCCTTCAATCCCATCAATTTCCCTAACACCATTTCCCTACTAATACTGATTTCATACAGTTCCTCCTTCTCGCTATACCCTATGTTCCCCAACATTTCTGGGAAGTAATTTGTGTCCTCCTTTGTGAAGACAGTACCAAAGTATGTATTTAATTGGTCTGCCATTTCTTTGTTCCCCATTATAAATTCCCCTGTTTCTGACTGTAAGGGACCTACATTTGTCTTCACTAATCTTTTTCTCTTCACATATCTGTAGAAGCTTTTACAGTAAGTTTTTATGTTCTCTGCAAGCTTGCTCTCATATATCTCAATATAATATTATGTTGTGGCTGAACAGGTGGAGTTCCAGAACTGCAGTCTAGGGCACAGAGTTGATGCAAAATAAACTGTATTGACCTAAGCCTCCCTCATTTTTTAAACATGGCCTCAAAACCGTATAATGTGTTGCATCCCCCAATCTCTTCTTCCTTCCATGATGTTCAGACTTTTAAAATTCAAGCTTGGTGTCACCCAACTGCTACTTCCTGATTTGCTTAATTTTCTTTACTCTTTAATCTATGGACTTCAATCCTTCCCGAGGTTACAAAGTAATTATATCTGGGCAAGATCATTTGTCCCATCTTATTTTAACCATACTGAAAGATCCTAATGCCTCCCCCATTGTAAAATCAGTTGTTTCTTAAATAATTCCATGATTTTTGCTTCCACTGCTCTATTTAGAAATCCAGTCCACATATTCATTGCTCTTTATGTGCAGAAAAATTTCATTATCAGTCTGAAAATTACATTTTAACCTCTTTTTACTATATACCATTCTGAACCTGTGACCCCTTGCTCTACTTCTGCAACTTAATTTAAAGTAGTATTGTGGATTTACTTTTTCTATTCCCATAACAATCTACTATAACACTATTAAATCATCCCTACCACTTCAGTTTGAGCCTATAATGGCTGAATCTCCAGTCTTTCTTCATTACTCAGATCCTTGACATCAAAGATCAGCCTGGAGGCTTTTGACTGCGCTTGAATGTCTTCCTTTTTTCTTGGTGACAAGAACTGGATGCAGCATTCAAGATACAGTCTGATCATAGCAACAACGATTTGCATTTATACAGCATCTTTTAGGAAAAAATCTCATGGTGCTTAAAGCACTATATAGTTTGATCATTACCTCCTCTGACTTATATTCTACTGTTTTTCCCATGCAGGCTGATTGTGTGCTTTTTTTTTTGTTGAGTGCTGTTCTGCATTTTTTTGGGCATCTTTATTGCTGAGTCTACTAAGATACCTAAGCCTCTTTGAGCTTCATCCCTAGCTAATTCAACATCTTTAATAGAGTCAAATATTCTTCTGTGCAGCACTTTACAATTGTTTACATTGTTTATTTACTGTAAAATTCAATAAGAAGCTTTCAAAGTGGAGATGGTTCGGGAACAGAATCGACAGATTACCACAAGGGGAAAAGAAAGGACTTCCAAAGCTAAAGCTCTAATAGAAAAGTAGAATGCTCCGGATGCTGGAAATCGGAAACAAAAATAGAATATGCTGGAAATACTCAGCAGGTCAGGCAGCATCTGGGGAGAGAAAAACAGAGTTATTGTTTCAGGTCTGTGTGTCATAGTGGTTGTCAGTGGGTGTGAGAAAGTGTACAAGTAGCTGTGGGAGTCCGTGGGATTATAGTGAGTATTGGCGATCGCCTATGCCCAGAAATGGAGAAAAAGAAGTTGAGGAAGGTAAGCAAAGAGTCAGAGATGGACCATGTGAAGGTGAGAGAAGAGTGGAAATTGGAAACAAAGTCAATGAAATTTTCCAGTTCAGGATGAGGGCGGGAAGCGGCACCAATACAGTCATCAATGCACCGAGAAAAGAGGTGAGGAAGGGGACCTGAGTAGGAAGAAGGAATGTTCCACATATCCCACCAAAAGCAGACATAGCTAGGACCCATGCAGATATCCATAGCAGGACCTTTTATTTGGAGGAAGTGAATGGAGTTGAAGGGGAATTTGTTCAATGTGACAAGCTCTGTCAGGCGGAGGAGGATAGTGGTCGATGGTGTTGTGATAATACAGTGGTTAGTATGTTAAAATAATATGTTTGATAGAATAAGTGTAATTATTTGAATATATGTTTATGCAAATATATATGTCATCACAGGAAGTAATATAATATCACTTGTTGCAGCAATTTTGCTCAGTCAGTAGCACGTGTAAGCAGAAGCAGGAAGAAGCCTCCCAATAAAGTTCTGTGCTCAACCTCTATGCCAGCCTTTCGACTGTGTTTGTATTTGTCTAAAGCCCAGATAATACAACAGATGGGGACTGATTGGACCTCCATTCATTGACTTTGTTTGACCCCACTTCCTGCAGGACTCGATTCTCCATTTCCATTGCATCTGTGCAGATGATGTAACCTTCCATATTGGTGCTTCTGATATGTCTTCCTCTTTCTTCAACTGAGGATTCCACCTCCGCCGTCCCCCCACCCCACCATTGTGGTTGACAGGGCCCTCAAACATATCTAATCTATTTCACGCTTCTGCTCTCACCCTTTCCTCTTCCCAGAACCATGAATTTCTTTCCCTTTTCCTCACTCTCATAACCTCCACTAATGACACTTAGCACCGCTGAGACTTAACTTGCTTCGCAGACTTTATTCAGCCATCTTCCCCCTCCAGAAACAGTCCTTCAACATATGCTATCTGACCTATAACCCTCAAGTTAAATGACCTTCCCACTAGTACAGAATGTACCTATTGTATCTAATATAATACTCAGTTATCACTATGACATCCCTCTGTTATCAGACTGAAAACATGTCCATGATTTTTCTGGCAATACACAACTGAATTTATGCACATTAGATAAAATCCTGATATCCCTTGGGTGGTCTCTGACACCTGGCTCTCTCTGCCATCTCAGGAACTCTGATTATTGTCCCTGGACTTGAGCATATCTGCTTCCTTTTAGGAGCCTTCATCCATGCCCTTGGACTGTAAGTTGTCAGCGTGTTGTCATAAACTCTGGAGTCTCTGCTCCCTGATCCAGGTGCCTCATCAGTCCCTGCCGCCAGCTGAGCCTCATTTCATTGCTGAACTGTGCATCTTGACTTGGAGCCAGATTTAGCTCAGGCTCTGGTTTCTGCATCACAAAACTACTGTGACACTGATATTTCTTGACATATGATGTATTTCTGTCATATTCTCCTCATTTTGGTGACTTTACAGTCACTCTATTTCCAGTACTGGAAATAACATTGTATGGTTCTGGAAAGAATGTTGTGTTCATCTTGCTCAGAATCTCTTGTTTAACCAACACTTCATCACCTGGCATTACACCAGACTCTCTGGCACCACTTCTACGATTTGCATAAAACTGTGTCACTCCCTTCTTCTCAGTATCATGATCTCGAACCTCTTGATCGTCAATGATGTGTCTAATTTCTGGCATCTTGATGCAGATTTTGAGTCCGAACAGCAACTCTGCTGGACTCTTCTGTGTTGTCTGTGGAATTGCTCTGTCCACAGCCACATATGATAGAATTGCCTCTTTCCAGTCTTTGTCTTCAGCTTGGGCAATTCTCATCCGGTTTTCTAGAGATTGGTTCTAACGTTCCACCTTTCCATTAGGTTGTGGCCATTTTGGTATCACTCTGTGGTGATGAAGCCCTGTAACCTGCTTGCAGTCAGCAAATCCCTGTGAGATAAATTGTGGCCCATTGTCTGTGTACAAAGCAACTGGAAAACCATGCTTCGCAAATATCTCAGTCAGTGCTGCCACTGTTTTCTCTGCTGCATAGACCTCATTGCAACATACTCATAGTAGTAACTATAATTGTCAATCACAACCAGAATTGACTCTCATGACAGAAACAGACCTAAAAATTCTATGGCTACATCTTCCCATGGTCCAGCTGGTAACGATGTTCTACGTATTGGTTCAGGTGAGTTGGGTCGGCTAATAACTTGATATCCATGATAGGATTTGTCAATTTTTTCCGCATCCTTCTCCATTCCAGGTCACCAAACCTCAGTTCTCAGGTTCTGTTTCATACCGACCATTCCTAAATGAGCCAATGTTACCATTCTATTCCTTAGTTGCCTTGGCACTACAAGTCTGTGGCCTCTGAGCACACATTTCCCTATTGTGCACAGTTTGTCTCTCACAACAACATCGGACTGTGTATACACTTCTCCCTCTCTCCTGTCTGGATCCTCAGCCTGTTGTCTTCTAGTTCTGGATCTCTGTCTGACTCTCTCACGATCTCCCTAGTTGTCATTGCACTGGGTGTTGAGTGTACTGCTACAAATCACACAAACAATTCTGTTTCCTTCTCTAATGTTGAACCTTCTATCTTGTCCACTTTCTTGTCTTGATAGCAAATCTGCACTGTTTATTTTCCCATAATGTGACTAACCTTGTACTTGTACTGCCGCAGTCTAAGTACCCATCTCTCCATCCTAGCACATGGTTTTGACCTCGGAGAGTATATTGTTTATGGTCTGTCAGCAATTCTAGTTCAATGCCAAATAAGTAGGCATGAAATCTTTCACATGCCCCGACCAGTCCCAAGGCCTCTTTCTTTCTTTGAGAATATCGCCTCTCCACATCCATCAAAGATCAGCTTGCATAAGCGATGACCCTTGGTCTTCTAGCATTCCTGCACTAGGACTTCTCCTAGTCCCATTGGACCAGCATCCAAAATGACCTTTGTTGGTGCTTGTGGATCATGATATCCACATGTTATCATGAGTGTGAACACTCGTCAAGCTTTCCTTCAGTGCTCTGAATGCATCCTTCTGCTCTTGGCCAAACACAAATTGTTCATTTTTCCTCATTAATCTCCTCAATGGATCAGCCATTGTAGCAAAGTTTGATATGAATTTTTCACAATAGTTTACAGGACCAAGAAACTCTTCACCTCACTGGCATTTTGTAGTTCTCTTGCCTCTGCCAGTAACTTAACTATCTCTCTTGTTGGATTAATGTCTTGGCTTGTCAACTTGTGATCCATAAATACCAGCTCTGACACTCCAAATAGGCATTTTTCTGCATTCGTTAGATCAGTTGCTTGCAACCTTGCCCACAGTAGTCTCAACCCTTCACCATGTTCTTCACGAGAGGCACAATGACTAATGATGTCATCTGAAATTTGCTGCTCCTGGGACACCTTGAATTACTTCATGGCTCTCGGGAACTCCAGGTGCTGCGTTTAGGTGAAATAACAACCTTTTGTATTAGTACAGTCAACAGTATGTGACAAGTGTTGTCACCTTCCTAGAATCTGGGTGCAGCTCTAGCTAGTGGTACCGCTACTTTATGCCCAACTTGGAAAACACCTTACTTGTCAACGTCTCCTGGAGTATCTCATCTACAGTTGATATAGGATGGCATTGTCTAACCACTGCCTCATTCACCTGTTTCTTGTTGATGCACAGTCTTCTGGTTCCATTTGGCTTGGGTACTACCAGTACTGGATTCACCCAAGGTGTTGATCCTTCTACTGGTTCAACAATATCTTGATCAATGAGCTCTTGGATCTTGGCTTCAACTTTGCTCTGAAATCCAAAAGGTGTTCTTCGTCTAGGCTGACCTCCCGCTTGATGTTGTCATCAATGATCAGCCTCACCTGACGATCACAAAGCTTTCCTATTCCTTGGAGAACAGGTTTTATCTCCTCCTTCAGTTCAGCATATGACTTCACCAAGTTGACCTTCAATCCAATATGCAACATCCGCCAGGCTTGAGCTGTCTCTCTGCTCATGATTGGTTCCCCTTTCTCGTTGATGATCACAAACTCTGCATCTACCTTTTCATCTCCTACTTGCACTACAGTCTTGAAACATCCCACAGTATCTTGGATGTGTATGGGTACAACTTCTTCACACATTTCTGTGATGCGCACTCGATTCTCTTCTTCTTCAATTCTTTCCACAATGTCCTATCAATCACATTTCTGTCACTTCCAGAATCCACAATGAATTCCAACTTCACCCCACCAATCAGCACTGCAACTTGTCCATGTTTCCCATCATTGACTGCAAACATATATCCCTCACCACATTCACCATCATTCTTGACATCATCCTCTACTCAGCATACATTTATGTCTTGTTCATTCCTCTGTCCTCTGTTTTCCTTTCCAGACTTTCCTCCCTTCTCAGTTTTGCTTCTGCACTTATGAGCAAAATTATCCTTTCCCCCACAATTTCTGCAGGACTTGCCTTTAGCAGGATGCACAAATCCTTCCCAAAATGTCCCAAATTTCCACATTTGAAGCAGTCTTACTTGGGTTACTCCTACTTTGTCTTCTAGAGGATCTAAGCTTGTTCACTTGGCTTGAGTTTGATCCGGGACACCCTGAAGCTGAAGTGCCCTCATCCAATTTCATCAACTGGAATTGAGCTTCCACAGCTTCAAACACTGTCACCACCCACAATGTTTCTGCCAAGGTTAGCACATCTTTTTCAAGCAACTTGCGCTTCAAGTAGTTTGACCGACAACTTTGTACGACTTGATCCCTGTGCTGATTATCAAAATCATTTCTGTAATTACATCCCTTCGATGCAATCTAGTGGCCAATTGCACAACAGTTACCCCATCTGTCTGCTTCATGTGCTGAAAAACCTGTCACTGAAATGATGCATTCGTCTTCACCCACAGCCTTGTCATAATCATCCCATTCTCCTGTGCCATTAAGTGCTTTGAATGTCTCTCTCAGCAATGCCCCAGCTTTGTAGATCAACAAAGCCTTCAATTACACTCACAGCATCAACTTCGCTCCATCGAGAAACAGGCCCCTGCTGTCTGCGTAAGCCTCAAACACCTCCGGCAATGCGACCCATGGCACACTCATTACACTGAGTTTACCGTTTGGATCAAACAGATTTACACTTCCAATCCCAGCAGATTCCAATCCATCAAAATCCTTATTCAACTGCAATAGTTTAGTAACCTAATCCAATATTTTAGATCTTGTTGCCACTGTCGAATCCTCCAGTAATGATACTTAACACATCTGACACTTAACTTGCTTTACAGACTTTATCCAGCCATCTTCACTCTCCAGGTACAGTCCTTCAACATGTGCCATCCGACCTTTAACCCCCAGGTCAGATGACCTTCCAACTAGTACAGAATGTACCTTCTTGTATCTAACATGTGAATACCATATTGTATCTAATATGCAAGTCCACAAAACACTCAGTTATCACCATGACACTCATCTTTCACCCAACCAACTTTTATATTCAAGGATCATCCTCCGCCATTTCCACCAGCTCCAGCATGTAGCCACCTCCAAACACATCTTCCCCTCCCCTCACTTTTCAGCATTACGAACGGATCATTCCCTCCACGACATCCTGGTCCACTCCTCAGTCATTCTCAACACCACCCCACTCTCCTACGGAACCTTTCCATGCAAGCACAGGAGATGAAACATCTGCCATTTTACCTCCTTCCTCTCATCATCCAGGGCCCCAAACTCCCCTTCTAAGTGAAACAGCGATTTACTCATACTTATTTCAATTTAGTATATAATATTCGCTGCTCACAATGTCGTGTCCTCTACATTGAGGAGACTAACCGCATGCTGGGTGACCACTTTGCAGAACAACTCTGTTCAGTTCGCAAGCACGACCCCAAAATGTCACTTGTCATTTGCATTCTCCACCTTGCTTCCACTCTGACCTTTCTGTCCTTGGTCTGCTACAGCATTCCATAGAAGCTCAATGCAACAACACCTCATCTTTTGACTGGGTACTTTACAGCCTTCTAGATTCAACATTGTGTTCAATAATTTTAGATCGTAACCTCTGCCCCAATTTTATGTTATTTTTGCTGGTTCATTGATTCCCCCTCCCCCCTTGTTTCTTTATTAATCCCTTTGCTTTGTGTTCAGATGGCTGCTATACTGCCGTTTACACCTCAGCCAGACACATCTTTTGTTTCTTTACTTGTCTCATTACCACTCCCCTTGGCTTTGTACCATGAAACCTTTTGGCATCTCTCCTGCCCTCCACTATATCACAAACCTTCCCTTTTGTTCTTCTTCCCCCTCCCTGCCCCCTTTCACTTGCTCAAAAATAATTACATTTCTAACTAATGCCAGTTCTGATGAAAGGTCACACAGACCTGAAATGTTAACTTTGTTTTTTTTCTCTCCACAGATGCTGCCTGACCTGCTGATTATCTCCAGCATTTTCTGTTTTCTTTTCATTTGAAACTTTCCTCAAAAACCTTTTGCTAGTCACGCCACATTAAAGGATCTTTTACAATCCATTCGGATGGTTACTTCATCAAAGAAATCGAGGTCAGGTTGGATCTTCCTCTTCTGTATCCATGCCCACTACTGTTTACTAAATTAGTATTGTACAGATAATCCTGAAATTTACTTCTGATAATTACTTCTATTATTTTAAGTAGAAATTGAAGTAAAACTAAGGGTTTTTAATTGCCTGTATCTGTTACTTTCTTTGTAACCAGGCACCATTTTAGCTTGTTTGCAATCAAGTTTCTGCCTTCATAGTGGTTGTCAGTGCCTCACCAATATTGTCCCAACTCTCTCTGAATTCCGTGGAAAAAATCTCATCAGAATTTTAGAATTTATTTCTTATGAACCCTTTCAGTTTGTACAGGTTTTCTATGTAATTTATTTAAAAAGTCATTGATTTTACCTGGGATAACTATAGTTGTGGAGGGCATGTTGCTCATTTGTGAAGACTTAGTGGAAGTAATCTTTCAAAATATTTACTATTTTATGCATATCCTCAATGTCGAGCCTCTTTCCTGACTGACTTCATTTTTTGGTGATACTGAATTTTTTTTACAGCTGCCATTTTTTATCTCATTCTCCCTTTGACTCTCATCACTTTTTTCACATTTATCTTTGTTTTCTTGCATTCCTCCCAATGAACCCTTTCCCTTTCTCTAAATCAAGGTCTACTGAGGTATTTTTTTCCTCTTTACCTTGCTTTAAATCTTTTTGTTATCCCAGTTATGATCACGTTTGTTTAATCTCAGATTGTTGAATTTCAATATGCATTTATCCTGCACATTCAGCTTTATAGCTTTAATATGGTATTTTTAATGAAAATGGTGAGCTTCTCTTCACCTAGCAGACTTTCAATGATTTTTCTTCTTGCTGTTCGCAGTATGAACTACATGAATGTCACTAAATAAATACAACTGTAGAGTTTGGAAAACAACGGTTTATTTATCTTTCTTTCTGTCTGTCACACTGTTCCCCATCTCAATTAGTTTCTTCCTTGTTCCTTTTTGAGCCCCAATCTTATGTTGTGTGTACCTGTCCGTTTCCTATAACGTTAACCAATGTTAATCATGAAAACTGAAACAGTACTGTACCAGTATCAAAAGACACAATACACATGGACTTCCAATACGTTCTTTGCTTTGCTCCTCTCATGGGTGCACAGACAACAGCAGCATGCTTCACTTATTGCTGTATGACTGTGGCATTTTCAAATCAGCACATTATTGTCCTCCTCATTTCCCATTTATTTCCTCTTGTCTCTGATATCAATTAGTTGCCAAACAACAGAACATAACAGAAATCCTACTTTTATAGGTAATTGTGATCGCCCAGGAAGTCTTTGAACTGCTATTATTAAATTCAAAGATGCAGGGGACTGAATTGGGCTCTGCAGCACCCATTTGCAGGCACTACACAGCAACTTAATGTTCAAAATGTTGTCCAAAGTGCTTGAGTACGCAGGATGCCATTTTGAATAGGTTAGTGCATTGCAGACGTAATGTCCACTGGCAGCATACAGAACAGGCAGATCATGATGCAAATCAGTGTGCAATCCAGTGCCACCATTTTTGAACTTCACACTCCAGTCAAAGCCCAGTCTTAACCATTGACGCTGAACGTCAAATTAAATTGATTGGAGGACATCACCAGTATTATTTAAAGGGATCATCAACTACTTGCAGGCTGATTGCTAGATTATTTCATTTGGCAGCTTGTTAAATTCTCTGTTTGTGGAGCTTCCTTACAGTTGGCTAAAGTTTGAATACTCTAAAGTCTGGCTACTGCTATTTGGTTCATTTAAAACCTTGTGCAGAATCGAATTGGTTTCCAACATGGATGGCCTGGTAGACCTTGCTCTAGGAAATGTGCAAAAGTGGGAAAATGAAGCTAGGCAGCACAAAGCATGCCAAGCTGCTAAAAGAGGGAGGAGGAGAAGGGGAGGAAGGACTCTCAGGAAGCCATATCTGCTGAGGGTGTTTAGGGAGCAATTCTCTTACTTCAACATCAGCAAGGACTTCTTTGTATCACAGAAGAGCTTGTGACTAAAATCTGCTAAGAGCTGCAGCCACAACTGCATCCTCAGAGCAGGAAAATATTCCCTGTGATTGTTAAGGTGACCATTGTTCTATTTCAGAAAGCCAATTGCTGAAGGATAGAACTGGAGCCAATCTTTAAACACTTTTACAAACATTTATTGCACATTACAAGCATGCATCACCTAACCCAACAACCACAGTTTCAGACTGTGTCTATTTATAGGGGCACAAGTGAATCCCGAGATAATGCCCAGCATCTATATACAATTAGTGGCAATTAATATACAATTAACAAATTCCCTTCTCTACCTGTAAATAACAATTAGGGTTTATATGTACAACCAAAATTTCATATGAAATTAAATCAAAAACCTCCATTTTCTGTTCAAAGTACTATATTGTGAGATGGCCTTCCTCTAGGATCCCTATCAATTTCTTCATACATGCATTTTGTTTTGTTAAACAATCAGACAGTGAATGAATTGCATCTATTCATTTAATTTTAGAGATTTTCTTTCTCTCCAATATTTGTTTCAAGCCTGCAAGATCAATCAGTAACCTTTTCTCACTCATACTTTTCATAGAGTGTATAATATCACACAAGGAATGATTATTTATGTAACTTTCAACAAGTATGCTATCTTCAGTATGCCCATTGTACAGAGTCTCACATACAATATTTGACAGATAGAATCCCATATCCACTGCCTTCGCAAGAACCAGTGTTTCAGCAGCCGAAGAACTTTTAATAACTTTTTTATTTTCTGAGCTTCCCAAGACAAAATGCAGCATTTCCCATTTTCACCCATAAGAAACCAGCTGCACCAGAACACCCATCAGGAAGGTTAGCATGTGAAGCATCGCCAAAACGACTAGCTTCATGTTCTTTGGATCACCTAAGGAAGGCAACTAAAGGACACATTTCTCCAGATTTAATTTTTTTAATGTTTTATTTACCCTTCAAACGTTTTTGACTTTTGGGCGTTTCATGTAGTACTTAGCTCCAACACATCAAAACTAGCTTCTGGTTCATTGAGTACCCGGCCAGTTCAGCTGACAAATCAAGCTTCATAATTGCTCTGTCTCTTCTTTGGATATAACATCATCTTTCTGTAAGATTCTAGTATGGGATGGGATGGGAGTATCACTCTCTAAACAGGGTTGTTGATTTAAAGTTATTACAGACCTACTCTGCTTACTATCTAAACTAATATATTTAAAAGCCCCGCAATCTTGATTCCCAATTTTAAATTCTACTCTAATCTGATAACAGCACATTTCTCAAATTCTGCAGAACAAACCCATAAGAAATGATCAACATGCATCATGAAGATTCCTGAAAGTTTTCCTTTAAGATATCAATAAAACATTGCAGGATCAGCTTTTAGTTGAACACAACCTATTTTCAGCAAAACAGGTCTCACCAAAAAAATGCCACACCCTGGAAGCATCATTCAGGCCACAGATGCATTTGTTTAATTCCCATAGTTTTCCCTCTATATCTGCTACCTCTTTGGGCAGTTTTAAAAACACTTCTCTCTGAAAAGCATAACCCTGCAGAAACATGGCTTTTATATCATCTTCTCTGCACTCACATGGCCAAAAGAGATGATAAGATTATTTTTCCAGCTGTGGGAGAGTCCACTCTAACAATTTTATCACTCAGTTGCTCTTCAAATGCCCTAGCAACTAGCCTTGCTTTAGCCTTGTAAGTCCCATCTGCAAGAATTTTTTCAGTACAAATCCACCGATGTGACAAAGTTAGTTGCCCCATATCTGATACTTCAGAATAAACTTCAAACTCTCTCCAACTATCTAATTCCCTTTGTTTTGCCTCTCTTGTTAGTTTATCCTCAAGTTTATTGGCAGCCATTGAAACTTCATGATCATGAGGACTTCTGCTTCTAGTTCTGTTCCAAGATTGTTCTGTGGCCTTTATTTTATTATGAGATCTATTCAGAATTCAGCTTCTACTTTCACTTTATATCTGTCAGGACTATTACTGTAAGATCACCCTTTTGCAATAGTGGAGGATCTTTCTCCAGTGCAAGATCATTCTCTGACGCAAGAGTCACTTCCAGACCCATTATCTGAACTTGCACTGCACTTTCTTACTCTCCGTTCTTTCACCCCATTTTGCCAGTCTATGGACCTTGCTTTTTGGCCATCATCCTGAACGTTTAACCAATATTTAAACTTGCCAGTAGTTTTTCCTACGGTTCCACAATTGTCACATCCCTCCACTTACTAGACCCCTCTGGAATATACGTCACCTGTATACCCTTCTTGGGCAATTGCCTGTGGATATGATAGCTCTGTCCTGTGCATCATGATCACTCACATTACCACTATACCAACCTTTGATCCACCTTATTGTATTGCTCACCTGCTCAGAGTCTGAGATTTTGTAACTAATACCAATTAATAGTGAGGAATGAACCTTAACAGTTTGACTGCCATATTTAATAAATACTGTTGACCTATTACCTTACTAGAGCCTTTCCATTCCCTATTGTTATGACCAGGTGAGAAAGGGGTCTCGGGTTCCCTCTCATCCTTCACCTGGTCTTACCGTAACAGGGTTTAATTTTAAACACACCATGTTTTTAGCTCTTCCTTGGTGAATCTTTGTTCGCTGCTTTCCAGTTGTAAGGCAAATAAACCAGCCAAACAGGATCTCTTATGTTTAAAGAAGAAAAGTTGAAATTTATTAAACTTAAACTCTACTTCGGTTAATGCCTACGGATGCACGATGCACCCACACTAGCAGGCATAGGCAATAAACACACATGCAGATAGAGACAGAAAAGAGCAGAAGAAATTAAGTGGAAAAGTTTGAGCAATTTCTGAAGATGGTTTTTGGTTACTGTTCTTCGCGCTCGCTGTCGAGTCCTTGATTGTAGGTAGATCTTCCTATTCATTGGGGCCCAGTATTCTTCTTAAACCTTGCTCGATGTAGGAGGCTTTTCTGTCTTGAGGTTGATGTCTTCAGTGGATTTGGACTTCTGTGAAAAAGAGATAGGAGCAGACAGGAGAGAACTTCTCAGTCCAGGAGCAAACAGTCTCTCTCTCTGTCAAGCTGTTTGTACAATTCAAAAAACTCAGGTTGCCCATTAGGTTTGTCATGTGACTAGCTGGTTTGACCACGTCTGTTTGTGGATTCAGCCATCTTAGCAGTTATCCTGGAATGTGAGCTTCCTCACCTTCAATGTCTGGTGATCAAAGTCCATTGTGGGTTTAATGTGTCAGCGAATGGTTCTTTGTCTCCACAATCACTGTCTGTTCGTATGTAAATGTTTTTTTCCAGCCATGGCTGATCTGTTTAACAAGTCATTTCCTCGCTGCAGCAACAGTTTAAAATCAATGTTTATGTGACAAAATTACTCTGCCTAATTCTTGGCAGGTGGGGGCCTAACATGACACTATGGTAAGATGGATGTGGTTGTTGGAGGCCATTCATTTCAGCCCCAGGAGTTCTTCAGGGTAGTGTCCGGGGCCCATCTTCAGCTGCTTCTGTTTCAATGACCTTCCCTTCAACAGAAGGTCAGAAGTGGGGATGTTTGCTGATGTTTGCACAGTGTTCAGTACAATTTTTCAACTCCTCAGATACTGAAGCAGTCCATGCCTGCATGCAGGAAGACCTGGACAACATTCAGACTTGGGCTGATATGTGGCATGAATGTTACTTGCCACTTAAGTGCCAGGCAATGATGATCTCTAACATCATCTAACCATCTCCCCTTGACATTCATATTATTGAGCCCCCCACCATCAACATCCTGGAGCCCACCATCAACATCCTGGAGCCTACCATTGACCAGAAACTGAACTGGACTATTGTGTTTACAAGAGTCGGTCAGAAGTTAGGAATTCTGTGATGATTAACTTAACTCCTTCCTCCCCAAAATCTGTCCACTAACTACAAGGCACAAGACATGACTGTGATGGAATACTCTCCACTTGCCTGGATGAGTGAAACTCCAACAACCCTCAATAAGCTCGAAACCATCCAAGGCAAAGCAGCCCACTTGATCAGCACCCTGTCCACCACCTTAAATTTTCACTCCCTCCACCATGGTGCACAGTAGCAGCAGTGTGTACCATCTACACGATGCACTGTTGCAATTTGCTAAGGCTTCTTCGACAGCACCTTCCAAACCCACGAACTCCACTACCTAGAAAAAAAAGGGCTTGAAACTATATTGCTGCTCCTTCACTGCTGCTGGGTCAAAATCCGGGAACTCCCTCCCTAACAGCACTGTGGTGTATCAATGCCACATGGACTGCAGTGGTTCAAGAAGGCAGTTCACCACCACCTTCTCAAGGGGAATTAGGAATGGGCAATAAATGCCAGTGATGCTCATTCTCTTTTATACTACACCAAATCTCCTTAATTAAATTCTGTCTCTGATGGTTTTATACAGTGCTACAGTACTCTCCGAATTTTTTCTGAGACGTCAGCCTTGATGAAAGCCCATCCCCCTGCATGTAAAGCATTCAAATGTGCAGAAAAATATTAAGTTAATGTATTATCTTCTAGAGCAGGAGTACTATCGTACAGCACAGAAAGCAATTTGGATTTTGCCCATTTACAAATTGATCGGACGATACCCTTCAACTACCTGGAGTGAATCCTTTGCATGACCTCAAACCAGGGCATCATCAACTTGCAGTGTGGTTGATCAGCTAAAACTTTGTGCAGCATTTCATCAATCAGGGCATGATTACTTTTAGCGTCCATTGCTGATAGGACTTTCAGCTGAATATTCATGACAATGATGTTCATGTTTTTCAGATATGCCTTGGTACTCAACTTTGGCAAATTCCCCTCCATTATCAGACAGAAACTTCACTGGTGCCCCAATTCCAGTCACTATATATTTCTCCATGATTTTGTCTATAATGACCCTTTTGTCCTTACTATGTATTGTTGTAGAAAGACTAACTCTGTTCACCAGGTCCATGAAATGTAGAATGAAAATATTTCTGTCTTTGTCCCATAGCTTTAGATCCATGGCAACTACCTTGTTTGCATCATGTGCCAATGGAAGGCTTACAATAGGAAGTTGTGGCATTCTCCAATACTTCTGACAGATTTCACACTTCTCACAAATCTCTTCTGTTAGCCTTGTATAAGCTTCATCAACCACACATGCATCTTTTACCTGGATGAGCACTTGGCACGTCATAACATTCAAGGCTATGGGCCAAGTGCTCGCAAATGGGATTAGGTAGACAGGTCAGGTGTCTTTAATGTATTGGTGCAGACTCGATGGATTGAAGGCCTCTTCTGCACTGTATTATTCTGTGATTCTGTGATTGAGGGATAAATATTGACCAGGGCACTGGGGATAGCTCCACTGCTCTTTTTGAGAATAGTGCCATAGATCTTTTCCATCCACCCAATCAAGCAGATGGAGCCTTGGTTTAACATCTCAGTCAAAAGATAGCACCTCCGACAGTGCAACGCACCCTTAGTACTTAGTCTTGGGTTTGTGCTCAACCCCAGGAATGGGACTTGAACCCAGAACTTTAGACACTTTTATCAACCATTATTTTCAGAGAGCCAAATTCCAAACGTGCACCTTCTAACCCAACAACCACAGTTTTTGTCTGTTCCCATTTATAGGAGCACAACCTGATTGGAGATACCAGCAGTAGCAGTGGAGAATAAAAGAGAGACTGAATGCAGGGCAACAACGTGGACCTAATCAAAGAGACCAGCAGCAGTGGCAGAGGATAAAAGAGAGAGTGCAGGTGAACAGTGTGGATCTGATCAGAGACACCAGTAGCCGCGGTGGAGAGTAAAGGAGAGAGAGCGTGTGGAGGAACAGCATGGACTTGCTTGATGTATTTCCAAAATAAGCAAGGAGTGACATCAAAGGACAGCAGGTCAGTGATTTTTTAAATTTGTTTGTGGGATATGGGCATCTCTGGTTAGGCCAGCATTTGTTGCCCATCCCTAATTGCCCTTGAGAAGGTGTGTTGAGCTGCATTCTTGAACTGCTGCAGTCTTGAGGTGTAGGTACACCCACTGTGCTATTAGGAAGGGAATTTTTGATGAGTATTAAGATTTTTCTTAAACAAGGTTAGTGGTTTAAATTAGGATCAGGAAACTGTAAAGTGCTGTATTAAATTTATAGTTTGACTAGATAAACTAAAAATTAAATTTCAATCGGGGTAAGTATAACAATAAGGGAATTAGTATTAAGAGCATTAGCACAGAACAGGTCTGGAGGCAGTAATTAAAATTAATAATTTGTACATGGCATTAACTAGATTCTAAAAGAGTGAATAGAGTTTTTTTTCTTCGATCATGGATGGGCAGCTGAGACCTATTGCTTGCAAGTCCTGCGCCATGTGAGATCTTTAGGATACCTCATGTGTCTTGGAGGAACCAATTGTACAGGAAGTGTCTCCAGCTGCTTGTTCCCGAGCTCAGGATTTCTAAGCTTGAGGGACAGTTGGAGTCACCATGGATCATTAAAGAGAATGAGAGTTTCCTGGATCTTACATTACAGAAGGTGGTCAGCCCATTGGCAGTGAGAGTTCAGGATAGTAGATGGGTGGTTATCCTGAAGAATAGGAAGAGGCAGGAAGTTCAGGAGTCTTCAGGGTGTGTGCCACTCTCAATTTGATACTCAGCATTGGAGACCACTGGGAGTGATGGCACCTTGAAGGAGTGCAGTCCAGACCAAGGCACCAATGGGCAAGGGACTACACAGGAGGAAACAACAAAGAGTAGAAATGCAGCCGTTAAAGAAGATTCCATAGTTAGGGGGACAGACAGGCATTTTTGAAAACATCATCATGAATCCTGTCTGGTGTACTGCCTCCCTGGTGCCAGGATAGTGGACAGCATGGAGAGGGTACAGAATATTCTGCAAGGGGAACGGAGTGAAACAGAAGTTGAGGTACATGTCAGTACCAACGACACAGGGAGAGCAGGTATTAAAGTTCTATGGTCAGATTTTCAGGAGCTCAGCAAGAAATTAAAAACTAGAACTTCTAACATAATAATCTCTGGATTACTCCCACTGCAACACATTAGAAATAGGAACATATGCAGCATTAATGTGTGGCTTGAGGCATGATGCAGGAGGGAGGGTTTCAGATTCTTGGGCTATTGCGAGGGACTAGTTCTGGGGTGGGAGGCACCAATTCAAACGGGACAGGTTGCACCTCAAGAGGACAGAGACCAATGTGTTCCTGGGGGAGGTTCACTAATTTGGTTGGTGAGGCTTTAAACTAAATTGGCAAGGGGATGTGCAGTAGCATATGGAAGGAGAAAAGAGGAATAAGGTGCATAAAGGAATGAGAGTGTTGCATAGCACTAGGGAAAGAAATAGGACCATATTGGGTAGGAGCCTGCGAAGAAGGACTATGAGGAATACAAGAAAGGTTTATAATGCATGCATGTAAACACACAAAGTGTGTTGAGTAATGTTGGTGAGCTACAAGCACAAATATTCGTGTGGGTATATGATGTACTGCCAATGACAGAAACGTGGGTTAAAAATGGTGAGGACTGTATGCTTAATATTCAAGGATACAATGTGTTCAGAAAAGATAGAGAGGGAAAAAAGGGAGGTGGAGTGGAAATACTGATTTGGAAGACATTGTAGTTTTGGAAAATGAGGGTGTCCTTGAGGAAGCAAAGACAGAATCCATTTGGTTCGAGTTGAGGAGCAAAAAGGGTATGCTCACGCTACTGTGGGTATTCTATTGTCTCCAAATAGTAAAAGAGAGATAGAGGATCAAATCTGCAGAGAAAACATGGCAATGTGCAACAACTATAGGGCAATGATATTTATCTAATTATTGATTAGGATAACATTAGAGTAAAGGGTAATGTTATGAAAATTTTTGTTTTGTTAAAAATAAGTTTTCAAAAGAAATTTATAGTTAAGCTAAATAAATGTTGGACCAGGTTTTCTTTTAAAAGAAAGCCATCAAGAGGACTGAGGGAGCCTAATTGGCAATTGTTGTTATTTGTCACATGGCTCGGGTTAGGCTTAGAGCAGAAGCCCTGGTAACAGGGGCAGAAAATTGACAAGCACACCTTTGATAGGACAAGCCCAGTAGCAGGCAGAGCACACCTGGCCTGGGCAAGAAAAAACTCACCAAGATTTCTGGTTGCTAGTCAGTGCTTGTGTGTTTTACCTTTTGGAAGGAGATAAAGTCAAGTCTCAAGAAAGAACAGAAGACTACAACCCAGCTCACTTTCCATATTTCCCTAAAAGTTTTTGTGAAGTTCACTATGTCAATTTGTCTTGTTTTCTTCATTTCAAGATGGCATGCTAAAAATAATTCTCAACCCCGTCTGAAGAGAACTGTTCTGTGGAAGTTTCTAGTGACTTGACTACATGAGCTCAGAAGTTTGACTGTATGCCAGTTTGGAACAACATATCTCATCTGTTGTTTACTTCAAAAAAAATGAGCAAGTAATCTACCCAAGCTCTTCTTGTCTGTAACAGCTCTGATCTAAAAAATCCTTTTGTACTTTTTTGGTTAACCGGTCTATGTGTGTGTGTGTGTGGTGTGTTGTGTGTGTGTGAAGGGACTAAGATAAAAAAGGACTTTAAAATTTGGTTAAGCTGTAAAGGGGACTTTTAAAAATTGAATGTTGGAACGTTAAAAATTTGGACTCTCTGATATTGTTTTACTTCATTACTGACCTGTTTTAGAATAAATTGTTAAATTTGTTGTTCATTAAAGAAACCTGGTTAGTGTGTTCTATTCTGTGGAAAATAGTGTATCTGATTGACTGTAAGTGGAAACATTTTTTTTTTAAATGTTGTGACCTGTGGAGAAGTGGGACTGAATTAACAGTGCACTCCTCCTACCTCGGGTGTAACAGTAAGGAGAGCGAGGAATTTCTGAAATGTGTTGAGGAGATCTTCCTTGATCAGTATGTTCTCGGTTCAACCAGGAAGGAGGCATTGCTGGATCTGGTGCTGGGGAATGAGGTGGACCAAGTGTCTGTGAGGGAACATTTGTTTAAGAGTGATCAATGTACCATAAGGTTTAGATTAGTAATGGAGAAAAGCAAGGAACAATTTAAAATAAAACTTCGAAATTGGAAGAAGGTTAACTTCAGTGGGATGAAAAGGGATCTAGCCAGGGTGAAATGGAACCAACGATTGGCAGGAAAAACTATAATGGAACAATGAGTGATATTTAAGAAAGAAATGTAAAGGCTATGCACATTCCAACAAGGGCTCAAGGTAAGGGAACCAAAGCCAGGGCTCCTTTGATGACGAGTGAGATAGTGTATGATGAAACAAAAAAAAAAGTGTATGATGCATGTCAGGTGAATTCTTCAAGCAAGAAGCAAGCCAAATACTATAAGTTGAGAGGGGAAGTGAAGAGAAAATGAGACTGACAAAGAGAATATGAGAAGAGAATGGTAGTTACCATAAAAGGGAACCCAAAAATTTTCTACCAGCCTGTAAATAGTAAGCAGGTAGTAGGAGGTTTTTTTTTTACATTAGAACATTAGAACATTACAGCGCAGTACAGGCCCTTCGGCCCTCGATGTTGCGCCGACCATCTGACCTACACTATTCCATTTTCATCCATATGTCTATCCAATGACCACTTAAATGCCCTTAAAGTTGGCGAGTCTACTACTGTTGCAGGCAGGGCGTTCCACGCCCCTACTACTCTCTGAGTAAAGAAACTACCTCTGACATCTGTCCTATATCTTTCACCCCTCAACTTAAAGCTATGTCCCCTTGTGTTTGCCATCATCATCCGAGGAAAAAGACTCTCACTATCCACCCTATCTAACCCTCTGATTATCTTGTATGTCTCTATTAAGTCACCTCTCCTCCTCCTTCTCTCTAACGAAAACAACCCCAAGTCCCTCAGCCTTTCCTCGTAAGACCTTCCTTCCATACCAGGCAACATCCTAGTAAATCTCCTCTGCACCCTTTCCAAAGCTTCCACATCCTTCCTATAATGCGGTGACCAGAACTGCACGCAATACTCAAGGTGCGGCCTCACCAGAGTTTTGTACAGCTGCATCATGACCTCGTGGCTCTGAAACTCAATCCCCCTACTAATAAAAGCTAACACACCATATGCCTTCTTAACAGCCCTATTAACCTGGGTAGCAACTTTCAGGGATTTATGTACCTGGACACCAAGATCTCTCTGCTCATCTACACTACCAAGAATCTTCCCATTAGCCCAGTACTCTGCATTGCTGTTACTCCTTCCAAAGTGAATCACCTCACACTTCTCCGCATTAAACTCCATTTGCCATCTCTCAGCCCAGCTCTGCAGCCTATCTATGTCCCTCTGTACCCTACAACACCCTTCGACACTATCCACAACTCCACCGACCTTCGTGTCATCCGCAAATTTACTAACCCACCCTTCTACACCCTCATCCAGGTCATTTATAAAAATGACAAACAGCAGTGGCCCCAAAACAGAACCTTGCGGTACACCACTAGTAACTAAACTCCAGGATGAACATTTGCCATCAACCACCACCCTCTGTCTTCTTTCAGCTAGCCAATTTCTGATCCAAAGCTCTAAATCACCTTCAACCCCATACTTCCGTATTTTCTGCAATAGCCTACCGTGGGGAACCTTATCAAACGCCTTACTGAAATCCATATACACCACATCCACGGCTTTACCCTCATCCACCTGTTTGGTCACCTTCTCGAAAAACTCAATAAGGTTTGTGAGGCACGACCTACCTTTCACAAAACCGTGCTGACTATCGCAAATGAACTTATTCTTTTCAAGATGATTATAAATCCTATCTCTTATAACCTTTTCCAACATTTTACCCACAACCGAAGTAAGGCTCACAGGTCTATAATTACCAGGGCTGTCTCTACTCCCCTTCTTGAACAAGGGGACAACATTTGCTATCCTCCAGTCCTCCGGCACTACTCCTGTCGACAATGACGACATAAAGATCAACAACAACGGCTCTGCAATCTCCTCCCTGGCTTCCCAGAGAATCCTAGGATAAATCCCATCTGGCCCAGGGGACTTATCTATTTTCACTCTTTCCAAAATTGCTAACACCTCCTCCTTGTGAATCTCAATCCCATCTAGCCTAGTAGGCTGTATCTCAGTAATCTCCTCGGCAACATTTTCTTTCTCTACTGTAAATACTGACGAAAAATATTCATTTAACGCTTCCTCTATCTCCTCTGATTCCGCACACAACTTCCCACGACTATCCTTGATTGGCCCTGTTCTAACTCTTATCATTCTTTTATTCCTGATATACCTATAGAAAGGCTTAGGGTTTTCTTTGATCCTATCCGCCAATGACTTCTCGTGTCCTCTCCTTGCTCTTCTTAGCCCTCCCTTTAGATCCTTCCTGGCTAGCTTGTAACTCTCAAGCGCCCTAACTGAGCCTTCACGTCTCATCCTAACATAAGCCGCCCTCTTCCTCTTGACAAGCGCTTCAACTTCTTGAGTAAACCACGGCTCCCTCGCTCGACAACTTCCTCCCTGCCTGACAGGTACCTACTTATCAAGGACACGCATTAGCTGCTCCTTGAATAAGCTCCACATTTCGTTTGTGCCCATCCCCTGCAGTTTCCTTCCCCATCCTACACATCCTAAATCTTGCCTAATCGCGTCATAATTTCCTTTCCCCCAGCTATAATTCTTGCCCTGCGGTACATACCTGTCCCTGCCCATCGCTAAGGTAAACCTAACCGAATTGTGATCACTATCGCCAAAGTGCTCACCTACATCTAAATCGAACACCTGGCCGGGTTCATTACCCAACCAAAGGTTGGTGTGGCCTATTAGGGATAGAGGGTGTGATATATGCTTAGAGGCGCAGGACAAGGCTCGAATACTTAAAAATACATTGTATCGGAGTTTACTGAGGAAGAGGATGTGGAAAAATATCGGTAGATGGGAAGATGGTAGATATAATGGATGGGGTGATATAGGAAAGATTGACTGGAAAGGTTGACTATGCTTAGAGTGGATAAGTCGCCTAGTCCAGATGGCATGCATTCCAGGTGCAAAAGGAAGTGCGAGTGGAAACATCAAAAGTGCTTTCAATCTTCCTTGATACGGAGGAGGTGTCAGAGGATTGGAGAGTGGCAAATGTGAGACCCTTATTCAAGCAAGGGTGTAAGGATGTGTCTAGTAACTACAGGCTAGTCAGGTTAACATCAGTGGTGGGTAAGGTTTTAGAAACAATAGTCAGGGAAAAAAATCAAGGTGCACCTGGACAGGTTTGAGTTAATTAATGAGAGCCAGCATGGATGTGTAAAATAAAAACAAGAAATGCTGGAAATACTAAGCAGGTCTGGCAGCATCTGTGGAGAGAGAAGCAGAGTTAACATTTCAGGTCAGTGACCCTTCATCAGAACTGACAAATATTAGAAATGTAAAATGTTTAAAACAAGTAAAGTGGGGGTGGGGTAAGAGATAACAAAAGAGAAGGTGTTGATAGGACAAGGTCACAGAGAATAATTGACCAGAAGGTCATGGAGCAAAGGCAAACGGTATGTTAATGGTGTGGTGAAAGACAAAGCGTTAGTACAGAGAGGGTGTTAATTGACTGTAAAATGAACAGCCCTGGCTCCAAGCACAATAAAAAAAACAGGGGGTAGGCACAGTAGAAAGAAACTAAACAAACTAAAATAAAATAAACAAATAAAAAAGAAAAAATAACTAAAAATAAAAGGGGGACCCGTCATGCTCTGAAATTATTGAACTCAACGTTCAGTCCGGCAGGCTGTAGTGTGCCTAATCGGAAAATGAGATGCTGTTCCTCGAGCTTGCATTGATGTTCAGTGGAACACTGCAGCAATCCCAGGACAGAGATGTGAGCATGAGAGCGGGGGGAGTGTTGAAAAGGCGATCAACTGGAAGATCGGGGTCATGCTTACGTACTGAGCGGAGGTGTTCTGCAAAGTGGTCACCCAATCTGCGTTTGGTCTCCCCAATGTAGAGGAGATCACATTGTGAGCAGCAAATACAGTATACTAAATTGAAAGAAGTACAAGTGAATCACTGCGTCACCTGAAAGGAGTGATTGGGGCCTTGGATAGTGAGGAAAGAGGAGGTAAATGGGCAGGTATTGCACCTCCTGCCATTGCAGGGGAAGGTGCCGTGGGAAGGGGACGAGTTGGTGGGGGTAATGGAGGAGTGGATGAGGGTGTCGCGGTGGGAATGATCCCTTCGGAATGCTAACAGGAGAAGGGAGGGAAAGATGCGTTTGGTAGTGGCATCACGCTGGAGGTGGCGGAAATGGCGGAGGATGATCCTTTGGATATGAAGGCTGGTGGGGTGGAAAGTGAGGACAAGAGGAACCCTGTCGAGGTTCTGGGAGGGAGGGGAAGGGGTGAGGGTAGAGGTGCGGGAAATGGGCCGGACACGGTTGAGGGCCCTGTCAACCACAGTGGGGGGGAATCTTTAACTTATAATACATGCCTTCAAGGGTGCCTCCATGCTGAGTCATCCTTGCGGTCCCCGACCTTCCTTGGTATCCCCACATCTCCCTGTGGAACTGCCGAGGCTCCAAAGCTGCTGGCCCTCTGATTGCTAGATAGCATCGAGAGCGCACCTGCCATCCTTAATAGGACAACAAGCATAGAAATGGCCAAAAGATGCCCAAGTGCAGTGTCCAAAAGCATTGGTGCCACTTTGCCCATTGCCAGCCACTGTTGTTTTTTTAAAATTCATTCATGGGATGTGGACATTGCTAGTGAGGCCAGCATTTATTGCCCATCCCTAATTGCCCTTGAGAAGGTGGTGGTGAGCTGCCTTCTTGAATCGCTGCAGTCCATTTGGGGTAGGTAAAGCCACAGTGCTGTTAGGAAGGGAGTTCCAGGATTTTGAAACAGCGACAGTGAAGGAACGGTGATATAGTTCTAAGTCAGGATGGTGTGTGACTTGGAGGGCAACTTGCAGGTGGTGGTGTTCCCATGCATTTGCTGCCCTTGTCCTTCAAGGTGGTAGAGGTCACGGGTTTGGAAGGTGCTGTCTAAGGAGCCTTGGGGCATTGCTGCAGTGCATCTTGTAGATGGTACACACTGCTGCCACTGTGCATCGATGGTGAAGGGAGCGAATGTTTGTAGATGGGGTGCGAATCAAGCAGGCTGCTTTGTCCTGGATGCTGTCGAGCTTCTTGAATGTTGTTGGAGCTGCAGCCATCCAGGCAAGTGGAGAGTATTCCATCACACTCCTGACTTGTGCCTTATAGATGGTGGACAGGCTTTGGGGAGTCAGGAGGTGAGTTACTCACCGCAGGATTCCTAGCCTCAGACCTGCTCTTGTAGCTACGGTATTTATATGGCTACTCCAGTTCAGTTTCTGGTCAATGGGAGCCCCCAGGATGTTGACAGTGGGGGATTCAGCGATGGTAATGCCATTGAATGTCAAGGGGAGATGGTTAGATTCTCTCTTGTTGGAGATGGTCATTGCCTGGCACTTGTGTAGCATGAATGTTACTTGCCATTTATCAGCCCAACCCTGGATATTGTCCAAGTCTTGCTGCATTTCTACACGGACAGCTTCAGTGTCTGACGAGTCACGAATGGTGCTGAACATTGTGCAATCATCAGCGCACATCCCCACTTCTGACCTTATGATTGAAGGAAGGTCATTGATGAAGCAACTGAAGAAGGTTGGGCCTCGGACACTACCCTGAGGAACTCCTGCAGTGATGTCCTGGAGCTCAGATGATTGATTTCCAACAACCACAACCATCTTCCTTTGCGCTAGGTATGACTCCAGCCAGCAGAGGGTTTTCCCCCTGATTCCCATTGACCTTAGTTTTGCTTGGGCTCCTTGATGCCATACTTGGTCAAATGCTGCCTTGATGTCAAGTGCAGTCACTCTCACCTCAACTCTTGAGTTCAGCTCTTTTGTCCATGTTTGAACCAAGGCTGTAATGAGGTCAGGAGCTGAGTGGCCCTGGCGGAACCCAAACTGAGTGTCACTGAGCAGGTTATTGTGAAGCAAGTGCCGCTTGATGGCACTATTGATGACACCTTCCATCACTTTACTGATGATTGAGAGTAGGCTGATGGGGCGATAGTTGGTCGGATTGGACTTGTCCTGCTTTTTGTGTCCAGGACATACCTGGGCAATTTTCCACATTGCAGGGTAGATGCCAGTGTTGTAGCTGTACTGGAACAGCTTGGCAAGCGGCGAGGCAAGTTCTGGAATACAGGTCTTCGTACTATTGCCGGAATATTGTCAGGGCCCATAGCCCTTGCAGTATCCAGCGTCTTCAGTCGTTTCTTGATATCACGCGGAGTGAATCGAATTGCCTGAAGACTGGCATCTGTGATGCTGGGGACTTCAGGAGGAGGCCGAGATGGATCATCAACTCGGTACTTCTGGCTGAAGATTGTTGCAAATGCTTCAGCCTTATCTTTTACACTGCTGTGCTGGGCTCCCCCATCATTGAGGATGGGAATATTTGTGGAGCCACCTCTCCAGTTAGTTGTTTAACTGTCCACCACCATTCACGGCTGTATGTGGCAGGACTGCAGAGCTTAGATCTGATCCGTTGTTTATGGGATCGCTTAGCTGTATCGCATGCTGCTTACGCAGTTTGGCAGGCAGATAGTCCTATGTTGTAGCTTCACCAGGTTGACACCACATTTTGAGATATGCCTGGCGCTGCTCCTGGCATGCCCTCCTGCACTCTTCATTGAACCAGGGTTGGTCTCCTGGCATGATGGTAATGGTAGAGTGGGGGATATGCCAGGCCATGAGGTTACAGATTGTGGTTGAGTACAATTCTGCTGCTGCTGATGGCCCACAGCGCCACATGGTTGCCCAGTTTTGCATTGCTAGATCTGTTCAAAATCTATCCCATTTAATAGGGTGGTAGTACCACACAAAACGAAGGAGGGTATCCTCAATGTGAAGGCGGGACTTCGTCTCCCCAAGGACTGTGCGGTCACTCCTACCAATACTGTCATGGACAGATGCATCTGCAGCAGGCAGATTGGTGAGGACGAGGTCAAGTATTTTTCCCTTATTATTGGTTCTCTCACCACCTGCCGCAGACCCAGTATAGCAGATATGTCCTTTAGGACTCGGCCATCTCGGACATTAGCGGTGCTACCGAGGCACTCTTGGTGATGGACATTGAAGTTCCCCACCCAGAGTACCTTCTGTGCCCTTGCCACCCTCAGTGTTTCCTCCAAGTGCTGTTCAACATGGAGGAGTACTGATCCATCAGCTGAGGGAAGGTGGTAGGTGGTAATCAGCAGGAGGTCTCCTTGTCCATGTTTGGCCTGATGCCATGAGACTTCATGCGGTCCAGAGCCGATGTTGAGGACTCCCAGGGCAACTCCCTCCCTACTGTATACCACTGTGCCGCCACCTCTGCTGGGTGTGTCCTGCTGGTGGGACAGGACATACCCAAGGATGGTGATGGCAGTGTCTGGGACATTGTTTGTCAGGTATGATTCCGTGAGTATGACTATGTCAGGCTGTTGCTTGACTGGTCTGTGAGACAGCTCTCCCAACTTTGGCACAAGCCCCCAGATGTTAGTCAGGAAGACTTTGCAAGGTCAACAGGGCTGGGTTTGCCGTTGTTGTTTCCGGTGCCTATGTCGATGCCAGGTGGTCCGTCCGGTTTCATTCCTTTTTATTGACTTTGTAGCGGTTAGATACAACTGAGTGGCTTGCTAGGCCATTTCAGAGGGCATCTAAGAGTCAACCACATTGCTGTGGGTCTGTAGTTACATGTAGGCCAGACCAGGTAAGGACAGCAGATTTCCTTCCCTAAAGGACATTAGTGATCCAGATGGATTTTTACAACAATCGACAATGGTTTCATGGCCATCATTAGACCAGCTTTTTAATTCCAGATTTATTAATTGAATTCAAATTCCACCTTCTGCTGTGGTGGGATTCGAACCCATGTCCCCAGAGCAATACCCTGGGTCTCTGGGTTACTAGTCCAGTGACAATACCAGTACGCCTACGCCACCGCATAGCACACAGTTCCCGATGATCTCAGCTCATCCAGCAGCCACAATACAGCTTCCCTTTAAGAGTTGCAGGCTAGTTTTAAGTAGTGCAAGGAAGTAATTATATTGGATCAACTGATGGTGCTCGAAGCCAGTGAACAATGTGGGTCGCGCTGGCTGCATGCAAAAGTCATTATAATGAGAAAATGGCATGAAACTGGCAGGCTGCCTGCAATCCACTGAAAGGACATGGATTCACTACGCATCATGATCCATTTTCGAGGGCTAACCAATTTAAACCATTTTAACTCTACAACCAGGCTGTGAAGGAGAACATTGATTTCGCTGGTGATTACTGCCTTTGGAAGCAAACAACATTGTCACAGCAATTGACCAGCACCTTAAAATGGAATCAATACTTGGGACGTTAAATAAATATATAAAATAAATAAACATATTTAAATATGTATAAACATAAATATAGAAATAAATATATAAATTAAATGACAGTGCTTATGCATCGGAAACTTTTAATTTCGACACCACTTTTTACGGTGTCTAAGATTAACCTGTATGCAGTCACTCCCATGAATAATTAAAGAACAACCATTGATAGAGTTTATAATTATAGTGAATATGTTAATAAAATGGATTTGATCTTCCCAGTGTCGCTGAGGCTGTTGATTTACTTGCAAAATGGGTCCTAATTTTGAATAATGGATGAACCAAAATTCCAATTAGATCTTTTTGGAGGTAATCAGACAAAGGCTTTAAAGAGGCAGCCTAATTCTATTCATAAAATAGAAATGATGTGAGTCAGAATAAATCAGTTAATCTTTCTTAATCTCTTTTAGAGTCTAGTTACCAAGTATTGTTTGGTTCTTTGTGAAGGTTTTTATTTGGTTTTGTTTCTTAGAGATTTGACAAGTGCTTTGGGTGTCTGAGCATTGAGGCTAATTCTGAATGGGCACCAATTTCGCAGTACATCAATGAACTGAAAAAAGAAGTGTTACAGCATTACGTTTGCAATGGCATTTTAATAGCAATTTGTACATAGTATTGCTTTCAGCGTTGTACATCACTGCAACATTAATTTCCATTATTTCAGGCATTGGCAGATCCATCTGCCTGAAACATAAATCAAATCGAAATCTTAAGTGCACCATTAAGGATTTTAAAAATATCCTCGAAGGGCTTATAGACAATGTGTAGCAAGAAGTGGCAGATTGTTGTTCATGTTATCTTTACAGTTTTATCAGAAAAAGGAAAAAAAAGCAGGCTGGTTACCAGTCAGCTAAATCAAAGAATATTCCTTTTGTTAAAGGTAATTATAATTTGAGGCTGCCTGCTAAAAGCCAATTACATCAAGTGACATCTAACTCCTGCATGCAACTAACAGAGCTCAATAATATGTGGGCAAAGGTCTTACAGATATGTAAAACTTTGTCACTGATATTCTGGTAGTTTTTGCCTTTAAAGAGGACTCTTTATTTCCTCCTCTCTGGAGAAAATGGTTATAATGGGGCACATTCAAAACAATCAATTTTATTTGGCTTAAAATCATGGTGGGTTAAATAGCCAACCCCCAAAAATAGCTTTGAGGATTGTAGCGTGCAATTCGCCTGCATTGGCTCATTGCAGTACAAACAGCATGTTAAATTGGACTGCTTGCTACTCGCACTGTTCATTGACGACAGAAATTACAGGGACTCCAATATCACAAGTGACTAGTGCTACTTAAAGACAGCCTGCACTTCTTAAAAGGGCAGGTGTATTATGGCTGCAAGAAGGAGTGGGAGTTTTTTGAAAACTGGCTCTGTGCTATGAAACTTTGAGGAATGGCTAAGTGTGCAGCAAGGCGTTCTGACAATAAACTAGAGGTCATGGTGGAAGAGGTGTAAAGGAGAGATGCCTAATATCGACAACGGTGCAAGAGAACTTTCAGACATATGCTCAGGAGGAAATGGGATGGTAATGTCAGAGGTCAATGTCAGGAATGTTTTATTACTGCATGTATTTTAGAGGCTAGAGTAGAGGAAGGATCTGCAAGTGTTGAGACACTGGGTACAAGATCGCAGGAGCCAAGGCGAGTGAAAGGACAGTGCAAGTGACAGCACGTCAGAGAGTAAGACTTCACACTAGCTCAAATGCAGAGGAGTCAGCTGAGGACTTTGATGGACTGGGGTACAGAAGAAAGTTTATGCATGCAAATAACCAATGTTTGCTGCACTGAGATGCCTGCCAGAAAATCTGTGCTCAATGTCAAAGAATATGGACCAACTTGGCACAGGCTTTGGGCAGAACTTGGACACAACCATTCCAATATGGAACAGATGGTCATTTCCATTAGCATTGACATAAAATCATCGACCTGCAATGTTCACTCTGATTCTCTCTCCTCAGCTGATGTTTGACCAGCTGAGTATTTCCCCTACTTTCTGTTTTTATTTCAGATTTCCAGCATCAGCAGTATTTTGGTTTGGTTGATGCAGCATCTGATGGCTTGTGAAAAATCCAGCCATAATGAGGGTTATAAGGTTAAAATAATTATTTTCTGATGAATGAGGGATTTAAAAAGTTCATCGCTATAATACTAAAAGCCTCAGTGGAAAAGCTTGCCTCATCTTAGAGCCATAAAGACAGCTTCTAATAAGGAGGATTTACTCCCAAAAGTCATGAACCTCATCACACGGTAAAGTATTGATAACATAGTTTTGCAAACCATCATTAAAGATACCACAGATGGTTTTATACTGATAGCCCTAAACCATAGTCAACTGAAATTTTGACAAAGCTAACCAAACCCAAAAATGGAATTATAGCCTTGAAACACAGTTAAATGACTAATAAGAAATTGACCATCACGAAGCTTGCAGTTTGGCTAATGTAGGAATCAAAGAGGAGGGACCTTACCTAGAAATTAACAGGTATACATCCTTATTTGAGAAATAAAGAAGGACGAACATACTTGCAGTTGAGGTAACATACCCCCACATAAAAAATTAGTTATGCAACTTGAAAATCAGTATAAATATTGGGAGCACACATTAGATTTTTTAGATTTGTTGGACTTGCTTTAACATCGCTCATGGTAATGGTATAACTACTGGAGTAAGGCATTGATAATTCTCCCCTTAACTGGGGCAGAGGTATCTCATTAACTTTGTAGTCTTCTACTCAGGGATTTACGGTAAATGTTACTTTAATAATTGATGGATATTGTTGCAACTGAGGTTGGAGGAATGCACTGTCTTTTTATAGTTCCATGACTCCACTGGACACAACATATGTTTTAATGTTTTACCCAGTTACTGATACAGCCAATTATAATCTTTATCTATATTAGTTTCAGAATAAAAATCCGCCAGCCAGGTTTCTTTAATAAACAACAAAATTATTGATTTATTATAAAACAAGACTTATTCAATAAAGACGCAAAGCTAATTAACACACAGTTTGAAATATAAAAGTATAACTGTATCTCCTGCTAAAACAACCTAACACACACGCGCACATGCCTTGGATAAAGAAGAAAAAAATTAAGAAAAATGAAAAAAACTGGCTCTATAGAGATCAACTTTAAAAAAAAAACTTTGGCCAAGTTATTATCAATTCTTGAAGAAAAAGGATAAGATATGGAAGCTTCTAGATGGGCTTTAGTCTGTCATTTGGATACACATAGACAGCTGTCACTGGGATATTTCTACAGCAGTTCTGTTCAGGAGAAGTCGAGGAGAAGTCTTGCAGACTTTTCAGCAGAATTAATGCATCAGTGGTTTCAGCTATCACACTGGATTCTCAGAAGATCTTTCAAAACAGGTGGAAAAGGATGAGTTGGGTGGCTTCTCGCTGAGCAGGTTACACACCAACTGAGCACTCAAATAGTCCAAGCCAAATCAAAAACCCAAAACTCCTGACAACCATAAACCTAGACATGTGACTTATTTGTAAACAACTCCAATAGCCAGCAAGGCTGCTTATGGTTATATAGCACTTCATTATCTCTTCCAGTAAGTGTTTTATTTTTAAAATCTAAAATGTCCTTCCAGTAACCCTTTAAAAAAAAAACAAATCCAGGCATCTCCTCAGACTTTCAAATGAACCAATATTCACAATCTTTAAACAGAAGTCCTCAAAAAATATTAACAATGGAAGCACATTCATGACAAGATTGGTTCCTCTACTAGAAACAAGATTGTACTTTCTATCTTTTCCTAGAACTATTAACATTTCAATTGACTGTCTCACCAACTATGAAATGCACGTTCAGTTCTTTAATAAACTTTTATGTAATTTAGAAATTATATTGTCTCACATAGTCTTCTGTACCATTAACTCATGAACCCATCTCTACAGACATTTTGGTGGGGAGGTACATTACCGAGGAGAGATTCCCAGATCCTCATAGTATCTCTGTTGTTATAATCTGGCTGAAACTTGTTAAAAATGCTATCTGGAGGACAGTAATATTCTCAGCTGGTTCCTTTCCTTTAGGAGGAGTTAGATCAGTCCTTCAGACCCATTCAGTGTCTTTGGGATCTGTCTTCCTCAATTTTAAGTTGAGAGTGATCATCTGAGGAGTACACCTGATCAGGGATATTCCCAAAAAGGGGCTAGAATTATAATCCACTACAGGCTGATGTTATAACTTTCCTTGTGGCAGTGTTGCAGTGGAAAGTGAGACAGTTGCCTTGCAAGTTCAGAATGCTGCTATCTGTTCAAGGAGGCTTCCAGGGCATCTCTTTTTTTTCTTTTTTTATATATTCGTTCTTGGGATTTGGGCAATGCTGGCTAGGCCAGCATTTAGTTCCCATCCCTAATTGCCCTTGAGAAGGTGGTAGCCTTCTTGAACCACTGCAGTCCTTGGGGTGAAGCCACACCCACAGTGCTGTTAGGAAGGAAATTCCAGGATTTTGACCCAGCGACAGTGAAGGAATGGTGATACAGTTCCAAGTCAGGATAGCGTGTGGCTTGGAGGGGAACTTCAAGTGGTGGTGTTCCCATGCATCTGTGCCATTGTCCTTCTAGGTGGTAGAGGTCATGGGTTTGGAAGGTGCTGTCGAAGGAAACTTGGTGAGTTGCTGCAGTGCATCTTGTAGATGGTACACACTGCTGCCGGGATGGATTTGTCCTGCTTTTTGTGTACAGGTCATTTTTCCACATTGCTGGGCAGGTGCCAGTGTTGTAGCTGAACTGGAACAGCTTGGCTTGGGGCACAGCTTGTTCTGGAGCACAAGTCTTCAGTAATATTGCCAGAATGCTGTCAGGGCCCACAGCATTTGTAATATCCAGTGCCTTCAGCCATTTTCTGATATCACGTGGAGTGAATCGAATTGGCTGAAGACTGGCATCTGTGATGCTGGGGACCTCAGGAGGAGGCCGAGTTGGATAATCCACTTGGCACTTCTGGCTGAAAATGGATGCAAATGCTTCAGCCTTATCTTTTGCACTGAGGTGCTGGGCTCCCCCATCATTGAGGATGGGGATATTTGTGGAGCCTCCTCCTCCTATCAGTTGTTTAATTGTCCACCACCATTCAATGTGTGTGTGAGTCTGTGGGGGAGAATTTAAAAAAAGAAACTTTCATATTTCAATCTGTGCGTTAATGGTTTGCTTCATTACTGGATAATACTTGCTTGATAAACTGATAATTTTGTTGTTTATTAAAGAAAGCTGGTTGCTGTATTTTATTCTGCGATAAAAGCGTCGAGTATACGATTGACTGAATCAGTAACTGGGTAAACATTTTTAAAATATATGTTTTGACCTGTGGAGAAGTGGGACTAGAAAAGACAGTGCACTCCTCCCATCTCGGTTGTAACTGTATGGAGATCAGAGCTGTGCAGAGTACCCTAAATGCAGCCTGACCAGTGTCCTATACAAGTTTATCATAATATCAACACTTCTGAATTCTATACCCCTAAAAATACGTCCCAGTTCTTTGTTAGCATTTTAATGCTTTGCTGACCTGTGATGCTGTTGTTAATAACTTGTTTGCCTGCATCCCTAAAATTTCTTTGCTCTTGTACCCCATCACATTTCTTATTTTCTAAGGTGTAAGTGATGTTGCTCCTTTTCCTATCCATCACCTGACATTTATCTATGTTGAAGTTAAGTTGCCACGTAACTGCCCATTCTGCAAGTTTTCTAATATCTTCTTGTTTTATGTTGCATTCTTCTTCAGTGTTAGCTATAGCCTTCACTTTGGCATCATCTGTGAATTTTGATATTGATTTCCTAAGTCCAACTCATTAATGTAAATTATGAGTAACAGCATTGATCCTTGTGGAACATAGCTTCATAGCTTTCCACCTTCCTCCAATCTCAATAACTACCCTTTATCATTACTCTCTGCTTTCTATATTTTAGCCAACTTGCCATTCAGCTATTTGTGCCCTGATATCACACTCTCTATCTTTATCATGAGTTTACTGTGCAGTACTGTTACGACCAGGTGAGAAAGGGGACTAGGGTTCCCTCTCAACCTTCACCTGGTCTTACCGTAACAGGGTTTAATTTTAAACGCACGGTTTGTTTTTAGCTCCTCCTTAGTGAATCCTTGTTCACTAACTTCCAATTATAAGGCAAAGAAACTAGCCAAACAGGTTTTCTTAGGTTTAAAGAAAAAAGGTTGAACTTTATTAAACTTAAACTCTAATTCAGTTAACGCCTACGGATATGCGACGCTCCTGCGCTAGCATGCATACGCGATACACACATGCAGATAGAGACAGAAAAGCGCAGAAGAAATAAAGTGGAAAAGTTTGAGGCAATATCTGAAGACGGTTTTAGTTACTGTTCTTTAAGCTCACTTTAAAGTCCTTGATTGAGGGTCCTTGATCGTTGGGGCCCAGTACCCTTCTTAAACCTTGTTCGATGTAGGAAACTTTTCTCTCTTGAAGTTCATGTGTCCTCAGTGGGTCCAGAGGCTTGTGAGCAAGAGATGGGAGCAGACAGGAGAGATCTTCTCACTCCAGGAGCAAGTAGACTTTTCTAGTTCAAACTTTTTGTACAATTCAGAAAAATCTAGGTTGTCAAGCAAGTTAGTCATGTGACTAGCTGGTCTGACCATGTCTGCGTGTGGATTCTCGTGTCTTAGCTGACCCTGGAATGTCTCTTCTTACACACAATACCTGGTGCTCAAAGTCCATTGTGGGTTAAATTGGAGCAGGGAATAGCCCCTTTATCCCTCCAAACACTGTCTGTTAGTATGCAAAAATGTTTTTCCAGACAGGTGTCTGGTGATTTTTTTAACAAGTCCTTTCTTCACTCTAGTAACAGTTTAAAATCAATGTTCATATGACAAAATTAATATGCCTCATTCTTGGCAGTTGGGAGCCTGCATGACAGGTACCTTATGGGAAGCCTTTTGAGAATCCAAATGCAAACATACAAAAATAACAGGCAGGAAAATACCAGCTGGTCCATCCAACCTACCCCACACCACACTGGCTGGACCATCATAGCTAACCACTCCTTCCCTCCCCTGCCACCCTCCACCAGTCCCACCTCATTCCCATTCTCACTGCCATGTAATCCCCCGGGAAAGACAAAAAAAGCAGAATAAACCCAAGGCCAATAACGGAAAATATACCCCGCAAAATTTACTTCAACCCCTTCAGGTGATTGAAACCAGTCCAGAAGATTGCATGGACCAAATATTACTTATAAAAGCACTTATCTTTTATATTATGCAAAGTCTACCGCTGTCAGGAGCCACTCCAAGAACCTCTTGAAGATATACAGCGTCGAGAAAACTTTGAAAGATTATAATTATTGCATCTACAATGATCTCACCTACTTCCTTTAAAACTCTGGGATAGAAAACATATTGGTTCTGGAGTGTTATCACTCTTTAGTATCATTTTGTTCTTTATTATTGTTATTTTGCTAACGTTAATTTTGGTGAGTCCCTGTCCCTGATTCAATACTAGTTTCCTTAGTTGCCTGACATACACATGTCACAAAGTAAATATTCAGCATGTCTATCTACTATTTCTTTATTTTCATTGGCAACATCACTGTTCTCTGCTTTCAAAGGACCCGCATTATTCCTAATCACACTCTTTTTCCAAATATAATTGTTAAAATTTTTTGTGATGATTTTCATATCCCTTGCAAGTTTCTTTTCATGCTCCTTTTTTGTAGCTCTTCCTATTTATTTTGCTATCATTTGTTTTTCTTTGTATCTTTCCCAGTCGCCAGGATCTGTACTTTGTTTTGTATTTCTGAATGCTTTTTTTAGTTTTCTGTTGTCTCTTAACTTTTTAGTTGTCTATGGATGTCTTCTTTGGCAAGTAGAACTCTTGCCCCTTTGGGGTAAAAATTAGTTCCATATCGCATTTTTTTTGTACACCTCCCACTGATCTTCTGTCGTTTTGCCAATTAACAGATTTACCCAGTGTGTCTATCTAATCACATTGAAGTCAGCCTTACCGAAATCTAGAATCTCAGTAGTTGTTCCATGTTTCTCCCTTTCAAACACTTTGTTGAACCCGATCATATTGTGATCACTCTTAAATAAATGTTCATGCACCATTAGACTCTTAAATAAATCTGGCTCATTGCTCATTAGCAGATCTAACATACCATGCCCCCTTGTTGGTTCTGAGGCATGTTGTTTCAGAAAACTATCCTGGATATACTCAGAAATTCACTATTTTTCTGATGTGCTAGTCTGCTTGTCCCAATTTACATGAAAATTGAAATCCCTCATTAAAACCACTCTGCCTTTCCTACATGCGTGTCTAATCTTTCCATTCACGAAATATAACATGCAACTAGGAAGCCTATGCACAAATCCTACATCAGTCTTAAATCCTTTTCTATTTCTTAATTCTACCCATAAAGTCTTCACTGCCTGCTTACTTCTCGTTATAGCTGCTCTTACCGTTGAAGTGATTCCATCCCTAATCAGTAAGACTACTCCTCCCCATTACCATTTTCCTGTCTTTCTTGTAGATCTTATAGCCTGATTTATTTTGTTCCAGTCCTGACTGTATTGCAGCCTGTCTTGTCTCCATAATCACTACCATATCATATCATCCAAGTTGAATTTGTACCTGCAATTAATTCAATTTGTTCTTTATATTCCATGCACTTGTATAAAGGATACTTTTTGCACCCTAACTTGTCCTTCTGCTCCAATATTTTGCTCACATGTTTATTACTACTCTCTCCTGGTTTATTTACTTTAAATCTTTTAGCTTTCCCTTTATCTGCAGTGTCTAAAGCATTGACTGTTACTCTACTCTCTTCCCTTTCATTTGTGCTTGAACTATTATTCATGCTTTTCCACCTGAGCCCTCCATCTCACTTACTAGCTTAATGTCCTTGTGGCTACCCTATTTATCCTTTCCATTACGACCCTGGTCCCAACTGGTTCAGGTTTAGCCTGTCCAAATAGTACAGTTCCTTCCTGTCCCATTACTGGTGCCAGTGTCCCACAAAAAAGAACCCCTTTTTTCTTACACGATTCCTTCAGTCACTACTTCACCTTCCTAACCTGATTAACCTACATCAATTTGCATGCGGCTCGAGTAATAAATCAGAGGTTATAACCATTAAGGTCCTGTTCTTTAATCTAGCTCCTAGTTCCCAGTACTCTCCAAACAGGACCTCTTGCCTACTCTTCCCAATGTTCTTGACCCCAACATGGATCACAATGGCTGGACCCTCCTCCTCCCTCCCTAATATCCTTTCAAGCCAGTTCAAGATATCTCTCACCCCGCACCAGGTAGGCAACATACCATTTGGGATCCTCGATCATGCTTACAAATTATAATTATTGAATTTCCTATAACAACACATTATACTTCCCCTCCTCCTTCTTCCGTCTTTGGACAGCTTCCTGCTCCAAGGTCCATGGTCCACAATCTGGCTGTCCTTCTGTCTGACAGTCCTTATCCTTATCTTCACAGGTAACAAGTACATTGTGTCTGTTGGATCGGATCAGATTCTGCAGATCCTCATTCTTTATCTCCCATTAATGCCTCTGCAACCTCCACCCTAGTTTTCCTGATTATATACAAGCACATATAATCTGGAACTAAGGCTTTATCCTCTTTTAGTCAGTCAATTATTTTTTCGCTTACTATCCCAACTGTATTAATATTCTTTTTAAGTTAATGCTCTAGTGAACTGTCTTTTCTGTTTTTTTTTAGTAGAGAGGGATTTAAAATAAATAGTGCGGAAGCGGTGGGGTGGGGGGGTGGGGTGGGGTGGGCGCAGCATTCAGTTGAGGGGAAATTTGGAAAGTTAATGAGAAAGAACAAGGCAATAGTGCAGGGTAGCAATACAATTAATGATCGTATTGCTACAATCATTAGCAATACATGACATACAATACATTAGCAATACACTCCCCAGAGAGTGACAGGAAAGGACAGAGTGTACAAACATAAGAGTGCACCAGCAAATATGATCAGAGTAGGGAAAATGATAAAAAGACAGAATTAATTTTCTGAATCCATGCTGCATTTGTAACAACATGGACGAATTGATAGCACAAGTAGAAACAAATGAGTATGATATGATAGCCATTGTAGAGACATGGTTGCAAGATGATCAAGGCTAGGATCTAAATATACAAGGATATTTAACATTTTGGAAGGACAGAAAGAAAGTAAAGGAGGTAGGGTTAATAAAGGATGAGATCAGTACAATAGTGAGAAATGATCTTGGCTCAGAAGATCAATATCGTTTAGATTGGACGAATCAAATTGGCAAAGGTAGCCTGGAGGATGAGTCCATAGAGGGTATTTGGGACAGTTTCTTAACAATATGTTCTTAACCAAACAGGGAAATGGGGTATTTTAAACCTGTTAATGTGTAATGAGACAGGATTAATTAATGATCTCATAGTAGAGGATTATTTTGGAAAGAGTGATTATAACGTGATAGAATTTCACATTCAGTTTGAGGGTGAGAAATTTGGATCTGAAACTAGTGTCTTAAACTTATATAAAGGCAATTACAAGGGTATGAAGACAGAGTTGACTAAAGCAGACTGGGAAAATAGGTTAAAAGGTAGAACAGTAGAGAAACAGTGGCAGACATATAAGGAGATATTTCATAACACAAAGATATATTCCATCGAGAAAGAAAGACTCTGTGAGAAGAAGGCACCATCCAGGGCTACCTAAAGAAGTTCTAAAGTAGTTAAGGATGGTATCAAATTGAAAGAAAAGGTGCACATTTCTGAAAAGATTAGTGGTAGGCAAAAAGATTGGGAAAACTTTAGAAACTAGCAAATGTAGCTTTAAAAAGAGGGAGAAATGAGAATATAAGAGCAAGCTAGCAAGATATATAAAAAATACACAGTAAAAGATCCTACAAATATATTACAAAGAAAAAAGTAGCTAAAATAAGTGCTGGTCCCTAGAGAATCAGACAGGGGAATTAATAATGGGAAACAAGGAAATGGCAGAGACTTTGAACAAGTATTTGGTATCTGTCTTCACGGAAGAGACACAAAAACATCCCAAGAATAGTAGAAAATCAAGAGACAAAAGGGAGGGAGGAACTTAAAGCAATTACAATCACTAGAGAAAAAGTACCAGGAAAACTAATGAGACTAAAGGTTGACAGGTCCCCTGAACCTGATGGCCCGCATTCTAGCGTCTTAAAAGAAGCAGATGCAGAGATAGTGGATGCATTGTTTGTAATCTTCCAAAATTCCCTAGATTCTGGAAAGGTCCCAGTGAATTGGAAAACAACAAATGTAACAACTTCTATTTCAGAAAGGAGGGAGACAGAAAGCAGGAAACTATTTGTCATTTAGCCTAACGTCTGTCGTTGGGAAAATGCTGGAATCTGTTACTAAGGAAGTAGTAGCAGGACATTTGGAAAATCAGAACATAATCAGGCAGAGTCAACATTTACAAAATGGAAATTGTATTTGACAAATTTATTAAAGTTCTTTGTGGATGTAACAAGCAGGCTGGATAAAGGGGAACCAGAAGATGAAGTGTATTTGGATTTCCAAAAGACATTCAGTAAGGTGCCACATAAAAGGTTACTGCACAAGATAAAAGCTCATGGGTGTTGGTGGCGATATATTAGCATGGATGGATTGGCTAACTAACATGAAACTGAGAGTAGGGATAAATAGGGCATTTTCAGGTTGGCAAACTGTAACTAATGGAGTGCCACGGGGCAGAGTGCTGGGCCTCAGCTATTTATGATTTATATTAATGACATGGATGAAGGGGCAGAGTGTATTGTAGCCAAATTTACTTACAATACGAAGATAGGTAGGAAAGCAAATTGTGAGGAGCACACAAAGTGTCTGCAAAGAGATAAAGATAGGTTAAATGAGTGGGCAAAAATTTGGTCAATGGAGTACAATGTGAAAAACTGTGAGGCTGTCCACTTTGGCGGGATGAATAGAAAAATAAAATATTATTTAAATGGAGGGAGAGAAAGACTGCAGAATGTTGTGGTACAGAGGGATCTGGGTGTCCTTGTACATGAATGACAAATGTTCGCATGCAGATACAGCAAGTAATTAGGAAGGCAAATCAAATATTGCATTTATTTCAAGGTGGATGGAGTATAACAGTTGGGAAGTTTGGGGGGAGGTGCAGCAGGAAACTGGAGTTAAGGCCACAATCAGATCAGCCATGATCTTATTAAATGGCGGAGTAGGCTTGAGGGGCCAAATGACCTACTCCTGCTCCTATTTCTTATGTTCTTATGCTCTAAAAACTGAGGTGAAGTATTTATTCAATACTCTACCATTTCTCTGCCATTTCTTTTTATTCATTCATGGGATGTGGGCGTCGCTGGCTAGGCCAGCATTTATTGCCCATCCTTAATTGCCCTTGAGAAGGTGGTGGTGAGCTGCCTTCTTGAACTGCTGCAGACCATGGTGTGTAAGTACAACCACAGTGCTGTTAGGAAGAGAGTTCCAGGATTTTGACTCAGTGACAGTGAAGGCACGATGATATAGTTGCAAGCCAGGATGGTGTGTGGCTTGGAGAGGAACTTTCAGGTGGTGGTGTTCCCATGCATCTGCTACCCTTTCGAGGTAGTAGAGATCGCAGGTTTGGAAGGTGCTGTCAAAGGAGCCTTGGTGAGTTGCTGCAGTACATCTTGTAGATGGTACACACTGCTGTCATTGTGCGTCAGTGGTGAAGGGAGTGAATGTTGAAAGTGGTGGATGGGGTGCCAATCACGTGGGCTGCTTTATCCTGGATGGTGTCAAGCTTCTTGAGTGTTATTGGAGTATTCCATCACACTCCTGACTTAGAACTATAGAAAAATTATGGCACACAAGGAAACCATTCAGCCCATCATGTCAGCGCCGGCCAAAAAAACTAGCTGCCCAATCTAATCCCGCCTTCCAGCACCTGGTCTGTATCCTTGCAGGTTACAGCACGTCAGGTAAATGTCCAGGTACCTTTTAAAAGAGTTGAGGGTTTCTGCCTCCACCACCGTTCCTGGCTGTGAATTCCAGACACCCATCACCCTCTGGGTGAAAACGTTTTTCCTCATGTCTCCTCTAATCCTTCTCGCCTTAAATCTGTGCCCTCAGTAATTGACCTCTCTACTAGGGGAAACAGGTCCTTCCTGTCTACTCTATCTAGGCCCCTCATAATTTTGTAGACCTCTATTAAGTCACCCCTCAGCCTCCTCTAAAGAGAAGATCCCTAGCCGATCCAATCTTTCCTCGTAGCTGCAACTTTCAAGCCCTGGCAACATTCTTGTAAATCTCCTTTGTATCTAAGTGGCAGTTTATCCTGTCTCTCAGAATTGATTCCAATAATTTACCCACCATTGAGGTCAGACTGACCAGCCTATAATTATTTGGCCTATCCCTCACACCCTCTTTAAACAATGGTATAACGTTCTCAGACCTCCAATCCTCTGGCCCGTATCCAATGAGGATTTGAAGACGATCCTCAGCATATCCGCTATTTCCTCCCTGGCTTCCTTTAACAACCTGGGATGCAATCTATCCGGCCCTGACGATTTATCCACTTTCAAGGATGTTAGGCCCTCTAGTACTTCCTCTCTCATTATACTTAACGTATCAAATATTTCACACTCCTCCTCTTTTACTACAATGTCTACATCATCCCTCCTTTGTGAAGACAGAGACAAAAAACTAATTAAAAACTCTTCCCACATCGTCTGCCTCCACACATAGGTTCCCTTGTACATCTCTGATAGGCTGTACTCTTTCCTTAGTTATCCTCATGCTCTTAATGTACTGATAAAACATCTTTGGGGTTTCCTTGATTTTACCTGCAGCGATTTTTCATATCTTCTCTTTGCTTTTCTAATTTCCTTTTTTACTTCACCCCTGCACTTTCTCTACTCCTCTAGGCTTTCTAAAGTATTAAGTTTTTTGTGATTGTCATAAGCTTTCTTTTTTTGCTTTAACTTACCCTGTATTCTTCTAGATAACCAGGGGGCTGTAGATTTGGCAGTACCACCCTTTATCTTTGTGGGGACATGCCTACACTGTGCCCGGAGAATCTCGCTTTTGAATGCCTCCCACAGGTTTGCTACTGATTTTCCTTCAAGGAGCTGTATCCAGTCCACTTTTGCCAGATCACCTCTCAGTTTCATAATATTTGCCTTCCCCCAATTTAGAACTTTTACTCCTGTTTTCTCTTTGCCCTTTTCCATGATTATGCGAAAACTAACTGTATTATGGTCACTTGTGCCTTGTAGATGGTGGACAGGCATTGGGGAGACAGGAGGTGAATTAATTGCCACAGAATTCCCAGCCTCTGATCTGCTCTTGTAGCCACAATATTTATGTGGCTGGTCTAGTTGAGTTTCTGGTCAATGGTAACCCCCAGGATGTTGATGGTGTGGGGTTTCAACAATGGTAATGTCATTAAACATCAAGGTGAGATGGTTAGTTTCTCTCTTATTTGAGATGGTCATTGCCTGGCACTTGCATGGCGCAAATGTTACTTGCCACTTATCAGCCTGGATGTGGTCCAGGTCTTGCTGGATCTAGACATGGGCTACTTTGGTAGCTGAGGAGACGCCAATGGTACTGAACATTGTGAAATCATCAGTGAACATCCACACTTCTGACCTTATAATGGAGGGAAGGTCATCCATGAAGCAGCTGAAGAAGTTTTTGCCTAGGGCACTACCCTGAGGAACTCCTGCAGTGATGTCCTGGAGCTGAGATGATTGACCTCCACAACCACAAACATCTTCCTTTGTGCTACATATGACTCCAAACTGTGGAGAGTTTTCCCCCTGATTCCCATTGACTCCAGTTTTGCTCGGGCTCCTTGATACCATACTTGGTCAAATGCTGCCTTGATGTCAAGGGCAGTTACTCTCACCTCATCTCTGGAGTTCAGCTGCTTTGTCCATGTTTGGACAAAGGCTGTAATGAGGTTAGGAGCCGAGTTGCCCTGGCAGAACCCAAACTGAGCATCAGTGAGCAGGTTATTGCTGAACGAGTGCCACTTGTTAGCACTATTGATGACCCCTTCCATCACTTTGTTGATGATCGAGAGTAGTCTGATGGGGCGGTAATTGGCCAGGATCGATTTGTCCTGCTTTTTGTGCATACCTGGGTAATTTTCCACATTGCCGGGTAGATGCCAGTGTTGATCTGGGACAGCTTGGCTAGGTGCGCGGCAAGATCTGGAGCGCAAGTCTTCGGTGTTATTGCCGGAATGTTGTTAGGGCCCATAGCCTTTGCAGTATCAAGTGCCTTCAGCTGTTTCTTGATAGCACGTGGCATGAATCGGATTGGCTGAAGACTGGCAACTGTGATGCTGGGGACCTCAGTAGGAGGCTGAGATGGTTCATTCACTGGGCACTTCTGGCTGAAGATTGTTGCTAATGCTTCAGCCTTATCTTTTGCACTGATGTGATGGGTTCCCCCATCATTGAGGATGGGGATATTTGTGGAGTCTCTTCCCCCTGACAGTTATTTAATTGCCAACACCATTCACGACTGGATGTGGCAGGACTGAAAAGTTTAGATCTGATCCATTGGTTGTGGGATAGCTTAGCCCTATTGCAGGCTGCTTTCTCTGTAACTTTGTCCTCCCAACACCTTCCGTTTGGTTGTCGCTTGCTTAAAACCTGTTACATTTCTAATATTTGTCAGTTCTGATGAAGGGTCACTGACCTGAAATGTTAACTCTGCGTCTCTCTCCATGGATTCTGCCAGACCTGCTGAGTATTTCCAGAATTTCTTGTTTTTATTGCAGGCTGCTTCTGCTGTTTGGCATGGAAGTAGCTTCACCAGGCTGACACCTCATTTTTAGGTATGCCTGGTGCTGCTCCTCGCATGCGCTCCTGCACTCTTCATTGAACCAGGGTTTGCCCCCGGCTTGATGGTGATGGTAGAGTGGGGTATATGCCGGGCCATGAGGTTACAGATTGTGATTGAACACAATTCTGCTGATTCTGCTGCTGATGATTGCCCACAGAACCTCATGGATGCCTAGTTTTGAGTTGCTAGATCTGTTCAAAATCTATCCCATTTAGCACAGTGGTAACAACACACAACACGATGGTACACCTTCTCGAGTGCCTCCATCAGTGCGGCCTCCGCAGCATCCTCAAGATCCGCTGGCAGGACCGCATCACAAATATTGAAATCCTGGAAACAGCCAACATCATCGGCATCGAGGCCATCTCCTGCAAAGCCAACTGCATTGGGCGGGTCACATTGCCCAGATGGAGAGCTGACCATGGATAAAAGGAACAGAGAGGCCCCATGCAAACGTTTCAAGGACTCCCTGAAGAAGTCCCTCTCTGTGTGCCACATTGACAATTGCCAGGAAAACGCAGGCCATAGATCGTGATGCCTGGAGATGCTACATCAGGAGGGCTACAGACATCTTTGAGACCGAGCGCAGAATGAGAATGAAAGAGAAAAGGAGGAGAAGGATAGATCCATTTGACCCCAGCAGCGACTACACCTTCACTTGCACCCACTGTGGGTGAATCTGCCAGTCATGGATAGGGCTGACTAGCCACCGGCAGGCCTGCAACCGATGAGTACAACCTTCCTAAAGTCATCATCCGCGAAGAAATGCCAAGAGAAGAGTGCCACACAACACAATGTTAGGTATCCTCAATGTGAAGACAGGACCTTGACTCCACAAGGACTGTGCGGTGGTCACTCCTACCATTACTGTCAGGGACAGATGCATCTGCAACGGGTAGATTGGTGAGGATGAAGTCATGTAGGTTTTTCCCTCTTGTTGGTTCCCTCACCACCTGCCGCAGACCCAGCCTAGCAGCTGTGTCCTTTAGGACTTGGCCCGCAGTGATGCTACTGAGCCGTTCTTGCTGATGGACATTGAAGTCCCCCACCCAGAATACATTTTGTGTCCTTGCTACCTTCAGTGCTTCCTCCAATTGGTTTTCAACTCGGAGAAACACTGATTCATCAGCTGAGAAGAGGGGGGCAGTAGGTGGTAATCTGCGGGAAGTTTCCTTGCCCATGTTTGACCTGATGCCATGAGACTTCATGGGGTCCAGAGTCAATGTTGAGGGCTTCCCAGGGCAACTTCCTCCTGACTGTCTACTACCTTGGTGGGTCTGTCCTGCCAGTGGGACAGGACCTACTCACGGATGGTGATGGTGGTATCCAGGATATTTTCTGCAATGTATGATTTTGTGAGTATGACTATGTCAGGCTGTTGTTTAACTTGTCTGTGGGATAGCTCTCTCAATTTTAGCACAGGCAGCCAGATGTTAATAAGGAAGACTTTGCAGAGTTGACAGGACTGTGTTCGCCGTTGCCATTTCCAGTGTCCAGGCGTTCTGTCTGGTTTTAGTCCTTTTTTTTAGGCTATGTACAACTAAGTGGCTTGCTAGGCCATTTCAGCGTCAACCACATTGCTGTGGATCTGGACTCGCATGTAGGCCAGACCAGGTAAGGATATTAATGAACCAGATGGGTTTTTACAACAATCGACAATGGTTTTCATGGTCACCACTAGACTAGCTTTTAATTCCAGATTTATTAACTGAATTTAATTTCCACCATCTGCCATGGTGGGATTCAAACCTATGTCCCCAGAGGATTCACCTGGGGCACTGGATTACTCATCTAGTGACATTACCATTATGCCACTGCCTACCCCACGTTCATCTTTAATGACCCTGTCTCTAATTAATTTTCCTTTTGTTATTTATGTGTCTATAGAACACATTATTTTTATGTAGCTTTGGTAACTTGATTTTGTAGTTTCTCTTTGCCTTTCTGACTTTTTTTAAACTTCACTGTTAAGTCCTGAAAATTCTCTTTTGTACTCTCCTTTAGTATCTAAGTCACAGAATCACAGAATAATACAGTGCAGAAGAGGCCCTTCGGCCCATCAAGTCTGCACCGATGCATTAAAATACCTGACCTGTCTAGCTAATCCCATTTGCCAGCACTTGTCCCATAGCCTTGAATGTTATGACGTGCAAAGTGCTCATCCAGGTACTTTTTAAAGGATGTGAGGCAACCTGCATCTACCACCCTCCCAGGCAGGGCATTCCAGACCGTCACCACCCTCTGGGTAAAAAAGTTCTTCCTCAAGTCCCCCTTAAACCTCCCGCCTCCCACCTTAAACTTGTGACCCCTCATAACTGACCCTTCAACTAAGGGGAACAGCTGCTCCCTATCCACCCTGTCCATGCCCCTCATAATCTTGTACACCTCGATCAGGTCTCCCCTCAGTCTTCTCTGCTCCAGTGAAAACAACCCAAGGCTATCCAACCTCTCTTCATAGCTTAAATGTTCCATCCCAGGCAGCATCCTGGTGAATCGCCTCTGCACCCCCTCCAATGCAATCACATCAAAGTACTTTTTATATACCTTTTTCTTTTGATTTAAGTTTTCCTTTAGTTCTTTACTTATCCATGATACTGCATAATTAGTTGGCTTATGTTTAGCTTTTAGTAGAATAGGTTTGTGTTGAACTCTGTTGATTACCCTATTCAAGATTTTCCACTGATTTTCTATCACTTTTTTTCAGGATTTTCTCCCAGTTTACCTTCTTTAGTAACCCCCTCATTTCTTCATAATTTGTTCTTTTTCCAATCTATTACTTCACTCTTTGCTGTACATATGGCACTATTGACCTTAATCCTGAAGCTTACTATGTTGTGATCACTACTAATAAGATGCTCTCCCATGCTTACTTCTTCTAGCTTTTCTGGTTCATTACCCATTACAAGATCCAGCAATGATCCTTTTCTTATTGGATTTTGTATTTACTGAATGAGAAAGGAGTCTTTTACACTCAATAAAACTCAATTCCCTTTTTTATTTTCACTACTTCTTGCCAGTTTATTTGGGGGCTGTTGAAACCTCCTTTGATTATTATTCTTGAACTCATATATTTGCCTGCATATTTCTTCTGCCAATCTCTTGCACTATTTGGTGGTTTATCGTATATCAGTCTTATGGTAATGGATCTCTTATCTTTAAAACCAATCCATGTGGTTTCTGTATCCATCTTACTGCTCGTTACATTTTGTTTCCATTATCATTATGCCATCATTAACTAGTACAATGACTCCACCTCCCCTCTTTCCATCCCTTTCCTTCATAAATGTGTTATATCCTGCAATATTTAGTTGCTAATCATGTAGCCATGTTTCAGTCATCTCTATTGTATATAAATCCTCTCTACAAATTATTATCACTTTGTTTTGAATAGTATATGTTGCACTGTATGACCAGTTTAAATTGTTTTTATTTCTTGTTCCTCTCTATGTTTTTAGTAGTTAGTTTACCTTTATGCGCTCTGACTTTATCCAGTCACTGGCCACTCATGTCGTCCTTATTCCTACCTTTACTTTGTCCTTTACTCTCTTTTCCTGATTCTTTCAGTAAGTTCCAGCTGTTCCGTCCTGCCATGTCATTAGCTTAATGTCTTATTTACAGCCCCAGTTATTCTTTTAACTAAAACCCAGTCCAGTTCAGGTACAACCCGCCCCAACGGTACAGCACCTTCCTAACCCAAAATTAGTACCAGTGTCCTCTGTAATAGAATGCCTCCTTCCCACACCACTCCTTTCATCACATGCTGATTTTCCTAATCTGTTTGTCCCTAAGCAAATTTGCATGTCCTGTGATTATTACTGTGTGGACCTGCTTCTTCAATTTATCTCCAAGCTCCTGATACTCCCTTAGCAGCACCTGTTTGCTACCACCATGGAGCGCAAGAACTGGATCTTTCCTGTTTCCTTTCCAGATAGTTTTCCAGCCATTTCAAGAGGCTCCTTATCCAAGCACCAGATAGGCAAAACACCCTTCAGAACTCTTGACCCTGACTACAAATAATATTCTCTATTCCCCTAATTATAGCATCTCCTATAACTACAACCTTTCTACTCTGCATCTTCTCCTCTTGGACAGCCTCCTGCTCCATACTGCCTTGGTCAACATTCTGGCTGTCCTTCCCACTTTCTTTCTTACCCTCATAGGTATCAAGTATTTTGTACCCTTTGAACAGGAGCAGTGTCTGCTGGACCTCCTTTGCTAACTCTCCTATGTTCCCCTTATGCAACTAACTGACCTCCCCCACCCCCCACCCCCCCCCCCCCCACCTTTTTTATATTTAGTTATTTTTTCTTTTTTTCTTTTTTCTTTGGTTATTTTATTTTAGTTTGTTTAGTTTGTTTCTACTGTAGTTTCCACTGTTTCTGTTTTTTTTAATGTTTGTTTTTGGAGTGCTTTGTGCTTTACAGTCAATTCACACCCTCTCTGTACTAACGCTTTGTCTTTCAGCACACCATTAACATCCCATTTGCCTTTATTCCATGACCTTCTGGTCAGTTATTCTCTGTGACCTTGCCCTATCAACACCTCTTTTGTTATCTCTTGCTCCATCCCCCTGCTTTATTTGCTTAAAACCTTTTACATTTCTAATATTTGTCTGTTCTGATGAAGGGTCACTGATCTGAAATGTTAACTCTGCTTCTCTCTCCACAGATGCTGCCTGACCTGCTAAGTATTTCCAGCATTTCTTGTTTTGTAACTTCCTGCTTTCCTGTGGTCTACGACTATACTTTGGAACACAATTTCCAGTAATTCCTCTTTCTCCCTTTTGTGTTGGTATATCTCTACCTTGGGCTCACCCTCAATGACTGTGAGTCAAATGTCTCAAAGCAGAAACATTTCTTGCAGATATGGCAGCCTAAGATTATCTTGTTACCCACAAACTTTCACATACTACAATTCCAGCACACTGATCTGTCTTTTTTAATTAATGTATTTATTTATTAGCTGCCTGTACTCTATTTCCTGAACTAATTGGCCACTTGAGTTCTAGATTTATCAAATTGGTAGATTTAGCTTAGTCTTAAATAAATTAGTAACTAGTTGCTGTGATTAATTACTTAGCTATTTATCATTTAGAATTAAATCACTTAGCTTATTTTCTTCTAACTTACATTGACTTTCCCTAATATTAAATTCTTACCAGCTCATGGTCAACACCTCATACTTCACTTGTAAATACTGAAGATACTAATAACATGAAGGGACATCTAGATACTTACCTATATAATTATCCTAATTTTCTTGGGTTCTGTCAGTCCTCTCTATGTGTTGATTATGATGTTACTTTTTCTATTTCCTCCACACATATGTATCCACTTCCTTTTTAATAACTATTATAGATTCTGCTTCCTCCACAGTCTCTGGTAGCCAATTTGGTGTCCTAATAACAACCTATAAATAAAAATAAATTCTCCTAACTTCCTTTCATTCTTAAATTTACGGTTGCTAGATACTCACCAAGCAGAGCAAATAAATTTACTTCAATTAAGCATCAGATAATTTTCAACACTTTTTTTTAGGTCTCCTTAAGAAGAATTTCTTAAAGAAAGGGAACACCCTAAAAAGTCTATTAAAGAAAGCAATATGGTTGCAAAATTTGGAATGCCTGAAAGCATCCACAATCAAGAAGGACCCAATCAGGTACAAAATTGGTCCTTATGGAGCCAAAGGTTCCTAAGGTTTAGGGTTGCTTCTCAACTCCATACCAAATCAGAAGTGGAACAAGTGAACACTCTTTTATATTCAGTAGGTGCAGTTGCTGATGTCATAATTGTCCGACAAGGGATCAACAAAGATTACACGTATTTGACACCGTCCTGCTCACCCCCGCCCACAACCCCCACCCCCCCGCCTGCATTGATAAACTTACCTCCTCCCCGCTCCCCACCAGTCTCTCACACCTCGTTTCACTGAACAGGGGGATCTGAAGGGGTGGGAGCGGTGGCCGTCGCGCCCAAGGTCGTGGCGGGCCCTCAAGATCTCAGGTAAGTGTATTTAAATGTATTCATTTTATTGAATTGAACATGTTAATTGTGGTCACATCGCCCAGTGGCAGGGGGGCTGCCACTGAGGAAGAACTGTTTTTACACAGTGAGTGGTAATGACCTGGAAACCACAGCCCATGAGGGGTGGAAGTAAAGACGATCAATGATTTCAAAAAGAAATTGGATGAGCACTTGAGGGTAATAAACTTGCAAGAATACGGATAGAGCAGGGGAATGAGACTGATTGGATTGAGCTACAGAGAGTCAGCCTGGACTCGATGAACTGAATGGCCTCCTTCTGTGCTGTAATGAATCTGAGAGATTTAGAGTAGTTTTGAAAAAGGATCAAATTAGACCAAGAGTAAAAGTTTTAAATTGTGGAAAGGCTAATTTTACTAAGCTGTGGTGTGACTTGGCAAAAATGGTCTGGAACCAGCTATTTGAAAGTGAATCAGTGTCAGAGAAGTGGAAGGCTTTCAAGTAGGCACTAAAGATGGTTCAGAACAAATACATTGCCACAAACAACAAAGGTGGGACACACACATTTAGACCCCTAGGATGTCAAGCTGTATACAGAGCAGAATAAGTACAAAATAATAAAGCTTATGTTGGATGCCAAGATCTCAGTACAGCAGAAAGCCTGTGGGAATATAAAAACTGCAGGGGTGCAATTAGAAAGGAAGTTAGGAAAACAAAGAACAGGCATGAAAAAATATTGGCATGTAAAATCAAGGAAAACCCAAAGATGTTTTATAACTATGTAAAATGCAAGAAGATAATTAAGGAAAAAGCAGGGTCAATTGGCGATGACAAAAGATAACTTGTGGAGCTGTAAGGTGTGGGCATGGTTCTTAACAAACACCTCGTGTCGCTTTTCACAAAAGAGCTGGATGAAGCAGACATTATAGTTAAGGAGGAGGAGTGTAAAACATTGGATGGAATGAATTTAGTGAGGTAGGAAATATTAAGGTGTTTCGTATCCTTGAAAGCAGATTAATCACCAGGCTTAGATGAAATGTATCCCTGGCTGCTTAGAGAAGCAAAGGAAGAAATAATGCAGGCTCAGACCATAATTTTCCAATTCTGTCTGGCTACAGGCAGAGAACTGGAGGACTGCTAACATTGTACTGAAGGGAGGGATAGTCTGATTAATTACTGGCCAGGCCAGTCGGCCTCACATCAATAGCAGGCAAATTATTGGAAAAATTTCTGTGAGGCAGTATAAATCATTATTTAGAAAGGCACAGGTTGTGTTTGATAAACTTGGTTGAATTTTTTGAGCAGGTAACAAGGAGGATCAATGAGGGTACCACATTTGATGTAGTCTAATGGACATTAACAAGGCTTTTGACAAGGTCCCACATGGCAGACTCATCAAAAAATTAAAAGCTCATGGAATCCAAGGGTACGTGCTCGATCCAAAATTGGCTCACTACCAGGAAGGAATGAGTTAGGTAACTGAAAGGCTGTCTCCAGTGGGGTTCTGCACAGCTCAGTGCCAGGTCTCTTGCTGTTTGCGGTGTAAAGCAATGATCTAGACTTACATGTAGCGAGCATGATTAAGAAATTTGCAGATGATATGAAAATTGACTGTATGTTTGATAGTGAGGAAGAAAGTTGTAGACTGCAAGGAAGCTATCAATGGATTGGTTAGGCGGGCAGAAAAGAGGCAAATGGTATTCAAGCTGGAGGACTCTGAGGTAATGTGTTTGGGGTGGACAAGCCAGGCAAGGAAATATACAATAAATGGTAGGGTTCTGAGAGGTTTAGAGGAACAAAGGGACCTTGGAGTGTATGAAGCTAGCAAGACAGGAAGGCAAGGAGGTCATTAGGGCAAACAACATACTTTCCTTTATTGGCCAAGGTCTAGAGTATAATAGCAGGGAAGTTATGGGAGAATTGTATGGAAAACGGGTTAGACTGCAGCTGCAGTACTGCATATAGTTCTGGTTGCTGAGTTACAGTAAGGATTAAATAGGATATATGGCACAGAAACTGGCCATTTGGCCCAACCAGTCCATGCCAGCATTGTGTTCCACTCAAGCCTCCTCCCAACTCTCCTCATCTAAATTTACCTATTTATATTTGCTTCATGGGATGTGGGCATCATTGGCAAGGCCAGCATTTGTTGCCCATTCTTAATTGCCCTGAAGAACGTGGTGGTGAGCTGTCTTCCTGAACCTCTGCAATCCATCTGGTGCAGGTACGCCCATAGTGCAGTTAGGGAGGGAGTTCCAGAATTTTGATCCAGCTACAATGAAGAAGCGGTGATGTATTTTCAAGTCAGGAAGGTGTATGGCTTGGAGGGGAACTTGCAGGTGGTGGTGTTCCCACACATCTGCTGCTCTTGTTTTTCTAGATGGAAGAGGTTGTGGGTTTGGACGGAACTGTCAAAGGAGCCTTGGTGAGTTGCTGCAGTGCTTCTTCTATATTGTATACACTGCTGCCACTGTGCATACGTGGTTGAGGGAGTGAATGGTTAAGGTTGTGGGTGGTGTGCCAATCCAGTGGGCTTCTTTGTCATGGATGGTGGCGAGCTTCCTGAGTGTTGTTGGAGCAGCACTCATATAGGCAAGTGGAATGTATTACATCACACACCAGACTTGTGTATTGCAGATGGCAGACAGGCTTTGGGGAGCCATGAGGTGAGTTACTTGCCACAGAATTCCCAGCCTCTGACCTACTCTTGTAGCCACAGTATTTATATGGCTGGTCCAATTCAGTTTCTGGTCGATGCTAACTCCCCCAGGATTTTGATAATGGGGAATTCGATGCTGGTAATGCCATTGAATGTCATGAGGCGATGATTAGATTCTCTCTTGTTGGAGATGGTCATTGTCTGGCATTTGTGTAACGTGAATGTTACTTGCCACTTATCAGCCCAAGCCTGAATGCTGTCCAGGTCTTGCTGCATATGGACACGGACTGCTTCAGTATCTGAGGAATTGCGAATGGTACTGAACATCATACAATCATCAGCGAATATCCTCATTTCTGACCTTATGATGAAGGGACGATCATTGATGAAGCAGCTGAAGATGTTTGGGGCTAGGACAGTACCCTGAGGAACTCCTGCACTGATGTTATGGGGTTGAGATGATAGGCCTTCCACAACCTCAGCCATCTTCCTTTGTGCTAGTATGACTCCAACCAGTGGAGAGTTTTTCCCCTGATTCCCATTTACTTCAATTTGGCTAGGGCAGGGATAGGCATCAAAATGTTGCACCATGGACATTTGACAAAATTATTGACACAGCCACAGACATGGAGGCAAATAATCTATCGATAAAGTGTATAGTCAATCTAATGCCATCAAAACACAGTCCAATTTGAAACACACCTGTCTATAAATAAAGTAGCTAAGCATACAAACATCAATGGAGAACAGCACAACTGTATTAGCTAGATAGCAAGCAAAATAGTATGCAATGTCAATGCGAATTACTTTTGTTGACAGAATAGATCTAGCTACACCATGTCACAGGGAGGTAGATGGATGTTATTGATGACCTCTGTGTATTCACACTGTGTGTCAGGAGTGCAAATGCATCCAATAAACAATGAAACACAAGGAGAGGATTGTTGTTGTGGTTATTGAGGTGAGGCAGTAGAAAAATCAGCAATAGGAAGATGGACCATTTCTCACACTGCTGTTGTCATAAGACAATTTAACCCGTGATGGTCAATGTTTGTGAAATTTCTCCACCTGGTTATAATAAGTGTCTGAAGACAGGGCAGCCAACAAAAGGGCAATGGTCTCCAAATCAGCAGAATTTTATAGGATGGAGCAGATAGTACTTCAGAAGAGTCATGTAAAACAGAAAAGCAGAGTGGGACAGGAAGGAACAAAGAGATTAACAGTAGGTAGCCAAGACTAGTTTATTCATCTTGAAAGGCTGTTACACTAGGTCCTGGCTTCTAAAATACAGAAATAACAGCAACTCTGATGGACAAACTGTCATCTACTTACCAAAGCCAATGACAAAATTAGATAAACACAATTACAAATAAAAAGCACCCTTCAGTTCCTCTAATAAAACAATTTAAATTCACTAATGTCTATATCTCACTATATCACTGTCAATTCCAATTCAGCCCTGACAAGGTAATTATTAACAAAAAAACTTTTCTGCAAAATGTTGAGTGGTTGTTACTGCATGTATTATTCAGTTACAAAATGTTTCGTCACTATCTGTAAGATTGTACTCCAGACTAACCAATTTATGTCCAAGCCAAATCTTTTACCTTTTAACATAATGTAATTATATGTTACAGCCAACTTTCAAATGGCATTAGCCACTCAGGTTAGCTTCCCTCAATCTGAATAGTAAATGATGCACATTGCAGTTACTGATCTTTGACATACTTGTAAAACTTGTACTTTAATACAATTCACAGCAAAAAACAGTCAGTTAATGACTATTTATAACATGGTCATTGAAACATAATAAATTTTTCCTATGTCTTCCCTGACAGTTTTTAAAACTGCAAATGCAGCATAAATTTTGCTAAGAAATTGTTGACAGTTCATCATAGGTTAAAGTTTATTTAAGCTATCTATTACATTGTATTTAGTAACTATTGTATTTGGGTCAGCAACAGCTTGTTTTGCCTATATTACTCAGCCCCATTACACCATACTCCTGTATTCATGAGGAACTTACGGTGCTGCCTTTTGGAGATTCCTTGGATTTTCTTGCCTGTTTTCCCCTCAATACAAGCTCGTGAACAATGTGATTCCAAATGGATAGCATAGAAATTGTGACATTTATTTAGAAGTCAAAATCCAGCAACTTTCAACATGTCACTGAGTTTGTGTCCCAAGTGAAAGTAATGGACGCCAGAGCATAGAAATTGAAACATTCCCTTAGTGATTTTTGCCATTTTAAAATGAGTTGACAAAACACAAGCCTTTAAACTTGTGTTTGAAAATAACCTAGCTGCTAGGTTATTTTAAAGCATAAGGTTAAAGGCTTGGAGTAGGGGTGCCCAACCTTTTCACATGGTGGGGGCACATTACAATTTTTGCCTTACATAGGGGGCCAGTGAAACAATTATGGCAAGATAAAAGCATTAAAAATGGATCTTACTATTAATCAAAACAACAACAAAATGTGCATTTTTGTGAATAAGTTTTAAATGAGAAGACTAATTTATTGACTTACTTTCTCATCACTATGTTGGACACTGATTAAGTGAGATACCTGTTTTTTTTTTTGCTTGCGCAAATAGTCAATTTCTGCCCGCACACTTGTTGTAATAATGCAGAATATTCCGGATCGACGTCCATCTGTCAGGAGTGATCTTAATCGCCCTCTCTCCCTCCTCTTGTGCTCTCTATGTATCTGTGTCTCTCCCCCTCCCTCTCTGTGTCCCCCCTCTGTTTCCCTGCCTCTGTGTTCCTCCCTCTCAGTGTTTTCCCCCTCTCTGTGTTGTCCTCTCTCTCTTGTGTTGTCCCCACTCTCTGTGTTGTCCCCCATCTCTGTGTCATTCCCCCCATGTCATTCCCCCATGTCATCCTCTCTCTCTCTCTCTCTCTGTTGTTCCACCCTTCCCAATGTTGTCCTCCTTCTCGCTGTCGTCCCGCTCTCTCTGCCCCCTTCTCTGTCCCCCATTTCTCTCTCTCTACCCCTCTCTCTCACTGTCACCCCCTCTCTATCTCTGCCCCTCTCTCTCTCTGTCCTCTCTCTCTCTCTGCTCCTGTTCCCTCACTATTACTCTCCCCCTCTCTCTGGCCCCTCTCTCTTTATCTCAGTACCCTCTGTCTCTTTGTCCTGCTCTGTCTGTCTCTTTCTCTCTGTCCCCGTTCCCTCCCTCTCTCTCCTTCCATCCCTCTTACTCTCCTCTCTCTGCCCCCTCTCTCTGCCCCTCTCTCTCTGTCCCCCTCTCCCTCTCACTCTCTGTCTGTCCCCATCTCTCTCTCTCCCTCTCTCTCTCTCCCTCTCTCTCTGCCCCCTTTCTCTCTCTCTGACTCCCCTCTCTGTCTCCTCTCTCTCCTCTCTCTCTCTCTTTCTGTCCCCTTCTCTTTACTCCCCTCTCTCTGCCCCCTCTCACTCTCTGACCATTGCTGAGAGCGGGAACAGCAGTTTCCAAACTTCAGACAGGTTTGTAGTTTTCCGGCAACCTTTTAAAAAAATTTGGAACCCACCAAAGTTTGGAAACCACTGTTATCGTTTTCAGCACCTGTCAGCTGTGAATATGTAAAGGAGTGTTAATGAGTATTAGATAAAGATCAGAGTTTAGAAATTCCAATTCAGCTGTGAAACTGACAGCTGTGACCTTTTTTTTAAAGCTGGTCTGGTCAGAAAGAAGAAGTGAATGGGAAATTTTTCATCTCTGAAATTACCAATCACAGAGCTCAAAATTTTTTACCACGGACATTGATGTCCATGTACGGACACATTGCTGACCCCTGGGCTATGGCTCCTTGATGCTACACTTGGTCAAATGCTGCTTGATATCACAGGCAGTCACTCTTACCTCACCTCTTGAGTTCAGCTCTTTTGTCCACATTTGGACCAAGGCTGTAATGAGAGCCAGGTGGCCCTGGCAGAACTCAAACTGAGCATCACTGAGCAGGTTGTTGCTATTTAAGTGGTGCTTAGTAGCACTGTCAATGACACCTTCCATCAATTTGCTGATTCCTCATTGTACCCCTCTACTCTCTTCTCCCTCATATGCTTGTCTAGCTTCCCTTAAATGCTTCTGTGCTGTTCACTTCAACCACTCTCTTTGGTAGTAAGTTCCAAATTTCCAACACTCTTTATGGCAATAAGTTTCTTCTGAATTCCCTATTTGATTTCTTGGGACTATCTTATATTGAACTCTGGTTATGCTCTTCTCCACAAGTGGAAACATTCTCTCTGCATCCACTTTATTGATCTGAGAGTCTGGGAGAGAGAAACCAATTGTCCGTCAGATGTTACAATCTGGCACTTTGCTTTCAAAAGGATCTTTGATCTGGGTTCCTTGTTTACATGGTGACCAAGACACTGGCTTGTTTCTGGGCAGATTTGGTATGAGGCCACATGTCTCCTTTGAATTCTTCTTACACTGCATTAAAAATCAGTTTTTTAAAAACATCATCATATTACGAAGGCCAGCATTCATAACAGTAGGAACGACTCTGTTATCTCTTCCGTAGATTCTTTTAAAATAATAAATGCAATCCATCTGGACCACAGGTTTTATCCTCTTTGAGTTTGATTAGTTTATTCAATACAACCCCTTTTTAAAATTTTAAATTGCTCATCTCATTATTCAATGTTATGTCTACCTGTTCCATCTCCCTGATAAATACCGAAGCGAAATTATTATTTAATATTTCTGCCATCTCGCTGTTGTTTTCTGTGATATTATCCTGTCTATCCCTCAATGGTCCCATTCCGATCACAGCCTTTTTTAGTGACCTGCCAGTAAAATATTTTACTATTTTCTTTTTTGTTCCTTGATAACTTAATTTCATAGTTCCTCTTTGCCATCCTAATTGTTTTTTTTTACTTCTTTCCTAATCTCTTTGTATTGTCTTTTATCATGCACTCTTCTGCTATCTATGAACTTAATGTATGCCTCTTTCCTAACTCTTAATTGTTCCTTATATCTTTATTTATCCATGGAGCCTAACTTGTGTTTAGATTGTTCTTTCCTTTTCGTGAAATATAGTTTTCCTACACTCTGTTGAACACCATTTTAAATGTTTGCCATTGTTTTCCAATATTGTTGTCCATTTTAATTTCCCAAGTTCTAGTTTCTGCTCCTCAAAATCAGCTTTTCTCCAATCTATTAACCTGGTTTTCATCATACTGATGTCCTTATTTATCATCATCTGAAAGCCTATTGTGTTATGGTCATTATTGCCTGGATGTTCCCCTACTTTTACTTCTCTTACCTGCTCTGGTTTATTCCCCATTACTAGATCCAATAATAAATCTTCCCTGGTTGGCATTTTTACATAATGGATTAGAAAGGAGTGCTGTATACATTGTCGAAACTCCATTCCCTTATCCCCTTTACTTACCTCTTCTGTCCAATTGATATCATGGTAGTTGAAATCCCCCACATCACTATTCTATGGGCTGGATTTTGTTTTGTAGACATCGGTCCCACCTTCAAGACTGGAAGCGGCTACTCGCTGACCAGGAGTGGCCAGTCACATGCGATCCAGTGGCGGCTGGCCAATTAAAGGCAGTGAGGTGGAGGGGCCAACCAATTATATGTTCGGCGGTGGGGGCAGAGGTGGAGATGCTGGCATCAGCTGACACTTCGGGAGGTGCTGCTAGCACTGTATCTAATCTTGTGGTGTGCATGGAGAGAATTTGCAGGCTGAAAAGCTGCAAATTAATGGCGGACAGTAGACCCTGGGTGGCCTGACACTTTAGTGATGCCTCGCTCCAGGTGTTCTTACAGGCTGCCAGGGAAAGGTGGCATATACTGCTCCCTAGCTACGGGAGGAGGAGACCAGGGAGCATGACCAAGCAAGCCTGGCTGGAGATTGCTGAGGAGGCCAGCACCTGGGACCTGGATTCAGGGTCGCAGGCAGTTAATGACCTCATCCGGGTAGCAAAAATTAGTACCTCATAAAGCCTTCACCTCTTGGGTTTTACATCGGGCAAAGGAGGAGGTTGCATTGGGTGGAGAGGGGGTGCCCACCCAGACATGGGCAAAGGGTCAGGGGATGCAGACAAACTACCTGAAGCATGGTGAAATGGTCCTGAAAGGAGGCTGTTTGTCAGTGCAGATCCCAACACAGTTCCTGGAAAAAGCGCCAGGTGCAGGAAGTCTCTGTGTTCCCTCATCCATTACCAATGGACGTCTCGGGATTGTTGTCAATGGGGGACCAACAGCTTTCATCGTTGTGTCTGCAGGAGAAGATCACACACAATCACAGAGAGCGGGCCAAAACTGGCGGTGGACTACCGATTTTCCATATCCTGAGTCTGATGGGGGAGGAGGCCATGGAGCTCCTGACTGAAGGGTGGAAGAAGTGTTGTGAATCGAGAAACAGCGGCACCTTTCCAAGACAGTAAGTAAGGTCGTCATGGGGCACAAGAGTGCATCTTGCAGTGATGGAACCATGCTGCTCATGAGGCATCTGGTGCCTCAGGGACCTCAAATGTAGGGGTGTGTGCTACCTCAGGAGGGGAGGTCCTTGACCCTTCAATGTCTCTGTTCTCTCATGCGGGTCACACGGAGCCTACTCAAAGAGCCTCTGAGATTGTGGGAGAGCTTGCCACCACTGAGGGGGAGGACAGAGCCTCAGAGGGTGCATCATCACCTCATACCTCTCCCCACTCCACCAGCCCAGATACGCTCACATTGGTGGGTATGCGATTGAGTTTAGATTCGGGCACGCAACCTAGTGAGCATATCAGACACATGCCCGAGCAGCTGATGGAGGCTGTGACAGCCCAGGAGTACTGTGGAAGATCAGGCCAATGCTGAGACCCAGGGTCATGACATGCCTCTGGTGTTGCCAGCATCATGGGAAATGCTGCAGCTGCAGTGATAGGTCAGGTAACATCTAGTGGAGATTCCAGAGGGAATGCATGTCCAAGCACAGATGATGGAGGAGTCCATCCAGGCCTTGAATGCTGCATTGTCTCTAACTGGTGCAGGAGTGGTATCCTCCATTCAGAGATTGGCGGCTCATCTGGAGAGCCACATCCAACAGAGCACTCAGTGTCTGTAGGAGATTCGTGCAAACCTGCATGCCCTCATCTTGACCATGGGTGCAAGGCAGCAGTGGCAAGGTGAGAGGCGGATGGGGGAACCTGGAGTCACCACCATGTCCTCTACCCTCTCAAGTCTGCAGGGTGGCACAAGTTGCCTTTCAAGGGAAGAGAAGTGGCTGCCCACTGTTGCTGGTGCTCCTTTCAGGGTGCTCCTGATGCGGGCAGCAGATCTTCTGCCCCTCTGCCAGTGATGCCAGGGCCTCCATTATCCCTGAAGTCAGAGGATGTAACTGCTGCTATGCAGTAGGACCCCCACATGCTGGGTCTACCAGGCCTAATGTAACCAGAGGACGAACACCAAGGTCATCCCTAGCCAAAGGTCAACAAGGACAGCAACCTGCCTCCACCTCAGCTGACAGTGTAGAGGAACACTAAGTGGGAGTGCACAAAAAAATGAAGATCAGCACCTAGAGGCATGGAGTTTTCATGGGCGAATATGTATTGTAGATGGAAAGGGTAGTGTTTTCTATCACAGTCATTAAAGAATTTTTTCAAACAAACAAGATCTCCTTCCTATTCTGCAAGGCCTTTGGCAATTCTTTTCAACCCAGCCTCTGTGAAGAGGCTTGAGGCGAGGGATCATTCTATGAAGTGTCTAGGCTGGAGCCTTGCCAACTCAGCGTTAAGCAACTGATCAAGAAGCATTTATTCCCTGGAGGAAAGAAGGCAACAAGAGGGCTGCATAAAGGTAAATCTTTACTAGTCCATGTACAACTGACAGTATGGATCAAAGGAAATGTGAATATGTAAGGTCATCATGAGATTCCCTTGCACATATCCCATGGCGTCTTTCCTGTTGTCCCTGGGGTATTTCATCCAGTGATGCTTGGCCATTTCCTCCTCTGCATCCTCATTGTCTGAGGAGGCGTCTCACTCCTTGCATTCCTTATTGTTCAACACCTCCCCCCTCTGTAGCGCAGGTAGTGCAGTGCACAGCAGACCACCATGATACATGAGACTCTCACCAAGGCATATTGAAAGGCTGCACCGGACCAACCTAGGCACCTGCATCTCATCTTCAGCAGACGAACACTGGTAGGTGTTGTACCTCTCTTCAGCATTTGTGCATGGGTCCCTCTCATGTGTCAGTAGCCATGTCTTCAGTGGGTAGCTATTGTCTCCAGGGATCTATCTGAAGGCTTGAGGGAGGCCAGAAAAGCTCTGGCACCTGGGACTGTCTCAAAATGTAGGCATCATGACAAATTCCCGGGATGCATGCACAGACCTGCAGGATCCATTTACAATGGGTGCAGACCTGTTGTACATAGAGGGAGTGGAAGCCCATTCTGTTGATGAAGGCCACTGGCTGGTGTTCAGGAGCCTTGATGCCACATGTGCACAGTCGATGACACAGTGCAACTGGGGGAATCCGAACCCGATGGCCATCTCAGCTGGAGAGCTGGGATTCGTGCAGAATCACACATATTCGCCGGCCCTCCTGAGAAGGGCCTTCCTTGATGCACCAATGGGCTGCTGACTGTGAGATTCCATACATGTCCCCAGTGGATCCCTGGAATGATCTAGAGGAATAGATGATCAGTGTCATGGTGACCTTCAGGGCAGGGCACTGGCATTGGATTCCCACCAAGTCCCCTGGGGCACATCTCACCTGCATCATAGCGAATAGGTCAGTGACGGCCTCCCTGGAGATGTGGAGTCTTTGTTGGCACTGCCTCTTGGATATTTGCAGGTAGTTGAGCCTCGACCTGTAGACTCTCTCTGGAGGATACCTCATTCTGCGTGGGGGAGTCACTTATCTTTCCATGACCCTCCTGCAGCCTCACGGGTCGTTGTGGTGCCGCTGCAGGTGCCTGGACCTCCCTTCTACTCTACTGCACCGGAGTCCCTGCAGCCTGGATGAATGATGCCGATGATAGTTGGTCTCTAAGTACAAATCCTTCCCTGCCAGCGGCCCCCTCTCCCCCCCCTTATTTGTCAGCTCTTACGAGGTGGCACCTGTCCGTTGCCCTGCTTGGAATGTCACTCCCTCAGTTCTGGGACCTTTGGCCCTACTCCTCAGATGATGCCCAATTCTCTCCCTTCTCCACCCTGCCTGGCAGTCGATGCTGCCTTTCCCGATGGCCTCCTCTTGCAGCCAGCAATGAGCACCCGCTTCCATGTCGCCTCCTTTAAGCAGGCGAGGCTCTGAAGCCCCATGAATCCCCTGCACCATTAATAAAGTTTAAAACCATGAATAAAATCACTGTCAATAAGCCTCTTGAATACCTTAATTGCATTCCTGCTGCATCGGTGTCTGATCTCCACCCTCCATGTTTACTGCCACAGGCAAAATTGGGATGGGCTGTCACGACGTTGAACTTCCTGTCCGATGTCTCCTGTCCAAATTTTATGCCCCTCCCCGCCTCCTTCCTGTCCCCAAGCTCCGCACAAAATTCAGCCCTATGTTTTTAGACTCAACTCCCTAATTTGTCTGCAAATTGCTTCCTCCACCTCCCTTCCACTATGAGGTGGTCTGTAGACTACACCTATTAGTGTGAATGATCCTTTATTATCTTTTATTTCTATCCATATGGATTCTTTCTTTCTCTTGCTGATAGCTGCTTTTCTTCTACTGCCATTATGTTGTCCCTGATAAGTAGAGCTACTCCACCTCCCTTTTTCCCTCTCTATTCTCAATGTGTTATACCTTGCAATGTTTAATTCACAGTCCAGACTTTTCAGTAGCCATGTCTCCGTAATCCCTATGATATTGAGTTTTTCCCAATGCATGTTTGCCTCCAGCTCCCTGTTTTATTACAGACACTGTGTGAATTGCATACAGACATTTTGAATAATTTTTAATAGGATTTCCTCTCACTTTATTTTTAACCATTCTTTTAGACTCCTGTTCTGTAATATTTATTCATTTGCCATCAATGTCCTCCTCTACTTTATTCTTTCCTATGTTCTCCTTCCCTGTTTTGTATACATTTAACCTGCTTATATTTCTTGTAGATCCCTCCCCACCCCATCTTCCTAGTTTAAAGCCTTTGGAACTTCCCTATTTTTCTTTTCCTCTAGGAAACAGGTCCCAGCCCCGTTCAGGTGAAGCCTGTCCCATCGGTACATCTCCTTTCTGTCTCAGAGCTTTTGTCACTGTCCCATAAAAAGGAACCCCTCTCACTCACAGCAACCCTTTAGAAAATGCTAACTCTCCTGATCTGTCCACCCCTATGCCAATTTGCATGTGGCTTGGGCAATGGCACAAAGATTACTACTCTCGAAGTCCTGCTTTTTAATTTAGAGCTTAACTCCTGATACTTTTTTACCAAGCCCTCCTCCCTATTCCTACCTATATTGTTTGTTCCAACATGGACCACGACAATTGGATTTACCCTCTCCCTTTCCAAGTTCTTCTCCAGCCACCATGAGATAGCCCTTATCCTGTCATCGGGTCGGCATCACACTTTTCAGAATTCTCATTCTTGGCTGCATAGGACTCTATCTATTACCCTAATTATAAAGTCCCCTATAACTACCACATTTCTATTCTGCTTCCCCACGATCCCACCTAGGATAGCCTTCTGAGCCATGGCGCCTTGGTCTGCATTATGGTTGTCCTCCCTGTCTTTCTCCTTATCCTCACAGGTAGTGAGTACATCGCAGCTGTTGGACATGGCCAGTGCCTGCAGGACCTCCTTGTCAGCCTCTCCTAAATCACTGCTACCCGGCTCCCTATTAGTCACACCCTCTCTTTCCTGAACCTGTGTTTTCCTCTGGGGTGTGACTGTATTCTGGATGAAACTATCCAGAAATTCATCCCCCTCCCTTACGTGTCAGTGTCTCTCCAACTTGCACTCCAACTCTATAACTGAATCTGAGAGATTTGTGCTGAAGACATCTCTTGCAGACGTGTTTGCTCAGGACAATCTTGCCATCCACAAACTCCCACATTCTGCAGTCCAGTCACACAACCTGCGCTGCCATATCTTATTTTATTTTATTTATTTAATTAATTAAAGTATTTGTTGTCTTTATTGATGTGAACACACTACAGAGGGTACAGAATGTATTTATGAAGATGTTGCCAGGAAAGGAGAATTTTAGCTATGAGGAAAGATTGGCTAGGTTAGAGTTTTCTTTTTGGAAAAGAGGAGGCTGAGGACAGATTTAATTGAGGTTTATAAAATTATGAGGCACCTAGATAGATAGAGAGGATAGGAAGTTAGCAGAGAGGTCAATAACCAGGGGGTATAGATTTTAAAGTAATTGGTAGAAGGATTAGAGGAGAGTTGAGGTCTAATTTCTTTCACCCAGAGAATGTTGGGGGGATGGAACTCACTGCTTGAAAGGGTAGTAGAGGCAGAAACTCTTGTTGCGTTTAAAAAACACTTGAATTTACACTTTTACTGAAACTTTCTGGGGGTTATGTTAGGAGGTATATGCTTGTAATTAAATATAAGACTGAGTAAAGATGAGCTCCGTTATCATCCTTCACCAACTGGCTTTCTGGAATATAACAGCAATAATCCACAGAGCCCAGGACCAAGAGCTGGAAGTGGGATTAGACTGGATAGCTCTTTTTTTTTAGCAGCATGGACATGATGATCCAAATAGCCGCCTTCTGTGCTGTAAATGTTTCTATGATTCTAGTGAACCAGATGGATTTTTATAACAGCCAAATACTTTCATAAGCACTATGCTACTATACCCCCTAGAACTGATGACTAAAAGCTTGGTCAAAGAAGTATCTTTAAGGCGCATCTTAAAGGAGGAGGGGGAAGTAGAGATATGGAGAGGTTTACGGAGGGGTTTCCAGAGCTTAGGGCCTAGACAGCTGAAGGCACAGCCATCAATGATGCAGCAATTAAAACTGGGGATGCACAAGAGGCCAAAGTTGAAGCAGCATGGAAATCTTGGAGGGTTGTAGGGCTGGACGGGTTTACAGAGGTAGGAGGGGTGAAGTCATCGAGAGACTTGAAAATGAAGAAGAGAATTTTAAAATTGAAGTATTCCCAAACCAGAATTCAATGTAGGTGATGGATGAATGGGACTTAGGATGTGAATTAGGATACGGGTAGCAGAGTTTTGAATAAATTCAAGTTTATTGATGAAGGAAGATGGGAGGCTGGCCTAGTGGGCAGTGAAATAGTCAAGTCTAGAAGTAACAAAGGCATGGATGAGGGTTTCAACAGCAGATGAGCTGAGGCGGGGTGGTGTCAGGCAGTGTTACAGAGGTGGAAATAGGCGGTATTGGTGACGGAGCACATATGTGGTTGGAAGCTCACCTCATGGTCAAATTTGACATTAAGTTTACGAAGGATATAGTTTTCAGGGAAAGGAATTAAATCTGTAGCCAGGGAGCAGTATTTACGGCTGGGACTAATATTTAAATGGAGGAAGTTTTGCTTATCCAGTACTGGATGTCAGACAAGCAGTGTGACTATTTAGTAACAATGAAGGTCAAGAGTGGTAGCATTGATGCAGGAAGTCTAATGGGGAATAGGAGGTCATTACAGCCCAAATTGCCAACAGGCGAATTCTTTTAATAGGGTGAGATTTAAACATATGTAGCCAGATAATTCACCAATTATTGATCAAAATACTAACAAACTTGGACTTATGTATAGCTTCTAACCATTATAGAAAAAAGAAAGAAGGGCTTGCATTTATATAGCACCTTTCATGATCACCAGACATCTCAAAGCACTTTACAGTCAATGAAGTACCTTTCAAATGTGGTCACTTTTGCAATGTAGGAAACGCAGCAGCCAAATTGCACACAGCAAACTCCCACAAACAGCAATGTGATAATGACCAGATAATCTGTTCTTGTGATGTTGATTGAAGAATAAATATTGGTCAGAGCACCAGGGTTAAGTCCATGATCATCTTTGAAATAGTACCATGGGATTTTTTACATCGAACCAAGCAGGCAGATGGGGCCTCAGTTTAACATCGCTTTAGAAAGGCAGCACCCCCTCAGTATCATATTTTCTGCTCAAGCCCTGAAGTAGTACTTGAATGCAGAACCTTGAGACTTACAGGCAAAATACTACCCATTGAGCCAAAGCTGATATCGATGGCAAGCCTTCAATGTGTTTCAAGTGAAAGAAAAGACCTTTTCCAAATGCACTTTTTAAAACTTTTATTAAAATTTCTGTTATTCCAGCCTAAAAAAGCATTGGATCCTTCATTATAACGAATGCAGAAATGCTTCTGTTCAACTGAATATTTGTCTTTGAAGAAATATTTATTAATAGCTTTGATATAGAAGCCTTCTACATTGTCAGAAATAATGATGTCAGTGTTGTCCATATGTTGATTGAACTATCGAAAGCCACGACAGGTGAAATTTCTGAAAGGTTGTTATACTCCCACGTGTGTTAGATATACTTAGAGCATATAACGATTTGCATCATCTAGAAATGTAAAAGGATATAACAAAATTCAAGTACTAAACTGCATTTTTCCTTGGCATTAGAACCACCTGCACACTTATTTTGTCACCAGCAAATTATATGGGGTGGCATTCTATAAATATTTCAAAACAGGAACATTCCAGTAATTAAGAGATTCCCAACCAGGTTAAATTCTCGGAAGTGGGCAAATTACAAAGCTGTGTGTTTTTGTAACATTGTTGGCAGGTTATGTATTACGGAAATAGGCATTCACCCATTTTTATTAAAAGTTGAATTCCATCTTGATTCTCAGATCCACAGAAATGCCACATCTTGTGTAAATTTCCTGCCTGTCACACTTCCTCATCACACATTTTGGGTCCATCACACTTCAATATTACACTTACATGGACCACCTGGTGTAGACTATAAATTATGTCTCAGTATTTATTCATGTATGTCTGCATAAGCCAGTTAAATACCATATCAAGCGCTCCATGGAAACAAAAACTAGCTGCCAGACGTAACTGCTGTTGCTTTGTGCTACCATGTTTATTTGATTGGAAGTTATATTGCAATGCAAAAAAGAAACTTACTAAAGACTGGAAAGGAGAGATTATTGGTCATAAAACTTCTAAGAATAATATATAATAAAGTGCATGGTCCGTCCTTAGAGTTGTGTCTGACATCTGAAATCATACAGACAAACTGGAGAACTCAAAAACTGATCAACAACTTCACAAAAGTTGAAAACCCAACAATAACCCTGAATATGGGCCATTAATTATCAGATGCAACAAAGATAGTTCACACAATTCTTCTGGATAGTTCTATCAGCAAAGGAGCACCAATTACAACTACAAAGTCCTTCAGGTCTTTGAACTTTTCAAGTAGATATCCAAATCCCGTCTTTCAAGATGCAAATGCCAATTTCCATTCGATAGCAGTTCCCCTGCAATCCGCACTCCACTGATACCATCACCATCACTGCCACCAAAACTACACAACGTTCTGGAAATTCCATGGTTTCTCACAATAGTCCTGAGGGCGTAGCTCTATTGGTGTTGCCTTAAGTAACTCTTTAATTTATTGAAAACAGCTGTAGCAGCTTGTATTCACCGAGGGCGCACTCCCAGAATCAAGTCTTTGTTTTTAAAACCAACAGCTCCCAGTTTGTCTCTTTTCAGCAACCTTGTCTCTTTAAAACAACAGCTGCTTCTGCTTCCACACAGTGCAGAGTATTCTTCTAAACTGAAACCTGAGCTCCAGTCACTCGTCTCTGGTCACACCTCCGATCATAGGGCTGTTTGTTTTAGCTTTCAGTTTCCTTTTCCAGAAAATGACCATCTCAGAAAAAACACAAGCTTTGAATCCCAAAGTCATTGCATCTAGCAGTACATTCAACAAGTCATCTTTTCAGATAAAGGTCTGCAAATGCTCCTCCACAGGTCTTGCACCGCAGACTCCATCTCACAGGAAAGATTATTTCCTGTAGTTGGGAAATAAATTTAAAACTAAGAAAAAGTTTGAACTTGGAATACTTCATTTGAATGGATATTTTGTTTTATGGAAAAGTGTATAAGTATTTGAAACAGAATAAAATAGGGCTCTGAGGAGAGAGCAGAATTGCTGTTTAATGGGTTTGGATTGCTCCCAGCATAGGTATGATGACCAAATGGCCTTCTGTGTTGCAAGCATCTATGATTCTAAGAAAACATCAACCTGAAAACAATTAAAGCATGGTTGGTTGTTGGCATGTGTATGAATATCATCTGTGTTTTTAAAACTAAGTTGTTTCCCACAGTCTCTAGTCCTGACTCAGCAAGCCAAATATTTGAGCTTGTGTTTTGCAAGGCAGCCCAACGAAATGTGATTTTAAGTCTCAGGACTAAATCTTATACAAAACTATATGCAAACTAACTAAAACAACCTGAAGAAGGGTCACTAACCTGAAACGTTAACTCTGCTTCTCTCTCCACAGATGCTGCCAGGCCTGCTGAGTATTTCCAGTATTTCTTGTTTTTATTTCAGATTTCCAACATCCGTTTGGTCATCATACCTGTGCTGGGAGCAATCCAAACCCATTAAACAGCAACTCTGCTCTCTCCTCAGAGCCCTATTTTATTCTGTTTCAAATACTTATACACTTTTCCATAAAACAAAATATCCATTCAAATGAAGTATTCCAAGTTCAAACTTTTTCTTAGTTTTAAATTTATTTCCCAACTACAGGAAATAATCTTTCCTGTGAGATGGAGTCTGCGGTGCAAGACCTGTGGAGGAGCATTTGCAGACCTTTATCTGAAAAGATGATTTGTTGAATGTACTGCTAGATGCAATGACTTTGGGATTCAAAGCTTGTGTTTTTTCTGAGATGGTCATTTTCTGGAAAAGGAAACTGAAAGCTAAAACAAACAGCCCTATGATCGGAGGTGTGACCAGAGACGAGTGACTGGAGCTCAGGTTTCAGTTTAGAAGAATACTCTGCACTGTGTGGAAGCAGAAGCAGCTGTTGTTTTAAAGAGACAAGGTTGCTGAAAAGAGACAAACTGGGAGCTGTTGGTTTTAAAAACAAAGACTTGATTCTGGGAGTGCGCCCTCAGTGAATACAAGCTGCTACAGCTGTTTTCAATAAATTAAAGAGTTACTTAAGGCAACACCAATAGAGCTACGCCCTCAGGACTATTGTGAGAAACCATGGAATTTGCTTTTATTTTGCTTTTATTAGAACAACCTGGTTGATCGTTACCAAATCCTGTGGTATGGGTATCTTATGCACCACACCAAGTCTGACCCTGCCACAGCAGTCACCACCAAACCACCACCAACATGGAAGTGTCCATGATGCAGACCAAAACAAGATGGGATGACAGCATAGAAGCGTTCAAGCATGCATCATACTGCCGATAGTACTAAAGTAAAAGACTTGAGCCATAATGTTGGAAGAAGCTGGTAGCAGCTGCATCTACTTATAGATAAGCCGCTAGATGACAATGATTACAAAATGCAAAAATATGATGAAATAATCTAAAAGGTCGCCATGTGAAGAATTAAACTGGAAATCAATGATTCCTCATAAACTGACTGTTTTCTGATGGGCACTAATGCCTAGCTTTTTCTTGCCCACCATTACAGTTTGGGCTCCTTTGGCCAATTTTATGGAAAAGACTTGTTCCTGAGCTACATTGAAGTCTGTTGGAAGCAGCAGCCCACTGCAAAGGAGGTAGATTCGAAGACTGAGAGTCCAAGCACTCATTCATTATCAAAGTCTGGTTATGCAGCATGACACATTGGAGCCTTTGGTGTTGATAAACTCTTTCGAGGTCTATTAATCTGTAGAGAGGCTTTTAAAGATGAGATCACAGACACCAAGAGGCAGACAAGTAGGCAAGGAAAGCATCTCCTGTCCTGAAAGTTATGATGAATACAGAGTTCATTCTGTTATATTGCACAAGATTATCCATCAGAGTGGTCTAGTGCTCATGTGTTCTTCATTGTTGTAATAGTACACAAAGAGAAGTTGTAGAAAGTGGCTTTCACCATACTTACTTTCCTGTTTCTGCTGTGGAATAAAGCAACTTATCCTTCAAACCAAATTTCTCCTTATGTAGTGTTAATTCTGCCCTCCCTCGGAGAGATTGAAGGGGTGCATCTATGTAAGATAGAGGGATCTGACCCAGATCACAAAGAAGTTTCATTGTTACATTCTCAGTTCTTGCTACCACACAAGTAGGGTATAAAAAGGAGGCCTAAGGGACAGTAACAGGCAGCACTAAAGCTGAAGCTATATCTACCACAGCCTTGAATTTCTAACATACATCACTATTAAATAAAGAGCTGGATTTTAAACATGTATCTCACCCTCAGTAGATGAGTTATATTTCCACCAGTAATGTTGTATAGTACAGGACACTTTTACTTTATGCCTGAAAATACTGATAGAAAAATTTAGCGACTAACTCTGGTGAGGCCCTTGGTACAGGAAAATCCTCCTGCACATTACTCTTAAAAGAATTAAGTGATTTGAATATTTTATCAAGGCTTGTTGGAGTACGTTATTAATCAGTACATTACAGGGGCTTAATGTCTATGTATAACTGAAGTGTGTCACTTCATACAAGTCCAACCAGCATCATTAGTCAAATCCGATCAATGCAAGCTACGGCTGGAATCCTCAGGAATGCATTAATATTCATTAATTCAGCTATTCACAGGTAGTGATAGAAAACATCTATGAGCACTTGCATATTCTGATGCAATCCTGCGTAAAAATGAATAGGGACAATAAATTTTGGAAAGGCATTTCCCAGATCGATATTCGGTGACAGTAAAAGGTAGAAGTAGAAGTGCAGAGGGCTTCATGCTGGGTGAAAAAAAACACATCAGTGAAAGTAGCTAACAGATGGGAATGGACCTGTGATGTGACTTGAATTTTGTCATGTCTCCTCATATTTTCCACGTCCATGAACTGGATTAGATTTTTTAAAAATACTTGCAGAAAATAGATCACAGCAAGGGCCTCCCAGTCTCAGCAAGAATAGAAATGCTTCAAAATTATTACTTTTTCTGTTCACATTAAATTCTAGTATGCAATGCTTCAACAAAAAATACTTTATATTATATTTATATAAATACTTTACATGGACAATCACAATTGGTTTCTGATGTGCAGGTCTTGTATCGGCATTTGCAACCTGCTGGGCTGTGCCAAGGCCGGCACCTTACAGGTAGGTGAACCTGCACCTCCTCTCTTATACTCTTAACTCTAAAGTCCGACCCAAACCCATCCGGGTGGGGAAATTGATCAAAGCTCACAACTCAGCACGCTCGGTATTTTTTTAACAGTTTGTTGTACCACCGATAGCTTACAAACATCGGTATCCTGCTCCCTTAAAGTTAAATCAGTACAACGTCAGTACCCTGCTCTCTGCAAGTTAAATTAATAGTCACAAATGCTGTCTTTTAATTTCTGAACTGCATTCACCCTGTCGATCACTCAGAGGAGTGTGTTCCGCCCGCAGTTATCCTTGTAAGCTGCTGCTCTGGTCCCTGATCATGTTTCTTATAGTCCAAAAATCATACCCATGACAATGATTGATGCATATCCCTCCCTCTTTTGATAATAACTTCTTATGCCACATCCTGCATTCATGAATGGCTCATTAACATATGAAGGTGTTTCGATGGGGAAGATTCCACCTTATCAGCATCATCAGATTGGTGAATGAGTTTCACCCAAATGAAACAATTTTTGGGATTAGCATTTCCAAAGGATGTGGGTGTCCACCCAGACATACCGGAACACACAGTTCGTTATCTTGTAAGTGCCATTTGCAGTTTGGCTACAGGAGTTCAATGGTCAAGGTAAGTCACTTAAATCTGGATAGATGTATACCATTGTGTGTGGTCTGATTGCATCAGTTATCTCTTGACTGGTATATTCATGATATCACTCCATTGTCTGTGTTTCATTTCAATTCCCAGCTTGGTTTTTTTTCAAAAGTTAAGTTACAAAGTCTCATGGATGTCATGTTCCTTGCTTGCTGTACACAAATATACCAATCACACAAAAACAATTGGTATGAACAAGATAGGTTCTTTGATTTGAAAACTAGGACTGTTACGTATATATTACAAGAGAGTCCATGAGGTACGTCTGGCCTTGGAATTCATACCCTACAACTGACACGGTCACATGCTACATGATATCACTTTCCTTTACGATGATCATGTCCACTCTTTATACATGCCCTTAAATCAACACAATAAAACAGTAGGATCCTGGCTTGCAAAACTTAGCCAATTTCCAACAATTGTCCATTACAAATGGCCTTTTGCAGCACGGTCACTTGAACTTTAAATGTTGGCTGACTTTAAATTGAATGTGTTCTTGGTGAAGGACCAGTGTTGCAGCCATGTCGTGTGACATGGGTGTCTCCCACTGTTCAACTCCCCACCTGACCATAGCAAGTGTATTTGTATTAGTGTTTAACCCCTTGGTGTTTTATTTTTCAAATAACCAGACAGCGACAGGTTTTTTTGTAGGTTTTAAAAAAACAGAAAGTCAATTGTTTATTGATCAATACACCTTATCCTGAAATTGTCACAACCGCATCCATTCATGCATTCGCTCGCACACACACAAACCAGAAGAAACAGGTAAAGAAGGGAAAGAGGTAGGTGGGGTTTAGTGGGGGAGTAGTGTTACGATAACCCTGTTGAATTCTTTTAAGACTCAAGTTCTAGATAGCTGCAGGCCTGAGATGATTGTAGATTTTTTTTAAATTTTATTTAGAGATACAGCACTGAAACAGGCCCTTCGGCCCACCGAGTCTGTGCCGACCATCAACCACCCATTTATACTAATCCTACACTAATTCCATATTCCTACCACATCCCCACATGTCCCTATATTTCCCTACCACCTACCTATACTAGGGACAATTTATAATGGCCAATTTACCTATCAACCTGCAAGTCTTTGGCATGTGGGAGGAAACCAGAGCACCCGCAGGAAACCCACACAGACACAGGGAGAACTTGCAAACTCCACACAGGCAGTACCCAGAATTGAACTCAGGTTGCTGGAGCTGTGAGGCTGCGGTGCTAACCACTGCGCCACTGTGCCGCATTGAAGGTTCTGTTGAAGATGGTGGGTCACTTCCAGCTCTCTCTGCTGTAAAATGTAGATGTCAGATTCTTTCAGCAGGACATGTGCTTTCTGGCTTGCTGGAATGCCAGCTGTTACGCATAGCTTCACCTTCTGAGTCTCTCTCTCTCTCTCTCACTTTGGCTGTTGTTGTTTTAAGGTAAAACTGTGTCACCTCTCACCTCCTATTAGGAGACATTCTGGTTTCTTCCCCATGGTGATCACACAACGCCCCAGGACATGGCTACTTCACACCTCCTTTGTTTTAGAATTTAATTCTGGAATGTTTTTAGGATAGGTGTGAGATTGGTTTCACTTAACATCTTCTGGCTTTGCAGATTTGTCCTTTGTCTTTGTCAGATTGTTTGAATACACAAAAGGCTAATCCCCCTTTCCTTCAGCAGCCATTTTGGACCATTTTTAAAATGAAGGTTCATTTTTTTTTTAAGACAAACTCCATTTTTTCATAACTCTTCAGCGCTAGTCTGTGAATGTTGTATCATCGCACTTTCAATGTTTGTGACATCAGCTACTAGCTAGACAAACCATATCTTCCTGATGATCTATCTCCCTTAGCTAATCACAGCAGGTTTGACTTCGGGTTGCAGCTGGTTGTGGAGACCCATACATCAGGAACTGACGATAGTATAACAGGTCGCATATAAAAGTAGCTAAAATAACCCACACAATAAACATGAAACAGCACACAAAATAATTTCAAACCTATATATTGCAGATTACTACACTGTTTGGTTTAGACGCATTTGATGAAAGTTCCAAAATAGCAGGAATGATTAAAGAATATTATGAATAAACATACTTGGTTCTCATTTGCTTTAATTTAGTAAAAACTAGGGCTGGAATCTTTTTCCATTGGTGGGTTAGGGTCAGGTGGGACTTCTACCTGTCCAGTTGAACCTGCTACTAACCTGCTGAGGTTTCCTGGACTCCCCCACACTATTTATGTGGCACGGAATGATTGAGATGAAACAACTGCCTATTGTTTTACCCCTGCTGTGAGGGTAACTCACCTCCTAACCCCAAAGCTTTCTACCACCTACAAAGCACAAGTCAAGAGTGTGATGGAATACTTCCCATTTGCCGGGATAAGTGCAGATCCAACAAGAAGCAGGACAAAGCAGCCTGTTTGATTGGATGTACCTACACACATGGACTTCAAGAGGAGCTCGCCACCATATTCTCAAGGGCAATTAGGAATGGGCAATAAATTCCGGCCTTGCCAACGATGCTCACATCCCATGAACAAATAATAAATAAAAGATTGGAGTCGATTCAGAGACATCTGCGCACGTCCTGCCTGACCAGAACTCTGTCCTGAAGAGGAGAACTCCAGCCCAGAATTTGACTGAGTTGAAATGGAACTAAAATCTACAATAAATGCTGGGAGAAATTTTGGTCTGGATAAGTGGTACCTCGTTGCTATGGCACACCATGTGGAAAATGCTATTTCAGCCTTACACTGCACCTTAATATTGAAAACTGTTAAGAATTCACTGTGACTGAGTTGAAGCTGATAATATAATCAATAGTTTCAGCTATAGCCATTATTTGCATTAGTAACTGTCACCTTTGGCTGGATTTTACGGAGCCCTCGACTCGGGATTCGTGGAGAGGGGGCACCTGAAGATGGCCCGGGATGAGGTTGCCACGGACCTCGACACCAGCAGGGCCTGCCCTGATCCTCCCAGCAGCGACGAGGCAGCGAGGCGACCTCCTCGCCGCTCGCTGACGGGACCACAATCGGCATATGTAAATGAATAAAGTTCATAGATTTACATGTACTTATCCTTAATCTTGATGGCCCGCCGCGATCTTTGGCCTGGTGGCTGGCAATCCCGCGGCTTTGGATCCCTGTCTGGGGAAACGAGGTGCCACACTGTTGGGGAGGGGGGAGGAGATAAGTTTTTCAATGTGGCAGGGGGCAACAGGGTCAAATAAATGTCATGGGTGTAGAGGATGGTGGGAAGGTGTACTTTAAACATTATACAGTTTGGGGGGGTGAAGGTCAGATGTTACAGGTAGGTGTTTTGGAGGGAAAGGGCAAATAGTTAATGTAATTGTTATTAGGGGGGTGGGAGAGGAACAAAAGAAATGTATTTATGTAATTTTATTGAATATTTATTTAAATGCCGGTAGGGCTGACTGCCCTTTAAAAATGGCGTCAGCGCCTGCACATAGGCAGCGGATACCATTGTTGGGGACAGACATCCCATCCCCTCCAAGCGATTGGGGATGGCGGCCTGCCCAGCTATTTTAATGAGCCGCCGCAATTGAGATTGGCACTGAATGCCCAGCCAGACTGAGGAATGGAATCTCCCATCAGTAGGATACCATTTCCCCTGGCTATGCACCCAGCTGTCATATTGCCTTGCAAGAGGGCTGATGGAGGCTTGGCAACGAATAAGGCTGGATTTTTATTGGTATCTAGATCACACTGAATTACTGCTGTGAGGACATTTTTTTATACATTGCAGGAAACATCATTTCTAGTTAGTGTTATATTACGACTGCTCAAGACAAAGCTCCTAATCAAAATATATGATTTTGATTGCAATGGGAGCAACGCACTGTCAATTCAGTCCCGCCACTCCACAGGTCACATCATGCATCTTTTTAAGCTTTCCCAAATCAAAGAAAGCAGCAGCCAAATTGAAACAATCTAGTAACCCTCCAATGAGGCAAACCAAACCAGGTATCTTTAGATATCAACAAATAAACTGTTTATTAAAATAACTAAAATCTTAAACACTACTAAGATAAACGAATAGCTAAAGACCTTATAACTTATTTAAAGAAGTCTAACTCCCGCATTTGCATACATATACACAAACTAACGATAGTTTGGTGTTTAATTAGCTGCCCGAAAAAATAGAAATAACGGTAAAGTCTTTGCAGATTATGTTTCCTATAAATGGTCTTCAAATTCCACACAGTCCAAGTTCACTTGCAGTCTTCCAAGGTCCGATGAGGAAAGAAACCTTTCAGAGATAGGAATTCAGCAGTGCAGTTCAGCATTTGAAGCATCAAACTTTTCTTCTGTCTTCTAGCGATGAACACAGCAGATCAATAATTGGTTATTTTCTTCAAAGAATTAATCTGGCTTTAAGTTTGTAGAAGTTTGAGAGAGAAGCTACACAAATTGTCTTAGAGAGCTCGCCTTTCTCCCTTCAGTACATGCTGGCACAGCGTGTCTGTTTGTCTCTGACAAAACCGGTTGACCAATTTTCAAGAACATGGATACATTGTATGTCCTGTTCTCCCTCTCTGTATGGTTGTAGCTAAGCAACCAGAATGCCCTTTCACTCAGTCTCTGGAGCTGCTGTCTTAAAGAAGTACTGATCTTTTACAGCCTTAAAGGCGTACCGCAATATTTCGCGAGGCGAGAAAAAAACAGGATTGTGACACCTTCACCCCTGGCAAAATGAAACGCCATTCCCAAAATGCATTTCATTACAATGTAAAAAATGGAAATTGAAAAAACACTATTTTTTTCCTTCACATATATATAGATATACAATTTTTCTAAAATGGTAAGACTACAGCAACAAGTTCCATCAGAGCATTTGCGGCTTTAAATTTTACAAAGGTTGTCCCTATTAGCCCATTTCAAATTTCCAAACATAGTCTCCCAGTTGTTTTGTGTTTTTCTTCCAAGTGTCCCTACTGTCCATCACTTCAGCCAGGTGAACTGCACAGCTAGGAGCACGGACCACTACTGGTTTCACTATTCTCTGAGAAGTTTCTCAAGTAACTTGCGTGGCATCACTTGATACTGGAAAACCCTGTCCAGTGTAACAGAAGCTGACTTTTCTTTATCTTTCGGTGTCAAAGGAATTTGACAGTATCCCTCCAACACATCTGTCTCTTTAAGACACATGGTGTTGCCCACTCTGTCCATACAGTCTTCTAAATGAGAATTTGGGTAGGAATCTGCCTTCTTTACCGCAGTTACTTTTTTATAGTCTATGCAAGTTTGAGCCGACCCACCAGGCTTAGGCATCAAAACCACCTGTGAATTCCAGCTGTCCTGACTAGGTTCAACTAAGGTGCCCTTCAGCATGCATTGTACCTCTGCTTCCACTTGGGCCTGTCTGTCTGGACCTAAGCAGCAAGGATGTTATTTTGAAGCAATGGTCCCCACTATACCCACATCATGGGCTGAATTTTACCAGCCCCTCAACGCCGCAATGTCGAGACGGGCCCGCTGCATTTTACCGGCAGCAGCGGGACCTCGGTATGGCCCCCTGCCGCATGGCGGCAGCACCACAATCAACATATGGTAATGATTACTGATCTATGCTGATTATGCAGCCCGCTGCCTCGACACCAACACTGCTGGATTTTTTATTGAACGGGCAGCCGTCACGTGCTGTCTCATTCACGATCTGAAAAGCTGGCGGGTCCTCACTCTGCATTACGGAAGGGAGGAGGGGAGGGGGATACACAGGGGTCTAATTCTGCATTCGGGGAGCAAGGGGGGGATATGCAGGGGTCGCACTCTGCATTCTTAAAGGGAGGGGGTCTGGGATTACTGGAGGGAAAGCTGTGCTGGCATGAAAGGAGTACCAACTGTGTACCAACCCTCCATTAACTGTATACGCTCTGTGTTTGTGAGAGCAATGGCACACTAGGCACCCTGTGTGTGGGCAGGGTGCCAGAAAGGGCAGGAGCATTAAGGTTTTATGGATGGTGGGGGCAATCGATTCAGCTGGTAGGATCTTGATGTGGTCATGTTGTGCCACTCTGAGTGTTGGCCAAGATGGGCAATGCCATGGCACGCCACATAGTTGATGCAGGAAAGCAGCTGATGTACCTGTCAACACCAATCCCTGCCCTGTTAGGAACCTTCAAATACATGCAGGGTTCAACTTTACTTATCACATGGAAATAGTTATGGCTCATCCTACATTGTGTGATCCCCTGCACGTGAGGTTATGTATGCACCAGAGGTAATATCAACAGGCAGATGTGATCCACGTAGAGGCCCCCGGTCATGAGCAGCAGCCCCCAAAGGGAGATCACCATTACGGTTATGTGCATCTACAGGCCCCACATGACATGCCATCAGATGTCAAAGCACCAGTGTTAGAGGAGACTGCGTAGGGTGGTGGCTCAAGGTCCCCTGCTCAAGGATGACCTGCAGCCCATGGGCTCCGGTGGACATCCCATGCCTTTGTTCCTCATAGTGGCCGTGGTTCTCAAGCCTGATGCCTCTGCAGTTTTCTAGGGGCCCACCAGAGACCTTTGTGGGGGTCACACAGTCAGCAGTGCACCGCTGCATCAGGGAGGTCACCAATGCCCTGCACTGGATGGTCAGTGAGTATGTCCACTTCCGGACGAACTCTAACAGCCAGGCCCAGAGAGCCATTGGTTCTGGCACCATTGCCGGAGAACCATAGGTTGTAATGTTCATAGACTGCACTCTACTACCTGCAGACGGCACCATTAAAGGAGTCCTCTCAATCTAGGTGAAGCTGGTATGTGAACACCACAGATGCTTGCAGCGAATGTGTGATCACTTCTCAGGCAGCTGCCATGACACCTAGGTCTTGCGCCAGTCACCGTTGTTCACTGAACTGGCTCAGATGGAGGGGTGGCTTTTTGGAGATAAGGGCTATCCTTTGCAGACTTGGCGCCTGACACCAGTGAGAGACTCCACCACTGCTGCAGAGGAGAGATACAATGCCAGTCACTGAGCTACAAGAGCCACCATTGAGCAGGAGATCGGCATGCTGAAAAAGCGCCTCCAATGCCTACATGGATAGGGTGATGCCCTGTACTATGGGCCAAAAAGGCCAGCTCCTTTCTTTGCTGCTCTGCACAACTATGCACCCAATAGGCCTGGCATGATGAGGAGAGACGTCAACAGGATTCCTCCTCGGACTATGAGGACCTACAATATGAAAGACACATGGGAGGGCAGGTGGCACCCAGGCTCTGCACACAGAGATAGCAATGAGCTAGGGATGTACGACAGTGGTTTATCAGACAAAGGCTGTCTGCTCCATAGGAAGTGACATGAGCTCTGCAAGTCACACATCACCCTCACTCATCTGCAACATCCCTGGGTAAACCATTAGATGCAGCAGCTGACTGAGCCAATGTCCATATCACTGGATCCGTGGAGACGCTAATGTGCAATGGTGGCATGGCAATGATGTTATAGTATACGTTGGCTCTTCTGAAGGGCCAACGGTGCAAAGGGATGTGACATTGGTGCTACATGCTGGCACACATCATTTGCACAGAGAAAAGGACACACATGTTGATGAGGAACAGTTAGTGAAAGACATATTTACATTGCTATGACACCCGTGCTTTCCCATTTGTGTCACTGTGTTCTCTGTAAACCTCTGTAATACCTTTTATGGTCTATTTAAGTCTCACGTCCTGGAATGTGCAAATTTAAGATTTTTCACCCAGGTGCAGCATGCCTACAAGAAGGAATGTTACACTTGAGTGGGAGAAGATTATCGCAACTTCACAGGACACTGGGACACAGCAGGGTAAGTATGTGGCAGCAAAGTGGAAAGTGCTGGGGTAACTCAGCAGGTCAGGCAGCATTTAGTTTAGAGATACAGCACTGAAACAGGCCCTTCGGCCCACCGAGTCTGTGCCAGGGAGAACTTGCAAACTCCACACAGGCAGTACCCGGAATCGAACCCGGGTCGCTGGAGCTGTGAGGCTGCGGTGCTAACCACTGCGCCACTGTGCCGCCCCTTTCAGGTCTGTGAACTTGGACAAGTTAACTCTGCTTCTCTCTCCACAGATGCTGCCTGACCTGCTGGATTTCTGCAGCACTTTCTGCTTTGCTGCCAGATTGACAGCAGCCCCACTCTTCAGCAGTCAGGTAAGTATTCTTTGACAGCTGTCAGGCAGCAAGTGCTGGGGTGCTTAAAATAGGGCCCCAGCACCTGCTGCACAGCTGTCGAAGGGTTCCTCACTGCGCCGAATGTCCCGCCTCTCACCACATAATATCGGGGTGGGGGGAGGCTTGGCGCAGTGATGCTAATGAGCCCCCACGCATAATATTGCGGGGGCTCTGCGGTGGCCACTAAATGCGGCCACTGCACTGAATTCAAAGGGCATCGCTGTCTACGTCCCAATAAAATTCAGCCCCATGTGTGGCTAAGGTTGTACATCCCAGCTTATCCTTACCAACTGTTTTAAATGTGAAAAGCTTGGTTAAGTCTTCACACTGTTTTACCTCTAAGTGTAAAAGCATATTGTCTAATTTTCCTACCCATCCTGTATTTGCCAATCTGATAGTTGGAGTTTCAATCTGAGAATCTCATAGGCCTGCTGCTACCTCATCCTCACTATCCTTTTCCTTCACAACAGTCCTGATTACCTGACATACCTGTACTGGCTTATCCTCTTCCTTGCGATAATATTGCTTTAGCGTATTGATGTGTCACAACCAGTTCTTCTTCCGGCGATCAGGGGTGTCAATCAAGTAATCTACCTTACCCACTCTTTTGATCGCTCTATATGGGCCACTGAACCATGATTTTAATGTTTTTTAGATTAGATTAGAGATACAGCACTGAAACAGGCCCTTCGGCACACCGAGTCTGTGCCGAACATCAACACCCATTTATACTCATCCTACACTAATCCCATATTCCTACCTGTCCCTATATTTCCCTACCACCTACCTATACTAGTGACAATTTATAATGGCCAATTTACCTATCAACCTGCAAGTCTTTTGGCTTGTGGGAGGAAACCGGAGCACCCGGAGAAAACCCACGCAGACACAGGGAGAACTTGCAAACTCCACACAGGCAGTACCCGGAATCGAACCCGGGTCCCTGGAGCTATGAGGCTGCGGTGCTAACCACTGCGCCACTGTGCCGCCCCTTGTAACAGTAACAACACTAATACTTCATTCCCTGGTTGAAAATCATGGGCTTTTGCATTCTTATCTACCCATTTTTTTATATTGGCTTGGGATGCTCTAAGGTGTTCCTGAGCTACATCGCAAGCTTTCGTGAGCCTTTCCCTGAACACAGATACATAGTCTAGTATCAAAGATTCATTCTTTTGTTCCAAGATTCATGTCCGTAAACCAATTCAAAAGGACTGAAGCCGATTGACTCATTCAGTGAGTCTCTGGTGGCAAATAAAAGAAAGTCTAGTTCTTTATCCCAGTCATGTGGATATTCATGACAGTATGTTCTAATCATCGTTTTGAGAGTTTGATGCAATCTCTTGAAAGCTCCCTGTGACTGTGGGTGATTTGCTGAAGATTTCATCTGTCTAATCCCCAAATTGCCCATGATTTCTTGAAATATCCTTGACATGAAATTAGAACCTTGATCTGACTGAACTTCAAGTGGCCACTCATATCTCGTAAAGGATTGGGTTAACTTTTCTACTACTACTCTAGCAGTAATTGTTCTCAAAGGAATGGCCTCTCGCAATCGAGTAGCCATATCCATGATAGTATGTACTGATGCCCTGATTTTGTTTTTGGCAAGGATCCTACACAGTCTACGAATACCCTACTAAATGGTTCCTCAATCACTGATATGGGAACTAGTGGTACTGGTTTCATGGTAGATTGTGGTTTTCCCACCATTTGACATTTATGGCATGTCCTACAAAGTTGTCTCACATCCTTTGTAAGACTTGGCCAGTAATAATGTTTGCTGATGCAAGATTTGGTCTTCCGAATTCCCCTATGTCCTGCAAAAGGAGTGTTGTGTGCTAAACTTAATAATCCTTGGCAATATTTTTGTGGTATCTGTTCAACAACTGTCCAATCTTCATTGGCAGGTCTATGAGGAGGTCACCATTTCCTCCTCAAAACCCCATTTGCCATATAATAGCCTTCCGGAACTCCATTGGCCTCAGCTTCTGACAGAGCCATCTGTGCCATTCGGAATATCCCTGGATCAGCTTGCTATGCTGCAATGATAGATGATCTGTTAAACATGTCATTTGGATTATCTAAATCCATAAATGAGGTTTCAGATACTTGGCTATCTATTTGTGGTTCCCCTTTTACCTCCGACAATGGAACCTGTTTAGCCATTGCTCGGGTGTCTACACACGCAGGAAATATTCCTGGAAATTGTTCCTGTAATTGCTCCATTGCCTTAATTTCACTTTATTCCTCTGTAATTATAGGAGAAACTTATACTTTTGATCCACCAAAATCATTTCCAAGGAGTAGATCAATTCCCTGTACTGGCAAGCTGTGGACAACTCCTACAATTGCTATCCCAGATAGTAAGTCACTCTCTAGGCGTACTTTATACAAAGGTACGGGTATATACTCCCTGCCAATTTCATTAACTAAAACTTTAATGTTCAAGGCACTCTCTGGTGGAGATGTTATATCTTACCCCAGCAAGAGTGTTTGGGTTGCTCCTGTGTCCCTGAGTATAATGACAGGTTGTTCTGCCTCACTTACAGAATATGCAGTTACTTTCCCATTTGACAAAAATTCATTATAACTTTTGGATATTTTATTCTTAACGTCTACTCTCCTTTTAGTTTTAGTATCTGGTTTCACAACTGTCGTTAAAGCTATAGCCTGGTCTGCTATACTCTCAGTCAGAGTCTTTTCCTCTGCGCTAGCTTTGCGTACCCCAACAAATCCTATGAGTTTACCTCACAATTTCCAGCACTCTGAACGAAGGTGACCCGTTTTGTGGCAATGATAAGACTTTGGCTTGTGAACCTCACTTCTACCCTCAGTACCTTCCTTTCTGACCTGAGGAGGTGATCCTGGGGACTTCCCTGCTGTTCCTTCTTGTCCCTGGTTACTAGCCTTCCTTTCACTCTCCCACTTTCTATCCTTCTCAGGTTTATGGGGGTTATGGACAAAAGAGGTTGGCTTATTCACAAGCTCAAAATCATCAGCAATCTCTGCTGCTTGCCTAGCTTTCAAAACTTTTAGGTTATCGATATGAGTTCTCACTACTGAAGGAATGGAGTTTTTAAACTCTTCTAAGAGAATCAATTCTTGAAGGTTCTCATATGTGGTTTCTATCTTTAATGCCCATATCCTACAGTCAAAATTAATTTGCTTCACCCTTTCAAATTCTATATATGTCTGCCCAGCCAATCTCCGTAGTTCTGAAACCTCTGACGGTAAGCATCAGGGACTAACTCAAGCGCAGTGAGAATAGACTTTTTTGCCATTTCATAATCTGTAGAAGGCTCTTCAGGAAGCATGGCATAAACATCATGAGCTCTGCCTACCAACCTGCTTTGCATAAGCAGTGTCCAGCTTTCTTTTGACCATTTCATCTGTTTGGCTATTTTTTCAAAAGATATGAAAAATGCCTCTACGTCCCTTTCCTCGAACTTAGGAAGAGCCTGTATAAATTTAAACAACTTTTTGCTGGGTCCTGAGCTTAATTCAGATCCTTCCTGACCCAAATTTTCTCTGGATTCAAGACTATCCCTTTGTCTTAGTTCTATCTCTTTTAACCTAAATTTCCTACTTCTTTTTCACTTTCTCTCTGTTGCTTTTTCTTTTTCCTGGTGAAGCTTAAGTTTTTCCAATGCTATTGCTGTTTCTTTTTCTGTTTCTAACTGAATCCTTGCCAATACCACTGCATCACTCTGCTGCTTTCTTGTTCCTCCCAATCCCCTTCATCTTCTTCTTCTAATTCCAGATGTTCAGCTATTATGTCAATTATCTCTGCTTTTTTAGCACCTAATTTCAATTCTAACCCCAATTTTTCTGCCAATTCTTTTAATTTATTGTTAGTTAAAGTTATCAAGTCACTCAGGGAAACATTCTGCTTTCCCAAAAACTCTGCTGCAACTGTTAATGCCATTACTAAGGTATAGATTGTACCTTATTATACAATTGGCCTGGTTCCTATTATTTCTTCATAATTGGCGTTAGATTTAGATCCCAACAATCAAGTTCCCAATTGATATGATCCCAGATGTGAGAGAAATTAATATGATGCCAGACGCAAGTCCCCAATTTAAATATGTTATCCCAGAGACAAGCAATTAATATGATTCCAACGCGAGCTCTTCAAATTAGTCTGATTCTGATCCCAGACATAAGCCGCCTATTTAAAATCTGACTGTATCCTGGACAAGCCCTCAATTAATATGTTATGGTACGACCGTTTATGACAAAGTCCCCAATCAAAATATATGATTCTGATTGCAGTGGGAGCAACGCACTGTCAATTCAGTCCTGCCGCTCAACAGGTGTCATCATACATATCTTTAAGCTTTCCCAAAACAAAGAAAGCAGCATCCGAATTGAAACAATCTAGTAACCCTCAAATGAGGCAAACCAAACCTTTAGATATCAACAAATTAACTGTTTATTTAAAAAAAACTAAAATCTTAAACACTACTAAGAGGAATCAGTATCTAAAGACCTTATAACTAATTTAAAGAAATCTAACTCCTGCATTTGTGTACATATACCCAAACTAATTAGCTACCTGAAAAAATAGAAATAACAGTAAAATCTTTGCAGATTATGCTTCCTATGAATAGTCTTCAAATTCCATACAGTCCAAGTTCACTTGCAGTCTTCCAAGGTCCAATGAGGAAAGAAACTTTTCAGAGATAGGAATTCAGCAGTGCAGTTCAGCATTTGAAGCAACAAACTGTTCTTCTGTCTTCCAGCGATGTACACAGCAGATCAATAATTGGTTATTTTCTTCAAGGAATTCGTCTGGCTTTAAGATTTTAGAACTTTGAGAGAGAAGTTACACAAATCGTCTTAGCGAGCTCTCCTTTCTCTCTTCAGTACATGCTGGCACAGTGTGTCTGTCTGTCTCTGAACAAAACCAGTTAGCCAGTTTTCAAAAACAAAATGGATACATTGTATGTCCTGTTCTCCCTGTCTGTATGGTTGCAGCTAAGCAACCAGAATGCCCCTTCACTCAGTCTCTGGAGCTGCTGCCTTAAAGAAGTACTGATCTTTTACAGCCTTTAAGGTGCACCACAATATTGCGCGAGGAGAAAAAAAAACAGGATCGTGACATTAGGTATGGAGCATCGACAGCAGTTTCCTCTGACTCAAGTCACACATTAAGACATTACTTACTGAAAGCAATATCACAACTGTTCAACTAAGCATAATGTTCAAGAATTGTTATTACATCTCCAACAGAGCAGCAGGTAACTACATTCACAATGATAAAAGCAGAACCTTATAAACTGCCTGTGAACTGTGTAAATAAGTGTAAGTTGTCATTTAACCTGATTGTGACTTCAATTTTTTTTATTTGTTCATGAGATGTGGCATCACTGGCAAGGCCAGCATTTATTGTCCATCCCTAATTGCCCTTGAGAAGGTGGTGGTGAGTTGTCTTCTTGAACAGCTGCAGACCATGTGGGGTAGGTATACCCACAGTCCTGTTAGACAATGTCCTGACCCAGTGACATTGAAGGAATGGCACTATAGTTCCAAATCAGGATGGTGTGCAGCTTGGAGGGGAAATTACAGGTGGTGGTGTTCCCATGCAGCTGCTGCCCTTGTCCTTCTAGGTGGTAGAGGTCGTGGGTTTGGAAGGTGCTGTCCAAGGAGCCTTGGTATGTTGCTGCAGTGCATCTTGTAAATGGTATACATTGCTGCCACTGTGCGTTGGTGGTGGAGGGAGTGAATGTTTGTGGATGCGGTGCCAATCAAGCGGGCTACTTTGTTCTGGATGGTGTCGAGCTTCTTGAAGTGTTGTTGGAGCTGCACCCATCCGGGCAAGTGGAGAGTATTCCATCACACTCCTGACTTGTGCCTTGTGGATGGTGGACAGGCTTTGGGGAGTCAGGAGGTGAGTTAGTCGCCGCAGGATTTCTGGCCTCTGACCTGCTCTTGTAGCTACGGTATTTATATGGCTACTCCAGTTCAGTTTCTGGTCAATGGTAACCCCCAGGATGTTGATAGTGGGGGATTCAGCGATTGTAATGCCATTGAATTTCAAGGGGAGATGGTAAGATTCGCTTTTGTTTGAGGTGGTCATTGCCTGGCACTTGTGTGGCGCGAATGTTACTTGCCACTTATCAGCCCAAGCCTGGATATTGTCCAGGTCTTGCTGCATTTCTACACGGACTGCTTCAGTATCTGAGGAGTCGTGAATGATGCTGAACATTGTGCAATCATCAGCGAACATCCCCACTTTTGATCTTATGATTGAAAGAAGGTCATTGATGAAGCAATTCAAGATGGTTGGGCCTAGGACACTACCCTGAGGAACTCCTGCAGTGATGTTCTGGAGCTCAGATGATTGACCTCCAACAACCACAACCATCTTCCTTTGTGCTGGGTACAACTCCAACTAGCGAAGAGTTTTCCCCCAATTCCCATTGACTCCAGTTTTGCTAGGGCTCCTTGATGCCATAGTCAGTCAAATGCTACCTTGATGTCAAGGGCAGTCACTGTCACCTCTTGGAATCATAAAACAGTTACAGCACAGAAGGAGGTCATTTGGCCCATCGTGTCTGTTCCAGCTCTCTGCAACAGAGAGGTCCCACCCCTCTGCTCTTTCCCCGTAACCCTGAAAATATTTCTCTTCAGGTGCTTATCCAATTCCCTTTGAAAGCCACAATTGAACCCACCTCCAGCACACGCTCAGGTAGTGCTTTCCAGATCCTAATCACTCACTGAGTTCAAAAGTTTTCCTCGTGTCACCCTTTGTTCTTTTCTATTCACCTTAAATTGTTTCCTCTTGTTCTCGACCCTTCTGCCAATGGGCACAGTTTCTCCCTATCTAATCTGTCTAGCCTCCTCATGATTTTGAACACCTCCATCAAATCTCCTCTCCCCCTTCTCTGAAGAGAACAACCCCACCTTCTCCAATCTATCCACATAACAGAAGTCCCTCATTCCTGGAACCATTCTCGTAAATCTTTTCTGATCCCTCTCTAATGCCTTCACATCATTTCTCAAGCGTGGTGTCCAGTATTGGACACAATAGTTCAGTTGAGGCTGAGCCAGTGTTCTATAAAGAGTTATCATAACTTCCTTGCTTTTGAACTGTATGCCTTTAAATATAAAGCCCAGGATCCCCATGTCTTCTTTTCCACTTATTTCAACCTGCCTTGCCACCTTCAAAGATTTGTGCACATATACCCCCAGGTCTCTGTTCCCACACCCCTTTTAGAATTGTGTCCTTTATTTCATATTGTCTCTCCTCATTCTTCTCATCAAAATGTATCACTTCACACTTCTCTGCATTAAATTTCATCTGCCACATGTCTGTCCATTCCACCAGCCTGTCTATGTTCTCGTGAAGTCTATCAGTTCATCATGCTTCCAAGTTTTGTGTCATCTGAAAATTTTAAAATTGTGTCCTGTGCACCCAAGTCAAGGTCATTTATATAGATCAATAAAAGCAGTGGTGTTAATACCAACCCCTGGGAACCCACACTTTTCTCCAGACTGCAAAGCAACCGTTCTCCACTACCCTCTGTTTCCTGTCACTCAGCCAACTTCGTATCCTTGCTGCTTCTGCCTGTTTTATTCCATGGGCTTTAACTTTGCTGACAAGCCTGTTATGGGGTATTTATCAAATGCCTTTTGGAAGTCCATATCTTTCTTTCTTTCTTTTGGGCCTCCTTATCTCGAGAGACAATGGATACGCGCCTGGAGGTGGTCAGTGGTTTGTGAAGCAGCGCCTGGAGTGGCTATAAAGGCCAATTCTGGAGTGACAGGCTCTTCCACAGGTGCTGCAGAGAAATTTGTTTGTTGGGGCTGTTGCACAGTTGGCTCTCCCCTTGCGCCTCTGTCTTTTTTCCTGCCAACTACTAAGTCTCTTCGACTCGCCACAATTTAGCCCTGTCTTTATGGCTGCCTGCCAGCTCTGGCGAATGCTGGCAACTGACTCCCACGACTTGTGATCAATGTCACACGATTTCATGTCGCGTTTGCAGACGTCTTTATAACGGAGACATGGACGGCCGGTGGGTCTGATACCAGTGGCGAGCTCGCTGTACAATGTGTCTTTGGGGATCCTGCCATCTTCCATGCGGCTCACATGGCCAAGCCATGTACACCACATCAATCACATTACCCTCAGCAACCCTCATCAAAAAACTCAATCAAGTTAGTTAACCATGATTTGCCCTTAACAAATTCATTTTGGCTTTCCTTAATTAATCCATGCTTGTCCAAGTGACTGTTAATTTTTTTCCTGGATTGTTGTTTTCAAAAGCTTTCCCCCCACGAGGTTAAACTAACTGGCCTATAGTTGCTGGGTTTAGCCTTACAGTCTTTGGTCACTAATGTGCACCACCCCTCCTTTTACCACCCTTTTTCTATTTATATTCCTGTAGAAGACTTTTGTATTCCCTTTTCAGTTAGCCGCTAGTCTCATACTCTCTTTTTTCTCTTATTTCTTTCTTCACTTCCCCTCTGAACCTTCTATATTTAGCCTGGTTCTCATTTGTATTATCAACCTAACATCTGTCATATGCACCCTTTTTCTACTTCATCTAACTCTCTTTTATTTTGATCATCCAGGGAGCTCTGGCTTTGTTAGTTCTACCTTTCCCCTCGTGGGAATGTACCTTTACTGTACCCGAACTGCGGCACAGTGGCGCAGTGGTTAGCACCGCAGCCTCACAGCTCCAGGGACCCGGGTTCGATTCCGGGTACTGCCTGTGTGGAGTTTGCAAGTTCTCCCTGTGTCTGCATGGGTTTTCTCCGAGTGCTCCGGTTTCCTCCCACAAGCCAAAAGACTTGCAGGTTGATAGGTAAATTGGCCATTATAAATTGTCACTAGTATAGGTAGGTGGTAGGGAAATATAGGGACAGGTGGGGATGTTTGGTAGGAATGTGGGATTGGTGTAGGGTTAGTATAAATGGGTGGTTGATGTTCGGCACAGACTCGGTGGGCCTAAGGGCCTGTTTCAGTGCTGTATCTCTAATCTAAAAATCTAATCCTCTTGGTTTGGTTACAGTTTTGCCTGCTAATCTCTCATTCCAATTTACCTGGGCCAGACCACTGAAATTGACCCTCCTCCAATTAAATATTTTTACTCTGGATCTCTCCTTGTCCTTTTCCATAGCTAACCTAAACCTTGTGGTACTATGATCACATTCTGTTAAATATTCCCCTACTGACTCATGATCCACTTGACCAACCTTATTGCCAAGAACCACATCCAGCAATATGTCCCTCCTTGTTGGACTGGGAAAAAGTTGATATAAAAATTCTCCTGAACACACTTCTGAAACTCTTGCCCCGACAACTATTACTATCCTGTATGTTTTGTTATGACCACGGCAGGAGCAACACACTGTCAATTCAGTCCCATCACTCCATAGGTCACAGCATATTATTAAGCTTTCACACCCAAATTGGAAAACAGCCAAATTAAACACTCTAGTAACCCCAGAATGAAATAGACCAAACCAGATATCTATGGACAACAACAAATTAATTATTTATTTTAAAAAGCTAAATCTTAAACACTATGAAGATAAACATATGTCTAAAGACCTTACAACTTCTTATTTTAATCTAACTCCCGCATTCGCACACATACATTCAAAAACTAACAGTTTATCTATTTTAAAAGTGGAGTTTTTAAAAATTAGCAGTCTGTTAAGAATAAATCAAATAAGTAAGTTTTTGTAGGTTATGTTCCTGATGAATGAGGTCTTCTAATGTGAAAAATAATCAAAGGTCACTCGAAGTCTTCATCCAGATTTGATGAAAATAGGCCTTCAGAAGATAGGCATTCAACTCTTCGGCTGCAGCAAGAATTAAACAGTTCTTTGAATGATGAGCACAGCAATACAAACCGTGTCTTGAAAAAAAAGTTTTTTCTTCCCTACTTAGGGAATTAACTTGGCTTATAGCTCCTTGTAGAATTTTCTGCAGGGAGAGAATAAACAGCTCGTTTTCTCTGAAGTTCGCCTCGTTGAAAAGTCTTGCAGAACTAATTGGTTTCAGACAGTTTCTGCCAGTTCCACACACAGTCAAGTGGATGCATTGCACCATGTGACCTCTCTTTCTCCTGCTGTAGCTCAGGGTAACAAAAAATGCAGCTGCGGCAGCATGCTATCATTCTCTCCCTTAAAGGTGCGCAGTTTTTAACAAAATCTTAGAGGCACACACATTGTTTTTCATCCGAGGAGAAAAATAATTACAGGTCCGTGACAGTTTAATGAGACTTGAAGTGATTCTTCTTTCCATACTTATTTTTCTTTGCAACAAACTTTATAAAATTATTTGGGTCTGAGATAAATTAATTCTAATTACCTTGCCGTTTTTGAGTCCAACTGGGTTTCAATTCCAGCAGGCAATCCATAATGCAGCAAATCAATGCTTGTGCCTTTGCCACAGCATGAAACAGACAATGCTCAGACATTCAACTTCAGATTACTATCACCACATGGATTGCAGTAATTCAAGAAGGTGGCTCAGTCCAACTTTCTCAAGGTCAGTTAAAGATGGGCAATAAATACTGGCCTTGCAAACCCACATTTTGTCATTAATATTTTAAACAAATTCATTCTCTTAGTAGTACCTTTTGAAAGAATCATTTTGGGAAACACATTGAAATTTTTCCAGTAGTTTATCTTCATTTTGTTTAAGCCATTGATATCCATTTTTTGTCAAAGTAGGTAATCTTTCAGCAACAATACTTGAAAAACAGTCATGCCATGTAAAAAATCATTAAGTTCTTATCACTGAACCCATGATTTTTGCTGAACAAAATGGTGATTCAATCATTGAAAACTATCCATCATTATTGCCTTTGGGCTGCAAAAGTATCAGGTTAGTTGTTTTTTTTTTATTCTTTCATGGGATGTGGGTGTCACTGGCTAGACCAGCATTTATTGCCCATTCCTAATTGCCCTTGAGAAGGTGGTGGTGAGCTGGCTTCTTGAACTGCTGCAGTCCATCTGGTGCGGGTACACCAACTGTGTTGTTAGGGAGAGAGTTACAGGATTTTGATCCAGTGATAGTGAAGGAATGGCAATATAGTTCCAAGTCAGGATGGTGCATGGTTTGGAGGCCAACTTGCAGGTGGTGGTGTTCCCATGCATTTGCTGTCCTTGCCCTTCTAGGTTGAAGAGGTCGTGGGTTTGGAAGGTGCTGTTGAAGGATGCATGGTGAGTTGCTGCAGTGCATCTTGTATATGGTACATACTGCTGCCACTGTGCATTGGTGGTGGAGGGAGGGAATGTTGAAGGTGGTGGATGAGGTGGCGATCAAGCAGGCTGCTTTGTCCTGGATGGTGTCGAACTTCTTGAGTGTTGTTGGAGCTGCACTCATCCAGGCAAGTGGAGAGTATTCCAGTTGGGGAGTCAGGAGGTGAGGGGCACAAATGTAACTTGCCACTTATCATCGCAAGCCTAAATTTTGTCTAGGTCTTGTTGCATATGGCCACAGAATGCTTCAGTATCTTGTTACGATCGAGGTGGGAGGAGTGCTCTATTAATTCAGTTCCATTTCTCCATAGGTCACAACATAACAATAAATTTTCCCACTTACTGAAACGGTCAATTAGATACTCTATTTGTCCCAAAATAAAGCACACCAACCAGGTTTCTTTAATAAACAAAAAAATTATCCATTTGTTATAAACAAATTCTTAACCAATAATGAAGTAAATATATACGTGAATTGAGATAGTAAAGCCCCAAATTTCTATCCTAGCCCTTACGTACATCCACACACATCCAAAAACTGGTTAACCGGGAAACAAAAGGGATTTTTGTTTACAGCTGTTACAAAAAATTGAAGGAATAAAATAAATAACTTATACTGAATATGGAAGTGCTTTGTCTTGGCGAGGTGTCACAAAGTCAAATAGGCTGCCACTAGGAATCTTTCCAGGCTATATTGATGAACAATTTGTTTTGGTAGATATTCAAAGAAATTCAACTACAGAAGGCTTCACATAGGTCTTCCATCAGGTGTGCAACAACAAAGGTGTCGGTTCTCACACTTTCGATGTAAAATCCTTTTTAAAGTGTCATGCTAGGCCCCACCTGCCAAGAGTGAGGCAAATTAATTTTGTCATGAACATTGATTTTAAACTGTTACTGAAATGAAGTAAGGACTTGATTAATAGATCATCCGTGGCTGGAAAATACATTTGCATATTAACAGATGGTGATTGGAAGGACAAAGGAACATTTCCTAACACATTCAACCCACAATGGACCTTGATCACCAGGTATTGTGTGTAAGAGGAGCATTCCAGAGACTGCTAAGGTGATACAATCTAAGACATGGTCAGACCAGTTAATCACATGACTAACCTGCTTGTCAGCCTGGATTTTTCTAAATTGTACGAACAGTTTGAACTCAGAGTGTCTGTTTCCTCCTGGTCTGAGAAGATGTTTCCTATCTGCTCCCATCTCTCTCACAGAAGCCTCTGAATTCACTGAAGGCACATGAACCCCAAGAGAGAAAAATCTCCCGCAGGTTTAAGAAGAATATTGGGCCCCAATGAAAAGTAAGATCTACCTACAATCAAGGACTCTACAGTGAGCTTGGAGACCCGCAACAACAACTCTTCAGATATTACCTCAAACCTTTCCACTTAATTTCTTCTGCTCTTTTCTGTCTCTATTTGCATATGTGTTTTCCATGCTAGTGTGGGTGCGTCCTGTATCCATAGGCATCAACCGAATTAGAGTTTAAGTTTAATAAATTTCAACTTTTCTTCTTTAAACCTAAGAAAGCCTGTTTATGCTGGTTTCTTTGCCTTATAATTGGAAAGCAGTGAACAAGGATTCACCAAGTGGGAGCTAAAAAGACAGTGTGTTTAAAATTAAACCCTGTTACAGAAAGACCAGGTGAAGGCTGAAAGGGAACTCTGGACCTCTTTCTCACCTGGTAGTAACAAAAGATACAAGGTTTCTGCAAACACTCAGGAGTTCTTCAAAATATAGGAGGCAAGAATACAACTTCATACAGGCTTTTGCTTTGCTTTTTAAGAGCAGGGATTCTTCGAAGAGAGATAACAGTTGTCTCGCTTTTCTTTGGATCTCCTGGTAGGTTCATATGTAACTTCCAACTGCCTCTTTTAGTCCAAAAAACAGCTGACTTTTAACAGTTCAAAGTGAAACCAAAAACAGTTCAGCAGCAATCCTGTGACAGCCATATATCGTGGTCTGTCATTTCCTTGTAAACAGCTGTCCCTTCAGGTTAGAACCCCCTGTGGTGTTTACTTGAAATCACATACTTTCCAGTAAAAACTTGTTCACTGGTCAAGCTTTTGTTGAACCTCTTTAAAAAAAAACACCCAAAGTTCAGCCTGTTCAGTTTTAAAATATAGATTCCAAGTTTTAACAAAAAATATGAAATCTCGTAACAGTCTGATGAGTTGCGAATGGAACTGGACATTGTACAATCATCAGTGAACATCCCCATTTCTGACCTTATGATTGAGCGAAGACCATTGATGAAGTAGCTGAGGATGGTTGGGCCTAGGACACTACCCTGAGGAACTCCTGCAGTGATATCCTGGAGCTAAGATGATTGACCTCCAACAACCACAACGATCTTCCTTTGCGCTCAGTATGACTCCAACCAGCAGAGAGTTTTTCCCCTGATTCCCATTGACTCCAGTTTTGCTAGGGCTCCTTGATGTCACACGCAGTCAGTACTGTCTTGATATCAAGGGCAGTCACTTTCACCTCACCTCTTGAGTTCAGCTATTTTGTCCATGTTTGGAACAAGGCTGTAATGAGGTAAGGAGCCGAGTGGCCCTGGCCGAACCCAAACTGAGCATCAGTGAGCAGGTTGTTGCTGTTTAAGTGGCGTTTGACAGCACTGTCAATGACACCTTCCATCAATTTGTTGATGATCAAGAGTAGGCTGATGGGGCGGTGATTGGTTGGGTTGGATTTATCCTGCTTTTTGTGTACAGTCCCATACCATTCACCATTTTCTACATTCACTCCCTCAACCACCGACACACAGTACCATCTACAAGATGCACTGAAGTAACTCACCAAGACTCCTTCGACAACACCTTCCAAGCCCGCATCCTCCACCACCTAAGAAGGGCAAGGACAGCAGATGCATAGGAACACCACCACCTGCAAGTTCCCTGCAAGTCACAGATCATCCTGACTTGGAACTATATCACTGTTCCTTCACTGTCGCTTGGCCAAACCCTGGAACTCCCTTCCTAACAGCACTTCTTCGGAAGGGTCACTGACCCGAAACGTTAACTCTGCTTCTCTTTCCACAGATGCTGCCAGACCGGCTGAGTGATTCCAGCATTTCTTGTTTTTGTTTCAGATTTCCAGCATCCGCAGTATTTTGCTTTTATTTTAGTGTGAATCTTTGGAATTCTCTATCCCAGAGGGCTGTGGATGCTGAATTGTTGAATATATTCAGGACTGAGATTGATAGTTGTTTGGGCATGAAGGGAATCAAGGGGTATGGGCATATGGTGACACAGTGTAGCTGAGGTATAAGATCAACTATGATCTTATTGTATGGTGGAGCAGGCTCGTTGGGCCTATTTCTTAGGACTGAGAAGGAGGGTGACTTAGAGTAGGTGAATTCAATGTCAAATCAGGTACAGAAAGAAATGAAGAGAGGAAAAGAAAGTTCATATTAAGAGAGACAAAAAAAGACTGAAAGGATAAGTAAGAAAAAAAACTTGATATTTTAAAAATCTCCAATAACAATTCACTACCTGAAGGAATGAGACACCACACTTTTAATTAAAAGCAAAATACTGCAGATGCTGGAAATCTGAAATAAAAACAAAGTGCTGGAAATACTTAGCAGGTCAGGCAGCATCTGTGGAGAGAGAAGCAGAGTTAATGTTTCAAGTCGGTGACCTTTCATCAGAACTGGCAGAGGCTAGAAATGTAATAGGTTTTAAGCAAGTAAAGCGGGGGTGGGACAAGAGATAGAAAGCAATGAAGGTGAACAAGGTAAAAGAGACAAACGAAAATCCCGTCGGAGAGAAGAGCAGAACTTCTTCAAGGTAGGCATTCCTGGAAGAGAAGTGGCAGTGAATTAAACACTAAAATAAAAGCAAAATACTGCAGATGCTAGAAGTTTGAAATAAAAACAAGAAATGCTGGACTTCAAAAATACTGGGCTTAACTTTTTGTGCCAAATTTAATATACGATTAGTGTACAAATGCTGCAGGGGTAAGTTGCCAGTTTCACAAAGCTAATTGTAGAGTTGTAGTGGATTATAATCCTAACCCCTTTTTGGGGCTATCTCGGATCAGGTGTACTTCTCAGATGATCACTCTCACTTAAGGTTGAGAAGGACGGATCCCAAAGACACTTAGATGGGTCTTAATAACTGATCTAACTTTCCCTATAGGAAAGGAACCAGCTGAGAATATTGCTGTCTCCATATAGCCTTTTTAACAAGTTTCAGGCAGATTATAATTCATTCCTTTGTTGGTGTGAACTCCTTCTCAGCCATGGATCTCCAGCTCTGTCTGTCATTTGCTGCCCACACACATTCCGCATAGGTCAACTACATCCAGTCCATTATATCCATCATCCATTTTCTCCTCTGATTCCCTCTCCTACATTTTCCATCGATCTTTCCTTCCAATAATTGTCTCTGTCTACCATCGGCTCTAATGATGTTTTTTTACAACTGTATGGACCCACGCAGAATCACAGTGATGAAGAAGTTGAGGAATTCTATGAGGAGGTCTAAAAAGCATTGAAGCATGTGAATAGTGGAAACTTCTTGATGGTCATGGGAGATTTGAATGCAAAGGTTGGCAGAGAGATGTGTGGAAATGTGGTAGGAGCTAATGGACCAGGAACAAATTACAACAGAGGTGAATGTCTGATACGGTCTGTGAGGAAAACGACTTGGTCATCTTGAATACACTTTTCAAACAACACCCAAGAAGACTGTACACCTGGAAGACTCCAGGAGATGTTCACAGAAATCGCATAGATTTTCTGATGATCAATGTGAGGTACAAGAACAGCATCAAAAATTCCTTCACTACCCAGGTGCCGACATCAGTTCAGATCACTGCCTGCTTGTAATGAAGATGAAGGTCAAGTTGAAAATCCTCAAAAGAAATCCCATGAAAGGCCAAGCCAACCTAAACAGACTGAGAGAGGAAGATGTGATGAAGAAATATGAAGCTTTACTTCAGAAAGTGACAGATCAAGATCTTAGTGAGGGGGAAATGACAGAAAGACATAAGGAAAGTTTGAAACAGAGTACGAAACATGCAGTAACTGAGACAGTCTTAAGAAAAGAGAGGAGGAAACATCAAGAATGGATGACTGATGAAATACTAAATATGATGGAGGAGACAGATTATAATAACCCGATCTTTGCTTGAACTTCCTTTCCTGAACCCACTCGCCTGCTACGGGTTGCCAAGTTTTGTTGGTTAACTGTTTTTGCCTATTTGTCTCCCTTATCCTCAGATTGATCTTATGAAGCTCATCTGTTATATCTTGTTTTAAATCTAACTGTTGCGGTCAAAACAACGGTGAGGCGAAAAGCACTCACCATTATTTATGCACAAGTGGTACAGCAATTTTAGGCGAGGGCAAATGTGCAGTTAAATGCGGATATCCAAAACTGCCGTTAGCAAAATCACATTTCCCGGCTGCCTTACCATTCAAATTAATTTAAGTTTCTTTATTTGCAGAATAGATACAAAGGATCTGATTTTCCATCTGGGGCGGGAAACCGACGTCTGGACTGTTTCCGGGTCCTGGTCCCAATAACGATCCCCTCCCCACCCCCCCGATCCATCCGACAACATTCCAAAGACTCAGCTGCACTTCAGAGGCTTCTGCTCTCCAAGGCTAGTTCTCATGATCTCTTCCTGTCCTTCCGCAGGTTCTGACGTCAAGGCAAGCACTGCCATCAGAGATATCAGAGTAAGCACCATCACATCTTACGGGCAGAATTTAATGTGGGTATAGTGGTGTGGGGGGGAACAGAGAATCGTGTTGGAACCATCTGCCTGCAAATTTGGCATTGTGACATTGGGTCCAGATTTTCTCAGTGACGGGAAAACATCAAAGCGGCAATGCCGCCCCATGTGACGGGAATCTATTTTAAACTGCTGAACAATTGTTTATAATGCATTGACATATCATTATTTGAGATTTAATGGTTGGCAGTTGATTTAGTGGACAGCTGGTGGCACTCTAGTGCCTTCAGTTTAGTGGCTGTTAAAACTTGGCGGCACGGAGACGAGAGGCTTCAGAACCTTGAGGGGAGGCAGACCTACGCAGTGCTGCATAGGTGAAGAGGGGGTTAGCTGTGTCAGACTGTGTTGCTGTGTGCTCTGCAAGGGGGAATCGGGGTCTTGGGGCTTTGCTAGCATTTTGCATGGGTTGGCGGGGCCTGAAATGGGTTACAAAACTGCCTTGTGATAAGTTTTTTTTCCTCATACAGCTGGAAAAGAGGGTCTGCTATCTGCAAGGTTGGCCTGTGAGTGTCATCAGGGACTCCACCGAGAGATCTGTCAAAAGATCAGTTGCCAAGGCAGAGTCTTTTCTGCATCAATGGTGCACTATAGGCCCATAAGTCACTGGCGGAGGGGCTGAGGAGCCACCATCCACACTTGGAGTGCCCTTAGGGAGAGTCCCCTGATATGGAGGTTAGCCTCCTCTCCTCTCTTTCAAGGCTGACTTGAATCTCCCTGCTAACCAGAGAAGGATGAGAAGCAGGAGAACTCTCCGGCCTCTGGTCCTTTTCTCACCTTGTCACTGCTGCGTTGAGCTCATGGCCGAGGGGATGGCATGCAGGTCCTCGTGCATCTGCAGAATGTGGCTCTCCATGAAGGTCATCAACCTCTCGATGGAGGAAGCCATGCGCTCGCAAGCCTGGTACATGGCAGCAGTCATGGTATGAATTGACTCCTCCATCATCCGCTCATGGCTGCGCATGGCCTCTGACATCATTGCCTGATGTTGCTTTACTCCTCTCTGCAACTCCAGCATGCCTGTGCTGTCGACACCAGAGGCTCATCATCAGCCTGGGGCTCAGTATGGACCTAGCACTCACAGTCCTCCGACTGTCTCAGCCTCAGCCAGCTGCTCTGGTGCTTGTGCAGTGTTCTCACCAGCTTGTGACCCTCATTCAACAGCTGAGCAGAAACCCACAGAGGTGAAAGTGTCTGCATTGGTGGAAAGTGCAAGAGATTCATGGGACGGTGCAGCCTCTCACTGCTCCTCCTCAGAGGTGGCATTTGGTCCCCCTTTCACTGCAGTCTCGTGGCAGGTGGGACCGGGAAAATCCTTCCAGGAGAGGCCCGCCACGAGCCTTGACGACCTGAAGGCCCACCCCATTTTAGCTGCGGCAGCGAGGCCTCAGGGCGGCCCCCTGCCGCTTGGCTAAAAAAACATAATTTACATATGTTAATAAAGCTTAATGAATGCAAATTAACCTACCTTTCAATGATGCCATTTGGAGATCTGAGGTGGTACACTGTTGGGGAGGGGGAAGGAATAATGTTTTCAGGACGGGTGCGGGGGGAGCGGGGAAAACTGTTACGATCAGCTGAGCGGATGGTGAGAAGGGGTTAAAGGGCAAAGATAATAATGTTTGGGGATAAAAGGTCAAAACCAGCAAAAAAGTTGTTTTGGGAGAGGAAAGGGAAATAAATATCTTGTTTGGTCATTGGCGGGTGGAAGAGGGGCTTCGATCTTTAATTGACTGTTTAAATTTAAATTCCAAATGCTGTATTCTTTAAAAATTTAAATTAGCTGCCAGGGCTTGAAGCCCCTTAAAAATGGCACTGGCGCCTACACAGTGGTGACAGACGCTGTTGTTGGGGTGAAGCACCTGCCCCCGTACATCATTTGGGGCAGGCACTCTGCCCCCTCTATGTTAATGGACCGCTCTTTCCGTGGCTCACACCCCACACATACACCGTGCACTTTTTGAAGCTCGCCACCGAGAACAGCGGCGAGCACACAAAATTCAGCCCAAGCATGTGTGCGTTAGGATGAGCAGATCCATTCATGCCAACCATGCATGATGTGGGTCTCCATAGTTGAACTGTAAGTTCATGGAAGTCAATCCTCACTCTCTTGCGGGGGACTCCAGTCTCACTATCCGCTATGAAGCAGCTGCCCTGGGTCATCGCCAGTTCGAGTGCCTCTTCCACCACCGTGGAGAGAGGCCTAATGTCAGGAATCCCCCCGCCAGTCCGTTATGTCTCTCTCGTGTTGTGTGCTGTCTTGTCCTACAAGGGAACGAGGGAGATAGTCATACTCCACTGAGACATCAACATGATAGATCTGCCTGTGGCAGCCCCTCGTCCCCTACTGGGGTATTCTATATAGCTTACCATCCAGTCAGCTCTCTGGGCAGTTAATGGGGTGAGTTGTGGAAGAGGATAGTCTGTGGCTGAGATGCAGCCTTCCATCGTTCAGGAGGAGGTGATTAACCCCCTTTGCCGACGCTTTTGTGATTCCTCCCTCCCCATGTCCTGCTTCCTATTGCGTAGCCGCATGCAATCCTTAAAAAGGAGAGAGATATGGAGCACTCATCTTGCCAGAATGAATAAGGCCATTGACTCTCTTCCTGCTCTGAACCCATGTCTGAAGGGGTCCTGAGACACCACCAGGGGCAGCTGAAGGGATCCTGGGCAGCAAGCAACAGCTGGAGAGATCCTGGGGCAGTAAGGGACAGCGGGAGGGATCCTGGAGGTCCTGCATCATCAGTATGAGGAGCTAGGCATCAAATTAAGAAGCAAAACCACAAAGGTAATTACCTCTGGATTATTACCTGGGAGTGGGCCGGAGGTGGGGGTGGGGGGGTGGGGGTGGGTGGTGCTGTCCCCACAACTGTTGACTTCCTTTGTGATCTTTGACCAGGCTTCCTTGTTCAGGTGGGGGCCCTCTTCTTGACATCGCTGAAGAAGAGGACCTACCACCTTTCCCATGCGGACTGGAGGAGAATCTGCAAGGCGGCATTGCTAAACCATGGGGCTACCATGGTCTTCTTTCTGCCCTGGTCAATGCAGGCTCTGTTTCAGCTTCGTTGCCTATCAGTCCAATGCAGGGGTCATGGGGCAGCAAGCAATAGTTGAAGGGATCCTGAGGCATTGGGGGCAGCTGAAGGGGTCTTAGGAACATAGGAGCATAGGACATAGGAGCATGAGTAGGCCATTCAGCATTTCGAGCCTGCCTCACCATTCCATACGATCATGGCTGATCATCCATTTCAATACCTTTTTCCCAGACGATCCTCATATCCATATGTCATTGGTATTAACAAATCTGCCAATCTCTGCTTTAAACATACTCAATGACTGAGCTTTCACAACCCTCTGGGGTAGTGAATTCCAAAGATTCACAACCATCTGAGTCAAGAAATGTCTTATCTCTGTCCTAATTGGCTTCCCCCTTATTTTGAAATTGTGTTCCCTGGTTCTAGACTCCCCAACCAGGGGAGACATCTTAGCTGCATCTACCCTGTCTATCCCTTTAAGTATTTTGTAGGTTTCAATGAGATCACCTTTCATTCTTCGAAACTCCAGAGAATACAGGCCCAGTTTCCCCAACCTCTCTTCATAAGATAGTCCCGCCATCCTGGGATCAAGTCTGGTGAACCAACATTGCACTCCCTCTATGGCAATAATATCCTTCCTAAGGTAAGGTGACCAAAATTGCACAGAGTACTCCTAGTGCGGTCTAACCAAAGTTCTATACAATTGAAGCAAGATTTCACGACTCCTGTACTCAAAACCTCTTGCAATAAAGACTAACATACCATTAGCCTTCCTAATTGCTTGCTGCACCTGCATGTTAGCTTTCAGTGACTTATTGACAAGGACACCCAGGTCCCTTTGTACATCCACACTTTCTAATCTCTTACCATTTAAGAAACACTCTGCACATCTATTCCTCCTACCAAAGTGGATAACCTCACATTTTTCCACATTATATTCCATCTGCCACATTCTTGCCCAATCACTAAGTCTGTCCAAATCCCCTTGAAGGCGCTTTCCATCTTCCTATCAACACACATTCCCACCTAGTTTAGTATAATCCGCGAACATGTAAATACTACATTTGGGGCACCAGTAGCAGCTGAAGGGGTCCTGAAGCACCAGGGGCAGCTGAAGGGGTCCTGGGCAGCAAGCGACAGCTGGAGGGATCCAGAAGGTTCTGCATAGTCAGTATGAGGAGATATGCACCAAATTAAGAAGCAGAACCTCAATACAGATGGAGAGTGTGAAGATAAAATCCAATACCAGGGTCCTGAGCTTGAACAAGGGGGACTACAATAGAATGAGGGAGGACTTGGCTAAAGTAGACTGGAAACAAAGATTTTATAGTGGGACAGTTGACGAGCAGTGGAGGACTTTCAAAGCAATTTTTCAAAGTGCTCAGCAAAAGTATATTCCAGTGAAAAGGAAGGACTGGAAGAAAAGGGGTAATCTGCCATGGGTGTCGAAGGAAATAAGGGAGGCAATCAAATTGAAAGAGAAGGCATACAAAGTGGCCAAAAAACAGCATGAAACTAGAAGATTGGGAAAACTTTAAAGGTCAACAGAAAGCCACAAAAAGAGCTATAAAGAAAAGTAAGATAGAACATGAGAAAAAACTAGCACAGAATATAAAGACAGATAGCAAACGTTTCTATAAATATATAAAACGAAAAAGAGTGGCTAAAGTAAACGTTGGTCCTTTAGAGGATGAGAAGGGGAATTTAGTTATGGGATATGATGAAATGGCCGAGGCATTGAACAGGTATTTTGTATCGGTCTTCACAGTGGAGGACATTAATAAAATGCCAGTAATTGACAAAGAGACGAACGTAGGTGAGGACCTGGAAACAATCATTATTACGGAAGAGGTAGTGTTGGGCAAGCTAATGGAGCTAAGGATTGATAAGTCTCCTGGCCCTGATGGAATGCATCCCAGGGTACTAAAAGAGATGGCTGGAGAAGTAGCAGGTGCACTGGCGGTAATTTTCCAAAATTCGCTGGACTCTGGGGTAGTCCCAGCAGATTGGAAAACAGCAGATGTGACTCCACTGTTTAAAAAGGGAGGTAGACAAAAGATGGGGAATTATAGACCAGTTAGCTTAACCTCTGTAGTGGGGAAGATGCTTGAGTCTATTATCAAGGAAGAAATAGCAGGGCATCTCGATAGAAATTGTCCCGTTGGGCAGACACAGCATGGGTTCATGAAGGGCAGGTCATGCTTGACAAATCTTTTGGAATTCTATGATGACATTATGAGCAAGGTGGACAATGGGGACCCAGTGGATGTAGTGTACCTAGATTTCCAAAAGGCCTTCGACAAGGTGCCGCACAAGAGGCTGCTGCATAAGATAAGGATGCATGGCGTTAGGGGTAAAGTATTAGCATGGATAGAGGATTGGTTGACTAACAGGAAGCAGAGAGTGGGGATAAATGAGTGCTATTCTGGTTGGCAATCAGTCACTAGTGGTGTGCCTCAGGGGTCGGTGTTGGGACCGCAATTATTTACAATTTATATAGATGATTTGGAGTTGGGGACCACGTGTAGGGTGTCAAAGTTTGCAGACGACACTAAGATGAGTGGCAGCGCAAAGTGTGCAGATGACTGTGAAACTTTGCAGAGGAACATAGATACATTAAGTGAGTGGGCAAAGGTCTGGCAGATGGAATACAATGTTAATAAATGTGAAGTCATTCATTTCGGTAGGAGTAAAAGTAAAAAGGATTATTACTTGAATGGTAAAAAGTTGCAGCATGCTGCGATGCAGAGGGACCTGGGTGTCCTTGTGCATGAATCGCAGAAGGTTGGTCTGCAGGTACAGCAAGTAATTAGGAAGGCAAATGGAATTTTGTCCTTCATTGCTAAAGGGATTGAGTTTAAAAGCAGAGAGGTTATGTTGCAGCTGTATAGGGTACTGGTGAGGCCGCACCTGGAGTACTGTGTGCAGTTTTGGTCTCCTTACTTGAGAAAGGATGTACTGGCACTGGAGAGGGTGCAGAGGAGGTTCACTAGGTTGATTCCGGAGTTGAGGGGGTTGGCTTATGAGGAGAGACTGAGTAGATTGGGATTGTATTCATTGGAATTCAGAAGAATGAGGGGGGATCTTATAGAAATATATAAAATTATGAAGGGAATAGATAAGATACAAGTAGAGAGGATGTTTCCACTGGCAGGTGAAGCTAGGACAAGAGGGCATAGCCTCAAGATTAGAGGGAGCAGATTTAGGACTGAATTAAGAAGGAACTTCTTCACCCAGAGGGTTGTTAATCTATGGAATTCCTTGCCCAGTGAAGTAGTTGACGCTTCTTCAGTAAACGTTTTTAAAGCTAAGGTAGATAACTTTTTGAACAATAAAGGAATTAAGGGATACGGTGAGAGCGCGGGTAAGTGGATCTGAGTCCACGAAAAGATCAGCCATGATCTTATTAAATGGCGGAGCAGGCTCGAGGGGCTGGACGGCCTACTCCTGCTCCTAGTTCTTATGATCTTATGATCTTATGAAAGGTAATAATCTCTGGATTATTACCTGAGCCACATGCAAATTGGAGTAGGGCAAATAAGATTAGAGAAATGAACGCATGGCTCAAAGACTGGTGCGGGAGAAGTGGGTTCCGGTTCGTGGGGCACTGGCACCAGTACCGGGAAAAGTGGGGTCTGTACCGTTGGGACAGTCTACACCTGAACTGTGCTGGGACTGGTGTTCTAGCAAGTCGCATAGCTAAGGAAGTAGAGAGGGTTTTAAACTAAATAGTGGGAAAAAGGTATAAAATTTGGGAAGATATGGTAAATCAAAGAATAGAGACAAGGCATGAGAGAAAAGTATTAATATGGGAAATGATCAACAGACTGCGACAGGAAGGGACAGAGTGTACATATCTAAGAGTAGATCAACAGATAAGGCTAGAGGTTACAAAAATAATAAAAGAACAAAGCTACAGGCTCTGTATCTCAATGCACATAGCATTCAAAACAAACCAGATGAACTGAGAGCGCAAATAGAAATAAATAAGTACAATCTGATAGCCTTTACAGAATCTTGGCTGCAGGACGACATAGATTGGGACCTGAATATTGAAGGGTACATCTAGGAAGGACAGGAAGCCAGGAAAAGGTGGAGGGGTATCTCTGTTAATTAATGATGGTATTAGCACAATAGAGAGGGACAGCCCAGGATGTAGAAGCAGTTTGGGTAGAGATGAGAAATCATAAAGGCAGAAGTCACTTGTGCGAGTGGTGTACAGGCCACATAACATTAACCACACGGTAGGACGGGGTATAAAGGAAGAAATAATGGCAGCTTGTCAGAAAGGTACGGCGATAATTATGGGGGATTTTAACCTGTAGATAGACTGGAAAAATCAGATGGGCAGAGGTAGCCTAAATGAGAAGTACATAGAATTTGTTTGGGATAATTTCTTGGAACAATACATTCTGGAGCCAACCAGAGAGCAGGCTATACTAGACCTGGTATTGTGCAACGAGGTAGGATTAATTAATGACCTCATGGTTAAGGCGCCCCTAGGTAGCAGCAATCATAATATGATTGAATTTTACATTCAGTTTGAGGGAGAGAAGAGTGGGTCCAAGACTCGTATTTTTAACTTAAATAAGCGTAATTATGAGGGCATGAAAGCAGAGCTAGCTAAAGTGAACTGGCAAATCAGGTTAAGGGATAGGTCAATAGAGATGCAGTGGCAGACATCTGAGGGAATATTTCAGAATACAGAGAAAAGATACATTCCAACAAGAAAGAAAAATTCCAAGGATGGGACCCGACATCCATGGTTAACTAAAACTATTAAAGATGGTATCAAACATAAAGCAAAAGCCTACAATTGCGCAAGAATGGGAGGCAGATCACAAGATTGGACAGAATATAAAAAACAGCGAAGAATGACTAAAATATTGATAAGGAAGGTAAAATTAGAGTACGAGAGAAAGCTAGCTAGAAATATAAAGACAGATAGTAAGAGTTTCTATCGATATTTAAAAAGGAAAAGAGTTAACAAAGTGAGCATTGGTCCTATAGAAAGTGAGTCTGGGGAATTAATAATGGATAATAAGGAGATGGCAGATGAATTGAACAGATATTCACTATTGAGGATACAAGTAACATCCCAGTATTAGTTGTAAGTCAGGAAATGGAAGGGAGGAGGAACTTAAGAAAATTACAATCACCAGGGAAGTGGTACTGAACAAATTGTTGGAGCCTCAGGCTGATAGGTCCCTGGGTCCTGACGGACTTCATCCTAGGGTGTTAAAAGAAGTGGCTAGTGAGATAGTTGATGCGTTAGTTTTAATTTTCCAAAATTCCCTAGACTCAAGGAAGGTTCCTTTAGATTGGAAAATAGCAACTGTAACTCATTTATTCAAAAAAGGAGGGAGACAGAAAGCAGGAAACTATAGGTCGGTTAGCTTAACATCTGTCTTAGGAAAATGTTAGAAGCTATTATAAAAGACATTATAGCAGGGCACTTTGAAAAGTTCAAGGTAATCAGGCAGAGTCAACATGGTTTTGTGAAAGGGAAATCATGTTTAACCAATTTATTGGAGTTCTTTGAAGAAGTAACATGTGCTGTGGATAAAGGGGAAACAATGGATGTATTGTACTTAGATTTCCAGAAGGCATTTGATAAGGTGCCACATCAAAAGGTTATTGCAGAAAATAAAAACTCATGATGTAGGGTGTAACATAGTGGCATGGATAGAAGATTGGCTAGCTAACAGGAAACAGAGATTCGGCAAAAATGGGTCATTTTCTGGTTGGCAAGATGTAACGAGTGATGTGCCACTGGGATCTGTGCTGGGGCCTCAATTTTTTACAATTTATATAAATGACATGGATGAAGGGACTGAAGGTATGGTTGCTAAATTTGCTGATGACATAAAAATAGGTATGAAAAACCTGTAAAGAGGACTGAAGGGGGCTACAAAGAGATATAGATAGCTTAAGTGAGTGGGCAAAGACCTGGCAAATGGAATATAATGTGGCAAAGTGTGAAATTGTCCACTTTGGCAGGAAGAATAAAAAAGAAGCATATTATCTAAATGGTGAGATTGCAGAGCTCTGAGTTACAGAGGGATCTGGGTGTCCTAGTGCAAGAATCGCAAAAGATTAGTATGCAGGTACAGGAAAGTTAATAGAATTTTATCATTTATCACCAGGGAATGGAATACAAAAGTAGGGAGGTTATGCTTCAGCTATACTAGGCATTGGTGAGACCACATTTGGAGTACTGTGTACAGTACTGGTCTCTTTATTTAAGGAAGGTAGAAAATGTGTTGGAGGAAGTACAGAGAAGGTTTACAAGACTAATACCTGGAATGGGCAGGCTGTCTTACGAGGAAAGATTGGACAGGCTAGGCTTGCATCCGCTGGAATTTAAAAGAGTAAGAGGCGACTTGATTGTAACATATAAGATCCTGAGGAGTCTTGACAGGGTGGATGTGGAAAGGATGTTTCCTCTTCTGGGAGAATCTAGAACTAGGGATCACTGTTTAAAAATAAGGGGTCGCCCATTTAAGACAGAGATGAGGAGAAATTTTTTTCTCTGAGGGTCATGAGTCTTTGGAATTCTCTTCCTCAAGAGGAAGTGGAAGCAGAGTATTTGAATATTTTTAAGTCAGAGGTAGATAGATTCTTGATAAGCAAGGGGGTCGATGGTTATCAGGGGTAGGTGGAAATGTGGAGTAATCAGTTCAGCCATGAACATATAGAATGGCGGAGCAGGCTTGAAGGGCCGAGTGGCCTACTCCTGCTCCTAATTTGTATGCTCGTACTTATGTCCATATGTAAATTCCTTATCCCTGGAACCATTCTCGTGAATCTTTTCTGTTCTTTCCAACGCCCTCACGTCTTTCCTAAAGTGCGGCACCCAGAACTGGAGACAATACTCCAACTGATGTCGAACTCGTGTCTTGTACAAGTTGAACATAACTTCCTAGCGCGTGTATTTTATGCCCCTATTAATAAAGCCCAGGATACTGTATACTTTATTAACTGCTCTCTCAACCTGTCCTGCCATTAAAAATTGCCCCCTAAATGCGCAAGGCAAGGCAAATTTACAGTAGATGCCATTATCTGGCTTTCTACAGCAAAATCTGGCACAGTGCCTTAACTATTTAGGAATATAGGAACCAAGTTAGGCCTTTCTGACTTTCAAGTGACTCAGGGATGGTATGTTGCCTCCCTGGTGCTCGGGTCAAGGATGTCACAGAGCGGCTGCAGGACATTCTGAAGGGGGAGGGTGAACAGTCAGATGTCATGGTACACATTGGTACCAACGACATAGGTAGAAAGAGGGATGAGGCCCTGCAACAAGAATTTCGGGAGCTAGGTAGCAGATTAAAAAGCAAGACCTCAAACGTTGTAATATCTGGATTACTCCTGGTGCCACGTGCCAGTGAGTGTAGGTATAGGAGGATACAGCGAAGGAATGCGTGGCTGAGGAGATGGTGCAGGAGTGAGGGCTTTAGTTTCCTGGATCACTGGATCTGTTTCTGGCAAAGATGGGACCTGTACAAGTTAGACGGGTTGCACCTGAACCATAATGGGACCAACGTCCTTACTGGAAGGTTTGCTGCTGCTACTAGTGGTGGGGGGAGCGGGGTGCGGTTAAACTAATCTGGCGGGGGGATGAGATACAGAGTGGAGGTACAGTAGGGGGTGATGTACTGTCAAATATAGAAGAGAAACTCAGTCTGGAAGGCAGAACAAATATAGACCTGTTAAGGAATAAGTGAAAAATGAAAGACTGGATTGTTTCTATTTTAATGCAAGGAATCTTAATAGTAAGGCAGGCGAATTGAGGGCATTGATTAGCACATGGAATTATGATATTATTGCTATCACAGAGACATGGTTGAGAGAGGGGCAGGACTGGCAGCTCAATATTCCAGGGTATAGAATCTTCAGGTGTGACAGGGGAGGGGGTAAAAGATGAGATGGCATTGCACTGTTGATTAAGGAGTTAATTAATGCAGAAAGGAGGGATGATATCTTAGAAGGTTCCTCAAATGAGGTCATATGGGTAGAACTTAAAAACAAAAAGGGGCCAATCACTTGGCTGGGAGTGCACTACAGGCCTCCAAAAAGTCAGGGAGAGATAGAGGAGCAGATTTGTAGGCAAATCTCAGAGGTGTAAAAATAATAGGGTAATAGTAGGGTATTTCAACATCCCCAATATCAACTGGGATAGTCTGAGTGCAAAAGGCTTAAAGGGGGCAGAATTCTTAAAGTGCATACATGAGAGCTTTTTGAGCCAGTACGTAGAAAGTCCTCCAAGAAAAGGGGCAGTACTGGACCTAATCCTAGGGAATGAAGCTGGACAAGTGGTAGAAGTGTCAGTGGGGGAACATTTCGGGGATAGTGACCATAACTCTGTAAGATTTAAGGTAGTTATGGAAAAGGACAAAGACGGGCTGGAAATAAAGGTACTGAATTGGGGGAAGGCTGATTTCAATATGATAAAACAGGATCTGGCCAAAGTGGACTGGGAGCAGCTACTTGTAGGAAAGTCTATATCAGTCCAGTGGGAAAGGTGAAGAAAAATCCCAAGGCATTTTATAAGTATATGAAGGGAAAGAGGATAACCAGGGAAAGAGTAGGGTCCTTTGGGAAAAAGTGGCAATCTGTGTATGGAACCGGAGGACATAGTAGAGGTTTTAATTGATTACTTTTTATCTGTGTTCACTAGGGAGAAGGACGATGTAGGTGTAGAGATCAGGGAGGGGGATTGTGATATACTTGAACATATTAGCATTGAAAGGGAGGAAGTATTAGCTGTTTTAGCAGGCCTAAAAGTGGATAAATCCCCAGATCCAGATGAGATGTATCCCAGGCTGTTATGTAAGGCAAGGGAGGAGATAGCAGGGGCTCTGACACAAATTTTCAAATCCTCTCTGGCCACAGGAGAGGTACCAGAGGATTGGAGGACAGCAAATGTGGTACCATTATTCAAGAAAGGTAGCAGGGACAAACCAGGTAATTACAGGCCGGTGAGTCTAACATCAGAGGTTGGGAAACTATTGGAAAAAGTTCTGAGGAGCAGGATTAATCTCCACTTGGAGAGGCAGGGATTAATCAAGGATAGTCAGCATGGCTTTGTCAGGGGGAGATCATGTCTAACTAATTTGATTGAATTTTTTGAGGAGGTGACTAGATGTGTAGATGAGGGTAAAACAGTTGATGTAGTCTACATGGACTTCAGTAAGGCTTTTAATAAGGTCCCGCATGGGAGATTGGTTAAGAAGGTAAGAGCCAGGGCAATTTAGCAAATTGGATCCAAAATTGGCTTGGTGGTAGGAGGCCGAGGGTAATGGCCGAGGGTTGTTTTTGCGATTGGAAGCCTGTGACCAGTGGTGTACCACAGGGATCGGTGCTGGGAGTCTTGCTGTTTGTAGTGTACATTAATGATTTAGACAAAAATATAGGAGGCATGATAAGTAAGTTCGCAGATGACACGAAAATTGGTGGAATGGTAAATAGTGAGGAGGAAAGCCTTAGGTTACAGGACGATATAGATGGGCTGGTAAGATGGGCGGAGCTGTGGCAAATGGAATTTAGTCCTGGATAGGTTAGATGGAAAGAAACTTTTTCCCTTAGCGGAGGGGTCAATAACCAGGGGGCATAGATTTAAGGTAAGGGGCAGGAGGTTTAGAGGGCATTTGAGGAAAAACTTTCACCCAGAGGATGGTTGGAATCTGTGACGCACTGCCTGAAGAGGTGGTAGAGGCAGGAACCCTCACAGCATTTAAGAAGTATTTAGAGGAGCACTTGAAATGCCATAGCATACAAGGCAACGGGCCAAGTGCTGAAAAATGGGATTAGAATAGTTAGGTGCTTGATGGCCGGCACTGACACGATGGGCCAAAGGGCCTGTTTCTGTGCTGTATAACTCTGTGACTATGCCTTTCAGCTCCTCGAGCCTGTTCTACCATTCAATGAGATCATAGCTGATCTGTATCTTAACTCCATCCATCTGCTTTTGCACCATATCTCTTAATATCCTTATTACACTTGAGTGGCAAAAATCAATCGATCTCAGATTTAAAATTATGAATTATTTAGCATCTACTGCTTTTTGTGGGAGAGAGTTCGATACTTCTATCATCCTTATCTCCTGAATGGTCTGACTCTGATTTTGAGATTGTGTTCCCTTGTCTTAGACTCCCACGGGTAGAAAAAGCTTGGCCGCAAAACTCAGTTGCACAGCACCCATGTTTCCGATGGTTCGAAAATGCCATTCGCACCCTGTGTGTCCACTTCTGGTGCGAGTTGTACCAGACGCATTCCTGAATAGGGCATTGACATGGGCACAGCAAGTGTGCGGTGGAAGTATGTAGACCAACAGATCTTGAGGTCAAAAAATCAAATTGCAACGCTGATTTGACATCAGTGTTGCCATTTTGGAGGTCAACGCTCCATTAACACCTTTTCTTAACATTGTACAGCAGAACATGTGTTCAGTACCACCCCCCATTTGCGACTAGTACTATTTCAGGTCAGTTGCAGTTTGATTTCGACTGGATCTTGCTGAGTTTGCAGAAGTGTTTGGTGGTTTGTATTGTTATTTAAATTTGCTGAAGTCTACAGGGATTGGTGTGGCAGGTACTGAAGAACTTGGTCCTGACTCCAAGGATTCCGTTGGACTCCTGTGATACCCTGCAAGCCCCTTTGCACAATGGCATTTCAACTTTGATGGCAGCAAGCTGAGCTTGCATGAGAGCAGTCTGAGACTACATGACTTCAGTCCAAGCTTCCGCTGCAGCACCAAAACATTGGGTGGCTTCTCCTTGTGCTGCAATGGAAGCCGAAACATCAGCCATCAGATGCTGCATCATGGACGGCTCTGCAAGTGTTATCATTGAGCCACTCGCCATTTCCATGCTGGCGAGGATGGTCTCCAAGCTGCGTGCAAAGCCCTGTGCCAAGTTGGTGCTGAACTGCTCCACACCCCCTGATATTGACCGCAGACTTTAGGAGCATTGGAACATAGGAGTGGGAGTAGGCCATTCAATCCGTTGAGCCTGCTTCGCCATTCAATTAAATCATGGCTGATCATCTACCTCTATGCCACTTTCCCGCACTATCCTCCACAAATATCCCCATCCTCAAAGATGGGGGAGCCCAGCACATCAGTGCGAAAGATAAAGCTGAAGCATTTGCACCAATCTTCAGCCAGAAGTGCCGAGTTGATGATCCATCTCGGCCTCCTCCTGAAGTCCCCAGCATCATGGATGCCAGACTTCAGACAATTCGATTCACTCCACGTGATATCAAGAAACGACTGAAAGCACTGGATACTGCAAAGGCTATGGGCCCTGACAATATTCCAGCAACAGTACTGAAGACCTGTGCTCTAGAACTTGCCGCGCCCCTAGCCAAGCTGTTCCAGTACAGCTACAACACTGGCATCTACCCTGCAATGTCGAAAGTTGCCCAGGTATGTCCTGTACACAAAAAGCAGGACAAGTCCAACCTGGCCAATTACCGCCCCATCAGCCTACTCTCAATCATCAGTAAAGTGATGGAAGGTGTCATCAACAGTGCCATCAAGCAGCACTTGCTTAGCAATAACCTGCTCACTGACACTCAGTTTGGGTTCCGCCAGGGCCACTCAGCTCCTGACCTCATTACAGCCTTGGTTCAAACATGGACAAAAGAGCTGAACTCAAGAGGTGAGGTGAGAGTGACTGCCCTTGAGAGCAAGGCAGCATTTGACTGAGTATGGCATCAAGGAGCCCTAGCAAAACTGAGGTCACTGGGAATCAGGGGGAAAACCCTCTGCTGGCTGGAGTCATACCTAGCGCAAAGGAAGATGGTTGTGGTTGTTAGAGGTCAATCATCTGAGCTCCAGGACATCACTGCAGGAGTTCCTCAGGGTAGTGTCCTAGGCCCAACCATCTTCAGCTGCTTCATCAATGACCTTCCTTCAATCATAAGGTCAGAAGTGGGGATGTTCGCTGATGATTGCACAATGTTCAGCACCATTCATGACTCCTCAGATACTGAAGCAATCCGTGCAGAAATGCAGCAAGACCTGGACAATATCCAGGCTTGGGCTGATAAGTGGCAAGTAACATTCGTGCCACAGAAGGGCAGCACAGTGGCTCAGTGGTTAGCACCGCAGCCTCACAGCTCCAGCGACCCGGGTTCAATTCTGGGTACTGCCTGTGTGGAGTTTGCAAGTTCTCCCTGTGTCTGCGTGGGTTTACTCCGGGTGCTCCGGTTTCCTCCCACATGCCAAAGACTTGCAGGTTGATAGGTAAATTGGCCATTAGCAATTGTCCCTGGTATAGGTAGGTGGTAGGGAAAATATAGGGATGGGTGGGGATGTGGTAGGAATATGGAATTAGTGTAGGATTAGTATAAATGGGTGGTTGATGGTTGGCACAGACTCGGTGGGCTGAAGGGCCTGTTTCAGTGCTGTATCTCTAAACTAAACTAAATATCTCCAACAAGAGAGAATCTAACCATCTCCCCTTGACATTCAATGACATTATCATCGCTGAATCCCCCACTAACAACATCCTAGGGGCTACCATTGACCAGAAACTGAACTGGAGTAGTCATATAAATACCGTGGCTACAAGAGCAGGTCAGAGGCTAGGAATCCTGAGGCGAATAACTCACCTCCTGACTCCCCAAAGCCTGTCCACCATCGACAAGGCACAAGTCAGGAGTGTGATGGAATACTCTCCACTTGCCTGGATGGGTGCAGCTCCAGCAATACTCAAGAAGCTCGACACCATCCAGGAGAAAGAAACCCGCTTGATTGGCACCCCATCTACAAACATTCATTTCCCTCCACCACCGACGCACAGTTGCAGCAGTGTGTACCATCTACAAAATGCACTGCAGCAATGCACCAAGGCTCCTTAGACAGCACTTTCCAAACCCGCGACCTCTACCAACTAGAAGGACAAGGGCAGCAAATACATGGGAACACCACCACTTACAAGTTCCCCTCCAAGTCACACACCATCCTGACTTGGAACTATATCGCCTTTCCTTCACTGTCACTGGGTCAAAATCCTGGAACTCCCTTCCTAACAGTACTGTGGGTATACCTACCCCAAATGGACTGCAGCGGTTCAAGAAGGCAGCTCACCAACACCTTCTCAAGGGCAATTAGGGATGGGCAATAAATGCTGGCCTGGCCAGTGACGCCTACATCCCATGAATGAATATTTTTTAAAAATCCCCTAATCCCTTGATGTCGTTAGTATCCAGATATCTGTCGATTTCTGTCTTGAACATGCTCAGTGATTGAGCTTCCACAGCCCTCTGGAGTAGAGAATTCCAAAGATTCACCACCCTCTGAGTGAAGAAATTCCTCCTCACCTCAGTCTTAAATGGCCTACCCTTTATTCTGAGATTATGTCCCTTGGTTCTAGACTCACCAGCCAGGGGAAACATCTTATCTACATCACCCTGTCACACCCTGTCAGAATTTTTTAAGTTTCAATGAGATCGCCTCTCAGTCTTCGAAACTCTAGAGAATATGGGCCCAGTTTCCTTAATCTTTCTTCAAAAGACAATCTGGATGCCCAGTTTTGCATTGCTAGATCTGTTCGAAATCTATCCCATTTAGCACGGTAGTAGTGCCACACAACATGATGGACGGTATCCTCAATGTGAAGGCAGGACATCGTCTCCACAAGGACTGTGCGGTGGTCACTCCTACCAATACTGTCATGGACAGATGCATCTGCGGCAGACAGATTGGTGAGGATGAGGTCAAGTATGTTTTTCCCTCTTGTTGGTTCCCTTACTATCTGCCGCAGACCCAGTCTAGCAGCTATGTCCTTTAGGACTTGGCCAGTTCGGTCAGTAGCGGTGCTACTGAGCCACTCTTGGTGATGGACATTGAAGTTCCCCACCCAGATATGTTCTGTGTCCTTGCCACCCTCAGTGCTTCCTCCAAGTGGTGTTCACCATGGAGGAGTACTGACTCATCAGCTGAGGGAGGGTGGTAGGTGGTAATCAGCAGGAGGTTACCTTGCCCATGTTTGATCTGATGCCATGAGACTTCATGGGGTCCGGAGTCGATGTTGAGGACTCCCAGAGCAACCCCCTCCCTCCTGTATACCACTGTGCCACCACCTCTGCTCGGTCTGTCCTGACGGTGGGACAGGACATACCCGGGGATAGTGAAGGCAGCGTGTGGGACATTATCTGTAAGGTATGATTCTGTGAGTATGACTATGTCAGGCTCTTGATTGACTAGTCTGTGGGACAACTCTCCCAACTTTGGAAAAAGCCCCCAGATGTTAGTGAGGAGGACTTTGCAAGGTCGACAGGGCTGGGTTTGCTGTTGTTGTTTCCGGTGCATGTGTCGATGCCGGGTGATCCGTCCGCTTTCATTCCCTTTTATTGACTTCGTAGCGGTTAGATACAACTCAGTGGCTTATATAGATTGTGAACAAGCTGTGGCCCAAGCACTGATCCTTGTGGTAACACACTAGTCACAGCCTGCCAACAAGAGAATGACCCATTTATTCCTACTGTCTGTTTTCTGGTTGTTAACCAATTCTCAGTCCATACTAGTATATTACCCCCAATTCCATGTGCTTTAATTTTGTTTACTAACTTGCTAATCTTTTCCTTTTCACATACCTAAAAAAGCTTTTACAGTCTGCCTTTATGTTTATCGCGAGCTTGCATTCATATGCTCTTTTCTCTTGCTTTTTCACTTTCTGGCAGGCCTGCCAATGCACAAAGCATTTCAGTGTGCATATCCATCAGCCTTCTTCTGGAGGCCACCCCATCTAAGTTTCTGAAAATCCATATACACCGCACCCACTGGTTCTCCTTTATCTATGCTACAAGTAACATGCTCAAAAAATTCCAAGTGGTTTGTCAAACATGATTTCCCTTTCATGAACCCATGTTGACTCAGTCCAATCTGATCATTATTTTCTAAATGTCTAGTTATCACATACTTTATAATAGATTCTAACATTTTCCCTACTACTGACATCAAACTAACAGGTCTGCAGTTCCCCATTTTCTCTTTCCCTCCTTTCTTAAATAGTGGGGTTACATTTGCTACTTTCCAGTCTGCAGGAACCTGTCCAGAAACTGTAGAATTTTGAAAGATAAGCATCAATGCATCCATTATCTCAATAATCACCTCCTTAAACACTCTAGGATGTATGTCATCTGGTCCAGGGAATTTATCAACCTTCAATCCAGTTAATGTTTTGAGTACTGCCTCTTTATGAATACTAATTTCTTCTAATTCCTCATTTTCACATATTCCTTGGTTCCCTAGTAATTCTAGAAGATTTTCTGTATCTTCCTCCGTGAAGCCAGACACAAAATAATTGTTTAGTTTCTCCGCCATTTCCCTATTCTCCATTATAAATTCTCTTGTCTCTGCCTGTAATGGACCCACATTTATCCTTGCTAATCTAAAGAAGCTTTTACAGTCTGCCTTTGTGTTTCTCGCTAGCTTGCATTCATATTCCCTTTTCCCTTCCTTTATCACTTTCTGGCAGGCCTGCCAATGCACAAAACATTTCAGTGTGCATATTGTCATGCAGGGCCCCACCTACCAAGAATGGGGCATATTAATTTCGCCACATGGACATTTAATTTTTAGATTGTTTCTGGGAACAAGAGAAAGCCTGTTACAAGGGGTTGCCAGGCCCCTGGCTAGAAAGACATTTTTGCATATTAACAAGCAGTGTGTGCAGACAAAGGACCATTCCCTGACAAACACAACACACAAAGCCAGAAGTGGTTATACTAGTCGGTCGGTCACGTGACTATCCTGCTGGCCAACTTGGGGAGTTTTAAATTGTAGAGACAGTGTTTGAACTGGCAGAAAGCTGAATGCTCCTGGACTGAAAAAAACCTTCTCTCTCCTGTCTGTTTCCATCCCTTTCCTTGTTCACCACTTTCCAATAATAAGGCAAAGAAACGAGCAAAAAGAGGCTTCCTTAGATTTAAAAAAGAAAGGTAAAATTTTATTAAACTTAAACTCTAATTCGGTTGATGCCTACGGATACACGACGCGCCCACGCTAGCATGCATACGCGATACACACATGCAGATAGGGACAGAAAGAGCAGAAGAAAAATAAAGTGGAAAGGTTTGAGGCAAAACCCACTGAAGACACATGAACCCCAAGTGAGAAAAGTCTCCTACAGCGAACAACATTTAAGAGGAATACAGGGCCACAACAAAAAGCAAGATCTACCCACAGTCAGGACTCCGCAGTGAGCTCAAAGAACCATAACAACAACTCTTCAGATATTGCCTTAACCACATTGCATAAACCTTACAAATAAATTTGTATTTGAATTATTTCATAAAAGCTTCTTCACATTCATGTTGAGGATCAGTGAGTCATTAGGTAATTTGACAATGGAGCAAGGTCTTTTCGTACGCAAGAATAAATGTAATGTTTCAGGAACAGAGAATTGCAAGCTGGGAGTACGTAGTGAAATATTGGTTGCAAGGATTTTCTCTTCATTACCTGTGTTTGGTTCTTTACATGCTGTTGTGCAAATAGTACACCCTAACAGGTCTGCCTGCTCATTTTACCGAGACAAGTAGATAACTGAGCATTATACTAGCATAAACACAGGAGAAGTGCGTAGTCATCTAATTGATGTCACTGGGAAATAATTTTAGTATAATTAACTGCAAACTGGCAGGCACTTCTGGTGCCAGTACAAAACCTGAGTGGATAATTGGATGAGCACTTAAACGGTTAGAAAGCTGACATAGATCTCTAGAATTTTTCAGATTAGTTACGGTCAATTTTACACTTCATAGTTATGAACATACAAACAATGATGGATAGGAAAATACCCTCTGGTCCATCCACTCTGTCGCACTCCCTCCGAGGGGAACAATGTGATTATGAAATTGACTACAGGACCGAATGCAGGGAGTAAATGTGCTGTCTCCCTGCTGCCATTCCTAGATGCGCATGCAGCTCGTTTTGACGCATTTCCACCTTACATTAACTCATTCGGTGCTTTCACAGATACTAACTTTCACAGAAAACTGCCCCACCACCGTGCATCCCCCCCCCCCCATCCCCCCAGCCCTCAAGCACAGCAGCTATGTTTGTGGAACTCCTGGAAATATTAACCAAGGCCTCAACTGGCTGGCCTCTTGTGTTTTAATGTTGAGTACTAATAACATAGATTCTTAAGCTGAAGTACAAGATCTGAAAAGGATTCAGCAAGCAGGCCTAAGAAGGCCTGTCAATATAATTAATTAAAACGAGCACAGAGCACTGCAATTGCATTTTTTACACACTGGATCTCTTTATTGATTCAGTTTTTGTAATTACCAATAATAACTGCACTAACAAGTAATAAACATAATACGATGACCATTACTCAAAACTGGGCATCCATGAGGCACTGTGAGCCATCTGCAGCAGCAGAATTATATTCAACTACAATCAGTAACCTCATGGCCCTGCATGTCCCCCACTTTACCACTACTATGAAGCCAGCGATGAAGAGTGTAGGAGAGCATGCCAGGAGCAACACCAGACATACCTAAAAATGAGTTGTGAGCCTGGTGAAGCTACAACAGAGGACTACTTGCATGCCAAATGGCGGAGGCAGCACGCAGTCGACAGGGCTAAGCAATCCCACAACCAATGGATCAGATCTAAGCTCTGCAGTCCTGCCACATCCAGTCGTGAATGGTGGTGGGCAATTAAACAACCGACAGGAGGAGGAGGCTCCACAAATATCACCATCCTCAATAATGGGGGAGCCCAGCACATCAGTGTAAAAGATAAGGCAGAAGCATTTCCATCCATCTACAGCTAGTATTGCTGAGTTGACAATGCTAGTCTTCAGCCAATCTAATTCACTCCACGTGATATCAAGAAATCACTGAAGACACTGGATACTGCAAAGGCTATGGACCCTGACAACTACCGGCAATAGTACGAGAGACTTGTGCCGAGCCCCAGCCAAGCAATTCCAGTCCAGCTACAACATTGGCATTTACCTGGCAATATGGAAAATTACCTAGGTATGTCCTGTATACAAACAGCAGGATAAATCCAACCCAGCTAATTACCACCCCATCAGCCTACTCCCGATCATTAACAAAGTGATGGAAGGGGTCGTCAACAGTGATATCAAGCGGCACTTTCTCAGCAATAACCTGCTTGCTGACACTCAGTTTGGGTTCTACCAGGGCCACCCAGCTCCTGATCTCATTACAGCCTTGGTCCAAACATGGACAGAAGAGCTGAACTCAAGAGGTGAGGTGAGAGTGACTGCCCTTGACATCAAGGCAGCATTTGACCAAGTGTGGCATCAAGGAGCCCTAGCAAAACCGGAGTCAATGGAAATCAGGGGGAAACTCTCCACTGGTTGGAATCATACCAAGCACAAAGGAAGATGGTTGTGGTTGTTGGAGGTCAATCATTTCAGTCCCAGGACATCACTGCAGGAGTTCCTCAGGGCACTGTCCTAGGCCCAACCATCTTCAGCTGCTTCATCAATGACCTTCCTTCAATCAGAAGGTCAGAAGTGGAGATGTTCGTTGATGATTGCACAATGTTCAGCAACACTCACAACTCCTCAGATACTGAAGTAGCCCGTGTCCAGATGCAGCAAGACCTGGATAACATTCAGGCTTGGCTAACAAGTGGCTAGTAACATTCGCATCACACAAGTGCCAGGCAATGTCTATCTCCAACAAGAGAGAATCCAATCATCTCCTCTTGACATTCAATGGCACTACCATCACTGAATCCCCCACTAACAACATCTTGGAGGTTACTATTGACCAGAAACTGAACTGGAGTAGACATATAAATACTGTGGCTACCAGAGTAGGTCAGAGATAAACAAAAAAGAACAAAGAAAATTACAGCACAGGAACAGGCCCTTCGGCCCTCCAAGCCTGCGCCGATCCAGATCCTCTATCTAAACATGTCGCCTATTTTCTAAGGGTCTGTATCTCTTTTCTTCCTGCCCATTCATGTATCTGTCTAGATACATCTTAAAAGACGCCATCGTGTCCGCATCTACCACCTCCGCTGGCAACGCGTTCCAGGCACCCACCACCCTCTGCGTAAAGAACTTTCCACGCATATCCCCCCTAAACTTTTCCCCTTTCACTTTGAACTCGTGTCCTCTAGTAATTGAATCCCCCACTCTGGGAAAAAGCCTCTTGCTATCCACCCTGTCTATACCTCTCATGATTTTGTACACAGATGAATACTCACTTCCTGGACTCCCCAAATCCTGTCCACCATCTACAAGGCACAAGTCAGGAGACGAATGGAATACTCTCCACTTGCCTGGATGAGTGCAGTTCCAACACTCAAGAAGCTCGATGCCATCCAGGACAAAGCAGCCTGCTTGATTGGCACCCCAGTTACCACCTTCAACATTCACTCCCTTCAGCACTAACGCACAGTGGCAGCAGTGTGAACCATCTACAAGATGCACTGCGGCAACTCGCCAAGACTCCTTCAACAGCACCTTCCAAACCCGTGACCTCTACCACCTAGAAGGACAAGGGCAAATGCATGGGAATACCATCACTTGCAAGTTCCCCTCCAAGCCATATACCATCCTGACTTGGAACTATATTGCCATTCCTTCACTGTCATTGGGTCAAAATCCTGGAACTCCCTTCCTAACAGCACTGTAGGTGTACCTACACCCCAAGGACTGCAGCGATTCAAGAAGGCAGCTCACCACCACCTTCTCAAGGGCAATAAATGCAGGCTTAGCCAGTGATGCCCACATCACATGAATGAATAAAAAAAAATTCAAATGATGTGGCTCTCCTGGCTGAATAACTGGCAGTGTGTGCATGTTGTGAGACGTGGGTGTGGGGCTTGCAGATGTGCTAACTGTGTGAGGGTGAGGTGAATCTACAAATGTCACGTATGAACCATGATTGATGGAGATTGTTTGTAGGTGAGAGATGTGTGTGTGGTCCATTGAGCAATGTGTGCAGCTACTGGTGCAATTTAGGGCTCACAAGTTCTCTGACATTGCACTGGATGCCCTTGTGGAGGAGGTACAGCAGAGGAGGAATGTCCTGTACCCACAGTGGGAAAGAAGGCCACAGAGGCAACTCATGCAGCAGATGTGGGTAAACAGTCGCTGACAAGGCCACAATCAAGAGCACTGCCCCCAGATCATGGCTCAGAGCCACAATAAATTTAGTGACTTAGAAATTTTGCTTGATCACTTGAACTATCTCAAAAGCATTTCTTAATAATTGCACCACCACCAGCATCACCAGCTCAGCATGCTGCATCTACCCTCTAACTGTCCACTGATATTCGTACATCCCACAATATTGCATCCCTCACAGGCACTATTCATACCTTAGGCACAAGTCATAGCTCTTCAACCATGTGAGACAACAATCACAAACGCACCTACCAATACATGCATTGGCAAGCACCACTTTCCTCTTCCAGGACAGGATAGCACATAACAGGCACCATGACCAGGGGAGGGGAAGTATGACTTCATGACATCACCATCATCATTGGCAATCCCTTGTGTCGAGGATGATTGTTTCTATTGGATAGCTGGGTGGAATGAGATGCCGTGTAGCCTGTTGGTTTGCAGATGGTTAATGAGACTTCTCTAAGCCTTGCAGTCTCTCCCACAGTGAGGACAGTGGTGGATTGTTGGCTCGAGCAGTTGCCCTCTTTTTCCGTCTCTCTTGCAGTTCTCAGTGGCTGTTCGTGTTGATTGGAAGGTCTTGACACCATTTATGATGATGAATTGCTATTTTGGTCACAATTGGGCATCTGCTTCCCATGTGTTGATATTAATAGAGCAGAGCGTCATGGAGGCTTTCAGATTGACTTTGAAATGTTCGCTTTAGCCCACATGTGAACGGGCTCCCTGGTGTAGATCTGAGGTAGAGCACCTGTTTGGATAGTTTTAAGTCAGACATTCTGACGACATGTACCATTCATCTCAACTGATGTGAGATTATCCTGGTCTCTGTGCTTATCATGTCTGTGTCTTGGAGGATGCTCATGCTTGTTCTTTACGTCCTCCGACTTGGTTTGCAAAATCCTTCTAATCCAGCATTGATGATGTTCTAGGGCTTTGATATCACATCTATAAGTTGTCTAAGCTTGAGCACCATCGAGAAGCATGGGGAGAGCCACTGCCCAATAGGTCTGATATCAGGATTCACAAAAACTCGAGTACGTAATTTACCAGAGTTGAGCAAGTACATTGACATCACTCCCTTTTCAGAAGCAGTGCTGAGGGTAATCAGGAGGGGAGCGGCAAACCTGATGGCCACAGGCATAGAGGTATGTGGCCACTCCAACTTCCTTACATATCCACACTATTCCTAACCCCTAACCCTCACTCCCAAGCTCCACATGGTCTTATCATGCACATACTCTTATAGTGACCTCCACATTGCACCCTCTAGAGGAACTGGAAGGGTCAGCTCACACCTCCAACACCAGAGGAAGAGGAAGAGGAAAGTGAGGAAGAAGGCACTGTGCAATTGCTAAATTGCTACCACCATCGCAGGCACCCTCGGCACCACCGTAAATTAAGTCTAGGCCAGAACAGGGATTTTCACAGTGGGGTCACACCAGGCACTAGTGGACAGCAACCAGGGAGGAAATGGCTGTCTAATAACCTTATAAAATCTTGAGAAATTAATTATTATAGAAATAGCTCTTTGTCTTATTAAGAAAGATTCTATAGCAGTCTGCTGGGTTGACAGACACAGGACAGCATAGGCCTGTTATCTCTGCCAAGGACACGACTCCAGCACAGGCTCTGGTAAAAGACATTCCTAAGCCTGATAAGGTGGGATCTCATTTCCCATATCTAAACCAACAGTCTGAGTAAAAGTTAACAGGATGTCCTAGCAAGCAATGAGCCTCGAGATGACTTCATGGGCTGGCAGACAGAAAAAGGAAGGATTTACTTTGGGCATCTGTCCCTTGCTAATTGGCATGAGATGCCTACCAGTGCCCTAGAAATAAGGTTTCTAAATGAACCCTCAGAAGGGAAAATGACACACTTCAGATGAAAAGATCTTTCCGGGACTCAGGCCTAACACCCTGGTTAGCTCAAGAAGATAAAGGGAAGAAGAGACTGCCACCACCAGCTACAGAGATCAGCATCACTCCACTTCATCTGTCCGTTCATCTGATCAGGGACTAGTAAACCGTTCTGCCAAAGCCAACTATGGAGATCAGCATCACTCTGCATTCCCCACCCATACCCCCCGCCTGCCCATCTGTTTACCCGATCCAGAAGCAGTAAATCATTCTCACCTGTTATGGATCATATTTATTTTCTGTCTATTTAGCTTATGTGTCATATGTAAACTGTTGCTTAATAAACTGCTTTAAAACCACCTATAACTTTGATCCCCTTTTGTGTAATCTGTGACTCCTGGACCAAATCTTTCAACCATATCAGGCGGAAGGGACACCACAGGTGTTATGTTGCCAGAGGCAAGGTAGCATACTAGCTGTGCTGTAGTAGAGTCAGATGAGGATCCTGCAGGATCAAGCTTCAAAAGAAGGCTGATGGGTTTGACAAGCCAAATGTTCGGTGCAACGGACAGCTTGCCTGCAAGCCTACGGATCATGGCTATGAGGATGGAGGAGTCCACCTCCAGCTTGGTCTGTGGCTTGGTAGAGCCTGGAACCCATCCTTTCCAGTATGGAGGTGTTGCTCAATTGCATCCAGTGACCTGTGGACCACAACATCATGCAGCATCTGGTGACCAAAGTTTAGGCTCCACTGCACAGATAGCAGCTTCCATGGAACGACAAACTCATTGCATGGAAGACTAAGCTAATTATACTGTCAGTTTAAAATTGTAAATTGTTATTTCAATTTTTCCAAAGAAGTCTATTTGCAATAGCTGTATATGTCTAATAATATGCCTCACAATTGCATGAAACCAGACATAAAAATGACGGATTTTGGCTTTATGGAAACAAAAGCAGCTTTTTATTTCTGGGTACATGCACACTTGTAGTCCCAATCCCAATAAAGGGGACCATGCCGGCCGTTATTGGAATGGCCATTGCTGAGGTCATGGCCAGTGGAGGGGCTGAAACCATTGAAGATGATGGTATCCTCATACCTAACCTTCCTTTGCACATCCCACTTTTTCACTTTTCATGCAGCGAGTGGTTAAGGTGCCTGAGAATGTGGTGGAGGCAGATTCAATTGAAGCATTCAAAAGGGAATTATACAGTTATATGAAAAGGAAGAATGTGCAGTGTTATGGGGAGAAGGCAAGGGAATGGAACTGAGGGAATTGCTCTTTTGGAGAGCCAGTGCAGACACAATGGGCCGAATGGCCTCCTTCTGCACTGTAACGATTCTGTGTGTGATTCTGTTTGTGATCCCCTCATGTTACACTGTCTTCTGATTTGCAAGCTGCACATGCTTTACACATGTAGCTCTTAATTTTCCCCATCCCCCAAGAGTGCAGGAACACCACGAAGGCAGTGATGAAGACACAGCACCACCACTTGATTTCACATTCGCATCCACCAAATCAGATATTGACATTGCACGTAACTTAGAGGATAGATTAGAGACAGGATCTGCACATGGTGAGACATCAAGAACAAGTGGGCTGCAGCCAGGGCAGGGGCAAGAATAGAGCAGGTGCTATCTTGTGAGAAAGTAAGATCACATATGGTTATAACAGTATAAAAGAGTTGTAATGTGAAGTTCAGGAAGATGAAAGCAAAAAGATCTGGAAGATTGAGATTAACTGACTGTAAATGTGTGTTCTTCTGCAACCACATTTGATATAATCTCAGTGTTGGCTGCAGATACATCTGTTCATTTAACCTTTAATGAACCTTCACGTGTTTGACAAAGTTTTTGAATGCATTCTTGGCATGTAAGCACAGGACTGCAACGTTTGTTTACAATATTCCAAAAAATAACATTCCTAACAGTGCTAGCAGAGGTGCAGAGGGAACCTACATTCCTAACCTCTGGATTGTCACAAGGATGCCATCTATGATGACCTGCACTCTTAGGAAGTCAGTATACAAATGTTTCCTTTCCATAGTGAAAGTAATAATGTGTTGCCTCTTGCAAAAAATGATTCTGTCACTTTATTCCTGCAACCCTGAATATTTCTGTGTGGAAAATTAATTATTAAAAAATACTTTAAGTGTGATTGTGAATATATTTGTAAGTATTGTTACGACCAAGGTGGGAGTAATGTTGTTAATTCAGTCCCTCTCCTCCACACGTCATAGCATATTAGTAAAGTTTCCCACCTACTGGAAAATAGCCAAATTAAACACTATTTGTCACCCAGAATCAAGCACACCAAACCAGGTTTCTTTAAACAACAACTAAATTAAATTTTTATTAATAGACTAAATCTTAAATAATAATGAGATAACTCTATGTGTGAAAAAATTCTTTTAAAACTTCTTATTCTTCCTAACCCTTATGCATACACACAAAAAAAACAGTTAACTGGTTTTGAAAGGATGTTTTGGATTGCAACATGTCTTCAGAATAATTAAAATAATTAGATTGTCACATTCTGGTAAGATATTTCCGGGTCAGTGAGGTGTCCCAGAGTTGAATAGTTGGATGCCACTCGAAGTCTCTCCAGGCAAGGATGATGAACAGCCTGTGATGGGTCGGCATTCACTGCACTTGTCTGCAGCAGGCATCACAGATCTTTCAGCAAAGGGTGTAGCAACAGGTCTACTTGGGTTTTGAAATAGCAGTCAAGCACTAGAAGCTTTCTTGAGCTTTCAGGATCTCCCAAAACATAAGAGGCAACAGGAATAACTCCTGAGGCAGAGATTTTTCAGAGACAGGAGGCAATAGGAATTTGCTACCTTTTCAAATGCTTCCTCTCAGCAAAGGAGCCTTTCTCCACAGAGAGCAGCAACTCCTCTTTTCCTGGGTCTTTTCCTTTCCAGGCAGACCACAGTTACACCTCAAATGTAGGAATTCTTTTTCCAAAAGAGGCAAATCTTTTTAGAGAGTAGGTCTTTTTTCCTCTGGTCTGCAAACACAGGTCCCAGCCAGCTCATTGCTAGCTACTTCCAGCTCCCTGGTCTTTTTACACAGTGCAAAACTGAAACTAAAACCCACAATCAAGTCATGTGACAATCATAAATCTTCCTGTTATTTCCCTCTTGAGTTGCTTGGAAACAGCTGCCTTGCAGTCTATGCACTCAGTTCGAACACCAAGTTTCAGCATTCAATGTTCACAGAAAATCCTTTTTCAGTCTTTAAAAACACACAGAATTCTTAGCTTTCAATAAAAAAACAAAGCTCTTGTGACAGTATCAACATGCTTATGAGTGCATGTGTGCAAGCATACAAGCACATGCTTCCAACCTCCCCGTTCCTTCCAAACCCACGCCTGTCTCTACCCAAATCATACCCAATCCCAGCTTGATATCCAGGGAAGTGAAATTGTTCTTCAGCTTTCATAGGAGGCACCAGAACAAGAGAAGGCAGAAGAGAAGAAATAAGTGAGCTGTGCACAGAAGGGGAAAGAAACTGACATGTGTTAAGCAGAGTGGGAGGCATCCAGAAGAGAGAAGATACAAAGGGAAGTGGTGATTTACAGAAAAGAGAGGACATCAGAAAAAAAACCAAACTGAAACAGCAATGAAATTATGCAAGGGAGAAAGAAAATCAGAAAGAATGAAAGGCAAATAGAAAAAGGAAGAGAGAAAAATGTTAAGATAGGGCGACAGCTACAGAAAGAGTGGCACAAGTTTTTAAAAATCTGTAAACAATACCACAGAAGATAACAGATAATCCAATTAATCGCAGGGTATTTCACATTCTAATACAGCCCTCCCAATGGCCACCAATAAAATTTATCAAACAAATCTAACATGTCTTCATTTTCTTCCCTGTTCTTTTTCTTTTGGGCCTCCTTATCTCGAGAGACAATGGATACGCGCCTGGAGGTGGTCAGTGGTTTGTGAAGCAGCGCCTGGAGTGGCTATAAAGGCCAATTCTAATCTCAACCAAATCACAATAGAATTGGATACTGAAATATGTACTGTAAGATGTAACTAGATAAAAATAGGTAACAGATTTGCTGACAGATATGTTTTGAATAAAATGAAATGCTTTGACTTTTCCAGTTAGAACCCAAGATGCAGGGCTTGATCTCAAAGACAAAACAGAAATTTAAATTTTCAGTGATGAACAATTAAGAAAAAAGCTTTATAGAATCCAAAAAGATAGGTTTACAGATCTTTCAGCAACTGCAAACGTTTATAAAAAGTGGCAGTGCTTTCTTGGAGAAGATGAAAGTATGTTCCTTTTAAAAAACCTATAAAATAGCAGAAACTCAATTTCCCAATATTCCTGTCAGTTGTTTTGGATTGTTTCATACAACAGTGACTAAGTGGTGCATTTGAAGAAATCTGTCTTCGTCATGGCCTTTTACACAGGGCAAGTTAAAAAAACACTTTAATGAGAAGAGACAAAGGTTTTATCTCACTGATGGAATGCACAGATTAGCATGGCTTTCAACTGTAAGATGCAGTGAACGAGAACATATTTGGAAAGCTCAATTTGATGCTAGTTCAGTTCAATTCCAGTGAGAACATTTTGAAAGGCTTCGATATTTTTATTTGAAAATTAAAATATGCAATAAAGGCATACTTTTACTTAAACTGTCCATTAGAATGATGTCTGTTGCCTCATTTGGATTATTTACTAATCTATCCACTAGATATGTGCTGTTAAATTGACTTCAGCAAATTTTAAAATCCCAGTTTTAACTCGAAGTTGGCACTGCCTAGAAAGACAGCAAACCATCCAAACCTCCACAGTGAGAGGCCGAGGAGATTTTAACTCTTGAGCCTCAGTTGCATGGGCCCCATCTGTCTGCTAACCGAAGCCAGTGGGAAATGCCCTCTGGCTGGTAAGCAGGAGCAGCAATTTGGGCAGCAGGAGATCACTGCCATAGACCCAAAAGGAAGATCGCTTGCATTCAGGTAAGTAAGTAGGAGGGGGTCAGGCGGGCTTCCCACTCAGGGGAGAAAGCCCAGGCAGAGGAGGCCAAAAGTTTTCTTGTGGAGGCCAGAGCAGCACTCCTGCTTCTCTTGCTCTGCCAGGAAACAAATAAAAGATTACATTTCTGGAGCTCTATTTGTCATCGCTGATCTTCATACTGAAAGGAAGACCCAATGCCTTCTGACAGGTACTCTGACATATACCTGCTCAAAAAAGCAGGTTAAAATTGCAACCCACAGGAAGGCAGATGGATCCAAGGTGGTAAATTGCAATGAATAATTTAACTGCACACCTGCCCAGTTTCTGCTGGATAGTCAGAGTTAAGACTGGAGCTTAAATGACAGGATTTTACCTAACTGGACACAGCATGCAGTGCAATCATTAAGCCTATATTGCAGGTCCAAATGAAACAGTGCTTATTCAATGAGGCTACTATGACATTGCCACGTCATTACATGAAATTCACAAATATCTCTGCCATGGGTCTTTGTCTCCTATGGAATTATGTGACTTGTGAGCTATTAATGGACATTAAGAACTCAAAGAGCATAAAATATAATAAAAGGGCTGTTGTCTGAAATCAAATATATGGCTACAATTTTTTAGTTGAATTTATTACATCGTTAAGGTGACATCGTGAATACGCTCAGGTCAATTTTAGAATGAGTTTCTCATTAATCCTGATTGCAAACCTTTTTGAAGATAATCATTCAATAATTGAATCATTTTCATGGTGCCAAAGTATTGGCTGGTTAGGTAGTTCTTCTGGATAATTGGGCAACCAGAAAGTCACTAAGGAATTAGTTGCTCTTCATCTAACTGCAAATATTGGGATAGCTAAATATTGAGTGCCTCTTCTTTCCAAAGAACTGGCATCAAAAATTTGTCATAATACATTGCAACATTTTATATTTATATTACTTATTTTTATACCAATTCTGCTGAAAGGTCATTGAGCTGAAACATTGGGCAGAAATTAATTCCCCCCACACCCTGGATCAGGCGGAGAGGTGAGCAGGCTGTAGAAACGGGAGGGAAGCCGGGTGGTGGAATGCCCGCCACCTTCCCTACTCCCCCCGATAAAGTCAGTGACGGGGAATGTTGAGGAAAGCCTTCCTGCCCATAGGCCAATTTATGCCCTTAAGTGGCCAATTAATGGCCACTTAAGGGCCTCACACCACCACTGCTAGTATTTAACCAGTGATGGGGGGGAGGGGATGCCCCCCACCATGTGGTGAAGCCACCCAGAAAAACCAGGTGGCCTCCCTGTTGGCTGATAGGTGGGGCCATCCTGCTTGGGCAATCTGTGGCCTACAGAGGGCTGCCCGGCAGCAAAAGCCACCCCTGCAGCAATACTCCCCACCTGCCTTCAATAGCGCACAATGCCCACCCCTCGCCAATGCCTGCCTGACTTGCACCGGAGAGCCCACTTACCTGCAGTCTTGGGCTCCATGGCAGTTCCTGGTCCTGGGCCTCCTGCAGTACCAGCAATGGCCAGCACTCCCAGTGGAGCTGCTGAGGTGCTGGCCCTCTGTTGGCCTGCAGCTCTTGGAGGCAGGATCCCCATCCTTAACCTTGTAGCTAAAATCCCACATTCATGGATCATTTTGATAACAAAGTGATTCATGACAATGCTTCGTCAGCGCTGCCGTCATCAGGCTGCGCAGACGGTGTCCTGCTCTCTGCGCATGCGCTGCGGTCCGGCTTGCCAGGACTAGTTTGCGCATGCGCAGATGACGCGGTGCACACATGCGCAGACGGTCTCCTGCTCTCTGCGCATGCGCTGCGGTCCGGCTTGCCACGGCCGCTTTGCGCATGCGCAGATGACGTCATCGTGTTACGTCGTCTTCCTCGGGCAACGCGCCAGGTTGGCCTCTGCGCATGCGTCAATCTTCGGATATTCACGCATGCGTCAAAGCTTCGGCGCGACTTTTTGAAAGTGGAAGGAGGAGAGGTTTCGTCAGGCATTTTCTCGCATTTTATCTCAATTATTTAGTCGTTTTGGAGATTTGCTTCATTTTTATTAGACACAGGAGATTGTTCCAAGGTAAGTTGCTCTGCCTTTGTAAGTTGCTTTGAAAACATTTCCATTGTCTGGGGCACAGCATGTGCTCCAGTCCTTGTTGTGAGTTGCTGTGTGCAGGCAGTACATGTGCTGCAGTCCAGCGAACAACCTACCATCTAAACGGTCACTTTCGTTTTTGTAACGTTTCAATGGAGTGCATTCTGTATTTCTTATCTCATCTCATGTTTCCCGTGTGGTCCCTTAATAGCCTTCCTGAACTTCAAACTTCGATCATGGCAACGTCAGTAGATTCCACAGAGCAGTTCCTTGCCACCTTCACAACCCAGGAGTTCGAGAGTTATGACGACTTCAGCAGTAAATTTGAGATGTTTCAACAGGTAGCATGGTCTGCAGGCACATCCTGTGATGTGCCTTGTTATGTTTCACTATGTTAACAATGCTATTTAAATGCGCTTTGCTGTTGTGCTTACAGGCAACGGGGAGTCTATTTAAAAAAGTGAGCACCCATACGCTTGAGAGGGAAAACAAGAGACGGCGAGTCGAAATTCCCATCTGCTTTAAGTATGCCTCGGTGAGGCTGTGCTGTGTACACTATGGGCAGCCATGCATCCGTTCCACTGGAGTGAGACCGAATCAGAGGTAGGTGCTGCGGTCACTACATTTCCACTTGTGTAGCTTGTCAGTCCTGTAACGCTGTTCCTTGATGCGCATTGAACCAAGATTAGATTTGCAGTATCAATACATCTCGTCAGTGAGATCCTGTGCCCACAAAGCCACGCGCATACCACCCCCGTGTCTACGGACTGCCTTTGTTGTGATTTCCTGGATAGACCAATGGCTGGGCGACCACCTCAGCGCCAGCTCCTCTGCACTGCGAAACAGGTGCGCACCAGATTTTGGGACCTTGTCATGGTGCACATGTAAACTGCTGCCAGCAACACACCTGGGGATGGCTGGCATTTTAGTGAGGGCACGAGGAACTTGGGGCGTGCTCATTGAATGTCTGTGTAACTTTTCAGGTATCTCGCCCTGGGCTGTGAGGTCTTCATCAGTGTGAAATTCAATAAGAGCAAGAACAAACTGTGTGGCAGCTCCTACCATCTTGTGCATACCGGTCATGTTTTGCATCCAGAATGTTTATGCTTCTATGCAAGGAGACGACAACTGAACCACGATGAAAGGCAGAAGGTAGAAGAGTTGGTCAAGCTGCAGGCTGGGAACAAACAGCTGAAGGATTATATCGAGCTTTCATTCAATCAGACCGTGACCCTGAGTGACATTAGAAATGTAAAATCCCGGCTCAAAACAGGGGATGACAGCATGGATGCACTGTGTGATACGCTGGAGAAGATTCAGCAGGATGGGGCTGCAGTACGGGTTGGCCTGCAGGGAAGCAGCATCCTCTATATTGCCTTCATGACACCAGCCATGAAGGCCCACATGCAGGCCTTTCCTGAACTGCTGTTCATGGACGGAACGTACAAGGTGAACAAATGCAGCTACCCTCTGTACCAGGTGATGGTGCAGGACAATGTTGGTAGGGGCAGGGCTGTGTTCTATGCCATGGTGAGGAATGAGACGTCTCAGATGCTGGACGAGATTGTGGATGTTTTTGTCGATTTCATGGGATCCAGCGCCTGCCGCGTGAGATCAGCCATTGTGGATAAAGACATCAATGAGATCAATGCGATCAGGAAGCATCTCCCAGCTGCAACGGTTCTCCTCTGTCAGTTCCATGTGATGCAGAGCATGAGGAGGAAGATCAGCAGCTACCCACTGAATGTTGAACTGAGGGATCGGTTGTTTATGATCTGCAAGGAAATGGTTCATGCACCTTTGGGGGAGAAGCTCACAAGTTGTGTAGAAAGGATTGGACACCTCTACCCACCCCTGCAGGACTACCTGCTTACAAACTGGATTCCACAGAAGGAGATGTGGGCAGCATGTTCACGCGGTAAAGTCTTAACGTTTGGGAACAACACTAACAATCGCATTGAGTCAGAGAATGGCAAGATAAAGCACCTGCTCCACTCCTCCTCATCCATGAAGGAATGCATCTCAGCGCTGATCTTCCACAATAGTGTCCTGGATCGGGAGCGTGCCTATTACACATTCCTGCAGGGAGCCTCTTTCAAGCGCATCGCAGAGGCACCAGCAGATCTACAATCATTTTACACGGGATTCACCAGTCATGCTGTGAAGCTGATGCATCAGGATCATAGCCACATTCAGCGAGTACATGTCAAGGAGCAGGATGAAGGCACAGTGACTGTGATTTCTGGTGCCAAACAGTACACACTGCAGATACATGATGGCCAGGCTACCTGCAGCTGCATCTTCTCCATTCAGACTTTGTTGCCCTGCAAACATGCTGTTGTTGTGCAGAGGCATCTGGGTCTGCCTTTGGACAGGCTTGCCCCCAACTGCCGCTGGCGTGCATCTCAGACACCAACGACGACAGGCATGGCTGCTGCCATTGTGATTACAGAGGAACAGCCAAGGCCCCTCAGCTACAATGAAAAATACCGCTTGCTTTCAGATCAATGGTACCAGCTACACCAGGCCGTTCTGCAGAGTGGAACGGCATCATTCATGAGGAAACTGGACTGGCTGCGGCAACAGATTCTCCGCTGGCAGCAAGGACTGGCTGAGATGGAGCCATTTACTATGCCCAACAATTGCCCGGGAGCACCTTCGGATGGAGGTGGCCACGCGCTGGACATCAGTCACATGCCACAATCCATGGACCCTGAGCGTTTCACCCCCTGGCATAATGATCTGATGGACCATACATACGCCTGCCTGTTCAAAGCTCCACTTCCCCCACCTGCAGTACCCTCTCCTTGCTGCTCAGTTACACAGTCACCTGTTCCTGCACCCATCCGAGCAGTGCACGTGGACACACAGCCACCTGTTCCTGCACCCATCCGAGCAGTGCACGTGGACACACAGCCACCTGTTCCTGCACCCATCCGAGCAGTGCACGTGGACACACAGCCACCTGTTTCCCCATCTGCCTTTGAAACAACCATGCAGAGCCTTGTGAGACTCCGCAATTGCTAGCTGCTGCCTGTCAAGCAGAGAGGGCGTCCAAAGGGGTCAAGCACTTGGGGAACATTCAGCAAGAAGAGACTGAGCACTAAACGAAACAAGCATGCCGTGTCCAGTGGTAGCAGAAATGTGAATGCTCTTGCTGCGTACACAACTGGTGAGGTGAGAGTGCAGCCACACCGTTCTCCATCCTCAGTGTTGCTTTAAGGCAAAGGTAGGTAAGAGTGAAAGAAATGGAAGGTGATGCTGATAATAATAGGCAGGATTAAATGGGAATGGATGGGAAGACGCACGAGTAGCATAACCACTAGCAGGGAACAGCTGGGCTAAATGGCCAGCTTTATGTTCATAGTCCAAAAGAAATGTGCTTCTTTTTCCAGCACCCTCACATCATTCATGTTTTCCCTGAGAGCAGCATTGAACCATCACGAGATAGGGGCAGTTACATCATCCTGACTCCTACAGCTGAGGTGGGTACTAAGTGATTCATTGGCGGTGTTATCAGTACATGCCTTTACTGCAGAGCATAAAGCATGCGCAACAGTAATTTCATTGGAGGGAGGGAAGCTCTGACACTGATGTTCTTTCCTTATTTCCTTTCATGTAAAACATGCCCTTGAGAAAACAATCCTTGACACTTAAGGACGGCATTCAAGCAAAGGAGTCAGTGCAGGAGAGGACGCAAGGATGTGCTGATTCCTGCATCTGAGGTGGGTAATAATTGCTTCATTGGCGACGTTATCAATTGGTGCCTTCACTGCAGAACTTAAAAAGGTGTGCACAACAGTAATTTCAGTGGATGGATGGAGGCAAGCTCTGACTCTGATTTGCTTTATTTCTTTTCATGTAAAACATGCCGTCGAGAAAACAATCCTTGAGACTTAAGGTCAGCATTCAAGCAACGAAGGCAACTGGATCATGCTGCGGAGCTCGTCACGATGTGGAAAGGAACATTGCATTTATGGATGAAGTGGGAGCGCACATTGGGATGTGTTTGGGGAACATTCACCAAGAATAGACTGAGCTCAGACTCTTGTGACTTTGCCTTCTTCACATGGACAATACAGTAGTGGAATAGAGAGCCAAGCGTTCATTCACCACAAGGCTCTCCAGGAACAATCTCTTTAGCTGTGCATAGCAGAGACTTGGCCTGTCTGTCTAACGGGAATGCTGGAAACACAACACTCATGTATCCATGCACAGCAGTGCCTCGGATGCTTAATGAACTTAATAAAACTTCTCAATAATTAACCCCAGAATTGTTGAGGCTTTGTTTTTGATGCTATTTCCCCGACTTTGCAACTGCACTTCAGATATTCAACTGTGGTGGAGGGGTGGAGGTAGGGGGATAGAGGGAGGGCTGGAGGTAGGGGGGGGTAGAGGGAGGGGTGGAGGTAGGGGGGTAGAGGGAGGGGTGGAGGTAGCGGGGTAGAGGAAGGGTGGGTGAAGAGGGGGATGGAGGAGTGGGTGAAGAGGGGGAGGGAGGGGTGGGTGAAGAGGGGGAGGTGAAGATGGAGAGGGGGGAGGGGGGGGGAGGGGTGGGGAGAGCAGGGAGGGGTGGGGAGAGGGAGCATGCAAAATGCAGGGACCAGACAGTTGCAATGCCTGAAATACTGTGGAGAAGTAGGGGAGAAGCAACTGGATTGGGCATCCGCAGCTGGAGGGAACGGCTGAATGGAGAGGGCCGGAAGCGAGAGGCCGTAGAGAGCTGCGGGGAGTGAGTGTGCGAAGACCTTGGTGTCGCCGGGTCCAGGGACTGGCCGGTAAGTCTTTTGCTGTTGTGTTTCTGGCGCATGCACAGAAAAAGGCACTCCTCTTCTGCTCCGCTGCTCCCCCCACCTCTCTCCCCCACCCCCCCACTCTCCCCCACCCCCGCCCTCCCCCCCTCTCTCCCCTCCCCCCCCTCTCCCCCACACCCCTCTCCCTCTAATATAAAAGCAAAATACTGCGGATGCTGGAAATCTGAAACAAAAACAAGAAATGCTGGATTCACTCAGCAGGTCTGGCAGCATCTGTGGAAAGAGAAGCAGAGTTAACGTTTCGGGTCAGTGGCTCACTGACCCGAAACGTTAACTCTGCTTCTCTTTCCACAGATGCTGCCAGACCTGCTGAGTGAATCCAGCATTTCTTGTTTTTGTGCCCCTCTCCCTCTACCCTTCCTCCCTCTCTCCTTCCTCCCTCTCCCTCCCCCCCTCCCTCTCCCCCCGCTCTCCCCCCTCCCTCCACCCTCCCCCCCTCCCTCCCTCCACCCTCTCCCCCAGTTCTCCCTCTTCCCCCCATCCCCCCTCCCCCTCCCTCTTCCCCCCTCTCTTCCCCCCCTCTCTTCCCCCCCTCCCTCTCTTTCCCCCCCTCTCTTTCCCCCCCTCCCTCCCTCTCTTTCCCCCCCTCCCTCTCTTCCCCCCCTCCCTCTCTTCCCCCCCCTCTCTTTCCCGCACCCCGCCGCCGTCACCGTCAACGCTGCTCTCCCCGCCCCCCGCGCTGCTCTCCCCAGCCCCCGCGCTGCTCTCCCTGGCTCCCGCGCTGCTCTCCCCGGCCCCCGCGCTGCTCTCTCACTCCGGCCATTGTATACTGCCACGTGTTCGTTAGGTTTCCTCTATGTGATTCTTTGAGCAGCGCCATCTTTAGTCCTGGCAGCTGCTACAGTCGCAATCTGTGACGTTTTAGTGGCACATGCTGTATTTGTGCATGTGCCAAAACAGCGCCACCTACCGTTCACGTTGTCAACAAATGCGGTCTTTTGATAATATGTGCTTCCATCTTCAAAGATCGATGCACATGAATCCCCAGGTCTCTCTGTCACTGCACACTCTTTAGAAATGCGCCATTAAGCCCATATTGCCTCTCCCTTTAGAGAAAATGCATCACCTCTTACCTCCCTGTATTAAATTCCATCTGTTCCCTCTCTGCCCACTCCACAAGCCTATGTCCTGTTGTAGTTGGTTCATATCATTCTCACTGTTTGCTACACCTCCAAGTTTGGTATCATCAGGAAATGTTGAAATTGTACTGTGTATTCTAAGATCCAAGTCATTTATGTGTGTCAAAAAAATAGTGGTCCTAGCATTGAACCTTGGTGAAACACCACAATCTCCCATCCTCCAGTCTAAAAAACAATCATTTACCATGACTCGCTGTTTTCTGTCCTTAAGCCAATTTTTTATCCAAGCTGACACTGAGGATCATGGAATAAGAGGCTCAGTTTTGTTCACAAGCTTTTTCTGCTACTTTGTCAAACACTTTCTTAAAATCCATAGAAATAACATCCATTGTTTTCCCTTCCTCAACTTTCCTTGTTACTTCATCAAAAAATCAATTAGATTAGTCAAGCATGATTTGCCTTTTACAAATCTGTGCTGGTTCTCCTTAATTAACACAAACATCTCCAAGTGAGTGTTGATTTTTTCCCCCTGATTATTGTTTCTAAAACCTTACCCACCAGTGATGATAAACTAACTGGCCGTAGTTACTAGGAATGTCCTTACACCCTTACTTAAATAAGGGTGTCAAATTTGCCACTTTCCAATCCTCTGGCACCACCCCCATATCTAGAGAAGATTGGAAGTTTAGGACAAGCCCTTCCGCTATCTCCAGTTCTACTTCCTTCAGCAACCTGGAATGCAAGTCATCTGGACCAGGAGATTTATCTACTCTAAGCATATTTTCCAGGACAACCTGCCTACCAATTTTCTCGTCATCTCTGCTTCTACCAGTATTTTATCAGCATCACTTCCTTAGTAAACACTTATACAAAGTACTCGTTAAATATTCTAGCCTTGCATTGCACTTCTAAGCATGTATCACGTTCTTTGTCCCTAATAGGGCCCACCCCACCTCTTACTACCCAATTACTATTTACATGCTGGTAGAAGTTTTTGGGTTCCCTTTTATGTTAACTGTCATTCTAATCTCATTCTCTTTGCAAGTCATATTTTCCTCTTCATTTCCCCTTCTCAACTTATTGTATTTGGCCTGGTTCTCTCTTAAAGAATGCACCTGACGTGCATCGTACATTCCCTTTTTTCATTTCACCATATTCTCTATCTCCTTTGTCATCCAAGGAGCCCTGGCTTTGGTTCTTTAACCTTTTGCCCTTCTTGGAAAGCACCTAGCCTGTAACTGAAACATCTGCTGCTTAAAGATCACCCATTGCTCCATTACATTTTTTCCTGGAACCCTTTGTTTCCATTTTACCTTGACTAGATCCCATAGAACCATAGAAAAGTTACAGCACAGAAAGAGGCCATTCAGCCCATCGTGTCTGTGCTTGCTGAAATAAAACAGCTGTCCACTCTAGTCCCACCTTCCAGCACCTGGGCTGGGTTACAGCACTTCAGGAGCAGGTCCAGTTACCTTTTAAATGAGTTGAGGGTTTCAGCCTCCACCACTGAGCCAGGCAGCGAATTCCAGACACCCACCACCTTCTGAGTGAAAATGTTTTTCCTCATGTCCCCTCTAACCCTTCTACCAATCACCTTAAATCTGTGCACCCTGGTAATTGACCTCTCCACTAGGGTCCCTCAATTTTTTATGCCTCAATTAAGTCACCCACAGCCTCCTCCGTTCTAAGGAAAATGACCCTGGCTTATCCAATTTTTCCTCATAGCTGCAATTTTTAAGTCCTGGCAACATTCTTGTAAATCTCCTCTGTACTCTCTCCAGAGAAATGATGTCCTTCCTGTAATGTGGCAACCAGAACTGTACACAATACTCCAGCTGTGGCCTAACCAGCGTATTATACAGTTCCAGCAATACATCTCTGCTTTCCTACTCTCTACCTCTGCCTATAAAGGAAAGCATTCCATATGCCTTCTTCACCACTTTATCTACCTGTCCTGCCACCTTCAGGGACCTGTGGACATGCACTCCAAGATCTCTCACTTCCTCTATCCCTCTCAATATCCTCCCGTTTATTGTGGATTCCCTTGCTTTGTTTGACCGCTCCAAATGCATTGCCTCTCACATCTCCGGATTCAATTCCATTTGCCACTTTTCCACCCACTAAACCAACTATTGATGTCATTCTGGAGTTTACAGCTATCCTCTTCATTATCAACTGCACAGTCAATTTTCATGTCATCTGCAAATTTCTCAATCATGCCTCCCACATTTAAGTCCAAATCATTAATACATACCACAAACAGCAAGGGACCCAACACGGAGCCCTGTGGAACATCACTGGAAACTGCTTTCCATTTGCAAAAACATCCGTCAACCATTACCCTTTGTTTCCTGTGTTATGAGATTGCTTCTATTTCTTTTGTAAAATATGTTAAGGACTTATATTTGAATTATGGACACTGATTCATCTGTAATTTTAAAGATATTGCTGAACTTTGTGGGTTTGTTTTTTTAAAAAAAGTTACCAGAAGGTTCCTGGTTTTGGCTAGTAAGCAGGTGTTACTCATAGGCACCTGTCTCTGGATGGTCGCCCAGCAAGGGTTGTTTTGACTTGGGGAGATGTTTATGAAGAAGTGACAAGTCAAGATTTATACATGTGAGGAGGCTTGAATTCTGAAAGGTTTTAGTTTCAGTTTGAACAGTTACAACAGCGAGTTGGTTTTGCCTGTCAGAAGAACAGCTCAGCTCTCTCTTGAAAACAAACCCTCTCTACAGTTTCCTATTTCCTCTTGTATTTGAAGGAACCCTGCATATTTGAAAGAACCTTGCAACAAATGTGTGGGAACTGAAATCTTGTTCCTGTATTTTTGCTGTAAGACCTATTTGGAGCCTCTGTAACTGCATCTCGTGGAAAGCTTACCCAAACTGATCTTCAACATCGCCTAGAAAGAACTCTTCTAGAAAGATCCCGTTGACAGCCGTCGACACGCATTTGGAATGTCAAGCCAAAACAAAGAACATCTTTCCATTTTTTTTTGCCTTCACGTATGATTATATATTCAGCCTAAGTGGTTTTGTTTTCTGTGGTTTTTTTCCAGCACTTTGGCCAAAAATCCCTTGTATTTTTCTGGTTAACCGGTGTGTATGTATTTGTGTGTGTATATCAGGGGCTCGGATAAATAAGGGGCTTTAATATTTCAATTTGTGTGTATGTTTTACTTCATTATTGGTTAAGACTTGGTTTATAATAAACTGATAATTTTGCTGTTGAAAGAAATCTGGTTGTTGTGTTTATTCTGGGGGGAAATAGAGAATTGATTGACTGCATTGGTAAGTGGGAAAATTTAAATATATGTTGTGACCTGTGGAGAAGTGGGACTAGAATAAACAGTGCACTCCTCCTACCTTGGTCACAACACCTATCACTGAGTCAATGTTGGATCCAACTCGCCACATTCCGCTGAATCCCATGGACTTTTATTTTTCTGACCAGTCTGCCATGTGGGAACTTGTCAAATGCCTTACTAAACTTCACGTAGACCACATCCACTGCACTATCCTCATCAATCCTCCTTGTTACTTCCTCAAAAAATTCAATTAAATTAGTAAGAAAAGACCTTCCCTTAACAAATCCATACTGATTATCCCTGATTAATTTGTGCCTTTCTAAATGACTTATCTCTCAGAATTGATTCTAATACTTTACCCACCACCAAGGTCAGACTGACCAGCCTATAATTATTTGGCCTATCCCTCACACCCTTTTTAAACAATGGTACAATGTTCGCAGACTTCCAATCCTCTGGTACCTCATCTGTATCCAGTGAGGATTTGAAGATGATCCTCAGAGCATCCACTATTTCATCCCTAGCTTCCTTTAACAGCCTGGGATACAATCCATCCAGCCCTGGTGATTTATCCTCTTTCAAGGATGTCAGGCCCTCTAGTACTTCCTCTCTCATTATGCTCATCATATCTAATATTTCATACTCCTCCTCTTAACTACAATGTCTGCATCATCCCTCTCCTTTTTGAAGACAGAGACAAACTATTCATTAAGAACCCAGCCCACATCGTCTGCATCCACACATAAGTTATCTTGTACAACTTTGATAGGCCCTACCGTTTCCTTATATATCCTCTTGCTCTTAATGTACTGATAAAACATCCTGGGTTGTCCTTGATTGTACCTGCCAACATTTTTTCATGTCCTCCCTTTGCTTTCCTAATTTCCTAATTTAAATCACCCCTGCACTTTATATACTTCTCTCGGCTTTCTAAAGTATTAAGTTTTTTGTGACTATCATAAGCTTTCTTTTTCGGCTTTAACTTGCCCTGTATGCTTCTAGATAACCAGGGGGCTCTAGATTTGGCAGCACCACCCTTTTTCTTTGTGGGGACATGTCGACACTGTGCCTGTAGAATCTCACTTTTGAATGCCTCCCACTGGTTTGCCACTGATTTTCCTTCAAGTAGCTGTATCCAGTCCACTTTTGCCAGATCACCTCTCAACTTCATAAAATTTGCCTTCTTCCAAGTTAGAACCTTTATTCTTGTTCTATTTTTGTCCTTTTCCATAATAATGCTAAATTTAACTGTATTATGGTCACTATCTCCAAAATGGCCACCCACTGCTACTTCATCCACTTGCCCAGCTTCATTTCCTAAGACTAATGTCATGCAGGCCCCCACCTGCCAAGAATGAGGCATATTAATTTTGGCATATGGACATTAAATTTCAAATTATTGCTGCAGAGAAGAGAAGGCCTGTTACAAGGGGTTGCCAGGTCCCTGGCTGGAAAGACATCTTTGCATATTAACAGACAATGTTTGTAGACAAAGGACCATTCCCTGACACACACAATACACAGAGCCAAGACATGGTCAGACCAGTTCGTCAAATTGTACAGTTTGAACTGAGAGCCTGCAGAAAGCTGTTTGCTCCTGGATTGAAAAGACCTCTCCTGGCTGGCTTGTGACAGCCTCTCATGTCTGCTCCCATCTCTTTCTTACAGAACTCTGAAGCCCACTGAAGTCACATGAACCCCAAGAGAGAAAAGTCACCTACAGTGAACATGTTTTAAGAGGAATACTGGGCCCCAACGAAAAGCAACTTCTACCGACAATCAAGGACTCTACAGTGAGCTCAAAGAACTGTAACAACAACTCTTCAGATATTACCTCAGACTTTTCCACTTTATTTTTCTTCTGCTCTTTTCTGCCTCTATTTGCATGTGTGCTTCGTGTATGCATTGCTAGCGTGGGCAGTTCATGTATCCATAGGCGTCAACTGAATTAGAGTTTAAGTTTAATATATTTAAACTTTTCTTTTTTAAACCTAAGAAGGGTTGTTTGTGCCGCTTTCTGTGCCTTATAATTGGAAAGCGGCGAACAAAGATTCACCAAGGGGGAGCTAAAAACAGTGTGTTTAAAAATAAAACCATGTTACAGTAAGACCAGGTGAAGACTGAAAGGGAACCCTAGACCTCTTTCTCACCTAGTCGTAACACTAAATTTAGAATTGCACCCCGTCTCATTGGACTTGTTACATGCTGACTAAAAAAGTTCTCTTGAATACAGTTCAAGAATTTTGTGCCCTCTGTGCCTTTCACACTGTCTGTATTCCAGTTGATATTAGAGTAGTTGAAATCCCCAACTTTAATGCCTTATTGTTTTTGAATTCAGAATTTTGCCTACATATTTGTTCTTCTGTCTCCCTTTCATTATTTGGGGGTCTATAGTACATTCCTAGAAGTGTGGCTGCCCCTTTTTTATTTCTCAGCTCAACCCATATGGCCTCAGCTGAACTACCTATGGTGCTCTGGTCATGACCCGCTGCACTCTCCAGAGTAACCCTCTCTCCCATCAGTACTCAGAACTGAAAACTGATTAGAAAGTGTGATACCCTTCAGGGACTCCTGTACTACCTGCCTTGTCCTTCTTTGTCTGTCTGGCAGCCACCCAGTCCCTCTCTGCCTGCTCGTTCTTAAGCTGTAAGGTGACCACATCCTGAAATGTGCTATCCACATATCTCTCATCCTTGCAAATGCATGTCAGTGACACAAGCTGCTCCTCAAGTTCCAAGATTCAGCACTCTAATTTTTGCATTGGGTGGCACTTTTTGCACATGTAGTTTTCCAGGACATGGGTAGGGTCCTGGAGTCCCCAGATGGGACAGGATGTGCATTTGATGTGTGTGAGCAGCCCTGCCATGCCTCAAATTATTTATTTACTGCACTAAAATTGAAAGTTAAATAAACACAATAAAATGGTTATAAATAGAATGAACAAATGAGTAAATACCTACCGACTGCTGGTATTTTAGATTCTACTTAGTAGACAGACTTAAATGTTAGAGGAAAAAAACAAAAATCAGCAGCAAAAAGAAAATAAGAACATAAGAAAATACCCACCAGATACTCACTGACTAGCTCCCTGTGCGTCGTCGCTCTTTCTCCCCTCTCACACTCTGAAGTCTCACCTAGCCAATCACCTACCTGCTTCCCTGTGATGTCATACCTGAATTTTTTCTTTCCGAACACCGGCGGACTGGCAGCAGCGGCAGCAGCAGTTGGCCCCGTTCCTCTCTCGCTGTTTCCCACTGAACTCTCCCGCTCGCTCTCTCTCTCTTCCTCTCACAGTTAAATTAAATTAAATTAAATTAAATTAAATTGACTTTTCTTAATTAATTTATAGTTCCCCTCCTTACCAAATTCCCTCACTTAAAAAACTCCCTTCTTCATACTCAGTGCACTCAGCAGCACTCAGAGACCCCTGAATTTATAGTCTATGAAACAATGATGAATCAGCTTGCTAGAGTTCAGAAACCATTTTAAGCTCGCCACCTACTTAACAAGCTGCAGCTACTCTGAGAGTTTGCATATCCCTGTTTAAAACTGTAAGAAACTTAATTTGTCTCTTAACTTAAACAGTAATTTTAGTTAATTTCTAAATTTAAACAAAAAACTAGATTAGAGAGATTAAGCATTAACATGCTATCACTTACCAAACTCCTTTCTTTACACTCAGTCCCATTGAAAATAGCCCTCTTCCAAATTAGAAGTTCTACTTTAGATTGTTCCCTGCTCTTCTCCATTGCTGATCTAAACCTTGATATAATGATCACTCTTACCAAAGTTTTACCCCACCTAAACTTGGACTACTTGGCCCACCTCATTCCCCAGTATCAGATCAGCAATAATATAAAAGCAAAATACTGCGGATGCTGGAAATCTGAAACAAAAACAAGAAATGCTGGAATCACTCAGCAGGTCTGGCAGCATCTGTGGAAAGAGAAGCAGAGTTAACGTTTCGGGTCAGTGACCCTTCTTCGGAACCTTCTTCAGATCAGCAATGCCTCCTTCCTAGTTGGACTGAGAACATACTGGTCAAGGAAGTTATTCTGAACACATTGCAAAAATTCCTCCCACTCATTTCCCTTGATTGTAACATTATCACAATTGATATTTAGGTAATTAAAGTACCCCAATATCACCACTCTATAGTTCTTGAACATGTCTATAATTTCCCTGCAGATTTGCCCCTCTATCTCTCTCTCTCACTATTTGGAGGCCTGCAGAATAACCCCAGTAGTGGGACCCTCCCCTTTTTGCTTCTCAACTCTAACCAAGTGGATGTTGTCTTGGCCCCCTCAAGGGCATCCTCTGTTTCCAACACTACAGTGAATTTCCTAATCAGTACTACACCCCACCTTCCTTTTTTCCTTTCCTATCTTTTCTGAACACTTTGTATCCTTCAATATTAAGCACCCAGTCCTCACCATTTTAAGCCATATTTCCATTATTGCCACTACATCATATTCCTAAATGGCTATTTATACTTTTAGTTCACCAATCTTATTCACCACATTTTGTCTGTTTACAAATATGCATTGCAAACCTGTCTTTGTATTCCTCGTATTCCTTCTTAGTCTGCTCCTATCTAATATGGTACTGCTTCCTTCTCGAGTACTGTCCAACTCCTTTATGTACCTTATTCCTCTTTTCTACTTGTCTATACTGGTGCCTCTCCCCCTGCCAGTTTAGTTTAATCCCTCCCAACCACACTCGTGAACCTCCCAAGGACATTGGTCTCAGTCCTGTTGAGGTGCACCTTATCCCTTTTGAATAGGTGCCTTTTATCCCAGAACTGGTCCCAATGTCCCAAGATCTGAAGTCCACCCTCCTGCACCATGCCTCACGTCACACATTGATCGCTCCTCTCTTCCTATTTCTACACTAGTGCATGGCACTGGGAGTAATCCAGGGATTACTATCTTCGATGTCCTACTTTTTAACTTCCTCTCTAACTCCTGAAAATCTGACCTTAGGGACCTCAATAGCTGCTCTCTCTATGCCATTGGTACCAACATGTACCACAGCTCCTGGCTCACACCCATTCCCTGCAGAATATAATGCACCCTCTTTGTGATGTCCTTTACCCTGGAACCAGGGAGACAACACACTATGCGAGACTCACAATGACATTTACAAAAATGCCTGTATGTCCTCCTAAATATGAACAGTTCATCCTATCTCTCAAAATAGATTCCAATAATTTGCCCACTACTAAGGTTAGACTGACTGGCCTGTAATTATTCAGTCTATCCTTCACTCCCTTTTAAAACAGAGGTACAACATAAGCAGTTCTCCTATCCTCCGGCACTACACCTGTATCCAGTGAGGACTGGAAAATGATCATCAGACCTTCTGCTATTTCATCTCTTGCTTCTTTTAACAGCCTAGGGTACATTTCATCTGGCCCTGGTGATTTATCAACTTTCAAGGATGCAGATCCCATTAATACTTCCTCTTTCCCTATGTTTATCACATCCAATACTTCATACTCTTCCTCCATAACTACAATATCCGCATCGTCCTCCTCTTTTGTGAAGACAGATGCAAAGTATTCATTAAGAACCATACCAACATCTTCCGCCCCTACACATAGGTTACCTTTTAGGTCTTTAATGGGCCCTACTCTCTCCTTAGTTATCCTCTTACTCTTAATGTATTTATGAAACATTTTGGGGTTCACCTTGATTTTGCTTGCCAATATTCTTTCATGCCCTCTCTTTGCTTTCCTAATTTCCTTTTTGATTTCACCCCTCCACTTTCTGTACTCCTCTTGGCTTTAAGTTCTCAGTGTCGGACATAAGTTTTCCTTTTCTGCCTTATCTTATCCTGTCGGGTCCTTGACATCCATGGGGCTCTAGGTTTGGCCATCTCACCCTTTTTCTTTATGGGAATATGTTTACTCTGAACCCCTTGAATCTCCCCTGTGAATGCCTCCCACTGCTCTGACACTGATTTACCTTCAAGTAGCTGTTTCCAGTCCACTTTTGCTAAATCACTCCTCAGTTTGGCAAAATTAACCTTGCCCCAATTGAGAACTCTAACTCCTGTTTTTATCTCTGTCCTTTTTCATAATTATGTTAAAACTGACTGAATTATGACCACTACTGCCAAAATGCTCTCCCACTGCCACTTCTTCCACCTGCCCATCTTCATTTCCTAAACTTAAGTCCAAAACTGTGCCCTCTCTTGTTGGACTCGCTACATATTGGGAAAAATGTTCTCCTGAATGCACCTCAAGAATTCTGCTCCCTCAATTCTTTTCACACTAAAACTATCCCAGTTAATATTGGGGCAGTTAAAATGCCCTACTATTACTGCCCTATTGTTCTTGCAGTTCTCAGAGATTTGCCTACATATCTTCTCTTCTATCTCCCCCTGGCTATTGGGGGTCTATAGTACACACCTAGCAATGTGATTGCCCCTTTTTAGTTCCTGAGCTCAATCCATATGGCCTCATTTGATGAACCTTCCAACATGTCATCCCTCCTCACAGCTGTAATAGTTTCCTTGACCAAAATTGCCACTCCCCCTCCTTTCTTATCCCCCTCTCTATCGCGTCTGAAAACCCTGTAACCAGCTGCCATTCCTGTCCCTCCTTACCCATGTTACTGTAATAGTGATGATATCATACTGCCATGTGTCTATCTGTGCCCTCAGCTCATCTACTTTATTTGCTATACTCCTTGCATTGAAATACATACCCTTGAGCACTGCCAAACTCATTTTTTATTTTCTAACCTTTGTTTCCTCTGTCTTCCAGACTCATCCATTAATTTTCTGTCTTCCATTTTAATTTCTGATTTTGTCCCAACTGAGTCAACCCTCAGGTCCCCATCCCCCTGGCAAACTACTTTAAATCTTCCCCAACAGCACTAGCAAAACGTCCCGCAAGGAACTCAGTCCTGGCTCTGTTCAGGTGCGACCCATCCGGCCTGTACAGGTCTCATCCCCCCTACATCCAGTCCCAATATCCCAGGAATCTAAAGGCCTCACTCCTGCGCCATCTTTCCAGCCATGCATTCATCTGTCAGGCCAATACATTGTATAAACTGAAACATAGTGTTACGAGAGTACTTCAATTTTTGTAAAATATGTTTTAAGGGCTTATAGTTGAATTATGGATACTGATTCATCTGGAATCTTGAGGAGATGCTGAACTTTGTATTTTTTTAAAAAATAAGCCACCAGAAGAATCCTGGATATGGCTTGTAAACAAATCACACCAGAAGGCAACTGTCTGTGGATAATCACCCAGCAGGGGTTGTTTTTGACTTGGGGAGATGTTTACAAAGAAGTGACAGGTCAAGATTTATAGAGGTCAGAGGCTTGACTTCTGGAATGTTTTAGTTTAAATTTGAATTGTTACAAAAGACAGTTGGTTTTTTCCTGCCAAGAAGACGCAGCTCATCTCTCTCTCTTGAAAAGAAACCCTGGGTGGGAATTGAAACCCTTATTGCTGCATTTTTGCCATAATACCTATCTGAAGCTTCTGTAGCTGCATTTCTTGGAAAGCCTACCCAAACTGATCTTCAACATCGCCTGGAAAGAACTGTTCTAGGAAGATCCCAGTGATAGCTGTCTATACGCATTTGGGATGCCAAACCATATCAAAGGACATCTTTCCATTCCTACTCTTGCTTTCTTCAAATATAAACAAGCATTCAGCCTAAGCATTTTTTCTGTTTTCTTTGTAACAGTGCTAAACAAAAATCCCTTTTGTTTTTCCGGTTAATATGTATGGTGTGGGTGTGTGTGAGGGGCTAAGATAACTAAGGTGTTTTAATATTTCAATCTGTGTGTGCATGTTTTACTTCATGATTGGTTAAGGCTTCTGATAATTTTATTGTTTATTAAAGAAACCTGGTTAGTGTGTTTTATTCTGGGAAAAATAGAGAATATGATTGACCGTATCGGTAAGTGGGAAAATTTAAATGTACGTTGTGACCTGTGGAGAAATGGGACTAGAATAAACAGTGCACTCCTCCTCCCTCGATCATAACAATAGAAGCATGCAAACTGTATTATGGAAACTAATTCGTTTTAAGTCATTGATATATTTCCTGTGATCATTTACATTTCTCAACACTTTAGAGAGTTGGTTTCCTTTGGAACAACAATGTTGCAAGCCTTCTGCATCTCTTGTTGTGGACAATTTTGTTTTGAAGTCATGGAGAGTTTCATTTTCTGTACTATGTAACTAAAATGTGGTCCAATTTGTTTGCCTTTTACTCACAGGCTGTAATAAATCACATTCACTGCAAAGGGAAGCTATACAGAATCTATTAGCAGAGCTTGATGGCTACATGACCTACACAGATAATTTGACTGATGACATGTTGGAGCAATAAATTTGAAAGATTTCCACTTGTCAACTTAATGGTAATTGAACATACAATGGATCAGAATTTTAAATGTTAACAGTTCAGTCGTAACTATATGCAAGTCACAGATGGCAAGATGTCCAAAGTGTCTTTCCATCCACCTTATTAAAATGTCTCTAGATATGTGCCCTCAATAAGTTTCTTCACAACAACATACTTTGTATGGTTTGATTTTTGTTTTAATTAGTAATGTGTTTACCCATCACGTTCTTTGGAGTACTCATGTGGTTGTTTATATCCCATGTTACCAACAGGTGCAAAACGATAGGGGTAGTTTTCCTTTTCACCTCTCAACTGACCAGAGACACTGGCTGGAGTTTACCAGCCCCCCGACAACAGGGGTCATGGCGGGGAGCCCGGAAAATACATTCAGGAGAGGCCTACCATGGGCCTCGGCGCTGGGAAGGTCCCACCCCATTTTACTGGCGGTGGCAAGGCCTCATGATGGCCCCCTCCCCTCCCACCACCACTTGGCAACGGAACCTTTATTTAAATAGTCAAATAAATGTTAATGAATAAATAATCACTTATCTCGTCCCGATGGTCATCTCACGCCGATATTCCGGCCGGATGCTGGAACTCCCGTGCCTTTGGATCTCCATTCGGAGATCCAAGGCTTAACACTGGTGGGAAGGGGGGGGGGGGGGGTTGAAGTTTTCAGAGCAGGTGGGGGAGCGGAGAAAATTGTTCCTATTGGTTGGAGGATGGTGGGAAGGGGTTGAGCATCAAAATTTATGAAGTTCGGGTGGCAAGTTCTGGATTACAAAAAATGCTTTTTTGGGGGTGAAATGGCAATTTACATATTGATTACTCATTGGTGGGGAGGAAGGGGTGGGAGAGAGGATTCAAAGTGCAATTAAAAGTTTTATTTTATATTTTGGGCAATGGGACCTTTAAAAATGTAAATCTTACTGAAGGGCTTGAAGCCTTTTAAATGGCACTGGCGCCTGCGTGGTGGCGCTGGACACCGTTGCCAGGGATGGAGTGCCGCCGCCTCGACATCATTGGAGGCGGTCGTTCTGCCCCCTCCATGTTAATGAGAAACCGCATGAAATATCACGCTGGCTCCATAACGCACATGTCGCATGTGCATCGCGCCGTTCTTGAAGCTCGCCGCCGATTAACCGAAAGTCAAAAATTCGCAGCTTCACCCACTCACACACTCACTCATATGCATACACACATGCACACACACAGAAAAGTTAAAGATTAAAAGATAGCATGCATTTAGGTCTGATATTTCTAAAAACAGTTTGTTGTGAAACCTTGTTTGTTTCCTAAGAGGAAAATTTAAATGGTGCAGGCCAGGATTTTCTTTTCCTGATTCACTGAAGTTAAACTTGGAAAGTTTCAGGTGGACGATGCTCTGCTGTAGACTTCTATGGTTAAATCTCTGTCACAGTCCGATGGTGAAAAATCCTGTTACAAACTTTCAGGTAGGGAGTTTCCAAGGTCACCTTCTGTCTCTGTCCAAAGGTAGTTTTAAAGGGTTGGGCTGTTAATTGGCCTGGCTATGTAGAATCGCACCGGGATGGGGCGGGGTCTCCAAATGGCTAAGGTGTGTTTCCCCACCGTCGGCACAAAATTCAGCCTGGTGTGTGCATTCATAGCATTTTCACAAATTATATTTTGTTGTTGGAAAGCTCATTGGGAATTTAGTGAGCTGTGCCTAGCTTTTAGCTAGTGGGATGTAATGTTGTGTGTCCCCAGATGATGCATGTCTATCCATAGGCCAAGGTATTGATTGGAACATGTAGGTGGGATCTGTTCTAACTGTTAGTTCATATGTGTAGTGCGTGATCTTGGTGGAAGCTGAATAAAACCAGGGCACAGTGCGTTGAGATTGTTCTGAGAAGGGCTGAAGGGCTTTTTGTTCTTCCTCATCTGTCTTCAATTGCAGCAAAGTCCCCATTCTGGTAAACTGTGTGGTGAATAATCAGTGTGTTCAAACGATTCTCTTTCATTGTTTAGAGATTCTAGATATGCTTCCTCATTTCACGTGTAAGATTCAAGGACAGCCTGTGAGGCAGCTTTTTTTTTGTAAAAATGTGAAGGGGTTGCAGGGAGACAGGGCTCCAACCTACGTTGATCCCTAAAGTGGATTTGAACCTTATCACAGGCTGCATTCTTTGAGAAAGCCCCACATAAGCATTTTGATTAAGCAGTTGGCCATAAGTAAGCCTTGATTGGACTTTGAGGTCGAGAATATCAAAATGGCTAGCATGGCACAAACTGTCCTATATACTGAAGAAAGAAATTTGTCGTATATCTGATGAAGAAACTCCGAGCTGCTGGAATGGGTTACCGGAATGATGGAGATTAGAACACACTCATATATTCAGCTGCTGCTGAAGTTTTGCACCTTCAGCCAGAGGGACAAGCTGATGGTGTGTCCTAATCAGATCGTGTTTTTTTTAAAACTCATTTTATTATCTATAAGCTACGCTAGATATCCAGGCCATGGTCAAGAGGATAGTGGGAATGCATTTACAAATTTTTAGAGCAATTATGCTGCTCACCATGCTGCTTGTGGCCAGCTCCTAGAACTTGCTGTCCAACTAAAGAGAGTTCAAATTCACACTTGTCAGTTGTCTAACAGCCACCTAGTGACTGGGTAGGGAATATTTTCTTGGAGCAATACTTTGTCGAACCTACTAGGGATACAGTTAACTTAGATCTCATATTGTGTAATGAAGCAGGGTTTATAAGCAATGTCATAATAAAAGATCCACTGGGAAATAGTGATCATAATACTATTGAATTTCATATTAAGTTTGAAAGTGACACATTTCAATCACAAACAAGAATCTTAAACTTAAACAAAGCCAATTACAAAAGTATGAGGGGAGAACTGGCTAAGGTTAGTTGGGTAAATAGACTGGAAGGTATGGCGGTAAATGAACAATGGGAAACATGTAAAGAAACAATTCAAAGGTTTCAACAAAAGTACATTCCGTTCAAAAACAAAAACTCATCCAGAAAGACCCATCCGTGGCTCACTCAGAAAGTTAAGGAGAGTATAAGACGAAAAGAATAGGCTTACAATGTTGCAAAAAATAATAGCAAGTCTGAGGATTGGGAGTGTTTTAGAAACCAGCAAAGGGTCACCAAAAAGTTGATACAAAGGGAAAAAATAGAATATGAGAGTCAACTAGCCAGCAATATAAAAACAGATTGTAAGAGCTTTTATAAGTACATGAAAAGGAAGAGAGGAGTTAAAGTAGACTTCGGTCCCTTAGAGGCAGAGTCTGGAGAAATTAACATGGGGAATGAGGAAATGGCAGAGGCATTGAACAAATATTATGTGTCTGTCTTCACAGAAGAAGACACATGTTCCATACCAGAAATAGGCAGTAACCTAGGGGCTAATAAGAGTGAGGAAATTAAGGATATTGATATCAGTCGAGAAAAAGTATTGGAGAAACTTGAGGGACTAAAATATGGCAAGTCCCCAGGACCAGATGGCCTAAGTCCTAGGGTTCTATAAGAGATAGCTGTAGAGATAGTGGATGTGCTGGCTATGACTTTCCAGAATTCCTTAGATTCAGGAATGGTCCCGTCAGATTGGAAGTTGGCAAATGTCACACCGCTTTTCAAGAAAGGAGGTAGAGAGAAAACAAGGAACTACAGGCCAGTTAGCCTAACATCAGTCATTGGGAAGATGCTGGAAACTATTATTAAGGAAGTCTTAACATTGCACTTGGAAAAGTCTAGTATGATTAGAACAAGTCAGCATGGTTTTACTAAAGGGAGATCCTGTTTCACAAATTTATTCGTGTTTTTTGAGGATGTAACTAGTAGGGTAGATAAAGGGGAACCAGTAGATGTAGTATAAGTGGATTTTCAAAAGGCATTCAAAAGGCATACCACATAAAAGATTAATGGGCAAGATAAGGGCTTGTGTTGATGGCGGTAATATATTAGCATGGATAGAGGATTGGTTAACAGACGGGAAGCAGAGAGTGAGGTAAATGGGGCATTTTCAAGTTGACAAGCAGTGAATAGTGGAGTGCCGCAAGGATCTGTGCTGGGACCTCAGCTATTTACACTTCATATTAATGACTTGGATGAAGAGACAGAGAGTAATGTATCTAAGTTTTCTGATGATACAAAGCTCGGTGGAAAGGTAAGCTGAGAGGAGGATGTAGCGAGGCTGCAAAGAGATATAGACAGGCTAAGTGAGTGGGCAGCAAGATGGCAAAGGGAGTATAATGTAGGGAAGTGTGAAATTGTTCACTTTGGTCATAAAAATAGAAAAGCAGAATATTTTTTAAAAGTTGTGAAATTGGTAAGTGTTGATGTTCAGAGAGACTTGGGGGTACTCATAAAAGGATCACACAAAGTTAACATGCAGGTGCAGCAGGCTATTAGGAAGGCAAATGGCATGTTGGCCTTTATTGTAAGGGGACTGGAGTACAAGAAGAAAGAAGTCTTACTAAAATTGTACAGGGCTTTGGTGAAACCGCACCTGGAATACTGTGTGCAGTTTTAGTCTTCACATTTAAGAAAGGATATACTTACACTGGAGGCGGTGCAGCGAAGATGTACTAAATTGGTCCCTAGGATGAGTGGGTTGTCCTATGATGACAGGCTGAATTAATTGGGCCTATATTCTCTGGAGTTTAGAAGAATGAGAGGCGATCTAATTGAGACATACAAGATTCTGAATGGGCTTGATAGGGTAGAAGCTGAGAGATTGCTCCCACTGGTCAGGGAATCTAGAACACGGGGACAAAGTCTCAGGATAAGGGGTCAATCATTCAGGACTGAGATGAGGAGAAATTACTTCACTCAAAGGGCTGTGAATCTTTGGAATTCTCTACCCCAGAGGGTTGTGAATGCTCCAACATGAATATATTTAAGGTTGGGATAGATAGATTTTTGGTCTCTCAGGGAATCAAGGGATATGGCGAGTGGGCAGGAAAGTGGAACAGAAGCCCAAAATCAACCATGATCATAATGAATCGCAGAGCAGGCCCGATGGGCCATATGGTCTACTTCTGCTCTGATTTCTTGTGTTCTTGGGAATGGCAAATGGTGCCTCTTTGGGATTGAAGTTGCGATAAGACAACAGCTCTAGCAGTGGAAGTTTAAAAGCAAGACTTTATTTCTCTTCAGTTTTTATAGATTTAGTACATCGTATTGGTGACTAAGACAGGCATGTCCCAAAATGGAGGAGAAAGCACTCTACAATTAGCTGAAACATTGGAAATATGCTGCTTGTGGCACTTATGTTGTTAATAATCAATTCTAGTAGTCTGAAGAGACCACGTCTGCTGACGAGGTCAAAGGCTTTGGTGAGATCAATGAAAGCAATGTAGAGGGGCATCTGTTGTTCACGGCATTTCTCCTGTATCTGACGAAGGGAGAACAGCATGTCAATAGTCGATCTCTCTGCACGAAAGCCACACTGTGCCTCAGGGTAGACGCGCTCGGCCAGCTTCTGGAGCCTGTTCAGAGCGACTCGAGCAAAGACTTTCCCCACTATGCTGAGCAGGGAGATTCCACGGTAGTTGTTGCAGTCACCGCGGTCACCTTTGTTTTTATAGAGGGTGATGATGTTGGCATCGCGCATGTCCTGGGGTACTGCTCCCTCGTCCCAGCACAGGCATAGCAGTTCATGTAGTGCTGAGAGTATAGCAGGCTTGGCACTCTTGATTATTTCAGGGGTAATGCTGTCCTTCCCAGGGGCTTTTCCGCTGGCTAGGGAATCAATGGCATCACTGAGTTCCGATTTGGTTGGCTGTATGTCCAGCTCATCCATGACTGGTAGAGGCTGGGCTGCATTGAGGGCAGTCTCAGTGACAGCATTCTCCCTGGAGTACAGTTCTAGGTAGTGCTCAACCCAGCGGTCCATCTGTTTGCGTTGGTCAGTGATTATGTCCCCCGATTTAGATTTGAGGGGGGTGATCTTCTTGATGTAGTAGATCTTCTTGATGTCTCTTCAGACTACTAGAAAAGATCGGATGTCCACCAAAGCTACTAAGTATCATCACCTCATTCCATGACAATATGAAAGGCACAATTCAACATGGTGGCTCCTCATCAGAGCCCTTTCCTATCCTGAGTGGTGTGAAACAGGGCTGTGTTCTCGCACCCACACTTTTTGGGATTTTCTTCTCCCTGCTGCTTTCACATGCGTTCAAATCCTCTGAAGAAGGAATTTTCCTCCACACAAGATCAGGGGGCAGGTTGTTCAACCTTGCCCGTCTAAGAGCGAAGTCCAAAGTACAGAAAGTCCTCATCAGAGAACTCCTCTTTGCTGACGATGCTGCTTTAACATCTCACACTGAAGAATGCCTGCAGAGTCTCATCGACAGGTTTGCGTCTGCCTGCAATGAATTTGGCCTAACCATCAGCCTCAAGAAAACGAACATCATGGGGCAGGATGTCAGAAATGCTCCATCCATCAATATTGGCGACCACGCTCTGGAAGTGGTTCAAGAGTTCACCTACCTAGGCTCAACTATCACCAGTAACCTGTCTCTAGATGCAGAAATCAACAAGCGCATGGGAAAGGCTTCCACTGCTATGTTCAGACTGGCCAAGAGAGTGTGGGAAAATGGCGCACTGACACGGAACACAAAAGTCCGAGTGTATCAGGCCTGTGTCCTCAGTACCTTGCTCTACGGCAGCGAGGCCTGGACAACGTATGCCAGCCAAGAGCGACGTCTCAATTCATTCCATCTTCGCTGCCTTCGGAGAATACTTGGCATCAGGTGGCAGGACTATATCTCCAACACAGAAGTCCTTGAAGCGGCCAACATCCCCAGCTTATACACACTACTGAGTCAGCGGCGCTTGAGATGGCTTGGCCATGTGAGCCGCATGGAAGATGGCAGGATCCCCAAAGACACATTGTACAGCGAGCTCGCCACTGGTATCAGACCCACCGGCCGTCCATGTCTCCGTTATAAAGACGTCTGCAAACGCGACATGAAATCGTGTGACATTGATCACAAGTCGTGGGAGTCAGTTGCCAGCATTCGCCAGAGCTGGCGGGCAGCCATAAAGACAGGGCTAAATTGTGGCGAGTCGAAGAGACTTAGTAGTTGGCAGGAAAAAAGACAGAGGCGCAAGGGGAGAGCCAACTGTGCAACAGCCCCAACAAACAAATTTCTCTGCAGCACCTGTGGAAGAGCCTGTCACTCCAGAATTGGCCTTTATAGCCACTCCAGGCGCTGCTTCACAAACCACTGACCACCTCCAGGCGCGTATCCATTGTCTCTCGAGATAAGGAGGCCCAAAAGAAAGAATCAATTACATTGTTACCTGCTTGAATTTGGTCTAGATTTATGCAAACCTTGTACAAAAACAATACAAGAACTGTTTAAATGTTCTGCCCAGTCAGTAGAACAGTCTATTGAGAACAGTGCTGCTGACAGGTTGACACTGATGTTGCAGCCTCCTGTTTGGATGTTGTCCATCAGTTCTGGTATCCCCAGCTTAGTCTATATGTATTGTCCAGTCAGGGTGTTGCACTTTCAAATATTTTATTGAACTTATGACCTAGAGAAGCTAGATGGTATAATATTACATGTTCCTTTAGTATGTGAACAATTGTAAGATTCACAGCAGTCCAAGTAATATCCAAAGAAAATGTGTTTTTTTTATTATAACTTAACTAGAACATATATAATATATATACACATAGCTACTGCATGAGCCACATCTACACACATCTCACTCTGTTGGGCTACACCCACAACTCCCTGGTCATGTGTGACATGACATCACTTCCTCCAGTGACCTTCATTTACAGCTTCTTAAGGTGGTGCTCTTAAGAACATCGCCCTTTTTTCCAAAGATAAAAACCTATGTACAAGATACAATGATGTTGTGGTTCGGACTAACTATTCATGATTAAAACAAAACGTTATTTACAAGTAAGCAAGTTTATCACTCTCTAAGACATAGAGGAGGTTTGCTTATTCATTCTGATCTTGTTATCATGAACCACTTCCCAGAGCTGAGTTCGTCTTGATGACTCCTCTGGGACTTTGGTGACTCAGAGCTCTGGTTAGGATGATCTTTCTCTGTGCTCGTAGCCTTTGTATGTTCATCTTCAGACTTTGTCTTTGACCGTGTCCACAATGCTACAGGGTTGTCACACGTAGTGTTGTTGTAGAGCTTTCTGAGTTGACTTCAGTTTCTCTCTGAGAATAACACCATTGGGTGTCTGGACCTCATATGATCTAGGTTGGTCACATATCCTAACAACGTCTGCATAGTACCAAGTTCCCGATGCATGATTAAGGACTCAGACCTTTTGTCCTGCTCGTAATCGAGCCAGTTCTGGACCTGCTTGCCTGTCATATGATGCCTTCCTCTTCCCTTATTTGGAAAGCTTGGAAAAATTATGACTGGCAACATCACCAATCACAGGCAATCCCTCTGGCCCCTGGGTACTTGCTGCAACAAACTGAAGTCTGATGTGAGACTCTCAGTCATATTGCCTCTTTGTGTCATCCTTTACCTGGACCGACCCAATACACTCAGCCTGGATATTTTCGACCATCTTCGGTGCGTTGCTGACTTCATATATTGTGACAATTTGTAGACCTCGGCATACTGGAAGTCCTGCAACAGCTGGTCCAGTTGTGTCTACAAGATAAAAGATTTGGGGTAGCTATTTGTAGCTCCACTGCAAGGTCATGCTGCACTGCAAGGTTATCATTCCAATGCACCTGATTGGAGAACCATTGTAGGCAGTTAGCCTAGCTGTGGTGGGTTGCACCATAGATTCCAATTCCCATTTCTTTAAGTGCATGTCCTTCAGTATACGGATGGGCAGAATATTTGCACTTGCTCCAATGTTGATTTTTACTCTGAGCTTATGCTTTCAGCTCTTCTGCGGATGCAATCCTGATGATGGCAAATGCCTCAGATGGCGTAATAACATTGACCCATTGATCCAAATTGACTATTTGAAATGCTTGCTCACTATTCACACGAGTGCATTCTTCATCCATGTCCTCCTGGTAAGCGGTCTCTCTGCTGACCTGATGTACCTGCTTGGGCTTTTGTTGTGTGTTAGCATACCTTTCGTTGCATTTGCCATCCTGTCTTTCAGACGTTCTCTCTGCATGTGATCCACCACCATTCCTGTGTGCAGTATCTGAGCTCAGCCTTCTGCACTGCCTTGCCCAATGTCCTCGCATGCCAAAGCTTTGCACTGGTCCGGATACACTGGACAACTGTGAATTGGGTGAGTCAGGTCACATTTGCCACAAGGCTTAGCAGACTTCTGAGCCTTGGTTACAGTACCAATTGCCGTAGCTGCCCCCAACGCTTGTAGTTGTTGGCACCCAGCCATGATAACTTCAAATTTCCTTCCATCATTGAGTAGTGCATCTATGGTATGCCCTTTCTGCTTTTCTAGCAAATCTTTCGAAAGACCTCTAGTGGGGCAGACGTGATTACTAGCTCTATTCAACAATTCGACATTTGCAAAGTTGCATTCTTGAGCTTTGTCTCAGCACCTTGCAAAAAACTGGTCAATGGACTCATCTTGCCTTTGCCAGTAGGTCATAAACTGAAACCTATGCACTTGGAAATTGACCTTCACCTTGAGTTGCTCCTCCAGGAATGCCCATAGCTTGCTAGGGTCCTTCTGATCCTAAGCTGACAATCCTGATGTGCTGATCAGTTGCAGGTCCTCATTGCCCAGTCAGATCTTACTTTTTAAAGCTTCTCTGGCTTGCTCCCTTCTTGATCCTGGAAACAGTTCCAACTGTTGTCGAAACAGTTTAAATTCAGACACTATGTCCGTTGCCTTCCAATCTAGGGTGGCACAGTGGCGCAGTGGTTAGCACCGCAGCCTCACAGCTCCAGGGACCCGGGTTCGATTCCGGGTACTGCCTGTGTGGAGTTTGCAAGTTCTCCCTGTGTCTGCGTGGGTTTTCTCCGGGTGCTCCGGTTTCCTCCCACAAGCCAAAAGACTTGCAGGTTGATAGGTAAATTGGCCATTATAAATTGTCACTAGTGTAGGTAGGTGGTAGGGAAATATAGGGTCAGGTGGGGATGTTTCGTAGGAATATGGGATTAGTGTAGGATTAGTATAAATGGGTGGTTGATGTTCGGCACAGACTCGGTGGGCCGAAGGGCCTGTTTCAGTGCTGTATCCCTAATCTAATCTAATCTATAACCGGATACCTGAAAGCCATTTTCTGGATGATCCTGCTGTTTCACAATTACAGGCTTTTTCACAGGTTGTCTTTTTCACAGGGACATTTTTTTTACAGGCTTTCTGCTTTACAGGTTTTCTGTCTCACATATACAGCTTTCTGTTTTCTTTTTTAGACAGGTTTGTTTTTGCAGGTCTGACCCTTTTAAGAGTGAGAGGACAGCAGCTAATTTCTTTGCCTGCACAGCTTGTTCAATTTATTTTTGAAGAGAGAGCAGTTTTTTTTCCTCTGCAGAGTGCCAGCTTACAGTGCCGGTAGATGCCTCAAACAGCCTTTTACTTTGTACTGTAATTCCAATGGTGTGGTTGAGCTCTTCCTGCTTTTTTCACTTTAAGCTCCACCCACAAAGCAAAAAAAGGGGAAAACTAAAGCTATTTTGACTACTTCTTTTTAAATTTTCCAACCTGTTGCCAGATTAGTTGAAAGCTCCAATCTCCTGGCAATTTTCCTGCTGTACAATCATCAGCGAACATCACCACTTCTGACACTATGATGCAGGGAAGGTCATTGCTGAAGCAGCTGAAGATGGTTGGACCTAGGACACTACCCTGAGGAAGTCCTGCAACGATATCCTGGGGTTTGGATGTTTGGCCTCCAACAACCACATCCATCTCCCTTTGTGCTAGGTATGACTCCTACCAGTGAAGAGTTTTCCTTCTGATTCCCATTGATTTCAATTTTGCTAGGCCTCCTTGATGCCACACTCAGTCAAATGCTTCCTTGATGTCAAGGGCCGTCACTCTCACCTCAGCATTTGAATTCAGTTCTTTTGTCCATGTTGGGACCATGGCTGTAATGAGGACTGGAGCTGGGTGGTCTTGGAAGAACCCAAACTGAGCCTTGGTGAGCAGTTTATTGCAGTATAAGTGCCACTTGACAGCACGGTTGATGACATCTTCCATCACTTTGCTGATGATTAAGAGTAGTCTGATGGAGCAGTAATTGGCCAGATTGGATTTGTCTTACTTTTTGTGGCCAGGAAATACCTTGGCAGCTTTCCACATTGTCGGGCAGATGTGAGTGTTCTAGCTGTACCGCAACAGCTTGGCTAGTGGTGTAGATAGTTCTTGAGCACACGTCTTCAGTACTACTGCTGGGGTGTTGTCGGGCCCTTAGCCTTTGCTGTATTCTGTGCCTTCTGATGGTCTCAGACATCTGTTCCCTCATCGCCAAAGACCTCACACCTCACAGCACTGGTCGCTATGCCCTGCCAATAGCTGTCAAAGACATTGTGGCCTTGACAAACTTTGCTTCTGGCTCCTTCCAAGGATCAGCTGTGGACCTTGGCAGCATCTCACAAATGGCTGCGTGCTCCTGCATCTCACAGGTGACTGACACCCTATTTGCCAGTTCTGGACAGCACATACAGTTTTCGCAGCCTCGCAGTCACAGTAGACAGTTGTATTTCCACCATTGCTGGATTCCCCCAGGTGCAGGGCATCATCAATTGCACCCATGTGGCCATCAAGGCATCCAGTGACCGCCCACTCAAATTTATCAACAGGAAGGACTTCCAATCTCTCAATGTTCACTGGTCTGTAATCATAACAAGAACCCTCCATTTCTGCACTTGCTTTCCTGGCTGCTGCCATGACTCCTTCATCCTCCGTCAGTACAGGCAGCCACAACTCTTCACTCCAACCCCCAAAGTCTGTAGATGTATCTTTAGGGACAAGGAATACCCCTTGAAGAGATAACTACTCACCTGTCTATAAAACCCTCAGATAGAGGTACAGAGGTGCTACACCAAAGACATCTGTTTACCAGGACAACCATTGAACAGGTCATTGGGCTTCTGAAGATGTAGTTCTGGTGCCTGGACCAGTTGGGTGATGCCCTACAATACAGTCCTGTAAGGATCTCAGACATTCTCCGTAACATTATATTGATATATATAACATATATCACAATATATATTAATGATTTAGATGAGGGAACTAAATGTAATATCTCCAAATTTGCAGATGACAGAGTGGGAGGGTGAGTTGTGAGGAGGATGCAGAGAGGCTTCAGGGTGATTTGGACAAGTTGAGTGAGTGGGCGAATGCATGGCAGATGCAGTAAAATGTGGATAAATGTGAGGTTATCCACTTTGGTAGCAAAAACAGGAAGGCAAATTATCTGAACAGCTATAAACTGAGAGAGGGGAAGATGCACCGAGACCTGGGTGTTCTCGTACACCAGTCGCTGAAGGTAAGCATGCAGGTCCAACAGTTGGTAAAAAAGGCAAATGGTATGTTGGCCTTCATAGCGAGAGCATTCGTGTACAGCAGCAGGGATGACTTGCTGCAATTATACAGGGCTTTGGTGAGGCCACACCTGGAATATTGTGTGCAGTTTCAGTCTCCTTATTTGAGGAAGGATGTTCTTGCTATAGAGGGAGTGCAGCGAAGGTTTACCAGATTGATTCCTGGGATGGCGGGACTGACGTATGAGGAGAGATTGAGTCGGTTAGGATTATATTCACTGGAGTTCAGAAGAGTGAGGGGGGATCTCATAGAAACCTGTAAAATTCTAACAGGACTTGACAGGGTAGATGCAGGAAGGATATTCCCGATGGTGGGGGAGTCCAGAACCAGGGGTCATAGTCTAAGGATACGGGGTAAACCATTCAGGACTGAGATGAGGAGAAATTTCTTCACCCAGAGAGTGATGAGCCTATGGAATTCGCTACCACAGAAAGCAGTTGAGGCCTAAACATTGTATGTTTTCATGAAGGAGTTAGATATAGCTCTTGGGTCTAAAGGGACCAAAGGGTATGGGGCAAAAGCCGGAACAGGTTACTGAGTCGGATGATCAGCCAAAATCATAATGAATGGCGGAGAAGGCTCGAAGGGCCGAATGGCCTACTCCTGCTCCTATTTTCTATGTTTCTGTGTAACATGGCTCTCCAGAAAGGTGTGGAGCTTGAGGATGATGAGGCCTGGAAGGAGACAGCTCATTGGAGGAAGAGGAGGAGCCGGAGGTGGGAGAGAAGGAGGAAAAGAGGCAGCAGGCGAGGATGCAGAACACTGAGGTGCCCCAGTTACTTAGGGAGGTGGCCGGGCACTGTGAAGGACACAAAGATTTTGTCTGGATGCCATAAATGTCAGGGATCATCTTATTCAGAAATGCTTCAACTTAGCCCCTCTCATCTAGGATGAAGGCCATGGCATGCATGTCTGAGTTACCTGTGCTAACACATCCATTGAAGATGCAGCCTGGAACACTTAAACTCTTACCACCATTGAAGGAACCACATCAGCCCAAGGGCTTTGCCGTCACTGTTGAGGAACCTTTGATCTCCCTTACCACCACATACCTCTTTTCTTGTCCCACCATGAATAAAAGATGTCTCAGGCATGGCTTAAAGTGTGATAAGTAACATAGTGCTTAGAAAGTAAAACAGTGCACAGATAAAACAAGAAGACATTCCAGTGACCCAATCAAGTGAGCAGGCTGTCTCCACGCTCGGCCACTACTACATAGTGCTCCCCTTGTCGCCTTAGCGGAGGTGGAGGCCGCCTGCTCATTTGCAGCTGAGATGCACATGGTGGTTGTCCTCTTTGTGGAGGTGCCTGGAGGGGAGGTATCTCTAGAGGCTGCTGCAACTGCATCATTGCAGGAGCCACCTCCATCACTTGGCCCTGCTGCACTGAGGCTTTCACTGTCAGAGGAGTCAAGGAAACCAAGGATGATGAAGGCCCCCCATGAGGGGTTGCACCCTAATCCTCCTCCCTGACACCCCCAGCCATTTCTGGGCACTCCTGATGGCTGGAGGGAAGAACCAGCTGGTTTGCAACAGATATCCCTTCCAGACATCCCTGCACCATCAGTGTCACTGACATGCTAGATAATGTGGTATGCATCCTACAGACATCAGTGTACAGTTTCTGCATGCACACCAGGTGCTGCCACATATGGCTCTCCATGAGGTTGGCCACTCTCTCTATGGAAGAGCTCATGTGCTCATAGGCCTGAGCCATTGTGGCTCACATGTGCTGGATGGACTCCTCCATTTTCTGCCCATGGCCCCACACTACCTCAGGGAACTTTGACATATGGGAGGACATGTCCTGCTAGATACATCCCTCTTTCCTGTGACTCCTAAGGTCTGTAAAAGATGGTAATATTATTTTAATCAAAATTTGTGGTTGAGACTTGCAAGGTTATCCAACCCAGGAGCATTGATAGTTTAAATGAAATACAGAAAGCTATGCTGTATATAGGAGTACAGAAAGCTGACCGAATCTGACCAGCATGAATTGCAAAAGGCAAAAGGGCTTTTTGAGCTAAATTAACTTGTTAACAGCTGCAAGCTGTTTTCATTACAGATAAACAGATTCACTGAAAAAACACCTCAAGGCTATGGAATGTTTAGCAAAAAGCAGAAATGTTGTACAAATTGAGTCAAAACCAATCAACAGACATGCTTTAAAGCTATATTTTGCTTTAATGCCAAGTTTGGACTTTGGAGAAGTTTTGCGTACACAAAAACATGGAGTCACGGTGTCTAGAAACATGAAGATAAGAGATTGACATGACTGAACATGTTTTAAACAATGCAAATTCAGCTCGTCTAAGTGGTCCAAAGTGTTTTGAAAACTGTGAGAGAATGGCACAAACTGATGTTGATTGATGATGTCAGAGTCTGTCTTCTTTTGAAATGCAGAGAAATGAGAAATTCTCCAAGCAGCAGTTTTTAAGTCATTAATTTAAGGAACTTGGATTGTTTAATTTTTCTGTGGTTTTAAAATGTGTGTGTGACCAGGAAAGGAAGCTGCCATTATATTTGCTGAGAAATATCTTGAAGACATCTGTAACATCCACAAGGGGTGATTAACTTACTGAAGGAAAGTTAAACATATGCTGATCGTCAAGGCAGTCTCTAATATCATAGTTTGAACAAGGAATTAGATGCCTCATTGGACAATTGCAGCACAAAATGGATTCTGAAGGGATAGTACAATCTTGTCAACAAAACATCCTACCCACATTGGAAAGAAAGGTATAAAAATCGTTGCAAACCATGATTCAGTACTTAAGTCGCGTAGCTTGGTCAGCTACTGAAGGGAACTATCGGCAGAGAGGTGACCACTCACTGGATGATTGTGTATGTACAATTCCTTGTAAAGTATTTGTAGCTAGCAGGTGTATTGCTAACAGGTGTGTTGCTAATGGACTTTTTTGCTTCCAGATCTATTGTTAACCTAACCTAGTAAAATCTTTAGTGTTTAATTTGAGCTTTGAGTGTTGTCTCCTTATTTCTTGTAATTCTCGTGTTCGAACTGTAATCAATCGGGCCCGCACTTCATTTGACCCATCTCCATTCCCACCCCCGTGGCTGCTAATTGGCTGCCAAACCCATCTCCATGTCAATTAAGGGGTCAACCCCGTGTAAATCATGATTCAATTCTGCTATCCCAGGGGTGGTTTCAGGACCTGGAAACAGTCCTGACTTCTATTTCCTGTCCCCGATGTGAAAATCCAGCCCTGGGTATTTGAAATGGGGAGTACTCTACTCCCAGTACTATCGCCACTCAACTTAAAATAAATTCTTATCTCTTTAATTCCAGAGTTCATGAAATTAAATACAACAGTCCTAGGTTTAGTGGCTATAATTTTCTGGAATGTAGAATGAAGGAAATGGCATTCATTGTGAAGAGACCTCCCCATCGCTGGTGTCAGCACTATGGAAGCCCCGAGGGCATACAATGGCGCGGGTTGCGCTGCCAGCCACTTCTGCCATATCCCACGCAGCAGCACATGGTGGCCAAGGCACTCGTGCAGGCATGCCGTGCACGCGCTAATAGCATGAGGGAGCTTTGATAGTGGTGTCAATCAGCCACAGTAGCTGATTTGATGTAAGTTTTGCAAACTTGCTCTGTGCAGGTTCAGTGAGTACCTTTGTTTAGCACTCTCAACTGAACTCCCTCCACTCGCACTATTTAATGGGACAGACAACAACCAATTTTCAGGTGAGGTACTTTTGACATCCTTCTACTATAGTGAAGTTTGAGGAAGTACTGTGGCTTGTATTTGGAAGTCCGTTGGTGAGCTGGTACATTCAATCAGGCAGGGCAGAGGAATTGGCCACCCAAGTCTGCAAGAGGTATGGGGGGCTGTAGTTGCAGTGCCTCAGGGTCTGCAACACGGCCAAGAAATAAAGCAGAGGCTGCAGAGAAGGGAAGCTCTGCAAAGAGGGAGGCAGAGAAGGGCTCTCCACAGAAGACCTTACCTCCCACAGGCTTTCAGAGAGAGCTTCTTATTCCTCCACCTCGCCCAGGAACAATGTCTGAGGTGACTCAGATTCAACAAGGAGCTGGTCACTGAACCATGTCAACTCCTTCAAGAGGACCTGGTGCTCACACCAGGGCAAGGACAGCACTGCCGGTGACCATAAAGATTACAGTCATGTTAAACTTATGCATGACTGGAAGAGGTCCATGGTCACATCATCTGCAGATTTCACTTCATGCCAGATGGCTGGATAAGAGTAAGATAGGATTTGAGAAGGGGCATAAAGCAGTAACATACCATTATCCTTAATGTTCTCGGCAACACCAGATGCAACAGGCTCTGTCACACCCGAACCTATGTTGTGGAACACCATCTCCCGGGAAACAGGTTCAAATCCCACCATAGTAGCTGATGGAATTTAGATTCAATTAATTAATAAACATCTGGAATTGAAAGCTATCCATAATAATGGTGCCATGGAATTATCATCAATTGTCATAAATACCCACCTAGTTCACTAATGTCCTTTAGGGAAGGAAACCTGTTGGTCTGGCTACAAGTGACTCCAAAACCAGAGCCCTCTGAAATGGCCTAGCAAGCCATTCAGTTGTCAAGGGCAATTAGGGATGGGCAACAAATGCTGGCCTTCCCAGTGACGCCTGTATCCCATGAAATAAAGCTCAGCAGCAGCTTGGTTTCTGTCAATGCAGCTCCCCTTTAAGAGGGACAGACTGCATTTAAGAACTGGAGGCTAGCTGGAATACATGCTAGCCTCATACATTGTTAGGGCCCCTGTTGAGCGTGCAACCAGCCTGCAGTGCTAGTCGTGTTCGGCTGAACACTACAATCATTCTAATGAGAAGGCAGCATGAAATTTGTATGCGCCAAGGGTCTGGGGAAGGGTGGATTGCAAATTGTGGCCCCCGAGCTCTGGGGCCCAACAAATGGTACAAACCAATTTTTAGCCCTTCCTTTTTTAACTTCACTTATAATCAGATGCTTATTTGCTGTTGTAATGGATCTATCTGATTGAATATGCATTCTCTGTGAACCATTAGCTTTAGCTGCCTCCATGGTCAATTAACTAGCTTTATAATAAAAAGGAGGGCCTCAAATGTATCTGCCAATACAAAGTGTGAGTGTTTGTGTGTGTGTGTGTGTTAATGAGTATGTGTGTTTTGGTATGTATGGATGTATGTGTGTGTTTTATGTATGTGTGTGTGTTTATCTGTGCGTGTATGAGTGAGTAACCTTCCATTTTCAGACTCCATATATTGCTTTAAAGGATATACTTACATATACTGCTCATCATAGTTAGAACTAGCACCATGTTACTTCACCGTTAACCAGGAGCTACACACTTAACACAGCAAGGAAAATCTTCTTTACCCCACCATTGTATAATTTTTCAGCTTAAATGAATACAAGAATATGAGATTTTCAAATCAAACAATTACTTATCTTCCATATAATAACAGCATTACTTAATTGTTCTAGATAAATCTACATTCCTGTCTTTTTCGCTTCTGATCAGTTCAAAGCAATATTGAAGAATTTTTATTCCGCAGTAAATTGGTTGAACTCTCCATGGCAACCATAGTCAGCCAGCAGCAGCAGTTACATTCAATTTGCCTCTGGCATACTCTCAGGAAGAATGTGTGGAAATGGTCTTATTGACCAGCTATTTTGGAAATAGGACCTGCAACCTGATTGATTGCAGGCCTAATTATTGCCCTATGGTAATTCCTGTGCAATTGTTATCTACCTGTTAGGTTTTCAGTTATTTTGTAAGATTGTATGTCGATTATGTGTATTATGAAAAAAGAGGAGTGCTGGAGTGCATGCGAAGAGGGAATCAGTGCAAATCAATGGGAACTGGTTACAAGAAGAACACTCAGACTGTAGAGACTGTAGGAGAGGCATCTCTGAATAAAATCTGGTCACTAGCTTGTGTCTCGGATTGCGGAACAGAAACTTAATTGGAGAACATTGTCCAATTTCTATAAATGAAAATTTTCAAAATAAATCATATAATGACAGATGAATCACATTCTAACATTTAAGAGAATGGTAAATAAATATGGCATTACAGATTTATAATAGTGATTGAATTAATTGATCTTTTCTTTAATGATCACTGATTCAATGATTGAAATCAATGTGCAATCACTGCATCTCATTCATCTATTTTATGTCCCTGATCTGGTTGATTTGTCTTTAGGGTAGATACTACAGGAATATTTGATTTATACAGATGAATCAACAATAGATTTGGATAGTTTCATTATGCCGGTATTTCAATCAATCAATCTATTATGTAGTTACAGACTATTTCTAATTTTACAATCAATAGGCTTTCATTTATGATAGAAGAAAAAAGACAAATAGAATTCTGAAGTTTAGGCAAGGAATATATGTTTTTGTACAAGATGCTGGTTAAGACACGATTGAAGAAATGGGCTGGATTTTAAGAGCTCAACAGCAAGCTGGGCCGCATGCCAAACAGCCACCGCAATCTTAAGGGCGGTGGCTCATTTAAATAGCTGGAGCGGCCCATCCCTCCCAATCACCTGAAGGGGGCGGGCTGTCCATCCCCGGCAATGGTGTCAGCTGCCTGAGCACTGAAACCATTTTTAAAGGGCAGTCAGCCCTGCCAGCTTATTTAAATATTTCCAGCCCCCTAATGTCTGAGATTGTCCCAGAATTCCTCCAGGATCTCAGTGCTTCTGGTTTGGAGACTATCAGCCTCTTCTCAGAGATGCCACACCACGAGAATGAAGATCCAAATTCAGATGGTGAAAGTTCTTTGTCAACAGGCAGTGTTTCTTCCCGCTCTAGTGACTCAGAAGAAGGGATTGACATTGTAACCACTGTAAAGCAAAGGCTGGCAGTGGGGATCATTCCTAAGGGGAAATCTCCAAGGACCAGAACCCACTCACAGACTCTTTCCAACATCAAAATATGGAGTCTGGAAATCCAGCAACAGCACAACTACGCCAAGCCCTCACTTCTGCTCTGTAGAGAACCACCAGCAGCAGAACGAGCCAGAACAGACAGGTACCTGCATGAGGCCAAGTACTCCTCCCACAGCAAGTCCTGGACCTTGAGCCCCAAGCCTTCAGACGTGGAGGATGAGGAGAGGTGAAGGACACGCAATGTCCTGAAGAGGCAAAGGAGGAATAAGTTGAAGCATTTTCTGTTGGCTCTTTGAGATGAGGTGCCAGAACTTTCCAAGAATGACAAGTCCTCAAAACTGATCATCCTGAGAAAAGCAACAGAGTATATTAGCAGGCTGAAGGAAGAGCAACAGAAACTGAATGCAGAAAGGGAGAAACTTCAGAAAAAACAGCAACAGATGAGATGCAAATTCCCTGAGTAAGAGTTGTCAAACAACCAAAATGATATATGGACTTTTACGCCTCTGCACTTGTAAATTTCACAATCCCTATCCTCACGCTTGTAAATTTTATTTTCTCTATCCTTGAAAACTAATTTTGATATTATGAAATTTTATGTGTTTTTATTTGTAGCGTACGAGACTTATCTTTGGAAAGAAAGGGGATGTTGTATGATCACTTTGAGAGTGATGTCCCTTTAAGAACTCAGTATGCTAATGACTTAAGTACCAGGATGTAGTCATGTGACTAGAATCCATCATCACTCTGCAACTGTAACACCCTAATCAAAGGTTCTGCATATAGTTTGCTCTGTATTGTACTTACTAGTTTAGCTGTTAATAAACTAGTTAGAGATCTTCAAGGAACCGGAATCCACATACCTCATTGTGTTGCATAAGACAACGCAAAGAACTCATTACAGAAGGGAGGCTACAACATAGACAGCCCCTTTCTGCCTGGGCTCTGTGTGATCGAATTATTCATGAGAGATACCTATAACATCAATCACACCTCCCATTCATTAACAGTTCCATTTTCCTCATCTTTCCTCCATCATATTGTCCACCTTACGACAACACAAAATAAAATCCACCATAAAATGCATTTTAAAATCTACATTTATGAATTCAATCATGACATAGTGCATACAAAAATAAATTAACCACCTTTCTATATTCCATTGGTGCCTGTCTTCCATGTGCCTTTGCCTATCTTAGTGGTGCTTCACCAGCTATTGCAACATGGTTGGTGAAAGGCTGCTGACCTCCAACTGAGGAGACTGCAGATGGCCTTGAAGGATGACTTCAAGATCTGGGCCTAGAGGATGCATCTTCAGACTGCACCATCTTGGCCTGGGCTGCAGTCAGACTGGCTGGATGACAGGCAACAGAAAGGGCGGAGTGGCTGTGGTGGAAGCAGGAATGCTGTCATCCTGAAAGGGGACAACAAGTTTGTGTTCCATGGAGCCATTGTCACTCTCCCAGGCAATCCCACTGATCTGTTGAGAACAAATTGGTGGATTGTTGTGATGCTCTGGAAGCCCCGTTGAATAGTAGCAACCAGAGCCACGATAGCAGCAGTCTGAGCTTCCACTGCAGCACATAGACCTTTTATGGGTGGTGTTTCTGATGTAACAGAAGCTGTGATCATCCGAATCTGAATCATGGTGGGTTTCTTAGGTGTATTGATAGAGATAACCATCTGTTCCAGGTTGGAAAGGATGGGCTCCTAGTTCTGTACAAAGCCCTGTGCCAAGTTGGAGCTGGGCTCCTCCATGCTCCTTGACCTTGTCGCAGGCTTTCCGGCAGACTTTGAAGTGCATTTGCTGTGGACACTCATCAGCCTTGTTCTGTAGCTTAGCCCAGCAGCATCCTCAACTGGCTCCTTTGCAGCAGAAACTGTGTGTGACCTGGCCTTCTCTTCACCAGTGCTATCCTTTCCCTGCCTCCTGGCTCTCGCACACTTGTGCTAGGTGTCTCACAGTGTGAAAATCTCTCCTTTATCCTGGTCTCCAAAATACACACAATGCTAGTCTCTGATCTGGTGGGCTGTGAGTGTAAGATCAAGTGACAGTGTCTCTTCACCTTAACTGTCTTCTTTCTCTTCCTCTTCTGACTGTGTAGGTTCCAGTTCTTGGGAGTGTGAAATGATAAAGAGGCAAGGGTTGGGTTGGCTCACACCACCTGCAGCCTTTGAATCAGCAGGGATTGATGGCTAAGGGATAGTGGGGTGTGAGAAGGAGGACTCAGTATGGAGATATCTTCATCTTCAATCTATGGCCTCAGCAATGCTCCTTCCCATGATGGCCAACACTGTTGGACTAGAGGGGAGACTGTGTTGGACTTGGTGCTTGGCAACGAACCAGGCCAGGTGGCAGATCTATCGGTGGGAGAGCATTTCGGTGATAGTGATCACAACTCCCTGACCTTTACTGTCGTCATGGAGAGGGACAGGAGCAGACGGGATGGGAAAATATTTAATTGGGGGAGGGGGAATTACAATGCTATTGGGCAGGAACTGGGGAGCATAAATTGGGAACAGATGTTCTCAGGGAAATGCACGACAGAAATGTGGAGGTTGTTTAAGGAGCACTTGCTGCGACTGCTGGATAGGTTTGTCCCGATGAGGCAGGGAAGGGATGGTAGGGTGAAGGAACCTTGGATGACAAGAGATGTGGAACAGCTAGTCAAGAGGAAGAAGGAAGCTTACTTAAGGTTGAGGAAGCAAGGATCAGACAGGGCTCTAGACGGTTACAAGGTAGCCAGGAAGGAACTGAAGAATGGACTTAGGAGAGCTCGATGGGAACATGAAAAAGTCTTGGCGGGTAGGATTAAGGAAATTCCCAAGGCGTTCTACACTTATGTGAGGAACAAGAGGATGGCCAGAGTGAGGGTAGGGCCGATCAGGGATAGTGGAGGGAACTCGTGCCTGGAGTCGGAGGAGGGAGGGGAGGTCCTAAATGAATGCTTTGCTTCAGTATTCACTAGTGAGAGGGACCTGGTCGTTTGTGAGGACAGCGTGGAACAGGCTGATATGCTCGAACAGGTTGAGGTTAAGAGGGAGGATGTGCTGGATATTTTGAATGATATGAGGACAGATAAGTCCCCGGGGCCAAACGGGATATACCCAAGGATATTAGGCGAAGCGAGGGAAGAGATTGCTGCGCCTTTGGAGAGGATCTTTGCGTCTTCACTGTCCACTGGAGTAGTGCCGGATGATTGGAGGGTGGCAAATGTTGTTCCCTTGTTCAAGAAAGGGAATAGGGATAACCCTGGGAATTATAGACCTGTCAGTCATACGTCGGTAGTGGGCAAATTATTGGAGAGGATTCTGAGAGACAGGATTTATGATTATTTGGAAAAGCATAGTTTGATTAGAGACAATCAGCATGGCTTTGTGAGGGGCAGGTCATGCCTCACAAGCCTTAGTGAATTCTTTGAAGATGTGACAAAACACGTTGATGAAGGAAGAGCAGTGGATGTGTTGTATATGGATTTTAGCAAGGCGTTTGATAAGGTTCCCCATGGTAGGCTCATTCAGAAAGTAAGGAGGCATGGGATTCAGGGAAAGTTGGCTGTCTGGATACAGAATTGGCTGGCCCATAGAAGACAGAGGGTGGTAGTAGATGGAAAGTATTCAGCCTGGAGCTCGGTGACCAGTGGTGTTCCGCAGGGATCTGTTCTGGGACCTCTGCTCTTTGTGATTTTTATAAATGACTTGGATGAGGAAGTGGAAGGCTGGGTTAGCAAGTTTGCCAATGACACGAAGGTTGCTGGAGTTGTGGATAGTGTAGAAGGCTGTTGTAGGTTGCAACGGGACATTGACAGGATGCAGAGCTGGGCTGAGAAGTGGCAGATGGAGTTCAACCTGAAAAAGTGTGAAGTGATTCATTTTGGAAGGTCGAATTTGAATGCGGAATACAGGCTTAAAGACAGGATTCATGGTAGTGTGGAGGAACAGAGGGATCTTGGGGTCCAGGTCCATAGATCGCTCAAAGTTGCCACCCAAGTTGATAGGGTTGTTAAGAAGGCGTATGTTGTGTTGGCTTTCATTAACAGGGGGATTGAGTTTAAGAGCCGCGAGGTTATGCTGCAGCTTTATAAGGCCCTGGTTCGACCACACTTGGAATATTGTGTTCAGTTCTGGTCACCTCATTATAGGAAGGATGTGGAAGCTTTAGAGAGGATGCAGAGGAGATTTACCAGGATGCTGCCTGGACTGGAGGGCATGTCCTACGAAGAAAGATTGAGGGAGCTGGGGCTTTTCTCATTGGAGCGAAGAAGGTTGAGAGGTGACTTGATAGAGGGGTACAAGGTGATGAGAGGCATAGATAGAGTGGATAGTCAGAGACATTTTCCCAGGGTGGAAAGGGCTATCACCAGAGGGCATAATTTTAAGGTGATTGGAGGAAGGTTTCGGGGAGATGTCAGAGGTAGGTTCTTTACACACAGAGTGGTGGGTGCGTGGAATGCGCTGCCAGCGGTGGTAGTAGAAGCAGATACATTAGGGGCATTTAAGCGACTCTTGGATAGGTACATGGATGATAGTAGAATGAAGGGTAGGTAGTTAGTTTGATCTTAGAGTAGGTTAAAGGTTCGGCACAACATCGTGGGCCGAAGGGCCTGTACTGTGCTGTACTGTTCTATGTTCTATGCTCTAAGGAAGTAGGTTCGTCCTCCTCCAGTTCTTTCCTGCTACCTCATTTTAGATGGGAAATTTTCTTTCAAGAAGAGTGCCAGTAGGTGTCCTGCAATATGTTTGGTGATGTGGCTGTCATGTTTGAATAGCTGCCATTAAGTGTAAGCTGTGAGTTGTAGGTGCTAAGCTTGCAACCATCCTAAATCTGGGAAGGTGTGGTAAATCATATGAATTGAAGGGTTGAGTAGTGATTGATAAAGCTTTATTGTAGGTGGGAGGTGGGGTTGTCTTGATAGGATATGCGATTTGGTGATGAACTCACTCACCTTGACAACTTAGGTCAGATCATTAAACATTTTCCGAGATTGCATCCATGTTCTTGGATCTACACTCCTGCTTTGACCTCCATCATTACTTCTTATCACTGCCTTCTCAGCATATGTCTGGTGGGCCTACTGTAGCCAGTCCTGCAGCAAGAAAGCAGTTATAGAGAGATGCAGCACTGAAACAGGCCCTCTGGCCCACCGAGTCTGTGCTAACCAACAACCACCCATTTATACTAATCCGACATTAATCCCATATTCCCGACCACATCCACAACATTCTCATACCTACACTAGGAGCAATTTACAATGGCCAGTTTACCTATCAACCTGCAAGTCTTTGGCTGTGGAAGGAAATCAGAGCACCCGGCGCAAACCCACACAGTCACAGGGAGAACTTGCAAACTCTGCACAGGCAGTACCCAGAACCGAACCTGGGTCACTGGAGCTGTGAGGCTGTGATGCTAACTATTGCACCACTGTGCCACCCTTACTTAAAGTAAACTGATATTAAAGGGTCAAGTGGCTGTACTGTAAAGACAGTTTTGTAAATTGACCAATCATCAGAAATTGACCAAGCTTTGTATCCCAGCATGCCTCGAGGGACCAATGAGACTTTTAATGCAATTGTTAAAACAAGCTGTGAGCTGAAATTATTCATACAGAGACACAAACATGATTAAATTGCCTTCATGGATATGCTAACCAAGGAAGTAGCTGGAGTGATGAAACCATATAATGACATAGAATCATATAATAGTTACAGCACAGAAGGAGGCCTTTCAGCACGTTGTGTCTGTGACAGCTCTCTGCAAGAGCAACTCACCTGGCTCCACTCTCCTGCCTTTTCCCTGTATACCTGCGATTTTTTTTTTCTCTTCAAATAATTATTCGATTCTCTGTTGAAGGCCTCAGTTAAATCAACCTCCAGCACACTCACACGCAGTGCATTCCAGATCTTAACCACACACTGCATAAAAATGTTTTTCCTCATGTCGCCATTGCTTCTTTTGCTAATCACCTTAAATCGGTGTCCTCTGGTCAGTTTCTCTCTATCTACACTGTCCAGACCCTTCATGACTTTGAACACCTCTATCAAATCTCCTCTTCAACTTTTCTTCTTCAAAGAGAACAACGCCAGCTTCTCCAATCCAACCTCATCTCTGGAACCAGTCTTGTGAATCTTTTCTCCATCCTCTCCAATGTCTTCACATTCTTCCTAAAGTGTGCTTCCCAGAATTGGACACAATACTCCAGTTGAGGGCGATCCAGTGTTTTATACAGGCTCATCATAACTTTCTTGCTTTTGTACTATATGTCCCTATTTATAAAGCCCAGGGACAGAATGTTGTTCTGCCCTTGGAGGCGGGCACAAAGGTGATGGGGGGGCGGGGGGGGGAGGCAGTCAAACATGCCCACCCTCCACCGTCACAAACACCCTCCCAACCCTGTCACCAGGGCCTGCCTGAATGGCCCCAATGACCTGGACCCCTCTCACCTGTCCCTGGGTCTCCGATATTCTCAGCACTGCAGAGCCTCCTGCAGTACTGGCAGTGGCCACTGCTCCTGGTGGCACTGCCAGTACTGCAGAGCTGTCCACTTTCCAATTGGCATCCTATTGGCAGGCAGTTATTTAATAGTTACGGGGGTCCAACAGAGGGCTGAGATGGGTTATCCCTCTGCCTTGCAGCTCGTTGGTGGAATAAAATCTGTCCCTAGGATCCCAAATACTTCATTAATGGCTTTCTGAATCTGCTCTGCCACCTTCAATGATTTGTGCACATACATCCCATGTCCCTCTGCTCCTGCACACCCTTAGAATTGTACCTTTTATTTTGTGTTACCTCTCCTTGTTATTCCTAACAAAATTTGTTTGTTTAAATTGAAATGACTGTCCTCCATATTGAACTCCTGTCACCAAGCTATTAACAGGACTTAGAAAGTAACGGCCATGATTCCACCACGTCTGGATCGGTTCCCTCATTACTTGGAAGTGTGAAAAACAAAATTGTTGCTGGAGTAAAATTTGTTCACCAACCTATCAGACTGCTGATAAGCCCAGAAATTTTCTCCATCAAAACACCTTTGTGTGATAATGGTTAAACATCGATAAGAAAGAGGACATTTCCTTGTGTGATAATGGGCTATTCACTGACTCAGGATGGGAAGATGATCAAACCAAGATGTAACAATCAAAGGGAGGGAGGTTTTGTCAATCATTGCCACAGGCGTGATCTTCATACTATAAGAGGTGTGTGTTTAGGAGCAAACTTGGGAAACTTGCAAAGAAACTGTGGGCGGACTTAATCATCTCCACAGATGTGAACATTTTCTTCTGAGTGATCGCCAGGGCCATTAGTGTTTAAAATTAAGGAGCATTAAAGAGGAAAGTGTATTTGGGTGCTGTTTGAAATTAAGGAGAGTTAAAGGGAACTGAGTATGCAAGTACTGTTTGAAGTTAAAGGGAACAGTTTACTGACATATGTAAGTTATCCATGGTACAATAAACAGTTAAAAAAAATTGAGTTGTACTGAGTTGTGCGCCTTGACCATTTTGCCCAACCTGTACAGGTCAGGTGGGAGTCTGGAATTACAGTTGAAGAGGGAAGGTGCGGATTCACCTACCTACACTGTGGGTACAGGATGTCTCTTCCTTCTCTCCACATCTTGCACCAAGACCTCCACTGCATTGTCAGTGCATCTTGGTGCATGTTCTCTCACATGTTCAGCCATTCCTCAAAGCATCACAGCATAGGTTCACTTCTTGAACAAGTTCCACTACTTCTTGCAGCCACAATGCACCTCTCCTTTACGAGGTGCAGGGTGTCTTGTGCAAGACACAATATGTGGCTACAGGAGGTGACATAGCTTGGTGACAGCCTCCTTTTTGAAATGAAGGTGCCTCAGACATTGCTCCTCAGTGTAGTTCATGTAGAAGAAGTATTCCCAGAAGACCCAAGGTGGATATAACATCCTGACAAGTGCCCTCCCCCTAAAAGCTAAAAAGAGTTACATTACAACGGCAGGTTGCATAGAGTAGGCTTGTATTCTTTAAGCATAGAAGATTAAGATATGCTGTAATTGAGGTGCTTAAGATGATTAAAGGGTTTTATAGGGTACAGAGTGAGAAATTATTTTCTCTGGTGGGGGAGTCCAGACCAAGAGGGCATAACAACGAAAACTAGGCTGTTCAGGGTTGATGTCAGGATACATTCCTGCACATAAAGGTATGGACGTCTGGAACGTTAATCTCCAAAAAAGGGTCCTACAACAAGCATTGACCCCTAATTTAATATTTTCAATTAGTCTTTTTAATAGTTCTGACAGGCATCATTGATGCTTACAGAACAGTCTGATTCAATATGGCAGGTGGCACATTTTTGACTCACAATAAGTGTGCAAGACCCACCCACAATATTTGATACTTTGATGCCCAATTTATGCCTGAGAAACATGCTTGGTACCATCAAATTTCTAGGCCATAGTGACTGGATAAAATCATCCCCCTACCACACAAAACCTTTAATAGTATAGATGGGTGTGGTGACCTAAAGTCTTCTCCCATCACTGTGCAGAAATGGATAGCCCTTTTTTTAATTAGGGGGGACCAGTTTTGTGTGCAATGAGTTTGATTTGACTGGATTCAGATCAAGTCAAACTGTTCTCCCATTCCAAACAGGATGTTCATCCTTACTAAAGACTGGATGAAAACACACTTCTTATGAGATTTGTAACTGTCGGAAAGCAGCCTCATACATTCTGGATGAGTTGGATTGAAATCCAAGGCATTAAGTGAAGAATGATGTTCTGTCACACTGTGCTGCTCAAGTCATCAGTTTGTTCTCGAACCTGAAAGCCCTTTAATTTCCTTCACTGTCAACTCACACCCTATAAGCACAAAAACCATGACGCACAACGTTAACCCACTGTTTCATTTTACTCTTGTTTGCCAATTACTTAACTGAATACTCTTCTTATCTAATTTGTTTTGGTTAAATAATAACTAAGAAAATAAAACAGTACTAACATTTAGTCCTAATAGATTAATAGTTCTGACAGATGAATAAGCTCTACTTTTTAAGGTGCATATTGTGTCAGTGTTTTACCATCTACTGATTATACAAAACACAATAAGTCATTTAGGACTACGAATTATTCAGTAAGTACTAGAAGGTACAAAATCCGCCAGGCTCTTTTAACGTTGACCACCAGTCTATTGTCAGTGGCTTTAAAATCTATTTTGATAGATGGCTTTGATCAGCTGTTAACAATATCTGTCTATTATTTTTTGCTAGATATTAAAGATATAAAGGTATACAAGATAGTGCATGAAAATGGCATTGAGATAGAAGATCAGCCATGATCTAGTTGAATGGCAGAGCAGGCTCAAGGGACTGAATGGCCTACTTCTGCTCCTATTTCCTATGTTCCTATGTTCCTATACTAATCTTTAGTTTCTTCACAATGGAACAAAGGCTGTATGGATGCTTTATCTTTCTCATGGAAAGCTTTTCGGTAAGTTAAATGATCTAGGTTAGGAAAGTTACTGCACTACACTACAAGTATTTTAAAACAGTTTTAAATACTGTTGAGAAAATTCCATTACTTAACCCATTACTGTACTCATATTGTGATTGTCTCTTAATAAACACTACAGAGTATTTTGTCACTTGAGTCATATAACAAGTCAGCAATTACAGAGGTAAACCAAATGTTTCTAGTGCACATATCAATGGCAAGAAGGTTTATTGTTTACCTTAGACAAATGTTGTGAAAGTGCTTCCTGCTTATAATACTTTTTGAGGACTCACGTTTTAAAAATGTGGAAATGGAATCATTTGGAGGGCTGATGAGATTACATAGATGCTGTGCTTTGATTTTTTTTTAAATTACTTGGGAGATTTTGTTTAACAACAACTCTTAATGAATGTCACATGTCTTAAGCTAAATATACAGCAGGAGCCTTGGTGACTAGGGGTTTACAGAGAAGTGACATGTCAAGATTTATGGTGGTCAAGAATTGGTTTCATTTTGGATATTGTTTTGAGTCAGTTGGGGGTTAGCCAGCTAAAAGAGAAGATACCAGCTCTTCCTTTCTCCACCTCTCTGAGAAACCCTGAGAATCCAGTGAAATACCTGATGCCACATTTCTCCTGGTAGGCTATCAGACTGATCCTCGACGTCACCTGAAGAAAACTGCTCCAAAAGATCCCAGTGACAGCCGACTATGCGTATTTGGGATGCTAGAATAAAGAGACAACTGATATCATTCCATATCCTTCAAGAATTAACAAGCATTTGACCAAAGTATCGTTTTTTTGTCTCTTTGTAAAGAGATCTCTGCAGAGAAAACGTCTTTATTTATTCTTTAACTGGTGTGGGTGTGTGTGTTGGGCTAATTTGGAGTGGAACTTTCACATTTCAATTTGTCTGTTAATGCTTTGCATCTTTACTGAATAAGTCTTGTTTCATAATAAATTCATAATTTTGTTGTGATTAAAGAATACTGGATTTTATTCTGAAGTAAAAAGAGTATATAATTGGCCGGATCAGTAACTGGATAAACATTTAAAAATATGTTGTGACTCGTGAAGAAGTGGAACTAGAGAAAGACTATGTACTAAAATAAAAGCAAAATACTGCGGATGCTGGAAATCTGAAATAAAAACAAGAAACGCTGGAAATACTCAGCAGGTCTGGCAGCATCTGTGGAGAGAGAAGCAGAGTTAAAATTTCAGCTCAGTGACTATGAACTCCTGCAGCCTCAGTCGTAACATATAATTGCAGGCTATGTGGGAAAACCCAAAGCCAACAACATGCAAATGTAAGTGGGGTAATAATAATTAAAAAGAGGAAAAGGAAAACACCAGGTTTCTTGTGCATTAGAGTAAAGTTTACACTACCAAAATGGCTTTGTCTGGGGAGGGAGGATTTATCCCGGAGTGATTTGAAAATCTTAACCAAGGCTAGGCTAAAGGAATTGGCAGAAAATTTGGAGTTAGAGTTGAAACCAGGAGCTAAAAAATCAGACATAATTGAAGTAATAGCACAGCATTTGAAATTGGAAGAAGGAAAAGGCAATACAGATGATGGGCTGGATTTTAAAAGCCCACTGCCACAATTGGCGGTGGGCGGAGAAATTTGCTGCCTGCATGCACCGATCCACGTCACAGAGCCGCCATGATTGCAAAAGCAACAGCTCATTAGCATGGCCGCTGCAACCACTCCCCCCAACTCAAGGACATGGAGGGGGCGGGCTGAACGACGCCGTAAACGGCGTCAGGTGACGACTGATAAGGTGCTGGCGCCATATTTAAATGGCATCCAGTCCTGCATTACTTACAAAGGTAAACTCTAACCACTTTGTCTGCTGCTACATACTGCAGAATCCAGAGAAACTTCTTGACAACATCAACCCTGCGAAATTGAAAGATGTCAGAAGTGTGATCCAGAGTGGCCCCACAGTTCAGCGATGCCTCCCTGCTCAGTGTTCTCTAGGCTGTGAGGCAAGGTGGGAGGTCCTTTTCCCCAGTGATGGCAAGGAGTGACCCTCCCGCCTGACCAAGCAAGCCTGGATGGAGATTGCAGAAGAGGTAAGCTGCCGTGGGGTCATCCACCAAGACTGGGTCCAATGCCGCAAGAGGATGAACGATCTCATTCGCTCGGCAAAGGTAAGTGGCACTTTTTTTTGGGACCCTGGCCGAGTGGGGAGGATTGATGCCACATGGGTATCTGTATGTATGAAAGAGTCAATCCTTCATCTATACCCCAGAGCATGGCACCCACATGACAGGCTGAGTCCGTCTGACACACCGACTGTCACCCGTCTTTTGTTGTAGTGCCCCTGTTGTACATAGCGTCATGTAGTTGTATGTCAATGTTTAACATCCGAATCCTTGCTCTTCCAGGCAAAGAGTGCACACAATGTGAGGGAGTCCTCCAGGACTGGAGGAGGGGTGCCGGACCTGCAACCACTGACCCAAGCTGAGGAAGAGGCCTTCGAGCTACGTGGTGGTCATGGAGGAGGTCTAATTTCAGAAGTAGAACTTAGCTTCCGGAGTGAACATTCATCTCTTTGACAAACATAATGATTAATTGAAACATTTTGTTTGTGGACACAATGCTTGTCATAGTAGTGATATGTACACCAGTGAATCTAAAACTGTGCTCTTCACATTGTATCTTGCAGGGCAACGCTCCAAGGTGGCATCAGAGGCCCCGGAGACTGCCGGCATCTCTGAAGAGGAGACGAACTATGACAGGCTGAGCCCGAGTTTGATGATGACCCTCAGGTGTCAACAGCACAGGGCATGCTGGAGTTGCAGGGAGAGGTAAGGCAACATCTGGCAGAGATGCCACAAGCCATGCGTAGCCATGAGCAGACAATGGGGGAGTCCATCCAGGCCATGACAGCTGCCATGTCCTGGGCAAATTAGGGCATAGCTTGCTCCATGGAGAGGATGGCGACCCTCACGGAGAGCCACATCCCACAGATGTGCGCTGACCTGCAAACTATTGCCTTGGACATGAGCTGGATGAGGCAGTGACTAGGTGAGAGAGGAACCAGAGACCTGGACACTGTCTCTGCACCTGGTCCTTCTCAGGAGAGCAGCGAGGTTCTCACGAGCCTTGAGAGGGAGGAGGAGCCAGCCGTCCATATGTGGGGTCTCCCCTCAGGCGATTCCATTGTGGACACTGGTTCCTTAGCCCCTCCACCAGTGAGTCCAGCTCCAGCAGCCACGATGTCTGAGGAGAACCCTGCACTGGTGCAGGAGGCCCTCAGGCAGCCGGGGCCCTCCAGGCCTTGTGCGCCCAGAGGACGACCACCCAAGTCATCCAAAGCCAAAGGGCATCCTGAGCAGTGGCCTGCCTCCAGCCAAGCTGCTAGCACAGAGGTTGCACTGCGAAATAGCACCCGCAAGCAGCTACAGAAGACACAATGACACATATGGTTTATCACGGGTGCAATGTATATTATGTTTTTTATTTCTCAATAAATGTGTTTATCTAACAAGTGTCTCATTTTTACTGTGTTAATGACGCATGCCAGCATGTGCCAACTATGTCTCCTCCCATGACATCATTGCCCTGGAGAAATGCCAATGTATGGAGAAACATCATCGCCATGTCAGTATGCATGATGAATGCACTGCATGGATGCAGTCACTTGGGCAATGGCTCAGTCATCTGCTGCCAGTAATGGTGGAGACATAGATGTCACAAATGCAGGAGACTGCCTACCAGGTGCATGAGGGTGATGTGTGAGATGGGGAACATATTCTGCTCCTCAGGGATAGTGGAAGTGCTCAGCAATGAGGCGTTGCCGAGCATCCCTTGTTCTTTTCTCACCATGTCTGCAATGCCTCAATTATCTCCTTCCTCCCATGCGCGTGTGCTGCAGCATCTCCTCTGTGTCCTCACCGTGCGAGCATGTCACCTGCTCCCATCTCTCATCTTCCTGCAATGCCTCCCCTCTCTGTATTGCAAAGTTGTGCCGAGCACATCATGCAATGATGCACGCTACCCTTTCTGGTGAGTACTGTAGGGCCCCACCTGACCTGTGTAGGCAGCGGAAGCACATCTTGAGCAGGCCGATGGCCTGCTCAATGGCAGCTCATGTCGAGCCCTGGCAGGTGTTGTATCTCTCCTCTGCATCACTGGTGGGTTTCTCACCGGCGTCAGGAGCTATGTCTGCAAGGGGTCGTCCTTGTCCCCAAGAAGCCACGCCTGGATCTGAGCCAGTGCAGTGAAGAGTATTGGCTCCTGGAACCAGCGCAAAATGAATGAGTCATGGCAGCTGCCTGGAAAGCGGGCACACACTTGCATGAGGCGTTTCCTGTGGTCACATAGTAGGTGCAGGTTGAGTGAGTATATGCCCTTTCTATTCAGAAAAGCGGCTGGTTGTCCGACTGGAGCTTTGATGGCCACATGCGTGCAGTCGGCGAACCCTTGCACCTGTGGGACCCCGCGAAGGCCCCAAATCCAACGGCCCTTTGGGAGTGACTCTCAGGGCCTGTCCCAAAGCACACATATCCAGCAGCCCTCCTGTACTAGGCATCAGTGACCTCCCTGATACTGGGGTGCACTAGCGCACACAGGTCGCCAGTGGGTCCTTGGAATGGTGAGGAGGTGCAGAAGGTAAGAGCCACAGTGACTTTGAGAGCCACAGGCATAGGGTGTCCATCAAACCCCATCGGCTGCAGCTGTTCATTCAGCAGGGCACAGAGGTGCATCACCACCTGTTGGATCCCATTAGTTACACAAAGAGAGACGAAGTCCGACTGTAGCTTTAAGAAACTTTATTGCAGTACTTCTTGGTTACATCATCAGCAAAGCAAACAACAACGACACCTGGGCTCTCCCTTGTCTCCTCCTGCCCTCTCCTGCCCTCTCCTGCCCTTTCCTGCCTGAGCAGGGAAATCAAGCCTTTCTTATAGTTCTTCATACACATCAGTGACACCCCCTTTATGCTTCCGATTGGTTTACAAACTCTGCAGTTTCTTGGTGTCAGGGTCTGATTGGGGTACTGCCTTGTCACCCTCTCCTCAAGCAGTTTCTTATTCCCCTATCTCCTTGGAACGTTGGGCTGATTGTTGTACAATAGGCTACTCTTCGGCAGGCTGCAGCTGTCCTGTTAGTTTTTAGCTTGTTAGTCTATTTCTACTGATAAGCTGTCTGTGCAGCCCTGAAGCTATGAAGTCATTTCTGATAAGCTGTCTGTGCAGCTCCGAGGTTAGTTTGTTAGTAATACATGATTGATTAATTATTTCATCTTAAATGTCCCCATCTTATTCTGTTCTCGAAAATTCTGTTCTCACAGTCACCACCTCTCTGGACATTCGCAGCTGTATGTGACACTGATGCTCCAACATGTGCAGATATGTCATGCGGGGCCTGTAGACCTGCTGTCTTCTCTGGTGTCGAAGCACCTTGGTGGCTGCTGCTGCTCCCTTCCATGAGCTTCCACGTGGGCTGTGTCTGCTATTGGTTTGGCCTCCGGCGGATATGGCTCCTCACGGCACTTATATCAAGAGAGACAGGATGGACCAGCCCCATCTTAACGCTGCAGGTGAACTTGGTGCCTTCAGTGGATTAATGGCACCTATTAGGGCAGATAGTGATGTAAATTGGTGCTTCAGTTGCATTCCATCATCACCTATATGGTATGGTATGACATCGCCTATACTAGCTTTGCCTGAAAGCGGGGCAGCGTAAACACGGTCATGTTACTGACATTGTGAGGATGCAACCATTGGCCACATGGCATTCGACCCCATACAGAAGGGGTCATGGAGTGTTATTGCTCCCCCCTCCCCCAAACAGCATTTGCCAATTGCAGGTTCAGCCCCCTTCACACTCCACACCTCCCCCCCCCAGCTGCCAAACGTTGCATATGCAGAGTGACCCCCTTTACAGTAGAATGCCGCTGGGTTCCTGCCTTATTTCATGCACAGTTATGTCCCGTTCATCGGAGACCCCCACACACCTCCCTTATTTCATTCAGAGTTATGTCCTGGTCGTCGGAGACCCCCCACCCACCTTCTTCTGCTCCGAGGACTGATGCTTCATTGCTGCCAGCTTTTCATGGACGTGAACGTGATGGAAGGTGAGTGCCGCATGTCCGAATGAAGATTGAGACCTGCTGCCTGAGTTGCTGAGGCCTGCATATTAATACATGGTAAGTAGCCATTTTCATATTTTAATGCAGATTCCATTGCCGAGTGGCAGGGAGGCCGCCATGAGGCCTCGCCACCACTTAGTTTGGTACGGGGCCTGCCAGCGTCGGAGTCTGTGGTGGGCCTCCTCCATTGCTATCTTCATGTCCCCACACCCCACCCCCCGCACCGCCACCATTCCTGGCATCGGAGAGCTGTTAAAATCCAGCCCAATAATTCAGTTGAATTAGCTAGAATTCGGCTGAAAATGAAGCAGTTTGAACAGGAAAGAGAACTGGCAATGAAGAAACTTGAACTTCAAAGAGAAGAAAAGGAAATAGACAGGGCATTTCAAAGAGAAGGAGTAAAGTGGCAGAAGACAGAAAGTGAAAGAGAAAAAGAAGAAAGGGAGCAAGGAAGGGAATTTGAATTTAAAAAGCTGGAACTAAAACAAAAGGGTGGCCTTGACTCCAGGGAAAATTCTGGTGAGGAAAGACCAGACTCCAGCCCAGGACCCAGTGGAAAGCTGTTCAAATCTGTGCAAGCCCTTCTGAAGTTTGAGGAAAGGGATGTAGAGGCATTTTCAATTTCTTTTGAAAAGATAGCTGGAGAGATGAAGTGACCGAAGGAAAGCTGGACATTGCTCATGCAAAGCAGGTTGATTGGCAGAACTCATGAAGTTTATGCCATGCTTTCTGAGGAGGCTTCTGCAGATTATAACATAAGAACATAAGAACTAGGAGCAGGAATAGGCAATTCAGCCCCTCGAGCCTGCTCCACCATTCAGTACGATCATGGCTGATCTCATCTCGGCCTCAACTCCACTTTCCTGCCCGTTCTCCATAACCCTTCAACCCATTACTAATTAAAAATCTGTCCATCTCCTCCTTAAAATTACTCAATGTCCCAGCCTCCACCGCACTCTGGGGTAGTGAATTCCACAGACTCACGACCCTTTGAGAGAAGTAATTTCTCCTCATCTCTGTTTTAAATCTGCTACCCCTTGTCCTAAAACTATGACCTCTCGTTCTAGATTGCCCCACAAGGGGAAACATCCTCTCTACGTCTACTTTGTCAATCCCCTTAATCATCTTATATACCTCAATTCGATCTCCTCTCATTCTTCTAAACTCTAGAAATTTAAACTGCTCAATCTCTCTTCATAAGACAAACCCCTCATCCTTGAAATCAATCTAGTGAGCCTCCTCAGAACTGCCTCAAAGCAACTACATCCCTCCTCAAGTAAGGGGACCAAAACTGTATGCAATACTCCAGGTAGGGTCTCACTAATGCCTTGTACAGTTGCAGCAACATTTCCCTACTTTTATACTCTATTCCTTTAGCAATAAATGCCAAAATTCCATTTGCCTTCCTTATTACCTGCTGTACCTGCATTCTAGTTTTTTGCGATTCATGCACGAGGACACCCAGATCCCTCTGCACTGAAGCATTCTGAAGTTTCTCTCCATTTAGATAATAATTTGCCTTTCTATTCTTCCGACCAAAATGGATAACCTCACACTTATCCATGTTAAACTTCATCTGCCAGATTTTGGCCCATTCACCAAACCTATCCATATCCATTTATAAATTTCTTATTTCTTTATTGCAACTTACGATCCCACCTATTTTAGTATCATCTGCAAATTTGGCTATAGTACCTTCTATCCCTGCATCCAAGTCATTAATACAGATTGTAAATAGTTCGGGTGCGAGGACCGAACCCTGTGGCACCCCACTTGTTACATCTTGTCAACCAGCAAAAGACCCATTTATCCCGACTCTCTGTTTTCTGTTGGTTAGCCAATCCTCTATCCAAGGTAATAAATTGCCCCTAACCCCATGTGATCTTACCTTTTGTGCGGCACCTTATCAAATGCTTTCTGGAAGTCCAGAGAGACTGCATCTACAGGATCCCCATTATCCGCTTTGCTTGTTTCATCTTCGAAGAACTCTAGCAAATTAGTCAAACATGATTTACCCTTCATAAAACCATGCAGAATCTGACGGATTGCGTTTTGACTTTCTAAATTACTTGCTTAATAATGGATTCTAACAATTTCCCAATGACAGATGTTAAACTAACTGGTCTATAGTTTCCTACTTTCTGCCTCCCTCCCTTTTTGAATAAGGGCGTTATATTTGCTTTTTTCCAATCCACTGGAACCTTTCCCGCATCCAGGGAATTTTGGAATATTATAACCAATGGATCCACTATCTCCGCTGCCACTTCCTTTAAGACCTTAGGATGTAGGCCATCAGGCCCTGGGGACTTGTCTGCCTTCAATCCCAAATGTTTTCTCAGCACTTTTTCCTTAGTAATGATGATTGTTCTAAGTTCCTCCCTTTCTATAACCTCTGCATTACCTGTTACTATTGGGATGGTACTAGTGTCCTCCACCGTGAAAACTGAGGCAAAATACTGATTTAGTGTCTCTGCCATTTCTGTGTTCCCCTCTATTAACTCCCCAGTCACATCCTCCAAGGGACCAACATTCACTTTAGCTACTCTCTTCCCTTTTATATACTTATAGAAGCTTTTGCTATCCTTTTTTATATTTTGCGCTAGTTTTCTTTCATAATTTACCTTTGTTCTTTTTATTACTTTTTTAGTAACCCTTTGTTGATCTTTAAAAGTTTCCCAATTTTCCAGCCTGCCACTGGCCTTTGCAATATGGCATGCCGTAGTTTTTGCCTTTATGTTATCCTTAACTTCCTTGCTTTTCCCTTGTCTCAGTAATCGCCACTATATCATATCCATTCGTCTCTATTTGCGCTGTTGACTCATTTATTTTATTCCGAATGCTTTGTGCATTCAGATACAAAGCCTTTAAGTTTGTTCTATTGTCAAATTTCCCTACTCTTGTACGATTTCTTGGTGCAATATGATGTTCACACATTCTGTCCCTTCCTTTTATTTTCTGGTAACAATCAGCCTCATCACTAAGCTGCACTCCTACCTTCTCCTTTAACTTTGACTTCCTAATTTTCCATGCAGCTGAACCCTCCCCCCAACTATTTAGATTAAAGCCCTATCTACATCCCTAGTTATGCAATTTGCCAGGACTCTGGGCCCAGCATGATTCAGAAGGAGACCGTCTCATCGGAACAGCTCTCTCCTTCCCTAGTACTGGCGCCAATGTCCCATGAATTCGAACCCATTTCTCCCACACCAATCTTTGAGCCACGCATTTACCTCTTTAATCTTATTGAACGTGTACCAATTTGCTCGTGGCTCAGATAGTAATCCAGAGATTACTACCTTTTTGGTTCTACTTTTTAATTTAGCCCCTAGCTGCTCATATTCCCTCAGCAGAACCTTTATCTTCGTTCTACCTATATTGTTGGTACCTACCTGGACCACGAGAACTGAATCTTTCCCCTCCCACTCCAAGTTCCTCTGCAGCCCAGATGAGATATCCTGAACCCTGGCACCAGGTAGGCAACACAGCCTTCGGGACTCTCGATCCTGGCCACTGGGAACAGTGTCTATGCCGCTAACTATACTATCCCTGATTACGACTACATTTCTCTTTTCTTCCCCCACTTGAATGGCTCCCTGTACCACGGCGCTTTGGTCAGTTTGCTCATCCTCCCTACAGTCCCTGCTCTCATCCACACAGGGAGCAAGAATCTTAAACCTGTTGGACAAGGACAAGGGCTGAGGCTCCTGCAACACTACCTCCTAGATCCCTCTAACTGCCTCATTCATGGTCACACCCTTGAGTCACATTATGAGATGGAAAACAGGCTATTCTCGTTGCATATGAGTTAGTCCTTGAAGCTTAGAGGCAAAAATTTTGGAGTCTCCACGAACAGCCCAGATAGAGTTGTATAGAATTTGAGAGGTAAAGCAAATTAACTTTGATCATTGGATGTGGGCACTAAAGGTAGAGGCCACATGTGAGGCCCTTAGGGAAATAATTCTCCTGGAAGAATTTAAAACTTCACTCCCTCCGGTTAGCAAGAACCCATGTACAGAACCAGAAGGTTACGAGCTTGTTTATAAGCCCAAACCCTTTTTCCATGACCCCCACAAACTCGAGAAGGATAGAAGGTGTGAGGGTGAAAGGAAGACAAGTAGCCGGCGACAGGAAGGTATAGCGTGAATGTCCCAGGATCTCCTCCTCAGGCCAGAAAGGAAGATGATGAGGGTGAAAGTGAGATCAGAAAGCCTAAGTTTTTCCATTGCCACAAGGTGGGACATTTTCATGCAGAATACTGGAGGTTGCAGGGTACACCGATGGGAATTATTGGGGTATTGGGGTACACAAGGTCAATGCAGAGAAAGGGGCTCTGACTGAGATTATGACATATCAGGCTGAAGCTCTGACTGCAGCTGTAAGGCTAAATACGAAAACTGCTGTGAGTGCTGGGGACGTGAACAAGATACCTGAGAGTTATAGGGAATTCTTGTCAAAAGGAAAAGTAACTCCTCATCCTTCAAGTGAGGCAGGTAAACTGATAGTTATACTTAGAGATACAGGAGGCATCAAACTCTTTTGCGGGGCAACAGCATAACTTTTCCACAGAGAGCACACTGAATGCCAAGGTTTTAGTGAATGGTATCGGCAGGGAGTATATACCCGTACCTTTGTATCGGGTGCACCTGGAGTGTGACCTAATGTCTGGAACGGTAACCATAGGAGTTGTCCATAGTTTGCCTGTAGATGGAGTTGACCCCCTGAGGAATGATTTAGCTGGAGCTAAGGAGTAGCTTCTGCAGTAGTTACGGAAAGACCAAGTGAAGTCAAAGAGACAGAGCAGTTGCAGGAAAAGGTTCCAGGAATTTTTCCTTCATATGTAGTGATCTGAGCAATGTCTAAACAAGTTCCGTTGCTTGAGGTCAAATTGGCTCCTCAGACAGATAGCCGAGTATTTGAAACTTTCTTTGGGTATTTGGATAATATGAAGGAAATGTTCAGTAAGTGTTTTCTGATCAATGCTCAGCAAGCCGATCCAGAGTTAAATAAAGTGGCACAATCGGCTCAAACTGAAGCTGAAGCAAAGGGAGTTACGGAAGGCTACTCTATTAAAAATGGGATTCTGATGAGGAAGTGGAGACATCCTCACAGACCTGTGGATGAAGAATGGATGATTGATCACCAGATTGTGGTACCGCTCAAGTATCGCCAAGAAATATTAAGGATAGCCCAAGAAATTCCTATGGCAGGACATATAGGGATCCAGAAGATCCAATCAGGTATAAGTCTTCATTTTTACTGGCCAGGTCTTTACAAGGATGTGGTGCAGTTTTGTAAAATGTGCCATATGTGCCAGATTGTGGGAAAACCACAACCTGCTATAAAACTGGCACCTCTAATTCCCATACCAGGTTTTGGCGAACCATTTAGTAGGGTGTGGGTAGACTGTGTGGGACCTTTACCAAAAACAAAACCTGGACATCAGTATATACTCACTAATATGGATATAGCTACTTGGTTCCCAGAGGCCATTCCCTTGAGAACAATTTCTGCTAAGGTAGTGGTAGAAAAGTTAACTCAGTTCTTCACTCGCTATGGATTATCGATTGAGATTCAGTCAGATCAAGGTTCCAATTTTATAAATAAAATTTTCCAGGGAGTTATGAGTAATCTGGTTATTACACAGTTAAAGCCCTCAGCATACTTCGCACAGACACTAGGGGCTTTAGAACGATACCATCAGACCCTCAAAACAATGATTAGTGCATATTGTCATGAATATCCCCTTGATCAGGATAAAGGGCTGGAATTTCTTTTGTTTGCCACTCGGGATTCACCTAATGAGTCTACCGGTTTTAGTCCTTTTGAATTAGTTTATGGACATGAGGTAAGAGGTCCTCTGAAGCTAATCAAAGAAAACTTTTTGGAACAGAGGGACGAATCTTCCGCGTTAGATTATGTATCCGCATTTTGGGAGTGGCTCACGAGAGTTTGCAAAGTGGCTCAGGAACGCCTTAAAGCTTCCCAAACAACCATGAAGAAATGGGCAGACAAGCATGCCAAAATAAAAACATTTCAACCAGGGGATGAGGTGTTATATTACTGCCTTTCCAGGGTGATCCGCTGAAAGGACAGTTCAGTGTAACATACAGAGGATTGACAGCCCAGATTGCCGTAAAAAGAATCGGCTGTGTCACATCAATATGTTGAAACAATATCATCACCAGAAGGAGAATAAGCAAGCACAGGTATGTCAGGTGGTAGGAACAGTGAAGGATGAAAGAGATAGTGAGGATGAGGGAGAAGGAGGCCTAGACAATTCTCAAATTGAACATCCTACTTATCTGGTTAGCTAATACTAAATTGTTAGGGAGATTAGACACTATGCTTTCATATTTAGATGCAGAACAATGAGAAGACTTGACAAGGCTGCTCACAGTATTTAAAGGAGTCTGTAGGGATAAACCAGGATGTACAACCTTAGCTATACACATGATGTGGATGTAGGAGAATCCTCTCCTATAAAGCAGCATGCTTATCGCTTAAGTCCAGAGAAACAGGCCCAAGTGAAAGCAGAAATCCAGAACATGTTGGAAAACCACCTAATTGAACCCAATCAAAGCAGCTGGAGTTCCCCACTGGTGTTAATGCCTAAACCTGATGTTCAACTAGATTCCGCATAGACTACAGAAAGGTTAAGGCAGTAGCAAAGGTAGACTCCTACCCAATTCCTCACTTGGAAGACTGTATTGACGGAGTTGGCAGTGTCACGTTTCTTACCAAAATACATTTGTTAGAGATACTGGCAGGTTCTTTTAACATCTCAAGCTAAAGAAATATCAGCCTTTGTCACACCAGACAGTCTTTTCCAATGCCGAGCGATGCCATTCAGGCTAAAAAATACCTCAGTAACTTCCAGAGACTAATGGACCAAGTGGTAGCCAATGTTTCTAACTGTGTGGTTTATCTAGATGATATGCTGGTATACAGTGACACTTGGACGGACCACTTGGAACAACTTAAAGCTCTGTTCAGAAAATTACAGTTGGCTAATTTGTTGGTAAACCTTGCCAAAAGTGAATTTGCAAAAGCAAGGGTAACCTACCTCGAGCATATAGTAGGGCAAGGACAAGCATTGCCAAGAACAGCAAAAGTACAAGCATTGGTGGAGTTCCCTGCCCCTAAGACTAAACAAGAAATCATGAGGTTTTTGGGGATGCGTGGTTTCGACTGCATGTTTGTACCAAATTTTAGCACTTTTGCTGCTTCACTGACGGATTTTCTACCAAAAAAAAAGCCAAGATAGTGTGATCAGGAGAATGCCAGGCATCTTTTGAGAGGCTGAAAGCCATTTTGATCAGTGAACCAGTGTTGGCTGCCCAAACTTTCACTAAGCTCTTCAAGGTAGCAATTGATGCTAGTGACCTGGAAGTCAGTGTAGTCCTGTTACAAGAAGATGAATTGGGCATAGAAAGACCAGTGGGATACTTTTCCAAAAAGCTAAATTGACACCAAAAGAGATACTCAACAATGGAAAAGGAAACCCTGCGCTTACTGCTAGCTCTTAACCATTTTGAAGTGTATTTCCACCATGACTACAGAGAGATAAGGGGAAGCAGTGGCGTAATAGCATTATTGCTGGACTAGTAACCAGGAGACCTAGGAGATTGTTCTTGGGACATGAGTTTGAATCCTACCACAGCAGAAAATGAAATTTGAATTCAATTAATAAATCTGGAAGTAAAAGCTAGTCTAATGATGGACATAAAATGATTGTTGCAAAAAAATCATCTGGTCTTCATTCACTAATGCCCTTTAAGGGAAGGAAATCTGCTGTCCTTTTCTGGCCTACATGTGACTCCAGACCCACAGCAATGTGGTTGACTCTTAAATGCCTTCTGAAATGGCCTAGCAAGTCACCCAGTTGTATCAAACTGCTACAAAGTCAATAAGGAATTAAACTGAACAGGTGACCTAGGCACTAGAAATGACAACAGCAAACCCAGCCCAGTCAACCCTGCACATACTAGTCAAGCAACAGCCTGACATTGCCATAGTTACTGAATCATACCTTCCAGACACTGCCAAACCAGCCCTGGGTATGTCCTCTCCAGCAAAGGTGGCGGCACAGTAGCATACAGTCAGGAGAGAGTTGCCCTGAGAGTCCTCAATATTGACTTCTGACCCTATGAAGTCTCATGGCATCAGGTCAAACACAGGCAAGGAAACCTCCTGCTGATTATCATCTACCACCGCACCCCCACTCCCCCCCACCCCACCAACCACCCCCCTCAGCTGATGAATCAGTACTCTTCCATGTTCAACACCACTTGGAGGAAGCACTGAGGGTGGCAAGAGTGCAAAATTTACTCTGGGTTGGGGGGGACTTCAATGTCCATCACCAAGAGTGGCTCGGTAGCACCAGTGCTGACTGAGTCCTAAAGGACATGGCTGCTAGACTGGGTCCACAGCAGGTGGCGAGGGAAGCAACAAGAAGGAAAAATATACTTGACCTCATCCTCACCAACCTGTCTGCCGCAGATGCATCTGTCCATGACAGTAGTGCTAGGAGTGATCATCATACAGTCCTTGTGCAGACGAAATCCTGTCTTGACATTCAGGATACCCTCCACCATGTTGTGTGGCATTACCACTGCGTTAAATCGGATAGATTTCAAACAGATCTAGCAATGCAAAATTGGGCATCCATGAGGTGCTGTGGGCTATCAGCAGAATTCAACCACAATATGTAACCTCATTGCCTGGCATATCTACCATTACCATCAAACCAGGGGACCAACCCTGGTTCAATGAAGAGTGCAGGAGGGCACACCAGGAACAGCACCAGGCATATCTCAAAATGAGGTGAAAACCTGGTGAAGCTACAACCCAGGACTACCTGCGTGCCAAATTGTGTAAGCAGCATGCAATAGACAGAGATAAGCAATCCCATAATTAAAGGATCAGATCTAAGCTCTGTAGACCTGCCAAATCCAGTCGTGAATGGTGGTGGACAATTAAACAGCTAATTGGAGGAGGTGGCTCCACAAATATCCCCATCCTCAATGATGGGGGAGCCCAGCACATCAGTGCGAAAGATAACGCTGAAGCATTTGCGTCCACCTTCAACTAGAAGTGTTGAATGGGTGAACCATCTCGGCCTCCTCCTGAAGTCCCCAGCATCACTGATGCCAGTCTTCAGTCAATTCAATTCACTCTGTGTGATATCAAGAAACGACTGAAGGCACTGGATGCTGCACAGGCTATGGGCCCTGACAATATTCCGGTAACTGAAGACCTGTGTTCCAGAACTTGCTGCACCCCTAGCCAAGCTGTTCCAGTACAGCTACAACATTGGCATCCACCTGCCAATGTGGAAAATTTGCCCAGGTATGTCCTGTACACAAAAAGCAAGACAAGTTCAACCCAGTCAATTATTGGCCCATCAGTCTACTCTCAATCATCAGTAAAGTGATGGAAGGTGTTGTCGACAGTGCCATCAAGCAGCACTTGCTCAGCAATAACCTGCTCAGCTTGGGTTCTGTCAGGGCCATTCAGCTCCTGACCTCATTACAGCCATGGTTCAAACATGGACAAAAGAGCTGAACTCAAGAGGTGAAATGAGAATGACTGCCCTTGACATCAAGGCAGCATTTGACCGAGTATGGCATCAAGGAGCCCTAGCAAAATGGGAATCAGGGGAAAACTCTCCACTGGATGGAGTCATACCTAGCGTAAAGGAAGATGATTGTGGTTTTTGGAGGTCAATCATCTCATCTTTAAGACACCACTGCAGGAGTTCCTCATTGTGCTGTCCTAGGCCTAACCATCTTCAGCTGCTTCATCAATGACCTTGCTTCAATCATAAGTTCAGAAATGTGGATGTTCGCTGATGATTGCACAATGTTCAGTACCATTCACGACTCCTCAGATACTAAACAGTCCATGTAGAAATGCAGCAAGACCTGGACAATATCCAGGCTTGGGCTGATAAGTGGCAAGTAACACTTGCGCCAGCCAATGACATCTCCAACATTGCAGCAGAATAATCATCTTCCCTTGACATTCAATGGCATTACGGTCACCCCTAATATAGAATCATAGAGTCATTTATTGCATAGAAGGAGGCCATTCAGCCCATCGAGTCCATGCCATTCTCCGTAGAGCAAACCAGTCAGCCCCACTACCCTGCTCAATCCCCATAGCACTGCAAGTTTATTTCCTTCAGGTGCCCATCCAATTTCCTTTTGAAATCATTGATTGTCTCTGCTTCCACCACCATCATAGGCAGCAAGTTCCAGGTCATTACCACTCGCTGTGTAAAAATGTTCTTCTTCACATTCCCCACATCTCTTGCCTGGAACTTTCAATCTGTGTCCCCTGATCTTTGTACCATCAGTTAATGGGAACAGTTTTTCCTTGTCTAACATATCTAAGCCTGTCATGATTTTGTACACCTCCATCAAATTTCCCCTCAATCTCCTTTACTCCAGCAAGAACAACACCAGCTTTTCTCACCTAACCTTGTAACTAAAATCCCCCATCCCTGGAACCATTCTGGTAAATCTCCTCTGCAGCCTCTCAAGGACACTCACATCTTTCCTAAAGTGTGGTGACCAGAACTGGATGCAATACTTTAGTTGGGGCCTAACCAGAGCTTTATAAAGTTTCAGCATAACTTCCCTGCTTTTGTACTTAATGCCTCTACTTATAAAGCCCAAGATCCGAGATGTTTTGCTAACCATTCTCTCAATATGCACTGCCACCTTCAAAGATCGATGCACATGCAGCCGCAGGTCCCTCTGCACCTGCACGCTCTTTAGAACTGTGCCATATATTCTATATTGCCTCACCTTATCCCTTCTGCCAAAATGCATCAACTTTGACAAGTTGTAAATCTATGAATGAAAAGGAAAGAAAAAATCACTCAACTTACATTTTTAAAAATCTTTTACAGAAGCTCCACAATAGTTTTTAATTAGAATTCTAAGAGCAACACTTACATGAAATTTAAATTTTAGTAAAATTGTCTACAGTTAGTAAGAATGGAAATAACCATGTTCACTACTTATGGCATGAGTTTCAGGATTTTCTGGTGACATTTTCACAGAGGGCATTTGGGAAAAGAATATGGGATTTTAAAAGCATTGTACATTCACAAAAGTTCAAAAAGGCTCAGAGATGATAACTGATTAAGTTGCTAATTATCACCATAATTGTCACCATAGACTGTAAACAATGAACAATTCATTCGGCATCTTTTGCAATAATTCCAAGTTCAAATTTATAATTTTTATATTATTTGACCTATTGAGACAGGCAGTCAAAACTTGCATCATATTAGTTAACTGTAGGGAGCTAAACACTGGGTGCAAGCAGCAGGCAGAATAACAATGTCAATATGCTCCATAAGAAGCTGCATAGAACATCAACACATTACAGATGCCTAGGTCACAAAATTTGGCTCCATAGAGGCGCTGGAGCCAGCGCTACAGAAGCCGAAGGCCTTCAAAATGATGTACACATTTCCGGCTGCTTCTAGCACAGCCCATATGACGTCCTATGCTGGAAGGGCACGAATGCAGGTGTGCTGTGCGTAGTGGTGGAAGCTTTCGCAGCAGGTAGATCATGATGTCAAACAGCCTCTCAGGCGAATTTGACACATGTTCTGCAAACTTGGATTGCACAGGTCCAGGGAACAGCCTATACTAACCACTCACAGCTGAAAATGTGTTCAGTTGCATGAGAAACCAACCACTAGAGCTATTTAAAGGACCAGTTATCTAATGGTTCCATGATTCTATGATTCTAACTTGCAGCTGTGGTGTTTTTGATTTATTATTGCTCTTGCAATGTTTGTGCAAGCACTGGAATGTGTTTGGAGGAGTTCTGGTGACTTGCTGGATTTGGAAGGGAGAGATGCTGCTGCATTCTGACAGGAAGGACAGAGACATTTTGTGACCTATCCACAGAAAGGCTTCTACAGTTATAGGGGCTGTAGTTGCACTCCCTCTCGGTCTGCAACATGACGGAGGGGTGGAGCTGAGGCTGCAGAGAGGGGATGCTCTACACAGAGAGAGAAGGAGGGTTTTCCACAGAGGTCCCAACCATCAAGGGTTTTCAGGGAGCACTTCTTCTACCTTCATCTCAACCAGGAGCAATGGCCTGAGGCATCTACGATTCGCCAAGGATTTGGTCACAGAACTGTGTCAACTCGTTTAGCAGGACTGCAGTGTGGATGACGCTGCTACAGTCAGATTCATAGAGTCATCATGGTGCAGAAAGAGACCTTTCAGATCTTGGAGAAAATACACCAGGGTCATATGGGTATAACTAAACGTAGAGCATGGGCTCATGTATCCGTGTGTTGGCCAAGAATATCGAAAGATATGGAAGAAATTATTTCAAAGTGTCACACATGTACAATGCACAGACAGGATCAGAGAGAACTTCTTATCTCGACCCAACTCCCAAACACACCATGGGAACATCGAGCAATAGATCAATTCATCTTTAATGGAAAATCCTATCTGATTGTAGTCGATTACTTTGCTAGGTGGGTCAAGATTAAACGTATGTACACAATAACAATTGAGACAGTGATTCGAGTGTTACAAGAAATCTTCGCAACGCATGATATACCTGATCAGATAGTGTCCGATACTGGACCACAATTTGCATACAATTACTTCACATACTTAGTGAAAAACTGTGGATTTCAACATCTAACAAGTGTCCCTAGATATCCACAAGCCAATGGAGAAGCTGAACTATAGCTGAGCTATTAAGGCACTGTTAAAGAAAAATCAAGATTTTCAAACAGCACTTCTGAACTACAGAACAACTCCATAGTTATGTGGATTAGCACCATCTAAAATGTTCATAGGAAAAAACTTAGAATGCAACTTCCAATCCTACCCAAGAAGTAACTTCAAGGACTACAACTCCATGATTATCAGAGAGTTCAAGACAGAGAAAAGGCTTACCAAAAGTCACAAGCCTATAATTATAGCAGAAAATACCATACCAGGAACCTACTAAAGTTGTCAGAAGGGCAAAAGGTATGGGTACAAGACAAAACAGAGGAGTAATTGTCCAGAGAGAGGAGAATCAACAACAATCTTATTTAGTAAGAACTTCAGAAGGTACTGTAAGAAGAAATAGAAGGAATCGTTTTCCCAGTCATCAAAGAAGCCATTTGGTCATACATTTGGACAAATCAGATGTTGAACCTGAAATGCACAAAGCACCGGATATTACAAACCTCAATGAAGGCCGTCCAAGTCAAGAAATAAGAGCTCAGAGAAAGATTACTAATCTTCTGCATCTGACGACAACAAGATCAGGGAGCATTGTGAAGCTTTCTGACAGACTGAATCTATGAAGTCAGAGACTTGGGCGGGGGGGGGGCGGTGTAGATGGAGATTTTTTTTCTCTTTGGCCTCCTTATCTCGAGAGACAATGGGTAAGCGCCTGGAGTGGCTATAAAGGCCAATTCTAGAGTGACAGGCTCTTCCACAGGTGTTGCAGAAAAATGTGTTTGTCGGGGCTGTTGCACAGTTGGCTCTACCCTTGCGCTTCTGTCTTTTTTCCTGCCAACTGCTAAGTCTCTTCAACTCGCCACACTTTTGCCCCGCCTTTATGGCTGCCCGCCAGCTCTGGCAAACACTGGCAACTGACTCCCACGACTTGTGATCAATGTCACAGGACTTCATGTCGCGTTTGCAGACGTCTTTAAAGCGGAGACATGGACGGCCGGTGGGTCTGATACCAGTGGCGAGCTCGCTGTACAATGTGTCTTTGGGGATCCTGCCATCTTCCATGCGGCTCACATGGCCAAGCCATCTCAATCGCCGCTGACTCAGTAGTGTGTATAAGCTGGGGATGTTGGCCGCTTCGAGGACTTCTGTGTTGGAGATACAGTCCTGCCACCTGATGCCAAGTATTCTCCGGAGGCAGCGAAGATGGAATGAATCAAGACGTCGCTCTTGGCTGACATACGTTGTCCAGGCCTCGCTGCCATAGAGCAAGGTACTGAGATGGAGTAGTATGTATCAAAAAGTGAATGCATGTAAATATATATTTTGATAAAGATTTGGGTTTGGGGGAAGATGTAGTATTAGGATCTGAAAGGGTTACTGTTGAGAGAGTGTAAAGAATAACTCCTACCATGGTAATGTAGGAGATCACATGCGAGAGAGACTTGAACATAGATGTAGCGTGGTTTTAGAGGAGACTCACAGACTGGTGTGAAGCTGTATATCGTTATAATATAATAAAGGTTAATGTTCCAATTATTCCAGACTAAGGAATCCCTCTAAGCTGGACTCATTCAACATATTAAGGTGGCAGCGCACCCAAACAAACATACAACAATCATCAGCAGGGAAGTCCTCCACTGCATCAGGAGACCACAAGGTAAACCCTGGTGGCCTCCCAGTGAGCTCCAGGGGGTGGGGAGGCGGCCTCCTTTTTGGGCACTCTATGGCCATGAAGGGGTCGCGCGGCAGCATGGCCACCACAGCAGCATTGGCACCGCCTGCCCTTAGCAAACCCTGCACTCCCCTTGCCGGGGCCTGCCTGACCGGTCCTGGCACACTCAAACCCCACTACCCCACTTACCTTACTTTGAGGGTACGCATCCATCGATGCACCTTCATCCGCCAGGTGCAGCCCCAGCACTGGCCACTGTTCCCGGTGGCACTGCTGGGGCTGCTAAGCTGCTGGCCCTCTGTTTGGGCTGATTCGGAACTCTTGGGGTGGGCTGCTGTCTTTAATCGGATAGCAGCCCTGCCACCCATAAAATGCGGCCCTAGGTCCCGCAGCTCAACGAAGCAGGGTCTCCTCCTGCTTTTGGCCCTGACTGCAAAAACCCTGCCGCCTCCCAAAAATCCCAGCCATTGTATTAAAACAGCAATGGAGTAAAGGATTATCTTACACTTAGTCAAAATCAGAGTGCATGATGGTTTTTGCTTCCTGTCCAGGTTGTTGAAGAGAAAAATACCATGAATTTTATGATTTCTCCAAGTTACCATAAGCAAAAATTTACTTTTGAAGGACAGTGGCTGCTAGCAAGGAGAGACAAACAAGGACAGAAACAGATAAACAAAGAATAACAAGGACAGCTGTGTGTTGAAGCTGTGAGAAAAAGACAGAGGTGGAAATCACCAGCAAGCTGTTCTCCTAGTAGAAAATATATAAAAACACATGTTGCAATGATCTTTAGGAAATCATAAGAAACTGATAAAGAAGTCACCATCAAGAATTAACCCTTCATCTCGTGGAAGAACAAACTGCGCATTCTGAATTTAGAAATAAAACAGGTAGCATTTATGGGGGGTGATGCTCTTGCATCAGAACTGTTCTGATCATCAACAGTTCTGATGCAAGGGAAATATAATGATGAGAATGACCAACAAAAAAGGTTAAGGCCAGAAAATTCAATAAGGCCCAAAAATGGGTGCCGGGATCATGATGCACACATATCTTGTACTGCATGCTCATTTACATGATTGCAGGGTGCAGCCAGTGCTAAACACGCTGTTGAATGGCTGTACAGCAGGGCAGGAGATGCACAATTGTGACAGGCTAGCAAGCTAGCCTGCACTATTCAAAGTCAACCTACACTTTAAGGGGAGGTTCATTTATTCTATCTAAATCCTTCATGAACACCTCTATCAAAGTATCCTCGTAGCCTTCTCTGCACTAAGTAGAACAACCCCAGCTTCTCCAGTCTGAGCTGCAAATCAGGTGCTTCATTCCAATGTGCTCTGTTTCCACCAGGTGTGTTGAGATAAAATCAGGACATTCATTTTTTTTTATTGTTTTGTGTTCACGTCGATGCAAACATAAGAGAAATGAAGCTGGTTTAACCATTTAAAACATCTTACAAAGTATAAGTACAAATTTAATAATATTATATATCAAAATGTAAGGTATCATTTGTGGCAAGCTGTTAACGCAAAATCAACAACTGTTGTATATAATATGCTATTTTCAGTAAACGTACCTCAGAAAAAAAACAAAGATACTTCATTTCATTGTGATGTTGTATGCAAAAGAAATCTCATTACTTTCAGTAAAACATTTCCTGGCTGATAAAGATGTCAGTCACTGACCATGTGGGCATAAAGGAGCTTATAAACAAGAAGTACTGCTTTAGCCTGTGAACAGCTTGTCTGGTTATTAATCATAAAACATTTCCGGGAGCTGCAGGCACAGATTCACATCGAGAGCAGTGGCAGTCTCGTCTTTGCAGATTAACAGTAGTAACACTGAATACAAGTCTCTACGTTCAGAGCAAGGCACACATCTCCAGTAGAAATCATTGTTTGTCATTTCATACACAGGAAAAACTTTTGTACAGGAAATTTTTATAATTTCCTTGTAACTGTTATCCTTATTACAAGCCTTATTTCCAGCTTTATAAGAGTCCAACATGACGGCTGAAAGATTTCTCGAGGTAATTTTAGAGCAATATAATTGACTAGTCTTTTTTTAAATTTTTTGAATGGTCATTGCTGATTAGTTGCTTTCATACTTCCTTAAAAGTTTTCATTGGATGATTATGTACCTGATTTCATTTTTGTGGTTGGTATATTCCTTACCTATTCAATTGTGATTGGACATTGTTTTACAAATGTAATGACAGAAAATTCATTAATAGAAAACTTGAAGTGTGTAGGACAATGCACATGCTAGATGTAACACATTTTATTGATAAATTCCACTGTGGTTCCATGATGAAAAAAAAATCAAAGAGACATCTATATGTTTTCGCTAACGCTTGTGGAAATTAATAGTTTGTGAAGATTTATTTGTAGATTATTTTGCAAAACTCCAATGGTAAATCAACAAAGGATAGTCTGTTGCTATAATAATCCCAAGCTTGGAAGTTTTCTATTGCATTTATCTGCTTGTCATAGCCTTCATTTAAAAGCTGATACCTGAATTTATTTACCAACCTATTTCAAAGACAGTCATTGTTCACAAAAACCTGTATATTTTAATTCAACTATGAGTAAACGGAGGAAATGGACAAAAATAACAGTAGATAGAATAATGGGACAGAACCTGCTGCAACAGGGCAGCACCTGGTGTAGGCCAGCCACTAGTTAGACATTTTCTTCAACCCTGCAAATCAAAGACCTTTTGCATCGTAACTTGTTGGAAGTGCAAGCTGACAATGATGTGGCAAGGGCCACAGGGTCTGAGTGAACGGCGGAATTTAAGGATTGAGAAATAAACAGAGGAACAACTGAGAAGGAGAGTGAGTTAGAAACAATTTAAGTACAGAAATAGAAATAAAGAAAGAGAAAGAAAGATTGGATTAAGGCGACAAAAAACAGTCAGGAACGAAAAGAGAATAATAATTTAATATTTGACAATTTTCAAATCTCCAGCAACTGTCCACTACATGAAGGAATGAGATTCGATAGATTAAATTATTCACTTTCTGGGCCAGTGAAGTTGATTAATAGTCATTTAACAGTTATCACATATTTAAAAGGGTACTTGCACTATTATTTTCTAGATTTACCTTATTTGGCAAGTTTAACGTGCAAATCCAGCAAATTCTTAAAAATAGCAGGGAGGTTACGCTGTTTGTGAGAAGAAAACAGGAGAGCAGCATAAATCCATCAACAAAATATTTGTAACTCACAGACTATCTCTTAATCCCTTGAATTTGCTAGCCAATTTGCACATTAATGATCACAGAATCACAGAATTGTTACAGTGCAGAATGAGGCCATTCGGCCCATCATGTCCACACTGGCTCTCTGAAAGAGCAATTCCCTCAGTTCCATTTCCCAGCCTTCTTCCCGTAACTGTGTACATTCTTCCTTTCCATATAACTGTCTAATTCCCTTTTGAATGCTTCAATTGAACCTGCTTCCATCATGTTCTCAGACAACGTATTCCAAACCTTAACCACTCGCTGCATGAAAAAGTTTTTCCTCGTGTCACTTTTGTTTCTCTTACCAAATACTTTAAATCTGTGCCCTCTCGTTCACAAGTGGGAACAGTTTCTCTTTATCTACTCTGTCCAGACCCCTTAAGATTTTGAATACATCTATCAAATCACCTCTCAGCCTTATCTTCTCCAAGGAAAACAATGCTAACTTCTCCAATCTATCTTCATAACTGAAATTCCCCATCCCTGGAACCATTCTCGTGAATCTTTTCTGTGCTCTCTCCAATGCCCTCACATCTTTCCTAAAGTGCGGTGCCCAGAATAATGAGCATCGCTAATGCACCGTTGTTTTTTCAGCAAGTTCCAGGTCAATGCTTAACTTGTTCTGTCCACATTGCACAACTGATACTTGCCTTTCTAAATAGGCCTTGTATTTGCTTCAATTAAAATTGGAACAATCACTTACATTGGCCAGGATTTTGCAGTCAGCAGTCAAGAAAGCTGCTCATGAAGAGTTAATGATCTCTGTGATGTGTTTTTCTGACAACAGTTTAAATCTGGCACCAAGTCAAGGGGATGTCTTAGCGTGCAACAGTACTGATGTCAACAAGCAGGTAAACGGCCAATCACATTAAAATATTCACACACAGGAAACTAAAAGCACTTAATATTTCTCATTTTTAATTTAAATTTTCAGCTAGTGAAGTAAATGACTATGATTGGGTTAAAATAAAAACTAAAATAAAGATAAATTTTCAAAAAAAAATCTTTTTAAAAATATGTTGCTTTTTTATTGTACAGAAATTTTACATTTCACAATTATAAAATTAGCTTTTCAGGGCCAATAAGAGTGTTTTGCAGTAATTAGGAAGTTTAGTATGCAATTACAATACCCAGTTACAGCTCATTCAAAAAGATGTAACTTTTTCAAGGGTTTCTACAGCGAGACTAACCACGTCAGAGTGGAAATTCTGGTCAATTTAATTGATTTCCATTGAGTGCAGACTGAGTAGCCTCAACAGCGTACCCTGTGGAGAAGTGGAGAATCACTGACAGCAATTTCTGGAATTCTGCACTATTCTGTGCATGCGCGGACTCCAGACGTATCAGTGGAATAATGACAGAAAACACTGGCAGTTTTGCCATCATTACCACCACAGTGGGGCGGCACAGTGGCGCAGTGGTTAGCACTGAAGCCTCACAGCTCCAGCAACCCGGGTTCAATTCTGGGTACTGCCTGTGTGGAGTTTACAAGTTCTCCCTGTGTCTGCGTGGGTTTCCTCCGGGTGCTCCGGTTTCCTCACCGGCCAATAGGTTAATTGGCCATTATAAATTGCTCCTAGTATAGGTAGGGGAAATATAGGGACAGGTGGGAATGTGGTAGGAATATGGGATTAGTGTAGGATTCGTATAAATGGGTGGTTGATGGTCAGCACAGACTCGGTGGGCCGAAGGGCCTGTTTCAGTGCTGTATCTCTAAACTAAACTAAACTAAACTCTGGACCATTATGACCAGAATCTTACAGACTTATAACATTCTCGGGCTTTGGAACCATTTTCGGGTCTTGACCCCGCTTGTGTCAGCAGTGCGCCCTCTGGGGAGGACCACCCCTCGGTTCTCTATCCAATTAAGGATGTCGGGTGGGAGAGCGCTATATTTAAAGGCACTTGTACAGTGTATACCCCACCCCCACTAATGATTGACTCCCTCAAAAATGACCATCAGTGCTTCGTACATTTGCTCCCATGGCTCGCTCATTACTCTCAGAGAATCATTTCTTTTGAGCCCTATTAGGCTATCGCGGGCTTCCAACTGATCTATGTTGAGTTAAGTTCTATTTGAGGTATCACTACTGAGGGAGAGCTTGGTGCTCATTACTTTCTTCTAGCATTCACTACATTGGAGAGACCATATTGTGAGCAGTGAATACAGTATACTAAATTGAAAGAAGTACAAGTATATCACTGCTTCACCTGAAAATAGTTTTTGGGGCCTTGGATAATGAGGAGAGAGGAGGTAAAAGGGCAGGTATTACAACTCCTGCGATTGCAAGGGAAGGTGCCTTGGGAAGGGGACGAGGTGTCGGGGGTAATGGAGGAGTGGACCAGGGTGTGCGGACAGAATGCACCTTCCCTTGCAATTGCAGGAGGTGCAATACCTGCATTTTTACCTCCTGTCTCCATGGCCCCAAACACTCTTATTTCTTCCTATCTTGACTCTATCTTTTCTCCGCTGGTCCAGTCTCTTCCCACTTACATCTCTTCTAACGCCTTATGTCATTTTGACAATTTCCAGTTTCCTGGCCCTAACCGCCTCCTCTTCATTATGGACATCCAATCTCTCTACACCTCCATCCCCCACCAGGATGGTTTGAGGGCTCTCCGCTTTCTCCTTGAACAGAGGCCCAACCAGTCCCCATCCACTGCCACCCTCCTCCGCCTGGCTGAACTTGTTCTCACATAGAACAGCTTCTCCTTCAACTCCACTCACTTCCTTCAAGTATAAAGTGTTGCTATGTGTACCCGTATGGGTCCTAGCTATGCCTGTCTTTTTGTGGGATATGTCGAACATTCCTTGTTCCAGTCCTACTCAGGCCCCCTCCGCCAACTCTTTTTCTGGCACATTGATGACTGTATCGGTGCCATTTCCTGCTCCCGTCCCAAACTGGAAAACTTTATCAACTTTGCTTCCAATTTGCACCCTTCTCTTACCTTTACCTGGTCCACCTCCGACACTTCCCTTCCCTTCCTCGACCTCTCCGTCTCCATCTCTGATGATAGGCTGTCTACTAATATTCATTATAAGCCCACTGACTCCCACGGCTACCTTGACTACACTTCCTCACACCCTGCCTCCTATAAGGACTCCATTCCATTCTCCCAGTTTCTCCATCTCTGATGCATCTGCTCTGATGATGCAACCTTCCAAAACAGCTCTTCTGATATGTCTTCCTTTTTCCTTAACCGAGGATTCCCCCCACTGTGGTTGTCAGGACCCTCAACCGTGTCCAGCCCATTTCCCACAACTCTGCTCTCACCCCTTCCCCTCTCTCCCAGAACCGCAACAGGGTTCCCCTTGTCCTCACTTTCCACCCCACCAGCCTCCACATCCAAAGGATCATCCTCCGCCATTTCTGCCATGTCCAGCATGATGCCACTACCAAACGCATCTTCCCCTCCCCTACCTTGTCAGTATTCCAAAGGGATCATTCCCTCTGTGACACCCTGGTCACTCCTCCATTTCCCCCACACCTCGTCCCCCTCCCACGGCACCTTCCCTTGCAATCGCAGGTGGTGTAATACCTGCCCTTTTACCTCCTCTCTCCTCATTATCTAAGGCCCCAGACACTCCTTTCAGGTGCAGCAGCGATTTACTTGTACTTCTTTCAATTTAGTATACTGTATTTGCGGTCTCCTCTACATTGGGGAAACTGAACGCAGATTGGGTGACTGCTTTGCGGATCACCTCCACTCAGTCCGTATGCTTGACCCCGAGCTTCCGGTTGCTGGCCATTTCAACACACCACCCTGCTCTCATGCCCACATATCTTTCCTTGGCCTGCTGCTGTGTTCCAGTGAACATCAACGCAAGCTCGAGGAAAAGCACCTCATTTATCGATCAGGCACGCTACAGCCTAGCCAACTGAACATTGAGTTCAATAATTTCAGAACATGACTGCCCCCCCATCCCCTTTTTTTTAGTTTTACTTTGTATTTTTTATTTGTATTTCATTTTATTTTAGTTTGTTTCATCATTACACTTTTTTTTTTACCATGTGCCTGCCCACTGGTTTTTTTCTTTTCTTATGTTTTTTGCTTGTGGCCTGGGCTTTCATTGTTTGTCATTTAGCACCCTCTCTGCACTAGCACTTTGTATTTCACAACACCATTAATACACTCTTTGTCTTTGCCTTTGCCCCAAGACCTCCTTGTCAGTTATTCTCTGTGATCCTCTGACCTACAAACACCTTCCCATTTGTTCTCTTTTGCCCCACTCCCACTTTATTTGCTTAAAACCTTTTACATTTCTAACCTTTGCCAGTTCTGATGAAAGGTCACTGACCTGGAACGTTAACTTTGCTTCTCTCTCCACAGATGCTGCCAGACCTCCTGAGTATTTCCAGCGCTTTTTTGGTTTTATTTCAGATTTTCAGCATCCACTGTATTTTGCTTTTAATTTACCACGACTCACTGTTTTCTGTCCTTAAGTCAGTTTTTTAATCCAATTGATTACTGACCCTCCGATTCCATGATCCTCAGTTTTGTTAACCAGCCTTTTTTGTGATACTTAATCAGACACTTTCTTAAAATTCATATAACCAATATACACTGCATTCCCTACATCAACATTTTCTGTTACTTCATTAAGACATTCTATTTGTTTAGTCCAGCATGATGTGCAATTCACATATCCATGCAGGCTATCCTTTATTAATTCAAACCTCTCCAAGTGCCTGTTGATATTTTTCTTGATTATTGTTTCAAAACCCTTACCCATCATTGAGGTTAAACTAACTAGCCTATAGTTGCTAGGTATCACATTTGCCACTCTCCAATCCTCAGGCACCTCCCCGTATCTAGGGAAGATTGGAAGATTATAGCAAGCTCTTTCACTATTACACTCCCACTTCCTTTAGTAACCTGGAATGCAAGCCATCTGGGCCAGGTGACTTACTACCCTTACCAGGGTAAGCATATCCAACCTTTCCAGGACCTCCTCATCCCCAATTTTTACCTTCTTGTCACACAAACTTGCTTTGTTGAATGATAATTTTCTTTAATCCACTGGCTGAAGATATGAATTTATATTTTTTAAAAGACATTTTAAAAAAGAACAGCTAAAAGGATGACTTTGCGAGCAGCTTAGGATGGTCACCTAATTTGCAAGACTGTATCCTACATTGTAAGGAGGGAAACTAAATGGCTGCTCAATCCCCAGCAAGAACCAAAAAGAGCTAGAAAGTTTAAGGGAACTACCTGTTCTTTTTAGCAAGAGATAAATACTGCTAACTGCTATGTTTGAATCACTGAGTAACTGTCATGTGTTTGTGATTGAGGCAGGAGGCCCTATTGTTTCTACTCCCACTTCTCCAATAAATATTTATATGTTTACCAAGTTACTGATTCGATCAATCATATACTCTACTCTTTATCCCAGAATAAAATACACCAACCAGGCTTGTTCAACAAACAACAAAATTATCAGTTTATTATAAAATGAGGCTTAACCAGTAACAAAGCAAAGCATTCACACACAGATTGAAATATGAAAGTTCCATTTTTACCATAGCCCCTCACACACACAACAAACACAGGTTAACTGAAAAATAGGGATTTTCTCTTTAGAGCTCTATTACAAAAAAAAACAGAAAAAGAATACTTTGGCCAAATACTTGATAATTCTTGAAGAAAAAAGTGAAGATATGGAAAGATGTCAGTTGTTGTTTTTGGTCTTGCGTCCGAAATACACTAGATGGCTTTCATTGGGATCTTCATCGAACGGTTCTTTTCAGGCAGCGCTGAGGATCAGTTTGGCAGGCTTTTCAGGAGAAATGCGGCAACAGTTTCAGTTTGTTTCTTACACTGGCTTCACAGGGCTTCTTAAAGAGATGAAACAAGCTGAGCTGGGTGGCTGCTCCCCTTGACAGGTTTTCACCAACTGTTTTTTAACACTGTCCGCACCCCAATTGACTGTCCAAAGCGAAACCAAAATAACATATGAACATATGAATTAGAAGCAGGAGTAGGACACTCGGCGCCACGAGCCTGCTGCGCCATTCAATAAGATCATGGCTGATCTGATTGTAACCTCAATTCCACATTCCTGTCTTTCCCCAATAATCTTTCAACCCCTTGCTTATCAAAAATCTATCTACCTCTACCTTAAAAATTATCAAAGACTCTGCTCCACTGCCTTTTGAGGAAGAGAGTTCCAAAGACACACGAACCTCTGAGAGAAAAAAATTCTCCTCATCTCTGTCTTAAATAGGTGACCCCTTATAATTAAACAGTGAGCCCTAGTTCTAGATTATCGCAAAAGGGGAAACATCCTTTCCACATCCACCCTGTCAAGACCCCTCAGGATCATATATTTCAATCAAGTCGCCTCTTACTCTTCTAGACTCCAGCGAATACAAGCCTAGCCTGTCCAACCTGTCCTCATAAGACAATCTGCCCATTCCAAGTATTAGTCTCGCAAACCATCTCTGAACTGCTTCCAATGCATTTACATCCTTCCTTAAAAATGGAGACCAATACTGTACACAGTACTCCAGATGTGGTCTCACCAATGCACTGTATAGCTGAAGCATAACCTCCCTACTTTTGTATTAAATTCCCCTTACAATAAATGATAACATTCTATTAGCCTTTCCAATTATTTGCATACTAACCTTTTGTGATTCATGCACTAGGATACCCTGATCCCTCTGTATCTCAGAGCTCTGCAATCTCTCACCATTGAGATAATATGCTTTTTTATTCTTCCTGCCAAAATGGTCAATTTCACAATCTCTCAAGAGTTAAGCCTCCCGACAGCTATAAATTTTGACCTGTCACTTCACTGTAAACATCTTCCCTAGGTCAAAAAGTTCCTGCCGGTACATATCTGAAGATAGGAGACTTCCAGTAAGGGTTGTTTACAAACTAGGTCCAAAAGACCTTCCAATGACCTCTTTTTTAAAACAAAACCCACAAAGTCCAGCATTTATGAATCCTCAGCCTCCAAAAAATGAATCCACTTCCACAATTTAAATATAAGTCCTCAAAAAATTTAACAAAAAATGGAAGCAATTTTGTAACACCTCCATCCTTTGAGGAATGAAACATAATTTTCAAATGTGTTTCATTACAAAGTATGGAAAGAAAAGATGAAATATTTTAAAACACATATACACATTCTTTCTCATTTACATTTTACCTGCAGTTAATACTGCTTTGTACCATTTTTGCACTCAGATAACTCAACATAAAGTTAAATTCTAGATACAACATCTATAATCACATTAATTTTTCCCTGCAATGTGGGTAATCTTTAAGTGATAAGGCTGTAATAGTAAACTCCTTTGGAATAGTCTGACATTCTGATTTTTGAATTTTTCCACAAAGGCTAGGGGGTTATGATCAGTATATACCAGTGTCTCTCTGTAGTTCTGGTGGAGATAGACCTCAAAAGGCTTAATAGCTAGTAATAAGCCTAGAGTTTCTTTTCCCACTGTTGAATATCTTGTTGGGAGTCGATTTAGCTTTTTTGGAAAAGTATCCAACTGGTCTTTCTACGCCTGATCCATCATCTGGTAACAGGACTGCACTGACCCCCAGGTCACTAGCATCAATTGCTACCTTAAAGGGTTTAATGAAATTTTAGCAGTCAACACTAGTTCATTAATCAAAATGGCTTTCAGCCTCTCAAAAGATGCTTGGCACTCCCCTGACGATACTACCTTTTTTTTGTAGCAAATCTGTCAGTGGAGCAGCTATAGTACTAAAATTTGGTACAAACTTGTGGTAGAAACCACACATCCCCAAAAACATCATGATTTCTCATTTAGTAGTAGAGGTAGGGAACTCCACCAATGCTTGCACTTTTGCTATTCTTGGCAACACTTGTCCTTGCCCTACTATATGCCCGAGGTAGATTACCTTCACTTTTGTAAGTTCACTTTTGGCAAGATTCACCACCAGATCAGCTGACTGTAATTTTCTAAACAGAGCGTCTAGTTGTTTCAAGTGGTCCTTCCAACTGCCACTGTATACCAGCACATCATCAAAGTAAGCCAAACAGTTAGGAACACTGGCCACCACTTGGTTCATTTGTCTCTGAAAAGTTGCTGGGGCATTTTTTAGCCCGAATGGCATCACTCGGCATTGGAAAAGACTGGCTGGCGTGACAAAGGCCGATGTTTCTTTAGCTCGGGGTATTAAAGGAACCTGCCAGTATCCTTTTAACAAATATATTTTGGTAAGAAATGTGGCACTGCCAACTCTGTCAATACAGTCTTCCAAATGAGGTATTGGCTAGGAGTCTGCCTTTGTTACTACATTAACCATCCTGTAGTCTGCAGAATCTAGTTGAACTGTCAGGTTCAGGCTCTAACATGAATGGGGAACTCCAGCTGCTTTGACTGTGTTCAATTAGGTGGTTTTCCAGCATGTATTGGATTTCTGATTTTACCATGGCCTGTTTCTCTGGGCTTAAGCGATAAGGATGCTGTTTTATAGGAAAGGATTCCCCTACATCCACATCATGTGTGGCTAAGGTTGTACATTCTGGCTTGTCCCTGCAGACTCTTTTAAATGCTGTGAGTAGCCTTGTTAAGTCTTCTCATTGTTCTGCATCTAAAAATAAAAACATAGTGTCCAATCTCCCTAACAAATTAGTAATAGCTAACCAGAGAGTCGGAGGTTCAATTTGAGAATTGTCTAAGTCTCCTTCTGCCTCATCCTCACAATCTCTTTTATCTTTCCCCATCCTTACTACCTAACATCCCTATGCTTGTTTATCCTCCTCCCGGTGATGATATTGTTTCAACATACTGATATGAGACAACCAATTCTTTTTCCGGTGATCTGGGGGGTCAATTAAATCATTTACTTTACTAATTCTCTTGACCACTTTATATGGACCACTGAACCATGCTTTCAGTGGTTCACCCTGTAAAGACAGTAATACTAACACTTCCTCCCCTGGTTGAAATGTTCAGGTCTTAGCATGCTTGACTGCCCATTTCTTCATGGTTATTTGGGAAGCTTTAAGGTGATCCTGAGCCACTTTGCAGGCTCTCGTGAGCCGTTCCCAGAACACAGATGCATAGTCTGGCACAGAGGATTCGGCCCTCTGTTCTAAAAACCTTTGTTTAATTAGTTTTCGATGACCTCTTACCTCATGTCCATAAACTAATTCAAAAGGACTAAAACTGGTAGACTCATTAGATGAATCCTCGTGGCAAACAAAAGAAATTCTAGCTCTTTTTGCCAATCATGGTGATATTCATGACAGTACGCCCTGATCATCGTTTTGAGGGTCTGATGGTACCTTTCTATAGCCCCTTGTGTCTGTGGGTGGTATGCTGAAGACTTTAACTGTGTTGTACCCAAATTATCCATAACTTTCGAACAAATTTTAGACATAAAATTGGAACCTTGGTTTGACTGAATCTCAATCGGTAATCCATATCAAGTGAAGAACTAGGTTAACTTCTCTACCACTACCTTAGCAGAAATTGTTCTTAAAGGAATGGCCTCTGGGAACCAAGTAGCCATATCCATGATACTGAGTGAATATCGGTGTCCCGCTTTTGTTCTACATAGTCTATGAACACCCTAGTAAATGGTTCCCCAAAAACCGGTATCCACAATCTGGCACGTATAGCACATTAAAAAAAATTTCACCGCGCCCTTGGAAAGACTTGGTCAGTAAAAATGTTGACTTATGCGTGACTGAGTCTTCCTGATCCCCACATGTCCCGCTATAAGAAGTTCATGCGCTCTCCTTGATATTTCCCGATGACACTTGGGGGGTACCACTATCTAGTGAACTACTATCCATTCTTCATCCGCAGGTCTGTGAGGAGGTCTCCACTTCCTCATCAGAATCCCATTTTTAATATAGTAACTTTCTGGAACTCCCTTTTCCTCAGCTTCTGTTAGAGCTGATTGTGCCACTTTATTTAACTCTGGATTGCCTTGCTGAAACTTGATCAGAGAAGACTTACTGAACATTTCTTTTGGATTATCCAAATCCCCAAAGAAAGTTTCAGATATTCGGCTATCTGTCTGTGGTGCCAATCTTACCGACAATGGAACTTGTTTAGCCATTGCTCGGGTCACTATACATGAAGGAAAAATTCCTGGAACCTTTTCCTGCAACTGATGCATGTCTACTGGAGAAGCTATTAACTTTGCTCCGGCTAAATTATTCCCCAGGGGTAGGTCAACTCCGTCTACTGGCAAACTATGGTCAACTCCTACAGTTACCATTCTAGGCTAGGTCACACTCTTGGTACACCCAATACAAAGGTAAGGGTATACACTCCCTGCCGATAACTTTTACTAAAACCTTGGCATTCAGTGCGCTGTCCAGTGGAAAAGTTATGTCGTTCCCCAGCAAAAGAGTTTGGGTTGCTTCTGTAACGCTAAGTATAACTATAGCATTACCTGCCTCAAATGAGGGATTAGGAGTTACTTTTCCTTTTGAAAAGAATTCCCTATAACTCTCAGGTATCTTATTCACTTCTCCCCACACTCACAGCAGTTTTTGTACTTGGCCTTACAGCTGCAGTCAGAACTATAGCCTGATCCTTCATTCTCTCGATCAAGGCCCTTTTCTCTGCATTGGCTTTGTGTACCCCAATAAGTCCCACAGGTTTACCGCACACTTCCCAGCATTCTGCACGAAGGTGACAATGGCAATACTTAGGCTTGCAGACCTCACTTCACCCTCAGCATCTTCCTTTCTGGCTTGAGGATGAGATCCCGGGGCATGTCCAGCTGTCCCTTCTTGTCCCAGGCTACTTGCCTTCCCTTCACCCTCCCACCTTCTATCCTTCTCGGGTTTGTGGGGGTGATGGCTTATGACAAGCTCGTAATCATCAGTGATTTCCGCCGCCTGTCTGGCTGTTGAAATCTTGTGGTTCTCTACATGGGTTCTTACAAATGGAGGTAATGAAGTTTTAATTCTTCCAGGATAATTAGTTCCCTAAGCATCTCATACGTGGCCTCTACCTTTAATGGCCGCATCCAATGATCAAAATTAATTTGCTTTACCCTCTCAAATTTTATACAAGTGTGCCCAGGCTGTCTCCAGCGGATCGGAAATTTCTGCTGGTAAGCTTCAGAGACTAACTCATATGCAGGTAGAATAGCCTTTTTGCCATCTCATAATCTGCAGAAGCCTCCTCAGGAAGCATGGCATAAACATCATGAGCTCTGCCCATCAACCTGCTTTGCATAAGCAGTGTCCAGCCTTCCTTCCGCCACTTCATTTTTCTGGCTATCTTTTTAAAAAAAAAGAAAAATGCCTCTACGTCCCTTTCCTCCAACTTCAGGAGGGCTTGTACAAAGTTAAACAGCTCTCCACTGGGTCCTGGGCTGAAGTCAGGCCTTTCCTCACCAAAATATTCCTTGGAACTTGACTTAGTTCAAGCTTTTTAATTTCAAATTTCCTTTCTTCTCTTCCTCTTTGAAATGCTCTCTCTTTTGCCCTTTCCTCTCTGTCAAGTTCAAATTTTTTCATTGGCATTTCTCATTCCTGTTCAAACTTAATTTTTTCTAATTCTTTTTCCCGCTCAAGCTTTTTTATTTCTAATTGCAACTTAATCCTAGCTAATTCAACTGCACTACTATCTGGTTTTCCTTTCTCTTCTTCCGATTTTAAATGCTATGCTATTACTTCAATTATGTCTGCTTTCTTAGCCCTAGATTTTAACTCCAATACCAACAGTTCTGCCAACCCTTTAGTCTAACCTTGGTTAAGTTTCTCAGATCACTTAGGGATACATCATCATTCCCCAAAAAGGTCGTAGCAACTAACGAAGACATTCCAGTCATGTAGACTTCACTCTATTGTGCAAGAAACCTGTTTTTTTTACTTACTTTTCCTTTTCTCAATTATTATTACCCTATTTACAATTGCACATCGTTAGCGTTGGGTTATCCCACACAGAGCCCCTAGTTATATGTTACGACCGAGGTGGGAAGAGTGCAATGTCATTTCTAGTTCCACTTCTCTACAGGTCACAACATATATTTAAATGTTTACCCAGATACCAATGCATCAATCATATACTATACTCTTTATACCAGAATAAAATACACCATAAAACAGCAACATTATCAGTTTATTAGAAAACCAGACTTAACCAGTAACAAAGCAAAGCATTAGCATGGAGATTGAAATATGAAAGTTCCATTTTTACCTTAGCCACACACACACACACGCACACACACTGATTAAACAAAAAAAAAGAGATTTTCTCTTTAGAGCTCTGTTACAAATAAAACCAGAAAAAGAATACTTTGGCCAAATACCTGCTAATTCTTGAAGAAAAAAGGGAAGATATGGAAAGATGTCAGTTGTTGCTTTTGGTATGGCATCCCTAATAGGCGTAGATGGCTGTCACTGGTATCTTCCTAGAACAGTTCTTTTCAGGCAATGTTGAGGATTTGTTTGGCAGGCCTTTCAAGAGAAATGTGGCAACAGATTCAATCTGTTTCTTACACTTGCTTCTCAGAGCTTCTTAAAGAGGTGGAAACATTGGCAGGCTTTTCAAAGAGATGGAATAAGCTGAGCTGGGTGGCTGCTCCCCTTGGCAAGCTTTCTTCAACTGTTTTTCAACACTATCCACCTCCCCCCACCCACCCCACCCCCCCACCCCCGCCAACTGACTGTTCAAAGCAAAACCAAAACAATCTCTCAAGAGTCAATCCTCCTGACTCCTATAAATCTTGACTTGTCACTTCTCTATAAACATCTTCCCAGATCAAAAAGCCCCTACTGGGTACTTATCTGAAGACGTGTGACTTCCAATAAGAGTAGTTTACAAACCAAGTCCAAAGGACCTTCCGATTACTTCTTTAAAAAAAAATACAAAGTCTAGCATTTATGGAATCCTCAGCATCCAAAAAATGAATCCATTTCCACAATGTAAACATAAGTCCTCAAAAGAATTTAACAAAAATTGGAAGGAATTTCATAACATGTGACAATCCCCTCCCCATCTGTGGTTTTAAGCTTGTGTCTTACAGCAGCAGAGAAGCGAGTAGCTTCTGGACTCTCACACATGCAGACCCAAGTGGGGTCTCTCTCCTTTTCAGCTTGAAAGCTTTCAAATCCTGCTTGTTGACTGAGAACCTTTGCAGACTCTGGCTACAATCAGAAACCCCATCGGAGGAAATCATCCGCAACATTGACTCCAAGAGACCCACCAAACCAATCATCTATCTCTTCAAACAAAAAGCCTCAGGATCACTGAATTCAGCTAGAAACCAGCCAAACCACCAACTGGTTATATTTTTTTTTCTATGGACTCTAACTCAACTCATCTACCTTTCCCCACTCTGTAACCTATTTGTGTGTGTGTGAGCACAGGTTGGCACGTAGTTTTTTATATTCATTAGTTCAGTTTAGGTACAATAAAATTGACCTCTTTCTTTGTTAACTGAAGAAAACCTGTCTGATTGGCTCATTTTATGATCATAGCAAGTAAGTAATCAAGCACCTACTGAATCGGTCAGTACATCCACTTTAAAAAAGAATTAAACCAGTTGTGGTCAAACAAGAAGGGAAAAGAGGGAAGGCCTTCGACTCCTCTTCACTTGACCATAACGCTATCCATTGCCTCTACTCTTTCTGTTTTGTCAGATTCCTCTTTTTTAGTAAACACAAATACAGAATACTCATTATGTATTCTAGCCTTGCCCTGTGCATCTAGGCTTTATTCCACCTCTTACTACCCTCTTACTATTTACAAGCCAGTAGAAGATTTTTGGGTTCCCTTTTAAATTGATTGGGATTTTATTCACAAATTATCTCTTTGGCAGTCTTATTTTCCTGCTCACTCTCCTCTCAACTTAATGTATTTAGCCTGGTTCGTATTTGAAGAATTTACCTTGTTACGATCACCTGGTTCATGGTTTGTATTAATATTTTAGAAGTCGCTTTTAGTTTTGGGGATCTAAGTGTGTAGTTGCAAGAATTTCAAAAGTTTGGAGACCACCCAAGATATAAAGTTGAAGCATCTCTCCATGAGTACTTACAGAGTTAGAGAAGTGTGATGACCCTAAACAATATGCACCTCACTGAACTTGTTGATGGAGACAGTGTTTCTGCAGCTGCATTAATCAAGGGTTCAAATTATTCATATGATTTCCCAGAACAAAGCAAAGATTTGGAGTTGGAAACAATTAGTCTAAATTGCTATCTGGGAAATCCCACATAAACCACCTTTCTATGGAAATAGATGATGCAGGGGGTGCATGTTGGTGTTTTGATCAGTGTGCTTCCTAACAGACAAGGAGTTGGCTTTTGGAAAACAGGTTGGTTTTTGGAAAGCTGTTGGCTTCAGACAGGCTGTTTATCACAGAGAAAGCAGGTAGATTTTGGAAGTCAGTTGGGCTCAAGAGCAAAGAGGCCATTGGGAACCCAAGGTGTTTTCATTTTGAGTAAGGCCTGTGCTCAAGCTGGAAAGTCCAGATTCAGGAGGTGTTGGAAGAGAACTGAAGGATTGCCTGGCGGATGCTAACAGGAGAATTCCCAGGAGATCTCAAACCACAGGAGACAGCTGAGAGATTAGGGAAAAACAAAGTGAATTCCGAAGAATTTTGGTACTTTGAATTGGTCCCAGGAAAAGTGAACAAACCACCAAGATCCTGTAAAGTAAAGGGTGTCATGCAGGCCCCCACCTGCCAAGAATGAGGCATACTAATTTTGTCATATGAACATAGATTTTAAACTGGCTGGGAAGAAGAGAAGGCCTGTTAGAAGGTTGCCAGACACTTAGCTGAAAAATATTTGCATACTAACAGACAGTGCTTGTGGAGACAAAGGATCATTCCCTGACACAGTCAACCCACAATGGATTTTGATCACCAGACGTTGAAGGTGTAAGGAAGACCATTCCAGAGACTGCTAAGAAGATACAATCCACAAAAGCCAGGACTAGTTAAACCAGCTGGTCACATGACTGGTCCAGGGATTTCTTTGAAACAGCCACACACTAGCACGAGTAGAAATAGGAAGATAGGGAGGATCAATGTGTGACTTGAAGCATGGTGCAGGAGGGAGGGCTTCAAATTCTTGGGGTCAGTTCTGAGGCAGAAGGCACCAAATCAAAGGGGATGGGTTGCACTTCAACAGGACTGGGACCAATGTCCTAGCGGGGAGGGTCACTAATGAGAGTGGGGAGGGTATTGGGGACATTTAAAGTGAACTAATCAATTAAGTATAGCCTACTAACAAAATAACCTCGGAGCTGCAGAGACAGCTTATCAGAAATGACTTCATAACTTCATGGCTGCAGAGGCAACTTATCAGTAGAAGTAGACTAACAAGCAAAAACTAACAGGACAGCTGCAGCCTGCTTATTAGTAGCCTATTGTACAACAATCAGCCTAATGGTTCACAAGGAGATAAGGGGATGGGAAACTGGAGTAAGAAGTTAAAACAAATTGACAAGGCAGTACCCCAATCAGGCCCCGACACCAAGAAACTGCAGAAGTCTGTAGACCAATTGGGAACAAAGAGTAGGTGTTACTGATTTGTATGAATAACTATAATAAGGCTTGATTTGGCGCGAAGAGTTAGTTTGGGGGGGGGGGTTAGTTTGGGTGTTAGTTCACTGTATGCGTTGATTTTAGTTTTAGTTCAGTTCATTGTTAAGTTTTCTGAAGATGTAACAATTAAGTACTGCAATAAAGTTTCTTAAAGCTACAGTCGGACTTCGTTTCTCTTTGTGCAGCTAATGGGATCCAACAGATGGGTTGCACTTCAACAGGACTGGGACCAATGTCCTAGCGGGGAGGGTCACTAATGTGAGTGGGGAGGGTTTAAATGAAATTGGCAAGGGGGTGGGCACCAGCAAAGAGAAGTAGAAAAGAGGAATAAGGTGCATAATGTGAGCTTGTTGTATATTACTAGAGAAAGAAGTAGTTCCATATTAGATAGGAGCAGACTGAGAAGGGCTACAAGGAATACAAAGACAGGTTTACAATGCATGTATGTAAATGAACAAAATGTGTAGTGAATAAGGTTGGTGAGCTACAAGCGCAAATAGCAGTATGAGAATGATGTACTAGCAATAACAGAAATGTGGCTCAAAAGTGGTGAGGACTGAGCGCTTAATGTACAAGATTATAAAGTGTTCAGAAAAGATAAAGAAGGAAGAAAGGGAGATGGGGTGGTAGTACAGATTAGGGAAGATATTCTAGTATTGGAAAGAGGGGATGTCCTTGAGGGTGCAAGGACAGAAGCCATTGGTTAGAGTTGAGTAGCAGAACTGCTTGCCCCAGAACTGGCCCCAAGAATCTGAAGCCCTCCCTCCTGCACCATGCTTCAAGTCACACATTGATCCTCCCTATCTTCCTATTTCTATTCTTGCCAGTGTGTGGCCCTGGAAGTAATCCAGAGATTACTACCTTCAAGGTCCTACTCTATAACTTCCTCCTGAAAATCTGACCGCAGCACCTCAATATCTGCCCTTGCTGTGTTGTTGGTACCAATGTGTAGCACAACTTCTGGCTCACTCACTTCCTCCTGCAGAATATCCTGCACATTTCCTGATATCCTTTACCCTGGCACCAAGGAGGAAACACATCATGCGGGGCTCTCACAGTGATGGTTACAGAAATGCCTGCCTGTCCCCCTGACTATGGAATCTCATATAACAACTGAACTTCTACACTTTGCTGCTCCCTTCTGTAGAGTCCCTTGCACATTGGTGCCAATGGTCTGGACTGCACTCCTTCAGGGTATCATCACTCCCAGAAGTATCCAATACTGTGTACCTGTTTGAGAGTAGCATACATCCCAAAGACTCCTGTGCCTCCTGCCTCTTCCTCGTCTTCTGGATGGCCATCCATCTAGTATCCTGAACTGTTACTGCCTGTGGGGTGACCACCTCCTGGAAAGTACGATCCTGGAAACTCTCCTGCTCCCTGATGCTCCACAGTGACTCCAGCTGCCCCTCAAGCTTGGAAATTCTGAGCTCAAACTGAAGCAGCTGGACGCACTTCCTATGCCCATGTTGTCTCATCCCAAATTTGGGCCATCTTTTCCACAATTCTCTGTTTTAACCTCTCCAATTAGATATCTGCCACTGCCACGGCACTGAAATGGCCTTAATCAAAGTCAAAAATGTGACCATGGTGCATTGCCCCTCTTAATCCTTCATGACCTGTCTGCAGCCTTCGACATGGTTTACCACACCATACTCCTTCAACAACTGTCCTCCATTTTTCAACTAAGTGGGACTGCCCTCTCCTAGTTCAACTCTTAGCTGTCGTAGGCAGAACATCTTCTGCAATGGCTTCTCTTCCCACTGTTCACTCTGGAGTCCTCCAAGAATTTTTCTTCAGCCCCTCCTATTTTTCATTTACATGCTTTCCCTGGTGACATCATCCAAAATTATACATCGTTAGGTTCTACATAAGCTACTGACACCCAGCTTTACCCACCACCACCACCTTTCTCAACCCCTCCGCTACCTCTGTGTTGTCAGATGGTTTGTTCATCTCCAGTCCTGGATGAGCTAAATATTCATGCAATTAAAGATTGGGAAAATTGAAGCCATTGGCTCAGAATTTGCTGTTGTAATGATAATGGAAGTGTCAATGACTGATAGCAACATCCGAGATCCGGACGTGGGCAGTTAAACATGGAAGTCTGGAAGTTGCTGTCAAGGATTCCCCCCTCCCCATTGGGTGCACTCCTAAAGGCTTTGCAGATGAAACCAACACAGAATCAGTGATTTGACATGAACTTCAACGTTTTACGCACAATTCCTTCTGTAAAATCCATTGTTAAACCTTATTGAATGAGGTATAAGAGTTTTTACCAGCATGCCAAGTCATAATTACTACTGAACAATCTTTCTGGCCCTGAAAAAAACTAATTTTAAAAGTGTGGACTGCCAATCTCTAAAAATAGCATTTAAAAAATCCATGATTTTTAAATAATTTTTTTTTAAATGTGTTTATGATATTTCAACTTCTACTTTAAACCCATGTATATAACCCAATATTTATTTGTCCTCGGTAAAATGATTAAAACGTGAATTGTCATCTATGCTTTGTACTTCCTGGTTTGCTGTCTGTGAGGATTTTTCAATCTGATTGGCCGATCAGCCTGCTTGATGAATTCATTGTTGCTGGATGCCACAAATCCGCTACAAATGATGCCAGCTTCAAAGTCACTTTGGAATAGGGGAAATTGATGCTCTATATACTGCTAAATCTTTGTGGGATTTTATTTTGAGGTCAGTGGTGAGAACCATCCCTTTGCCTCTGCTGCAAAATCTGGGCCATTGTCTTTAGTGCTTGGCACAAACTTTGTTCCCTAGTCACTGATTCTATCCCATTCCCTGGCCAATGTTTCAGGTTGAACCTAGCATTCTATTTTGCCCAGAGCTTAGATTCAAACCCAAAAGGATTATTTTTGGTCATTCAAATGTCATGAGCTTTTGACTCTGTGGCTAATGACAAAACACAGCCTGTAAGTTAGCCACCATGTACAAATTTTTGTCTACTGTTGTATGCTTGTTTTATATGCTGCCACCTTACTACACTTAGTTAGTCTAGCATGGAGAGATTCCTGACTCTTTAGTTCTTAGAACATTGACTCTTCATTATAGCTATGTACAGCTTCACACCAGTCTGTGCGACTCCTCTAAAGTCACGCTGTATCTCTCTCCAAGTCACGTTCACATGTGGGTATGAATTTTATTAGCGAGCCGCGCTCCATGGTGGCACGCTGTGAAAGCGACAGCCTTCTGACACGGAAGTGCTGCCGCAGAGCCCCCGCGATACTCCGCACGGGGGCTGGTTTAAATGCAGGGGGTGGAGCAGCTGCCCCTGATGATGCATTTTTAAAGGGCTGTAAGCCCTTAGGAGAAATTCAAAGTGATATTGTGCCGCATCATTTATGAGAAATTAAATAAATACTGCAGGCCTTTTCCCACCCACCCCCACTCCCACCTCCCCATGTTTGTTTACGGGGCATTATCATCATAAGGAGCTTTATTCCCAACCGCACTTTCTCTCTCCAACCTCTTTACATTTGCCATTCCCACAGCCAATAAAAAGAGTTTTCCCTGCTCCCCCATGCCCTGATAATTTTATTCTTTCCCCCTCCTCACCAGTGTCTCGCCTCGGAACTCCAACGTGTGAGTCCCGGCCAGTTAGTCATAAAATCGACGTGGTTTTGCCACTGTCGGCAGGTAAGTTCATTTGAATGTTAATTCTCCTCAATTTAATATTGCAATGAAGGCCCCGCTGCCAAGTGGCGGGTGTGGGGTGGGGGGGTTGGGGCGCAATGACGCCGTTAATATGCGGCGAGGCCTTCCCGGCATCGTGGGTCGAGGTGGGGCTCTCCCGCGAGCATATTATAGGCCTCCCGCTGCGACCCACTTTGAGGGGCTGATAAAATTCAGCCCATGATCTCTTCCATCATCATGGTGGGAGGTATACTTTACACTTTCTCAAAATTAACTCTTTCAGACCCTTATGCGACATCTCCCCCCAAGTCTTTATCCATATATAGAAAAATAATATATATTCATTCACTTATATTTATTTTTACATACTATCCCATCTGTCCCCAAGTCTCTGACATCACAAATTCAATCTGTCAGGAGGCTTCGCAGCTCTCCCTGATAGTGTTGTTTCAGATGCAGAAGATTAATAGTCTTTCTCTGGATAAATCAATAAATCTGGAATTAAAAGCTCGTCTAATGATGGCCATGAAACCATTGTCGATTGTTGTAAAAATCCATCTGGTTCACTAATGTCCTTTAGGGAAGGAAATCTGCTGTCCTCACCTGGTCTGGCCGACATGTGACTCCAGACCCACAGCAATGTGGTTAACTCTTACATGCCCTCTGAAATGGCCTCGCAAGCCACTCAGTTGTACCTAACCACTACAAAGCCAATAAAAAGGAATGAAACCGGACGGACCACCCGTCATTGACCTAGGCACTGGAAACGACAACGGAAAACCCAGCCCTGTCGACCCTGCAAAGTCCTCCTTACTAACATCTGGGGGCTTGTGCCAAAGTTGGGAGAGCTGTCCCACAGACTAGTCAAGCAACAGCCTGACATAGTCATACTCACGGAATCATACCTTACAGACAATGTCCCAGACGAGAGTGGTCCCAAAGGAAGAGTGCTAAATTGGGGGAAGGCCAACTATACCAAAATTCGGCAGGAGCTGGGGAATGTAGATTGGGAGCAGCTGTTTGAAGGTAAATCCACATTTGATATGTGGGAGGCTTTTAAAGAGAGGTTGATTAGCGTGCAGGAGAGACATGTTCCTGTGAAAATGAGGGATAGAAATGGCAAGATTAGGGAACCATGGATGACAGGTGAAATTGTGAGACTAGCTAAGAGGAAAAAGGAAGCATACATAAGGTCTAGGAGGCTGAAGAAAGACGAAGCTTTGAAAGAATATCGGGAATGTCGGACCAGTCTGAAACGAGGAATTAAGAGGGCTAAAAGGGGTCATGAAATATCTTTAGCAAACAGGGTTAAGGAAAATCCCAAAGCCTTTTATTCATATATAAGGAGCAAGAGGGTAACTAGAGAAAGGATTGGCCCACTCAAGGACAAAGGAGGAAAGTTATGCGTGGAATCAGAGAAAATGGGTGAGATTCTAAATGAGTACTTTGAATCGGTATTCACCGAGGAGAGGGACATGACGGATGTTGAGGTTAGGGACAGATGTTTGATTACTCTAGGTCAAGTCGGCATAAGGAGGGAGGAAGTGTTGGGTATTCTAAAAGGCATTAAGGTGGACAAGTCCCCAGGTCCGGATGGGATCTATCCCAGCTTACTGAGGGAAGCGAGAGAGGAAATAGCTGGGGCCTTAACAGATATCTTTGCAGCATCCTTAAACACGGGTGAGGTCCCGGAGGACTGGAGAATTGCTAATGTTGTTCCCTTGTTTAAGAAGGGTAGCAGGGAAAATCCAGGTAATTATAGACCGGTGAGCCTGACGTCAGTGGTAGGGAAGCTGCTGGAGAAGATACTGAGGGATAGGATCTATTCCCATTTGGAAGAAAATGGGCTTATCAGTGATAGGCAACATGGTTTTGTGCAGGGAAGGTCATGTCTTACCAACTTAATAGAATTCTTTGAGGAAGTGACAAAGTTGATTGATGAGGGAAGGGCTGTAGATGTCATATACATGGACTTCAGTAAGGCGTTTGATAAGGTTCCCCATGGTAGGCTGATGGAGAAAGTGAAGTCGCATGGGGTCCAGGGTGTACTAGCTAGATGGATAAAGAACTGGCTGAGCAACAGGAGACAGAGGGTAGCAGTGGAAGGGAGTTTCTCAAAATGGAGACGTGTGACCAGTGGTGTTCCACAGGGATCCGTGCTGGGACCACTTTGTTTGTGATATACATAAATGATTTGGAGGAAAGTATAGGTGGTCTGATTAGCAAGTTTGCAGACGACACTAAGATTGGTGGAGTAGCAGATAGTGAAGGGGACTGTCAGAGAATACAGCAGAATATAAATAGATTGGAGAGTTGGGCAGAGAAATGGCAGATGGAGTTCAATCAGGGCAAATGCATTTTGGAAGATCCAATTCAAGAGTGAATTATACAGTAAATGGAAAAGTCCTGGGGAAAATTGATGTACAGAGAGATTTGGGTGTTCAGGTCCATTGTTCCCTGAAGGTGACAACGCAGGTCAATAGAGTGGTCAAGAAGGCATACGGCATGCTTTCCTTCATCGGACGGGGTATTGAGTACAACGGTTGGCAGGTCATGTTACAGTTGTATAAGACTTTGGTTCAGCCACATTTGGAATACTGCGTGCAGTTCTGGTCGCCACAGTACCAAAAGGATGTAGATGCTTTGGAGAGGGTGCAGAGGAGGTTCACCAGGATGTTGCCTGGTATGGAGGGCGCTAGCTATGAAGAGAGGTTGAGCAGATTAGGATTATTTTCATTAGAAAGACGGAGGTTGAGGGGGGACCTGATTGAGGTGTACAAAATCATGAGAGGTATAGACAGGGTGGATAGCAAGAAGCTTTTTCCCAGAGTGGGGGATTCAATTACGAGGGGTCACGAGTTCAAAGTGAGAGGGGAAATGTTTAGGGGGGATATGCATGGAAAGTTCTTTACGCAGAGGGTGGTGGCTGCCTGGAACGCGTTGCCAGCGGAGGTGGTAGACGCGGGCACGATAGCGTCTTTTAAGATGTATCTAGACAGATACATGAATGGGCAGGAAGCAAAGAGATACAGACCCTTAGAAAATAGGCGACATGTTTAGATAGAGGATCTGGATCGGCGCAGGCTTGGAGGGCCGAAGGGCCTGTTCCTGTGCTGTAATTTTCTTTGTTCTTTGTTTTGTTCTAGACTGCAATCACTATCCTTGGGTATGTCCTGTCCCACCGGCAGGACAGACCCACCAGAGGTGGTGGCACAGTGGTATGCAGTACGGAGGGAGTTGCCCTGGGAGTCCTCAACATCGACTCCAGACCTCATGAAGTCTCAAGTCTCATGGCATCAGGTCAAATATGGGCAAGGTAACCTCCTGCTGATTACCACCTGCCGCCCTCCTGATGACTCATTACTCCACCATGTTGAACACCACTTGGAGGAAGCACAGAGGGTGGCAAGGGCACAAAATGTACTCTGGGTGGGGGACTACAAAGTCCATCACCAAGAGGGCTGAACTCAAGAGGTGAGGTGAGAGTGACTGCCCTTGACATCAAGGCAGCATTTGACCGAGTATGGCATCAAGGAGCCCGAGCAAAACTGAGGTCAATGGGAATCAGGGGGAAAACCCTCCGCTGGCTGGAGTCATACCTAGTGCAAAGGAAGATGGTTGTGGTTGTTGGAGGTCAATCATCTGAGCTCCAGGACATCAGTGCAGGAGTTCCTCAGGGTAGTGTGCTAGGCCCAACCATCTTCAGCTGCTTCATCAATGACCTTCCTTCAATCATAAGCTCAGAATTGGGGATGTTCGCGGATGATTGCACAATGTTCAGCACCATTCGTGACTCCTCAGATACTGAAGCAGTCCGTGTAGAAATGCAGCAAGACCTGGACAATATCCAGGCTTGGGCTGATAAGTGGCAAGTAACATTCGCGCCATACAAGTACCAGGCAATGGCCATCTCCAACAAGAGAGAATCTAACCATCTCCCCTTGACATTCAACAACATTACCATCGCTGAATCCCCCACTATCAACATCCTAAGGGTTACCATTGACCAGAAACAGAACTGGAGAAGCCATATAAATACCATGGCTACAAGAGCAGGTCAGAGGCTAGGAATCCTGAGGCGAGTAACTCACCTCCTGACTCCCCAAAGCCTGTCCACCATCTACAAGGCACAAGTCAGGAGTGTGATGGAATACTCTCCACTTACCTGGATGGGTGCAGCTCCAACAACACTCAAGAAGCTCGACACCATCCAGGACAAAGCAGCCCACTTGATTGGCACCCCATCTACAAACATTCACTCCCTCCACCACCAACGCACAGTGGCAGCAGTGAGTACCATCTACAAGATGCACTGCAGCAATGCACCACGGCTCCTTCGACAGCACCTTCCAAACCCGCGACCTCTACCAATTAGAAGGACAAGGGCAGCAAATACATGGGAACACCACCACCTGCAAGTTCCCCTCCAAGTCACACACCATCCTGACTTGGAACTATATCACTGTTTCTTCACTGTCGCTGGGTCAAAATCCTGGAACTCACTTACTAACAGCACTGTTGGTATACCGACCCCAAATGGACTGCAGTGGTTCAAGAAGGCAGCTCACCACCACCACCTTAAGGGCAATTAGGGATGGGCAATAAACCCTGTGCCTGGCCAGCGACACCCACATCCCATGAATGAATTTAAAAAACGGTGTGTGGTATCTGGTGCATTTTGAAATTCAGGTTCTACGTCTGGTTTGTCCAAATGTAAGACCGATTGATGTCCTTGATGGATAGGAATAAGATTCTTCCTGTTTCTTCTTACAGTATATTCTGAAGTGTGTACTGAATAAGATCTCTGTTGATTCTCTTCTCCCTGGACAATTACGCCTTCTCTGCTTTGGTCTCATACCCATACCTTTTGTCCTTCTGTCAATTTAGGTAGGTGCCTGGTACGGTATTTCCTATTATAATGAGAGACTTGTTGCTTTCGGTAAGACTTTTCTCTGTCTTGAACTCTCTGATAATCCTGGACTTGTAGCCCTGGAAGTAACATTTGGGTAGGATGGGAAGTTATGTCCTCAGCATCCTTCCCATCAACAGTTTTGATGGTGCTAATCCGCATGGCAATGAGTAGTTCTGTAGTTCAGGAGTGCTGTTTGAAAACCTTGCTTTTTCTTTAACAGTGTTTTGATAGTTCTGACTCCTTTATCAGCTTCTCTGTTAGATTGTCAATATCTAGGGAACTTGTAAGATGTACAAATCCACAGTATTCTGTAAAATGCATGAAATAGTCATTTGCAAATTGTAGTCCATTATTGGACACTATCTGGTCAGGTATATCACGCGTTGCAAGGATTTCTTGTAACACTTGAATGACTGTCTCAATTGTGTATTTATTTAGAGATACAGCACTGAAACAGGCCCTTCAGCCCACCGAGTCTGTGCTGATCATCAACCACCCATTTATACTAATCCTACATTAATCCCATATCCCTACCACATCCTTCCTTCAATTCCCCTACCAACCACCTATACTAGGGGCAATTTATAATGGCCAATTTACCTATCAACCTGCAAGTCTTTGGCTATGGGAGGAAACCGGAGCACCTGGCGAAAACCCACACGGTCGCAGGGAGAACTTGCAAACTCCACACAGGCAGTACCCAGAATCGAACCCGGGTCGCTGGAGCTGTGGTGCTAACCACTGCACCACTGTGCCACCCACAGTGTAGATGTTAATGTCGCTGACACTAACACTGCAAATGATATAATCAGTCGGGCCAAGAGTGCAGCATGTCTGCTGGTTATCAGTTGATTTTTTTTTTAATTTGTTCATGGGATTTATGGGATTTCTTGTTGTGTATAAACGTTTGACCTCAATTCACCTTGAAAAGCAGTCAATACAATCAGGTAGGATTGTCCATTAAACATGAATAGATCCATCCCCAGACGCTCCCGTCTCGTTGGCAATTTGGTCAAGATAAGGGGTCTGGTCTGTGCACTGCGCATACCTGGCAATTTGAAATCATTTTCTTCTATATATTTCAATATTCCCAGCCACCACATGGATGCCTGAGCCCATGTTCTACATTTCGTGAGACCCATGTGGCCCCTGGTGTATTTACTGCAAGATATCTACCCGGAGTGACTCTGGAACCACCAGCCTCTCATAATATACCAGTAAATATCATCTACAAGAGTAAAGCGTTTTCTATGTTCAAAGAAGATTTTCATCCTCTTACCACTGGGATGCTGCTTTGCCAGCCTTGTTTGCAATATTCATGGATATAAATGCATTCTTCATCTTGCATCTGAGCATGATGAATTTTTTGGAGCTTTTTTGAACTTGCCGACCATTGTGATGCAGTGAACTGAGAATAGGACTTAAGTTCATCAATAAAGTTGTAATCCTGTTGTGTAGGATGGTTGACAGTAGCCTGGACATTGCATCTGCTGTCATTTGTTGCTTGCCCTATGCATATACTGTTTCATAAGTGAACCTCATTAGCCTTAACCGGAATCTCTAGATTCATGGAGGCATCCGAATGAGTTCCTTTTCATCAAGTAAGGAAAGTAGGGCTTTGTGGTCTGTCTCTATGACAACCTTTAAGCCAATAATATAAGCTGAGAACTTCTCACAAGCCCTTGTGACTGCAAGAGCTTCTTTCTCTATGACGGCATACCTTGTCTCAGTGTCAGACATTGCTCGAGACGCATAATGCTGAAGTCTTCAACTTCCATCTGGCTTTTCTTGGAAAAGGACTGCCTCTATCCCTGTAGGTGAGGCGTATATTGCAATTATGGTCGGTAGTTGGGGCTTATGATGCATTAAGATATCCAGCGAAATTAGCATCCCTTTGATCCTTTGAAATGCCTGCTCCTGAAGTGGATCCCAACACCATGCTTGAACTTCCCTTGACAGTTATCGTAAAGGCTCAGTAACTTGTGCTAGATTGGGTAAACATTTTGCCAACTATGCCAAGGAATCCTTAGAGCTCCTGAACCGAAGTAGGAAGTGGGAAATAACTAATGGCTCTCATCTTTTGGTGGGTTTGCCATTATTCTGTTGCTACTGACAATATGTCCTAAAAATGAATAGACGTTTTCGAAAACTCACATTTCTCATTAAGTGTTAGGCCTTCATCTTGTAGACAATTCAAAACCGCACTAAACCTCAGGTCATGTTCTTCAATGGATTCACCATGGACTAAGATGTCATCCATATGGCATATTACTCCTTTAAGGCCCTGTAGAATGTTTGACATAGTTATTTGCAATATTTCTGGTGCCGATGTTATACTGAATGGTAGACGATTAAAACAAAACCTTCCAAAAGGAGTAATGAAAGTTGCCAATAACCTTGACTGCTTATCCAATGGAATTAGCCAAAAGTCACTATTCACCTCAAGCTTCGTGAAGATGATACTTATCAATAACTTTGCCAATCTTTCATCCACTGAGGACATCGGATTAACTTCTCTTGCCACAGTCTTATTAAGTTGAGTTAAGTCAACACAAATGTGAACATCACTGTTAGGTTTAGGGACTGGAGTCATTCCCACCACTCTGTAGGTTTAGTGACAGGAGAAATGACTCCCATCCTGGTTATCTCTTCCAACTAATGTTGGGCTTGCTTCATTAGTGGGTGTGGTATCTTCCTTGGTGTGAAAAGACACACTGGTTTAGCATCTTTTCGCAAAGTAATACTATATTCAGTCTTCAGTCTCCCTAGACCAGTAAATAATTTTGGGAAGTCTTTTTGGAAGTGACTCCTGTATTCTTGTTGCTTAACAACTTCTGCTTTTCTTATAAGATGCAGGGCAATACAAGCTCTTCTACTTAAGAGAGAGAATTCCTGATTCCTTAGAACATGCAATGTTTCCAATATCTGCATTCCCTGTACTGGAGTGTTTCCTGTAGCTTCCACTTGACTTTCAGTTCAACCCCTCCTGGGCTATGTAACTGAGTTTCTGTTGGTTGCAGGTAATGCGTTGATAACCACAGCTCTTTGTCTGATAAGACCATTACACTTGCTCCAGTGTCTAGTTTAAAATTAGTGATAACGTCCATTGACATATATATCTGCAAACCAAAATGACTGATTAGGATCATTGATCTCACTAAGGAAGTTTTTTGATTTCCCTCACGATGAAGAATGTTCAACTTCATTAACAACTCTATGCTTGAAGACTTTTTCTTTTGAACATGTGGGAGTAGAGATTTTACTTTGTCACATCTTCCCAAAATGCCCTATTTTCTTACAATAGAAGTATTCTGCTTTGTTTGCAGGTCACTGTTCATGCCTGTGGGTCTTTTTGGTGCCACGGTGCTACCGGGCTTTCATAGCATCTTGCACTTCCCTGCCCCCTCCCTCCACCCATCCCACCACCCCAGTATACCTTCTTTTCTGATGCTTCTTATACAGGCCTCTGATAAGGGAACTACACAGTGGCTAGAAGTTTCTTGAACCAAGGTCTTTCTTCACCTCTCAGGATTGCTTTGTTATTCTTCTGGACCTTTCTGTTAAAACTTGCCCTTTCCAGAATCTTATCACTCCATAGGTTGAAATAGCTATCAAAGGCTTTTAAAACTTCATCAAATTTATCTGATGTCTCGTTAATGCTTTGTCTTGCAATAACATCATCTGCTATTACTCCAATTGAATGCAACAATATGTTAACTTGCTCTGCTTCAGACTGGCTGTCTAATTTGGAAGCAATTCTATGTTTCAAAAATCTTTTTTGCCAGAGTGACCAATTTTGAGTTTGATTTGGTCCTTCCATGTGTCCAGACCTCTCTGATATTGTGAATTTAAGATCCATGGCTTTCTATTTGGTTTACTTTCTCTTTTGAATTTTTCCCTCCAGTATCAGAAGTTTCCCATGCTTTTCAGCCTCATGCTGACTCCCGCTATGGTCACTGTTTCTCCTTGTGAAATCTCTCCACTAGACTTTGGATTTCTTTCTTTCTTGTTTTAGGCACAATTTTGTAGCATTTCTGCTATACTCTGTTTACTCCATTCACTTAGAGTATTGAGTATTTGCAGCCTTGTTTTGCTTTGTTTTTCACTCAGCTCATCACCTGTAATGGCATCGACCTCGGATCCACCCTCGCTAAGGACTTTTGATTTTCCCGGCACTGCCTGCCTAGTGCCGTTAGGAAAAATTTTTTACCCTTTTCAAGGTTGCTCCCCAGATCTCTGATCATTGCTTGGTCCTCCAACTCAAAAACTGCGATCACTGGACGTATTTTTTTTTTCACAGACTATCCGCCTCTGTGGTGCAGTGTGAATGCCTCTACAAGCCGATTCCCTGACATTCTGTGCCTCCTTCATCCACGGAGCAGCTCTGGAGCTTTCTCACAGCCTCTTCTCAAATTCTGCAGTTTTGGTGCTTTTTTTCAGATCAGCCCTCTTCAAAATATTTCTTCAAATTCTTCTTCTCTGTGTTGCATGGTAAGAACCACTGTTGTTCACAATCCCGCCATTGTTCAGCATGTTGTATGTTGGTTTTTCTGCTGCCACCTTAATATACTTAGTTCGCCTACCTTAGAGAGATTCCTAAGTCTTCAGTATTTTGAACATTTACTCTTTATTACATTATAACTACGTCTTGACCTATAAAATTGTGACTGGTTTTACTGATGGCCAAGTACCTGCATAATTATTAAAAGAGCCAATAGCATAGGAGTTAGTGTTAAGGTACCACTTTAACTTGCTACTCGCAGACAGAATGTGTTTCTAAATCACCTTACAACTGATGACATGTTAGCTAGCACTGATTTGAGTTTAAAACACCAGAAGTATTATCTTTCACTTGAACCTTAAAAGTTCATATTGGATTAGCAAGTTCCAACTGAAAATGACTGTGTCTTCCTCCTGAATTTGTTACTGACATCTGCTGGGCAGTAGTATTTTGCAGCTGCTTTTGTTGAATCTATTTCAGCAAATTGAATGGAATATGCTTTTAAGCACATCTGTATTGCTCTGATGTTTTACAAGCCGGCAGGAACACAAATTATAATTAGTCATGGGAAATTGCACAGGAGGCATATTTAATGCCAACAACACCCATTCATTAAGGTATCAAGTTGTTCTCAATTAGCCTGACACTCAGAATGATGTGTAACACACAGAAGAAAGTGCAAAATGGTGGTAAATACAATTGCTGCCAGTTTTCAGAGAAAACAAAGCATGTTGACAGCTGTGAAAACGATAAGAGATAGAAAATCTTACCCATAGGTTAATTCAAACGTTACAACAAAACGGTATCATACTGGACTAGTAATTCAGAGGCCTGGAGCAACACTGCAGAAACACGCTTCAAATCCCATGATGACAGCTAGGGGAATTTAAATTCAATTAATTAAATAAAGCTGGGCTCGGTAATGGTGACCATAAAACTATCGGGTTGTTGTACAAAGCCATCTACTTTGCTCATATCTTTTAGGGAGGGAAATCTACTGTCCTTACCTCATCTGGCCCACATGTGACTCCAGATCCACAGTAATGTGGTTCACTCTTAACCGTCCTCTGAAATGTCCTACCAAGTCAATCAGTTGTAACAACCCGCTACACAAAAGTCATATAAAAATTTTTTAAAGCAGACAGACCACCCAGCGCCAACCTGGGCATCAGATACAATAAAGGCACAACCAGCTCAGTTGACCCTCCAACTCCTCACTAACACCTGGGGTGACTTGTGCCAAACTTGGAAGCACTGGCTCACAGACTAGTCATGCAACAGCCTAGCATACTCACAGCATCACACCTTACAGCCAATGGTCCAGGCTGCTCCATCACATTCCTTGGTATGTCCTGTCCCACTGCTGGACAGACTGATCAGAGGTAACAACAGCACAATGGTACACAGTCAGAGGGAGTGGCTCTGGGAATCTTCAACATTAACTCTGGACCCAATGAAGTCCCATGGCCTCAGGTCAAACATGGACAAGGAAACCTCCTGCTGTTTGCCACCTACCACCCTCCCTCAACTGCTGCATCAGTACTCCTCCATGCTGAACACTACTAGGAAGAGGCACTGAGGGTAGCAAGGGCACAGAATGCACTCTGGGTAGGGTACATCAATGTCAATCACCAAGATTGACTCTAAAATAAAAGCAAAAAACTACAGATGCTGGAAATCTGAAATAAAAACAGAAAGTGCTGGAAATACTCAGCAGGTCAGGCAGCATCTGTGGAGAGACAAGCAGAGTTATTGGCCGCAATTTTACCAGCATTAAGCGTGTCTCTTCGGAGGTGTCCGGATGGTAAAATGAAGCACGATGACATCGGGCCGTGTCCCCGGCGTCATTACGCGCAGACGTCATTTTACCAACGTCGGAAGTAGGGCGTGAGCGAGTCTGCGCTCGCCGCCCGACTACAAGTAATTGAAAGGTAATTGAGGTCGTTTACAAAGCAATTAACTACAATTTTATGTCTGAGGTCTGATCTAACGTCCGTAAATCGGCTCGTGGGGTGTGTCGGCCATCCGGCAGGTACATAAGGGCGGCAGGCATTGATTCAAGAGGGAGTTGGAAGTACAATTTTCAGTTTTACTCTGAAATAATTCTAATGCTATTTGTATATCCTGACAACATGTGTGACTTGCAACTAGTGCTAAAGGATTCATCTGAATGTTCTGCACTGCTGATGGGGACCTATCAACTTTGATTTATGTGGTGAAAGGAAGGGGATCTCGTGAGCCAGTCCTAACTGCTGGAAGCTAATACCTGTGGTCAGAGCATCCGGTGAGTAGTACAGCAATGGGAATTGTTCAATGTGGAGGTGGATCATCAGATGAGGAAGACCTTGCCCCTATGAGGAACAGAAGGACAAATGTGCAGGGGAAGGTGCAGCAAGCTGACCCAGTGCACCATCGTGATGTGGGAGGGAGAGCAGGTGGCAGAGTCGCCCGGGAGCGAACACATGTCAGGATACGTGCCTACCCACCAGGAGGGGCATACAGGCTGCCTCTGAGCTACCTGCAGCTGTCAGATCGCCAGTGCAGAAGGAGACTGCGGCTGTCACAGGAGACTGTCACATCTCTTTGTGAGATGTTGGCAGTGGATGTTTCCTCAAACTGTATCGGAGGCCATCCAATGCCGGTCACTCTAAAGGTTACAATATCTCTTAACTTCTATGCGTCTGGCTCATTCCAAGTCTCAGCAGCAGACTTGTGCGGAGTCTCACAAGCAGCAGCACACCACTGCATCAAGGTTGTGACTGATGCATTGTTCCAACGTGCTAACCAATTCATCACGTTCAAGGCAGACAACACTTGTGAGGCTGAGAGAGCCAGAGGCTTCATCACCATATCTGGGTTTCCATTGGAACATGGCGTGATTGACTCTGCTCATGTGGCCTTCAGAGCCCCAGCAGGTCAGTTGGGGGCATTGATTAACCACAAGAGATACCATTCAATGAACGTTCAGCTCGTCTGTGATCATCGTCAGAGAATCATGCAGGTGTGTGCACGTTACCCTGGGATTTGTCATGATGCCTTCATTCTCCCACGTACCTGCACTTTTCAGCCCTCCAGACAGAATGGAGGGATGGATACTTGGCGACAGGGGGTTATCCTCTGAAGACATGGCTCATGACACCAGTGAGGAATCCAAGAGGTCATGCGGAGGAACAATACAATGAGAGCCATGCGGCCACCACAGTGACCATCGAACAAACTATAGGCCTGCTTAAGATGAGGTTCAGGTGTCCTGACAGCTCAGGTGCAGCACTGCAGTACGCACCTTCAAGGGTTGCAAGAATAATTGTCGTCTGCTGTGCCTTGCATAACCTGGCAACTGAAAATGGAGAGGCACTGGAGCACGATGTGTCATCAGATGACGATGATGTTTCTGATGATGAAGCTAGACACCACGGACTTGATGGTAATGGAGAGGAAGCTGAATGTAATTTGGATCTAAGTGCTCGAGAGACAAGGGTGTTTTTAAGAGGCAGACGTTTCCATTGAGAGTCTGTAAATTTTCTCACAATTGGGATTACCGTATGACAAGACTAATTGTGAGGCTCTGAAAGGGCAAATTCACTCACCTTCACGGGGAGAGAGAATGCAACGATGCAATCCTTCACATCATGAGGAACGCCACCCAGGTGTGAGACCTCACATGTTGAACTACTTTTGTTGAGCAACGATGTTGGAATTGACTTCAGGAAAGCCATGACAAAATCTCAGAGAACCCAATTTATTACAATATTTTATAACACATTCAAATAAAAAACCTTTCAATTCAACCTGTGAACCATTAGTGATGTTAAAGTGATTTCTTAAATCTTTTCCGAGTGCTCTTTCGGGTGCCTGATCCCTTGCCACCAGACACACCAGAGGCAGGTGGCTGAACTGTTTGCTGCCCTGCTTGTGATGACTTTGGCGGACGTCCTCTGCTTGCTCGCGGCCGTGAAGGCCCCGGCATCTCAGAGTTCTCCTGAGAAATCTCATGAATACCCTGTAACACCCTGGGATTTCGCTGATCACATGTCCCTGGCAGAGGGAGCAAGGAGCTGGAGGATGCATCAGAGGCGCCCTGAGAGGAGCTCCCATAGGCGATCTGCTGCCCCTGTGCCCTCGTGAGGCTCGGACGATCCTCACTGGTGACATCAGAGGGATGAGCAGCCTCGACCTGGCGCCAGTGCATCAGATTCTGCTCTCTCATGCTCTGGTCCAGAGAGGCCACAATCGATCTGACGTCACAAAGTGCATCCAGGACTGGCCCTTCCACTGCAGCCGCCAATCTGTCAATGGGGAAAGCCAGATGTTCAATTGCCTGAGAGTGAGCAGAAATCATACTCTGGATGGATATAGCCAGAGTTTGATTAATTGCGCGCATTGTCTCAGGCAGCTCCCCAGATTTCCAAGGGCCGCTTGCTGCACCTGCAACATCTCCCGCCGAATGGCTGTTCTCAAAGGCATGTCATCAGCTTGCTGCTCTGCACTGGCCTGGTCTCCCACACTTCTCTGACTGTGTGAGGCATTGGCCGATGCTGCCTCCGATGGCTGGCCTGGTACCTGTGCTGTGCTGACACCTGGATGTGAAATCGAATCCACGGACACGCAAATCCCAACCGAGGTGTCTGTATCTGCGCTGGTGCTTGGTGCGTCGCGAGGATGTGACGGTGCGCCCTCTGAGGCACCCTCCTCAACCTCAGAGGTGAATGGTGGTACAACGGAGACACTTCCTGTTCCATGCAGTTGGTCACCTGCTGGGAAAATCATATTGATCAGAAAGCCAGAGTGGAGAACATGTATTTGAGTCCATTATGGTCACATCAGTGTGATGTGACTTTTGAGGGCCAAATTATGTTCATTAGTAAATCATCACAACATTGGCCCATCAACCTCCCCCACCCTGCCCCCTCCCCCCCAAAATGCACTAATACACGACTTTCTGGATCACTCACTCTCATGGCCATGTCCACCGGCCTCGCCATCTGCTACGGCTCATCCTCCTTCCTCCCCTGCTATCATCAATGCGTCCTCTTCTATTCTACTGAGGAATGCTGGACAGGCCACACCACCACCTGTCCGGGACCTCTCTCGGGCTCTTTTCCTAATGAAAGACAAAAATTAGTTCAAACATTGTTGTGGGCATTTCACACAATCACCCAAATGGGTTGATGTGGCTTTTAACTGCTGTGCCATTGCTGAGCGTGCCCTCATCAATCCCTCCTCAACGTTCATCTCACATATGCCCATCTTGTATCCCAATGCAAGGAGGCAGCCAGGCAATGATCACACAGGGGTTCCACATTGCATCATGAATACAAATACACTCTCCCTTGACAAAATAACAATTAGATGAATGAGGAATGCCCCTTACCCGGGCAGAGCGAAGCAGGTCATTGAGGCGCTTGCGGCACTGTATCCATGTGCGCCGAACGAGGCCATGGCTGCTGACCTCCTCCGCGACCTCCAGCCAGGCCCTCTTTGTCACTGTCAATGGTCGCCTTCTACCATCTGGATTGAAGAGGATATCACGCCTCTCCTCAACCACCTGAAGGAGGACCTGTAGTGAATCATCTGAAAAACGGGGGGGCTGAGCGAGTGCTTCTCCCTCCATGACTTCCTCCACCTGTGTTTAAATCTCTAACTCCTTCTGCCCGAACAGAACTGTAGCCTCTCAGTGAACCACAACTAATACAGCAGATTTTTAAACAATGAATAAGTACCTGGTCAATTTCATTGAGGTAAACATTTTTCAAGGGTTTACGTCAGACATTCCCGGATGTGGCTCCGCCCCAAATGATGTATATCTTCCCACCCGCACCAGCCGATTCAGGTCTCAGTTACGCCGCGGTGCCACTAATTGGCTGCCCCGTGCGTGATGCCGGTGGACAGGAGACACAGCGCGGGAATGGAGGCCGCATCCATTTGAATTCCACCCATGCCGGAGCCAGCGATTATGGTAAAATTCCGGCCAATATTTCAGGTCTGTAACCTTTCATCAGAACTGGCAAAGATTCGAAAAGAATTAGGTTTTAAGCAAATTAAAGTGGTTGGGGGTGGAGGGGAAATGTTGGGGATTGTTGGGGAAGAGAACAAAAAGGAAGGTGTGTGATCGGGCAGAGGGCAGGAGTGATTAAATAACAAAGCTGTCATGGGACAAAGGCAAAGAGAGTGTTAATGTTTGTGGTGAAAGACAAAGCATTAGTCCAGAGAGAGTGTCAATGGCAGAGCAGTGAACAGCTCTGTCCAGAAGCACAAACATGAAAAACAGGCACATGGTAAAAAATAGAAAAATAGGCCAGTCATGCTCTGCAATTGTTGAACTCAGTGTTGAGTCTGCAAGGCTGCAGAGTGCCTAATCGAAAGATGAGGTGCTGCTCCTCGAGCTGGCGTTGATGTTCACTGGAACACTGCAGCAGATCAAGGACAGAAATGTGGGCGTGACAGCAAGAAGGTATGTTGAAATGACAAGCAGCCAGAAGCTCGGGGTCATGATTTTGGACTGAGCGGGGGTGTTCTGCAAAGCAATAACCCAATCTGCATTTGGTCTGCCCAGTGTAGAGGTGACTGCATTATGAGCAGCAAATACAGTATAGTAAATTGAAGGAAGTACGAGTAAATCACTGCTTCACCTGGAAAGAGTGTTTGGGACCTTGGATGGTGAGGAGAGAGGAGGTAAAAGGTCAGGTATTACACCTTCTGCGACTGCATGGGAAGGTGCCATGGGACGGGGACAAGGTGTCGGGGTTGGTGGAGGAATGGACCAGGGTGTTGCAGAGGGAATGATCCCTTCAGAATGCTGATGGGAGGGGAAGGGAAGATGCGTTTGGTAGTGGCATCATGCTGGAGGTGGCAGAAATGGCAGAGGATGATCCTTTGGATGTGGAGGCTGGTGGGGTGGAAAGTGAGGACAAGGGGAACCCTGTTGCGGTTCTGGGAGGGAGGGGAAGGGGTGAGAGCAGAGTTGTGGGAAATGGGCCGGACATGGTTGAGGGTCCTGTCAACCACAGTGGGGGGAATCCTCGGTTAAGGAAAAAGGAAGACATGTCAGAAGCGCTGTTGTGGAAGGTTGCACCATCAGACCAGATGTGTCAGAGATGGAGAAATTGGGAGAACGGGATGGAGTCCTTACAGGAGGCAGGGTGGGAGGAAGTGTAGTTAAGGTAGCTGTGGTAGTCAGTGGGCTTATACTGAATATGAGTGGACAGCCTATCCCCAGAGATGGAGACAGGGAAGTCGAGGAAGGGAAGGGAAGTGTCCGTGATGGAAAGGTGAGAGAAGGGTGAAAATTAGAAGCAAAGTTGATGAAGTTTTCCAGTTCAGGCAAGACATCAATGTACCAGAAAAAGAGTTGGGGAAGGCGGCCTGAACAGGACTGGAACAAGGAACGGTAGAAGTGGGCTCTCCGGGGTTGTGGGACTATGAGGTTGGAAGCTGTAGAGGGAAGATCTCCGGAAAAGGTGAGGTCAGTGACAGTCCTGTGGACAGTAGCTTGATGTTTGGTGGTGGGATCATGGTCCAGGGGGTGGTAGGAAGAAGTGTCTGAGAGTTGGCGCTCAGCCTCTGCAAGGTAGAGGTCGATACACCAGACAACAGCAGCACCACCCTTGTCAGTAGGTTTGATCACAATGTCAGGGTTAGACCTGAGAGAACGGAGTGCAGCCAGTTTGGAGGGAGACAGGTTCGAGTGAGCGAAGGGAGCAGAGAATTTGGGATGGCCAACGTCGCGCTGACAGTTCTCAATGAAAAGATCAAGAGTGGGTAACAGCCCGGAGGGAGGGGTCCAGTTGAAGTGGGAAAACTGCAGGCGGGTGAAAGGGTCTGCTGGTCGGGGGGGCGACCCCTGGTCAAAGGAGTGAGCCCAGAGGCGAAGACGAAGGAAGAAGAGCTCAACATCATGCCGACCGGAAAATTCATTGAGGTGGGGGCCTAAGGGGATAAAACTGAGTCCTTCAGATCATTCAGCGTCAGTTGTCCCCACCAAACACCCCCTCTCCATTCCACCCCGCCCCCCCCCCCTCACCCCGCCACCTTCACTTGCTTAAAAGTTATTTCTTTTCTAATCTTTGCCAGTTCTGATGAAAGGTCACGGACCTGAAATGGTAACTCTGCTTCTCTCTCCACAGATGCTGCCTGACCTGGTGATTATTTCCAACACTTCCTGTTTTTATACCAAGAGTGGCTCGGTAGTATCTCCACTAACAATGCTGACTAAGTCCTGAAGGACATATCTCCCAGACTGTCCTTGTGGCAGGAGGTGAGAGAACCAACTCAAGGAAAAACCTACTTGACCTTGACCTCACCAATCTACCTGTCACAGATGCTAGGAGTTACATTGAGGAAAGAGGGACCATGGTCTGGTATATTAACAGCCAAATTCTGGTAAGAATGGTAAAGATTTTCACTCAAACTCAATTGTATGTCGCTGAACATAAAATCTTCAATGAACCAGCACAATCAGACAGCATATTAGAATGTAATTTAAACAAAGTCATGGAAAATATTCCTTGATATATTTAAAAGTGGTGACCTGATGCAGTTTATTAATGCAGCTGAATATGGGTTTATCACAAAAAGTTAGTATTTTCAGTGTTTAATCCACACCTGTAGATTAAATCTCAATTTTAAATAACTGAAAACAACTTTAAAATCTATACAGTCATTTATGAGTTTCATTAGTGTACAGTAGTCGGTTTCTTATTAAATTATTTTTTTTTATATTGAAAAGCTTTTAAAAGGTGAATATTAGTGCTTAAAATAAGCAGCTTAATTTTAAGAGTCTCCTCGCCAAGCTGATTAATTTGATCTAGGAGATAAGCTAGTTTTTTGGGCGGGGCTGGCTTTGAGTGTGATTTTTTTTAAACTAACTCAAAACTTCACGGAAATTCGATTTACGCTGGACATAATGTACTTGAAAGTCCTTAATCTTTTGTGCTGATTTAGCTGGTTTGGTGGTAAATTGTGCTGGAATTACCAATGCAACCAAGCAGAAACTCCAAGTAAAAAGGAAACGAGTAACTCAAGTGAACGTTGGTCTGGGGAATTAATAATGGGTAACAAAGAAATTGCAGAAGGGCTGAACAGATATTTTTGTGTCGGTCTTCACTGCCGAAGACACAAAGAAAAGTCCCAAAGATACTTGAAAAACAAACGGTAAAAGGGAGGGAAGAACTTTAAACAATCTCAATCATCAGGAAAAAAGTACGGGGAAAACTATTAGAGCTAAAGGCTGGAAAGTCCCCAGGACCTGATGGCCTGCATCCTAGAGTCTTAAAAGAAGTGTGTGCAGAGATAGTAGATACATTCGTTGTGATCTTCCAAAATTCCCTAGCTTCTGGAACAGTCCCAGCAGATTGGAAAATAGCTAATGTAACACCTCTATTCAAGAAAGGAGGGAGATAGAAAGCAAGAAACTATAGGGCAGGTAGCCTAACATCTGTCATAGGGAAAATGCTAGTATCCATTATTAAGGAGGTTAAAGCAGATTTAGAAAATCATAATGCCATCAGGCAGAGTCAACATGGTAATATAAAAGCAAAATATAGTGGATGCTGAAAATCTGAAATAAAAACAGGAAGTTCTGGAAATAGTCAGCAGGTCTGGCAGCACCTGTGGAGAGAGAAGCAGAGTTAATCTTTCAGATCAGAGACCGTTCATCAGAACTGGCAAAGGTTAGAAATGTAATAGGATAGAGGATTGGTTAGCTAACAGGAAGCAGAGAGTAGGAATAAATGGATCATTTTCAGGTTGGCAGAATGTGACTAGTGGAGTGCCACAGGGCTCGGTGCTGGGAGTTCAACTATTTACAATCAATGACTTGGATGAAGGGACCGAATGTCTGGTAGCTAAATTTGCAGATGCCACAAAGATAGGTAGGAAGGTAAGTTATCAAGAGGACATAGTCTATAAATGGATATAGATAGGTTAAGTAAGTGGGCAAAGATTCGGCAGATATAATGTGAGTAATGTAAGTAAATTCAAACTTGTCCACTTTTGGCAAGAAGAATGGAAAAGCAGAATGTAACTTAAATGGAGATCGAGTGCAGAATGCGGTGGTATAAAGGGATCTGGGTGCCCTGGTACATGAATCACAAAAAGTTAGTATGCAGATACAGTAAGTGATTAGGAAGGCAAATGGAATGTTGTTGTTTATTGCAAGGGGAAAGAATATAAAAGTAGGGAACTTTTGCTACAGGTGTACAGGGCCTTAGTGAGACCACATCAGAAGTACCGAGCACAATTTCTGTCTCCTTACTTAAGAAAGGATAAAATTATATTCGAAACAGATCAGAGAAAGTTTACTTGACTGATTCCAGGGATGAAGGGGTTATCTTATGAGGAAAGGTTGAACAGGTTGGGCCCATACCCATTGGAGTTTAGAAGACTGAGAGGTGATCTTATAGAAACATAAAATCCTGAGGGAACTTGACAGATGGATTCTGGAAGGATGTTTCCACTTATGGGCGATACTAGAACTCGGGCGCACAGTTTAAAAATAAGGGGTCTCCTATTTAAGAGGGAGATAAGAAAGTTTTTTCTCTCAGAGGGTTATTAGTTTGTGCAATTTGTTTCCTCTCAGAGGCTGGGTTATTGAATGTATTCACTGCTGAGTTAGATAGATTCTTGATAGACAAGGGAGTCAAGTGTTATGGGGGGTAGACAGGAAAATGGGGGTTGAGGCCACATTCAGATCAGCCATGATCTTATCAAATGACAGAGCAGGCTTGAGGGGGCGAATGGCCTACTCCTGCTCCTAATTCATATGTTTGGTCGCAAAGATATTTTGTGTCCTCTGCAATTGCTCATGTGCAAAAGGAAAGGTGTTGGCTCGTAACTACAATAACTGCTCCATTAAAAAGGAGCAGGCCTTTCAGTTTTGCAGCTGTGCAATTTCCTGCTCAGCAATAGACAAGCTTTCAATCTGAGAGTTCCCATGGCTATGCAAATGAGGCTGATCCCCAAATTATAGGTGCAGTTGGCTCACTCCAATCAGGTGGATATTGTTCTGACACCTGCTTGGGTTTACAGCCAAACTGGAAATATGGCTTCAGTGACAGTTGGCTAGCTAGTGGAGTTAACCAGCTGCACCTTATTTTGACTAGATTCTTCAGAATCTACAATGCAGCCAGGAGTCAGGGATATTTACCAAAGAATAAAAAACCCTTAATCCAAGTCCTCAGTTGAAAAAGGCTTTTAAATAAAGGTAAACTCATTAATTCCAGTGGCGAGTGGAGCTCAAAGGGACTATGGGCACAGACCTAACACTGCAGTGATGTAATCCTGGGATTTGCTTTCCCTATGAATGGGGTTTTCCACGGAGAGGCTGATCACCCACGTGACTGCATGCCGAAGATACTGAAGCAGTCCGTGTAGAAATGCAGCAAGATCTGGACAAAAGCCAGGCTTGGGCTGATAAGTGGCAAGTACCATTCACAACACACAAGTGCCAGGCAATGACCATCTCCAACAAGAGAGAATCTAACCATCTCCCCTTGACATTCAATGGCATTACCATCGCTGAATCCCCCACTATCAACATGCTGGGGGTCAACATTGACCAGAAACTGAACAGGAGTAGCCTTATAAATACCATGGTTACAACAGCAGGTCAGCAGCTAGGAATCCTGCGACAAGTAATTCACCTCCTGACTCCCCAAAGCCTGTCCACCATCCACAAGGCACAAGTCAGAAGTGTGATGGAATACTCTCAACTTGCCTGAATGGGTACAGCTCCAGTCCGGGAGGACATTGACCTCAAGTCTGTTCAGGTGCAACCAATTCTGCCTCCCCTAGAACAGGTCCCAGTGTTGCAGGAATCTAAAGTTCTCCCTCGTGCACCATCTCTCGAGCCACACATTTATCCTCCTATCTATATACTCACTAGCATGACACAGAGTCATAGGCCAGAATTTAACATCCCCCCACAACGAGCGGGCTGGTGGGGGGTGGGGGTCGAAAAATTGATATAGGTGGGGGGGCCATTCCCGATTCCTTCCCGCCTCCACTGCAATTTTACACAGGGCGGCGGCGACAAGTGACCCACCCGCCCAAGGCCTATCAAGGCTCTTAAGTGGCCAATCATCTGCCACTTAAGGGCCTCCTCCCACCTCAGCTGGTATTTTACTTGCAGCGGCCGGATGGCAAAGGCTCAAGAATACAACCAGGTAAAACTGGGTGGCCTACTTGCGGGCTGGGGGGCCCTCCTGATTGGGCACCCTGTACCCCATGGAGGCCCGCCCCCGAAGTCTCAACCGCCCCCACCGCACGACACTCCCCTGGCACCCCCCTACCCAACTGAACCCTCTTGGCTTCGCTGGGGCCCGGCCGATTGTCCCTGGTGACGTCCCAAAAACGTACCATTGTATATCATCCTTTATCTTCCTGCTGAACCTCAGTGTAGTCGCCAGTAGTGGCCGGCATCTGTACCATGACGTGAAGTGACATCGGAAACGTGACATGACATCCGTAATACGACGTGACATCCAAAATGTGACGTTGCATCCATGACATGACATCCTTGACCTGACATCCTTGATGTGATACACGGGAGATGACACCCGTGACGTGACACACGTGATGTGACACAAATGACATGACATCTATGATGTGACATGACATCTGTGATGTGGCATGACACACATGACATGACATACATGATGTGACATCTGTGACATGACATCAGTTATGTATAATCCTTGACATGACACCCATGACATGACAACTGTTATGTGATGTCCGTGATGTGACGTCCATGATGTGACATCCGTGACATGACATCTGTTATGTGATGTGACAGCCATGATGTGACATCCATGAAATGATGTGACATCCATGAGGTGACGAGACATCCGTGACGTGACACCGGTGATATGACACCTGTCATGTGACACCTGTCACATGACGTGACATTCATGATTTGATGTGACGTAACATCCATGACATATGTGACATCTATAACATGATGTGATATCCGTCACATGACGTGATATTCATAAGGTGACATCACATCCATAATGTGATGTGACATCTGTAACGTGACATAATGGGACATCCATAACGTTATGTTACATTCGTAACATTACATGACATCCATAACGTGGCGAGATATTCATAATGTGACATGACATCCATAATGTGATGTGACATCTGTAACGTGATATCCTTGATGTGATACACGGGAGATGACACCCGTAATGTGACACAGGTGACGTGACACACATGACATGACATCTATGATGTGACATGACATCTGTGATGTGACATGACACACATGACATGACATACATGATGTGACATCTGTGACATGACATCAGTTATGTATAATCCTTGACATGACACCCATGACATAACAACTGTTATGTGATGTCCGTGATGTGACATCCATGATGTGACATCCGTGACATGACATCTGTGATGTGATGTGACAGCCGTGACGTGACATCCATGATATGATGTGACATCCATGAGGTGACGAGACATCCATGACGTGACACCGGTGATATGACATGACATTCATGATTTGATGTGACGTAACATCCATGACATATGTGACGTCTATAACATGATGTGATATCCGTCACATGACGTGATATTCATAAGGTGACATCACATCCATAATGTGATGTGACATCTGTAACGTGACATAATGGGACATCCATAACGTTATGTTACATTCGTAACATTACATGACATCCATAACGTGGCGAGATATTCATAATGTGATGAGACATCTGTAACGTGATGTGACATCCGTGATGTGATGTAATGGGACATCCATAATGTCATGTTATATTCGTAACATTACATGACATCCGTAACGTGGTGAGCCATTCATATAGTGACATGACATCCGTAATGTGATGTGACAGCCATGACGTGATGTGCCATCTGTAAAGTGACGTGACATCCATAACATGGTGTTACATCCCTGATGTGACATCTGGACATGACATGATGTGACATCCGTAATGTGATGTGACATCTGTAACATGACATGCCATCGATAACGTGACATGACATACATAACATGATGTGACATCTGTAATGTGATGTGACATTCGTGATGTGACGTGACGTCTGTAAAGTGATTTGACATCTGTAACTTGATGTGACATCCATAATGTGACGTGACACCTGTAATGTGACATGACATCCATCATGTGCCATGATGTGACATCTGTTATGGGATGTGACATCTGTAACAAGATACAACATCCATTGCGGGATGTACATTCACAATATTACGTGACATTCATGGTATGACATCACATCCATAACATGATTTGGCATCCATGACGTGACGTCACATCCGTGATGTGATGTGACATCCATAGCACGATGTTGCATCCGTAGCGTGACGTGACATTCCTAACATGATGTAACATCTGTAAGGTGATTTGACATCCATAACGTGATGTGGCATCCGTGACGTGACATCCAAGATGTGACGTGACATCTGTAATATGATGGGACATCAACATGATGTGACATCCATGCCGTGACGTGACATTCATAACGTAATATGAAATCCATGAAGTGACGTTACATCCATGACGTGACATGTTTAGTTTAGTTTAGAGATACAGCACTGAAACAGGCCCTTCGACCCACCAAGTCTGTGCCGACCATCAACCACCCATTTATACTAATCCTACACTAATCCCATATTCCTACCACATCCCCACCTGTCCCTATATTTCCCTACCACCTACCTATACTAGAGGCAATTTATAATGGCCAATTTACCTACCAACCTGCAAGTCTTTTGGCATGTGGGAGGAAACCGGAGCACCCGGAGGAAACCCACGCAGACACAGGGAGAACTTGCAAACTCCACACAGGCAGGACCCAGAATTGAACCCGGGTCGCTGGAGCTGTGAGGCTGCGGTGCTAACCACTGCGCCACTGTGCCACCCAGATTTGATGTGACATCCATGACGTGAGATCCGTAGCAATGTGATGTGACATCTGTGACATGACATCACAACTGTTATGTGACATGATGTTAGAACCGTAACGTGATGTGACATCCGTAATGTGATGTGATATCCATAACATGACGTGACATCCGTACCATGACGTGATGTGACATCCGTAACGTGATGTGACATCTGTAACATGACGTGACATCTGTACCATGCTGTGATGTGACATCCGTAACATAATGTGACATCTGTAACGTGACATGATGTGACATTCATAATGTGATGTGACATGATGTGACATGATGTGAGGCCTGGACAATGTATGTCAACCAAGAGCGACGTCTCAATTCATTCCATCTTCTCTGCCTCCAGAGAATCCTTGGCATCAGGTGGCAGGACCGTATCTCCAACACAGAAGTCCTCGAGGCGGCCAACATCCCCAGCATATATACCTTACTGAGCCAGCGGCGCTTGAGATGGCTTGGCCATGTGAGCCGCATGGAAGATGGCAGGATCCCCAAGGACACATTGTACAGTGAGCTCGCCACTGGTATCAGACCTACTGGCCATCCATGTCTCCGCTTTAAAGACATCTGCAAATGCGACATAAAGTCCTGTGACATTGATCACAAGTCGTGGGAGTCAGTTGCCAGTGATCGCCAGAGCTGGCAGACAGCCATGAAGGCAGGGCTAAAGAGTGGCGAATCGAAGAGACTTAGCAGTTGGCAGGTAAAAAGATAGAAGTGCAAGGAGAAAGCCAACTGTGTAACAGCCCCGACAACCAATTTTATCTGCAGCACCTGTGGAAGATTCTGTCACTCTAGAATTGGCCTTTATAACCACTCCAGGCGCTGCTTCACAAACCACTGACCACCTCCAGGCGCTTCCCATTGTCTCTCGAGACAAGGAGGACAAAGAAGAAGAAAGAAGAATGTGATGTGACATTCGTAATGTGATGTGACATTAATAACGTGACGTGACATCCGTGACGTGATGCGACATCCATGACGTGACGTGACATCCGGACATGACATGACGTGACATCCGTAACATAACATGACATTCATAATGTGACGTGGCATACATAACATGATGCAACATCCACAATATAATCGCAATTATTTTTTCCATTGTTTTCTCCATTCCACTGTCCATTTTGTTCTACATTTTTTCTCTGTTGTATTCTGCATTCAATTACCCTATCTTTGTTATATTCTCCATTCTCCATTCCATTCTTCATTCTATTCTCCGATACATTCTCCATTCTTCCTCCATTCCTTTATCCATTCTATTCACCATTCTTGTCTCCATTATCCATTCTATTCTCCATTCTTCTCCCTAATCGTCCTTCTTAACTCCATTCTCCATTCCATTTTTCTCCAAATGCCATTCATTTCTACATTCCATTCTCCATGCTATCCTTCATTCTTTGCCGCAGTACATTCTCCAATCCTTTCTTCATTCTTTTTTCCATTATGCATTCTATTCACCATTCTCACCTCCATTCTTCACTCAATTCTCCATTCCATTCCCCATTCTATTCTCCATTCTTTTCTGCATTCTTCATTCTTTACTCCATTATTCATTGCATTCTCCATTCTTTCCTCCATTACATTCTCCATTCTTTTCTCCAGTCACCATTCATTTCTGCATTCTCCATTCCATTCTCCATTCACTGCTACACTCGCCATTACATTTGCCATTACATTCATCATTCTGCTCACCATTCCATTCGCCATTCTATTCTATTCTCATTCATTTCTTCAATTCCATTCTCCATTCTTTGCTCTCTTCCCTATTCCATTCTCCATTCCATTCCCAATGGAGCAAAGAATGGAGAATGGAGAAAAGAATGGAGAATGGAATAGAGAATGGAGAAAAGAATGGCAAACAGAATGGTGAGTGAATTGCGAACACCATGATGAGCAGAATGGCAAAATGAATGGCGAGCTGAATGGTGAACAGAATGGCAAGTGGAATGGCGAATGGAATGGTGAGCAGAATGACAAATGTAGTGGCAAATGTTATGGCGAGTGTAACAGTGAATGGAGAATGAAATGGAGAATGCAGAAATGAATGGCGATTGGAGAAAAGAATGGGGAATGTAATGGAGGCAAGGATGTAGAATGGAATGAAAAATGGAGTAAAGAATGAAAAATAGGGTGAAGAATGGAGAATAGAATGGGGAATGGAATTGAAAATGGAATGGAGCATGGAAAAAGAGTTGAGAATAGAATGGAGAATAGAATGGAGAATGGAGACAAGAATAGTGAATGGAATGGATAAAGGAATGGGAGGAAGAATGGAGAATGGAATGGAGAAAAGAATGGAGAATGGAGGAAGGAATGGAGATAGGAATGGGGAAAACATTTGAGAACAGATTGTAGAACTGAATGGAGAACACAATGGAGAACACAATGGAGAATGGAGAAAAGAATGGTGAGCAGAAAGCAAATGGAATGGCAAGCAGCACAGTGAACATAATGGTGAACAGAATGGCTAATGTAATGATGAGCTGAATGGTGAACGGAATGGCTAGCAGAATGACGAATGAAATGACAAATGTAATGGTGAGTGTAATGGAGAATGGAGAATGGAGGAATGAATGGCAATTGGAGAAAAGAATGGGGAATTTAATAGAGGAAAGAATGGAGAATGGAATGAAGAATGGAGTGGAAAATGGATTGGAGCATGGAAAAAGAGTTGAGAATAGAATGGAGAATAGAATGAAGAATGGAGACAAGAATGGTGAACAGAATGGAGGATAGAATGGAGAACGGAGACAAGAATGGTGAACAGAATGGAGGATAGAATGGAGAATGCAGAAAAGAATGGAGAAAGGACTGGAGGAAGAATGGAGAATGTATTGAGGAAAAGAATGAAGAATAGAATGGAGAATGTAATAGGGAATTTAGTGGAAATTAGAATGGAGAATGGGGAATTGAATAAAGAATACAACAGAGAAAAAGTGTAGAGTGAAATGGAGAATGGAATGGAGAAAACAATGGTGAAAATAATTGAGAAAACAATGGAGAATGGAATGGAAAATGTAATAGGGAATGGAGCAAAGAATGATATGGAGAATAGATTGGAGAACAGAATGGGGAATTGAATAGAGGAAAGAATGAAGAATTGAAAGGAGGATAGAATGGAGCAAGAAATGGAGAAGAAAATAAAGAATGGAGAATAGAATGAAGAATGGAGACAAGAATGGTGAACAGAATGGAGGATAGAATGGAGAATGCAGAAAAGAATGGAGAAAGGACTGGAGGAAGAATGGAGAATGTATTGAGGAAAAGAATGAAGAATAGAATGGAGAATGTAATAGGGAATATAGTGGAAATTAGAATGAAGAATGGGGAATTGAATGGAGAATACAACAGAGAAAAAGTGTAGAGTGAAATGGAGAATGGAATGGAGAAAACAATGGAGAATGGAATTTGGAATGGAATGGAAAATGTAATAGGGAATGGAGCAAAGAATGATATGGAGAATAGATTGGAGAACAGAATGGGGAATTGAATAGAGGAAAGAATGGAGAATTGAAAGGAGGATAGAATGGAGCAAGAAATGGAGAAGAAAATAAAGAATGGAGAATAGAATGAAGAATGGAGAATAGAATGGATTAAAAATTGAGAAAGAAATAGAGAAAGGAATGGAAAAAAGAATGGAGAAATTTATTAAGAAAACAATGAAGAATTGAATTGGGAATTAAATGGAGAGTGGAAAGGGAACTGAGAAAGGAGTGGAGGAAAGAATGGAGAATGGAATGGAGGAAAGAATTGAGAAAGGAATACAGAAATTAATTGAGAAAAGAATGGAGAATAGAATAGAGAGTGGAATAGAGAAATGAATGGCAAACAGAATGGTGAGCTGAATGGCAAATGGAATGGCGAGTGTAATTGAGAATGGAATGAAGAATGGTGTAAAGAATGAAGAATAGGAGAAGAATGGAGAATGGAATGGAAGAAAGAATGGAGAAAATAATTGAGAAAAGAATAGAGAATGTAATGGGCAATGGAGCAAACAATTGGGAATGGAGAAAAGAATGGAGAATGGAATAGAGAATGGAGAAAAGAATGGCAAACAAAAAAGCGAGTGAATGGTGAACGGATTGGCAAATGGATTGGTGAGTTTATTGGAGAATAAAGAGTGGAATGGCAAAAGGAATGGAGAATGCAAAAATGAATGGCAATTGGAGAAAAGAATGGGGAATGTACTGGTGGAAAGAATGGAGAATGGAATGAAGAAAGGAATAAACAATGAAAAATAGGGAGAAGGATGGAGAATAGATTGAAGATTGAAGGAAAATGGAATGGAGCATAGAAAAAGAGTTGAGCATAGAAAGGAGAATGGAGACTAGTATGATGAACAGAATGGAGAATGGAATAGAAAATCTGGAGAAGAAAAGAATGGAGAAAGAATGGAGCATGTATTGGAGAAGAAAATAAAGGTTAGAATGGAATTGAGAATGGAATGGAGAATGGTCAATACAATAGACAATAGAATGAAGAATGGAGAATAGAATGGAGGAAAGAATTGAAAAAGGAATGGTGTGCAGAATGGTGAACTGAATAGCGAACTGAATGACAAGCAGAGTGGTGAAAGAAATGGCAAGCAGAATGTAATGGTGAGTGGAATGGAGAATGGAGACTAGAATGGAGGAAAGAATGAAGAAAGGAATGGAGAATGGATTGGGAATGGAATGGAGAATGGAGAAAAGAATGGAATGAAGAATGGAGAATGGAACGGAGGAAAGAATGGAGAATGGATTGGAGGAAATAATCGGGAAAAGAATGGAGAATGGAATAGAGAATGGAGAAAAGACTGGCGAACGGAATGACAATCAGAATGGCAAGTTGAATGGTGAACAGTATGGCAAGTGTAATGGTGAATGGATTGACACACAGAATGGCGAACTGAATCACGAGCAGCAAGGCAAACGGAATGGCAAGTGGAATTGCGAGTGCAATGATGAATGGAATGGTGTCATGGTAGGTTTTTTTTCCTCTGTTTAAAAAATCTAAAGGGGGTTGTGTACATTTAACGCACAGAGAAGCTTTTAGATTCTCTGGGCACAGTGTGTGCCAGCAGCAAGCCTGTTTCCTAGGCAACAGCAGGGGAGATGAGGTCACATGCTATATTGTATCATTTGACTGTGGGTAAAGACTTGATAGAACCACTTTGATCTGGAGACCAATGAAGTATTCTCCTCTGAAGAAGGAGTTGTCTCTCTTTCAGCAGAAAAATCTATTTTGGTCTACAGGCTTTGTTTCACCTGGAGAGGGGGAAAAATGGAAAGGAAATCTTTGTTTTGTTGGAGGTAGCAAAATCCTTTTTACTTCCAATTTCTAAGAAATCTTTGCCTCAGGAGTGACTTTCTGTTGCCTTTTTGTGTTTCTGGGAGTTCTGGAATTCTCAGTAATGTTTATACTGATAGACTGCCAATTTAAAAATCCAAATAGACCTGTTGCTATAATGCTTGTTGAAAGAACTGTGTGACACCTACAGAAACCGAAGTGCTTTCAAAGCCTATCCATTAAAGACTGTCAAATTTGCCTGGAGACATCGAGTGGCATCTGAATATTTGACTCTAGGACACCTCACTGAACTGAGAATGTAAATCACCAAGACTTATAACCCAGCTATTTATTTATTCCTAAGAAACAGCTCGAATTTAAAACATAATTTTGAAACCAGTTAACCGTAGCTTTTTGAATGCATATGTGTGTGCATGAGGGTGGAGGAATAAGAAGTTATAAGGTCTTTAGACATAGATTTAGCTCAATACTGTTTAAGATTTAGTTTATTAATAAATAGTGTTATGACCGACCGATCCAGTCAAAGCCCCAAATCAAAATATATGATTCTGATTGTAGTGGGAGAAATGCACTGTTAATTCAATCCCTTCCCTCCAACTATCGCCTAACATATCATGTTAAACTTTCCAAATAAAAGAAATACCCAGCCAAATTGTACCATCTAGTAACCCCTGAATGAAGCTAACCAAACCAGGTGTCTTTACATCAACAAATTAACTGTCTAATTAGAAAAACTAAATTCTTAAACACTATGAAGATATAAACAAAATTTAAAATAGAAAAAAATTAGAGGCTTTGCAGATTTACACTCCTGCCAGATGTGGAACCTACGTGCATTCAAATACAGAGCCTTTAGTTTTGTCCTTTTATTATTTTTGTAACCTCTAGCCTTATCTGTTGATTTACTCTTAGATTTGTGCACTGTGTCCCTTCCTGTTACAGTTGGTTTATCATTTCCCATATTAATACCTTTCTCTCTTGACTTGTCCCTACTCCTTGATTTACCATATCTTCCCAAATTTGATCCCTTACCCCACTTTTCAGTTTGAAACCCTCTCTACTTCCTTAGTTATACGTCTCGCTAGAACACTGGCCCCAGCACAGTTCAGGTGTAGACCATCCCAATGGTACTGCCAGTGTCCCACGAACCAGAACCCACTTCTACCACACCCATCTTTGAGCCACACATTAATTTCTCTAATCTTATTTGCCCTCTGCCAATTTGCACGTGGCTCAGGTCATAATCCAAAGATTATTACCTTTGAGGTTCTGCTTCTTAATTTGGCACCTAGTTCTTCATACTGTCTATGCAGAACCTCTTTCCTTGTCTTGCATATGTTGTTGGTACCTACATGGACCACGACAACTGGATCCTCCCCCTCCCACTGTAAGCTCCTCTCCAGCCCTGAGCATATGTCCCGAACCCTGACACTGAGCAGGCAACACAGCCATCTGGACTCTCGCTCTTTGCTGCAGAGAACAGTGTCAATCCCCCTAACTATACTGTCCCCTACTACCACTACATTCCTTTTTTCTCCCTCCAATTGAATGGCTTCCTGTATCATGGTGCCATGGTCAGGTTGCTCATCCACCCTGCAGCCCCAACTCTCATCCAAACAAGCTGAAAGATCCTCAGACTTGCCAGACAATACCAAAGGCTGAGGCTCCTGCACTCCTGCCCTTTGGGTCCTGTTACCTGCCTCAACTGCAGCCATACTCTCCTGTCCCTGACCACTGACCAAATCAGAAGTCCCTATCCAAAGGGGCGTGACCGCCTCCTGGTACAAAATGTCCAGGTAACTTTCCCCACCCACCCCCACCCCACCTGATGTGTTGCGGTGTCTGCAGCTCAGACTGGAGTTCAATGACTGAGCTGAAGCTCTTCGCGCTGCAAACACTTACTGCAGATGTGTTTGTCCTGGATCACACTGGCATCCAGGAGCTCCGACATGCTGCAGCCGTGACACATCACCTGTCCTACCATCCTTAATGTGTTTTAATTAACTAGTTAATTATTTTATTCAATTATTTATTTTATTTTCCTTTTTTTATTTTTATTATATTTTATTAAGCTTACCACTAGTTCCTTTACTATTTTAGGATTAGAATGGACTTTAATCACTTACCAGATATTCAACAAATAGGTAGCTTTTTCCCAAACCAATCACCCACTTGCTTGCCTGTGATGTTTGATGCTATGTTTGATTTAAATTAAATTAAATTAAAAGCTTACCTGTATATTCCCCCCCGACGGCTCTCTGTTTCCCTGTACTCACTGTTGATTGTGACATCACTCTGATGTCACTTTTCAATTTTTCCCTGCTCCGCTCCTGCTGCTCCGGCCGTGCACCTCCCTCTCTCCACTCCCACCGTGCACCTCCCTCTCTCCACTCCCACCGTGCACCTCCCTCTCTCCACTCCCACCGTGCTCCTCTCTCTCTCCACTCCTGCTGCTCCTGCCGTGCTCCTTTCTTTCACTCTGTCTGTCTGCGGTCTCCAACTCTGGGCTTTAGGCACACTTTTTAAACCCCCTCGCCCACCGTGCTCCTCTCTCTCTCACTCTGTCTATCTCTGGTCCTGAAATTCCTTTTGCAGGACTTGGGGGATTCGGAAAACTAAATCATGTATATGTCAACATTATTACCGGCTAGACCTTACAAAGGACGTGAGATAATTTATTAAGATATGCCATACATGCCAAATGGTTGGAAAACCACAACCAACCACCGGCACCACTAATTCCCAACACAGTGATGGAGGAACCATTTAGCAGGATATTGGTAGACTGTGTAGGACCCTTGCCAAAAGCAAAAGTGAGACATCAATCCATACTTACTATCATGGCTATAGCGACTCGATTTCCAGAGGACATTCCTTTGAGGACAATTAATGCTAGAATAGTAGTAGAAAAGTTATCCCAATTCTTTACTAGATATGGATTACCACTAGAAGTTCAATCAGATCAGGGTTCTAACTTCATGTCTAAGATATTTCAAGAAGTCATGGGCAATTTGGGTATCAGACCGATGAAATCTTCAGCCTATCACCCACAGACACAGGGAGTTTTAGAGATGTACCACCAAACTCTCAAAACAATGATTGGAGCATACTGTCACGAATATCCACGTGACTGGGCTAAAGGACTAGACTTTCTTTTATTTGCCACCAGAGATTCACCGAATGAGTCTATAGGTTTTAGTCCTTTCAAATTGGTTTACGGACACAAAGTAAGAGGTCCTCTAAAACTCATCAAAGACACAGATTCTTAGAACAAAGGAATGAAGCTTCTATACTAGACCATGTATCAGCTTTTGTCACACGAGACGGTCCTTATCAGTGCCAGGGGATGCCATTTGAGCTAATGTTGCCCCAGCCACTTTTCAAAGATTAATGATTCAGGTGGTAGCAAGTGTTCCCAACTGTGTAGTGTATCTCAATGATATACTAATATACAGTAACACTTGGTAAGAACACTTAAACCAGTTAAAAACTCTGATTTTAAGAATTACAAGCAGTGGGCTTTGTGATAAATCTGGCAAAAAGCGAATTCGGAAAAGCGAGAGTAACTTACCTTTGACATATAGTAGGGCAAGGACAAGTATTGCCAAAAACGGCAAAAGTACAAGCCTTAGTGGAGTTCCTTATCCCTAAATCTAAATGTGAAATAATGAGGTTTTTAGGGATGTGTGGTTTTTACAGGAAGTTTGTGTGGAATTTTATGTTGGAGCTGCTCCATTAACCAATTTGCTACAAAGAAGGAAAACCAAAGTAGTGTGATCCGATGAATGCCAGACAACTTTTCAAAAGTTGAAGGCAATCTTAACTAATGAACCAGTGTTGGCTGCTCCAAATTTTGCTAAAGCCTTCAAGATAGCGATTGATCCTAGCGACCAGGGGGTTAGTGCAATCATATTGCAGGGCATAGAAAAAACAGTTTTCAAGAAAACTAAATCGCCACCAAAAAATGTATTCCACTGTGGAAAAAGAAACATTAGGACTTTTGCTGGGTCTTAAACATTTCAAAGTATATGTACAGCAAGACTACAAAGAAACATTAATATGCACTGGCCATAAATCATTAATCTTTGTGGAAAAATTTAAAAACCAAAATGCTAGAATATTTAGATGCAGTTTATCATGATACAGCCTTATCATTTGAAGACTGTATATATTTCAAGGAAAAACAAAGTTATCGCTGATGTTTTGTCACGAATTTAACCTAGTTAAGTTGCATGAATGGCAATGGTATATAGAAACATTCTGTTGATTGAAATAGAGTGAATGGGGGCATGAATGTGAAAATATGTTTAGAGTATTTTTTTCAGTTTCTATTTTGCACTGTAATGAAATGCATTCAAGAATGATGTTTCATTTCGCCAAGGGTGGAGGTATCATGGGAGTTTTTTTTCTCCTCTGTTTAAAGAAACTAAAGGGGGCAGAGAGAAACTTTTAGATTCTCTGGGCACAGTGTGTACCAGCAGCAAGCCTGTTTCCTGGGCAACAGCAGGAGACATGAGGTCACATGCTGTATTGTATCATTTGACTGTGGGTAAAGACTGGCCAAAACCAGTTTGATCTAGAGACCAGAGAAGAATCCTCCTCTGAAGAAGGTGTTGTCTCTCTCTCTCAATGGAAAGATCTACTTTGGGCTACAGGCTGTATTTCACCTGGAGAGGGGAAAAAACCCTGTAAAGGAAATCTTTGCATTGTTGGAAGTAGCAAATTGCCTTTTACTTCCAATCTCTAAGAAGTCTGTGCCTCAGGAGTGACTTTATGTTGTCTTTTTGTGTTTCTGAGAGTTCTGGAATTCTCAGTAAAGTTTCTACTGCCAATTTAAAAATCCAAATCGACTTGATATTCTACTCCTTGTTGAAAGAACTGTGTAATGCCTGCTGGAACCAAAGTTCTTTCAATGCCTATCTATTAAAGACTGTTCATCAAATTCACCTGGAGACTTCAAGTGACATCTGACTATTCAACTCTGGGACACTTCATTGAACTGGGAACGTAAATCACCTGGACTTTACAACCCAACTATTTATTTATTCCTAACAAACAGCTCCAATTTGAAACACCATTGTTTTTTGAATGTATGTGTGTGTGCATGAGGGAGGAGGAATAATAAGTTATAAGGTCTTTAGACATAGATTTATCTGAATATTTTTTAAGATTTAGTTTATTAATAAAAAGTTAATTTGTTGTTGGTTAAAAGATACCTGGTTTGGTCTATTTTATTCTGGGGGTTAATAAAGTCTTTAATTTGGCTAAGTTCTAGTAGGTGGGAAAACTTTATTAATATGCTATCACCTGTGGAGTAATGGGACTGAATTGACAGTGCATTACTCCGGCCTCGGTTGTAACAATAGCGAGTAGAATGCCGAACGGAATGGCAAATGTAATGGCGAGTGCAACAGAGAATGGAATGGAGAATGGAGAAATGAATTGCGATTGGAGAAAAGAATGGGCAATGTAATGGAGGAAAGACTGGAGAATGGAATGAAGAATGGAGTAAAGAATGAAGAATAGGGTGAAGAATGGAGAACAGAATGGAGAATGGAATGAAAAATGCAATGTAGCATGAAAAAAAGAGTTGAGAGTGGAACGGAGAATGGAACAGAGAATGGAAAAAATAATGGAGAAATAATGAAGAATGTATTGGGGAGAACGGAATAGAGGAAAGAACGGAGGAAAGATCTAGAGATACCTTTTAGATCCAATGAAGTGGAAAAACTCATTATCAACTCTGGGCTGAACACAGTTGCTTCTTTTATTATTTAACAATTAAGGTAAACACATATTTCATGGCACGTTTGAACTGCTCTCTGAACTTGGACTGAGTCACCCCATAAATAAATGTGTTTGTGCAGCAACTAAGATTCTGCAGCATAGCTCCAACATATGCAAAGATATACAAAGATTCATTGTAATCTGTGGGATTTGTCTCTGCAATGTTATAATAGAAGAATTCAATAACATATGTCAACCACAGAAGTATGAAACTGCCAGATATGGTGAAGAGTAATATCACAGACTTCTTTCTGCTCTCCATCTCTGGGTCACTGCCATTGTCTCCCTTGCTCTGACTCCTAAGTACCTTACGGACCCGACTGGCCACTAAAATGTGTCTGACTGTCAGAGCGTTGAGCAACAAAATTAAAGCAAATGGAAGCAATGGGTTTAAAATTGTATCAAACCAGTCAAATCCCACCCATTCGGGCTGAGTAAAATAACTTGGTTTTACATCACAGAACCACGATACATTGTTAATTATCTCCCCAGGTTCAATGATAAAGTAGAAGGGAACATTTTTCAAAGAAAGCAGAATGCAGATTGTTGCTAGAACCATAACTGCAGTTTTCTCAGTGCAATATTGAGTTTTCAGCTTCCGGCAACAGATGGCAATAAATCGATCAAAGGAGAAAGTAACTGTGAACCAGACTGAACAGTCTGTTGATGCATGACTCAAGACAAAAATTACACTGCACAGAGGGGTGATGTCTAGGAAGGATCCTGGGAAATAATAATAACTCATCCGAGTCAATATGACATCAGTGATAATGACCAGTAGATCCGCCATTGCCATGGCTACCAGGTAACGAGTGGTGCAGGTAGACAGCCCGCATGCTTCTTGGGTCAGGATCAAAATCGCCACTAAATTAACTGTAAGAAAAAAGGGAAAAGAGATCAAGAGGATGGAACTCCATCCCGGAGCCAAGACAGTAAACTATCAAATTCTCTGCCATTCTTTTCAGTTCTCCTTACATTTGTAAATATGTTATGGAACTGGAGTGCAATGTGCCCACTTATTTTAAGTGCATGGTCCCTTTAAAGTTTTTTGCATGCCGCATTTGTGCGGTAACTTAAAGGGGCTGACTTATGCATGGCCTGTGCAGCAATTTTCAGGTTTCAGTTTAGAAGGAGAATTACTGGAGACTAGCTGTTGTAACATGTTTAGGCAGGTAGACGATTGCAAATCGGGTAGCCTTTACCAAAGTCCCAGGGTACTTCACAGGGACATTACCAAACAAAATTTCTCACCGAGCCACATAAGTAGATTTTAGGGAAGCTTGGTAAAAGAGATAGGTTTTGACGGGCATCTTAAGAGGAAGAAAGAGAGGTAGAGAGGTAAAGAGATAGATGGAGAGAAATCCAGAGCTTAGGGCCTGAGCAGCTGAAGGCACAGCCACCAATGCTTGAATGATTAAAATCAGGGATGTGTAAGAGGTCAGAATTGTAAGAGTGCAGATGTCTCAGAAGGCTATAGGGATGGAGAATGTTAGCAGGAGGCAAGGCCATGGAGCAATTTTAAAACAAGTATAATAATTATAAAATTGAAGTATTGCTTAACTGGAAGTCAATGTAGGTCAGTGAGCAGAAGGTGATGGTTGAATGAGACTTGGTTCAAGTCACACTTCTCAGGATTAAATTCCATTTGCCACTGCTCTGCCCATCTTACTAGCCCATCTATATCGTCCTGTAATCTAAAGCTTTCCTCCTCACTATTTATGACATCACCAATTTTCGTGTCATCTGCGAACTTACTGATCATACCTCCTATATTTACATCTAAATCATTAATGTATACCACAAACGGCAAGGGTCCCAGCACCGATCCCTGCGGTACACCACTGGACATAGGCTTACAATCGCAAAGACAACCCTCGACCATTACCCTCTGCCTCCTGTCACTAAGCCAATTTTGGATCCAATTTGCCAAATTGCCCTGGATCCCATGGGCACTTAGCTTCTTAACCAATCTCCCATGCGGGACCTTATCAAAAGTCTTACTGAAGTCCATGTAGACTATATCAACTGCTTTACCCTCATCTACACCTCTAGTCACCTCCTCGAAAAATTCAATCAAGTTTGTTAGACATGATCTCCCCCTGACAAAGCCATGCTGAGTATCCTTGATTGATCCCTGCCTCTCCAAGTGGAGATAAATCCTGTTCCTCAGAATCTTTTCCAATAGCTTCCCTACCACTGATGTTAGACTCACCAGCCTGTAATTACCTGGTTTATCCCTGCTACCCTTCTTGAATAATGGTACCACATTCGCTGTCCTCCAGTCCTCTGGCACCTCTCCTGTGGCCAGAGAGGATTTGAAAATTTGTGTCAGAGCCCATGCTATCTCCTCCCTTTCCTCACATAACAGCCTGGGATACATCTCATCTGGGTCTGAGGATTTATCCACTTTTAAGCCCGCTAAAACAACTAATAGGTCCACCCTTTCAATGCTAATTTGTTCGAGTATATCACAATTCCCCTCCCTGATCTCTACACCTACATCGTCCTTCTCCATAGTGAACACAGATGAAAAGTAATCATTTAAAACCTCACCTATGTCCTCCGGCTCCACACACAGATTACCACTTTGGTCCCGAATGGGCCCTACTCTTTCCCTGGTTATCCTCTTGCCCTTAATATACTTAGAAAACACCTTGGGATTTTCCTTTATCTTGCCTAGTGTTTTTTCATGCCCCATATTCGCTCTCCTAATTACTTTTTTAAGTACCTCCCTACACTTTCTATCCTCCTCTTGGTCCTCTGCTGTTTTCAGCCCTCTGAATCTGCCATAAGCCTACTTTTTTTTCCTGATCCAATCCAGGATTCCCTGGACTTGTTGGTCCTACCCTTCATCTTTACGGGAACATGTTGGCCCTGAACTCTCACTATTTCCTTTTTGAATGATTCCCCCTGGTGTGATGTAGACTTTCCTACAAGTAGCTGCTCCCAGTCCACTTTGGCCAGATCCTATTTTATCATATTGAAATCAGCCTTCCCCCAATTCAGTACCTTTATTTCTGGTCCATCTTTGTCCTTTTCAATAACTACCTTAAATCTTACAGAGTTATGGTCACTGTCCCCAAAATGCTCCCCCCACTGACACTCCTACCACTTGTCCAGCTTGATTCCCTAGGATTAGGTCCAGTACCGCCCCTTCTCTTGTAGAACTTTCTACGTGCTGGCTCAAAAGGCTCTCCTGTATGCACTTTAAGGATTCTGCCCCCTTTAAGCCTTTTGCATTAAGACCCAGTTGATATTGGGGAATTTGAAATCCCCGACTATTATTTATTTTTATTTAGAGATACAGCACTGAAACAGGCCTTTCGGCCCACTGAGTCTGTGCCGACCAACAACCACCCATTTATACTAACCCTACAGTAATCCCATATTCCCTACCACCTACCTACACTAGGGGCAATTTACAATGGCCAATTTACCTATCACCTGCAAGTCTTTGGCTGTGGGAGGAAACCGGAGCACCCGGCGAAAACCCACGCAGTCACAGGGAGAACTTGCAAACTCCGCACAGGCAGTACCCAGAATTGAACCCGTGTCACTGGAGCTGTGAGGCTGCGGTGCTAACCACTGCGCCACTGTTCCACCCCATAACAGAGTTATGGTCACTGTCCCCAAAATGCTCCCCCACTGACACTCCTACCACTTGTCCGACTTGATTCCCTAGGATTAGGTCCAGTACTGCCCCTTCTCTTGTAGGACTTTTATACTAAATATTACCCTATTATTTTTGCCCCTCTCTGAGATTTGCCTACATATCTCCTCCTCTATCTCTCCCAGACTATTTGGAGGCCTGTAGTACACTCGCAGCCAACTGTTTACCCCCATTCTGTATTTAAGTTCTACCCATATGGCCTCATTTGAGAAACCTTCGAAGATATCATCCCTCCTTACTGCAGTAATTGACTCCTTGATCAATAGTGCAATGCCACATCCTCTTCTACAAGCACTCCCCCCACCCCCCGCCACCATCACCTGAAGATTCTATATCCTGGAATATTGAGCTGTCAGTCCCGCCCTTCCCTCAAACATGTCTCTGTGATAGCAATGTCATATTCCCACGTGTTAATCAACACCCTCAATTCATCTGCCTTACTTTTTTTATATTCATTCATGGGATGTGGGCGTCGCTGGCCAGGCCAGCATTTATTGCCCATCCCTAATTGCCCTTGAGAAGGTGGTGGTGAGCTGCCTTCTTGAACCGCTGCAGTCCATTTGGGGTAGGTATACCCAGAGTGCTGTTAGGAAGTGAGTTCCAAGATTTTGACCCAGCAACAGTGAAGAAACGGCGATATAGTTCCAAGTCAGGATGGTGTGTGACTTGGAGGGGAACTTGCAGGTGGTGGTGTTCCCATGCATCTGCTGCTCTTGTCCTTCTAGTTGGTAAAGGTCGCGGGTTTGGAAGGTGCTAAGGAACATTGGTGCATTGCTGTAGTGCATCTTGTAGATGGTACACACTGTTGCCACTGTGCGTCGGTGGTGGAGGGACTGAATGTTTGTAGATGGGGTGCCAATCAAGCGGGCTGCTTTGTCCTGGATAGTGTCGAGCTTCTTGAGTGTTGTTGGAGCTGCACCCATGCAGGTAAGTAGACAGTATTCCATCACACTCCTGACTTGTGCCTTGTAGATGGTGTACAGGCTTTGGGGAGTCAGGAGGGGAGTTACTCGCATCAGAATTCCTAGCCTCTGACCTGCTCTTGTAGCCACAGTATTTATATGGCGACTCCAGTTTGGTTTCTGGTCAATGATAACCCCTAGGATGTTGATAGTGGGGGATTCAGCGATGGTAATGCCATTGAATGTCAAGGGGAGATGGTTAGATTCTCTCTTGTTGGAGATAGCCATTGTCTGGCACTTGTGTAGCATGAATGTTACTTGCCACTTATCAGCCCAAGCCTGGATATTGTCCAGGTCTTGTTGCATTTCTGCACGGACTGCTTCAGTATCTGAGGAGTCATGAATGGTACTGAACATTGTGCAATCATCAGCGAACATCCCCACTTCTGAGCTTATGATTGAAGGAAGGTCATTGATGAAGAAGCTGAAGATGGTTGGGCCTAGGATGCTACCCTGATGAACTCCTGCAGTGATGTCCTGGAGCTCAAATGATTGACCTCCAACAACCACAACCATCTTCCTTTGCGCTAGGTATGAGTCAAGCCAGCGGAGGGTTTTCCCCCAATTCCCATTGACCTCAGTTTTGCTCAGGCTCCTTGATGCCATACTCGCTCAAATGCTGCCTTGATGTCAAGGGCAGTCACTCTCACCTCACCTCTTGAGTTCAGCTCTTTTGTCCATGTTTGAACCAAGGCTGTAATCAGGTCAGGAGCTTAGTGGCTCTGGAGGAACCCAAACTGAGCATCACTGAGCAGGTTATTGCTGAGCAAGCGCCACTTGATGGCACTGTTGATGACACCTTCCATCACTTTACTGATGATAGAGAGTAGGCTGATGGGGCAGTAATTGGCCGGGTTGGACATGTCCTGCTTTTTGTGTACAGGACATACCTGGGCAATTTTCCACATTGCAGGATAGATGCCAGTGTTGTAGCTGTACTGGAACAGCTTGGCTAGGGGTGCAGCACGTTCTGGAGCACAGGTCTTCAGTACTATTGCCGGAATATTGTCAGGGCCCATAGCATTTGCAGTATCCAGTGCCTTCAGTCGTTCCTTGATATCACGCGGAGTGAATCGAATTGGCTGAAGTCTGGCATCTGTGATGCTGGGGACTTCAGGAGGAAGCCGAGATGGATCATCAACTCGGCACTTCCGGGCTGAAGATTGTTGCAAATGCTTCTGCCTTATCTTTCGCACTGATGTGCTGGGCTCCCCCATTATAGAGGATGGGGATTTTTGTGGAGCCACCTCCTCCAGTTAGTTGTTTAATTGTCCACCACCATTCACAGCAGGATGTGGCAGGACTGCAGAGCTTAGATCTAATCCATTGGTTATGGGATCGCTTAGCTCTGTCTATCGCATGCTGCTTACGCAGTTTGGCACGCATGTAGTCCTGTGTTGTAGTTTCACCAGGTTGACACCTCATTTTGAGGTATGCCTGGTGCTGCTCCTGGCATGCCCTCCTGCACTCTTCATTGAACCAGGGTTGGTCTGCTGGCTTGATGGTAATGGTAGAGTGGGGAATATGCCCAGCCATGAGGTTACAGATTATGGTTGAATACAATTCTGCTGCTGCTGAAGGCCCACAGCACCTCATGAATGCCCAGTTTTGCATTGCTAGATCTGTTCAAAATCTATCCCATTTAGCACGGTGGTAGTACCACACAAAACAATGGAGGGTATCCTCAATGTGAAGGCGGGACTTCGTCTCCACAAGGACTGTGCAGTGGTCACTCCTACCAATACTATCATGGACAGATGCATCTGCGGCAGGCAGATTGGTGAGGACGAGGTCATGTATGTTTTCCCCTCATGTTGGTTCCCTCACCACCTTCCGCATACCCAGTCTAGCAGATATGTCCTTTAGGACTCAGCCAGCTCGGTCAATAGTGGTGCCTCCGAGCCACTCTTGGTGATGGACATTGAAGTCCCCCACCCAGAGTATATTTTTGCCCTTGCCACCCTCTGTGCTTCCTCCAAGTGCTGTTCAACGTGGAGGAGTACTGACTCATCAGCTGAGGGAGGGCAGTAGGTGGTAATCAGCAGGAGGTTTCCTTGTCCATGTTTGATCTGATGCCATGAGACTTCATGGGGTCCAGAGTCGATGTTGAGGACTCCCAGGGCAACTCCCTCCCTACTGTATACCACTGTGCCACCACCTCTGGTGGGTCTGTCCTGCCGGTGGGACAGGACATACCCGGGGATGGTGATGGCAGTGTCTGGGACATTGTCTGTAAGGTATGATTCCATGAGGATGACTATGTCAGGCTGTTGCTTGACTAGTCTGTGGGACAGTTCTCCCAACTTTGGCACAAGCCCCCAGATGTTAGTAAAGAGGACTTTGCAGGGTCGACAGGGCTGGGTTTGTCATTGTCGTTTCTGGTGTCTAGGTCGATGCTGGGTGGTCCGTCCGGTTTCGTTCCTTTTTATTGACTTTGTAGCGGTTAGATTCAACTGAGTGGCTTGCTAGGTCATTTCAGAGGGCAATCTAAGAGTCACATTGCTGTGTGTCTGGAGTCACATGTAGGCCAGACCAGGTTAGGACAGCAGATTTCCTTCCCTAAAGAACATTAGTGAACCAGATGGGTTTTTACAACAATCGACAATGGTTTCATGGCCATCATTAGACTGGCTTTTTGGTTACAGATTTTATTAATTGAATTCAAATTCTGCTGTGGTGGGATTTAAACCCATGTCCCCAGAGCAATACCCTGGGTCTCTGGGTTACTCGTCCAGTGATAATACCACTACGCACCGCCTCCCCATGTACTTGCAAGACTCCTTGCGTTAAAATAGATGCAATCCAGCCATGCATTATTCGCTGTGCCTTAACAGGTCTATCTTTGCTCTGCCTTCCAGACTGACTTAATTTCTCTTCTATATTTGGCTGTGCATCACCCCCTACTGTACTTTCACTCTGTATCCCATCCCCCTGCCAAATTAATTTAAACCTGTCCCAACAGCACTAGCAAACCTCCCAGCAAGGATGTTGGTCCCGTTCTGGTTCAGGTGCAACCCGTCCAACTTGTATGGGTCCCACCTATCCAACAGGATGATGGGGGAAGAGACTTTGGAAGAGGATAATGTGGTCAACTGTGTCAAAGGCTGCAGATAGGTCAAGAAGGATGAGGAAGGATACTTTACCATTGTCACAGTCTTTGATCAGAACCATTTTGATACTGTAGCAGGGGTGGAAACCTGATTGGAGAGATTCAAATATGGAGTTGTGAGAAAAATGTGCACAGATTTGGGAGGTGACAATACATTGAATGACTTTGGAGAGGATATGAAGATTGGAGATGGGACATTAGTTAGACATCAGTGACTTTAACATCAACTGTGGGCAAACTTTTAGAATCCACAAGTCTAGATTAATCTTGAAATGCGTGGATGAAGGGGTGCTCGGCAAGTGTTTTTCTTTTGAATACCTGATGGATCTAATTGATACAGGCAATTCTGTAGATGTGGTGCACATAGGTTTCATAAGGTGGTCAATAAGGTGTCACATAAGAGATGTGTTCGACTAGCACACAACTGAATATAATACAAACTTTAACAGCACAGATGGAAAGTTGGGTGACAATAAAACAAATAGCGTGGATGATGCCGACACTAAAGAAGTATTGAAAATGGAATATCCCTGTGTGGTTCCACCTTTGTTTTCATTATCTATCAATGATTTGGACTATTGTATCGAGAATACAATGACGAAATGTATTGACAGTGCAAATTTAAGCAGTTTAGCAATAGAAGAGAAAATTATAAAAATTGTTTGTGAAACATGGGCAGATGGAATTTAATTTGATGAGGAAAAATATGGAAAAAGGCCTAAATGCCTAATGGAAACACATTGAAGAGGAACCGAGAGATATACATGTTCGAATACTTCATTTTCTGTATAACTGCAGGAAGATAAAACCATAAGGAAGATTCAATAAAACCTTGGATTTTGAATAGGAGAATGAACATGAGACTAAAGCAGGAATAGGGAGGGACTTGAGATACATAGACTAGCTCCACTGGAGCAAAAATACTATACGGAAATTCTAAAAGTCAGTTTTTAAAAGAATGAAGGGTTTTGATGACAATGGGGAAGGCCAGATTCCTCTGATTGGAGATTGATGATGAAGGGTCATCAATTAACTATTAGTAAAAGTGAGGAAATGATTAGCAGGACATACAAACATATGAATTAGGAGGAGTAGGCCACTTGGCCCCTCGAGCCTGCTCCGCCATTCAATAAGATCATGGCTGATCTGATTGTAACATCAACTCCACATTCCTGCCTATCCCCAATAGCCTTTCACCCCCTTGCTGATCAAGAATCTATTCACCTCTGCCTTAAAAATATTCAAAGAATCTGCTTCCACCACCTTTACAGGAAGAGTGTTCCAACGACTCATAACCCTCTGAAAGAAAAAAAATCTCCTCATCTTGGTCTTAAATGGGTGACCCCTTATTTTTAAACAGTGACCACCAGTTCTAGATTCTCCCACAAAAGGAAACATCCTTTCCACATCCATCCTGTCAAGGCCCCTCAGAATCTTATATATTTCAATCAAGTCATCTCTTACTCGTCCAAACTCCAGTGGATACAAGCCTAGCCTGTGCCACCTTTCCTCATAAGACAACCCAGCCTTTTCAGGTATTAGTCTAGTAAACCTTCTCTGAACTGCTTCCAACCCCTTTACATCTTATCTTAAATAAGGAGACCAATACTGTACATAGTACTCCAGATGTGATCTCACCAATGCCCTGTATAGCTGAAGCATAACCGCTCTACTTTTGTATTCAATTCCCCTCGCAATAAAATGATAACATTCAATTAGCTTTCCTAATTACTTGCTTTACTAATTTTATACGATTCATGTACTAGGACACCTAGATCCCTTTGCATCACAGAGCTTTGCAATCTCTCACCATTTAGATAATATGCTTCTTTTCAATTCTTCCTGCCAAGATGGACAATTTAACATTTTCCCACATTATATTCCATTTTCCAGATCTTTGCCCACTCAGTTAACCTATCTATATCCCTTGGCAGCCTCCTTATATCTTCTTCACAACTTACTTTCCTACGCATCTTTGTGTCATCAGCAAATTTTGCATTTGTTTTCACAATGGGTTGATGAAGCATGGGATACTTTGCCACAGGAAGTTGGCAATACAAAGACCACTGAATCTTTTTAAGGAAATTGGATACATATTTAAAGAGGGAGACATAATGTTAAAGGCAGAATACAGAACAATATGAATAGATCTGGATTGCTCTAGCAAAGAAAATGCACAGACACAAGTGACCAAATGCCTCCAGTGCTTCAAACCTCTAGGGTACAACTTTACCTGTGAGCAGATTCCAGTGTTAACACCCATGGTCCAAACACCTGTACTTTATTGTAGCGCTCATTATACAGGAAGCAGGAGCTGGTTCATTCCCAACATAGAACCACGGAGGTTCACTGTTCCATTGCCAAACCCTGCCCTGGGTGATTGACAGTATCTTGTATGAAGTGCACAGCTTCACTGCTGCATCTCAGGATGGGAATTTACTTACTTACGTGTGATGGCAAATGTGATAATTCTATTATTAAAATGAACATCTGATTGTGGATTGGATAGAATGAACCAATGGATAAGAAATAAGAGCCTGGAGAGGAGAGTAACTGAGCACCCCCAAATAATATCTGAATCAATCCTTAATTAATTTATAGAATCATAAAGAGTGTATTACTTTTTCAAGGTAACAACCATTTAGTTAAGAAGTTCTTACTGACTGGTCGACAATCCGTATTATAAAAATCAACGACGTATGCTCATCAATTACACTTTCTAAAACGTCACAGTTTAGCCCGTTCAAACGGAGATCAGTAATTTGATTAGTTATGACACTATTTCCATTATTTGATTATCCAAATAGTACGAACTTCATACTTCGGAATAGAGGACTAGAACTCCACGCAGGTGCTTTTTACCTATGCCCGATTTGCCGTGTACTGTCTCCACCCGCGCCCGTCCCACACCTCTTCAGAGACACATCTCGGAGCTAAGAACAGAGATGGGGAGAGATTGGAGTCCTCTCTTCCTGCAGCTGTTCTCAGTTCAGTAATACAAAAGCGGAGCTCTCCTAGCGCCCTTACCAATTGCCTTTCAACCACACAAAACTAATTGTCAGGAAATTTATCTCATTGCTGTTTGTGGGACTTTGCCTTGCAAACTGACTACTACGTCTGCCTATTATACAAAAGTGATTATAGTTAAATGTACTTCACTGGATGTGAAGGGCTTTAAAATGTGTTGAGGAAGAAATCAGTTTTATATTAGCACAATTTCGCAAGTGTCTAAATGTACGTCACAATGTGGTCCAATTTTCTACACGAGCAATGGAAGATTGTGACTGCATGTGCAGACACTGAGGACGCACTCAGTCCAATTCTGCAATGACATATTTCCACCACTAATGCATGACTACTGGAGTCAGGTGTTTCGCTCCGATCAGTGATCCACACTCAGCGCAATTCTTTGCTGAGTTGCCCTCACTGAGAACTGCTGCAATATCAGAGGCCGTTTCGCCAAAGGCAATAATTTGATCATAAAACATGTCTGTGAGATTCAAATATATATATATATATATATATTCAGTTAAGACAATGGGATGCAAAGGACCATGGGACTTTAGGATATCAATTTATTGCAATTATATCACTAACATAATAGTTGTGTAATCGGCATCACGAGGCGCAAGAATCTAACACACTCAGTTACAGAGCAAAACCAGAGACCAGCTCATACACACATTTACACGACTTATATGACTATATTCACTTACCAATAACGCCAACGACTGCAAGGACTGTGTAGAATACTTTCGTAATAGTATGAAATGTTTCAATCATTTTCTGCGTGAAGCAATCCGTTCCTTCGTGCTGTAGGCAATTTTCCTAAGCTAAACTCAATTTGATACAATGCCAGAACCCTTCATTTATACGGTGTGGAATCTCCACTGAGACAGACAGGTTGCAACATCGTTCAAATTAGTTCTAGTTGCCTTAACGACAGCCGAGTTCAGTCCCTGAAGTGATAGAACATATTTAAAAGGCATTACCTAGATTTAGGGAAAAAACTCACAAAGACTGTACAATTCTTGCAATGTTTATTAACTAATGAAAATTGGAAGCTGTATTCTCACAGCAGTGGTTGTTCCTTTACACAGCATCAGAACCATCCCTAGATCTTTGTTTTGTAATGTGTTCTGTGTTCATTCAGTAATTAAATTTCAAATGTAAGAATGCCTCTCTCAGGGTTGCTCTACTAAACTCTGGAATGTCGCTGTCCCCTTTAACTATATTTATGTAGTTTCTCAATTAACGTGTGAATTAATGTCTAAGGTTCAAAGATTTGGACACAACTGGGCTGCTCGAAGTTAGGATGATTTTGGCAATGTTATTGTATAATGTAGCTTTATTTTAAGGACAGCCTTTAATGTAAAGATCAGTGAGCAAAGATGCATTGTTGCTGATTGCCTACATAGGACCCGCGAAGCACGTCGCACAAATGTAGCACCACAAAGTAAGGCAAGAACTCAAATTAGCACAGCCCCTTTCAAACTCAGGAAGTAGTTCAAACTCAGACATCAATTCAAAGAAACCTAATTTCATTCTTGCTTTCCTAACTAAAGCAGTAGACAATAGAATGTATATAAGTGTAGTTTATATGGACTTCCAGATGCATTCCATAAGGATCCACATATGGGTCTGTCAGCTAAAATTAAAGCCCATGGAATTAAAAACAAACTATTAACCTGATTAGGAGATTAACTAGGCAGTATCAGGTAGAGTGTAAGGATAATGGGTACCTACCCAAATTGAAAGGAAGTAGCTAGTGGTGTCCGACAAAGATCTGTGCTGAAGCCTCAACTATTCACCATATTTATTAATGACTTAGATATCACAAAAGAGAGCAATGTATCCAAGTTTGCTGATGGCACAAAGATTGGTGGCACGATAACTAGTGTAGACTGAAGCATTGATAGATGCAATGAGTGAGCAAAACAGTAGCAGATGAATTTCAGAGCAAGTAAATGTGAGGTCATCCATTAGAGACTAAAAAAGAATAGATTTGAGTATGTTTTATGTTGTGAAAATCGGGGAATGGTGGATGTTCAAAAAGTTTAGGGGGCCGTGTACACAGATCACTAAAATATAGTAGTCAGGTACAAAACTTGATCAAAAAAAAGCTCATAGAATGTTTGCCTTTATAACTAGAGGACCAGACTATAAAGGGAAGTTGTTCTTCATCTATTCAAAGCCCAAATTAGACCACATCTGGAGTACTGTGTACAGTTCTGGGCACTGTTCCTGAGAAAGGATATACTGACCTTGGAAGGACTGAAATGCAGATTCACCAAACTATTACCTGAGTTCCAAGGTTAGATTATGAGGAGAGATTATATAAATGAGACTTGTATGCCGGGAAATATAAAAGTTTGAGTGGTGATTTGACTGATTTTTTTAGGACTTTGGAAAACATGATAGGATAGATAGAGAAAAGCTGCTTCCACTGGTGGGGAGACCGGGAGAAGGGGCATAAGCAATTTTAAATGTGCCTCTTTAAATTTAGTGCACTGTAGTCACTGGTAATGAGGTCCTCTCTACAATGGGGAAACAAAACAAATTTGGTGACTGCTTTGTGGAACACCATCGTTCAGTCTGCAAGCATGACCCCCAAACTGCCTGTCTCCTGTCATTTAATTCTCTGTCCCTCTCCCACCCTGACCTTTCATTCCTTGGCCTTCTACCCCGCTCCGATGAAGCTCAAGGGAAGATCAAGGAACAGCACCTCATCTTTGATTAAGCATTTTACAGCCTTCTGAACACTGAGTTCACCAATTTCAGATCCTCTGCCCCCTTGTATTTGGGCAGCAGTAGTTGGTGATAATTCTAATTTACCCATTTTACACCTCCTCTTGTCCCATTACCATCTCCGTTTGCCTTGCATCATCATCTCTTTTGCCATTTAATTTCTTCTGCATTCCACCCTATAAAAAAATCTTCCCGTTTGTTCTAATCCCCTCCACCTTTTCCTTGCCTTCGTACTTTATATATGTTACAGCTCTAACTTTTTCCAGTTCTGACGAAAGGTCACCAACCCAAAACGCTAACTCGGTCTCTCTCTCCACAGATGCTGCCTGGCCTGCTGAGTATTTCCAGCATTTTCTGTTTTTGTTCAGCAAGCATTCTTGTAGTCGCTTGAGGAGTACAGCAACGAGTAGGAGTAACTTTGACCTTCTGTAATGTGCAAGCCACAATCTGCTGGACAAGGTATTCTGTGTCGCACTAAGGAAGTCATTGTCTCGCCTCTGAACCGAATGTTGGATTGAAGTATTTTTCACGAAGTAAACTTGCAGTTCGTAGAGAAGGAAATCATCTCTGCACAATTTCGGATGGGTTGGAAAATATCTGAGTAATATTAGAAAATTGAAGCTTTAGAACGCCAGCAGTGAACCAGCTGGAAACAAACGCTTTGTACCATTGAAGGTTCCAGCATCTCAGTCATTTTGACAAAGGTCGTTGCTCAGGTACAAAAAGAAATGGTCATCTTGTATTTTTTTTTTCTTCTGTGGACAGTATATACCTGGGCAAAATGTTTTTTATTTCTCCCCCAGTCTCCACCGGCTCCATCGCACTCTGCGGTGATTAGCCTTTTTGCTGCTTTCCACTCCCAGCGATTCGCTCTTTATTCCACTGTTCTGGAAGCAACTTAGAACTTTTCGTCACTTTGGGCAATGTCTTAACACCGAAAATATTTTGCATTCATGTAAACCCCATTCATTTGAAGAAACTTCACAAGGCATAATGAAAAACTGGATGCTTTGGCAAAGGAGATGTTTGGAGTGATAACCAAAATCTTTTGTTGCCATTAATTGTTAGTCTCAGATCCTAATTATATTTCTGCGTACTTCAGTCCATGAGTTTTTTTTTAATATGTTAACTATGCTATTCTGCTGAATTGTTTCTTTTTTCATTAATACAACTTCATCATATTACAACAGTGGCTATGCTTCAAAAAGTCGGGTTAGCTGTGGAGCTCTTTGGGACGACCTGAGGTCGCAAAAGGTAATTCGTTCATTCAAGGTCTTGAACTGAATTTGAGTTTTCAGTTTTCAAGCAATTGCTGATAATATATTGTGTGCAAAATGGGCTGAACACTAACTCTTCACCGTTCGGTAGGCATCCAACTCGGACAAACTGCAGATCCATTGCAAAGTCTAAGGCACCAACCTCAGGCTTCTGGCTGTGGGTGGCACTTTCCTTTTCAGATAGGACAAGTACGGAGAAAGTTATAGCAATTATAGAAATAGAGAATGGTTATCGCATAGAAGGAGGCCATTTGGCCCATTGTGTCTGTGCATTCCAATGCCAGAGCAACTCAGCTAATCTCACTCTCCCACCTTTTCCACATAGCCCTGCATTTCTTCTCTTCCCTTTTGAAACCCACGAATGAATCTACCTCCACCTCACTAACTATTGGTTGTGCAGACATGTTTTTCCTCATGTCGCCTTTGGTTCCTTTGCCAGTCATTCTAAATCGGTGTCCTCTGGTTTTTGACACATTCACCAATGGGAACTGTTTCTCCCTATTTACTGTATCCAGGCTCCTCATGATTTTGAATACCTCAATCAGATCTCCTCTCAACCTTTTCTCTAAGAAAAACATCCCCAGCTTGTCCAACCTATCCACGTAACTGAAGTCCCGCATCTCTGGAACAATTCTTGTAAATCTTTTCTGCACCCCCTCTAATGCTTGACATCCTTTCTTAAGGATGGTGCCCAGAACTGTACGCAATACTCCAGCTAAGTATTTTATAAAGTTTCACCATAACCTCCTTGATTTTGTACTCTATGCCTCTATTTATAAAATCTGGGATCCTGTATGCCTTTTTAATGGCTTTCTCAACCTACTGTGCCACCTTCAATGAGTAGTGTACATACATTCCCAGTCCCTCTGTTCTTGTATCCCCTTTAGAATTGCATCCTTTATTTTGTATTGCCTCTCCTTGTTCTTTCTCTTAAAATGTATAATTTCACAGTTTTCTGCAATATATTTCACCTGCTACATGTCCGCCCATTCCACCAGCATGTCTATGTCCATTTGTCTAATGCTATCTCACAGTTCACAAGACTTCCAAGTTTTGTATCATCTGCAAATTTTGAAATTGTGCCCTGCACATCCAAGTCTCTGTATCAATATAGATTGAGAAAAGCAATGGTCCGAATGCCAATCCCTGGGGAAGCCCAGTATATACCTTCCTGCAGTCCAAAAACAACCATTCACCATTACTCTCTGTTTCCTGTCACTCAACCAACTTCCTATCCATGCTGCCACTGTCCCTTTTTATTCCATGGGAAATAACTTTGCTGACAAACTTTTTATGCGGCACTTTTTCAAATGCATTTTCATTAATCAATTAAGGCACACTCAAACCCCTTACCTCAGAATATATGAGGTAATGAGATGAATTAAACGAAAAAGATGTGAGATTCACAGGGGACATATCTTATGGGAACTGTTCCACATTTTCCATGAGAAATTGTCAGTAAGGAGAGTCCGACCAGATTGATTAGAGAGCAGCACAATAAAATGTCAGACATGGCCCCAGAAATGAGGTGTAGGAGCCATCAGTGTGCAAACAGCTTCTCGAGATTTGCAGTCAGCTGATTATTTCATGTAGGTTTATGGTAAAGGGTGAACGCAATTTAAAAATGGCATCTTCCAGCTATTTTGTGGGACAGTCCTTATTATATTAAATAGAACTTATCTGTCCCTAGATATCGCTGCATCTCTACCTCTCTCCCTGCCTCTAAGATGCTTCTTAAAACCTACCTCTTTGACCATGATTTTGGTCACTTGTCTTACTATCTACTTATGTGACTCAGTGTCAAACTTTGTCTTTTTTTATTTATTCATTCAGAGGATGTAGGCTTCACTGGCAAGGCCAGTAGTTATTTCAGAACCCTACTTACCTTTGAGAAAATAATGGTGAACTGCCTTCTGCAACCATTGCAGTCTAAGTAACAAGCAAAGTGGATAATGGGAATCCTGTAGATGTAGTATATCTGGACTTCCAGAAGGCATTTGATAAGGTCCACACAAAAGGTTAATACACAAGGTAAGATCACATGGGGTTAGGGGCAATTTATTAGCTTGGATAGAGGATTGGCTAGCCAACAGAAAGCAGAGAGTTGGGATAAATGGGTCTTTTTCTGGTTGACAAGATGTAACAAGTGGAGTGCCACAGGGTTCGGTCCTCGGGCCCCAATTATTTACAATTTATATTAATGACTTGGATACAGGGATAGAAGGTACTGTAGCCAAATTTGCAGATGACACTATAATGGGTGGGATAGTAAGTAGCAATAAAGAAATAAGAAATTTACAATTGGATATGGATAGGTTAGGTGAATGGGCAAAATTTGGCAGATGGATTTTAACATGGATAAGTGTGAGGTTATCCATTTTGGTCGGAAGAATAGAAAGGCAAATTATTATCTAAATGGAGAGAAACTTCAGAGTGCTTCAGTGCAGAGGGATTGGGTGTCATCGTGCATGATTCACTGAAAACTAGTATGCAGGTGCAGCAGGTAATAAGGAAGGCAAATGGAATTTTGACATTTATTGCTAAAGGAATAGAGTATAAAAGTAGGGAAGAGTTGCTGCAACTGTACAAGGCATTAGTGAGACCAATCTGGAAAATTGCGTATAGTTTTGGTCCCCTTACTTGAGGAGAAATGTAGTTGCACTGGAGGCAGTTCAGAGGAGGTTCACTAGATTGATTCCAGAGATAAGGGGTTTGTCTTATGAAGAGAGATTGAGCAGTTTAGGCCTTTACTCTCTAGAGTTTAGAAGAATGAGAGGAGATCTAACTGATGTATATAAAATGATTAACGGGATTGACAAAGTAGACATAGAGAGGATGTTTCCTCTGGTGGAGCAATCTGGAACGAGAGGTCATAGTTTTAGGATAAGGGGTAGCAGGTTTAAAACAGGGATGAGGAGAAATAACTTCTCTCAAAGGGTCGTGAGTCTGTGGAATTCACTACCCCAGAGTGTGTTGGATGCCGGGAAATTGAGTAAATTTAAGGAGGAGATAGACAAATTTTTAATTAGTAATGGGCTAAAGGGTTATGTAGAACGGGCAGGAAAGTGGAGTTGAGGCCGAGATGAGATCAGCCATGATCGTATTGAATGGCGGAGCAGGCTCGAGGGGCTGAAGTGCCTACTCCTGCTCCTAGTTCTTATGTTCTTACGTGGTGTAGATACACCCACAGTGCTGTCAGGATGGAGTTCCAAGATTTTGACCCAGCAACGATGAAGGAATGGTAATATATTTCCAAGTCAGGATGATTTGAGACTTGGAGGTGGTTTTCTCATGTGCTTGCTGCCCTTGTCCTTCTATGTGGAAGAGGTCACAGGTTTGAGAGGTGCTGTTGAAGTGCATCCTGTAGATGATTCAAATTGCAGCCACGGTGCACCAGTAGTGGAGGGAGTGAATGTTTAAGGTGATGGATGGTGTGCTAATCAAGCATGCTGCTTTGTCCTAGATGATGTCAAGCTTCTTGTCCAAGTAGTGGAGCATATTCCATCACTTCTGCCTTGTAGGTGAGGAAAGGCTTTGGGGAGTCAGGAGGTTAAAGAGTTATAGAGTCATAATAGCACAGAAGGTGGTCATTCAGCCCATTGAGACCATATTGGCTCTCTGTAGAGCAAATCCAGTCAAGCCCAATCCCCCATTCTATCGTCATAGCTCTGCAAGTTTATTTCCTTCAAATGCCTATCCAATTTCCTTTTGAAATCATTGATTGTCTCCACTGCCACAAGCCTCGTCGGCAGTGAGTTCCAGATCATCACCACTTGGTGTGTAAATGAAGTTCATCCTCACATCTCCCATGCATCTCTTGCCCAAAACCTTCAATCTGTGCCCAGACCTTGTACCATAAGCTAATGGGACCAGCTTTTCTTTGTCTACCTTATCTAAACCTGTCATAATTGTTACGACCGACCGCTCCAGTCAAAGCCCCCAATCAAAATGTACGATTCTGATAGTGGTGGAAGAGACACACTGTTAATTCAATCCCATCCCTCTGCAGATTGCCTAACATATCATTTTAAACATTCCAAATTAAAGAAAGACCCAGCCAAATTATACCATCTATTAACCCCTGTATGAGGCTCACCAAACCAGGTGTCTTTAAATCAACAAATTAACTGTCTAATTAAAAAAACTAAATTCTTAAACACTATGAAGATATAAAAAGCATTTAAAATAGAAAAAATTAGAGTCCTTGCAAATTTATAGTCCAATGTTGCTTGAAGTCCTCACAGTCGTGCAATGGGGGGAAAAAAGGTTCTTCAACAGTAGAACAGTCCATCATCTAATTCCAGCAGTAAGTGGTGCTTTCCTTCTTCAGCGATGGATTTCAACAATTAACAACTTGCAAACACCTTCAATCGAATCAATCTGACTTTAGAGTTTTTGAGGGATAAAAGATTGTCACAGTCTAACTTTCCTTCCTTCAGTTTAACTCTCCAATACAACAAAGATAGATCTCACAGATTTACTGGGCAGTCCACTCAGCTAATGTGGCACCAATTACAACCACAAAGTTCTTCAAAGCTTTGAACTTCCTCAGGTAGATCATAAATTCCTTTCTTCCAAGATGCAGCCACCGATTCTCATCCGACAGCAGTTCCCTTTCAACCCGAACTCTAAGGGTACGGTCTTTACCCAAAAATGGTGCACTACTCCAGAACCTCCTCAGCTCTGCTCACGACAGTCTTGATGGCATAGATTCATGAGTATTATCTTTATCCGAGCCCTTCAGTGACAACCCTAAGCACTGTATGGCCAGATCTGGTTAATCTGTTACTTTAAATAACAGAAACAGCTCCTGGTTCCAGCCTTCACTTTTTTCAGCCTGCCGGCACTCCACTCCTGCATGATCTGAGCTTGAATGGCTCTGTGTCCTTTTTATCTAGTTCCAACCAGTTTCTGTTTCCCTAGAAACCTGAATTTTTAGTTTTCATTTGTTTCCCTTTCAGTCTGTCCTGTGTCCAGTCTTCCTGGTCTCAAAAAAAAACAAGTATTGACAATCATCAGTCCACCTAACAGAACCTTCAACAAGTAATCTGTTCATACTCCCACAAAATCATGTCTTCCATCACAATATATACCAACAAAAGTAGTCATCCTAGCACTGAACCTTGGATAACACCACTGTCTACCATCTCCATCTGAAAAACAAACATTTACTGTGACTTGCTGTTTTTGTCCTTAATCCAATTTTTTATCCAAGCCGAAACTGACCCTTCTATTCTATGAGCCTAAATTTTGTTAATCAGCTTTTTATGTTGTGCTTTGTCAGTCACTTTCTTAACATCCATATAGACAACATCCACTGCATTCCCCTCATCAAGCTTCTCTGTTACCTCATCAAAAAATCAATTAGATTAGTTGAACACAATCTGTCTTTTACAAATCCATGCTGCCCTTCTTAATTAACTCAAATCTCTTCAACTGCCTATTAATTTCTTCCTTGATTATTGTTTCTAAAACCTTACCCATCACTGATGTTAAACTGATCACCCTGTAGTTGCTAGGAATGTCCTTACACCCTTTCTTGAAGAAGAGTGTCACGTTTGGCACTTTCTAATCTTCTGGCACCACCCACATATCTCAGGAAGTTTGGAAGGTTATGGCAAGTCCTTCTGCTCTTTCTACCCCGAATTCCCTTCACAACCTGGGATGAAAGAGAGTTACTCGCCACAGAATTTACCGTTTGCAACCTGCTCTTGGATGTACATTATTTATTTGGTTGGTCCAGTTAAGTTTCTAGTCAATGGTTCACCCAGGATATTGAGGTGGGGAAATTTGACAACAGTAAAGCCATCGAATGTCAAGGAGAGGTGGTTAGACTCTCTCTTCTTGGAGATGGGCATTGCCTGGCACTTGTAAGACGTGAATGTTACTTGCCACTTATCAGCCCAGACCTGAATGTTGTCCAGGCCTTGCTGCATGTGGGCACGGACTACTTCATTATATGGGGTGTTTCGAATGGAACTGAACAGTGTGGATCATCAGCGAACATCCCCACTTTAGACATTATAATTGAAGGAAAGGCATTGTTGAAGCAGCTGAAAATAGTTGGGCCAAGGGCACTGCCCTAAGGAACTCCTCCTGTGATGCCCTGGGTCTGAGATGATTGGCCTGCAACAACCATAACCATCTTCCTCTGTGGTGTGTATGACTCCAACCAGTGGAAAGTTTTCCCCCTAATTCCCATTGACTTTATTTTATTGGGGCTCTGTGGTATCAAATGCTGCCTTGATGTCAAGGAAAATCACTGTCACTGCATTTCTGAAATTCAGTTCATGGAGCCTCCTCTTTCCATTAGTTGCTTAACAGTCCACCATCTTTCTTGACTCGAAGTGGCAGGACTGTAGAGCTATGATCTGATCCATTGGTTGTGGGCTTGGCTAGCTCTGTGTATAGAATGCTGCTTCTGCTGTTTAGCTTGCATGTATTCCTGTGTTCTAGCTTTGTAATGTTGGCCCCTTATTTTCAGGGATACTTGGTGCTGCTCCTAATCCACTTTTCTACACTCCTCACTGAACCAGGGTTGGCCAACTGCCTCACGTAATGGTACGGTGAGGTGCCTTGGGACTTTTTTTTTAACTACATGAGAGATGCTACATAAATTGTTACAACCACGTGGTGTGATGTGGGCAGTTCCCACTGTTCAACTCCCCACCTGACCGCAGCAAATGTATTTGTATTAGTGTTTAGCCCCTGGGTGTTTTAATTTTCAAATAAACAGACAGCGACAGGTTTTCCTGCAGGTTTTTAAAAACAGAAAATCAATTGTTTATTGATCAATATGCCTTATCCCAAAATTATCGCAATTACATCGACTCACGTATTCACTCACATACCCACACTCAAGAAGAAACAGAGAAGGGAAAAAGGAAGCTGGCCTTCAGTTGTGGGTGGGTGGGTAGGTCGCAATAAACCTGTTGAATTCTCATGGGAATCAAGTTCTAGATGGATACGAACATAAGAATTAGGAGCAGAAGTCAGCCACAGCTCCTCGAGCCTGCTCCGCCATTCAACAAGATCATGGCTCAACTCAACATTCCCGCCTACCCCCAATAGTCTTTCACTCCCTTGCGCATCAAAAATCTATCTATCTCTGCCTTAAAAATATTCAAAGACTCTGTTTCCACCACCTTTTGAGGAAGAGAGTTTCAAAGACTCATGACCCTCTGAGAAGAAAATTCTCCTCATCTCTGTCTTAAATGGGCGAACCCTTTTTTTTAAACAGAGACCCCTAGTTCTAGATTCTCCCACAAGATTAAACATCCTTTCCACATCCATCCTGTCAAGACCCCTCATTATCTTATATGTTTCAATCAAGTCATCTCTTACCCTTCCAAACTCCAGTGGATACAAGCCTAGCCTGTCCAACCTTTCCTCATGAGACAACCTGCCCATTCCAGGTATTAGTCCAGCAAACCTTCTCTGAACCGCTTCCAATGTATTTACATCCTTCCTTAAATAAGGAGACCAATACTGTACACAGTCCTCCAGATGTGGTCTCACCAATGCCCTGTATAACTGAAGCATAACCTCCCTACTTTTGTATTCAATTCCCCTTGCAAGAAACAATCACATTCTATTAGCTTTCCTAATTACTTGCTGTACCTGCATACTAACCTTTTGCAATTCATGCAGTAGAACACCCAGATCCCATGCATCTCAGAGCTTTGCAATCTCTCACCATTCAGATAATATGCTTCCTTTTTATTCTTCCTGCTAAAATGGGCAATTTTACATTTTCATCATAATACTCCATTTGCCAGATCTTTTCCCACTCACTTAAGCTATCTATATCCCTTGGTATAAAAACAAGAAATGCTGGAAATACTCAGCAGGTCTGGCAGCATCTGTGGAGAGAGAAGCAGAGTTAATGTTTCAGGTCAGTGACTCTTCTTCAGAACTAGCAAATATTAGAAAAGTAAAAGGTTATAAGCAAGTAAAGAGGGGGTGGGGCAAGAGATAACAAAGGCGAAGGTGTAAATAGAACAAGGTCACAGAATAGCTGACCAGTAGGTCGTGGAGCAAAGGCAAACAATATGTTAATGGTGTGTTGAAAGACAAAGCATTAGTACAGATAGGGTGTTAATGGACTGAAAATTGAATAGCTGCAAGTACAAACATGAAAAAAAACAATGGGTAAGCAAACTGAACAAACTAAGATGAAATAAAATAAAATAAACACAAAAAATATTTAAAAAGGGAAAAAGAAAAAAAAACTAAAAATAAAAGTAAAATGGGGGACCCATCATGCTCTGAAATTATTGAACTCAATGTTCAGTCTGGCAGGCTGGAGTGTGCCCAATCGGTAAATGAGATGCTGTTCCTCGAGCTTGCGTTGATGTTCACTGGAACACTGCAGCAATCCCAGGACAGAGATGTGAGCATGAGAGCAGGGGGGAGTGTTGAAATGGCAAGCAACAGGAAGCTCGGGGTCCTGCTTTCGGACTGAGCGGAGGTGTTCCGCAAAGCGGTCACCCAGTCTGCGTTTGGTCTCCCCAATGTAGAGGAGACCACATTGTGAGCAGCGAGTACAGTATACTACATTGAAAGAAGTACAAGTAATTCACTGCTTCACCTGAAAGGAGTGTTTGGGGCCTGGGATAGTGAGGAGAGAGGAGGTAAATGGGCAAGTATTACACCTCCTGCGATTGCAGGGGAAGGTGCCATGGGAAGGGGACCAGGTGGTGGGAGTAATGGAGGAGTGGACCAGGGTGTCACGGAGGGAATGATCCCTTCGAAATGCTAACGGGGGAAGGGAGGGGAAGATGCATTTGGTAGTGGCATCACGCTGGAGGTGGCGGAAATGGCGGAGGATGATCTTCCAGCATCCGCAGTATTTTGCTTTTATATTCCTTGGTAGCCTCTTTATGTCCTCTTTACAATTTACTTTCCTACCTATATTTGTGTCATCAGCAAATTTAGCAACCATACCTTTGGTCCCTTCATTCAAGTCATTTATATAAATTGTAAAAAGTTGAGGCCCCAGCACTGATCCCTGTGGCACACCACTCATTACATCTTACCAACCAGAAAATGACCCATTTATGCCTACTCTCTGTTTCCTGTTAGCTAGCCAATCTTCTATCATGTCAAAATGTTACCTCCTACACCATGTGCTTTTATTTTCCACAATAACCTTTGATGTAACACCTTATCAAATGCCTTCTGGAAATCTCAGTACATCCACAGGTTCCCCTTTATCCACAGCACATGTTACTTATTCAAAGAACTCTAATAAATTGATTAAACATGATTTCCTTTTCACAAAACCATGTTGGCTCTACCTGATTACCTTGAATTTTTCTAAGTGCCCTGCTACTACGTCTTTAATAATAGTTTCTAACATTTTGCCTATGATAGATGTTAAGCTAACTGGCCTGTAGTTTCCTGCTTTCTGTCTCCCTCCCTTTTTGAATAAAGGAGTTACATTTGCTATTTTCCAATCTTATGGAACCTTCCCCTAATCTAGGGAATTTTGGAAAATTAAAACCAACACATCAACTACCTCAGTAGCCACTTCTTTTAAGATCCTAGGATAAAGTCCATCAGGACCCAGGGACTTGTCAGCCCGCAGTTCCAACAATTTGCTCTGTACCACTTCCCTGGTGATTGTAATTTTCTTGGGTTCCTCCCTCCCTCCCTTCCATTTCCTGATTTACAGCTATTTCTGGGATGTTACTTTATCGTCTGTAGTGAAGACCGATGCAAAATACCTGTTCAATTCATCTGCCATCTCCTTATTTTCCCTTATTAATTCCCCAGCCTCACTTTCTATAGGACCAACGCTCACTTTGTTAATGCTTTTCTTTTTAAAAATATCTATAGAAACTCTTACTATCTGTTTTTATATTTCTAGCCAGCTTTCTCTTGTACTCTAATTTTTCCTTCCTTATTAATCTTAAGGGAAAATCATGTTTAAATGAATGCTTTGTATCTGTCTTTGCCAAGGAAGAAGATGCAAGCCAGGCAATGGTGAAAGAGGAGGTAGTTCAGACACTAGAAGGGTTTAAAATTGATAAGGAGGATGTATTAGATAGGCTGTCTGTACTTAAAGTGGATAAAACACCAGGACCGGATGAGATGCATCCAAGGATACTGGAGAAGTGAGGGTGGAAATCGTGGAGGCACTGGCCATAATTTTTAGGTCTTCCTTTGACTCCGGGGTAGTGCAGTTGGACTGGAAAATTGCAAATGTTACACCGTTGTTCAAAAAAGGTTGTAAAGACAAACCCAGCAACTACAGGCCAGTCAGTTTAACTTTGGTGTTGGGGAAACTGCTAGAAAGAATAATTTGGGACAAAATTAATAGTCACATGGACAAATGCGGGTTAATTAAAGAAAGCCAGCATGGATTTCTTAAGGGAAAATCATGTTTAACTAACTTTCTGGAGCTTTTTGAGGAGGTAACAGAGAGGGTTGATGAGGGCAATGCAGTTGATGTCGTTGTCATGGACTTTTGCAAGGTGTTTGATATAGTGCCACACAACAGACCTGTGAGCAAAGTTACAGCTCAGGAATAAAAGGGAGGGTAGCAACATGGATACAAAATTTGTTGAGTGACAGAAAACAAAGAGTAGTTAATGGATGTTTTTCGGCTGGAGGAAAGTTTGTAGTAGCGTTCCCCAGGAGTCAGTGTTGGTATACAGGGCACAATTTCAAAGTTTGCAGATGATACGAAACCTGGAAACATTGTGAACTGTGAAGAGGACAGTGTAGAACTGTAAAAGGACATAGACAAGTTGATGGAATGGGCAGACAGGTGGCAGATGAAGTTCAATGCAGAGAAATGTGAAGTGATTCATTTTGGTAGGAAGAACATGGAGAGACAATATAGAATAAAGGGTACAATTCTAAAGGGGGTGCAGGAGCAGAGGAACCTAGGTATATATGTGCATAAGTCATTAAAGGGGGCAGGAAAGGTTGAGAGAGCAGTTAATAAAGCATGCAGTATCCTGGGCTTTATTAATAGGGGCATAGAGTACAAGAGCAAGGAAGTTATGTTGAACTTGTATAAGACAGTAGTTTGGCCTCAGCTGGAATATTGCATCCAATTCTGGGCACTGCACTTGAGAGAAGATGTGAGGGCATTGGAGAGAGTACAGAAAAGATTCATGAGAATGGTTCCAGGGATGAGGAATTTCAGTTATGAAGATAGATTGGAGAAGTTAGGACTGTTGTCCTTGGAGAAGAGATGGCTAAGAGGTGATTTGATAGAGGTATTCAAAATCATGAGAAGTCTGGACAGAGTAGCTAGAGAGAAACTGTTCCCACTCGTGAAAGGATTGAGAACGAGAGGGCACAGATTTAATGTATTTGGTAAGAGAAGCAAAAGTGACATGAGGAAAAGCTTCTTCAAGTAGCGAGTGGTTAAGGTCTGGAATGTGCTGCCTGAGAAAGTGGTGGAGGCAAGTTTGATTGAAGCATTCAAAAGGGAATTAGACAGTTATATGAAAAGGAAGAATGTGCAGGGTTATGGGAAGAAGGCAGGGGAATGGGACTGAGGGAATTTCTCTTTCAGAGAGCCAGCACAGACACAATGGGCCGAATGGCCTCCTTCTCTGCTGTAACAATTCTGTGATTCTGTGATTCATTTAGTTGTTCTTTGCTGCTTTTTATACTCTGTCCAATCTTCTAACCTGCCGCCCATCTTTGTGCAATTATGTGTGTTTTCTTTAAGTTTGATACCACCTTTAACTTTTTTAGTTAACCACGGATGGTGGATCCTCCCTTTGGATTTTTTCTTTCTCATTGGAATGTATCTATTCTGTGTATCCCCTTAAATGTCTGCCACTGCATCTCTATTGACCTATCCCATAAACTACTTTGCCCTTTCACGTTTGCTAGCTTTGCTTTCATGCCCTCATAATTGCCCTTATTTAAGTTTAAGATACTGGTCTTAGATTCACTCTTCTCTCCCTCAAACAGAATGTAAAATTCAATCATATTATGATCACTGCTGCCTAGGGGTGCCTTCACTATGAGGTCATTAATTAATCCTATCTCATTGCACAATACCAGGTCTAGTATAGCCTGTTCTCTGGTTGGCTCCAGAACATGCTGTTCTAAGATACTATCCTGAAAACATTCTGTGAATTCCTCATCTAGGCTGCCTTTGCCCATCTGTTTTTCCAGTCTATATGTACGTTAAAATCCCCCATGATTATCGCTGTACCTTTCTGACAAGCACCCATTATTTCTTGCTTTATACCCCTTCCTACCATGTGGTTACTGTTAGGGGGTCTGTACACCACTTCCACAAGTGACTTCTTGCCTTTATCATTTCTCATCATGAGAAACGGCTTCTACATCCTGGTTTCCTGAACTTAGGTCATCCCTCTGTATTGCGCTAAAACCATCATTAATTAACAGAGCCATGCCTCCACCTTTTCCTAGCTTCCTGTCTTTCCTAAACGTCATGTACCATTCAATATTCAGATCCCAATCTATGTCATACTGCAGCCATGTCTCTGTAAAGGCTATCAGATCATACTTATTTATTTCTATTTATGCTTCAGTTCATCTGTTTTGTTTTGAATGCTACGTGCTTTCAGATACAGAGCCTTTAGTTTTGTCTTTTTGTTATTTTTGTAACTACTACCCTTGTCTGCTGATTTACTCTTAGATTTGTAATCACTGTCCCTTTCTGTCACGGTCTAGTTATCTTTTCCCATATTATGACCTTTCTCTCTCACCTTGTCTCTACTCTTTGATTTACCACATCTTCCCAAATTTAATCCCCAGCCCACTATTTAGTTTAAAACCCTCTCTATTTCTCTAGTTATGTGTCTCACTAGAACACCAGTCCCAGCATGGTTCAGGTGTAGTCATCCCAATGGTACAGCCCCCATGAACCCAAACCCACTTCTATCACATCAGTCTTTAAGCTATGCATTCATTTCTCTAATCTTATTTGCCCTACTCCCAATTTGCATGTGGCTCAGGTAATAACCAGAGATTATTATCTTTGAGGTTCTACCTCCTAATTTGATGCCTATCTCCTCATACTGACTATGCAGAACCTCTTTCCTTGTCCTGCCTATGTTCTTGTTAGTACCTACATGGACCACGATGACGGGATCCTCCCCCTCCCGCTGTAAGTTCCTCTCCAGCCTTGAACAATTGTCCCAAACCCTAGCACTGGGCAGGCAACACAGTCTTCTGGACTCATGCTCTTTGCTGCAGAGAACAGTGTCAATCCCCCTCACTATACTGACCCATACTGCCACTACTTTTCTTTTTGGTCCCCCCACTTGAACAGCTTCCTGTACCATGGTACTATGGTCAGTCTGCTCATTCACACTACAGCCCTCACTCTTGTCCATACAATCTGCAAGAACCTCAAACTTGTTGCTCAATTGCAAGGACTGAGGCTCCTCCACTCCCACCTTCTCGATCCCCTTACCTGCCAGACTCACCGGCACACCCTGCTATCCCTGACCACTGACCAAAACAGACAACACTATCCTAAGTGGTGTGACTGCCTTCTGGAACAAAGTGTCCAGGTAACTTTCCCCCTCCCTGAAGCATCACAGTGTCTGCAGCTCGGCCTCCAGGTCAATAACCTGAGCCAAAGCTCCTCAAGCCACAAACACTTACTACAGACATGGCTGCAATGGATTGCAGTGGCATCCAGGAGCTCCCACATACCGCAGCCACGACACATCACCTGTCCTGCCATCTTTATTGTGTTAATTTAATTCAATTTATTTTCTCAATTAATTTTTAGTTCCCTCTTGACCAAACTCCCTCACTTACCAAACTCCTTTCTTCACACTCTGTGCCCTCCAGCAGCACTCAATGCAGGCCTGAGCTGAGTGTAGACTTCTCTCTTGATTGAAGGTCATATTGAAGACAATAGGTTACTTCGAGCTCTACTGCTCTGTCATGTAGATATTGGATTTTTTTCAGCAGGGCATGTGTTTCCTGGCTTCTGGAATGTAAGCTGTCAGATGTTGCTTATCTCCTGGGTGAGTCTCTCTCTCTTTCTCTTTTTTTTTTAAGGTAAAACTGTGTCACCTCTCACCTCCTAGTAGGAGACATTTTCATCTCTTCACCATGGTGATCGCACAATGGCCCCGGACATGGCTACTTCACACCTCCTTTGTCTCAGAAGAAGACATTCAACTCTGGAATGTTTTAGTATAGCTGTAGGATGGGTTCCATTGATACCTTTTAGCTTTGAAGATCTGTCATTTTTCTTTATCAGACAGTCTGAATAGACAAAAGGCCAATCCCTTTTTCTTTGACAGCCATTTTGGACCAGGTTCAGTTTTGAAAATAAAGGTTCATTTTCTTTAAAAAAAAAAGTTAATTTTTCATAAATCTTCAGTTAGTCCATGACTGTTGTATCATTGCACTTCCAGTGTGTGTGAGACAAAATGCAAGTTGTTGTTGTTCTAACTGTGGTTCATTCTTTTAAATCATAGAGAGGAAACACTGATCTGAGTCACAGATGGGACTATTGACTAATTTTAATCTGTACAGTCGGGCCTGAAGTTGATACAACCAGAATGAAAGCTGATTTTGCACCCACCCAATTTACTTTGCATTGACTTCTCAATTGATGTTCATGGAAAGTAAATTCGAGCAGCTGTAGCACTGACCTTCCACTTGGTCCTATCACTTTCCCATCAGGTGGCTTAGTTTAAGATTACTGCCTCATCTAATCTGTTTTGCTTATCCTTGCGATGTTAGATTTGGCGTATGTGATTTGTAAATTATATTAGATGTCAAAAACTGTATCAATGTGTAATTTCCAACTCTCATTTTCTATAAACGTGTCAGGCATAATTGTGCCATGATGGTGAATTCAAAGTTCATTATTCTCCTCAGACATGCTTTTGCGTCAAAGAATTAACATTTTTATGCTTGTAGCCACTTGGAACTTCAGTTCACTATTCAATCTGCCTCGCTGTAGACATAGGGCTGAATTTTATCAGCGCGCCACACTCCACGGCAGTGCGCTGTGAGAGCGGCAGCCTTCCGACATTGAAGTGCCGCCACACAGCCCCCGTGATATTACGCGCGGGGGCTGATTTAAATAGACGGGGGCCACCCTGCCCACCCAATGACGTAGAGGGGGCGGCTGCCGCAACCCCGGCAACAGCGTCCAGTGCCACAGAGCAAGCCCCGGCGCCATTTTTAAAGGGCTTTGACCCCTTAGCAGAGATTTAAATTTTTTAAGTTATAGCAGTCCTAATTTTTTTAAAATCAATAATTAGGTTATGGTGGCCCTTCCCCAACCTCCCAATGGTCTTTTAATTGGCCCTTGTTGACAAAACTTGCTTTATTCCATACCCATACTTCCCCCCCACCCAACCTTCTAACATTTGCCCTTCCATCCCTTCCTACCATCCCTACAGCCAATAAAAATTATTTTCCCTGCTCCCACACCCCTTCCACCCTGAAAATCTTATTCCTCCCCCCCCCCCCTCCCCCCACCCCACCAGGTTCTCGCCTGGAGTTCCGAAGGTGCGCGAGCTGCGTTTGGCAGCCGTAAAGTCGGCATGCGAAGGCCGCCGCCTGCAGGTAAGTTAATTTACATCTTTTTATTGTTAATTTAAATACTTAGATAAAGGCCCCACCGCCAGATGACAGGGAGGCTGCACCGAGGTTCCCCCACCACTGGTAATATGTGGCAGGCCCTTCTTGACATCGGGGGTCCAGGCGAGCCTCTCCCCTTTGAATTTTACAGGCCCCCCTACCGCAACCCATGGCGTTGAGGGGTTAGTAAAATTCAGCCCATAGAGGTTTCTCTCAGTATTCTAGCCAACTCTTACTCCCAGTTTCAAACTGAAACACCCAACAAGAATGGGACTGGTTCAGGGCAGATGTTTATTTTACACCTCACCCCATTGTACTCCGAATTGGACAGCTCGTTTTACACTCTCCAATTACCTTTCATATTCCTCAATTGAAAGGTAAATTGTCAAGGTGGAAAACTACCAATTCTCTATCGCCTGTTTTGCGTTACCATTCAAGGGAATTTCATAATCACTGGAGGGTAAAATCGGGCGGGCGGTGGACACAAACTCATTCCACTACTATCGGGGTAGTTCCAGTTAATATTAGGACTTTAATATCTCAGCACTGAAGAGAGTAATCTACCCGGCAATGTGTCTAATTTACCATCCACTAATTGTACTTATTTCATTTGTTCTTAGGATGTGAGCGTCACTAGCAAGGCCAGCAATGCAAAGGCTTCATGAGAAAAAATGTTTTGAAGCAGTTTTATTGTAATAAACAAACTGGCTAATTCATATAAAATGGATTTTAGGTTACAGTATTATAATGGAAGCCTACTAAACTTTATTGTGCTAGTGTATATTGATTTGTCTAAAGATAAATAAGTTTGTAGTTCACCTGTGAGTGAAGTCTGACAGTGGCTTTCTGGGAAAGAGAAGTGTCAAACATCTCAGGTATTCCCCAGAAAATCATTCAGGTGTTTCATTTTGACAATAAAAACTTTTCTTGACTGCTCACAGAAACCTCCAGTTGCTTCTTAGCCAGTGCAATGTGCACCTGCGCTGTAACAATTCTCTAAATTAATGTCTTGGAGACAGTGGAATTCTGGTTAAGTATACAGCCATTGATGATCTGGGCCTTGTTTATGGACCAATGTCAGACTGGTGCAGTGAAAGTTTCCTCTAGCCACTGACTGTAAAGAATTCCTGTGAAATTAACTTCAATCCCACATTCTGTGCAGCAGTGAGACAGCTTGCTGACCTCAACCCCTGCCACTGCCACTCCACTGGCCAAAAAGTGATCACTGTGTTAGTCAATCATCAGTTTCTCATGAGGATTACTGCTTTAATCAAGTTAGGATTTAACATTGTGGTAAATAGAAAGTATTAATTTCTAGCATCAATGTTTCTAATGTTATGGTACGACCACTCAAGACAAAGCCCCTAATCAATATATATATAATCCTTACTGCTGTGGGAGCAACACACTGTCAATTCAGTCCCGCTGCTCCACAGGTTGCATCATACATATCTTAAAGCTTTCCAAATCAAAGAAAGTCACAGCCAAAATGAAAAAATCTAGTAACCCCCGAATGAGGCGAATCAAACCAGGTATCTTTAGATATCAACAAATTAACTGTTTATTTTTAAAAAACTAAAATCTTAAACACTACTAAGAGAAACCAATATCTAAAGACCTTATAACTTATTTAAAGAATCTAACTCCCGCATTCACATACATATACCCAAACTGTCGGTAGTTTGGTGCTCAATTAGCTGCCTGCAACATAGAAATAACAATAAAGTCTTTGTTGATTTACCTTCCTTACGAAATGGAATCTTCAATGTAGACACAGTCCAGGGTTGCTTGAAGTCTTTGCAGTTGTCTGATGGGATCGGACGATAGGAATTCAGTAGTTCAGTTCAGCATTTGAAACATCAAACTCTTCTTTCCAGCAATGCACCCAGCAATTACAGTTCAGTAGTTAAAGTACTAAATTCTTCTTTTTTCCAGCAATGAAACATAGATCAATTTTTAAAATTATTTTTTAAAAAACTAATCTGGCTTAACTTTTAGAATTTTGAGAGAGAATAATAAATAGGGTTTAAGTAGACTGAGGGAGAGCTCTCCTATTTCCTTGACGTGCCAGAACAGTCCGTCAACTGTGTATCTCTGCAAAGCCACTTTTTCAAAGTCAAACAGCAACGTTGTATGTCCTGCTGTCCCTCTCTGTATGGTTGTATCAAGGCCACCAAGATGCACATTCACTTGGTAACTTCTGAAGCTGGCTGCCTTAAAGAAGTACTGATCTCTTACAGGCTAAAAGGCTCACCGCATATTTCCCGAGGAGAAAAGAAAAATAGGATCATGACACCTCCTCCCCTGGCGAAATGAAATGCCATTCCCAAAATGCGTTTCATTACAATGTAAAAGATGGAAATTGGAAAAACACTAAAAAAAACGTTTCGATATACAGATGTACAATTTTCTGAAATGGTAACACGACAGCAACAAGTTCCAATAGAACATTTTCAGCTTTAAATTTTCAAAGGTTGTCCCAATTAACCCATTTCCAATTTCCAAGCATAGACTTCCAGTTGTTTCATGTTTTCCTTCCAAGTGTCCCTATTGTCCATCACCTCAGCCAGCTAAACTACACAGCTAGGAGCTCTGACCATTACTGGGGTTGCTATTCTCTGAGAAGTTTATCGAGTACCCCTTAACCTGGGATCACCTGATACTGGAAAACCCTGTCTGGTGTAACAGAAGCTGATCTTTCCTTATCTTGGGGTGTCAAAGGAATTTGACAGTATCCCTCCAACACTTTCTGTCTCTTTAAGACACATGGTGTTGTCCACACTGTCCATACAGTCCTTTAAATGAGAACTTGGGTAGGAGTTTGCCTTCTTTAATGCAGTTACTTTTCTAGAGTCTATGCAAGTTTGAGCCGACACACCAGGGTTAGGCATCAAAACCACCTGCGAATTCTAGCTGTCCTGACTAGGTTTAACTAAGCTGCCCTTCAGCATGCATTGTACCTCTGCTTCCACTTGGGCCTGTCTGATAGGACTTAAGCGGCAAGGATGTTGTTTTAAAGGTATGGTTCCCCCGATACCCACATCATGTTTGACTAAGGCTGTACATCCCGGCTTATCCCTCCAAACTTTTTTAAACGTAAAAAGCCTGGTTAGGTCTTCATGGTCTTTTGCCTCTAAAGTGTAAAAACCTATTGTTTAATTTTCCTCGCCATTCTGTATTCACTAATCTGATAGTTGAAGGTTCAATCTGAGAAATTCCTAGGCCTCCTTCTGCCTCATTCTCACTATCCCTTTCCTTCACAACAGTCCCGATTACCTGACATACGTGTACTGGCTTATCCTCCTCCCCGCAATAATATTGCTTTAGCATATTGATGTAACACAACTGGTTCTTCTTCTGGTGATCAGGGGTGTCAATCAAGTAATCCACCTTACCCACTCTTTTGATCAGTCTAGATGGGCCACTGAAACATGCTTTTAATGGTTCTCCCTGCAACAGTAACAACACTAATACTTCATCCCCTTGTTGAAAATCATGGGCTTCTGAATTCTTGTCTGTCCATTTTTTTATATTGTTTTGGGATGTTTTCAGGTGTTCCTGAGCCACACTGCCAGCTTTTGCGAGCCTTTCCCAGAACACCGATACATAGTCTAGTATTGAAGATTCATTCTTTTGCTCCATGAATCCCTGAAGGGGGAGGGTGAACAGCCAGCAGTTGTGGTCCACATCGGAACCAACGACATTGGTCGAAAGAGGGGTGTGGTCTTGCAGTCAGAATTTAGGGAGTTAGGTAAGAAATTGGCAAGCAGGACCTCAAAAGTAGTAATCTCTGGATTACTTCCTGTGCCACGGCAAGTGAGTTTAGAAATAGAAGGATAAGACAGATGAATGTGTGGCTGGAAAGATGGTGCAGGAGGGAGGGCTTCAGATTCCTGGGACATTGGGACCGACTCTGAGGGAGATGAGACCTGTACAAGTCGGACGGGTTGCACCTGAACAGAGCCGGGACTGAGTTTTTTAGGGGAGGTTTTGCTAGTGCTGTTGGGGAAGGTTTAAACTAGTTTGGCAGGGGGATGGGGACCTGAGGGTAAACTCAGCTGGGACAAAATCAGAAATTAAAATGGAAGGTGGAAAATTAATGGATGAGTCTGAAAGACAGAGAAAATGAGAGTTAGAAAATAAAAAAAGAGTTTGGCAGTGCTCAAGGATATCTATTTCAATGCAAGGAGTATAGCAAATAAAGCAGATGAGCAGAGGGCACAGGTGGACACATGAGAGTATGATATCATCACTATTACAGAAACATGGTTTAAGGAGGGACAGAAATGGCAGCTCAACATTACTAGTTACAGGGTTTTCAGACGCGATAGGGACGGGGATAAGAAAGGAGGGGGAGTGGCAATTTTGGTCAAGGAAACTATTACAACTGTAAGGAGAGATGATATGTTGGAAGGTTCATCAAATGAGGCCATATGGATTGAGCTAAGGAACAAAAAAGGGGCAATCACACTGCTGGGAGTGTACGATGGATCCCCAAACAGTCAGAGGGAGATAGAAGAGCAGATATGTAGGCAAATCTCTGAGAACTGCAAGAACAATAGGGCAGTAATAGTAGAGGATTTTAATTACCCCAAAATTAACTGGGATAGTTTTAATATGAAAGGAATTGAGGGAGTAGAATTTTTGAAGTGCATTCAGGAGAACTTTTTTGCCCAGTAGGTAGCAAGTCCAACAAGAGAGGGTGCAGTTTTAGACTTGGTTTTAGGAAATGAAGATGGGCAGCTGGAAGGAGTGGCAGTGGGAGAGCATTTTAGTGATAGTGATCATAATTCAGTCAGTTTTAACATAATTATGAAAAAGGACAGAGATAGAACAGGAGTTAGAGTTCTCAATTGGGCAAGGCCAATTTTACTAAACTGAGGAGTGATTTAACGACAGTGGACTGGAAACAGCTACTTGAAGGTAAATCCATGTCAGAACAGTGGGAGGCATTCAAAGGGGAGATTCAAGGGGTGCAGGGTAACATGTTCCCACAAAGGAAAAGGGTGAGGCGGCAAAATCTAGAGCCCCATGGATGTCAAGGAGCAGAAGGCAGATAAGGCAGAAAAGGAAAGCTTATGTCCGACAACAAGAACTCAATACTACAGAAAGCCAAGAGGAGTATAGAAAGTGGGGAGGGGTGAAGTCAAAAAGAAAATTAGGAAAGCAAAGAGAGGGCATGAAAGAATATTGGCAAGCAAAATCAAGGTGAACCCAAAGATGTTTTATCAATGCATTAAGAGTCAGAGGATAACTAAGGAGAGAGTAGGGCCCATAAAAGACCAAAAAGGTAACCTATGTGTAGGAGCGATGATATTGGTATGGTTCCTAATGAATACTTTGCGTCTGTCTTCACAAAAGAGGGGGACAATGCAGATATTGTAGTTAAGGAGGAACAGTGTGAAGTATTGGATGTGATAAACATACAGAGAGAGGAAGTATTAATGGAATTAGCATCCTTGAAAGTTGATAAATTACCAGAGCCAGATGAAATACATCCGAGGCTATTAAAAGAAGCAAGAGAGGAAACAGTAGAAGGTCTGACCATCATTTTCCAGTCCTCTCTGGATACAGGTGTGGTGCCGAAGGATTGGATAATTGCTAACGTTGTACCTTTGTTTAAAAAGGGAGCAAAGGATAGACCGAATAATTACAGGCCAGTCAGTCTAACCTCAGTAGTGGGCAAATTATTGGAATCTATTCTGAGAGAGGATAAACTGTCGCATAGAAAGGCACAGGTTAATGAAGGATAGTCAGCATGGATTTGTTAAGGGAAGATCTTGTTTGACCAACTTGATCGAACTTTTTGAAGAAGGAACAAGGAAAATAGATGAGGATAGTGCATTTGATGTGGTCTACATGGATTTTAGCAAGGCTTTTGACGAGGTCCCACATGGCAGACTGGTTAAAAAAATAAATTCCCAGGGGATCCAGGGAAATGCAGCAAGGTGGATACAAAATTGACTCAGTGGCAGGAAACAAAAGATAATTGTTGACGGCTGCTTTAGCGACTGGAGGGCTGTTTCCAGTGGCGTTCCGCAGGGCTTAGTACTGATTCTCCTGCTTTTTATGGTGTATAGTAATGATTTGGATGTAAATGTAGGCGAAATGATCAAGAAGTTTGCGGATGACACAAAGATTGGCCGTGTGGTAGATAGCAAGGTGGATAGCTGTAGGCTGCAGGAAGATATTGATGGTCTGGTCAGATGGGCAGAAAAGTGGCAAATGGAATTCAACTTGGAGAAGTGTGAGCTGATGCATTTGGGGAGGTCAAACAAGGCAAAGGAATACACGATTAATGGGAAAATACTGAGAAGTGTAGAGAAATTAAGGGACCTTTGAGTGAATGTCCACAGATCCCTGAAGATAGCAGGACAGGTCGATAAGGTGGTTAATAAGGAATATGGAATCCTTTCCTTTATTAGCCGAGGTATAGAATACAAGAGCAGGGAGGTTATGCTGGAACTGTATAACTCATTGGTTAGGCCACAACTTGAGTATTGTGTGCAGTTCTGGTCACCTCATTACAGAAAGGATGTAACTGCACTAGAGAGGGTACAGAGGAGATTTACGAGGATGTTGCCAGAACTGGAAAAATGCAGCTCTGAGGAAAGATTGGATAGGCTGGACTTGTTCTCCTTGGAATAGAGAAGGCTGAGGGGAGATCTGATTGAAAAGTACAAAATTTTGAGGGGCTTGGATAGACTGGAGTTGAAGGGTCTATACACCTTAGCAGAGAGGTTAGTGACAAGGAGGCATAGCTTTAAAGTGATTGGTAGAAAAATTAGAGGGAAGATGAGGAAAAACTTTTGCACCCAGGGGATGGTGATGGTCTGGAACTCACTGACTGAAAGGGTTGTTGAGGCAGAGACCCTCAACTCATTCAAAAGGAGTCTGGATATGCACCTCAAGTGCTGTAAGCTGCAGGGCTACGGACCAAATGCTGGGAGGTGTGATTAGAATAGGTGGATCGTTTTTTGGCCGGCACAGACACGATGGGCCAAGTGGCCTCTTTCTGTGCCTTAAACTTTCTATGATTTCTGTGAATCTGTCTTTTATAAGTTTTAGAGGACCTCTTACTTCATGTCCGTAAACCAATTCAAAAGGACTGAAACCTGTAGTCTCATTCGGTGAGTCTCTGGTGGCAAATAAAAGAAAGTCTAGTTCTTCATCCCAGTCATGTGGATAGTCGTGACAGTATGTTCTAAACATCATTTTGAGAGTTTGATGAAATCTCTCGAAAACTTCCTGTGACTGTGAGTGATATACTGAAGACTTCAACTGTCTAATCCCCAAATTGCCCATGACTTTTTGAAATATCCTAGATATGAAATTAGAACCTTGATCTGATTGAACTTCAAGTGGCCACTCATATCTCGTAAAGAATTGGGTTAACTTCTCTACCACTACTCTAGCAGTAATTGGCCTCAAAGGAAGGGCCTCTGGGGATTGAGTAGCCATATCCATGATAGTAAGTATGTATTGAAGACCCACTTTTGTTTTTGGCAAGAATCCTACACAGTCTACTAATACCCTGCTAAATGGTTCCTCAATCACTGATATGGGAACTAGTGGTGCTGGTTTTATGGTAGGTTGTGGTTTTCCCACCATTTGACATTCATGGCATGTCCTACAAAATTGTCTCACATCCTTTGTAAGACCTGGCCAGTAATAATGTTGGCTTATGCATGATTTGGTCTTCTGAATTCCCCTATGTCCTGCAAAAGGAATGTTGTGTGCTAACCTCAATAATCCTTAGCAATATTTAGGTGGTGCCACTATCTGTTCAACAACTGTCCAGTCTTCATCTGCAGGTCTATGAGGCGGTCTCCATTTCCTCCTCAAAACTCCGTTTGCCATATAATAGCCTTCCTGAACTCCTTTCACCTCAGCTTCTGCCAGAGCTGTCTGTGCTAGTCAGTATAACTCTGGATCAACTTGCTGCGCTGCAATGATAGATGATCGGTTAAACATCTCATTTAGATTATCTAAATCACCAAACAATATTTCAGATACTTGGCTATCTGTTTGTGGTGCCCCTTTCAGCTCCAACAATGGATCCTGTTTAGCCATTGCTCAGGTAACTACAAATGCAGGAAATATTCCCGGAACCTATTCCTGAAATTGCTCCATTTCCTTAATTTCACTTGGTTCCTCTGTAATTATAAGAGAAACTGATACCTTTGATGTAGCCAAATCATTTCCTAGGAGTAGATCAATTCCCTCTATTGGCAAACTGTGGACAACTCCTACAGTTACCATCCCAGATATTAAGTCACTCTCTAAGCATACTTTATATAAAGGTATGGGTATATACTCCCTGCCAATTCCATTAACTAAAACTTTAGTGTTCAAGGCGCTCTCTGGTGGAAACGTTATATCTTTCCCCAGCAAGAGCATTTGCATTGCTCCTGTATCCCTGAGTATAATGATAGGTTTTCCTGCCTCACTTTAAGGATATGGAGTTACTTTCCCCTTTGACAAAAATTCATTATAACTCGCAGGTATTTTAGTCTTAACCGCTACACTCCTTTTAGTTTTAGTATCTGGTTTCACAGCTGTCGGTAAAGCTATAGCCTGGTCTGCTATACTCTCAGTCAGAGTCTTTTCCTTTGCACTAGCCCATATCCAATGGTCAAAAGTAATTTGCTTCACCCTCTCAAGTTCTAAATATGTCTGCCCAGCCAATCTCCATAAGTTCCTAAACCTCTGAAGGCAAGCTTCAGGGACTAACTCATACACAGCAAGAATAGCCTTTTTTGCCATCTCATAATCTGCAGAAGCCTCTTCAGGAAGCATGGCATAAACATCATGAGCTCTGCCGACCAACCTGCCCTGCATAAGCAGTGTCCAGCTTTCTTTCGGCCATTTTATCTGTTTGGCTATTTTTTCAAAAGATATGAAAAATGCCTCTACATCCCTTTCTTCGAACTAAGGAAGAGCTTGAATAAATTTAAAAAGCTTTTCGCTGTGTCCTGAGCTAAATTCAGATTCTTCCTGACCCAAATTTTCCCTGGATTTAAGACTACCCCTTTATCTTAGTTCCATCTCTTTTAGCCTAAATTCCTTCCATTCTCTTTCACTTTCCCTCTGAAGTTCAAGTTTTCTTATTGCTATTTCTTTTTCAGTTTCAAGTGTTTTTTATTTCTAACTGAATCCTAGCCAATACCACTGCCTGACCTACTACTTTCCCGTTCCTCATATTCTCCTTCATCTTCTTCTTCTTCTAATTCCAGATATTGGGCTATTATGTCAATTATCTCTGCTTTTTTGGCACCTAATTTCAATGCTAACCCCAATTTTGCTGCCAATTCTTTTAATTTGTTCTTAGTTAAAGTTATCAAGTCATTCGGGGAAACACTCTGCTTTTCCAAATACTCTGCTGCAACCGGTAATGCCATTACTATGGTATAGACTGTACCGTATTATACAAGAGACCTGGTTCCTTTTATTTCTTTGTAATTGGTGTTAGATTTAGATCCTAACAATCGAGTTCCCAATTGATATGACAATTAATATGATGCCAGACGCAGGACCCCAATTTGTATGTTATCCCAGAAACAAGCAATTCATATGATTCCAAATGCAAGCCCTCCAAATTAGTTTGATTCTGATCCCAGACTTGAGCTGCTTAATTAAAATATGAATGATCCTGGACAAGCCCCCAATTAATAGGTTATGTTACGACCACTCAAGACAAAGCCCCCAATCAATATATATATATATATATATATATATATATATAAATATAAAAGTCAGACTGCGGTGGGAGCAACACACTGTCAATTCAGTCCTGCCACTCTACAGATCACATCATACATATCTTAAAGCTTTCCAAATCAAAGAAAGCCGAATTGAAGCAATCTAGTAACTCCCGAATGACGCAAACAAAACCAAGTATCTTTTGATATCAACAAATGAACTGTTTATTAAAAAAAACTAAAATCTTAAACACTACTAAGATAAATCAATATCTAAAGACCTTATAACTTATCTAATGAATCTAACTCCTGCATTCACATACATATACCCAAACTATCGGTAGTTTGATGTTTAATTAGCTGCCCAAAACATAGAAATAACAATAAAGTCTTTGTTGATTTACATGCCTTACAAAATGGAATCTTCAATGCAGACACAGTCCAAGGTTGCTTGAAGTCTTCACAGTTGTCCGATGAGTTCGGATGATAGGAATTCAGTAGTTCAGTTCAGCATTTGAAGCATCACACTCTTCTTCTTTCCAGCAATGCACCCAGCAATTACAGTTCAGTATTTGAAGTATTAAATTCTTTTTTCCAGCGATGAACACAAATCAATAATTTTTTATTATTTTTAAAAGAATTAATCTGGCTTGACTTTTAGAATTTTGAGATAGAATAATAAATAGTGTTTAAATCAACTGAGGAAGAGCTCTCCTATTTCCTTGATGTGCCAGAATAGTCTGTGCCTCAACTGTCTCTGCAAAGCCAGTTTTTCAAAGTCAAACAGCAACATTGTATGTCCTGTTGTCCCTCTCTGTATGGTTGTATCCAAGCAACCAAGATGCGCCTTCACTTGGTTACTTCTGAAGTTGGCTGCCTTAAAGAAGTACTGATCTCTTACAGCCTTAAAGGCACACCACATATTTCTCAAGGAGGAAAAAAAAACAGTATCATGACACTAACCTTAGGAGCAGCATTCCTCTGGTATATACATTGGCATCACAACAAATAGCAGAGGAAAGTTTTGTTTATTCCAAATGTCGGAAAGAATCTTAATAGCTTCACAAGCAAACGGTTCGTAGTTCATTTTAAAAAATGTCACCGAAGGAAATCTTCCTTCATAGTACGGAAAAAAAACATAGAAAACTATCTGTATAATTTATTTCAACATAAGTCACTCACAAAAGAGTAAAAAGTCATAGAACAAATTTTAAACTAAGGAAAAGTTATTAAGTTTATATGCTCCATACGAGGAGATTTATGTCAAGATATATTCAGCAAAATCAGAAACAATTCTTTCACAAGTTAAAAGATCTGTTAGATCTAGTGCACAGATGATATCCCAAGGATGTCATCCTGAGCTCTGCGAGAAACTTAAAACATCGGATTTGTGAAAAATATATAACATTGTTTTATTGAATTCCTAAAGAGGTATAGAGAACACAATGGAAAGCTAAGATTATGAAAGAAAGAAATTATCAAAAATCATTGAATCATAGAATGATACAGCAAAGCAGGAGGCCATTTAGTCCCACGTTCCTGTGCCCATTCTAAGAACTCGACATTAGTCCCACTCGCTTGCTCTATCCCCATCACACTGAACTTTATTCCTTTTTTAAGAATTGATCCAATTCTCCTTTGAAAGAAACAAGTTAGTCTGATTCTACCATCATTTCAGGCAGTGCATTGCAGATCATAACAACTCGCTGTGTGAAAAACAATTCTTCGCATCTCGCACAGTCTGTTGCTAATTAACTTAAATCTGAGTCCTCTGATTACCAATCCGAACATTCTCCGTATCTACTATTAATATTATTTGTAATCATTCCTTTATTAAATCAGGATGTATTTGTTCTGACAGCAGCTCAATCATTAAAAACTTTTGCAATGTGTACTGTAAGATTTAGTATCACGAGTCTTGGCATGCTTGGCCAAAATTAGGATGCTCCCTGTGGAGAGAGATTAAAATGCCAGGTCACTTGCAGACAGTTGATTTCCCTGCATGATTGTGCACTTCACAAAAGAGGGAAATAAAGTTGTGACTGAGTACCGTGAGTGATAGAGACATCAACAGAGGTGTGACTGAGTGAAATGAATTAATACAGAGAGACACAAACTAGGGTGACTGAGTACAGAGAGTGATTCTGGAAGACATCAACAGAGGGAGAGAGATGATGATGTGACTAGGTAAAGTGATACAGAGGCAAACCAATAAAGCAACCGATACAGATGAGAATCAATGCAGCAAGAGAAATGGAGAGACACAAAAAGACGTAGGTAGATAAAGGTGAGACTGAGTACAGGGATTCAAACAGGTGAGATGGGTAAAGTTGTGACTGAGTACGATGTAATACAGATGAACACCAGCAGAGGGAAATAGATAAAGATGAGACTGTATGAAATTAGTGATACTGGGAGACGCCAACAGAGGGAGATATATTAAGGTTTAACTAGGTATGGTCTGTGAAACAGAGGGACACCAGCAAAGAGAGATAGATAAATTTCTAGTTAAAGAGATTGTTACGACCAAGGCGGGAGTAACGCGCTGTCAGTTCAGTCCCATTACTCCACAGGTCATAGGATATTATTGAAGTTTTCCCACCTACTGGAAATTAGCCAAATTAAACATTTTATTAAACCCCCAGAATAAAACAGACCAAGCTAGGTATCTTTAAACAACAATAAATCAACTATTTATTAATAAACTAAATCTTAAACACTATTGAGATAATCCTACGTCTAAAAGACTTTATAACTTCTTATTTCTCTTAGCCCTAATGCACACGCACATACATTCAAAAAACAATAGTGAACCATTTTTTAAAAATGATGTTGCTTAGGAATAAATAAGTAGCTGGGTTGTAAGTCCTGGTGATTTATGTTCTTGGGTGTCCCAGATTAGAATAATCAGATGCCACTCAAAGTCTCCAGGTGAATTCAACAAACAGTTTTGGAGGGATAGGTATTCAAAGCACTTCGGTTGCAGCAGGTATCGCACAGTTCTTTCAATAAGGAGTATAGCAACAGAGTTATTTGGATTTTAAAATTGGTATTCTTTCAGTAGCAAACTGAGAATTCCAGCAAACACAAACAGACAACAGAGAGTCACTTCTGAGGCAGAGACTTCTTAGAGTTTGGAAGTAAAAAAGCTCAGTGAGTGGGCAAGAACATGGCAGATGGAATATAATGTGAAAAAATGTGAGGTTATTTACTTTGGTAGGAGGAACAGATACGCAGAGTGTTTCTTAAATGGTAAGAGATTAGAAAGTGTAGATGTAAAATGGGACCTAGGTGTCCTTGTCAATAAGTCACTGAAAGCTAACAAATTAAATTCCAGTTTTCCAACTTAATAGGTTTGTTAACTTTAATACTCCCAATGTAATTCAAACCAATATTTATTATCTAAATAGCACATATTCTATGAAAAGACAAATTCTCTGTTGTCCTCTATGTGCCTTTTCAAATAACTCTTGTAAACTATAGACAATAAACAAAACTGAAGAAAACATTAGCTTTCACAGTTAAACAATACCTTCAACATTTTACAACAGAAAAAGAGTACAGAATCTTTCCATGTTTCCTTTATTTATCTTTCTTTCTCCCTTAAACTAAATTTTAATTGTTGATGTTTGCCATTTAGCCTCATTTGAAAGAAACAGTCACTAATACGTGTCTTTGATTTTTTCCAGCTGTGGTTTGGAAAGTTCAAATTAAATTTCTGCCAGGCTTTTACTTCAAGGCTGAAGTTTTATCTCTTTCAAGGCAAACCAGTGCATTTGCAAAAGTAACTCCTTAAAAAGACAACACTCACATTTTAAATTTTAAAAATAGGATGTGACAAACTTATGCTTTCAACATTAACAACCAAACAACAAAGGGTTAAAAACTTTAAGTTCTGCAAACTAGAGCACATTCATACACAAAAATAAAAAGACTTTCTCGCAGAAGTTCTAACATTTTGCTGTGGGATTTTTAGCTTATTTGTTTTCCCTTTAGCCATTCTCCCTAATACCCTTTTCTTCCTTATCCTTTGTCGGTTCGTCCCACCAAGCCCTCTGCCTAGTGGGAGGATCTGACAGATTTCATCCTTTCTTTTTCATTTTCTCTATTAGTTTCTTATGTTTGTCTGTGATAAACCTTGTAATGGATCCCTCCAGTCCCCAATCATTTCCCTCTTCCTTTGACATGTCTGTCTTTGTCTAGCCTCTGGCCTGCGCTTTTGCGGTTCGGCCCTGCCTGATTCCCAAGGCGGCTCTATCAGCCCCGTCTCTCAGGGGCGGTTCTGACCTGCCTGGACCTCATCCCTTCTCAGTGGCTCGTGGCTCTGCTACGCAGTTTTGCTTCCTCACCTGCAGTCAGTTCTCAGGTCTTTTGGTCTCCGCATCCTGTCTCACCCAACTTCCGGACTTATGGGTGGTAAAATAAACATACTTGCCCATTTGGTGGGTCTGGTTGTCTGGATCCTTGGTTGCTCATTGGAGAGTGCTCGCAGTGCCAATTTGTTGTGGAGTACTATTAAGAACTCTTCACACGAGATGGCTGTAGGTGAAGCAAGCAAAATTTATTCAGAGATACAAGTATGCATGCACGGGAGTACGTCTCTCAGTGAGAACAAGAGGTGACTCAAAACTCCTTTGTTCAATCCACATTAACTTTGCCTGGCATTCTCTGCGGCAGCTGTTTTAACATATTCACTTGGCTAGCTGCTTATTCCATCATACGCCTTCCTTTGTTTCTACATATCAGTTATTTTTTAATCATCTAACCATTCCAAGGCCATCAGTTTGTGGCTCGATCGCTCAGTTCCCTTCTTTGTTCTTGTCCCTTCCCCCAGTCACATCTCCCTTTAATTACATCCTCACATGGCTTATAGCTCTGCATTTCTCAATAACAAGTTGAGGTTATACATTATTTGCAGTGTTAGCAGTTTTCAGCATTTTTCTTGCTAATTATCCGATGATTCCCTACTTCTGACAAGTATTGTTTTATTAAGGAATAAAGGGTGCAATTCTAAAGGAGTGCAGGAACAGAGAGACCTGGGGGTATGTGCTCAAATAGTTGAAGGTGACAAGCCACCTTGAGAAAGCTGTTCAAAAGGCACACAGAATCCTAGGCTTTATAAATAGAGGCATAGTGTACGAAAGTAAGGAACTTATAATGAACCTTTTTAAAACACTGCTTTGGCTTTGAATTGGGTATTGTGTCCAATTCTGAGCATCACATTTTAAGAAGGGTGTGAAGGATTTAAAGAGGGTACAGAAAAGATTTACAAGAATGTATCCAGGGATGAGTGACTTCAGTTACATGGATAGATTGAGAAAGTTGGGCTTGTTCTCCTTAGAGAAGACAAGGTTGAGAGAAGATTTGATAGCAGGGTTCAAGACCATAACGGGTCTAGAAAGAGTAGATAGAGAGAAACTATTCCCATTGGCGAAAGGGTTGAGAACCAGACGATACTGAGATATGTTGGATGGCAAAGAAATTACAACATGAGGAAAAACTTTTTTATGCAAAGAGTGGTTAGGATCTGGAATGCACAGCCTGAGAGTGCGATGGAAGCAGATTTAACCGTGGCTTTCAAAAGGGAATTGGATATGCAATTAAAGAGGAAAAAATTGCAGAGCAATGGGGAAAGAATGGGGGAGTGTGACTAGCTGAATTGCAGAGTTGCTATTGTACAGTGCCTGCATAGACATGATGGATTGAATGGCCTCCTTCTGTGCTGTAACCATTCTATGATTATATGATGCGGTTTGTTGGGGGCAATTAGAAGAACATAATAACATAAGAAACAGAAGCAGGAGCAGGCCATTTGGCTGCTTGAGCCTGCTCCGCCATTCAATAACATCATGGCTAATCTGAATGTGACCTTAACTCCATTTTCCTGCCCACCCCCATATCTCTTGATTCCCTTGTAGATCAAAAATCTGGAGCTCGAGTAAAATTGAAGTCAATGGGAATCAGAGAGAAATCTCTCTACTGCCTGAAGTCATACCTAGCACAAAGCAAGATGGTGGTGGTTGTTGGATGCCAATCATCTCAGCCACTGGACATTGCTGCAGGAGTTCCTCAGGGGTGGGTCCAAGATCCACCCATCTTCAGCTGCTTCATAAATAAACTTCCCTTCACCATAAGGTCAAAAATGGAAATGTTCCTTGATGATTGCACAGTGTTCAATTCCGTTTTCAACTCCTCAGATAATGAAGCAATCTGCTCACATGCAGCAATGCCTGGCCAACATTCAGACATGGGCTGATAACTGGGAACTAACACTTGTGCCAAACAAGTACCAGACAATGACTATCTCCAACAAATGAGAATCTAACAATTTTCCTTTGACATTCAACAAAATTACCATTACTTAATCCCTCACCATTAATATCCCAGGGGTTACCATTGATCAGCACATTGTTATAAAATGAGTTTATTTATTGAGTTGGTTGAAACCACAGGATAAGTTTTAAAAAGACTGACAAACAGTATTTTTAAGTGGCTTAAACAGCAATTTGTAAAATGGCTGAACATTTGCATAACTTCACCTTGCAAATTACAAAGCTATCAGAAAAGGAGGGACCGGGTTGTCTGTAGGTGAACTATCAGAATAATCAGCTTAGATGAGTGTGAAAGGCCTGAACTACTCACAGATATTCGGTCATAATCTATTTATTCAGCTGGTTGAAGACTGATCACTTAAGTTTATCACTTTAGACAATGAACCTGGAATGAGGGTTTCCCAGCTTGCCGTGATCATATTTGGTAACTGGCTAGATTGGGAATAGAGGTCATGCGGTAGCAAGCTAACCCTGTGTATTAGATAAAGACTGCTTCTCCAGAGGGAATCAGAATCCACCAGATCATGAGGGGATAACAGGAAGAAGAGAACTCATGGTCTCTCTCTCTCTCCAGCTGTTGTGAAAGTGTGTGCCCTGTCTTTATCTGACCTGCCAAACACCACAGGCAGCATTTTCAACCTAAACCAAACAGTAGCTGACTTGAGAGGAAAAGACAAAGCTTGTCTGTCAAGACTGTAAATCGCCTCTGCGCAGAATCCAGGGGGGAAAAAAATCACCAAACATGGCCTGAAATTATCCAACACATCAACCTAAAGGGTTTGTATGTGATTGACTTTCCTTTGGACACTCTTAAACAAATTAACCTACCCTCCCTCCTTGTAACCTACTTCTGAGTGCATGTGAATCTCTTTGGTGCATGTGTGAGTGTGAGTTGGAGTGTTCTTTATTATTTTTATTTATCAGGCATTAAGAACAATAAACACTCTGTTTCCTTTTCCTGTTGTTATGATCAACCACTCCAGTCAAAGTCCCCAATCAAAATATACGATTCTGATTGTGGTGGGAGAAACGCACTGTTAATTCAATCCCGTTGCTCCACAGATCGCCTAACATATCATTTTAAACTTTCCAAATTAAAGAAAGACCCAGCCAAATTGTACCATCTATTGACCCCCAAATAAGGCTAACCAAACCAGGTGTCTTTATATCAACAAATTAACTGTTTAATTATAAAAACTAAATTCTTAAACACTATGAAGTTATAAACAACATTTAAAATAGAAAAAAATAGAGTCCTTGCAAATTTACAGTCCAATGTTGCTTGAAGTCCTCACAGCTGTCCGATGGGGAAAAAAGCTTCTTCCACAGCAGAACAGTCAGTAGTCTAATACCAGCAGTAAGTGATGCTTTCCTTTTCCAGCAAATTTCAACAATTAACAATTTGCAAACACTTTCAATAGAATCAATCTGACTATAGAGTTTTTGAAGGATTAATGATTGTCACAGTCTAACTTCCCTTCCTTTAGTTTAAATTGTCAGAGATCTCTGTTCTGGCTTGACTTTTTTTTTAGAATTTTGAGAGATTTATAATAATTAAACAGACTAAATTTCTCTCCCTTCAGTTTAAATGGCTGAGAGCTTTTTTCAGGTGCTAACACCACAGCTGTCTGTGTCCTTTGTGTTTGTGTGTGTGTGTTCTGTTAGAACAAACTGTCTTCAACTAAAAAGACAGTTCAAAATTGAATTGTAGCAAATGTATCACTTGATACTCAATCGCAGTGGCTGTTTATTTTTTTTAACAAGAATGTACCCTTTGAATCGTAGTCTCCAAATGGTTATATCCAACAGCAACCAAAAATGCATTTTCTCTAACCCATGAGGCTTGCTGGTTCTTAAAGCAGTACTGATCCTTTGCCTGCCTTAAAGGCAAACCACATATTCCCCAGAGGAAAAAAAAAACTACAGGACTATGACACTGTAAAACCTTACATGAAAACTTGTCTGTGTGTCTTTTACAGTCAGATCACTTAAGACAAGCAAATTCTTTTTTAAAACACCTGCTGCAGTCAACTGAGAGACAGAAAGAGAGTGGAGCCATTCTGCCACTTCTCACCTGGCCATAATAAGATATATGAGAACATCACCACCTGCACATTCCCCTCAAAGTCACACACCATCCTGACTTGGAACAATATCACTGTTGCTTCACTGTCACTTGATCACAATCCTGGAACTCCCTTTTTAACAGCCTTGTCGGTATACCAGCACCAGATGGACTGCAATGGTTCAAGAAAGCAGTTGACCACTACCTTCTCACGGGCAAAAAATGCTGGCATTGCCAGTAATGCACACATCCCACGAATGTATAAAAAAAATTGCTGTGGGTTTGGAGTCACACATAGGCCAGACTGGGTAAGGATGGCGGATTTCTTTCCCTTAAGGACATTAGATGAACCAGATGACCTTTTTAAGATAATCTGATAGTTTTATGGTCATTATTACTGAGACTAACTTTTTATTCCTAATTAAACTCCTCCAGTTGCCATGGTGGAGTTTGTACTTATATTTTTGGAGTATTAGTCCAGGCGTCTGAATTATTAGTCTATTATCACAATGCTGCCGTTCCCTATTGCTGATTACAATGTCACATTTTACAACAAAAGAACATTTTGACCACGTGGAATTGAACGCCTCTCAGCTGCTGTTCACTAAGTTGGGGTTCAGTTATACCACTGCAGTAGGGCAAAGCATTTCCAATTGTAGAAGTTATAGAGTGCAGGATGCTAAACCAAGAGTCAATGACTGTACAGATACCTGAATGATGCAGAATGAGAGAAGGATAGAAAACTATTGTGGAGTGTGAATGCACTGGGGAAAATGACCAAATGACTCTACACAAGATCAACGCTGAGATCCACATGGCAGTTAATAAAAGGAACCTGGGAGATCAGTCTGAAATTCATCCAGATTCCATCCAATCCCAGTGGAATTTCTCAATTCAGCCACTCACATAAGAACATAATAAATAGGCGCAGGAGTGGGCTATTCGACCCCTTGAGCTTGCTCCACCATTCAGTAAGATCTGATCGTGGCCTCAACTCCACTTTCCTGTCTGACCCCCATAAGCCTTGACTCCCTGATAGATCAAAAATCTGTCTAACTCAACCTTGAATAGATTCAATGACACAACCTCCACTGTTTTTTGGTTAGAGAATTCCAAAGATTAATGACCATCTGAGAGAAGAAATTCCTCCTCATCTTTCTCTTAAATAGGAGACCACTTATTCTGAAACTGTGCCCCTAGTTCTAGATTCCCCCACGAAGGGAAACGTCTTCTCTGCATCTACCCTGTCAAATCCTCTCATAATCTTATGTTTCAATAAGATCAACTCTCATTCTTCTAAACTCCAATGAGTGTAGGCCCAACCTGTTCAACTTTCCTCATATGACAACCCTTCATCCCAGGAATTAGCCTAGTGAACCTTCTCTGATCTGCCTCCAATGCAAGTATCTCCCTATGTTATGACCAGGTGAGGAAGGGGTCTCAGACTCTCCTTTCGTCGACCTCAACAGGGTTTATCCTTTTAACACAGTGATTTAACTTACCACCTCAATGTGCACTTGCTCATGCTCCTCTAATTATTATTGTAAATGAACCAATCAGACAGGTTTTCTTGAGTTTAAACAAGAAAGATGTAAGTGTATTAACCGTATCACTCTAAACTGGTTAAATTTACTAAAATGTGCAATGCATCCACACTCACATTCATACGAGTGGCACACACACACACATACACACACACACACAAATAGATACAGAGGGGAAAAGCAGAGTTGGGAGGTTGGAGTAGAGTCCTTAATAAAAATGGAATTTAAATATGGAAGTGTAGTCCCAGTTTCCTAAGGTGAAATTGAAGTCTGAAGTCCTTGTTGGACCACGTGCACAATTCGGGCTTGCTTCTCTGGTTCCTGAAGGACGAAGAGTGTCTTTATATCTCCTGTTTGTTGATGACTGTGAGGATCTGTAGATTTGAGGTTTAGGTGCAGCCGAAGATTTCCTGGGAATTTGCTGGAGAGGGAGACAGGAGAGATGTTCCTTCTTGGAGTTCAGTTACTGTCTGCTTTCAGAGGCACAATTTAAAAATTCTGAGTCACGTAGGCAGTAATGTCATGTGACACCTTTTTGTATGAAACAGAAGTTTCTGGAAGGTTTTTTGAAATTCAAAGTTCCCCTCTGAAGCTGTGCAAACATACTTGGTGGGGGCGGGAGGTGTGGTTCTTTCAAAGTCAATGGGTGCCAATGGCTTTTGATGAGCAACATTGACAAAACCATTCTAGGTGATTGCATCAGAGCACACCCCTATTGTTCTGGCTAGACTGGGTAATCACCTTTGTCTCCCAGCCAGCCTTTGGCTTCTCATATGCAAATTGTGCTTGGCCATCTTTAGCTGTTCTGTTCTGCATTTTTAGAAGTTATTTGTAATGATGTCCAGTAAAAATGCCGCAGGCAGAGTTCCATAAGATGAAATTAATATTTTCCATTTGGCATGTAGGTTTTCCGTCAAACCATCCTTAAGTAAAGGAGATCAAAACTGTACTCTAGGTCTGGTCTCACCAGTGCCCTGTACAGTTGTAGCGAGACTTCCCTACTTGGAGACTCCATCCCCCTTGCAATAAGGGCCAACATCCCCCATTTTTCTTCCTAATTACTTGCCGTACCTGCATGCTAACTTTTTGTGATTTATGCACAAGGACACCCAGATCTCTCTATACCACAGCATTCTGTAATATCTCTCATTCTGCTTTTCTATTCTTCCTACCAAAGTGGATAACCTCATATTTTCCCACATTAGACTCCATCTGCCAATTATTTTTCCCACTCACTTAAACTATCTTAGAATAGAATCATAGAATGGTTGCAGCATACAAGAAGGCCATTCAGTCCATCATGTCTGTGCCGGCTCTCTAAAAGAGCAACTCACCTAGTCCCACTTCCCTGCCTTTTCCCCATAGCCCTGCAAATGTTTTCTCTTCAGATAATTATCCACTTCTTGTTTGAAGGTCTCATTTGAATCTGCCTCCACCACATTCTCAGGCACTGCATTTCAGATCCTAACCACTTGCTACGTAAAAATGTTTTTCTTCAAGTCGCTATTGCTTCTTTTGCCAATCACCTTAAATCCATGTTATGTTGTTTTGTATCCTTCTGCCAATGGGAACAGTTTCTCCCTATCTACTATATCCAGACCTCTCATGATTTTGGACACCTCTATCAACTCTCCTCAATCTTCTTTTCTCCAAGGGAAACAGAGCCAGCTTCTCCAACCTATCCATGTAACTGAAGTTCCTCATCCCTGGAGCCACTCTTGTGAATCTTTTCTGCACCCTCTCTAATGCCTTCACATTCTTCCAAAAGTATGGTGCCCAGAACTGGACACAATACTCCAGTTGAGCCTGAACCAGTGTTTTAGACAGTTTTATCATAACTTCGTTGTTTTTGTACTCTATGCCCTATTTATAAAGCCCAGGATCCCATGTGCTTTATTAACCACCTCCTCAACCTTCCCTGCAACCTTCAATGATTTGTGCACATATACCCCCAGGTCCCTCTCCTCCTGCACCCCATTTAGAATTGTACCCTTTAATTTATATTGTCTCTCCTCATTCTTCCTATGAAAATGAACCATGCCACACTTCTTTCTGCATTAAATTTGATCTGCCACTTGACCACTAATTCCATCAGCCTATGTCCCCTTGAAGTATACCACTATCTTCCTCACATTTCACAATATTTCCAAGTTTTGTGTCATCTGCAAATTTTGAAATTGTACCCTGTGTATCCAAGTCTAGGTCATTAATATAAATTGAGAAAAACAGGGATCCCAACACCAACCCCTGGGGAATCTCACTACTTAACTTCCTCCAGTCCGAAAAACAATCGTTCACAATTGCTCTCTGTTTCCTGTCACTCAGCCAATTTCATATCTATGCTGCTACTGTTCCTTTTATTCCATGGGCTCTAACTTTGCTGACAAGCCTGTTAGGTGGCACTTTATCAAATGCCTTTTGGAAGCCCATGTACATCACATCAACTGCACTACCCTTATCAACGCTCTCTGCTATCTCATCAAAAATCTCAAGCAAGTTAGTTAAACATGATTTGCCCTTAACAAATCCATGCTGGCTTTCCTTAATTGATCCACATCTACATCCCTTTGCAGACTCTTTGTGTCCTCCTCACGACTACAGTACACTCTGAGCCTTCATCCAAGTCATTAATATAGATAAATAGTTGAAGCCCCAGAACTGATCCCTGCAGCATGCCACTGGTTACAGTTTGCTAAGCTGAAAAAGACCCATTTATCCTGACTCTGTTTCCTGTTAGTTAGCCAATCTTCTATCCATGGTAATATATGCCCAGCACCATGAGCTCTTAACCTGTATAGTAACCTCTTATCGAATACCTTTTGGAAATCCAAACACACTACATCTACTGGTTCCCTTTTATCCACCCTGCTTTTTTCATCAACAAAGAATTCTAATAAATTTGTCAAACATGATTTCCCCTTCATAAAACCATATTGACTCTACTTGATTGTATTATGATTTTATAATTGTCTGGCGACTTCTTCCTTAATAATTGATTGCAAGGTTTTCACAGATATTAGGCTAACTGTCTTAGAGTTTCCTGCTTTCTTGACTAGGGCATTGCATTTGTGGTTTTCCAATCCATCAGGACCTTTCTAGAATGCAGGGAACTTTGGAAGATTACAACCAACACTATCTTTAAAAACCCGAGGATGCAAGCCATCAGATCCAGCCTTTAATCCCATTAGTTTTCCTAGTACTTTTTCTCAAGTGACAGTGATTGTTTCAAGTTCCTCCCTCCCTTTTGCCTCTTGATTTTCTACTATTCTTGGGATGCTTTTTGTGTCTTCTACCATGAAGACAGATACAAAATACTTCTTCAAAGTCTCTGCATTTCTTTGTTTCCCATTATTAATTCTCCAGTCTTATTCTCTAAGGGACCAACTTTTACTTGAGCTACTCTCTTCCTTTTTATATACTTGTGGAAGATCTTACTATCTGTTTATTTATTTCTTGCTAGTTTATTCTCATATTCTAATTTCTCCCTCGTTTTTTAGTCACCATTTGCTGGTTTTTAAAATGTTCCCAATCTTCTGGCCTATCACTAATCTTTGCAGCATTGTATGCCTTTTCTTTCAATTTGATACCATCCTGATATAATAAAAGCAAAATACTGCAGATGTTGGAAATTTGAAATAAAAACAAGAAATGCTGGAAATGCTCAGCAGGTCTGGCAGCATCTGTGAAGAGTGAAGCAGAGTTAACATTTCAGGCCAGTGACCCTTCATCAGAACTGGCAAAGGTTAGGTTTTAAGCAAATAAACCAGGGGTGGGGCAGGAGATAACAAAAGTAAAGGTGTTGATAGGACAAGGTCACAGAGAATGACTGACCAGAAGGTCATGGAGCAAAGGCAAACAGTATGTTAATGGTGTGTTGAAAGACAAAGCGTTAGTACAGAGAGGGTGTTAATGGACAGAAAATTGAACAGCCCTGGCCCAAAGCACAAACATGAAAAAAACAGTGGGCAGGCACATGGTAAGAAAAATGAATGATGAAACAAACTAAAATAAAAGAAAAAGAAAAAAAACTGAAAATAAAAAGAGGGGCCCGGGATTCTCTGAAATTATTCAACTCAATGTTCATTCCAGCAGGCTGCAGCGTGCCTAATTGGTAAATGAGATGCTGTGCCTCAAGCTTGCATTGATTAGAGATACAGCACTGAAACAGGCCCTTCGGCCCACCGAGTCTGTGCCGAACATCAACCACCCATTTATACTAATCCTACGCTAATCCCATATTCCTACCAAACATCCCCACCTGTCCCTATATTTCCCTACCACCTACCTATACTAGTGACAATTTATAATGGCCAATTTACCTATCAACCTGCAAGTCTTTTGGCTTGTGGGAGGAAACCGGAGCACCCGGAGAAAACCCACGCAGACACAGGGAGAACTTGCAAACTCCACACAGGCAGTACCCAGAATCAAACCCGGGTCCCTGGAGCTATGAGGCTGCGGTGCTAACCACTGCGCCACTGTGCCGCCCTAAAATATCATCTGTCATGATGGGATTTGAACACACGCCCCTAGAGCATTAGCCTGGACTTTGGGCTGCTAGGCTAATGACACAACCACTATACCACCACCTCCCCTTGATGTTCACTGGAACACTGCAGCAAGCCCAGGACAGATATAAGAACATAATAACTAGAAGCAGGAGTAGGCAATTCAGCCCCTCGAGCCTGCTCCGCCATTCAATACGATCATGGCTGATCTCATTTCAGCCTCAACTCCACTTTCCTGCACATTCTCCATAACCATTACTAATTAAAAATATGTCTATCTCCTCCTTAAATTTACTCAACGTCCCAGCATCTACTGCACTCCGGGGTAATGAATTCCACAGACTCACGACCCTTTGGGAGAAGTAATTTCTCCTCATCTCTGTTTTAAATCTGCTACCCCTTATCCTAAAACTATGACCTCTCATTCTAGATTGCCCCACAAGAGGAAACATCCTCTCTACGTCTACTTTGTCAATCCCCTTAATCATTTTATATACATCAGTTAGATCTCCTCTCATTCTTCTAAACTCTAGAGAGTAAAGGCCTAAACTGCTCAATCTACCTTCATCAGACAAACCCCTCATCTCTGGAATCAATCTAGTGAACCTCTTCTGAACTGCCTCCAATGCAACTACATCCCTCCTCAAGTAAGGGGACCAAAACTGTATGCAATACTCCAGGTGCGGTCTCACTTGTACAGTTGCAACAACACTTCCTACTTTTATACTCTATTCCTTTAGCAATAAATGCCAAAATTCAATTTTCCTTCCTTATTACTTGCTGCACCTGCATACCAGTTTTCAATGATTCATGCACGAGGAAACCAAATCCCTCTGCACCAAAGCGATCTGATGTTTCTCTCCATTTAGATAATAATTTGCCTTTCTATTCTTCTGACCAAAATGGATAACCTCACACTTATTCATATTAAACTCCATCTGCCAAATTTTGGCCCATTCACCTAACCTATCCATATCCATTTGTAAATTTCTTATTTCCTTGTTGCAATTTACTATCCCACCTATTTTAGTGACATCTGCAAATTTGGCTATAGTACCTTCCATCCCTACATCCAAGTTATGAATATAGATTGTAAATAGTTGGGGCCCCGAGGACCAAACCCTGTGGCACCCCACTAGTTACGTCTTGCCAACCAGAAAAGGACCCATTTATCCCGACTCTCTGTTTTCTGTTGGCTAGCCAATCCTCTATCCAAGCTAATAAATTGCCCCTAACTCCATGTGATCTTACCTTGTGTATTAACCTTTTGTGCAGCACCTTATCAAATGTCTTCTGGAAGCCCAGATATACTACATCTACAGGATCCCCATTATCCACTTTGCTTGTTACATCTTCGAAGAACTCTAGCAAATTAGTCAAACATGATTTACCCTTCATAAAACCATACTGACTCTGATGGATTGCGTTGTGACTTTCTAAATGTCCTGTTATTACTTCCTTAATAATGGATTCTAACAATTTCCCAATGACAGATGTTAAACTAACTGGTTTATAGTTTCCTACTTTCTGCCTCCCTCTCTTTTTGAATAAGGGCATGATATTAGCATTTTTTCCAATCCACTGGAACCTTTCCCGCATCCAGGGAATTTTGGAATATTATAACCAATGGATCCACTATCTCTGCTGCCACTACCTTTAAGACCCTAGGATGTAGGCCATCAGTCCCTGGGGACTTGTCTGCCTTCAATCCCAATAGTTTGCTCAGTACTTTTTCCCTAGTGATGATGATTGTTCTAAGTTCCTCCCTTTCTGTAACCTCTGCATTACCTGTTACTATTGAAATGGTACTAGTGCCCTCCACCATGAAAACTGAGACAAAATACTGATTTAGTATCTCCGCCATTTCTGTGTTCCCCACTATTAACTCCCCAGTCACATTCTCCAACGGACCAACATTCACTTTAGCTACTGTCTTCCCTTTTATATACTTATAGAAGCTTTTGCTATCCGTTTTTATATTTTGTGCTAGTTTTCTTTCATAATTTACCTTTTCTCTTTTTATTACTTTTTTAATAACCCTTTGTAGATCTTTAAAAGTTTCCCAATCTTCCAGCCTGCCACTGGTCTTTGCAATATGGCATTCCATAGTTTTTGTCTTTATGTTATCCTTAACTTCCTTGCTTAGCCGTGGATGTTTTTCCCCCTCTTACAATCTTTCTTCCTCTCTGGAATATATTTTAGTTGAGAGGAATTGAATATCTCCTTAAATAGCTGCCACTGCTCATCAGTTGTCCTACCTTTTAGTCTTCATGCCCAGTCCACTAGGGCCAAATCTGTCCTCATGCCTATGTAATTACCTTTGCTTAACTCCAGAATGCTAGTGTGGGACTCTAGTTTCTTGCCCTCAAACTGAATTTGAAATTCTAGCATTCTATGATCACTCTTCCCTAGAGGATCCTTAACTATGAGATCATTAATTAAGCCCACCTCATTACATAATACCAAATCTGCACATGTCGATCACTTTTCTGAGAGTAAGTTTGTCCTCTCTCAGTAGACGTGCTCTCACCACTACCACCTGCAAGTTCCCCTCCAAGTCACACACTATCCTGACTTGGAACTATATCGCTGTTCCTTCACTGTCGCTGGGTCAGAATCCTGGAACTCCCTTCCTAACAGCACTGTGGGTGTTCCTACCCCACATGGACTGCAGTGGTTCAAGAAGGCAGCTCACCACCACCTTCTCAGGGGCAATTAGGGATGGGCAATAAATGCTGGCCTAGCCAGCGACGCCCACATCCCATCAATGAATGAAAAAAATGTTACGTTGAACTTATATAAGACACTAGTTCGGCCTCAGCTGGAGTATTGTTTCCAGTTCTGGACACTGCACTTTAGGAAAGATGTGAGGGCGTTGGAGAGAGTACAGAAAAGATTTACAAGAATGCTTCGAGGGATGAGGAACTTCAGTTATGAAGATAGATTGGAAAAGTTAGGACTGTTTTCCTTGAAGACAAGGCGGAGAGGTGATTTGATAGACGTATTCAAAATCATGAGGGGTCTGGACAGAGAAGATAGGGAGAAATTGTTCCCACTCATGAAAGGATCAAGAACGAGAGGGCACAGATTTAAATTAATGGGTAAGAGAAGCAAAAGCGACATGAGGAAAATCTTTGTCATGCAGTGAGTGGTTAAGGTCTGGAATGCGCTGCCTGAGAGTGTAGTGGAGGCAGGTTCAACTGAAGCATTCAAAAGGGAATTAGACAGTTTTATGAGAAGGAAGAATGTGCAGGGTTATGAGGAGAAGGTGGGGGAATGGCATTCATTGAATTGTTCTTTCAGAGAGCCATTTTGGACGCAATGGGCTGAATGGCCTCCTCTTGCACTGTGACAATTCTGTGATTCTGTGAACCATGCTTTCCACTCCAAAGTCCTTGAATGTTTTGTAACCTTCCAAATCCGCATCTATCTTTCCTGGAACTCTTTGTTTGAATCCCTCCAATCATGTTTCTGCCCCTGTCACAATATCAAAATGGCTCTTATCAGAGTTACAAATTACATCTCATGTGACTGTGACAAGAGTAAACTTTCCCTTCTAATCCTCCTGTCTGTTACCTTTGACATGGTGGACCACACGATTCTCCTCCAACGCCTCTCCACCATTGACCAGCTGGGTGGGACTGCAGTGTTTGATTCCATTCTTATCTATCTAATCACTGACACAGAGTCACCTGCAATTGCTTCTCTTGTTGCTCCCGCACTGTTATCTTTAGTTTCCCCCAGGGATCTATCCTAAGCCCCCTCCCATTTCCTATCTAAATGCTGTCCCTCAGCCACATCATCCGAAAGCACAGCATCAATTTTTACACATTTGCTGATGACATCCAACTTTACCTCAGCACCACCTCTCTGGATCTTCTCACAGTCTCTAAATTGTTAGACTGCTTGACTGACATTCAGTACTGGTTGAGCAGAAAATTCCTCCAATTAAATATTGGGAAAACATAAGCTGTTGTCTTCAGTCTCCGTTACAACATTCCGTTCCCTAGCTACTGACTCCATCCCTTGCGCTGGTGACTGAGGCTGAACCAGACTGTTCACCATATCTGTTCCCGAGATGAACTTCCAATGACATATCCATGCCATTACTAACACTGCCCATTTTCATCTCCATAACATCGTCCAACTCTGTCCCTGCCTCATCTCATCTGCTGCTGAAACCCTCATTCATGCCTTTGTTATCTCCAGACTTAACTATTCCAAATGCACTCTTGGTCAGCCTCCCATATTCTACTTTCTGTAACCTTGAGGTTATCCAAAATTCTGTGGTCCATATCTTAACTTACACTAGGTCCTGTTCAACCATCACTGACCTACATTGGCTCACAGTTAAGCGAGCGATGCTTCAATTTTAGAATTCTCATCCTTGTTTTCAAATCCCTCCATGACCTCACCCCTCCCCATCTCAGTACTTTTCTCCAGTTGCAAAACCCTCCAAGATATCTACACTACTCCAATCTGGCCTCTTGCACACCCCAGATTTTAGTCACTCCAGCATTGGTGCCATGCCTTCAGCTGCCAAGGCCCTAAGCTCTGGAATTCCCTCTTTAAACCTCTGTGCCTGTCTACCTCTCCTTCCTCCTTTAAGATGCTCTTTAAAACCTACCTCTTTAACCAAGCTTTTGGTCATTTGCCCTAATATCTCTTTATATGGCTCAGCATTAGATTTTGTTTTATATCACTCCTGGGAAACACCTTGGGATATTTTATTATGCTAAAAGTGCTATATAAATGCAGATTGCCATTGTAATTGTCTATCTATTACTTTTCCCTTTTTTGAGCAGTGGTGTAATAGTTGCAATCCCCCAGTCTTCTGACACCCTTTCCATAAGAGCATAAGAAATAGGAGCAGGAGTAGGCCATTCAGCCCCTCAAGCCTGCCCCGCCATTCAATAAGATCATGGCTGATCTGTCCCAGTCCTCAGCTTCTCTTTTGGGCCTGCTCTGCCTAACACTCGACTTCCATATCCAAGGATGATTGAAAGATCATTGTCAGAGCTTCTGCTATCTCCACTGTTGCTTGTCTCAGCAACATTAACTTCATCCTATTTTTTTTTCTTTTTTATACCAGTGGTGTACCGCAGGGATTGGTGCTGGGACCCTTGCTGTTGGTAATGTACATTAATGATTTAGACGTGAATATAGGATGTATGATCAGTAAGTTCGCAAATGACTCAAAAATTGGTGGTGTTGTAAATAGTGAGGAGGAAAGCTTTAGATTATAGGACAATATAGATGGGCTGGTAAAATGGGTGGAGCAGTGCCAAATGGAATTTAATCCTGAAAAGTGTGAGGTGATGCATTTTGGAAGGACTAACAAGCCAAGGGAATATACAATGGATGGTAGGACCATAGGAGGTACAGGGGGTCAGAGGGACCTTGGTGTACTTGTCCATAAATCACTGAAGGCAGCAGCACAGGTAGATAAGGTGATTAGGAAGGCATATGGGATACTTGCCTTTACTAGCCGAGGCATAGAATATAAGAGCAGGGTGGTTATGATGGAGCTATATAAAATGCTAGTTCGGCCACAGCTGGAGTACTATGTACAATTCTGGGCACCCCACAATCGGAAAGATGTGATTGCACTGGAGAGGGTGCAGAGAGATTCACCAGGATGTTGCCTGGGCTGGAGCATTTCAGCTATGAAGAGAGATGGGATAGGCTAGGGTTGTTATCCTTAGAGCAGAGAAGGCTGAGGGGGGACCTGATTGAGGTATACAAAATTATGAGGGGCATTGATAGGATAGGTAGGAAGAAACTTTTCCCTTAGAGTAGGGGTCAATAACCAGGGGGCATAGATTTAAGGTAAGGGGCAGGAGGTTTAGAGGGGATTTGAGGAAAAGAATTTCAGCCAGAAATTGGAATCCAGAACACACTGCCTGAAGGGGTGGTAGAGGCAGAAACCCTCACAACATTTAAGAAATATTTAGATGAGCACTTGAAACGCCATAACACACAAGGCTACGGGCCAAGTGCTGGAAAATAGGATTAGAATAGATAGGTGCTTGATGGCGAGCACAGACACGATGGGCTGAAGGGCCTGTTTCAGTGCTGTATAACTATGACTCTATTTTGTGAATACAGATGCAAAATATTCATTCAGTACTGCAGTCATACCCTCTGCCTTCACAGAAGGTATCTTTATTGTTCCATAAGCAGCCCCATCATTGTTTTAACTATCCTTTTGCTTGTTATATTTTTTTAAATGGATGTCTTTTATGTTACCACTAATCTTTTCTAATACTCTCTTTTTGCCCTTCTTTCATCATTTTTTTAATTCCCTGGTATGCTCTACATTCTGCCTGGTTTCATATTGTATTCTCTACCTGGTGTTTGCCATAAATCCCTGTTTTTTTTTCTCCATTACCTTTTGTCATCCAGGGAGCTGTAGCAATGAAATGTATATATTTCCTCCTCATAGGGATATGCTTGGCTGTACCTGAATTATCTCTGGCTTGAAGGCCTGCTGCTTGGTTAGTGTTCTCTTCCTCTAGTTTTCTTTCCACTCCACCTGTGCAAGCTCTCTTCTCAAATCAGTTTTGTACTGTATGTAAAGCCCAAGATCTTGTATGTTTTAAAAACCTTATGCACTTGTCCCGCCATCTTCAAGGATTTGTGTACGTGAGCACCCAAGTCTCTGTTCCAGCATGCCCTTTAATATTACAGCTTCAAATATTGCATCAGAGATTGCACCTTACAATGGGGGAGAGGGGTTTCGAGGAAGCGTTCATACTGTCTGTGCGTGAGTATCCCGCTGAATGTCAATCTGGATTTTAATTTACTCAACACCCATATGCATATTTGTCGTTTGTCTGGATCGGGACTCGGAATCTTCACTTGTTCACTCAGAGGCTAGAATGCTGCCAATAAGTGGAAGACTCACGCCCATTTAATGAAGATCACATTTAAAAATAGTAGATTTGACTAACAGTATATTTAATTATCGTAAAATCAATACAATATTGAGTACAGAAATATAACTGCATTCCATCAGCTCAGCATTCCCTTTTATTGGTAATAACAATTGGGTGATTATATTGAAGCAAGATCTGAATATTATTTCAGTTATTTATCTTGGAGTGGTTGTTTGTCTCAGTTGTTTGTTCAATGACTATAGCTAATTTCAGTGATTGCACAACTAGGGTCGCAGGAGACTTTCCTCCTCTATAAAATAAGGATAGAGATCTTACCCTTAGAGACTTGTCAGAACCGCTACCAGTCCATCAGTGACATTCGGAGCTGCTATCAAAGGAACTTCACTACTGGGAAAAATGCTTCCGTCAGAAATAATTTTGAAGATAAAATACATTTACTACCCTATTCTCACAGCCATTGGTGTGCCAGGTAAGTCATGGCAACCGGTTACTATTCACTTTGGCTAATTTTATTCCCCTTCGTTTCTTGTTTTCCCAGTTGAAAAGGGCTCCTGACCTGATGTGTGTTGTTCAGTTCTCCTTTCATTTGGAGTATTTCGGGAAACAGTAAGTCATCGTTCGCGGCGGTCTATTTACTGAACGGAGAATGTACTTCAAGAGTTAATAGAGTTAATTAACGGGTTATACTCTTTCATGTCTGTCCTAGCCTTGCCTAAGCTGAATAGTAGATCCTGAATGTGCGTTAAAACGTAAGTGTTCAGCTATATTATTATTTAGACTTGGAATGGTTGTTGAGAACAATATGATGTGGAAGAACTGACCCCGACGCACACCATACAGATGGTTGATAAAATTCTCCCCAACCTCTCGCTGCCAGAGACTTTCCACGTTGGAAGCAATGCGTTCACTTTCTCCCGTCTCGCTGTCTGTATTTCTATGACAATTTCGGGCTGATTAGAAGTACCGAACACAGGGCACGCGGTACAGTAACACACTTTATATTTTAATGTTGTCCTCCAATTCAATCCTCAATTAATTTCCAATTGACAGCTTATTTAATGATGGGCAAATCTGGCACATCTTACCCGTGATGCTGAACGTCTCTCACCTCTGGTTGCACTTTAATGATTCCAGCCGATTGAAAGTGCTGTCCATGGTAGAGTGCACTGATTCTGAATCATTTCAAGATGAATTTTACCACACGCGAAACAATGCCATCTTTCGATTACAATTCCAGCTATTGTAGCTTTAGTATTGTCTAATATATTTCCATGTGCGCTATCACATCATGGATAGTTACAGTGTGTGATTATTTGTAAAGTAATTGCAACGCTCACCTGGTTAAAAAGTTACAACATTTCCCTGTGTTAATAGTCAATGAGGTAAACGCTGTACAGGTGTGAACTGAAGCAAAATGTGGCAAATTCCTTTCAAAGGCACTGTTGGAAAATTGCATATTAACGTCATAAGTAACATATATACCGAAAAATATTATGACTGGGTTTGCAAATGGTGTCACTACTGACCGAACGTTTAAAGATTTTTCTTATTCGTTGTCAGGATCTGAGCATCGCTAGCAAGGCCAGCATTTAATGCTCATTCCTAATTGCCCTTGCAAAGGTAGTGATGAGCCTATTACTTAATAATTAGTCATGCTACTAATCGTCCTATTATTTAATTAGACAGACTTTAATCAAAACATTTATTGATCAATGCTAATAAGTAATGAATCTCTAACTGCAATGAATAAGCAAGGAAATTGTTCCCTGAATTCACTGTGTACAGACATCACCTTGTGATCCTTCCAAGTTAGTGCTGGTCTGTCACAGAAGTAGGTGGTATTTCCGTTATTGAGTTAGGTAGCTGGCCGCACGTGATCTCGTGAGTTAGGATGTAGGTACAGCAAGTAATTGGGAATGCATGGAATGTTGGCATTTATTGCAAGGGGGATAGAGTATAAAAGTAGGAAAATCAGTCTACAACTGTACAGGGAACATTGGTGAGACCTAGAGAACTGCAAACAGTTTTGGTCTTCTTACTTAAGGCGGCATATACTTGCATTGGAAGCAGTTCAGAGAAGGTTCACCAGGCTGATACCTGGGATGAAGGGGCTGTCTTATAAGGAAAGGATGAGGAGGTTGGGCCTATACTCATTGGAGTTTGGAAGAATAAGAGGTGACCTTTTTGAAACATATAAGCTTCTAAGGGCAGTTGACAGGGTAGATGTTGAGAGGATGTTTCCCCTCGTAGGGTAATCTAGAACTAGGGGGCACAGTTTCAAAATAAGAGGTCTCCCTTTTAAGAGATGAGGAGGAATTTCTTCTCTCAGGAGGTCGTTAATCTTTGGAATTCTCTTCCCGTGGAAGCTGGGTCATTGGGTTGGGTTCGACAGATTTCTGATCTTAAAGGTAGTCAAGGGTTATGGGGGGCAGGCAGCAAAGTGGAGTTAAGGCCACAATCAGATCAGCCATGGTTATATTGAATACTCCTGTTTCTTATGGCCGATTAAGAGGAGAACACAGCGTGGTGGCTGTCCAATTAATGAGCATGAGACGTGAGGGTCATCCAATCTGGGGCCCAAATTGGAAACTGAGACAGCGAGTGCAGCATCAGGTGATGCTGCAGCAGGTGCTGGTGCCATATTTAAAGGGCAGCCTGCCTTGCATTCATTCCTGCGTGAACAAAGCAGTCCTTACTGTTCCTGTTGCATTGGCTTAACCTGCCACCGTTGTCTGGAGATATTCTGTTACGGCTGCCTTGGTGTAATCTGCTATTGCTGCCTTCAACCATCCTGCTGCTGCTGCTCCCCTCATTCATGACTCAAAAGTATCAAGAAGCTCTCCGGGAGGCAACAAACACCAATGGCAGAAGGAAGACCCCGGGTGGCCCCATGGTTCAGCGATGCCACCCATCTGGTTCTCCCCCGGTCTGCAAAGGCAAGGTGAGAGGTCCTCTTCCCAAGAGATGGGAGAAGGAGACGACCCTGTCTGACCAAGCAAGCCTGGATGGAAATTGCAGAGGAGGTCAATGGCCATGGGGTCATCCCCAGAAACTGGATCCAGTGTCAGAAGTATGTCAATTACCTCATTCGGTCCACCAAGGTGAGTGGTCTATACCTCTTTTTTCTCTTTAGGGCTTGCATGTGGTATCACAAGAGGGTTGGCTTGGTGACAAGGGAGTCACCAACCAGTTGGTGCCAAGGCTTTCAGGCAGCAGCATATCCTGTTTGAGGCATGGCTGCCTTTTAGTGAGAGGCACCTTTCTGTGTTTGCTGACCCCTACAATGTCCCTCAATAGTGGCCATATGTATGCAGGTGGCATCCTTGTGCTCCCATCAGAGCGCTGGGCCACAATCGGAATTGGCGTTGTGCTTGTATCTGTGGGGAAACTCACCGTTTTGCTCTTTGTGCCTGCAGGAAAACACGGCACACAACATTAAAGAGAGGGCCAAGACTGGTGGAAGGGTGTCAGATCTTCACATCCTCACCGGCATGGAGGAGGAGGCTTTGAATTTGGCTGGCCACCAGAGCAGCCGTGTTATTGCTTATGGCGAGACAGGAGTGCCAAGTCAAGACGGTGAGTTAACGAGTGCGGGTGCACAAGGGTGCATCTGGCACATAGAAGGCATAGTCCCCATGTGACCAATGCTGGACACATGGAGCTCCACAGCAATAATGGTAGGATGACCCTTGCATGTTTATGTTCTCATACATACATGCATACAAGTTAGGATTTGGAGTAGGCCACTCATGCAAACCAAGGCGAGAGGACATTGAGAGACTGGGGGCCATCCGGCCACCTCTGAGAAGGAGGAGGGATCCTCAGAGGGTGCAGCATCACATCATTCTCTTGCACCCTACACCAGCACAGACACTCTCACTTTGGTGGATATATGTTAGTGATTAGATTCAGGGTCACAAGCTGGTGAGCACAGAACAGATGTGCCCAAGCAATTGATGGAGGCTGGGACAGCCTAGGATACTGACAGTCAGAGGACTGTGGGAGGCTAGGCCCATGTCGAGTCCCAGTCTGATGATATGCCTTGGAGTCAGCCGCAACATGACAACTGCTGCAGCTGCAGCAAGAGGTGATGGAACATCAGGCAGAGCTTTCAGAGGCCATGCGCACCGATGTGAAGACATTGGAGGAGTTCAACCAGGCCATGAGTCCTGCTGTGTCTAAGTGCGCGCCTGGCTTCCTTCAACGAGAGATTGCCAAATCTGATGGAGAGCCAAATACAGCAGACCTAGCTACACTTGGGAGTCACGGGTAATTACATGTCTAGATGTTAAGCTTCTTTTCTGGTGTGTGCCTCAGTAAATCTTTCACTCAATCTTCCTGCTTCTCATTTTAATTCTCGGTGCCCTATAAGATTGCATCTACACCCTTTCTCCCTCAAGGGGATGGAAGCAGTGGACTAGGCTATGTCCTTTGAGCTCCTTAGCCTTGCCAAAATGTGATGTGCACCTGGCGATGGACAGACAAATGAGGAGAGTGACAGCAGAACTGACACAAGGTAAGACTTTGTTCAAATCATTCTGAAAGGGCACAAGGGTCACAGGAAACAACTCTGTATGACAGCATACTGAGCCTGTGGACCAAGAGGTTCCTTATCTTGCAACACTTCCACATCCTCATTCTCGGAGGAGGTATTGTGATCACCAATGTCCTCATTGTTGAACGCCTCCCCACTCTGTAACACCAGGTTGTGCAGTGCATAGACCACCCTCGCTGGGCATACTGAAGTGCTCCACCAGATTGATCAAGGGACATGAATCACATCTTCAGAAATCCAATGGCCTGCTCAATTGTCACTCTGGTCGATCCATGGCAGATCTTGACTCAATGATGCCTTGGACCTGGGGAATCCAGCGATGGACCTGAACCTTCTGAAAGGATAACTCTGAAACATTAACTCTGTTTCACTCTCCACATGTGCTGCAAGATCTGCTGAATATTTGCAGCATTTTTCTTTTCAATTAATGTTTAATTAATTGCCCTTCTCTTCCAGGAATGTCCACCTTCAAGAAGTTCTGCTCTTCTCTTTGACAGTTCCGACTATAGGTCATCGACCTGAAACATTAACTCTGGGCTGGATTTTGTGGAGGAGGCAGGGCTCCCAGTGCTGGGCCAATAAAATGGGGGGAACCCCACCTTGGCCTTTTTGTGCACCCCTGGAGCGATCCTCTGGTGTTTAGAAGCCTAAGTATCCTGGGCCAGGATCCCGCCTCCAAGAACTGCCATCCAATCACAGGGCCAGCCGTTCAGCAGTATTGGCAGCACCACTGGGTGTGGTGGCCACTGCCAGTACTGCAGAGGCCTTAGATCCAGGCCCAGCACTGGAACCCCAGACCTCAAGTAAGTGAGGCAGTGTCACCAGGGCTAGTCTGGAAGGGGGTGGGAAGGTGGGCATGAAGTTCAGGGGGAGAGGAGGTCATGGAGTTGTAGGTTTTGCTGGCGACTGTCCTCCTTGGGCGACAGATTGCTCATGAAAGAGGGACCCACCCCCCCCCCCGCTCTCCCAAGCCGCAGGGAGGACGCCTCATTTATAGATCCTAGCTGCTGTGGGAAGAGGCCCTTAAATGACCATTAATAGGCCACTTAAAGTCCTCAACTGGCTCTGGGTGGGAAGGTCGTTGTCGGCCAATCACTTGGCGACAGGCCCTCTGCACTCCCCGCCTCCTACCGCCATTCTATGGGCCCCCCTGCCTCCGACCCTGCCTCAGGCGGGCCCATAAAGTTCAGCCCTCTGTTTCTTTCTCCACAGATGCTGTCAGACCTGCTGAGTATTTCCAGTACTTTCTACTTTTATTTACTTCTTCTTCCCTGTTCCTTTGTGTTTTCACCAGGATTGTTCTGATGTCTCTGCCAATTACTAGTTGACTAATTTTTATTTTTTTTTAAATGTGGTGTTAGAGGGGATCAGTCTTCAACATTAATATGGTAACAATTATAAATATTTCAACGAATCCTTTCAGACTGACCTTCTGTTGGGCGCTTGGTTGATAATTTTCTTTTCTCTTTTGCTGACAGTTAACCTTCTGTCGATTCTGATCCTGTCCCGGGGAAGGTGTGGTCTTTCGAAATGTGTCACTTGCTACCTGGTCGCCATGGCAGTGGCAGATCTGCTGGTCATTATAATCGATGTGATGGTAAATAAGATTTTGGCATCAAATTTCCCACTGACTTTCCTGCATATCACGCCCATATGCGCCCTCAGACGCACTCTCCTTCGCTCAACAACAGACGGTTCCGTCTGGTTAACAGTCGCTTTCACCTTTGATCGTTTCGTAGCCATTTGTTGTCAGAAGCTAAAAACTAAATATTGTACCGAGAAAACAGCAGCAGTGGTTGTGGGGACAGTGAGTACCCTGAGCTGTTTGAACAACATACCCTGGTATTTTACATTTGAACCTAAATATACAATTAACAAGGTTCCTTGGCTTTGTCTCTCAAAATCCAATTTTTATAGTTCTCCTACCTGGACTGTGTTTGCTTGGTTTGATGTCATTTTAACCCCCTGTGCTCCATTCTTTCTGATCCTGTTGCTTAATGCTGTGACGGTCAGATACATTTTGGTGACAAGTAGAGTCCGCAGGGGACTGCGGGGCCACAACAATGTAGCAAATCAGAGTGACCCGGAAATGGAAAACCGCCGGAAGTCCATTGTTTTGCTCCTCAGTATATCTGGAACATTTATCCTGCTGTGGATGCTGCATGTTCTATTTTTCCTCTATACCCGGATTAAAAACCATTATGGCTACACTGGCTACAGTGACCCTCTGTACATTGCACAACAGACAGGGCCCATGTTGCTACTCTTGAGTTGCTGCACGAACACCTGCATTTATGCAGTGACTCAGGCTAAATTCCGGGAGGAGCTGAAGAATGGAGCACAATATCTGCTCAAACTAATTTTTAAATTGGTGAAATAATATTGGCCTCAGGATTGTAGAGTTCGAGAACACAATCCTGCCTGATGTTCGACACTGTACTTCACTTCTACATTAACAGCCATCCCATTATTCCACTACAAACCCAAATACACACTTTTGTGCCCAGATGCTTTCTACAAAACACAAGATAACCTCTCTCTCCCAAACCAATTCATGTCCAGTGCATCCCTCCAAGATAGCCCCTTCCTCTCAGAACAACAAAAAGCCAGTCTATCCCTCCAAGATATTCCCTTTGTCCCAGACCAACTAATGTCCATTCCGTCCCTGTAGGATAGTCCATTCCTGTCAGATCAGCTAATATCCCACCATCTGTCCAAAATATACTCTCCCTTCAGAGCAAATAATGTCCATTCTGGCCCTCCAAGATAGCAGTTTTCTCCCAGAACAACTAATATCCAGTCCATGTCACCCTGGTCCACTCCTCCATTACCCGCAAAACCTCGTCCCCTTCCCACGGCCATCTCTCCAAGGTAGTTCCTTCTTCCCAAACCAACTATTGTCCAGAAATGCATGGAGACCGAACCTGGGGCACCAGAGAAGTTTCCGACTGATAATGGAGGGGAGTTTGTCAATGACGAGTTCAGAGACATGTGTGAAAACATGAAAATTATGGTCATCAATACAGCAGCTGAAAAAGTCTTTTCAGCAATGGACTCCGCAAAAGGAATCATGTGGTGATCAATGAAATGTTGCATTATATTTTAACTGATCAACTAGACTGCAAGTTGACAACCACCCTGGCATGGGTGGTTCATGCAAAGAATTCACTGCAGATGGTTGGAGGCTGTAGTCACAATCAATTAATCTATGGGTGAAATCCCAAATTGCCTTCTATGCTGTGTGACAGTCCTCCTGCTCTAAAAGGTATTACAATTAGTTCATTTTTTCTGCACATTTGAATGCTGTACATGCCAGGTGACAGACTTTCATCAAGACTGAGGTCTCATAGAAAATTTGGAGAGTTCTGAGGCAGTGGAGGCAGCAGCAGCAGCAGCAGCAGCAGCTGATAAATCAGAATGGGGAAGAGTAGTCTGGCTGATAAATCAGAGTGGGGGTAGAGTGGACCTGGTTGGAGGCAACAGCAGCAACCGCTGATAAATCAGAGTGGAGGAAGAGCACAGACCTTTAACAATATTTTCCAAAAAAGGCAAGGAGTGACATCAAAGGACAGCAAGTGGGTGTTTGGTTGGTGGGTTTTAAGGTTGGTTTTTTCTCAATGAAAGCAGTGATTTAAACTAGGGCCAGGGAACTATAAAGTACCATATTAAATTTACAGCTTAGCTTAATTAATAAAATTTCAATTGGGGTAAGTATAACAGTAAGTGAATTAATAAGAGTATTAGCACAGAGCAGGTCTAGAGGCATTAGTTAAAATTAATAGTTTATACAAGATACTAACTAGATTTTAAGAGAAGAAACAGATTTTTTTCTAAGATGATAAATGGGCAGCTGAGAACTGGTGCTTGCAATTCCTGCACCATGTGGGAACTTCAGGACACTTCATGTGTCCTGGGGGACCATGTGTGTAGGAAATTATTCCAGATGCTTGAGCTCCGGATTTCTGAGCTTGAGGGACAGCTAGAGTCACTGTGGAGCATCATGAAGGATGAGAGTTTCCAGAATCCTATATTCCAGGAGGTAGTCACCCCACATGCAGTGAGAGCTCAGGATAGTAGATGGGTGGCCATCGGAAAGAGTAAGAAGAGGCAGGAGGTGCTGGGGTCTTCAGGATGTCTGCCACTCGCAGACTGATACTCCGTATTGGAGACCGCTGGGACCGATGGCACCTTGAAGGAGTGGAGTTCAGACCATGGCAGCAATGGACAAGGGACTGCGCAGGAGGGAATAGCAAAGAGTAGAAATACAATCATTATTGGAGATTCCATAGTTAGGGGGACAGACAGGCATTTCTGTATCTGTGTGTGTGCCACATGGTGTGTTGTCTTCCTGGTGCCAGGGAGAAGGACATCACAGAGGGGGTGCCGAGGGAAGGAAGTGAGCCAGAAGTTGTGGTACACATCAGTATCAACGATATAGATAGTATTGAGGTCCTACAGTCAGATTTTCAGAGCTATGGAGGAAGTTTAAAAAGTAGGACCTCTAAGGTAATAACCTTCAGATTACTCCCAGTGCCACACATTAACAAGAGTAGAAGTGGGAAGATGGAGTGAATCAATGCAAGGCTTGAGGCACGGAGCAGGAGGGACGGCTTCAAAAGCTTTGCGCTTACACTCTATTAGCTCATGTTTCACTTGATCATTCTCATCAAACCAATCTCTGTTTCCTGGTAGAAAGACAAGCTCCTCTTCACAGGTGTTGATTATGGTGGACCTCAGAGTGGACCAGGAATTCTGGACACACTGCGGCATCTGTTGGCTGGGAGTTGAGAGGTTGCCTGTGAGGCATTGGCTGAGAAAAGCTGCTTTGTGGGATCCTTTTGACATATGTTGTTAATTTTCTTGCGGCAGTGTTTCTGTTGCCACCACTATTTGGGGGCCAGGTTGATGGAGTTAATAGATTGGATTAGGCAATGATCGGTTCAGAATCGCGGCACCTGTCATGGCACGAGTAACATGGACATCCCTGCAATCTTTCACTCAGACAAAGATGTAGTCAAGCAGATGGCAGTGCTTGGATTGTGTGTGTTGCCATGAGGTCTTAAACTTGTCTCTGATTTAAATAGGGTGTGCTTATGACAAAGTCATGTTCTAACCATTTTGTAAATAGAAGAACTTGATTGGAGTTTGCTTTCCCTACTCCTTCCTTGCCAATCGCACCCTTCCAAAGGTTCATGTCCTTCCCGACTCTGGGATTGAAGTCACCAAGAAGAATCAGCTTGTTCCCCACTGGGACTTGGGTCAGCAATTGCTCAATGTTGGATTACAATCCCTCTTTGGCCTTGCCTGTTGTGTCTAGGGTCTGAACATAAGCACTAACGACAGTGACATACTGATTCCTCATAAGTGAGTCAGAGGGTCAGGAAGCTCTCACTCATCTCATGGGGGAGTCACTGAGACACCAGACCGGCTCGTTCTTGATGGCAAAGCCAACCCCATGAAGGAGTCATTCCTCTTCCAGATTGCCCTTCCAGGAAAAGGTGTACCCATCAGCTTGTTCCTTGAGCTGGCCTTCTCCTGCCCACTGTGTCTCATTCAGGGCAGCGAGATCTATATTGTAGCACCTGTGTTTTTGAGCTATGATAGCAGTGTGACGCTCAGGTCAGTTGTTGGGATTGTTTGTGAGCTTCCAGATGTTCCAGGTCCCAAACTTCTTTTTGAGGAGTGGCAGATGCTTGTGCATGGGATCCTTTAACATGGGGTGGCCGTTGCACACCAGCTGTAGTGTATTGTGTAATGCATTGTTCATTTGAGGCCACCGTACATATTTGGTGCAGCATGCACAGTGTGCCAGTAGGGGGGAGTCAAAAACAAAGGTTCACTTACAGCAGCAATCGAGAAGGTGGTGTCATGTGTTTCTTCCAGAGATTTACAAACAGAGTTCTTATAATGACAACGAGGATGGGATGTGCATTTACTCTATAGCCAGTTATAATTCACTGCTTTCAGTTGTGAGCTCCTGGTAATGCAGGTTGTCAAATATGAACAGTGTTTGGGTTTATGCACAGCAGGCTTTGTATCTATGTGCAGCTAACGTAGGACAGCCATTTTGTCTCATACACCAATGCAAGGGTAGTTTGGCCTGCTTAAACCTTAGAGAAGAACTTATTGCAGGATTGTAGCACCCAAAAAATGGGCATTTGCTTCTTCCACCTGCCATTATTACTTTTGACGATCTGTGTAATTGTGCCTGCGGAACACTATCCTGGATCCTTGATCACACACTATCACTGCACTGATGATCAAGATGGCAACAGCTATGCCCAACTATCCACATTTTGATGTGCACTCTGAGCCCTCATCCAAGAGCGACAGCAAGAGCAGAATTTGTGTTGAAATGCAGCCACCAAACCAAGCAATACAGCAAGAAAGACATTTGACACTGACAATTTATGATATCATACAGAAAGTGAATGGTGCCAAACATTTTGCTAAAGTTGACCTCAATGCAGTTACCATCAAATTGGGCTTGTAGAAGAATCAAGGTATCTTACTGTGTTCTCCAGTCACATCAGACTCTTTTCGATACAAGAGGCTCAACTTTGGAGTCAGCTCAGCAGCTGATGTATTTCAGCACATGATTCAGTCGGTACTGCAAGGACTTGAGGGCACATTGAATATCAACGATGACATTTTATCTACGATTGCACTGAAAGTGAACTCGCAACACGCCTACATGCATGCCTACAATGTCTTGGAGAACGCCATCTCACCCTAAGCAAAGACAAGTGCCTGTTCAATGAAAGCAGAATCAAATTCTTCGGTCATGTATTCATCAGTGAAGGAGTACCAACTGATTCATGGAAAGTCAAAGCCATTGCAAATGCTACAGATCCTACAAGCGTGCATGAAGTCCGGAGTTTGGTTGTGCTCATCACATACTGTAGGCATTTTGTTCCTGACCTCGCTACACTGTCTGCCCCTCTACACAATCTGACAAAAGAGACCACCAGGTGGGAATCACATAAACAAGCTGTACACCACATCAAACAATGATTGTCAGCAAGTTGCACAAGTGCCTATTTTGACCCCGAGAAAACCACCCAGCTAGTCGTGGATGTGATCCCTGTTGGTTTAGGTGCAGTTCTCTTGCAGAAGGACAAAGCAAGTCACCCATCAATCGTCACAATGGCAAGCAGATTGCTAACGCCCGTAGAACATTGATATTCACAAACAAAAAGAAGCACTCTCAATCACATGGAGAAGCCTACACATTCATCTCTACTTGTATGGAAGTAAGTTTGAAATGATGACTGATTATAGTCCACTATTGAGCCTATTCAACAATCCACATAACAAGTTATCTATTCAAGTACAGCATTGGATACTGAAACTACAAGAGTACGAGTTCCATGTTGAGTATCAACCAGGCAAGCTTAAACCAGCGGACTACCTTTCACGCCATTCTTTGATAATCAGTCTCATTAGTCATGAAGTCACAAAAGCCTGTGCGGAGTTTGCAAGTTCTCCGTGACTGCGTGGGTTTTCGCTGGGTGCTCCGGTTTCCTCCCACAGCCAAAGACTTGCAGGTTGATAGGTAAATTGGCCATTATAAATTGCCCCTAGTATAGATAGGTGGTAGGGGAAGTGAGGGAAGGTGGGGATGTGGTAGGAATATGGGATTAATGTAGGATTAGTATAAATGGGTGGTTGATGGTCGGCACAGACTCGGTGGGCCGAAGGGCCTGTTTCAGTGCTATATCTCTAAATAAGAGACTGCCGAACAATATCTTAACTATGTGAGCATAAATGTGGTGCTAAAGTCACTAAAACTAACTGACATCAAAGTGGCAACAAAACAAGATGAAGCGTTGCAACTATGTAGAACGGCTATGAAATCGCAAAACTGGAAAGACATGATTGAGAAAGCATCTACAAATGAAATTGCTCACACGCTGCAAGGTCTTCACAATGTTCAAAATGAGCTAATTGTTACAACCATATCGGATCTTATTTTACGAAGCAACTGCACCATCATTCTACAGTCATTGAGAGAATGTGTTGTAGAAATAGCCCATGAGGCTCACCAGGGAATTGTCAAGACCAAGCAATTTCTTTGGAAAAGGTATAGTTCCCAGGAATTCTCCACATGGTGGAGCATAAAATCAATGTTTGCCATGTCAAGCAACCATGAAGTCAGATATTTGTCAGCCACTCAACGTGTCTGAGCTATGTGTAGGCCCATGGACTGAAATTAACGTAGACATCACAGACTTTCCCACTGACGAGCATTTGCTTGTTTTCACTGACGACTGCAGCCCAGTTGTAGAAATAGTTACGTCAAAGTCAGCAAAAGCAGTTGTCCTAAAGCTTGACCAGATTTTCACAGAAAATGCTGGAAATAGCAGGTCAGGCAGCATCTGTGGAGAGAAAAACAATTAACGTTTTAGGTCTGTGACCTTTCCACAGAACTGACAAAAGTTAGAAATGTAATAGGTTTTGAGCAAATGAAAGTGGGGAGGGGGAAGAAGAAATAAAGGGAAGGTCTGTGATAGGGTGGAGAGCAGGAGAGATTAAACCTTCAGACCTTCCCTTTTGTTCTTCTTTCCCCTCCCCACCACCCACCCTCCCCTTTCACTTGCTCAAAACCTATTCCACTTCTAACTTTTGCCAGCTCTGATGAAAGGTCACACAGATCTGAAACATTAACTCTGCTTTTCTCTTCACAGATGCTGCCTAACCTGCTGAGTATTTTCAGCATTTTCTGTTTTTGTTTCAGATTTCCAGCATCCGCAGTATTTTACTTTTGTGTTGACCAGGTTTTCGCTTTGTTTGGAGTATCTCAAAGGGTGAGAAGCGACAATGGGCCCCCCCTTTCAATAGCGATGAGTGCAGTAAATTCGCGAACTACCTGGGTTTCACTCACCAAAAAATCACACTCTGTTGGCCAAGAGCTAATGAAGAAATTGAGAGATTCGTGCGTACATTGAAAAAAGTGATCCATACAACAACTGCTGAGACTAAGTTGTGGAAACAGGAGTTGGATCGTTTTCTTTGCAATTACAGAGCGACCCCTCACTTGACCACTGGAAAGTCTCCAGCTACACTCATCTTGGCACATTGCATGTCTTCCTGAGCTACTCCGCAAAGCTAATGATCAATATGTACGCAAGTGTGATCGTGGTCAGAAAGATCATGAGAGCAAAAGTAGAGTGAAACATGAAATTCAGAACTAGACCGCTAAAGCCAGGAGACAAAGTGCTTGTAAAACGTGACGGTTATGCTGGAAAGCGAGCAACACCCTATGATATCCAGCCATGTGTTGTGACAAACACACACTGATCACTGCTAAGCATGGTTCGCAAATCATTACACAAAATAAGTCATTTTTCAAACTGTTACAAACATTATCCATGAGCATTGCTTCCGATCTAGACATCGGCACTTCAGAGGAAGCACATGAGTTAATTGAGACAACACCTGATGTCACACATCAATATCCTACGCATGAGCAGAAACATCCACCATACTTAAGTGATTATGTTACAAAGTGAAGTTATGTCCAAGCAGAACAATGAAAGCAAACCATTGAAACACACCGTGAAACCGATAGGTCGTTCTGGAAGTTCAAATATTCTATTGATCAGAAAATACAGAAAGACAGTATACCTCTCATTTACCAAGAAGGCAAGGGATGTCGTGCATTGTGTTGTGTATTGTTAATTTGAGGCCACTGTGCGCAGTGTGCCAGTAGGGGGAGTCGAAAATTAAATGTTCAGTTTCAGCAGCAATCGAGAAGCTGGTGCCGTGTGTTTCTTCCAGAGATTTACAAAACGAGTTCTTACACCAGCTACCACGCAGTTTTGACAGAGTGAGGTCTTAATCCAATGGCAAGAAAGTCCAAGATGGTTGGATACCAGGCTCTGCTGCAAAACATTAACACAGTTGACAAAAAAACACGTGCAAGGTGTGTAGACAGGCCCAGGGACACACACACAGATTATCTACACCTTTCCCCCACCCTCATCCAATCCTAAACCACCCTCACCCCCACTCAAGCATATCTCGCCACAGGGACTGTTCCACTACCTCCCCGCTACACACCTAATCAATCCAAAAAATCTCTAAAACTTAAAAGTAATGCCAAAACTTAAAACTTAAAAATTTGAAAGGTCTGAAAAGCATCACCCAACGAAACATTAAAACCCTAAAATCTAAGTCCAAGAAAAGCTAAAATCTAAAACCTAGGGGATAACAAATGCATTGTAGTTGTTCCCACAATATATTACAAAGTATCCAGTGCAGTGTTGAAAAATAAACAAACAGAAATTATGTCACCAAAGCTTACAGACTGAGCAGCCAAGGCCTGTAAATGGACCGGGGCCATAGTTTGCACATTCCTACCAAACAAATAGGTCAAATGAAACACTTGGTATCTCACCGCCTTTGTACTCCTGCAATCTCAGAGTTTGATTTGAAATATCCTAACCTTATTAATCACTGCAACTCAAGTAGTATAAATATACTGGTGCTGTAAATCCATGGAGGTGAAATCCTAACAATTACACCATGATTGAGCCCCCAGTGAACTCTGTCTTTGATCCTGCCAAAGTTCAAGGGATCAGGGGAGGACCAGGATGAGTGAGCCTTTGGCAACTTGTTTGAAGCATCACTAGAAGCTTGCTGGGATGGTGGGTAGGGTTGGGGTCCCCTTGAAGAACTATCTGGCTGCCATCATGGTCCCTTTTACAGGGGAATTGGATCAGTTGTGTGTAATAAATGTTGGAAAATTTGAGGGGATGGGGGTTCAGAGAGCAGGCCTATAAAGACAACTGACTGATTTTCCTCCACTTGGGACCCAGGAATATCTCCCCTATCAAGTGGACAGTAAATTGTAAAATGTTTGACACTTGACACACTTACACAAGTGTATTGATGACTAACTTTGTTAATGTCATCAAATTTATTGCACCATTTCCAGCAAAGGTTCTAATGGTCAGAGTACAGTCAAAGTAAACCCATGTTCAAGAGTTCAATCCTTTTAGTTATTTATTAGCTCAGCATTACTTCTGGTAATCATTTCTAGATCCCAAATACACGTTTGAGTTGTTATTTGATACCCTTTCATCTCTTTGTAGATTTAAAAGCTATATGTAACAACATTAATCATTAAATTAGTAAGTGGCACAGCGATGGACCCCAAGTTATTTTTTTATTCGTTCATGGGATGTGGGCATCGCTGGCTAGGCCAGCATTTATTGCCATCCCTGATTGCCCTTGAGAGGGTGGTGGTGAGCTGCCTTCTTGAACTACTGCAGTCCTTGGGTGTAGGTACACCAACAGTGCTGTTAGGAAGGGAGTTCCAGGATTTTGACCCAGCAACAGTGAAGGAACAGCGATAGAGTTCCAAGTCAGGACGGTGTGTGGCTTGGAGGGGAAGTTGCAGGTGGTGGTGTTCCCATGCATCTGCTGCCCTTGTCGTCTAGGTGGTAGAGGTTGCGGGTTTGGAAGGTGCTGTCGAAGGAGCCTTGGTGAGTTGACGCAGTGCATCTTATAGATGGTACACACTGCTGCCACTGTGCGTCTGTGGTGAAGGGAGTGAATGTTGAAGTTAGTGGATGGGATGCCAATCAAGCAGGCTGCTTTGTCCTGGATGGTGTCAGCTGAGCCCATCTAGGCAAGTGGAAAATATTCCTTCACACTCCTGACTTGAGCCTTGTAGATGGTGGACAGGCATTGGGGAGTGAGGAGGTGAGGCACTTCACAGAATTCCCAGCCTCTGACCTGCTCTTGTAGCCATAGTATTTATGTGGCTGGTCCAGTTCAGTTTCTGGTCAATGGTAACCCCAAGGATGTTGATAGTGGGGGATTCAGCGATGGTAATGCCATCGAACATCAAGGGGAGATGGCTAGATTATCTTTTGTTTGAGATGGTCATTGCCTGGCACTTGTGCGGCGCGAATGTTATTAATTTTATTGATTTGCATATGTAAGTTGTGGTCCCGTTGCCCAGCAGTGGGGGGGCTGCCATGGAGCCTTCCCGCCGCCGGGAGGTTCGGGCCGAGCCCTGCTGGCATCGAGGTCCATGGCGGGCCTCATCTGGAGCCATCTTCAGGCACACCCCGCACCCCCCAGACACAGATCACAACGTCGAGGGCTTGTTTAAATCCAGCCCTAGATGTGTAGTTGTCAGTTCAGGAAATAGGATCAGGCTTAGCTAACTTCTGACTCATTGTCCAGCATCACATAAAAAATGGTCATTGTAGGAGAGAATGAGCCAGCAATCATGAAATTGTATATGTCATGAATTAACGGCTTTGGAAAGGAAACTGGAAACAAATTAGCCCAACAATGCTTTCTGTGACAGAATACCACAGTTTATTTTTTAATAATTGTTTTCTTCCAGTCACCTGATTTGAAACATTGTTGGCAAGTGGGTCAACCTTAAAGCACTTGCAGTAGTAAGGCCCCGAAATCAAGGAGGGTGCCTGATACAGAATTGCAAAATAGCAGCCTAAGTCCTAGTTCATCGTTTTAACTTTGCTAAATTGAGAAATATTTCTAAGAGCTGATAGTTGAGGTTCACTGTTCCTAACTTAAGCACTGCTCTCCTGGTTCCTAGATCTGAAACAGCCCTTCACTTACAAATGGTGTATCATTTTGGTGGATGTTACGAGCTCACAGGACAACAGTCTTGCATGGACTGTGTCTTTATTGAACTGAACTTGTGATGGCTGCCTGCAGTGAGTGCCTCATGGTAAAGGTCACATGACTATGGCAAGCCAGGAGGCACATTAGTACAGTATTGCATCTCTATCCCAAACATCCCCCTTTTCATTAAAAAACCCCAAAATTTACACGCATTATCATTTTCACTGTGAGTTGCCCAAGTTACCCACTATGCTCACAACTGTTCTCATGCATTAGCAGTCTGTTATTCTCGTCAATCTCTGCACATGCATTGCACACATAGTCATTAAATCGTGCTGGTCTCTTAATGGTGTGTGTGCACGTTGTCGTTGGCTATTCATCTGAGTGATTTTCCTTCTCTGGGGAGTGTTGTTCCCGTGTCACTTGTTGCCGCAGTAATTGTTGTTCCATTTCTGTTGTTGGGGCCCTGTGGACCTCTGGGACTTATGGTTGATCTGTGGTCTGTGCAGATGGTGAGTTCACATCTTCCTGATCAGCCACCTGCAATAAAGGAACCGCTTCTCCAGTTGTGCGTATGTGCCTGCGGTTGCGACCGTATATCTGGTCATTCATTTCCACCGCGTATGATCGAGGTGACAACTGCTCTACACAGGTCCCAACTTGCCACTTGGGCTGACTCTTGTTGAGAGCATTGAAGGTTTGCACCCTGACTGGCTCTCCAATGCTGAATTCTGGCAATGGTTTGGCAGTTTTGTCAAAATGAAATTTGGCTTTCTGCCATTTCACCTTGATTTTGTCACTCACGCCTGTTACTACTTCTGGTTTCAGTCGCTTTTTTGTGATTGAAAGTGTAGTTTGGGTGTAGCATGACAGTCTTTGTACTGGACTACTTTCCATGCCTTCAGTAGGTGTGTTTCTCCGCTCGAGGATTGGCTTGTGCTGTGCTGGATTTGCTCGCTTTCTTTATGATTCCTTTGGTGAATTTCCACTTAAGCCTTTCCATTTGACGGGGGATAGTGTGCAGATGAGATATGGTGTTGAATTTACCAATCCTTTGTGAAGCGGCTGAACTTTTCACTCATGAACTGAGGGCCATTGTCGCTCATCACAATGTCCGTAATGACTGAAGTGTGCTTTCAGGCATTCTATAATCTCACTGGTAGTTGTTGAGGTCAGCTGGTCTACCTCCCAGTAGTCAGCATAGTAGTCTACAGTGACAAGATAATTAGTTCCTGCGAGGGTGAAGAGGTCTACACCCAGCTTCATCCATGTTCTCTCAGAGATGTCACAGAATCACAGAATTGTTACAGTGCAGAAGGAAGCCATTTGGCCCATCGTGTCTGCACCAGCTCTCCGAAAGAGCAATTCACTCAGTTCCATTCCCCCGCCTTATCCCTGTGACCTTGCACATTCTTCCTTTTCATATAAAGTCTAATCCTCTTTTGAATGCTTCAATTGAACCTGCCTCCACCACACTCTGGCAGTGCATTCCAGACCTTAACCACTCTCTGCGTGAAAAAGTTTTTCCTCGTGTCACTTTTGCTTCCCTTGCCAAATACCTTAAATCTGTGCCCTTTCGTTCTCGATCCTTTCATGTGTCATCAGCAGCTCTTTAGCTTGCTTAGCTTGGTACTCATTACATGCACTGCACTGGCTGATGTGGTCCTTGATTTCATTGCTCATGTTTGGTCAGTAGAGCACTTCTCTTGCCTTCCTCAGACTCGACTCAATTCCTTGGCGGATTGCATGGATGCTCTTTAGCATCTTTCCTCTCAACTCCTTAGAGATAATGACTCTACTTCCGTTGTACAAAATGCCATCGTGGCTGTCAGTTCATCTCTTGTGACCACAGGAGCATCCTTGATACTTTCAGGCATCCTTTCATTACTGCTTCTTGCAATATTTGGAGAGTTGCATCTTTTTGGGTAGTTCACTTGATTTGAGCAAGGCACTTGTCTGTCAGATTCAATGTCTCTGCTGGGTTGATGTCAATGATGTACATCTGTTTCTCTTGCTTGTATGTCACATCCACCAGATGATATCTCTGTAACCGGAGTAACATTCTTTGCAGACGCTTTGGAGCAGATAGTAGTGGCTTGAGGAAAATACTTTGAAGTGGCTTGTGGTCGTAATCTACTGTCACTTTGTCTCTTCCAAGTAGTTATTGATGAAAGTGTTCACAAGCAAAGACAATGGCCAGGCACTCTTTCTCGATCTGTGCATAGCGTCGTTCTGTTTGTGTTAATGTCCTGGATACAAATGCAACCAGTTGTTCTTGCTGTTTAGGTTTGCTCCAAGTCCTGTCTCGCTGGCGTCACACCGCAGGGTGACTTCATCATTTATGTCATATTATTTCAGCACTGGCATTGCCTTCACTAGCTGATTGATTTTAGTGAATGCTGCTTCTTGTTCTGTGCCCAATACCACTGCACTTCCTTGGCAGTGAGCTGGTGTAATGGTTCACGCTCCGACGAAAAATTGGGCAAGAATTTTGCTAAATAGTTGATGAATCCAATAAATCATTGCACTGCTTTTACATCTGTTGGTTGCTGCTACCACTCTCACCTTTACGGGATCCAGGCGAAGACCTTTTGCTGTCAGTACATGACCTACGTACTTGACTTCAGGCATCTTTAATTGCAATTTTTTCTTGTTCAGCTTCAGGTTCATCTGGTAAGCTCTGTCCAGCAGTTGCACTAGATTTTGATAATGGTCAGCAATGGCTTCTTCCATTGTTTCCCTGCATCCATAAACTAGCACATCATCCACTATAGCTTCCACTCTGGGAAGATCACTAACTCTCTCATGCTTTCTGCGTTGATACTCCTCTGGAGCCATGGAAATGCCAACTGGCATGCACAACCATCTGTATCTCCCGAACGGTGTCCAGAATGTAGTTAGAAAGCTGCTGCTTTCATTCAACTTCACTTGCCAGTAACCATCCTTCACATCTAGGGTAGTGAAGATTTTTGCCTTTACAAGTTGCAGCAAAATTCCTTTGATGGTTGGCATGGGGTAGTGAGATCTCTTCAGAGCCTTATTTAGATCCTCTGGGTCGATGCATACTCTTGGCTTTCCAGGTTGTTTCACTGCTACCATGCTGCTAATCTATTCTGTAGGAGTTATTACTTTCTCAATTACTCCCTTCTCTTCCAGCTCTTGAATCTTGTCTTTCAGGCTGGCTTTGAGGGCAGCTGGAACTTTCCTCAGCAGATGCTAAATTGGTCTTACCCGCTCATCTATTTCGAGATGATATTCTCCAGGAAGACATTCTAAACCTGTAAACATAATGTTGTACCCCTCTAGGATCTGTTCTGCAGTCACATTGAGGGTTACCAGTCCAAGCTTTAGACTTGCTTCGGCTGAGATGAGTGTCTTTTGCTTGCCGTCCATGATGTGGAACTCCAGCTCTTTGTTCTTGTCATTGCATTGGGCTTTCAGAGTAATTTGTCCTCTTGGCACTCGTATGGTGCCATCATATAGCCTCAACCTTACTTTCGAGGGCTTCATTTTTGGATTGCCGTGTTGAGCCACTTCGCACAGCTCTGTGAAGGTCATGTTATTGCATGACTCACTGGTGTTTATCTGACACTTTATGTTGACTTGATATTCTCCTTCTGCGATCATCATTCCCACAGTCACAAATCGTTTATCACCTATTGACCTGACTGAACCAACCTGCTGTATGGTGTATAGTGATTCGTCAGAATCTTCGGCTGCTATCTCTCCATTGGCTATCTGTATCTGCTTGTTGTGCTTCCTTCTAGCGACACTGGACATGCCTTCCTTTTCTTTTGTGTGATGTCTTCTGCAGTATTTGCATCCTGCCCTTTGTCCATGATCTTTCTACCCTTTCGCCTGGAATGTCTTTCAGCATAATGCAAGGCCTGGTATGTTCAGCCGTGAAGATGCTCTAGCCACTGATTTACAACCTCAGCACTTCTGCACATGTCGATCACTTTCCTGAGAGTAAGTTTGTCCTCTCTCAGTAGACGTGCTCTCACCACCACCACCTGCAAGTTCCCCTCCAAGTCACACACCATCCTGACTTGGAACTATATCGCTGTTCCTTCATTGTCGCTGCGTCAAAATCCTGGAACTCCCTTCCTAACAGCACTGTGGGTCTACCTACCCTAAATGGACTGCAGCGGTTCAAGAAGGCAGCTCACCACCACCTTCTCAAGGGCAATTAGGGATGGGCAATAAATGCTGGCATAGCCAGTGACACCCACATCCTATGAATGATTTTTTTTTTTAAACTGTGGGATCTCTTATGCCTAACAGAATCCTGTCTTTAATTAGATCATCTTTCAGTTGTGCAAATTCACAGGATTTTGCAAGCTGTGTTAATGCATTCACATATTGATCAATGGACTCTTTTTCACCGTGGGGCCCTAATATTGAACACATATCATTCGTAGGTTATGTTCACTTGGGGTTCAAAGCATGCCTTCAAAGCTTTCAAAATTTCTGCTTTCCATTTTTCGTGTTCTTCAGAGAGATCTGGGTGGAATACATTTTGTAACAGTTTCTCCCCAACAGTGATAAAAGTGTAGCTACTTGGAGCTGCTCTGGTTTGTTAATTAAATCTGTCACAATTTCGTAATGTTCATTGTGAGTGGAATAACTGCCAGTTCTGCTTCATTCGACAGGCACCAGGAGAGGAAAATTCGCAGCCATTGTGTCTTACCCAGTGCTTTCAGCTGTGACCTGTTTCTTTGTTCCTTTTCTGTGGCTTTTAACAGCTTTTTGCAGCTCTGAACATTCCTGTGTTCCTATTTTAGTAGCTGTGTTTATATACAGCTCTTCACCACTCAGTCTCAGCTCCACTCTGACACTATGTTACGAGCTCACAGGACAACAGTCTTGCTTGTACTGTGCCTTTATCAAACCAAACTTGTTATGGATGCCTGCAGTGAGTGCCTTATGCGAGAGGTCACAGGACTCTGGAAAGCCAGGACACACATTAGTACAGTATTGCATTTCTATCCCAAACAGTGGGAGGCTTTTGCTTTTTGAAACCATTGCCATGCGACAGATCTCCCTGTTCTCTCCTTGCATTGTACTGCTTTGTGTTGTGTGAAAATTGCTGTAAGTTTGTCTCTATTGTTGTTTCTATCCATTACAATTCAAATGAAAAGGAATCAGAGCAGTTTAAAAAGGAGGCCCGCAGCAGTTAAAGAAATCCAGCATAAAATCACAAACTAACATCACAATCAGCACAAGTAAGGAGCGGTGGATCCGAAGGAAATTGAGCGAAATATTTAATTTGCTATACGCACTCTTTTTTAAACTTAACTTTAAATAAATTGTTAAATAAATATTCAGAATAATTATTCAGTAAGGTAAAATGTAATTTAAGAAGTGAGGAAACCAGCACAAGGGTACATCTGAAAAAATGAGTTGACCTCCAACAGGGTCGAAGTGCTCTAAGGGTGACTAGACAGCAAACAATTTGTTTTTTTAAGAAAAACTGACTACCTAATTTTAATTTGGGCTATCAATTTAATCTGGACGGCAGAGTGGCGCAGTGGTTAGCACCGCAGCCTCACAGCTCCAACGACCCGGGTTCAATTCCAGGTACTGCCTGTGTGGAGTTTGCAAGTTCTCCCTGTGTCTGCGTGGGTTTCCTCCGGGTGCTCCGGTTTCCTCCCACATGCCAAAGACTTGCAGGTTGATAGGTAAATTGGCCATTAGAAATTGCCCCTAGTATAGGTAGGTGGTAGGGAAAATATAGGGACAGGTGGGGATGTGGTAGGAATATGGGATTAGTGTAGGATTAGTATAAATGGGTGGTTTATGGTCGGCACAGACTCGGTGGGCCGAAGGGCCTGTTTCAGTGCTGTATCTCTAAACTAAACTAAACTAAACAATAAACAAGTTATTAAAAATGACGAGAGATGTAAGTATGGGGGGAAAGCGGGAACAGGTTACTGAGTTGGACGATCATAATGAATGGCAGAGTAGGGCCGAATGGCCTACTCCTGCTCCTATTTTCTATGTTTCTATGTAAGGACAGGCTCTGTGTCGGGACTGTAATATAGAGTCATAAAGTCATAGAGAATCATAGGGCCGAATTTTATATTGAAGCTGCCTGTCCCGCTGTCGGGATCGGAAGTGAGTGTACTTTACCTCGGAGCCAGGAGCACACAGCCACATGCAAGCCAGTGGCAGCCAACCAAGGGCAATGAGGCACGGGGGCTGACCAATTATGTAGTCAGTGATGGAGGCGGAGATGGCAGCAGCAGCTGACGCTGCAGCAGCAGGGATAGGCACCAACATGTTGCACCATGGACATTTGACAAAATTATTGACTCAGCCACAGACATGGTGCAATTAATTTGCATATAAAGTGTATTGCCAACCTATTGCCATTAAAACACAGTCCAATTTAAAATGCTTTTCTCCCTATTTAGTGAATACCTGACATTGTTTTTGCTTGCACAAGTAGTCAATGTCTGCCCACTCACTTGATGTAGAATCTGGATAGTTGTCCATCTGTCAGGTGTGATCTTGATCTCTTTCTCTCCCCTCTTGCTCTCTCTCTCCCTTTCTGTGTCAATCCCCTATCTCATCTCTGTGTCCCTCTCTCACCCCTCTCTCGCTCCCCTCTCTGTGTCCACCTTTCTCCCCTCTGTGTTCATCTCTCCTCCACTCTCTCTCCTCCTCTCTCTCCGCTCCACCCTCCCGCTGTGTCCATCCATTTCCCCCCCTCAACCTCTCTGTCTGTTACTCTCTCTCCTGTCTCTCTCTTGCTCTCCCATCTCTCCCTCCCCCTCTCTCTCCCTCCCCTCTCTCTCCCTCCCCTCTCTCTCCCTCCTCCCCTCTCCCCCACTCTCTCTCCCCCTCTCTGCCCTTTCCCTGTCTCTCTCCCTCCCCCTCTCTATGTCCCTCCCCTTCTCTATGTCCCTCCCTCTCTCTCCTCTCTCTCCCCCTCCCTCGCTCTCCCCCCATTTCCCCTCTCACTTCCCCCATTTCCCCTCTCTCTCCCTTCCCTCTCTCCCTCTCTCCCCTCTCCCTCTCTCCTCCTCTCGCTCCCTGTCCCCTTTCTCTCTCCCTCTCTCTCCCCCTTTCCTTCTCCTGATCCCCTCTCTCTCTCTCTCTCTTTGTCCTCTCTCTCTCTCTCTCTCTCTCTCTATCTCCCTCCCCCTCCTCCTCCTCCTCTCCCTCCCCCCTCTTTCTCCCTCCCCCCTCTTTCTCCCTCCCCCCTCTTTCTCCCTCCCCCCTCTTTCTCCCTCCCCCCTCTTTCTCCCTCCCCCCTCTTTCTCCCTCCCCCCTCTTTCCCCCTCCCCCCTCTTTCTCCCTCCCCCCCTCTTTCTCCCCACCCCCTCTTTCTCCCCACCCCCTCTTTCTCCCCACCCCCTCTTTCTCCCCACCCCCTCTTTCTCCCCACCCCCTCTTTCTCCCCACCCCCTCTCTCTCTCCCTCTCTCTCTCTCTCTCTGACAGTTGCAAAGAGCAGGAACTCTCCCCAGAGCCACTTTGTGATTGGTCAGTTTTTAAAAAAATTCACAACTGGCAGGTGTTTGAAGTGGAAACAGCGGCTTCAGAACTCAGGAAAAGTTCAGGATTTTTGGCGGACTTTAAAAAAAAAAATCGGCACCTGCTGGAAAAGCCCTGAACTTGTCCTGAGTTCGGAATCTGCTGTTCCCGTTCTAAGCACCTGTCAGCCATGAAACTGACGGCTGTGAATTTTTTTTTTAAAAAAAACAAACGGGTCTGGAAAGAAGAAGCCAATGGAAAATTTCTCATCCCTGAAATTACCAGTCACAGACCTCACAATTTTTACCACGGACACTGGTGTCTGTGTACAGATATGTTGCCAACCGCAGCGTAGCAGATGATGGTGCCATTGTAAAGGGCTGCTAGATCTGTATTCAATGTTGCTGTTGCAATGATAGGATGTCCAGAGTGTTGAAAGGCTGCAGAGTAATGGTGGACACTTGACCCCGGGTGGCTCGATGCTTGAGTGGTGCCTCCCTCCAGGTGCTCTTAAAGCTACAGGGAAAGGTGGGAGTTTCTCTTCTCTAAGGACGGGAGGAGGAGAGCTGGGAGCTTGACCAAGCAAGCCTGGCTGCAGATTGCAGAGGAGGTCAGCAGCTGTGGGGTCACCCCAAGGACATCGATACAGTGCTTCAAGCAGCACAATGGCCTCATCTGAGCAGTGAAAGTGAGTACCTCTTAAAGTCTTCAGTTCTTGTGTCTTGCATCTAGCAAAGGAGGAGGGTGCATTGAGTTGAGAGGGAGTGTCCACCCAGATGTGGGAAAAGGGTCAGGGGATGCAAATAAACTGCCTGAGGCATGGCAAAATGTCCCTGAAAGGAGATCGTTTGTCATTGCAGATCCCAACGGGGTCCCTGGAAAGGAGCCAGATGCAGGAGGCATCTGTGTGCCCATATCCGTAACCGATGGACAAACACCAGCGTATGTCTTGGGATTGTTCCCACTGAGAGACCAACAGCATTCATCCTTGTGTCTGCAGGAGAAGATTGCAGCGATTGGGCCAAGAGTGGCAGTGGGCTGCTGATGGTCCATGTCCTGAACCTGATGGAGGAGGAGGCCATGGAGTTGGCTGGACCACAGGATGGAAAAAGTGTTGCAGATGGTGAGACAGGGGCACCTTCCCAAGACCGTGAGTAAGGTCGTCATGGGGAGAGCAGGCCGTTGACCCTTCAATCTGTACTCTCATGCAGCTCTCGTGGAACCTAGTCAAAGACCCTCCGAGACTGTGGGAGAGTCTTCTGCCACTGAGGGGATGGAAGGAGCATCAAAGGGTGCATCGTCACCTCATACCCCTGCACCTTCCACCACCCCAGATACTCTCATGTCGGTGGGTCTGAGCTCATGGATAGATTCAGTCACGCACAGCGCACACATTCCTGAGCAGCTGACCGAGGCTGTGACAGCCCAGGCCTCTGACTGTTGGAGGACTGTGGGAGGCTAGGCCCATGCTGAGCCCCAGATTCATGACATGCCTGTGGTGTCACCAGCATCATGGGAAATGCTGCAGCTGTAGCTAGAGGACTGGCAACATCTGGCAGAGATGCCAGACGCAATGTGCAGACGATGAAGGAGTCCATACAGGACTTGAGTGCTGCACCTTCTCTGACTGGTACATGTGTACTGTCCTCCATTGAGAAATTGGCTCTCCTGGAGAGCCACATCCAGAAGGGCAGTCAGTGCCTGCAGGACATTCGTTCAGACCTGCACACCCCCACGTCTTGACCGTGAACTCAAGGCAGCAGTGAAAAGGCGAGAGCGGTCGCGATACCTGGAGCACCACCAGGTCCTCTACCCTTTCAGGTCAGCAGGGAGGCACATGTTTGCCTTGCAAAGGAGGAAGAGCGGCTGCCCACCACTGCTGGGTGCTCCTGGTGCAGTCAGCATTTCCTCTGCCTGTGACACCAGGGCTTCCATCATCTCTGACAGCAGGTGCTGCTTCTGTGCAGGAGGCTTCCAACATGCCAGGCCCACCAGGCCTAAGGCAACCAGAGGACAACAACCAAGGTCATCCCATGCCAGGGGCAGCAAGGTCATCAGCCTGTTTCCACCTCAGCTGATGGTGCAGGAGGAGCACCTCGTAGGAATGCACAAAAAGAATGAAGAACAGCACTTAGAAGCACAGAGTTTTCAAAAGTCAATGTGTATTGTAAATGGAAAGGGTAGCACTTACTATCACAGTCAATAAAGAATTTTTTCGACTACTTCCTCTTCCATAAGGCCTTTGGCGATTCATATCAACCCAGCCTGTGTGAAGAGGATCGAGACGAGGCATCCTGATGCGAGTGGTCCCGTCTGGACTCTTTCCAGCTCAGCGGTGCACAACTGATCAATGTGCATTTGTTCTCTGAAGGAAAGAAAGTGGTCAATGTACAACTGGTAGTAAGGACCAAAGGAAGCACAAATAGATGAGGGCATTACGAGGCTCTCTTGCACATATGTCATGATGTCTTTCCTGTTGTCCTTGGGGTCCTTCATCTGGTAATGTTTGGCCAGCTTCCTCCTTCACATCCTCATCGTCTGTGGAGGCATCGTGCTCCTCGCATTCCTCATTGTTCAATACCTACCAACCCCCCTGCCCCCTCCCCCCCATAGTGCCAGGTTGTGCAGTGCACAGCAGACCACCATGATACGTGAGACTTTCACCGGACCAGTCTAGGCACCTGAATCTCATCTTCAGCAGACCAATGGCCTGCTCCATGGCCTTACACATTGTCCCCATGGCAGGCATTGTACCTCTCCTCTTCGTCCGTGTGTGGGTTCCTCACAGGCATCAATAGCCATGTTCTCAGTGGGTAGCCCTTATCTCCAAGGATCTATCCCTGAAGGCATGCTAGAGGCCAGAAAAGTTCTGGCACCTGGGACTGCCTCAAAATGTAGGCATTGTGTCAACTTCCCAGGAAGTGTGCACAGACCTGTAGGATTCGTTATGGTGGCTGCAGACCGGTTGCAGATTTAGGGAGTGGAAGCCCTTCCTTTTGATGAAGGCCTCTGGTTGATGTGCAGGAGCCTTGATGGCCAAAAGCATGCAGTCAATAATACCCTGCACCTGGATGGCCCCAAACCCAATGGGTGTCTCAGCTTCAGAGTTGGGATCCGTGCAGAAGCGCTGGGCTGTTGACTGTTGACTGTGAGATCCCACACAGGTCCCTAGTAGATCCCTGGAATGATCTAGAGGCATAGAAGTTCAGTTCCACGGTGACCTTCAGCATCACTGGCACTTGATTCTCACCAAGACCCCTGGGGGACAGCTCGTCCTACATCATAGCGCAAAGGTCAGTGACGGCCTCCCTGGAGAGGTGGAGTTTTCGTTGGCACTATCTCCCGGAAATATGCGGGTAGTTTAGCCTCGACTGGTAAAACCTCTCTGGAGGGTGCCTGCTTCTCCGTGGGGCAGTCACCTATCTTTCCCCTCTGCTCCCTTCTCCACCATCTGGAGGCCACTGCTGACTGTCCTGTGGCCTCACGGGTCATTGCGGTGCCACTGCAGGTGCCTGGCCCTCCCTTCTGCTCTGCAGCACCTCCACTTTAACAGGGTCCCCAAAACTGGGATTAATGAGGACGATGAAAGGTGGCTTCTCTTTAAGTAGAAGTCCTTCCCTGCCAGCAGCCCCCTTTCTCCCCCACCCCACCTGTCACTTTGACAAGGTGGTACTTGTCCATTGCCCCCCCTGGAATGGCACCCCCGCCATTCTGGGACCTTTCTCCCCCATTCCTCAGACAATGCCCAATGCCCTCCCTTCTCCACCAATAAATGCTGCCTGTCCTGTTGGTCTCATGTTGCAGGCAGCAATGAGCTCCTGCCTCCATGTCATCTCCTTCAACCAGGCAAGTCTCTGAAGCCCCGCAAATCCTATGTGCTGTTAATAAAATTTAAAACCACAAATAAAATTGCTGTCAGTAGTCCTCTTAGGTACCTTAATTGCCTGTCTGCAGCGTCAATGTCTGATCTCCGACCTCCATGTTTGCCACCATGTCAAAATCGGGATGGGACATCACGACATTGGACTTGCTGTCCGACATCTCCTGTCCCAATTTTATGTCCCATCCGGCCTCTGTTCCCATCCCCAAGGTTCGCACAAAATTTAGCCCATAGAGTCCGAGAATCATAGAGTCATCATGGAACAGAAGGAGGCCATTCAGTCCATCAGGTCCATGCCTGCTCTCTGATGATAGTATATATAGTATTATGCAAATAATAGAGTTCTTCGTTGGCCTTATCTTGAACGCCCCAGCAATGCTACTAAATACAACGACACACAGCAATGAAGCCCAGGATTCCATATGCTTTGCTAACTACTCTCTCAATACGTACTGCCACTTTCAAAGATCTATGAATTGTTTCCCCAGGTGCCTCTGTCCCTGTGCATTCTATAGAACTGTACCATTAAGTCTATATTGTCTCTCCCTATCCCTTCTGCCAAAATGCATCACTTCACACTTTTCTGTGTTAAATTCCACCTCACACTTGTCTGCCCATTCTGTGAGCCGATCTAGGTCTTGTTGCAGTTGATTGGGGTATCATCCTCACTGTCTGCTACACCTCCAAGTTTAGTATAATTGGCAAATTTTGAAATTTTACTCTGTGTTCCAATATCCATGTCATTTATATATATCAAAAAAGCAGTGGTCTTAGCACTGAACCTTGGGGAATACCACTGTCTACCACCCTGCAGTCCGAAAAGTAACCATTTACCATGACTCACTGTTTTGTGTCCTTAAACCAAGCTGGCATTGACCCTCCTGTACCATGCACCTCAATTTTGTTAACCAACCTTTTATGTGGTACTTTGTCAAATGCTTTCTTAAGATCAATATGGATAGCATCCATTACTTTCCCTTCATCAACCTGCTGTGTTACTCCATCAAAAAATTCAATTAGATTAGTCAAGCTCGCCTTAATTACTCCAACCTCTCCAAATGCCTGTTGATTTTTTTCCTGGATTATTGTTTCTAAAACCTTACCCACCACTTATGTTAAACTGATTGGCCCATAATAATGAGGTCTGTGCTTGCACCCTTTCTTGAATAAGGGTGTCACATTTGCCACTCTGCAATCCTCTGGCACCTCCCCTGTATCAAGGGAAGATGGGAAGATTATGGTCCTTTCACAACCTGGGATGCAAGCCATCTGGACCAGGTGACTTATTCACTCTCTGCATAGCCAGCCTTTCCAATACATCCTATCAATTTTTACCCCATCAATTACCTCTACCATCTCCCTTTCTGCTGATATTTCATCAGCATATGTGGGAGCTTGTGGACAGTAAGACTGTCCCGGATTCCCACATCTGCAGGAAACATCTCTGGCTTCAATCACTCTGGCTCCAGTCACGCTGGCTCAGAGTCATTAAACTGGAAAGCAATTTAGAGAGACTCCGAAACATAAGGGAAAAATTTCTGGTTGGTGGTCCCAGTAGAATCAGTACTGGAACAACTGTTGATCATAATTTATATTAATGATTTAGACTTTGGAATCAAAAATAACATTTTTAAATCTTCAGATGGCACCAAATTTGACGGGGTAGTCAATACTGAGAAGGAGTGCAACAAATTGCAAGAAGATATTAATAAAGTTGCAGAAGCAGCATATAATTGGTAATTGAATTTCAACCCATAGATCAGTGTGAGGTATTACATTTTGGTATGAAAAATAAGGAGATTTCACATAGCTTGAAAAATAAGGATCTAAATGGGGTAGAGGAGCGAAGGGATCTGGGAGTACAGATACACCGATCACTAAAAGTTGTGATGCAGGTTAATAAGACCATAATAAAAGCAAACCAAGCACTTGGGTTTATTTCTAGAGGGATAGATTTGAAAAGTATAGAAGTTATCCTAAATTTATATTGAGCCTTGGTTAGACCATACTTGGAGTATTGTGCACAGTTCTGGTCACCATATTATAAAAAGGGGCACTGGAGATGGTGCAATAAAGTTTTTATTTATTCACGGGAGGTCAGCATTTCTGGCAAGGCCAGCATTTATTGCCCATCCCTAATTGCCCTTGAGAAGGTGGTGGTGAGTCGCCTTCTTGAATTGCTGCAGTCTTTGTGGTGTCCGTACACCCACAGTGCTGTTAGACGGTTCCAGGATTTTGATCCAGCGACAATGAAGGAATGGTGATATATTTCCAAGTCAGGATGGAGAGTGACGTGGAGGGGAACTTCCCATGTTCCCATGGATTTGTTGCTCTTGTTCTTCTAGGTGATGGAGGTCGTGAGTTTGGAAGATGCTGTCAAAAGTACCTTGGTGAGTTGCTGCAGTGCAGCTTGTAGATGGTACACACTGCTGCCACTGTGCTCTGGTGGTAAAGGGAGTGAATGTTTAAAGTAGTGGATAGGGTTCCAATCAAGTGGGCTGCTTTGTCCTGGATGGTGTCAAGCTTCTTAAATGTTGCTGGAGTTGCACTCATCCAAGCAAGTGTCTTGTGCCTTGTAGATGGTAGACAGACTTTGGGGAGTCAGAAGGTGAGCTGCTTACTGGCTCCCAGTCAAGCAATGCCTTGATTTAAAATTCTCATCCTTCTTTTCAAATCCTTCAAGGCCTTGCCCCTCCCTATCTCTGTAATCTCCTCCAGGCCCATAACCCTCTGAGATCTCTGCACTCCTCTAATTCTGGCTTTTTGATTAGCCCCGATTCTAATCACTCTACCATTGGCAGCTATGTCTTCAGTTACCTAGGCCCTAAGCTCTGGAGTACCCTGTCTACACCTCTCTGCATCTCTGTCTGACTTTCCTCCTTTATGACAGTCCTTAAAACCTATCTCTTTGACCAAACTTTTGGTCATCTGACCTAATATCTCCTTATGTGGCTCAGTGTCATTTTTGTTTTATAGTGCTCCTGTGAAGTGCCTTGGGATGTTTTATTACTTAAAGGCACTACATAAATATAAGTTGTTGTTGATAAAGTTAGATGAGCATGTATGAGGTGATTTGAGTTGAGCATGGACTGACTGGGCTAAATGACCTCTTTCTGTACATTCTGTGTAATCCTATGCAATATAATCACTCGTCCACTTTCCAGGCAACTAGGATATACAAGGGTGTCCTATAAAGGATTAACCTGCTGTTCAAGGGGAAACTAAGGAATAAAGAATTGTGGGAGGAAAAAACAGCTGTTGTAAATCATTAGAGGAAAAGCATGCATTTGGATGGCATTACTTTAGTAAAAGTTAGAGCAACAGAGAGTGAAACAAAAGCCAGAGAGAGGAAATTACTGGTGCAAGACAGAAGGGAAACTGTCAAGCTATCATTTCTTGGCTTCAACAAATTAGATAAGTTATATCATATATTCTTTCAAGCTTGGTTGATTTGTATAAGTTGTGGAATGCTCCTTAGCGAACAGTGCTATAACCTACAAACCACTATGGGTATCCCTACATCACATGGACTGCAGTGTTTCAAGAAGGCGGCTCACCACCCTTCTCAAGGACAATGAGGAATGGGCAATAAATGCTGGCCTTGCTAGTCACACCCACATCCCCAAAACGAATAAAAAAATCGCAATACTATGTATATTGGCCATGCAACCAGTGGTCCGTTTACAGTGCAAAGTAAATGGTGCTTTGTTTTTTGATTGTCAGTATGTTCCTGTTTTGTTCCTTTGCGTGTGAAAAGAAGATAATTTCAACCTCACAGACTTTCTACAGTTAAGAATAATGAAGAAATGTGGTTGTTTGCAGAAATGGGTAATAGTGAAAATAGGTTTGCAGCATTTTCTCAGTGATGACTACTGTTCAGACATTGCACTGACGTCATTGGGCAAGCAGTCGCGCGCAGGTTTTCCCGGACAATAAGAAGCGAAACTCAGATGCACGGAATAGTTTAGAGACGGTGGGTTAATGAGCGCAGCCTGGAGCGGGGGAGTGGGAAAATCTGCTGTAGCCTTTTAGTAGTTGTGTTGTGGGGTCGATGTTACATTTGATCAGTAGCTGATAATTTCAGGCTTGTTGTTTTGAGCTCCGATGTGCCTGTAAGTCTCGGTTGTTATTAACTCGCAATGTTCTCTTTGAATGGTGAAAGTTCCAGACTGGGGGAATGGCAGGGACCGGGGGAGGAATGGGAGGCTTTGCATGAAAGTTGTGGATTTTTTATTTCTGAAATATAACTTTTTTTTTTATATATATAGAGTGGAAGTCATGGCCTCGACAGCAGTTGAAATGTCACAGGTACATTTTTTTCCCCCTATGCTCTAAATTGAAATTGTGTTTAGACCTTGTAAGCAACAATCTTTGAAAATTGCTATCTTCAAATTGACCCATTAATTAATGCTTGTAAACTCAACCTGTACAACCTGTTGATTGAACGTTTTAGTTTTCACTAGTATTCCTTAATGGTTCAATTATCTTTAAGGTCGCAAACCAGGCTGTTTTAGGTTTCATTCTTGCCGGCTTCCCAGTAAGGCAGTAAGTGTTTTTGGAGTTGATTTAATTACTCCCACCAGGATATGGGGGTGAGCTACAAGTGAAGCTCTGGATGAATGTATGCTTTTGGTTGTACTTCCCTCTTGTTTCTATGAGTAGCCTTGTGTTTGTAATCCAGAGTGACAGGGACTGAAGTGGAGTGTGGAGACTGGGCTGGATTTTACCTTTGGCAGATGGGAATTTGCCACTGATGTACAAGTCAGCGGTGAGCCCACTTTCGCCTAGTCCGGGGATCCGTCCCGTATTTTATGGGTCCCTGGGCTTTAATTGACCTGAGGCGGGCCTTCCACCCACTTGACGGAGGAGGTCCTGCCTCAGCGAGCTGCTGGCCAATTAATGGGCCAGCAGTTCTTAGTCCCAGCAGCGCCACAGGGAGCTCAGCTGATGCCATGGAGCCTGGAGATGAGGTAAGTTGGGCTTGCCTCACCAGGGGGATCATTCCTTCTCTGGTGAGGTTGGAGTGGTTGTTTGTGGGGAGGGGGGCATCTTGGGTCCCGGGGGTGTGTTGCGAGGCCCTCAATCGGACACCCTGTGGCAGACTGCCATGCCCCACAGGTGCAGAAAGGCTGGCAGCTATTGTTGGATGGCCTTTCATGTCTCCAGCATACCTGCTTGCCATGGGTAACATACTCATGGAGGTGGGCAAAGGCCCTTAAGTGGCCACTTAAGAACTTTGGCCTCGGGCGGGTGGGCCGTCCTTTCCCCCTGCCCGACAGCTGTAAAGTTCACCCAGGGTGGGTAGGCCTCCCAGAGCCTCCTGCTCAATTTTATGCTGTCCCCACGCCACCATCTGATCTGGGGCGGTGTGAAATTCAGTCCTGTGTCTCAAACACTGTATATTAGTGGGGGGGAGAAAATTATTTTCATTCTGTTTTTTTCTTCTGGTTAGAATGTGGTTGTTCGAGTGGCTAACTTGCCGCTTTTAAGTACTGCCTACGATATGATGACGTCTGTATACAGCAGCACAAAGGAAAATCACCCCTACCTGAAAAGTGTGTGTGAAGCTGCAGAAAAAGGAGTGATGGCCATTACATCTGTAGCTGCCACCAGTGCTATGCCAATCCTCCAGAAACTGGAACCACAAAGTAAGAAATGGGAGCAATTCTTCTTTGCCAATGTGGACTTTATTATGACCTTTGAGGTCTATTGTAAACATATTAAAGTTGTATCAAAGGGAGACAGCTTCCAAAATAGTTACTAGATTGCTAGGGATTACACTATCTAACTGACCCTAATCCAATAGTGAAACTCTGAAAAACAAAACCTGTGCAAGCTATAACTGCTGCAATTAAACATCACTGGTGTACAGCGTTTAATCTTGTGGTCATTAAACATTTATAAATGTGGCATTGGTCATGTCCTCATGACTGTGGCTCAGTATTGAGCAAACCAGTTTCACTCTTGCACTAGATTTCTACAGAGATTTTAAACTGCTGACCTTTTGCCTAGTTGTGAGGTGATGACTTACACTTCTGATTTGCCTTTCACCTAATTCAGTCAGTGTTCTATTTATATACTAATTTCCTGAGGAAGCTGCTTGTTGGATACTGTGTTTAAACACAGATATTAAACATCAGCACAAAACAAAGTTGTTAAACTTTATTTTTGGAGCATAACCAGCTCTTAAGATTTAAACTCTTGAAATAGCAGACTTGAGGATAATAGTTATTTTAGTTTTGAAATGATTACAGTTCTGTCTCTAGCAATCATCTTGAGGCAAAATATGCATTGACATGAATTAAAAACAGTGGCTGGAATTTTATGTTGCGCGGGAGGTCTTGCCTCCATCAGGCCTGGAGAGCCAAGCCAGGAATTTTTGCTCCCCCAGGCCCTTTTTTAATTGGTCTAATGGAGCAGTAGGCCAGCAATTCTTAATCCCAGCAGTGCCCCTGGGAGCAGTGGCAACTGCTGGGACCATGCCCAGCCATCGGAGGCTAGAGGAAGGAGAGACCCACAACTCAGAAGGTCTGGGCCCCAGTGAGGCAAAGTGGGGGGGGGGGGGTGGGTTGTTGTGTTTGGGGGCAGCCCTCCTTGGGGCACAGTTAGTTGGCCACTTAAGGGCCTTGATTGGCCTGGGGTAGGTGGGCCATTTCTCATTGCCCCATGTAAAATTGCAGGAGAGGGTCAGGAATAGATCTCTCCTCCCACTCAATTTTCTGCCAGCCTGCTTGTTTGGTGGGGGGGGGGGCTGTAAAGTTCCAGCCAGTAAATATTGGAAATACTCAACAGGTCTGGCAGCATCTGTGGACAGTAATGGAGATTATGGCAGGAATTTTCTGCCACCCCAACGAGCCGGATGGTGGCGTAAAATGGAGCAGCAGGCTTTCCTGACCTGCTCCCGCACCCCCCTTACCGGTGAGGGGTGTGAAAAACTGGCCTGCTATCCGAGGCCACTTAAGGGCCTTCGCCCACCTCCACACAGACTTTACGTATGGCAAGTGGGCGTCCTGGAGCTGGGAAAAGCTGCCCGATGGAGGGTTGCCCCTGCTACCCCAGCACCCAACATGCTGCCCTTTCCTTTCCCCCACCCACCTCCTTACCGGGACCTGGCCGATTGCCTCCGGCAAGGCAACCAAAACCTACCTGTCTTCCTGGCTCTGTCTTTTAGTTGGGCTGCAGTGCCAGCAGTGGCCACTTCTCCTGGTGGCGCTGCTGGGACTAAAAGCTGCTGGTCCGCTGATTGACCGGCAGCTCAATGAGGCGGGACTTCCTCCCTCAAGTGGATGGAAGTCCCACCTCGGAACAATTAAAGCGTGGGGACCTGTAAAATGCGGGTCAGATCCTCCAGGCGAGACAGAAGCAAGTTTGCCCAGTGTGAAATCCTGGCCTATTTTTAGGGTCTATGATCTGTCCCAATGAAAGGTTGTAAATTATGACTTGTTACAAATGCTTTTTTTTAAAAAAAAAAGTGTGTGGCTTAAGACTGAGAAAAGGATTTCTCTGGGAACAGTAAATGCTGAACTGGGTGGGGCACTTGCAAGGCAATCTGTTTTTCCAAGCCACTCAGCGGAGAGAAATGACTTGACACGTGACTGGCTGCTGGGGAGTTTTAGTTTCTCTTTTTTTTGCAAGAAAAGACTAGTTTTTTGGCTGGAACCTATTCTGGAGACCAGAACAAGAGAACACTCTCTCTCAAAGAAATCAAAAGACCAGTTTGCTGTGAGAAAGGATAGGAAGACAGCCCCGAAACACTTTTTTTTTTCTCAATAATTCCTTTATCAAGGAAAATTTTATAATCTCCATGATAAAAGAACTTTTGAAGGAATTGCAAATCGAAAAGGTATGGGAGCTAAACCCTTGTTGCTGTTTATGCCTGAAGAGCGAAGACCCAGGAAGAGGGGTTGCTGCACTCTGGCGAATCACTGTTTTGGAGAAAGGCTCCTTTGCAGATGAGAAGCCTGCATTGCTGAAGGTAGTCTCCAGTCTCTTGAAAATCTCTACCTCGTGAGACCTGTTTTTTTTTTTTTTTTGGAAGCTCCTGAAATCTCCAAGTTTCTACTGTTGGACTGCTAATTAGAAATCCAAGTAGACCAGTTGCTACACCTCTGATGGGACATCTGTGTGATGTCTGCTACAGCTGAATTGCCATTTATTTATTTAGAGATACAGCACTGAAACAGGCCCTTCGGCCCACCGAGTCTGTGCCGACCAACAACCGCCCATTTATACTAACCCTACAGTAATCCCATATTCCCTATCACCTCCCTACACTAGGGGCAATTTACAATGGCCAATTTACCTATCACCTGCAAGTCTTTTGGATTGAATGCCTACCCACCACAGACTGTTCATTAATTTCACCTGGAAACTTCGAGTCGCATCTGACTATTCAATTCTGGGACACCTCACTGATCGGAAATATCTTACCAGAAGTTGCAACTCAGTTTTTTTTTATTCCTGAAAAAAGTTCCAACTTAAACTTTTCTTTTTAAAAAAAAAAAAACGGTTAACTGTTGGTTTTTGAATGTATGTGTGCATGAGGGTTAGGAAGAATAAGTTATAAAATATGTTCTTACATATAGATTTATCTATCATTTTAAAATTGGTTTATTAGTTTGTTTAAAGAAACCTGGTTTGGCATGCAGAATAAATAGTGTTTAATTTGGCCAATTTCCAGTAGGTGTGAAACTTTTTGATATGCTGTGATCTCTGGAGTAGTGGGACTGAATTAACAGTGCATTACTCCCACCTTGGTCATAACACTGTTCACTTTCTAATATACTCCTGTGCAGCAAAAAGTTTGTCTTTCTGCTGTTCTCCTATCCCCTGCTAATGATTTCTGAGAGACCAACAGTAGAAAATTGGCCTTCATAGAAGGCAATGATGGTTAAGTGACTTCTTGTACATGAGTCACTGTATTGGGTAGTGCTTTATTTTTTTAGTATTTTGAGTTGTATTATGTTGGCTAACTGTACACCAGTATGTGTGTTCTTCCATTGACAAATTTTTGAATGCTACCTTGTTTACAATTTCTTTGTTTTTAGTTGCATTTGCAAATGGTTATGCCTGCAAAGGACTAGACAGAATTGAACAGAAACTGCCTTTTCTCCACCAACCAACTGATCAGGTACTAACTATATAAAATTACCAGAAATTGTACAATAAAACCAGTTTGTATAAAATCAATACTTGTTCATTTGGCATTAGCACCCGAGATTGTTTGTTTGTTTGGTCTAGTATTCCACTAATTGGGGCAAGGAAGGGAGGTGGAAGTCTTCAGAAATTTAATAAATCATATTTTTCTACCTTGATTTGTGAAAGAAGCTCTGATTAGCAATATGCCTGTGGAGCAGAGTAGTAGGGTTCCTGATTCTTGGTGTGTATTGCTGATTTCCTTCCTGAAATTGTTACCTTCTATGAAGGTGCAAGGCTGATCGCCAGTGGTTCAATAGTACTCTTACTCACCAGCACTTGTGTTCAAAATTTTACGTGAGCATGGGCAAGTTGATGGAAAATGAGTTGCTATTCTCAGAAGCATAAAAGCAATTCAATTGCATTTGGGATGTCGAGCTGGACTTCAGTAATGTTCAGATCCTCAAAGGTGGCCAAATGCATCTGGCAGGGCCTCCATAGTCAAGCTACTAACTTGGTATTCTCTGGTGGAAGTGATGCAGTGAATTATTAGCTGCTTAGTAGTGTTCTGATTCGAGTAAATTTAACTACACATCTCTGGACTTTTCCTTCCATAATGAAATAGTGAATTCTCATTTCATAACCGTTATGGCCCAATGGTTGTAGGAGAAAGCTGAAAAGAGTTCACTGCTGTCTTTTGTAAATCCACAGTTGAATAGGATTGCTATATATGATTCTATATTGAAGTTATAAATGCAAAACAACATGCTTTGACTTTTCAGATTCTCTGCCCATGGCTCACAATATGGCCCCATGGTTACAATTGATAAAGGGACTGGGAATGTGAACACTGCCACCTTTGATCTCCATCTTTGTAGATGAACTCGTAAAGGGAAGATGTGTTGAGGTGTTGGAACCTTGTACAAAATGGAATTGTTTGTAATCAAAGCTTTGCTTGGTCTCCGTACATGACGTGAGATTAAACTCTTATTTATAACTGAAATAATCTTTACTCAAACTTTAGTCTCAATGCTTCTTTGCCATAAGAGACCATTGCTGCAAAGCGAGATGCTGAAATTATGATTTCATAGTTACAAAAAAAAAATTAACACTTTCTCAAGACACGGTTTATAACAGCAAAGCTGCTGTTGCCAACTTCCTACCACTTAGTAAAAACAGGATTTCTCAGTTAGGGACCAAACTTGTGTACTAAAATTTGAGTAACTTCAAGTCCTATGATCTCTGGCCATTTTGTTAATAGGTTGTTGCTAATGCAAAAGATGTGGTCACGACAAAAGTATCTGGTGCCAAGGAGACTGTTGCAAGTAAAATTACTGGAGTAGTGGTCAAGACAAAGGAAACTGTCCATGAAAGTATTGAAATGACCAAAGCAGTGGTGAATGGCAGCATGAATCATGTACTTGAGTCACGTATGGTTAAGGTGTTGAGCAGTGGAGTGAATTCTGCCTTGATCACTTCTGAAGTGTTTGTGGACCACTATCTTCCTCTGACTGAAGATGAGCAAGGTGAGAAACCATGATTACTCAAACCAGAAATCATATGCAAGATTTTATTCATTTTGGTTGAGATTAGTCTTGTTTGGTTTTTTTCGTGCCAGGAAATGATCTAAACTTGCTTACATTTCTCAATTTTTTGATTTGTCAAATATAGTGACAGTACTAACATGGCCTGTCTAATCTGAGTTCAAATTGATTGGTTAGCCAGGAATAACATATGATTGGTGTTGAAATCTCGTGATAGATGTAAGAAATTTCTTTAAATTGCCAGAAAATGCATAATCGTTATGATCACTCTGTATTGATCTATTTAATACTTTTCTAGTTGGGTACACTTAATAGATGGAACTAATGCTTTTATTGTATAGACAGGCTTCCAAAATGTCAAGGAACAATTTTTGGAATGGTTTATAGTTTGGAAAAGCATTCCAATTGTCTCTGCTGTTCTGAAAAGTTCACCTCGTAATTTTGCAAAAAATCTAACTGTAGAGTTGTATCTAGAAAACATAAATTTCATATCTTCCATCCACCTCTACTTTTAAGATGCTTCAGTCTTCAATGTATCTGAGGCATTTGATATCCTACAATGCAGCTGATGTGTACAAGGGAATTGGAAGCCTGTGCATGAAGCTCATTTTTAAAAACCCTGACTTTTTTTTTTAAATTGGAGAGACTCTCCGTGATCCAAATGGAATACCTCAGCATCTCCCCAACTGGGTGCTAAAAGACAATCCCCAACAGGAAGAAACAAATCTGGTGTCGCTGCTGCTCCTTCCCCATGTAGCTGCTGGAAATTCTGCTAATCTGAGCAGCCAGCAGTGCCAGAAATGTAGGCTGCTGCTCCTCTGCATCAGCTCAAACTAAGAGCAAAAGGACAGTTGTCTTCTAACTGCTGCACTGAATGCAATGGTTTTTTTTTTTTGTAACCTTTTTCGATGACTTCTCGGCTGAGGTGTAACGTTTGTCCTGGGTACAGTAGGAACTAATCTAGAGTTTAATAAATCTTTGCAACTGACTACTTTAGCTTCGCCTCTGCCTCCGCCTCCTCCTGCATTTTGAGTTAGTGGGGGTTAGCATTACAACCCACCCGGGTAACTGTGCTATGATCTTGAGGCACTAACTGCCCTGAAATTCTATACTGGAAAAATTGAATCCAGTTTTAAACAGGGTAGCAGAACAGTTATTTCTGCTGACCAACCTCTTCCTAACAACTATAGCATGGTTTCCTTTTTGTGTCTAAACCGCAGCCATGTCACATCTCAACAGCAACTCTGGCCTTTGAGATTGCCAGTTTAGTGCTGAATTGGGATGTAGTCAAATTCAGGCTATAGATTGCCTTTTAAACTTGTACTTGCAGCTCAGGAAGTCAAGAGAATTGATGGATTTGAAGTTCAACCTCTAAAACAGAGTTGTTTTATGAGGTTGGGATCACTTTCTACCAAAGTGCGCCAGCGGACCTATCAGCAGGCTGTGGCTAAAGTTCGCAGTGCAAAGCAACATAGTCAAGAGGCAGTTTCTCAGCTCTGCCATACCATCGATCTGGTGAGTATGCAAGTCACCAGTCACTGAACACTTTGACCAAGGCACGCACGATGGGCAAATGACTTTTTTTTTTGATTCTACATTCATTTCTAGGTTTATGGTAACATTTTAATTTTAAATTAACTGTAGTGTAGAATGTTGCGTTTCTCTAACTTAAAATAGATTTCAATTGCTGTTTCCTATATTCATTTTTTGTGTACCCTACTATATACTACAAGGCATAGCAATATCCAAATTCAGTTGTGCACCTAACTGCAGATGCAGTGTGCACATACACTGGAAAAAGGTGCTAAACTGTCCTTCATGTTCCAGATAGAGTACACGAGAGGAAACTTGGGCACAGCAAACCAAAAAATCCATGATGTCCAGGATAAGCTGTACCAGACATGGGTAGAATGGAGAAAATCTAATTTGGAATGTGAAGACGACGAATCTCATGCAGCGGAGGTGAGTTTGAATGATGTTGCAGTCTTATGTTTGTGGTGTTAGTCTTCTGTTGAGGGCCAGTCATTCGTTCGTTCGGTTTTGGCCTTATTGAGAAGGGAGAGCTAGAAGGGGAAAATGCAGTGAGGAAGAGACAGGCAAAGGGCTTTTGAACATAGCAAGGTTAAATGGCAAAACTGATGTTGGAATTCAAGGGCTGTAGACTCCATCAATTATGCAGCAGTGCTCGAGAACTGGGTCTGTTTTGGAGCACAAAGTTGGATCTATAGTTGGAGGATACCCATGGCAGGCTATTCCATGGAGGGATTTGAAGGTGAAAATGAGAACTGATACTGAGAACTAGCTACATTACATGTTGGATTAGCAGCAATGTGCTATGACTGACTAGATTGGAAGAGAAGACGGGAGGGATTTATGCATTCTAATTCCTATTATTTTGAGGTTATTTCCCCACCCTTCATCACTGTCCATGGGAGAGGTCCTCACTCATGTACTTGTCCCCAAAGTTACTAATTCATTTCACCAGCTGATCAGGATATTCCAAAATCCAGGCTTTTGATAACCTATGGCACTATTGACCGTCCTGCATGCAAATTTAAAAATTACTTTTTTACTACAACCACCTCTTCCACATCTTCATTACATTTTTGTACAATACTCATGTTTCCATATATTAATGACTGGGTTTTATATGGAAAACTTTTTAATAAAGCACTTAAATATACAAGATTGACTAGAAGGAAAAGACCAGCTGATATATCAAACCTACCCCATCTGTTGCTGGAGGAATGTGACTAGACACTTTTCATCCTGCAGCTACCATCAAAACTGCCTATACATAATGGCTGGACCATTTGCGATAGACACTTTTCACCACCCCAGCTGTCGTGTAATCTGGGTATAGGGGGAAATTCCTCAAACATTGGGCGATCTGAACCAGTCCAGGAGATTGCATGCACCAAGTGTTCTCAGACACTCTCCTTTCATATGTGATTTCTGCCTCTGTTCAGCTCCATCATGAAGGCAAAGCTGGTAACACATTCCAGAGGCTCATTGCTATCTGGGAAAAGAATCGCCCAACATCCAGTCTGTTCCTGTTCTTGCACAGTTTAAACTAGTGTCCCCTGTTGCTCAGTAATCTAAGTTGGATTATTCCAATCATTAGGAATGCTGTCCAGCCCTTTAATTTTTTTTTAGTAGGCCTCTTAAGTTTACACTACTGTAAGTAAATAGACAAAGGTTCTCTTTGGAAAAATCCAAGAAGTTAAGGTTCTTAAGCTGGGATTCATTCTTGTGGCTGTCCTCCAGACCTTTTCCAAGGTCACTATTTCCATGGTTGGGGTGGGGGGGTGGTGGGGGTGGTGAAGGAGGAGACTAGAATTGGGCACAAGACTCCAGATACAATCAGATGGGCATAATGAAGATGTTCACTGAACCAGGAATGAACAGACTGAGGGATAACCAAATATTTAAGTATGTTGAGATGGGTAAAGAAGAAAGTTGCTTTTCTAAAGGAGGACTGTAGCAGCTGAAGGCCCAAAGTAATGGTCATGAAAGCCAAGCAGTTGTTGGAGGGGATACAATAGGATGTTTGCAGGCCTCTGGGATTTGTCGATGAATTCAAGCCTTTTGTGAATTCTGCATTGGGTGACTCAAACTCCCATAATTGGGAAGCCAGACCAGGTATGTGCAGCACCTTTTTTAGTTCATGGGGTAGTGACAGGGTGAGGGCTAGAGGTGAGTGTTTATGGTGGGAGTTCAGCATGAAGAGTAAGTGATTGTGGATGTAACCTAGATTCTCCCAACTGAACATTTTAAAGCTGGAACTCCATTCCTAGTCTAAAGCTACTTCTTGTGACAAGCTTAAACCTCCACTTTTATTTTTATGGGTTAGCTTGTATTTGCTAACTGGGTAAAACTGAACCAGTTGAATGTGCTCTCTGGAGAACATGATGTAAAAATATATTTATTCTGGCTAAGTCTAGCAGGAAGATCTGGTCTCTTCAAATATAACTTTTTTTTATGTAGCGAATTGAATCCCGTACTCTAGCCATTGCTCGGAATCTAAGTCAACAACTGCAGACAACCTGTCTCGTGCTTGTAAGCAGCATTCAAGGTTTACCACACAATATTCAAGAACCAATCCACCGCATAAATGTTTTAGCAAGAGAGATGTACTGTACGTTCAAGTCTAAAACATCCTTCAAAGAACTTCCTAGCCACATCCTCTCCACAAGCAAAGATCAACTCACTAAAATGAAGGACTCGCTGGATAGTGTGATGGATTATCTGGTCAATAACACTCCTCTGAATTGGCTGGTAGGTCCCTTTTACCCACAAATGACTGCTTCCCAGCAGGAAGGGGAGACCGAGACCATGGAAGAGAAACAATTTGAGCAATTGCATAATAATCATGATGCTTGACTTTTTTTTTTAGCTTGATTGCAATATCTTTGTTTAACCACTTTCTATGCATGCAAGTTTTTTTTTCTTTTAGTTGGAAATGGTTTGAAATAAAATCCATGATTAATAGTGGCATTTCTCTTGCTATGGACAGCTTTTCAAATTTGTATTTCACTTATGTATGTACTGAATAAATTCTTGAGCAACCATGGTTATCTAACTCTTAATCTTTTTGGATATCAATTGGCCTCTCCTGAACGGGCAGAGCTTATGTTTTTTTTTGCAAGAAATTTAATATTCTAGATTTAAGGCTGAAGATAGAACTGAGATGTTGATCTAAAATAACTGTTAATTAGGGTTTGATATTTGCAAGATGTTAAACCACTAAGAACTGTAAAGACTCCAAGGGAATTTATATTCTGACCAAGGCATTTAAATAGCCTCCAATTGGGTTTAGAAATGTGGTAATGTCTGATAGACCCCCTCTTATTTCGTATCCTGATTGCAACATTGCCCATCTGGTGCTGAACCTCTTACCCATGCTTTCATTACTCTAGATTCTGCTATGCTAATAGCAGCATAACTGGCTGGCCTCTCTTTCCATCTTTTCTAAAGCTGAACTAGTGTTCAATTCTGCTGTTTGTATCTGACTTATAAAGTCCCATTCACCTATCACCTATGCTTGCTGACTTAATATTCAATCCTGGTTCCCTAATGTCTTTTAAATTCTTATCCTTGTGGCCTTTGCCTCTTCCTACCTCTCTAACCTCCTCCAGCTCTTGAATATCCTGGCTCTGGAGAATGACGTGGGTCAAGTGACGGTAGGGAAACATTTAGGGGACAGTGACTGTAGCATGATAAGATTTAACTATGGACAAGGAGCAATCCAGAGTAAAGTTAATTGGGGGACAGACAACTTCAATGGAGTGAGAACCGGTCTGGCCAAACTAAACAGAAATCTGATTGGAAGGTAAAACTAATTTAACAATGGGCTGCTTTTTGAGGAGGTAGGTAGCATATGTTCAAGGTATGTTCCCACAAGGGGAACAGTTAGCAAACCAATCCAGAGCAACTTGGATGATGAGAGTAAAATGAAGCATAAAAGGATGCATATGACAGATGTCAGGTGGATAATACAATTGAGAACCAGGCTGAATATTGAACCTTCAGAGGAGGAAGTGCAGGGGAAAAACAAATGAGAAGCAAAGAGTAGGAGAGGAGATTCATGGCTGACAAAAGGGAATCCAAAAGTCTTCTGTAGGCACATAAATAGTAAAAGGAGGGGTGGGGCTGCTTGGGGACCTAAAAGGGGATTTTTTGCATGGCTGAGGTACTGAAGTATTTTGCATCCCTTTTTAGCAAGGAAGATGATGCTGCCTGGCTCATGGTGAAAGAGGAGGTAATTGAGTTACTGGTTGAGCTAAAAATTATTCAAAAGGAGTGGGATGTATCCAAGGATACTTGGGGAAGGAAGGTTGGAAATTGCAGAGGCACTGGCTGTAATCCTCCAATCCTTAATACTTTTTTAAAGTGCCAGAGGACTGAAGAATTGCAGATGGTGTGCCCTTTTTCAAAAAAAGGTGCAAGGACAACCTCTGCAACTGCAGGCCAGTCAGTTTATCCTCTGCGATAGTTTCTAGAAATTTTGTCCTGGATTAATTGTCACTTAGTCAAATTGGGATTAATTTATTAAGGGCAAATCATGTTTAACGTACTTGAGTATTTTGATGAGGTAACAGAGGGTTGAGGGCAATGCAGTTGATGTGGTGTACACTGACTTCTAAAGCCATTTGATAAAGTGCTACATAACAAAAGAGTCACAAGAATGGTTCTCGGGATGAGGAACTTCAGATATGTGGAGAGGTTGGGTCTGTTCTGCTTGGATAAGAGGAGATTTGGTGGAGGTATTTAAAATGACAAGGGATAGGGCAAAATTGTTCCTATTGGCCAAAGGATCCAGAACCAGCAGACATTGATTTAAGGTGATTGGCAAAAGAAGCAGCAGAACCATGAGGGAAAAACTTTTTTTCACCCAGTGAGTGGTTAGGATCTAGAATTCACTATCTGAATCTACCTCCACCACACTTAATTGGGGCCTTCAAATGAGAACTTGAACTTTAGAGCGGGTGCAGAGGAGATTTACCAGGATGCTGCCTGGACTGGAGGGCATATCCTACGAAGAAAGGTTGAGGGAGCTAGGGCTTTTCTCATTGGAGTGAAGAAGGATGAGAGGTGACTTGATAGAGGGGTACAAGATGATGAGAGGCATAGATAGAGTGGATAGTCAGAGACTTTTTCCCAGGGTGGAAAGGGCTATCACCAGGGGGCATAATTTTAAGGTGATTGGAGGAAGGTTTCGGGGAGATGTCAGAGGTAGGTTCTTTACACAGAGAGTGGTGGGTGCGTGGAATGCGCTGCCAGCGGTGGTAGTAGAAGCAGATACATTAAGGGCATTTAAGCGACTCTTGGATAGGTACATGGATGATAGTAGAATGAAGGGTTGGTAGTTAGTTTGATCTTAGAGTAGGGTAAAGGTTCGGCACAACATCGTGGGCCGAAGGGCCTGTGCTGTACTGTTCTATGTTAACTGGATAATTATCTGAAGATAAATATGCAGGACTGCAGGGAAAAGGCAAGGGAGTGGGATTGGGTGAGTTGCTCTTGCAGAGAGCTGGCACTGACACAGTCGGTTGAATGGTCTGTGCTGCAAAAATTCTCAAATCATAGAATCAGTCCTCTGTTCTACCATTGCTGATTTGTGCTCTTTTGATCTCTATAATAAGTATTTTAAAACCTGCCTGTTTAACCAAGAATTTAACCAAGCTTTTGATCACTAGACCTATCAAATTTTTTCTGCTCGCCTGTGAAGCATCTTGGCATATTTTCCTACATGAAAAACACTATATAAATGCATGTTGTTGCTAGTGATTTCAAATCCCTACAGGTGCAACACTTGCCTAAGCCGCTGAGTTAAACTTCATGTCTAACCACTAACAGTAACCTCTTTACCAGCTTTGTGCTGTATACATTTTAATGGGTTTTTTTTTGTACAAGAAATCTGCACAATACACTCCTAAATGCAAATTTGAGCAACACGTGGAAAATGGCCTGTAGCAGCTCCAATTTTGGACACCTTGGCTGAAGAAACTTTGCTCCATAGCACTACTTGAGCTGGTGCTACAGAAGCCAGAGTTGCTAAAAATGGCCAGGGCACTGCTTTTGCCATTTCTTGCTACATGCCATGCTTGTAATGGAGTTAACATGAGCATGCTGTATGTTCAGTGGAAGCTTTCATAATGGGCAGATTGTGACTTCAACTAGCCTCTTGGGTTAATTTGGACTTTGCTGATCCAAACATGCCTTCAATGCTATAATAGAGCCCCTCCCACCTCTTGGCCCTATTTACCAAGGCTTTTCAGGGAGCATTTCTATCTACCTCCGCCAGGAGCAGTGTGGAAGGTGCCGACAATTCAGCAAGGTGGTGGTTACTGAACTATATCATCACCTTCAACCAAACCTACAGCTGCAGAGCAAGGACAGCACTGCCCTCACCTTCTACCCAAGTGGATCCTTTCACCTGGGATCAGGTAACATAGCCAACATTTCACAGTTTGTTGTCTGTCCCTGGATGAGGTCCTGTACTAAAATAATAGAAAATGCTGGAAATACTCAGCACGTCAGGCAGCATCTGTGAGGGAGAAACTGAGTTAACATTTCACATCAATAACCTTTTATTAGAACCTGTTTTTCATAGAATGGTTACAGCACAGAAGGAGGCCATTTGGCCTGTTGTATCCATGCTGGCTCTGCAAGAGCACCTCACCTAGTCCCACTCTCCTGCCTTTTCACCGTTTTTGTAGATATTTCCATAAATGTTCTAGGCTTTTAAAGAACTTAAGTTTTTTTTAAATCTTTAAATGAACATCCTTCCTAACCATTCTATATAGTAAACATTAATTTGGCTTCTTGATGTGAAAGCTTTCCTCAATTAAGAGCTAGACAGTTAATTTTTCTTCCTATTTGGTTGGTGCATACTGATATCTCACCCAAGTTGCTGCAAACTGCGTACGAGCCTTTGGTTTGGCATTGAATGCCTGCATCACAGCCAACCCCAATCCTGTCACTGCCCAACATTCATGCTCTCATTTCCAGTGTGGATCACGGGCCCTGCATGGACATGACAGGCTGAATGGCCTCCTTCTGTGCTGTAATTTTTCTACGGTTCTATGTTAACAATCTGAAGCAGCCCCTTGCCTAATTAGCCCTATCACTTACCAAGCTGACATCAGCTAATTCACCACAGACTGTGTATCAAACCTGTGACTTGGGGTCTCCGTGGCTGAGAGCTACAACAGGCTGTAGCTTTACCCACTGGCTTGTAAAAGAAACATAGGGCTGTATTTTAACTTATTGACCTACTGGGAGCAGAGGAGAGAAGGTGGTCAGAAAGGCGCGGGGCTAGTTGATCTGAGGGGGAGCAGGGCAATCTCTGTGGGGGGTAGAGGGAAATCTTAAGCCAGAGCAGGTGATTGGAGGCCTGGAGAGGGGGAGGGGGGAAGGTTGAGGCGGATGGTGGTGGTGTCTGATTGCAGGGGTTTGTCCAGGCAGTGTCTCTGTGTTTCTTTCTCTCTTTCTCCCCGCCCCCACACCCAAACTCCAATTGAGGCTGTGGCTAGCTCAACAGAAACAATCAGACTTGAATAATTGCACTGTTAGAAATCTAAAGCAAGTACCTAAGATACAGAATGTACAGGATGGCATTATTCAAATAATTGACTTGTTTGTCCAATAAACCTCATTCCACTATTTTAGCCTAGGTGTTTGCCTATTGTTTTAAACAAGGGGCCAACCTCCACTAAATAACCAAAGGAAAACTTTAGAGGAACGTATTAAACATGTATGCTAGAATTACATGTTGTAATTTCAGGACCATGGTGATTTTAATTTAGAAACCTTTTTTCCTTATCCTTTAGCTAAACTTTAATTTGATGCTTCCAAGCATTTGAGTGTAATAGTCTTTTGTTTCATCAATGGTTTAACCCCTCTCCTATGCTGTATGTTATATTTGTAATCTCTGAAACTGTTAAATAATGGTTCCATCACAATGCCATTTCAACATTATTGAAAAAACATATTCTTTATTGTGAGATTAATTCATAGGACACGTTTGACCTTTATTGATCTCTGTTTGCAGTCAGCCGGCATTTTTTGCATGTTAATAAGGCAATGTTTCCCTGACAACAAACATGGCAACTAGCAAATAGCCAATACAAATGCTGAAACACCAACAACATTGAACTCTCCTAAACTGAGGCCAACTTTCCTTCAAAGCTGTCTAGCTCAAAGGTGCCAACTATTCCTATTCGAAGAAATAGCTCCATGTTTCAGCTGCTGGAATAATTTCATCACACATTTTAAAAGTGATTCTACAACTTGAATTTTCAGAAATCTCACACACACAAACAACCTTGAGGCAATAATCTCAAGGTGGATATTAAATTAATTACCATGCATTTCCCTCTCACTTCTTCAAATCGGGATCAGCCTGGGAATTTTGTAGAGTTTGACTGCATAGATTTAAGATGGAAAGGGAGGAGATAATTTTTAAAAATGAGACAACCTTAGAGAGGATAAAATCCCTGCTCTGGGTGGATTTCATCTGTACAAACTAAAAGTAGCAAGGGTAGAGCTAGCAGGGGCACTATTATAAATAAATAAAATCATTAAAAAAGCACTGCAGGAAGCTAATGCAATTCCTACATTTAAAAAGGGAGATGGAGTATGTTCCAGGAACTATAGACTAGTTAGCTTAATGTAGGAACGGTGATGGTATCCTTACTCAAAGCTGTAATAGGAAAAAAAACCTAGCACATGAAAATACATAAGGAATAGTCAATGCAGATTCCAAAAGGCAAGTAAAAACAAGAAATGCTGGAAATACTCAGCAGGTCTGGCAGCATCTGTGGAGAGAGAAGCAGAGTTAACATTTCGGGTCTTCGGAACTGGCAAATATTACAAATGTCAAAGCTTATAAGCAAGTAAAGCGGGGGTGGGGAAAGAGATAACAAAGGAGAAGGTGTAGATTGGACAAGGCCACTGAATAGCTGACCAAAAGGTCATGGAGCAAAGGCAAAGCATTAGTACAAATAGGGTGTTAACGGACTGAAGATCTTCAGTCGTTAACACCCTATCTGTACTAATGCTTTGTCTTTCAACACACCATTAACATATTGTTTGCCTTTGCTCCATGACCTTTTGGTCAGCTATTCTGTGGCCTTGTCCAATCTACACCTTCTCCTTTGTTATCTCTTGCCCCACCCCCGCTTTACTTGCTTATAACCTTTGATGTTTCTAATATTTGCCAGTTCCGAAGAAGGTTTCACTGACCCGAAATGTTAACTCTGCTTCTCTCCACAGATGCTGCCAGACCAGCTGAGTATTTCCAGCATTTCTTGTTTTTATTTCAGATTTCCAGCATCTGCAGTATTTTGCTTTTATTCCAAAAGGCAAGGTTGTGCTTGGGCAATATTATTGTAGTAGTAATAGAAAGAGTAGATAAGGGCAATGCAGCAGATATAATATATTTTAATTTTCAAAAGGCATTTGATAAGTTGCCACATAAAAGGTTACCATGTTCATGGATTGGGATAATATATTAGCATGGATGGTGTAGGGATGGTGCAGAGAGTAGGGATAAATGGAGCATTTTCAATCAAGGTGGCAGGCTATAACTAGTGGAGTCCTGCAAGGATCAGTGCTGGGGCCTCAGCTATTTACAATCTATATTAATGACTTAGATGAAGGGACCAAGAGTAACGTATCCAAATTTGGTGCGGATACAAAGCTAGTTGGGAATGTAAGCTGTGAGGAGGACACAAAGAGGCTGCAGAGATATAGGTAGGTTAAGTGTTTGGGTAACAAGGTGGCCAACGGTGTATAAAGTGGGAAAGTATGAGGTTATTCACTTTGGTAATAAGTGTTGTTACAATCAAGGCGGGAGGAGTGCACTGTTTATTCTAGTTCCACTTCTCCATACGTCACAACATATATTAAAATTTTTTCCCACTTACCGATACGGTCAGTCATCGACTCAATTTTTATCCCAGAATAAAACACACCAACCAGGTTTCTTTAATAAACAAAATTATTAGTTTATTATAAAACAAGTCTTAACCAGTAATGAAGTAAAATATAAACACACAGATCAAAATATAAAAGTTCTCTTTTTACCTTAGCCCCTCACACACGTAGACACATGAACACACACATACACATACCGACCGGTTAACCGAAAAAATAGAGATTTACTCTTTAGCACTCTAGTACAAAAAAAATACATTGGCCAAAATACTTGCTAATTCTTGAAGAAATAAACATAAGATATGAAAATATGTCAGAAGTCCTTTTTGGTTTGACGTCCCAAATATGTACAGACAGCTGCATTGGGATTTTCCTAGAACAGTTTTTGTCAGGTGACGTTGAAAATCAGTTTTGGCAGGCTTTCCAGGAAAAAAAGCAGCAACAGAGGTTTCAGGCAGTTTCTTACACTTGCTTCTCAGCTTCTCAAGGAGGGAAAACTGGAAGGCTTTTTTCAAAGAACTGGAACAGACGGACGTGTTTTTGCCCCCAGGCAAGTTTTCTCCAACTGTCTTTTCAAACCATTGTCCATATTCCAACTCATTATCCAAGGCGAAAGCAAAACCAATATCACAAGAATCAAGCCTCCTTATCCCTATAAATCTTGACCTGTCACTTCTCTGTAAACATCCTTCCCCAAGTCAAAAACAACTCCTGCAAGGTAATTATTTGAGGACAGGTGCCTTCCAGTAACTGTTTACAGTCCAGACCTCTCAGTGATCCTTGTAAAAGAAAACATCCATGGACTGCTTTTCAGTTTTAAACCACAAATCTTCAAAATTTTTTTTTTTTTAAATTGAAGCATTTGAAATAGAATAGAAAAGCATAATATTGTTTAAAAGGTGTGAAACTTTTGAATGCTGCTGTTCAGGGAGACTTGGATGTACTTGTACAAGGACCACAGAAAGTTAACGTGAAAGTACAGGAAGCCATTAGGAAGTCAAATGGCATGTTGGCCTTTATTGCAAGGGGATTGGAGAACAAGAATAAGGCAGTCTTGCTATAATTGCACAGGGCTTTCACAAAACCACACCTGGAATACTGTGCACAGTTTTGGTCTCCATATCGAAGGAAGAGATACTTGCGTTGGAGGCAGTAAAGCAAAGGTTCACTAGATTAGTTCCTGGGATGAGAGGGCTGTCCTATGATGAAAAGCTCAGTAAATTGGGCCTATACTCTCTGGGGTTTAGAAGAATGGGAGGTATTCTTATTGAGACATACAAGATTCTGAAGGGACTTGACAGGGTAAACACTGAGAGGTTGTTTGCCTTGGCTGGGGAATCTAGAACCGGGGGCACAGTCCCAGGATAAGGGGTTGATTGTTTACGACTGACAGAGAGTTGTGAATCTTTGGAATTCCCTGCTGCAGAGGGTTGTGGATGCTGCATCATTGAGTAAATTCAAAGCTGGGATACATAGATTTTTGATATTGTGGAGAATCAAGGGATATGAGGAGCAGGCAGGAAAGTGGACTTGAGGCAGATAATCTGCCATGATCCTATTGAATGGTGCAGCAGGCTTGAGGGGCCATATGGTCTACTCCCGCTCCGATTTATGTTCCTATATAATCATAGACTGATATGGCACAGAGACTATTCAGTCCAGTGCGCAAGCTATACATTTAGTTTCACTCTCCTATCCCCATAGCTGCAAATTTTCCGTTCAATATTTATCCAACTGCCTTTTGAAAGTTATTATTGAATCTGATTCCATAATTTTTTCAGGCAGCGCATTTCAGATCATAACAATTCACTCAAACCAAAACCAACATAAAATTAAACATGAACCCAGCATACATGGCACCAATTTACAGTCACACAGTTCTTCACAACTCAAGTTCCTGAGGTAGATATTCAGCTCCTTTCTTCAAAGATTTAGCTGCTGTTCTTCTGACAGCAGTTCCCTCAATCTGAACTTCATTGGTGCGGTCTTCACCACAAGGCGCACTTCTCCAGAACCTCCTCAGTTCTGCCCACAACAGTCTTGATGGCGTGGATTTACCAATCTTCCCTATATCTGAGTTCTTTGGTGACAACCTGTGCACTGTATGGCCGGGTCTGGTTAATCGGCTACTTTAAGCAGCGAACAGCTCCTGGATTCAGTGTTCACTTTCTTCTGCCTTGCCGACGCTTCACTCCTGCCTGGTCTGCCTGATCTGGGGAGGACTTTGTCTCCTTTTATCTGGTTCTAACCGGTGTCAGTTTCCCCGGAAACCTGAAGTTGTTTTTCCAGCTTCTGTTTCAGTTCTAGTTTCTGTTTCACTTCTAGTTTTGCTCTCAGGGTGAAAAAACAAACTTTGCAACCACAGATTCTATCACACTTCCCCCACCCCACCCCCTTGGGGTAAATAAAAGCTTTATTGTAGTTTTCTTTACAATAGTCTAGAAATACAGCAAGTTCTTATCATAAACATTTTAACAAATAGCTTATGGCAAACCATACAGGTAACATTTTCATATTCCAAAATTATGCATAACATATTTTCAAAATCATAAGGGCTTAACCAATAATAAAACCCAAATAAATGTGACAATTAGGATTCAAATATCAGAATTATCATAACTCAGAGCCTTCCTTCCCTCTTACACCCCTTCTTTAAACTCTGGATAGAGCATCAGCAATTATATTGCTTTCCCCTGCAACATGCACAATTTTCAAGGTAAATGGCTGTAACAACAAACTCCAATGAATCAGCCAGAGGTTCTTTGTTCTGAAGTTTTCTAGAAACACAAGTGGGTTGTGGTCGGCATAAACTAGTACTTCCCCTTGATTATTGGTTACATATAACTCAAACTATTGAAAAACCAGTACAAGACTGAAAGCCTCTTTCTCAATGTGTAGGGGCTTGAATGTTGCTGCGGAGTCTCACTTAGGTTCGGAGCTATACTCTAGACGTAACAGGAATGAGTGACTCAACAACAAAAAATGTGTTGAAACAGTAATTTTATTGAGTAATTATTATGTAATTATTAAACAATTATTAATGATAAAAAGGAGAGAAAGATAACTTGATTAAAAAGAAAGAAAGGAAAAGAGTATAGAAAGACATAGAAACTTATAGCACACTGCTATAACCCCAAATTAGTCTGTTCACGACAGCTCCCTAAAATGGTACAGTGTTCGCCTTGATTATACACCACCAAGTGGTACCATTCCCCCTTGGTACATACATCACCAAGTATCTGGAGACCCTTGCACAGGGGTGGACTCTCAGGTCAGTAACTCCGTAATCTTCAGTGGTTGACTGGTCCACTCTGGCTGCAGCCCCAATCGTTGAATGCTGTGCCCCTTTAAGTCCAATTTCTGTATCCATTCCAGTTTTCTGAGGCCTTTCTCAAAACAAGAGTCTTACAACCATGAGTCCTTATCAAATTCTTCTCACAGGAACTATGAGGCTGTTCATGCTGTTTGGACATCCTTTGATGGTGTTTCTTACCTGCCATCGATTAGGTTATACTGTCCATCAATTCGACTCCATCTTCTGACATCACACCATAGTGGACTACCCCTTACACATTGCCGTGGCTTGTAGTTCAAGGGTCATCGGATATCGTAAGAACTGGAGTGCTGGGAGAGGCTTCATTGAAAAGAGCGCAGAGAACAGGGAGAGGCTTCATTGAAAAGAGTGAGGAGAGTGGGAAGAGGCTTCATTGAAAAGAGGGAGGAGAGTGGGGAGAGGCTTCATTGAAAAGAGTGGGGAGAGGCTATCCTCTATCCTGTTGGATCGTCTGTTCATGGAATGAGCTCATTCAAGAAAATCAAGTGTGACATCACAGGAAAGCAGGTAGGTGATTGATTGGAGAAGGAGCTATCTATTTGGTGAGTATCTGGTAAGTGGTTAAGGTCTAATCTATTCCTAACGTTCAAAGTAGTGAAGGAACTCATGGTAAACTTAATCAAATAGATTAAAAATAAATAATTGAATAAAGTAATTAAGTAGTTGGTTAAAACACATTAAGGATGGCAGGACAGGTGATGTGTCATGGCTGCAGCATGTGGGAGCTCCTGGATGCCAGTGTGATCCAGGGCAAACACATCTGCAGTAAGTGTATGCAGCACGAAGAGCTTAGGCTCAGAGTCATTGAATTGGAGGCCAAGCTGCAGACACAGTGACACATCAAGGAGGGGGAAAATTACCTGGACACTGTACCAGGAGGCGGTCACAATCCTTAGGATAGGGTCTTCTGATTGGTCAGTGGGCAGAGACAGGAGAGTGTGGCTGCAGCTGAGGCAGGTAAGGGGACCCAGAGCGCAGGAGTGCAGGAGCCGCAGCCTTTGTGATTATCCAACAGGTTTGAGGTTCTTTCAGCTTGTTTGGATAAGAGTGGTGGCTGCAGAGTGGATGAGCAACCTGACCATGGCACCATGGTACAAGAAGCCATTCAAGTGGAGGGAGAAAAAAGGAATGTAGTGATAGTAGGGGACAGTATAGTTAGGAGGATTGACACTGTTCTCTGCAGCAAAGAGCGAGAGTCCAAATGGCTGTCTTGCCTGCCTGGTGACAGGGTTCGGGACATCTGCTCAAGGCTGGAGAGGAACCTACTGTGGGAGGGGGAGGACCCAGTCATTGTGGTCCACGTAGGTACCAATGATATAGGCAGGACAAGGGAAGAGGTTCTGCATAGTAAGTATGAGGAACTCGGCACCAAATCAAGAGGCAGAACTTCAAAGGTAATAATCTCTGGATTATTACCTGAGTCTCATGCAAATTAGCATATGTAAATTAAGATTAGAGAAATTAATGTGTGGCTCAAAGACTGGTGTGGTAGAAGTGGGTTCTGGTTTGTGGGGCACAGGCACCAGTACAGGGAAAGTGGGGGCTGTACCGTTGGGACGGTCTGCACCTGAACTGTGCTGGGGCCAGTGTTCTAGTGAGCCACGTAACTAGAGAAGTAGAGAGGGTTTTAAACTGAATACTGGGGGTAAGGGATCAAATTTGGGAAGATATGGTAAATCAAGGAGTAGAGACCAGGCAAGAGAGAAAGGTATTAATATGGGAAATGATAAACAGACTATGAGAGGAAGGGACAGAGTGTACAAACCTAAGAATAAATCAACAGATAAGGCTAGAGGTTACAAAAATAATAAAAGGACAAAACTAAAGGCTATGTATTTGAATGCACGTAGCATTCGAAATGAAGCAGATGAACTGAGAGCGCAAATAGAAATAAATAAGTACGATGTGATAGCCATTACAAAGATATGGCTACAGGATGACATAGATTGGGACCTGAATATTGAAAGGTACATTGCATTTAGGAAGGACAGGAAGCTATGAAAAGGTGGAGGGGTAGCTCTGTTAATTAGTGATGGTATTAGTGCAATAGAGAGGGATGACCTAAGTTCAGGAAACCAGAATGTAGAAACAGCTTGGGTAGAGTGGTGTACAGCCACCTAACATTAACCATACTGTAGGATGAGGTATAAAGGAAGAAATAATGGTAGCTTTCAGATAATTATGAGGGATTTTAACCCATATATAGACTGGAGAAATCAGATGGGCAGAGGTAGACTAGACGAGGTGTACATGGAATGCTTTTGGGATAATTTGGAACAGTACATTCTGGAGCCAACCAGAGAACAGACTATACTAGACCTGGTATTGTGCAACGAGATATGATTAATTAATGATCTCATAGTTATGGCACCCCTGGGTAGCAGCAATTATAATATGATTGAATTTTAAATTCAGTTTGAGGGGGAGAAGAGTGGGTGCAAGACTAGTATTTTAAACTTAAATAAGGGTAATTATGAGGGCATGAAAGCAGAGCTAGCTAAGTGAACTGGCAAATTGGGTTAAACGATAGGTCAGTAGAGATGCAGTGGCAGACATTTAAGGAAATATTTCAGAATACACAGAATAGATACATTTCAACGAGAAAGAAAATTTCCAAGGGTAGGAACCGCCATCCGTGGTTAACTAAAACAGTTAAAGATAGTGTCAAACTTAAAGAAAAAGCACAAAGATGGGAGGCAGGTCAGAAATTTGGACAGAATACAAAAAACAGCAAAGAATGACTAAAAGATTGATAAAGAAGGTAAAATTAGAGTACGAGAGAAAGCTAGCTAGAAATATAAAGACAGATAGTAAGAGTTTCTATAGATATTTAATAAAGAGAGTTAACAAATAGGAGCATTGGTCTATAGAAAGTGAGTCTGGGGAATTAATAATGGATAATAAGGAGATGGCAGATGAACTGAACAGGTATTTTTCATTGGTCTTCACTATTGAGGATACAAGTAACATCCCAGTATTAGCTGTAATTCAGGAAATGGGAGTGAGGGAGGAACTCAAGAAAATTACAATCACCAGGAAAGTGGTACTGAACAAGTTGTTGGAGCTGCGGGCTGACAAGTCCCCGGGTCCTAGGGTGTTAAAAGAAGCAGCTAGTGAGATAGTTGATGCATAAGTTTTAATTGTCCAAAACTCCCTAGATTCGGGGAAGGTTCCATTAGATTGAAAAATAGTGAATGTAACTCCTTTATTGAAAAAGGGAGACAGAAAGCAGGAAACTACAGGCCAGTTAACTTATCATCTGTCTTAGGGAAAATGTTAGAAGCTATTATTAAAGACATTATAGCAGGGCGTTTAGAAAAATTCAAGGTAATCAGGGCAGAGTCAACCTGGTTTTGTAAAAGGGAAATCATGTTGAACCAATTTATTGGAGTTCTTTGAGGGAGTTACATGTGCTGTGGATAAAGGGGAACTGGTGGATGTATTGTACTTAGATTTCCAGAAGGCATTTGATAAGGTGCCACATCAAAGGTTATTGTGGAAAATAAAAGCTCATGGTGTAGGGGGTAACATTTTGGCATGGATAGAAGATTGGCTTGCTAACAAGAAACAGAGAGTAGGCAAAGGGTCATTTTCTGGCTGGCAAGATGTAACAAGTGGTGTGCCACAGGGATCTGTGCTGGGGCCTCAACTTTTTACAATTTATATCAATGACTTAGATGAAGGGACCGAAGGCATGGTTGCTAAGTTTGCTGATGACACAAAGATAGGTAGGAAAGTAACTTGTGAAGAGGACATAAGGGGACTACAAAGGGATAAAGATAGGTTAAGTGATTGGGCAAACACTTGGCAAATGGTGTATAATGTAGGAAAGTGTGAAATTGTCCATTTTGGCAGGAAGAATAAAAAGAAGCATATTATCTAAATGGTGAGTGTTACGACCAGGTGAGAAGTCTTTCTAGGAGTTTTTTGCTGTCTTCACCTGATCTTATTGCAACAGGGTTTAATTTTAAACACACTGTGTTTTGAGCATTCCCTTTGTGAATCCTTATTCACAGCTTTCCAATTATAAGGCAAAGAAATGATCACACCAGATTTTCTCAGGTTGAAAGAAGAAAAGATTTAATTTAATGAACCTTAAACTCTAATACAGTTAATGCCTACGGATATACAATGCGCCCATGCTAGCATGCACATGCAATACACACATGCAAATAGGGACAGAAGAGAGGAGGGGAAAGTATAGTAGAGAGAGATTTCAGGCAATTTAAGAAGAGTTTCTTGTTTACTGTGCTTCGAGCTCACTTGATTGTAGGTAGTCTTGCTTTTTGTTAGGGCCCAGTATTCTTAAACCTTGTTCACATAGGAGACTTTTCTCTCTTTGAGGTTCATGTGTTTTCACAAGACTCAGTTCCCTGAGAGATGAGCAGGCAGGAGAGAGGTCTTCTCAAACCAGGAGCTTTCTGAGTTCAAATTCTCTGTTGGAAGTTCAAATTCAAAATCGCCAACAGTCAGTCAGTCATGTGACCAAAACTGATCTGACCACTTCTTCTGTGTATTGGGGAAGCAATGACTGGGTCCCCATTGTTCCAACGCTGTCTGTTACTATTCAAATGTCTTTCCAGTCAGGGGCCGGCAATTTTAATTTTTAATGTTAATGTGGTGAAATAATGCATGCCTCAGTCTTGGTAGGTGGCAGGTTTGCCTGACACCTCCACACCCAGGGGAATGAAATGTGATTTGAGGAAAACCAGCGCATTTCATTGCAGGGTTTGAGAGAAATATAAGATACAGAAAGGAAAACCATACTCTCATTCATTTCCATTCATTCACCAATCTTAATGCTTATTAAAATTGGTCTGTTCTGGGTGCCAGGGCTGCTTTACAAAGACTTTTTACTTCAGGGGATGGGTGGTTCCCTTTTCCTTTGTCTTCAGGGGACGGGTGGTTCCCTTTTCCTTTCTCTTCAGGGGATGGGTGGTTCCCTTTTCCTTTGTCTTCAGGGGATGGGTGGTTCCCTTTTCCTTTGACTGTGGGGGAGGAGTCTTTGTTACTCTCCCCTTTGTTCTCTGGGACACTCCTACATGCAAGTATTTGGGCAGACCTGGCTGCATTTTCCTGTGGCACTTTGATTAGGTGAGGCATCATCTTCACGGTTTCTCTGCGCTCAAGAGATCTCTCTTTGTCTCTGCAGGTTTCAGTAAATGGCGTTAGCAACTCTGGTGGGGTGCTTCTGGAATCTGCATTTATATAGGAGGATGTGGTGTCTAACCTTTCACATTTTTCACATTAAAACAAAAGGTCACTTCGGGAACAGGGCATAGCTTTTCATTTCCATATTATATTCCTTTTCTATTGTGGTAACACAGTACTCCCCTTCTCCTACGTATGCAGTTTTAGGTCAGCTCTAACAGCCTTCATTGTGCAATTTACTCGTGTTTGTTTAAAGCCACATGTTGCTTCAGGATGGTCCCTTATCTTGTACGGGACAAATCTACATTTTGTTTTCGTAAGCTGTTTTTCACTGTCTGCTCTCAAGATATACTGCAAGTAAGCATTTTAAAACTTGACATAATCTCCCAGAATCCCTCTACCTTGACATCTTGTCCATACTGTCCCCTATTTCCTAAGTTTTCCCACTTTATCATACTATAAAGAAGGGTTCTAATAAAGCTAAATGTTAGTTTATAATAGCTAAATACAATTAGTGTTTACCCCTCATTAACTACTTTACTATTTTCAAGAAAAGCCGTGAGCTCTAAGGTTCGTGTCTTGTAACACACTTGTCACAAGTAGCAAATAGCAAAGCATAAAGAGTCCTACTACTAATACTATGGCCTGCGTTAATATCATAAACATGGACAGAGTCCAGAGACATGGGTGTTGGCTTATATTATATACAGTTTCTCACCTAGCTGTTGTATTTCCTGCATTCAATAGTCATTATTCTGCATTATTTTTGCTAAGTGTTTCTGAGTGGTGGTGATCCTTTCTATTTCAGGCTGCAGTGCTGACTGACTGCAACCATTCCCCTTCCTTGGTTCTAACCTGCCTAATCGTGATGGCAACATCCATGGCCCAACCACACTGGTCACAAAAACGTCATATTACATTCATCACAAGTGTTTCTCTACATCCTGCCCATTTGTGTCCTTCTCTCAGATCAATCACTCCGACAACGTCCCTTCCTCCATAATCTTCAGTGATTGACTAGTCCACTCCAGCTGCAGCCCCCAACATTGGATGCTGTGCCCCTTTAAGCCAAATTTCTGGCTCCATTCCACTTTTCCGAGGCCTCCATCAGACTTTCTCAAAACAAGAGTCTGAGAACCAGTGAGATCTTATCAAATTCTTCTCACAGGCGCTACAAGGCTGTTCAGGCTGTTTACACACCCTATGATGGTATCTCTCACCTGCCATCGATTAGATTATACTGTCCATCAATTCGACTCCATCTTCTGACCTTACACCATTGTGGACTACCCCATGTGCAAGGTTGTCCATTGTCCTGGTTCAAGGGTCATCGGATGCCGTAAGAGCTGACTTCTGTTTAAACAATAGGAAACAACCATTATTTACAAGAAGAGAAAAACAGTAGTTTAGACAAAACAACAGCTTGCAAAGCAATAGCATGAAAACAAAAGGAAGGCGTTCTCGGGAAAATACAAGTTCACAATTAATAACATACCATTGATTACATAATTGGTTACATAATTGATTAATTACTTGATTCACACTTAGTTTTAAATCAATGTCATCAAAGTAACCTTTAAAAATTCACTACAGGTTTAATACAGTTATTTAAAAATCAAATGCAAAGCAAAAGCAAGGCAGAAGTAAAATGTGAAAACATTCAAAAGGTAGTGGCTGCAGGCCTCAGGCCTACAGATGGTCGAGTACTTTCTCTGATGCTTATTAAGCTTCCTAGAGAAGTAGCTGATGGGCTGCTCCATAGCAGCACTGCTCCATAGCAGCACTGCTCCTACCCCCTACATCATTGGCGTCAATTGCCACCTTGAAAGGTTTATTAAAATATTTGGGGCGGCACAGTGGCGCAGTGGTTAGCACCGCAGCCTCACAGGTCCAGCACCCAGGTTCAGTTCTGGGTCCTGCTTGTGCGGAGTTTGCAAGTTCTCCCTGCGACCGCGTGGGTTTCCGCCGGGTGCTCCAGTTTCCTCCCACAGCCAAAGTCTTGCGGGATAGGTAAATAGGCCATTGTAAATTGCCCCTAGTGTAGGTAGGTGGTAGGAGAATGGTGGGAATGTGGTAGGGAATATGGGATTAATGTAGGATTAGTATAAATGGGTGGTTGTTGGTCAGCACAGACTTGGTGCGCCAAAGGGCCTGTTTCAGTGCTGTATCTCTAAATAAAAATAAAATAAAAAAATAAATAAAATCTGGGGCTGCAAGAACTGTTTTTTTTTATTAAAATGGCCTTTAACTTCTCAAATGCTGTTTGGCCTGACTCTGACCATTTGAACTTCACGTTCTTCATTAACAGATTTATCAATGGGGTGACCACTGTGCTGAAATTAGGGACACACTTCCTGTAGAACCCACACATACACAGAATCCCTAACATTTCTCTCTTTGTGTTGGGTACAGGAAAATCTATTATCGCCTGAACCTTGGCCTTTCTTGGTAATACTTGACCTCGACCCACAATATGTCCTAAATAAGTAACCTTGACCTTGACAAACTTGCTCTTTGCCAGGTTTAAAACAAGGCTAGCTTTGGCCAGCCTGTCAAATAGAGCTCTTAAATGTCAGATATGATCACTCTAAATGTCGCTGTACACCAAAAGGTCATCGATGTACACAACACAATTACTCAACTTGGCAATCACTTGATTGGTCAATCTTTGAAATGTGGCCATGCAGTTTTCACACCAAAGGACATAACTTTAAACTGGACAGACCATCTAGTGTCACAAAAACAGATATTTCTTTGGCTTGATCAGATAAGGGGACTTGCCAATATCCTTTAAGTAAATCGATCTTGCTAACAAAGGCCAAGTTACCCACCCTATCAATACAATCCTCAAGCCTTGAGATTGGATAGGAGTCTGTCTTAGTTACCGCATTAACCTTTTGGTAATCTATACAAACTCTTTCAGAACCGTCTGGTTTTGGTTCTAAAACAACAGAGCTCCAACTACTTTGACTAAGTTCAATTATATCATTACTGAACATGTATTGAACCTCCTCCCTGACTTTGGCCAATTCATTGGGATTGAGTCTGTAGGTGTTGTGTTTAATTAGTTTAGCTTCCCCTGCATCAACCTCATAAATCGCCAGAGAAATATGACCTGGCTTATCTGCACATACCTGCTTATACTCCCTCAATAGGTCAGCTATGTCTTTTCTCTGGTGCTCAGGTAGATGTTGGAGCATCTCATCCAGACCCTATAATAATTCTGTGTTCACCAGCTTGACTGCAGGAGGCTCAATCTGGGAACACTCAGTCTCAGACTCATCCTCTGGTTTATCACAGGCACCAGTATTACCATTTACATTCTCTACCACCTGTGCCACACCAACTGGCTGACTATGCTCATGGTGATAAAATCTCTTCAGCATAATCACATGACACACCCTTTGAATTTTCCGTCTGTCTGGGGTACTAACCAAATAGTTCACCTCACTGAGTTTCCTTTTGATGAAGTAAGGTCCACTGAACCTAGCTTTCAATGGTTCACAAGGCAAAGGCAGCAAAACTAGCACCTTATCTCCAGGTTGAAAACTGTGCCGTTGCTGTTCTATCTGTTTGGGTTTTCATCACCTGCTGAGAAACCCTCTGGATCTCTTCCCATCTCACAAGCTTTTGCCACACTATGTGTCAGAGTTTTTAGGGAGATTAAGAGGTAGTTTCCTCCTCCTGTGCCAAAAATCTCTCCTTACTGAGTTTAAGAGAACCCCTAACTTCATGCCTATAGATCAATTCAAATGGACTGAAGTCAGTAAACTGATCTGGTGTGTCCCTGGTTGCAAACAATAGAAATGATATTCCTTTATCCCAATCATGGGGATACTCAAAGCAATAAGCCGTAATCATACCCTTCAGGGTTTGGTGATATCTTTCCAAAGCACCTTGACTGCAAATGATAAGCTACACATACCCTCTTGGAATACACCTGACATGAAATTGGACCGCTGGTCCAACTGAATTTCTTCCGGCAACCCATATCGAGTGAAAAACTGAATCAACCCCTCAATCCCAACTTTTGCTGTGATCTTTTTCAAAGATATTGCCTCTGGAAACTGAGTGTACAATTCCATAATGGTAAGGAGATAATTGCGACTTAACATGGTCGTGGCTAAGGGACCAACACAATCCACAAGAACCCTACTAAAAGATTTATTAAATGCAGGTGTCGGTATTAATGGGGCTGGCTTAAATGAAGACTGTGGCTTCCCACTCATCTGACATGGATTACAGAAGTCAACCACATCCCTGTGCAGCTTTGGCCAGTAAAAATGCATCATTAGCCTAGCCTGAGTCTTCCGAATACCCAAATGTCCTGCAACTGGAATCTCATGGGCAATTCTCAAAATTTCACTGAAGGAGTAAGAAGGGACTACAATATGATGATCTACAGCTCAATCCTCATCAGCAGTCTTCTGGGGAGGTCTCCAATTCCTCACCAAAATGTCATTATTCACATAATAACACTCAGGGACCTTTTCAGCCTCTGGCCCAGAACATGCTGTCCGAGACAAGCTTTTTAAGTCAGGGTCTGCCTGTTTATCTGTTAAACAATTCACCATTGCTAGCCATACACCCTTTATCACCAACATCCCCATCTAATTCCTTATGCTAATTACCTTTAACTCCCAAAACATCTCTTTGTTCTGGGAAATCATATGAATAATTTAAACACCTGATTCAGGTCGCTGCAGACACACAGGCCGGACTTTTATGCCATCCCAACGAGCCAGATGGTGGTGGTGGGGTGGTGTAAAATGGAATGGGAGGCTCCGGGAGGCCTTCCCCACCCGTTCCCGCCTCCGCCCCACTTTATGTACACCGTTGGCGGGGGGGGGGGGGGCGAAAAACAGACCGCCTGCCCCAGGCCAATCAAGGCCCTTAAGTTGCCAATTAACGGCCACTTAAGGGCCTTCGCCTGCTTCCACGTGGATTTTACGCATGGCAAGTGGGCGTTCTGGAGCTGGGAAAGGATGGTGGCCTCTCAGTGCCCCAGGGGTGGGCCCTGACAATCGGGCCCCCCTTTGCCACAAATGATCACCCTTGCCTCGCCGGGGCCTGACTGATTACCCCCGGCGAGGCAACCAAAACTCACCTTGGATCCCGGCAACCTGGCATCCTCTTTGGTCAGCTGGGCTGCAGTCCCCGCAGTGGCCACCGGTGGCGTTGTTGGCCCGCTGATTGGCCGGCAGCTCGATGAGCGGGCCTTCCTCCCTCAAGCGGGTGGAAGTCCCGCCTCGGAATAATTAAAGTCTGGGGACCCGTAAAATGGATCCCCAGGCGAGGCGGAAGCGGGTTCGCCATCGACTTTTAAGTCAGTGGCCAGCTCCCATCCGCCCAACGTAAAATCTAGCCCACAGTCTCCATCAAGAAGTTCAGAGAGGTTCCCATTGTTTAGGGTCTCCACACTTCCCATTGCAACCTTATTAAATAAACATGGGCCACCCTTTGATTTGTAACCATCCTAGGTTTGTTTGCCAGCTTCTCAAACCAAGTGTTTTCATTTGTCTTGCATTAAAACAAATCAATTCCCAGATTAAAAGTTACCTCCAGAAAATTTAAAAAAACCATGAACTAGGTGATTGAAACACCTTGCCCCTTGGAAAAAATGAAAATGTGTCACCATGACACGTTTTCATTTACACCATGAATAAAATAACTTATAACATGCTAAACACTTAAACAACTACCTTATCACCTGCAATACCCATAACAATCATCCCCATTGTCCACAAGATAGTCCATCTTGACAATATTCTTTTGCTGACTGCGTAACCAGAAATCATGTCCTTGACCAAAAGATGATGGCAGTTAAATAGATGGAAAGGACACTGTGGTATGCCAATGAACTTTGTAAGTCTCTTCCAGGCCAGTTGTAAGTCATTTAAAAAAACCAATTACACTCTAGATAGAGCATCGACAATTGTGTTCCTCTTCACTGTAACATGAATACATTTTTTTAAGTTAAAAGGCGCAGCATCAAACTCCAGCTAAACAACCCAAGATTCTTCATGTGAGACTTTTCCAAAAACACTAGTGGATTATGATCAGTGTAAATTAATGTTTCTCTGGGATTATTCGAAACATATACTTCACACTGTTGAAGAGCCAAGACAAGACTTAATGTTTCTTTTTGTGCTGTTTCCTGAAAGTTGTCTTCTTCTGTATATGAAAATTTTTACCATGTCCCTGAATAAACAATGATTCTGATAGAGTAAATTAAAAGCAAACTACTGTGGATGCTGGAAATCTGAAATAAAAACAGAAAGTGCTAGAAATACACAGCAGGTCTGGCAGCATCTGTGGAGAAACAGAGTTAATGTCTGTGATCTTTCATGAGAACTGATAGTCCCTTTGCTTTTGCATACCAGTAGACATGAATGCTGTAAGTGAAGATTCCTTATGGTTATCCACATGTGAATTTTTAAACTCAGTCTTTGAATCAGTTTGTATAAATTTCACCGTCTGAACTTTATTCTCTTCCACATTTCCAGATTCTCTATTGTTTAAGTTCGAAAAGAATGTCCCAATTAGTTTCACAGTTAAATCATCTTCCTTCTGCTTAACTGCAGGCGATTCTTATTCTCAAGTCCGTTCCCTAGACTCAAACATTTTGAACTCTCTTTTTGAGATAGCATGTTTAAAATTGCTTCTTTCTGTGTTAACTCATTATTTTGTTGGTCAACATTTTTTTTAGCTCCTTTAAGCAGATTGTTCAAATTGTCCTGATGTTTAAATAAAAATGCATGATATTCCTGTTTATTTTGATCCTTAAACATTTTATAATCTTTCAGTTTTTCTTGATCCCACTCAGAACGAGCCTTATCCAATTTCTTGCGAGCAACAGCGATGGTGTCCTCGTTCTGGGATCTCATTTTCTGCTCTAAAACTGTGATTCTTCCTCTCAACTTCTGAATAATATTATCCTATTCACTTTGGGGTTTCAGTGATCTTTTGTAACCTATCGATTTGCCTGGATTCCTGCTGCTGTACCTTGTGTTGTTACAGCATTGGTAGACACGTTTGATTCAGTGTCAGGCCTCATTAACCCTTCAGGATTAGTCTGAAGTTTCAGTCTTTTTTGGGGAGTACTTTTAATTTGAAATTCTTTCGGTACTTTTGCTGCCTCTGTTAAGTTCATTAGTGGGGTACATACAATGGCATCTTTTACATCAGTATCTTTACTTAATTTACCCTCTGGCCCAAGGAGATTAAAAATAGGTGAGAGATCTTTACCCACAGGAACAGTTCTCGTACTCATGCCCACGTTCCAGAAAATGGCAAAAGCATATTCTCCGCGAGATCATTTCCTAATATAAAATCAACCTGATTAATGGGTAATTTAGGCACAACACCAATAATAACAGATCCCTTCACCAAATCACAGTTTAACTTCACTCTACACAATGGGATGGGGACACAACCCTTCATCCATACCCCGTATCAATACATTTTTATTCGGTGAACTCTTTGAAGAAAAGCCTAAATCTTTTTCTAACGTTAAGCTCTGAGCTGAACCAGTATCTCTCAGGATAACAATCTTTTTGGCTTTTTCCTTAGACAGAAAAGTAGTGACTTCCCCTTCAAATATAAAACCTTCATAAACTTTAACGCCCTTATTTACCCCAACGGTAAGTACACTGGACAGTACTGATTTTTCACCAGCCTCACTCTTTGGTGCAGTATCCATTGGAAAAACATTACCCATGATGCTCACTAAAGCTATGGCTTTTGGTTTTAACTTCCAACACTTTGCTTTCACGTGTCCAACCTTATGACATTGAAAACAAGTTGGTCTTTTTGACTCACTCCTATCCTCTATACAAATTTCTTACCACTTTGGGAGGCATCTGTTTCATCATTTCTGCCATCTCCTTCTTTGTACTCAGAAACTCATTCTGCCTATCTCTCCAACTCTTGTGTGGATTGGCAAATGGAGATCTACTGCCCGCTAGCCGCTTATGGGAAAAATCATAACTATCAGCTAAAACAGCAGCTTGTCTTATATTAGAAATGTTACAGTCTTCTAGGAGTGTCCTAATACCTGCTGGAACACTATTTTTAAATTTCTCCATTAACAGCACCTCTCTCACATTATCAAAATTCTGTTCAAGTTTCATTGAACGATATCAACAATCAAAAATCATTTCTTTTTCTCGAGCAAATTCTTCAAAAGTTTGATTCTGTCTCTTCCTCAAATTTCAAAATTTTAATCAATAAGCTTCTGGAACCAACTCGTCCGCATTAATTACCACATTTTTAACTGTCTCAATCTGCAGACTGTTCCTCGGAAAAACTTGAATAGACAGCCAATGCTTTTCCTATTAAAATACTTTGCAAAAGAAGGGTCCAAGTTTCTCATGGCCAAGCTAACCTTGGAGCAATTTTCTCAAATAAGACAAAATACCTTTCAAACCTTCCTCACTGAATTTAGGCACTAGGCAAATATTCCTCATCAAATCAAAACCAGTTGAACTCAAATCATTGTCCAAACTACCAGTTATTCCCTGTCCACATAAACAAAGCCTTTCTCTTTCCAATTCAAATTGGCTCGCTTCCCTTTCTCATTGAACCTCTAATTCAAGTTTTTGTTTTTCTCTATTTCTTTCCAATTTGAGTTGCTTCATTTCTTTTTCAAATTCAAGTTGCTTGATTTGTAATTGATTCCTAGCTAACTTAATCTGTGTCTTGTCTGGGTCAACCTTTACCTCTTCAAATTCCAAATGCTGTACTAAAGTCTCCACTATTTCTGCTTTTTTAGCCCCTGCTTTTAACTCTATCTTCAACTTTTCTGCTAACGCCATCAACCTAACCTGTGTTGATTGTTGCAAAACACTCAGGAATAAAGCTTCCCATCCCAGAAAAATCTTAGCAATTGACAAAGCCATTCTACTTTTCAATAAATACAGTAAAATTCACCGTGAAATCTTGTTCGCTTAAACTTTAGCAAATCCCAGCATATCTGTCTTAGTCTGTGGATTTAAAATCCCACCAATTTGATATGATCCTATTAGGGACCATTAACTTTTAAAAAGAGGAAGTGGAATTCACAGTAATTACTGAAAGAATTACACCACAAGATTTCACGCTTTAAACAAAAAACTTTGCTGTACAAAAGTTAAACAAAGCAAAACACTATTATCTTAACACTACAACTTGAAACATTTATATATTAAACTTAAAATCTTAACAGAACACTCCTGTTTGACTTTTACTTCCACCCCAAGAGTTCCCCTATACTTTACAGGATCTTGGTGGTTTGTTGACTTCTCCTGCGGCCAATCCAAAGTGTATCACAGCTCTTAGGAATTCACTTTGATTCCTTAGTTTCTCAGCTATCTTCTGAGATGTGATATCTCCTGAATCTGGACTTCGAGATTGAGCACAGGCCTACCTCAAAAGAGAAACACCTCAGGTTCCTGATGGCCTCTTTGCTCCTGAGTTCAACTGACTTCCAAAAGCCAACTGCTTTCTCTGAAGCCAACTGCTTTCCCAAAAGCCAACTGCTTGTCTGTTAGCAGGCACACGGATCAAAACACCAACAGGCACCCACTGCATCGTCTATCTCCATAGCAATGTGGTACATGTGGGATGTCCCAGATAGCAATTTAAGCTAATCACCTCAAACTCCTAAAACATCTCTTTGTTCTGGGAAATCATATTAATTATTTAAACACCTGATTGAGGTAGCTACAGACACACTGTAGAACCCATAGAAAAATTACAGCACAGAAGGAGGCCATTCAGCCCATCATGTCTGTGCCAGCCGAAAACTAGCCGCCCAATCTAATTCCACCTTCCAGCACCTGGTCCATAGCCTTGCAGGTTACAGCACTTCAGGTGCATGTCCAGGTACATTTTAAAAGAATTGAGGGTTTCTGCCTCCACCACCATTCCTGGCAGTGAATTCCAGACACCCACCACCGCCTGGGTGAAAAAGTTTTCCCTCATGTCCTCTCTAATCCTTCTACCAATGATCTTAAATCTCTGCCCCTGGTAATTGACCTCTCTGCTAGGGGAAACAGGTCCTTCTTGTCTACTCTATCGAGGCCCCTCATAATTTTGTACACCTCAATTAATTCACCCCTCAGCCTCCTCTGTTCTAAGGAGACAATCCTGGCCTATCCAATCTTTCCTCATAGCTGCAACTTTCAAGCCCTGGCAACATTCTTGTAAATCTCCTCTGTACTGTCTCCAGAGAAATGATGTCCTTCCTGTAATGTGGTGACCAGAACTGTACACAATACTCCAACTGTGGCCGAACCAGCGTTTTATACTGTTCCAGCATTACATCCCTGCTTTTGTATTCTATACCTCGGCCAATAAAGGAAAGCATTCCATATGCCTTCTTCACCACTTTATCTACCTGTCCTGCCACCTTTAGGGACCTGTGAACATGCACTCCAAGGTCTTTCACTTCTTCTACCCCTCTCAATATCCTCCCGTTTATTGTGTATTCCCTCACTTTATCTGCCTTCCCCAAATGCATTAGCTCACACTTCTCTGGATTGAATTCCATTTGCCACTTTTCCGCCCATTCAACCAAACCATTGATATCATTCTGGAGTCTACAGTCATCCTCTTCACAATCAACTACATGACCAATTTTTGTGTCATCAGCAAATTTCCCAATTATGCCTCCCACATTTAAGTCCAAATCATTAATATATACCACAAACAGCAAGGGATCCAACACTGAGCCCTGTGGAATGCCACTGGAAACCCAGCTTTCCATTCACAAAAACATTCGTTGACTACTACCCTTTGCTTCCTGTCACTGAGCCAATTTTGGATCCAACCTGCCACATTCCCTGTATCCCAGGAGCTTTCATTTTACTGACCAGTCTGCGTAGCGGGATCTTGTCAACTGCCTTACTAAAATCCATATAGACCACATCCACTGCACTACCCTCATCAATCCTCCTTGTTACTTCCTCAAAGAATTCAATTGTTAGTAAGACATGACCTTCCCTTAACAAATCCATGCTGACTATCCCTGATCAGTGCGTGCCTTTCTAAGTGGCAGTTTATCCTGTCCCTCAGAATTGATTCTAATAATTTACCCACCACCGAGCTCGCACCCATTTTAAACAATGGTATAACATTCGCAGACCTCCAATCCTCTGGCACCTCACCCGTATCCAGTGAGGATTTGAAGATGATCCTCAGCGCATCTGCTATTTCCTCCCTGGCTTCCTTTAACAACCTGGGATGCAATCCATCTGGCCCTGGTGATTTATCCACTTTCAAGGATGTCAGACCCTCTAGTACTTCCTCTCTCATTATGCTAATCGTATCTAATATTTCACACTCCTTTTTTACTACAATGTCTGCATCATCCCTCTCCTTTGTGAAGACAGAGGCAAAAACTCATTAAGAACCCTGACCACATCATCGGCATCTGCATGTAAGCTCCCTTGTACATCTCTGATAGGCCCTACCCTTTACTTAGTTATCCTCTTCCTCTTAATGTACGGATAAAACATCTTTGGGTTTTCCTTGATTTTATTTGCCAATATTTTTTCATGTCCTCTCTTGGCTTTTCTAATTTCCTTTTTTACTTCACCCCTGTACTTTCTATACTCCTCTAGGCTTTCTAAAGTATTAAGTTTTTTGTGATCATCATAAGCTTTCTTTTACTGCTTCAACATACCCTGTAAGCCTCTAGATAACCAGGGGGCTCTAGATTTGGCCATACAACCCTTTATCTTTGTGGGGACATGCCTACACTGTGCCTGTACAATCTCGCTTTTGAATGCCTTCCACTGGTTTGCCACTGATTTTCCTTCCAGTAGCTGTGTCCAGTCCACTTTCGCCAGATCACTTCTCAGTTTTGTAAAATTTGCCTTCCCCAATTTAGAACTTTAACTCCTGTCTTATCTTTGTCCTTTTCCATGATTATACTAAAACTAACTGTATTATGATTGCTATCTCCAAAATGGTCACCCACAGCTACTTGTTACGACCAGGTGAGAACTGTGTCTAGGGGTCTTTTGCTATCTTTACCTGGTCTTAGTCTAACAGGGTTTAATTTTAAACACACTGTGGTTTGAGCTCCCCTTTTGTGAATCCTTGTTTACAACTTTCCAATTATTAGGCAAAGAAATGAGCACAAACAGGCTTTCTTTGGTTTAAAGATTATATTTATTAAACCTTAAACTTAAGCTCTAATACGGTTCACGCCTATGAATCTATGACCCGCCCTCACTAGCATGCATACGAGATATACACATACAGATAGGAACAGAAAAGATAAGAGGAAAATATAGCAGAGAGGGGTTTGAGACAATATCTTGTTCCGGTGCTTTGAGCTCACTGTAGTCCTTTCATAAGTAGTCTTGCTTTTCATTGGGGCCCAGTAGTCTTCTTAAAACCTTGTTCACATTGAAAACTTTTCTCTCTTTGATTTTCACGTGTTTTCACAAGATTCAGTTCCATGGGAAGGAGATGAGCAGGCAGACAGGAGAGGCTGTAATTCTTGCTTCAGTTCCAGGAGACATCTTTACTCCACGAGCACATGGCTTTGTCTCCATTCAAATCCTCTGTTGGAAGTTCAAATTCAAAAAAACTCCAGCCAGCTAGTCATGTGACTAAAACTGATTTGACCACTTCTTCTGTGCATTGGGGAAGCAACGACTGGGTCCCTTTTGTTCCAACACTGCTAGTTACTATATAAAAATGTCTTTCCAGTCAGGGGCTTACAATTTTATGTTTTAATGTTCATGTGGCGAAATAATGGGTGCCTCAGTGTTGGCAGGTGGGGGGCTTTCCTGACATATTTCATCTACTTGCCCAGCTTCATTACCGAAGACTAAATATAGAATTGTGCCCCCTCTCGTTGGGCTTGTTACGTGCTGGCTAAAAATGTTCTCTAGAATGCAGTTCAAGAATTTTATGCCCTCTATGCCCTTCACACTGTCTCCATCAAGTTCAGAGAAGTCCCCATTGTTTAGGGTCCACACTTCCCATTATGACCTTACTAAATAAACATGGTCCACCCTTTGATTTGTAACCACCCTAGGTTTGTTTGTCAGCTTCTCAAACCAGGTGTTTTCATTTGTCTTGCTTTAAAAAAATCAAATTCCCAAATTAAAAGTTACCTCCAGAAAATTAATACAAACCATGAACCAGGTGATCATAACACAAGTTAGTCAAAAATGATTTTCCTGCATCAAATGCATGCTGACTTTCATTTAGTAGCCCATATTTTTCCATAAGCCAATTAATTATTGTCTCTAAAACTTTCCCCACCTCTGACATTAGGCAGACTGGCCTAGAATTTCTGGATTTATCCCTCTGCCCTTTTTAAAATTCGGGATGTAATATTTACAATCCTCTAGTCCTCTGGCACCACCCTCATAGCTGAGGAGGATTGAAAGATTGTGGCCAGAGCCTCTGCAGCCACATTTACTGCCCTCAGTAACCTAGGATGCATCCCATTCGAACTGGGTAACTTTTCCATGTTGAGGACTGCCAACCTCTTAAGTACCTCCTCTTTATCATTTTTATCCTATCCAATTTCTCGACAAACTCCTTTACTGTGAGATTGACAGCATTCTTTTCTTTAGTGAGGACAGATGCTAAGTACTCATTTAGTAACTCAGCCTCCACAAGATCTTACTTTTGGTCCTTAATCGGGCTCACTCTTCTTTTGGCTATCCTTTTACTTTATTTATACATTTTTACAACTTTTGGATTCTCTGTTGTGTTAGCTGTTAATTTATTTCATACTCTTTCTTTCCCCCCCTTCTTCCCTTTCTTAGATCTTTTTGTACTTTGGCTATTCACCTCGGTTCCCTACTCAGTAACCTAGGATGCATCTTAAAATGTACCTTACAATTGTTATAAACCTCCTTATTTGGCATCACTTAAATTTCTATATCTTTTATCATCCAGGGAACTCTAGTTTTGGATGTCCTTTCTTTTCCCCTTTACATAAACAATTCTGGACTCAGGTGAGGTGAGAGTGACTGCGTTTGACATCAAGGTAGCATTTGACTGAGTGTGGCATCAAGAAACCCTAGCAAAATTGAAGTCAATGGGAATCAGGGGGAAAATTCCCCACCGGTTGGAGTCATACCCAGCACAAAGGAAGATGACTGTGGTTGTTGGAGGCCAATCATCTCAGCCCCAGGACATCACTGCAGGAGTTCCTCAGGGAAGTGTCCTAGGCCCAACTATCTTCAGCTGCTTCATCAATGATTTTCATAAGGTCAGAAGTTGGGACGTTTGCTGATGATTACAATGTTCAATACCATTCGTATTTCCTCAGATAATGAAGCAGTCCATGCCTGCATGCAGCAAGACCTGGGCAACATTCAGGCTTGGACTGATAAGTGGCAAGCAACATTCGTGCCACACAAGTGCTTGGCAATGACCGTCTCCAACAAGAGAGAATTTAGCCATCTTCCCTTGACATTCAATAGCATTACAATCACTGAATCCCCCACTATCAACATCCTATGGGTTATCATTGACCAGAAACTGAACTGGACCAGCCATATAAATACTGTGGCTACAAGAGCAGGTCAGAGGCTGGGAATTCTGCAGCGAGTAACTCACCTCCTGACTCCCCAAAGCCTGTCCACCATCTACAAGGCACAAGTCAGGCGTGTGATGGAATACTCTCCACTTGCCTGGATGAGTGCAGCATTTGCCCCATATCCCTTATTACCTTTGGTTAACAAAACTCTATCAATCTCAGATTTAAAATTAACAACTGATCTAGCATCAAAAGCCATTTGCAGAAGGCAGTTCCAAATGTCTACCAGCCTTTGTGTGAAGAAGTGTTTCCTAATTTCACTGTTGCTGCTCCTGTTGTTCCTCATCAGAGGGCCATGCTATAGCTGCATAAGCTCCTCTCATGCTGCACTGAAGGCTGGCAACAGGGGAGTTCAGATCAAAATGGACAAAATCCAAGATAAGTGAAATGACTTCCAAAAAGTTGGAAATCACCTATAAAGCAGTGAGATCAGACACTGAGATGAAGTCCTGTGAGTACAAGCCTTCCTCATTGGCAGGGCAGCAGCTATGCAATTTTCACTGTTTAAAGGCTTTCCAGCCTGTCAGTTTCATTGATCAATGACTCCCCACTGTGCTCTCACCTTATTGGTCCTGGCAGGTTCCACACAGCTTGGAAAACCTGTGCACTGTCTGTTAAAGCTGGAATCCTGGGTTAAAGCCACAATAAATTAATTGGTTGACCGGGGGTTTTCCTGCTTGCCGCTGAACGCGCTGCACCGAAACCCAGAAGTGGGCGGGATCATGTTGGCTTCCAACATGCCAACGTTGTTCGAGGAACTAATTCCCGCCCGCATCCTAACCCACCCCTCATGCCAGTTAAAATTCTGTCTAGAGGGAGAGAGATAGACACAGATAAATTGGATGAATCAGATTCGCAAAGGTATCCTGGAAGATGAGTTCATAGAGTGTATTCGGAACAATTTCTTAGAGCGGTACATTCTAGTGCCAACCAGGGAGCATGCCATTCTAGACCTTGTAATGTGCAATGAGACAGAATTAATTAATGACCTCACAGTAAAGGAGCTTTGTGGCAACAGTGTTCATAATAGAATTTCACATTCAGTTTGAAAGTGAGAAGTGTGGGTCTAAGACTAGTGTTTTAAACTTAAATAAAGGCAACTACAAGGGTATGAAGACAGAGTTGGCCAAAGTGAACTGTGAAATTAAGTTAAAAGATAGGACAGTAGAGAAGCACTGGCAGACATTGAAGGAGATATCTCACATCTCTCAACAAAGATATGTTCCATTGAGAAAGAAAGATTCTAGGAGAAGGGTGCACCATCCATTGCTAACTAAGGAAGTTAAAGATAGTATCAAATTGAAAGAAAAAGTGCACAATTCTGTGAAGATTAGTGGTAGATCAGAAGATTGGACAGATTTTAAAAAACAGCGAAGAGTGACTAAAAAAATAAGAAGGGAGAAATTAGAGTGAGAGAGAAAGCTAGGTAGAAATATAAAAACAGATCGTAAGAGTTTCTACAAGTATTTAAAAAGGAAAAGAATAACTAAAGTCAGCATTAGTCCTCTAGAGAGTGAGTCTGAGGAATTAACATGGGTAACAAGAATAACGGAAGCGTTGAACAAGAATTTTGTGTTGTTCTTCACTGTCGAAGACACAAAAAACATTCCAAAGATACTTGAAAAACAAGAGATAAAAGGGAGGGAAAAACTTAAAACAATCACAACCACCAGGAAAAAGATACTTGGATAACTATTAGAGCTAAAGGCTGACAAGTCTCCAGGATCTCTAGGCCTGTATCCTAGAATCTTAAACCAAGTGTCTACAGAGATCGTATATGCATTTGTTGTGATCTTCCAAAGTTCTCTATATTCTGTAAAGGACTCAGTGGACTGGAAATAGCTAATGTAACATCTCTATTCAGAAAGGAGGGAGTCAGAAAGCAGGAAACAATAGGCCAGCTAGTCTAACATCTGTCATAGGGAAAATGCTACAATCCACTATTAAGGAAGTTATAGCAGGACATTTAGAAAATCACAATGTGATCAGGCAAAGTCAACATGGTTTTGTGAAAAGGAAATTGTGTTTGACTAATTTATTGGTCAATTTATTACAAAGACTCATGGCCTGTCTCTCCTGTGCCTGTAACTTGTTCTCCTTGACTATAAGTGTCAAGAAAAATGTGGTCATGGGACACGATGTTGCATCTCTGCCCTGATCGCATTAAATAACACTCCATTGGAAGTGGTTAGCAAATTCTGCTACCTTGGGTCCACGGTGACAGACAGTCTGTCCCTTGATGCAAAGCTCGATACAGCTAAGGGAAAGCAGCTACCACCTTTGGCCTACTTGCGAAATGCGCATGGAATAACACCATGCTGACCCTTAGGACCAAGTTCACGGTTTATAAGGCCTGTGTTCTCAGCACCTTGCTGTATGGTTGTGAAACATGGGTGACTACCAGGAAAAGAAGCTCAATAATTTCCTTCTTCGCTGTCTGTGGCGCATGAGGGTATATTCCGGCAGGACAAAATCACAAATGTGGCAGTTCTCTTAAAGGCAGAGCTCCCAAGGGTGTTGGCACTAATCAAAGGCGGCTTCGGTGGATCGGACATATCCACAAGATGGAAGATGGTCGCATGCCCAAGGACCTTCTGTACGATGAGGTAGCCGGGGCTGGACAAACAGTGGGTCGCCCAAAGTTCCGCTTCAAGATGCTTGCAAGAGTGACATGAAGGCCCTAAATGTCAACTATCGCACTTATGAGTCACGAGCTGGCCAAAGAGGGAAATGGCAACATATCCTGTGAACTGGTGTGCACTAACACGATGGCCAGTTGCTACAGCAGCTTGGCAACAGGTGCCAAAGTCAAAAACAACAACTCACAGCGTCACTTGGCAGCTTCACGTGCAGCACTTGTGGCACAACCTGCCTCTCAAGGATTGGTCTTCACAGCCACCAGCAAAGGTGCACCAAGAGAAGACACTCCACTTAAATGATTGTTTGCTGCATGTCTATCATCTTTCATAGATGTAAGGATGCCAACCAACCATAATTTAAGTGCCTTCTTTGAGGAAGTAACAAGCAACGTGAAGGGGAATCTGGAGATGTGGTGTATTTGGATTTCAGAAAGGCATTTGATAATGTGCCCTTTCAAAGGGGCAAAATAAGAATTCATGGTGTAGGGGGTAACATATTAGTGTCAGAGAATTATGCAGCACAGAAACTGGTCCTTTGGTCCATCGTGTCCATGCCGGCCATCAAGCACCTATCTATTCTAATCCCATTTTCCAGCACTTGGCCCTTAGCCTTGTATGCTATGGCGTTTCAAGTGCTCATCTAAATACTTATTAAATGTGGTGAGGGTTCCTGCCTCTACCACCCCTTCAAGCATGTGTGTTCCAGATTCCAACCACACTTGGGGTGAAATTCTTTTTCCTCAAATCCTCTCTAAACCTCCTGCCCCTTACCTTAAATCTCATGGAAAGAGGATTGGTTAGTAAACAGGAAGCAGAGAGTAGGGATAAATGGGTCATTTTTGGGTTGGCAGGATGTAACTAGTGGAGTGCCACAGGGAGTGCCACAGGGAGCAGTACCGGAGCCTCAACTATTTGCAGTCTACATCAATGACTTCGATGAAGGGACCGAATGTATTGTAGCTACATTTGCAGATGACACAAAGATAGGTAGGAAGGTAAGTTGTCAAGAGGACATAAAGAATCTACAAAGGGATATAGATAGGTTAAGTGAGTGGGAAAACATTTGGCAGGTGGAGTATAATGTGGGAAAATGTGAACTGTCTACTTTGGCAGGAAGAATGGAAAAGCAAAATATTGTTTTAACAGAGAGTCTGCAGAGTACAGAGAGCAGTCTGGGTGTCCTGGTACATGAATCATAAAAAGTTAGTATGCAGGTACAGCAAGTGATTAGGAAGGCAAATGGAATGTTGTCATTTACTGCAAAGGAAATAGGATGTAAAAATAGGGAGGTTTTGCTACAGCTGTACAGGGCCTTAGTGAGACCATATCTGGAGTACTATGTACAGTTTTGGTCTCCTTCCTTAAGAAAGGATAAAATTGCATTAGCAGTTCAGAGAAGGATCACTAGACAGATTCCTGGGATGAAGAAGTTATCTTGTGAGGAAAGGTTGAAGAGGTTGGGGCTATACCAATTGGAGTTTAGAAGAATGAGAGGTGATCTTATGGAAACATACAAGATCCTGAAGGGACTTGACAGGGTGGATGCTTTTAGATTTAGATTTAGAGATACAGCACTGAAACAGGCCCTTCGGCCCACCGAGTCTGTGCCGACCATTAACCACCCATTTATACTAATCCTACACTAATCCCATATTTCTACCACATCCTCACCTGTTCCTATATTCCCCTACCACCTACCTATACTAGGGGCAATTTATAATGGCCAATTTACCTGTCAACCTGCAAGTCTTTTGGCTGTGGGAGGAAACCGGAGCACCCAGAGAAAACCCACGCAGTCACAGGGAGAACTTGCAAACTCCACACAGGCAGTACCCAGAATTGAACCTGGGTCGCTGGAGCTGTGAGGCTGCGGTGCTAACCACTGCGCCACTGTGCTGGAAGGATGCTTCCACATATGGGCGAAACTAGAACTAGGGGATAGAGATGAGGAGAAATTTCTACTCTGAGGGTCATTCGTCTGTGGAATTCACCTCCTCAGAGAGCAGTAGACACTGGGATTGTTGAATATATTCCAAGGCTGAGTTAGATAGGTTCTTGATAGACAAGGAAGTCAAGGATTATGGGGGGGGTGCAGACAGGAAAGTGGAGTTGAAGCCACATTCAGGTCAGCCATGATGTAACTAAATGGTGGAGCAGGATTGTCCGAATGGCCTACTCCTGCTCCTAATTCACATGCTTGTATGTCCGCAGCAGGAGAGCGGGGCAGCCTCAGAGTCAGGCAAAGCAATAGAGAGAGATCGAGAGACAAAGAGAGACTGAGTGGCAGATACAGATTTAATGGGTGGCACAGTGGCGCAGTGGTTAGGACTGCAGCCTCACAGCTCCAGCGACCCGGGTTCGATTCTGGGTACTGCCTGTGTGGAGTTTGCAAGTTCTCCCTGTGACTGCGTGGGTTTTCGCCGGGTGCTCCGGTTTCCTCCCACAGCCAAAGACTTGCAGGTTGATAGGTAAATTGGCCATTATAAATTGCCCCTAGTATAGGTAGGTGGTAGGGGAATATAGAGGTGGGGATGTGGTAGGAATATGGGATTAGTGTAGGGTCAGCGAGGCCTGGACAACGTATGTCAGCCAAGAGCGACGTCTCAATTCATTCCATCTTCGCTGCCTCCGGAGAATACTTGGCATCAGGTGGCAGGACCGTATCTCCAACACAGAAGTCCTCGAGGCAGCCAACATCCCCAGCTTGTACACACTACTGAGTCAGCAGCGCCTGAGATGGCTTGGCCATGTGAGCCGCATGGAAGATGGCAGGATCCCCAAAGACACATTGTACAGCGAGCTCGCCACTGGTATCAGATCCACCGGCCGTCCATGTCTCCGCTTTAAAGACGTCTGCAAACGCGACATGAAATCCTGTGACATTGATCACAAGTCGTGGGAGTCAGTTGCCAGCGTTCGCCAGAGCTGGCGGGCAGCCATAAAGGCGGGGCTAAAGTGTAGCGAGTCAAAGAGACTTAGTGGTTGGCAGGAAAAACGACAGAGGCGCAAGGGGAGAGCCAACTGTGTAACAGCCCCGACAAACAAATTTCTCTGCAGCACCTGTGGAAGAGCCTGTCACTCTAGAATTGGCCTTTATAGCCACTCCAGGCGCTGCTCCACAAACCACTGACCACCTCCAGGCGCTTACCCATTGTCTCTCGAGATAAGGAGGCCAAACAGTAGGGTTAGTATAAATGGGTGGCTGATGGTCCTGTTTCAGTGCTGTATCTCTAAATAAAAAAAATATAGAAAAAGAGACACCAACTCAGAGACACAAACTCTGTCTCCTCACTGCCCCCACTCACCATCTTTGCCCCACCCTGTCAGCCTTACAGCCAATCAGATCAGCAGAGTTCTGGCGCGCTCCTGCGGCCGGGCACTGACTTGTGATTGGCTGCGCCGTGGACTGGGTTTGTGATTGGCTGCGCGGAGAGCTTGTTTGTGATTGGCTGTGTGGGGGAGCTGGCTTGTGATTGGCTGCGCGGAGAGCCGGGCGGTTACTGCTACGAATCGCGGTGGAAACAGTTCAAACGTCGGAGGCGGGAGCGGCGGCGGCAAAAAGAGAAAGAGAGACTGGTGTGGAGACAGGGGGAGCGTGTGGGCCGAGGTGGTGTGGCGAGCAGCACGGGAGGGCCTGTGAGTCGGGTCTATGGTAATGGCGGGGCCCGGGAGTTGGAGGAAGGAGCGGTTCTGGAGCGCGCTGCTGGCGCTGGGCTTCACCCCGCCCGGGGCCGACAATCGCGCCGCGGAGGCTGGGAGCAGCGGCGGGAGAAGCCGCACCGTCTTCAGCAGGTGCGAAACTTTAATCCCCGGTCCCGGAGCTCGACCTGTCACTAAAAACCGCTGTCCAGTCGGGGATCTCCATCCCGACCCCACCGGAACCCCCTTCCGCCCTTCTTTCTCGCCACGTTTTTGAAGGTCTTGATTGAATCTGCTTCCATCATCCTTTCAAGCAATGTATTCCAACCCCTAATCGTTTACATAATAATAAAAGCAAAATACTGCGGATGCTGGAAATCTGAAACAAAAACAAGAAATGCTGGATTCACTCAGCAGGTCTGGCAGCATCTGTGGAAAGAGAAGCAGAGTTAACGTTTCGGGTCAGTGACCCTTCTTCGGAACAACCCCTAATCGTTTACTGTGTTTAAAAAAAAAAAGTTTTTTCTCATGTCGCTGTTGCTTCTTTTGCCAATCACCTTAAATTGATGTCCGCTGATTCTGGATCTTTTGGTCAATGGGGACAATTTCTCCCTGTCTACTCTTCTGTCCCTCGTGATTTTTTGAACACCTCTGTCAAATTTTGGCAATTTGATAGAAGCTTTGTACCATGAAACCTTTTGTAACTTTATCTCTCCTGCTCTCCACCCTATCCCTTTTGTTCTTTCCCACCTTGCTATCACTTGTTCAAAACTTGTTACAGGTTAATCAAGGATAGTCAGCATGGATTTGTTAAGGGAAGATCTTGTTTGACCAACTTGATTGAATTTTTTTGATGTAACAAGGAAGGTAGATGAAGGTAGGGCAGTTGATGTGGTCTACATGGATGTTAGCATAGCTTTTGACAAGGTCCCACATGGCAAACTGGTTAAAAAAAAAGTCCTGTGGGATCCAGGGAAATGCAGCAAGGTGGATATAAGTTTGGATCAATGGCAGGAAACTAAAGATAATTGTTGATGGGTGTTTTAGTGACTGGAGGGCTGTTCCCAGTGGCGTTCTGCAGGGCTCTGTACTGGGTCCCCTTTTTGTGGTATAAACAATTTGGATGTAAATATGGGGGGAAATGATCAAGAAGTTTGCAGACAACACAAGATGGCAAGGAGGATAGCTGTAGGCTGCAGGAAGATATTGATGGTCTGGTCAGATGGGCAGAAAAGTCACAAATGGAATTCAACCTGGAGAAGTGTGAGGTGATGCATTTAGGGAGATCAAACAAGGCAAAGGAAGACACGATTGATGAGAAAGTACTGAGGTGTGGAGGAAGTGAGGGACCTTGTAGTGAATGTCCACAGATACCTGAAGGTAGCAATACAGGTCGATAAGGTGGTTAAGAAGGCATATGGAATCCTTTTCATTTATTAGCTGAAGTATAGAATATAAGAGCAGGGAGGTTATGCTGGAACTGTATAACTCATTGGTTAGGCCACAACTCTGAGTAGTGTGTGCAGTTCTGATCACCTCATTACAGAAAGGATGTAATTGCGCGAGAGAGGGTACAGAGGAGATTTATGAGAATGTTGCCAGGACTGGAAAATGCAGCTGAGGAAAGATTGGATAGGCTGGGATTGTTCTCCTTGGAACAGAGAAGACTGAGGGGAGATCTGATTGAAATGTATAAAATTTTGAGGGGCCTGGATAGAGTGGAGGTGAAGAGTTTATTCACCTTAGCAGAGAGGTCAGTGTCAAGGGGACATAGATTTAAAGTGATTGGTAGAAAAATTAGAGAGGAGATGAGGAAAAACTTTTTCACCCAGAGGGTGGTGGGGGTAGTTGAGGCAGAAACCCTCACCTCATTCAGAAGGAGTCTGTTTATGTACCTCAAGTGCAGTAATCTACAGGGCTACGGACCAAATGCTGGAAGGTAGGATTAGAATAGGTGGATTGTTTTTTGGCCGGCACAGACACTATGGGCCAAATGGCCTCTTTCTGTGCCTTAAACATTCTATGATCATTTCTAACTTTTGACAGTTCTGATGAAAGGTCACGGACCTGAAATGTTAACTCTGTTTTTCTCTCCACAGATGCTGTCTGACCTGAGTATTTCCAGAATTTTCTGTTTTCGTTCACCACTGTCTCTGCTTTCTGTCCCTTAGCTAATGCTGTATTCACATTGCCCATGGGGTTCAGTTTTGCTAGCCAGTCTATTATGTGGTAGTTTGTCAGGCACCTTTTTAAAGTCCATATGTGCATTAACCATCACCTTTACTTAAAAGAATATGATTTGCCTTTAACAATCTATACTGGCTGTCATTGTTTAACCCGTGTTTTTCCAACTGACAATTTTGTCCCAGACTGTTGCTTCTAAAAGATTTCCCACCATGCCTGTTGGGCTGACTGGCCTGCAGTTGCCAGGTTTATCCTTTTTTTTTGCACAGGGGTCTAAAATTTCTAACTTTCCAGTTCTCTGGCACCACGCCCATATCTAAGGATCAGAAGATTGTTGTTAGCACCTCTATTTCCACCTGTACGTCTCTCGGCAACCCAGGATGCATCCCATTTAGATTGGGTGACTTTTCTACTTTGTGGGTTGACAACCTTTTAAGTATCTCTATTTTTATTCTTTTCAATTTCTTGACTGCCTCCTTTACTGTGGCAGCATCCTCCAGTGAAGACATGCAAAATACTCTTTCAGTACCTCAACCATTCCTTCTGCATCCAGAAGAACATCCCCTGTTTGGTCCCTAATTGACCTCACCTTTCCTCTGAGTGTCCTTTTACTATTTATATGTTTATTTCATACTTTAGTGTTCCTTTTTAGGTTCGGGAGTCACAGACCACCCAGAATAGGTGGTTGAGAACTCAAGTAATTTTAAAGTAGTTTATTAAGAAACAACAGTTTACATATGCATAAGCTAAATAGAGAAAGTATACGACCTGTGACAGATGATTTTTAAACCAATCTCTGCAGCTGGAAGGGCAGTCTTTGCGTGCACGCTCTCGCGCTTTCTCACTTTCTTGCTTGATTTCTTTTTACGTCCTCCAGTTACCCAAGATGTCAGGAAGCTCCCTCTCTTCTGCCAGACGGGGGCTGCAGTCTCTGCTCCTCCAAATATCCATTGATGTACCTTATCTTTGGGGACTGTTAGTTCACCCTAATGGCAATCACTTGTTCGAAACCTTGTAACCAACGAACGTAGGATAGGTATCCAAATCTGTCAGGGTGGTCACCTACTCCTTGGCCATCACTTCAGCTATGGTCATCTTTCAGTTTACTTCATACTGGAAGTCAAATGTTAGCTTTCATTAGACACTTGTACAGATAGGAGGGTGCACAAGGTGCTCGAAGACGCCTTCGTATCAGCCTTGGAATGTCTGTGGTGTCTAGTGGCTTCTATTTGACCCCCTTGGGAATTTCATACTCCTTTGCCCTTATCTTGCTTACACCAGAAATGACCCTAGTGCTAGGAACTGCTTGTGTCCCTTTTGAAAGAGAGGGAGGAAAAGGGCTTCTCTGTGGTCTGTTTCATACTATGCCTACTGTTTCTATAAGAAGTTTGTATTACTCTGAGAAGTATAATTTATTAAAGGGTCCCATTTTTTACAATCTTATCTGCTCATCTGTTCTAATACACACTCTTTTTAGGGTGGAAGCAGTATCTTTAATCAGTACTCCGGCTCCCAGCTCTTTTCCAAATAGACTGTAGCTAGGAATATTAAGTTCCCTATTCCTCATTTGATCCCGATCTCAGCAATTGCTACTATATCATACTGTTTCAGGTTCAGTCCTCAAAATATAATTTCTTTGCTTCCTTGTTTTCAGTCTACATCAAGAACTGAAAAGTAAAGGAAAATTTAATTCAGTTACAGTTTAAGCTTTCAATATGTGTGTTAGGAATCTGATGTATTGAGGAGGATCTGTTCTGGCATAGAATCATTTTGAAAATGTCAAGATATGATCTGTAGGACATGCCTGAAATTTCAATATACTGTAGCCTATAATAAAGATCACTACCTATTTCTTCAAATGCAGGGATATGTTTGACAAACCAAACGTGGAAGCATTTCAAGTAGTCGTGCACTACTTGTTTCTGCAATTGGATCAAACTCGTGCCAATTCTCTCTTCAGGTAAGCTTTTTTTTTATTATGCCAACTGACTTCAACGTTTTGTTCACCTAGGTTTTATGATTTTGTCATCTTATAGTTTAGCATAAAGATGTATATAATGCAACGGTGAAATTATCATTGAATTGGGTAACTTGTTATGTAACACTCAAAAGTTGACTAGGATATTCACATTGCAGCAATGGGGAATCTATTTTTCTTGTGTCTTCTGAGGCATTAACCCATGCTGTAAAGTGCAGTGTAATAGGTGGTGGATGTTAAGTAGCTTGTCCTAGAGGCAGGTTATGTGAACCATACAGTAATTATTTGTCAGGCTAGTCAGCTATGGTGGACGTAGCACTCAAGTCTGATCCTTGCCTTTTCCTGAAGTCCTCATTGACTGAGGTCATGCAAGAGCCTGGGGGCCTTTCTATTCTTCCTTGTTCAGTTCCAAACTGAGTAGTGAGTTTATATTGGGGAGCAATTTTTCTTGAATTGATTCTTCTTCTATTCTGCAGCTGAAAGTGTGGATAGACAATCTGCTTAACTGGTTTATGCTTCTTTCAAAGCTTAAAAAGGCATACACTATATATAGTAGCATAAGTAGCTTTCTGTACAATAATCCTTTTGCTGACCGCTCAGTTGAGATTGTGGCTGTAAAGTAGCATCATAAAACATCGAGATACCGTTGGTGAAAAATATCACATTTACGTGTGAGGCTTGAAAAGATAATTTGCAACCATGGGGTGCCTTAGGGCTTTTCCACTGTACTACTGTAACTTCAGGAGATGTTTGGAAGTCCTGTTCACATGGCCTTCTGCCAAACTTGTGCACGAGGAGAAGCCTCGAGGAAATTTATCCCCACTGTGTTTCTGTGATGGAACTAAGTAATCGTGGTTCAAGTGTTAAGGTTGTGCTGTGCCTGTAAAAGGTCCTTTTTTAAATTATTTGGATGTAAACTGCAATTAGTCTCCATCCATGCTGCCCCAGAGAAGATGATGATGGTTGTTGGTTATTAGACTTCAAAGGGAATCAAGAATCAACCACATATTCTGGATCTGGAGGCAAATCATGGCAATCTATATTGGAGTGCAGTTTCCTTTTTATACTTTGATAATTTTAGGTGTTAAAAAGGATAAATAAAATTTAAAATTTCAGACTTTTCTATCTTTTTGAGTTAATGTTTAAGGCTGCTGGTAAAATTTTGTTTTGTACTTCATGTAACAATCTTTTAATTTTCATATTTAGTTTAAACTCAAAACAGTATTTTTCTTTTCAGGCGCTCATTTTACGCGATTTTCCATTTACTTGTCAGTGCATTCATAGAAACATAGAAAATAGGAGCAAGAGTAGGCCATTCGGCCCTTCGAGCCTGCTCTGCCATTCATTATGATCATGGCAGATCATCCAACTCAGTAACATGTTCCTGCTTTCGTCCCATACGCTTTGATCCCTTTAGACCCAAGAGCTATATCTAACTCCTTGAAAACATACAATGTTTTGACCTCAACTGCTTTCTGTGGTAGTAAATTCCACAGGCCCGCCACTCTCTGGGTGAACAAATTTCTCCTCATCTCAGTCGTGAAAGGTTTACCCCGTATCCTTAGACTATGACCCCTGGTTCTGGACTCCTCCACCATCGGGAACATCCTTCCTGTATCTACCCTGTCAAGTCCTGTTAGAATTTTATAGGTCTCTATTAGATCCCCCCTCACTCTTCTGAACTCCAGCAAATATAATCCTAACCGACTCAATTTCTCCTCATATGTCAGTCCTGCCATCCCAGAAATCAGTCTGGTAAACCTTTGCTGCACTCCCTCTATAGCAAGAACATCCTTCCTCAGATAAGGAGACCAAAGCTGCACACAATATTCCAGGTTTGGCCTCACCAAAGCCCTGTATAATTGTAGCAAGACATCCCTGCTTCTGTATTCGAATCCTCTCGTTATGAAGGCCAACATACCATTTGCCTTTTTTACCGCCTGTTGCACCTGCATGCTTACCTTCAGCGACTGCTGTACGAGAATGCCAAGGTCTCGCTGCATATTCCCCTCTCTGTTTGTAGCTGTTCAGAGAATAATCTGCCTTCCTGTTTTTGCTACCAAAGTGGATAACCTCACATTTATCCACATTATACTGCATTTGCCATGCATTAGTCCACTCACTCAACTTGTCCAAATCACCCTGAAGCCTCTCTGCATCCTCCTCACAACTCACCCTCCCACCGAGTTTTGTGTCATCTGCAAATTTAGAGATATTACATTTAGTTCCCTCATCTAAATCATTAATATATATTGTGAATAGCTGGGGTCCTAGCACCGATCCCTGCGGTACCCCACTGGTCACTGCCTGCCATTTGGAAAAAGACCCATTTATCCCTACTCTTTGTTTCCTGTCCACCAACCAGTTTTCGCTCCATCACAATACACTACCCCCCAAACCCATGCATTTTAATTTTACATGCTAATCTCTTATGTGGGACTTTGTCGAAAACCTTTTTGCAAATCCAAATAAACCACATCCACTGGCTCCCCCTCATCAACTCTACTAGTTACATCCTCGAAGAATTCTAGTAGATTTGTCAAGCATGATTTCCCTTTCGTAAATCCATGCTGACTCTGCCCGATTCTACCACTCTTCTCCAAGTGCTCTGCTATAAAATCTTTGATAATGGACTCTAGAATTTTCCCCACTACCGACGTCAGGCTGACTGGTCTATAATTCCCTGCTTTCTCTCTACCTCCCTTTTTAAATAGTGGGGTTACATTAGCTACCCTCCAATCTGTAGGAACTGTTCCAGAGTCTATAGAATCTTCGAAGATGACCACCAATGCATCCAATTTTTCTAAGGCCACTTCCTTAAGTACTCTGGGATGCATATCAGGCATTGGGGATTTATCGGCCTTCAATCCTATCAATTTCCCCAACACCATTTCTCTACACATACTGATTTCCTTCAGTTCCTCTCTCTCTCACTAAGCCCTGTGTTCCCCAACATTTCTGGTATGATATTTGTGTTTTCCTTTGTGAAGACAGAACCAAAGTATGCATTTAGTTGGTCAGTCATTTCTTTGTTCCCCACAATAAATTCCCCTGTTTCTGACTGTAAGGGACCTACATTTGTCTTCAATCTTTTTCTCTTATAGAAGCTTTTACAGTCAGTTTTTATGTTCCCCGCAAGCTTGCTTTGGTACTCTATTTTCCCCTTCTTAATCAATTCCTTGGTCCTCCTTTGCTGAATTCTAAACTGCTCCCAATCCTCAGGTCTGTTGTTTTTTCCTGGCAAATTTATATGCCTGTTCCTTGGATCTAATGCTATCTCTAATTCCCTTGTAAGCCATGGTTTGGCTACCTTCCCCATTTTACTTTTGCGCCAGACAGGGATAAACAATTGTTGCAGTTCATCCATGTGCTCTTTAAATGTTTGCCATTGCCTATCCACTGTTATCCCTTTAAGTAATGTTTCCCAGTCTTTCATGGCCAACTCGCACCTCATACCTTCGTAGTTTCCTTTACTAAGATTCAGGACCCTAGTCTCAGAATCGTCTACTTCACTCTCCATCTTGATGAAGAATTCTATCAGATTATGGTCGCTTGTCCCCAAGGTGTCTCAAACCACTAGATTGTCAATTATTCCTCTCATTACACAATACCCAATCTAGGATGCCCTATTCTGTAGTTGGTTCCTCAACGTTTTGGTCCAGAAAACCATCCTGTAAACACTCCAAGATTTCCTCCTCTATGGTATTGTGACTAATTTGATTTGCCCAAATTATGTGCAGATTAAAGTCACCCATAATTACAGATGTTCCTTTATCGCATGTGTCTCTAATTTCCTGTTTACTGCCATTTCCAACATCACCACTACAGTTTGGGGGTCTATATACAACCCCCACTAACGTTTTTTGCCCCTTAGTGTTTCTCAGCTCTACAAAATACAGATTCCACATTGTCAGCTAATATCTTTCCTCACTATTGTGTTAATTTCCTCTTTAACCAGCGATGCAACTCCACCGCGTTTTGCTTTTTGTCTGTCCTTCCTAAATACTGAATATCCCTGGATGTTCATTTCCCATCCCTGGTCACCTTGCAGTCATATCTCCGTAGTCCCGACTATATCATACCTGTTTAAATCTATTTGCGCGATTAATTCATCCACTTTATTGCGAATGCTCCGTGCGTTAAGGCACAAAGCCTTAAGGCTTGTCTTTTTAACATTACTTGTCCCCTTCCCACTATTTTTCACTGTGGCCCTGTTTGATTCTGGTCCTTGACTTCTCTGCCTATCACTTTTCTTATTCCCCTTACTGTCTTTTGTTCTTGTCTTTGATCCCCCCTCCTCTGACTTCTTGCAAAGGTTCCCATCCCCCTGCCATTTTAGTTTAAACCCTCCCCAACCATTCTTTGGGCTTCTAGGCAATTGTAACTTGAAGCGGTGAAAGGTTGTAACTTTAAATTTTTCAGGAAAAGTCATAAGAAATGCTATTAAGCTAACCATTTTATTGACTGGTTTTCAGGATGAAAAACAAGGTTTAATTAAATAGATTTATTTTTAGACTTTGAAATTTGAGCCTCGTCACTCAAGTCCATCTATTTAGAAAAAAAAAATCAGCTGTCAGGAAGAAATACAGTAAGTCACTTAGTTTGGTGTATGTCTTTTAGTCTGCTGGAAAGAATGGCAAAATATTACTGTGACTTATCTGGCTCCTAAACAAGCATAGATGATTGTAGTTGTTTCCTGGGCATGTACCACTTCCAGACAAGAGTAGGGAGCAAGGTTGGCTATTTGCTAATGCTGCCCACACTGGGTACTGGAGGATGAATGGGTGTTCAATTGTACCCTTGTTCTGCTCCCTCTAATGTACCTCTGCTTGAAGCCAGTCTGTTCAGGATTCCAAACATCAGATTTTCCCTACACTTCAATAGTGCAGTTACTTATTTTCTAGTGTTTTTTGATTGGATGTGTTTAAAACTAAGCTTAGCATTTTTCAGTTCTTCCACTTTATTTTACTTCAACATGTTTTAAGCATGCAGAGTTTAGTTTCAGTGTATACATCAGTTATTATTGGAAATCCTCATTTGGATTTATAGTAAATATAGATAACTTTGCATAGTATTTTATGTCTGAATAAGTTTTTAACATCTGTTTATCTGTCAAGGGATTGCTGGCCTATTTATGACAAGAAAAGGGCTGCAAGCTTTAGGAAAGTGTGCTTCGAGTGGATGAAGAAAATTGCAGTAAGTAAACAATAGTTGAGTTGCAAGAGGTGAGATTTATTGTATATGGTTGAGTCCAAGTTAATGTGGTGGTGGGTGGACTTTATGATAAAGGCAGTATGGCTGGGTCAGACTTGAAAGACTAGCTGATCTTTTCATGTCTAGCAATTTTGTATGCTGTCGACTTCCTCCCTTTATTCTCCAGTCGTTGAATGGGTTGTTGCTTCCCACATCCATGCCCATTTTTTCCCACTACTGTTTGAACCTCTCCAATCAGATTTCCATCTTTGCTACAGCACTTAAATGGACCTTTTATAAAAGCCATAGATGATAATTCTTTACTTTGCCACCACCTTACTTGACCCCTCCACTGTCTTTGACTTAGTATGCCACTTGTCTGGCATCCAGTATTGGATGAGCAGAAATTTCCTCTAATTAAATATTTGGAACACCAAATTGTCTTTGGTGTCCAATTTGATAGAGATTACCTTCAGATCTCGTATCTGCTCCATGAATAAGATCGTCTATGCCCCCATCATTAATCTGCTTCTCAAATATTCACCCATGGCTTTGTTACATCTGGACTATTTCAGTGCTCTCCTGGCCAGCTTGCACCTTCTGTAACTTGAGCTCATCCAAAACTCTGCTGCCCATTTCCTAACTCTCTCCAAGTTTTGTTCACCCAACACTCCTGTGCTCGCTAACCTACACTGGCTCCTCGTTAAGCATAAGCTTGATTTTTAAAATTCTCAGTATTGTTTTCAAATCCCTCCATGGCCTTGCTTCTCCTGATCTCTCCAACCTCCTCCAGCCTTGTAGCCCTCCACGATCTCTTTGATTGACCATTTTCTTCACACCACTGGTAACTAGGTATTCAGCTGGCTAGAGCCGAAGTGCGCTCATACCCTCCCTGCCTATCTACCCCTCTGTCTCCTTTTTAAGATTCTCCTTAAAACCTACCTCTGATCAAGTTTTTGATTACCAGTCTTACTGTATCTCTAGCTCGGTGTCAAGTTTTGTTTGATCTCTCCCACGATGTGCCATGGGACATTTTACTATGTTGAAGGTGCAATAAAACAGAGTTTTTGTTGAATGGACTGTTATATTTGAAACGCTAGAAAATATGAAGCTTAGTTTAAATACAAACGTAACTGTATTGTGTTGAATCTCAAACTCCTAATGTGCTAGACTTCCTGAATCATATTGTCTTGCCCAATGTGTTTTTATAAATGTTTTTCTGTTTAATATTAAAAAAAGCATTAGCACATTAAAGTACACAACTTAAATCATTTTATTTTTTCCTTTTAGCAAGTATGCCCATCATTCTGACACAACTCCTAATTTTTCAACTAGTATTTAGAAGAAAAAAATGACATGAAGGAAGTTGAAGAAAGATCCAGAAATATTTGCATTCACTTTGACAACTGTACTTAACATGCTGTATTGCAATTTGCAATAATCTTATTATCTGAGTGTTTAATAAGATGAGTGTGGTACAACTTTGTGAATCTCTTCTCAATATGCAAACTATAAAGTTCTCCTTCCTCAGTTAACAAGAGGGACATCATCTGGGACATGGTCCTTATGCAACAGATACTTTTTGTGTGCCATTATTGCAGCCCTGTGAACTGGTTTTAATTCCATTTCCCTCATTAACGTGAGACAAGTTGACAAGTCTGATTTTTATTTTAAAACCATATAGGATCCTTGATTTAGAAACTACAACAGAGAATACAAAAACAAGGATGTTGGGCTAAGCCTTTATCAATCACTAGTTAGGCTGCAGCTGGAGTATTGTCCAGTTCTGAGCACCAGACTTTAGAAAGGAGGTTGAGGCCTTGGAGAAGGTGTAGAGGAGATTTACTATAATGGCAGCAGGGACGATGGATTTCAGCTACGAGGAGAGACTAGAGAAGCTTGGACCTTTCTCTTTGGAGTCGTTAAGGGGGAGATGTGTTACATCATAAGGATTTTGTTGGCAGAAGGGTAGGTAATGGGAGGTCACAGGTTTAAGGTTATTGGCAAAAACACCTGAGTTAAGATGATGAGAAATGCTTCTGCAGAACAGGTTTATGATTTTGAATGCTCTTTCTCAAACAGTAGTAGAAACACTTTCAAAAAGGGAATTGGTAAGTAGTTGAAGGGGGCGAAAACAGGAGAGTAGCACAAATTGCGTAGCTCTTTCAAAGATCCAATAAAGGAATGATGGGCTGAATGGCAGCTGCCTTAGTTGTATGCTCTATGATTCTATTTTATGCAGCTTCTATATCGATGCACACTTTTTCCTTGTGTTCACTTTTTGTGGTGTAGTTTGTTTTTCAGGAGTTTTGTAAAAGCTTTATTGTGCTTTCAATTACCATTTTCCCTCCCTTTTCTTCTCTCTTCTGAAGATATTAACTCCTTGTTGGAGTTAGAATCTCTGTATGCTGAATCCCTTCTGGTACATTGCCCAAAAGACCATGCGTGATGTGAATCAAGACAGTGGTTCTTGATGTGCGAGATGCCCACAGGGAGTATTGCAGTCAAAACAAGTCCTCACCCAGTGTCCACACATGCACTTCTAGCATGTGTTGCTCTAAAGCAGTGGTGTAATGACCTCCGTGAGACGGTTATCATGAAAATATGAACCCCCAGACCAATTTAAAGAACTACAAGACAAGATTTCACATTTTAAGTATTTTATTATAACCACTAAACTAAAATAAATCTCTATTAACTAAATAGTATTTTTTAAGTAATAAAAGCAGGAAGTGTTGGAAATATTCAGCAGGTCAGGCAGCTTCTGTGGAGAGAGGACTGGAGTCGGTTAGGGAATGGAGTTTGTAATGTGGACCAAAGACAGTGGCTTCCCTCTACCCAATATTTACTTGAAGGACATTTCTGCTCATCTAGTACTATTTGTCGGCCAAGCAGTCTGACAAGACAATTTAGAGGTAATGAAGGGGTGACAGGAGGTGTTGGTGAGGTTGAGCTGCATGTTGTCAGCATACATGTTGAACCTGATGCTGTGTTTTCCTGTCGGGGGACACCATACATAGTGTTGAACAAGGGCAGTGGTCAAGCCTTTCAGTGCTGTTCGGGATAGCGTTCTTGGATTTATTGCCCAATGGGAGGTTGATGTGAAATTGAACTGTATTCTTAGAATGGGGACGTTCATTCCTATGAACATAATGTAATATCTTTAATTAGTGTTTTTGTCTTTATCTCTCCTTAAGGATGATGTTGGAAGTGAGTTTCCTCAAGTCATGGCATCGTTATTCCTATCTCCCGGAGGCCCTAAATTTGCTAACCTAATGTACCATTTTATAAAATATGTGCTTATGCACAAGTTTAATGAAGCTGAAAGTAAGTGATTTTTAACTATTGATTGATATTAATGGATTGTAATATTTTGTTAGCGGGAGTGTTCTTAGTGTGCGTTTTATGGAATGGAATTTAAAATCACATTCCCAATTAAGACCATAGTACCATAGATTAGTGCAGTACGGAAGGAGGCCATTTGGCCTATTGAGTCTGCACCAACTTTTTGGAAGAGTAATCCGTTATACTGACTCCACTGTCCCTCCCCATATCTCTGCAGTTTTTTTTCTCAGTTTCAGTTCCATTCCCTTTTGAAGGCTGTTAGTGACTCAGTGTTACGAACCAGGTGAGAAAGGGGTCTAGGGTTCCCTCTCAGCCTTCACCTGGTCTTACCGTAACGGTTTGATTTTAAACGCACGGTTTGTTTTTAGCTCCTCCTTAGTGAATCCTTGTTCACTAACTTCCAATTATAAGGCAAAGAAACTAGCCAAACAGGTTTTCTTAGGCTTAAAGAAAAAAGGTTGAACTTTATTAAACTTAAACTCTAATTCGGTTAATGCCTACGGATACGCGACGCATTCACGCTAGCATGCATACGTGATTCAAGCATGCAGAAGGGGACAGTAAAGAGTAGAAGAAATAAAGTGGAAAAGTTTGAGGCAATATCTGAAGAGGGTTTTGGTTATGGTTCTTTGAGCTCGCTGTAGAATCCTTGATTGCTTTTCGTTGGGGCCCAGTATTCTTCTTAAACCTTGTTGGATGTAGGAGACTTTTCTTTCTTGAAGTTTGTGGGTCCAGAGGCTTGTGAGAAAGAGATGGAGTAGACAGGAGAGGTCTTCTCACTTCAAGAGCAAACCGTCTTTTCAAAGTTCAAATTCTTTGTACAATTCAGAAATAACCCAGGTTGCCAAGCAAGTTAGTCATGTGACTAGCTGGTCTGACCATGCCTGTTTGTCCCTGAAGTAGTTAACAAAATAATCTACACAAGTGTTTTACTCAAGAACCTTTCTTGTAAACAAAAAATGATTTTATTTTTTGTGCAGAACTGTTTTCAGTATGGGCTTTTTCAAGTGGTAACTTTTTGGGCTGTTCGTTCTAGCACCCAGAAATGTATCTTTCTGTTTGGGAGCTGAAACTTGTAAGAGGACATTTTTTTCAGTACTGCAGATTAAAGTTTGATGGCGAGTAACCTTTGAGCTGTCTGAACTAAAATTTAATTCTATGACTGGATGAGAGCAAATTGTTGAAAAGCCTTTGTAGAGTGCAAAAATCCTTTGTTTGGATTGTATGATAGTTTCAGGAATAAGGGTGCCCCCTAATCCCTTTTTGTAATTTTTATGGATTGTTCATGCTACTTTTTGTTTTTCAAGCTACAGTACTTGCTAAGAGTGATGGTGGGGTGAGGGACAGATTTTTAGGTATGTACTTATAAGGTTGAGAAGTATTGTAGGGAATTTGCTTATCTGAAATTAGTTGAATAAAGGTTGCAAAAAAGGTGGAGGGCAAGTTTTTAACACATTGTACGACTTTGACATTTTAATCACTTCTCCCACAGTTGTAGCAGGAAATGAGGTGGGGGGATGAGAGCATTATTATAGATGGTAACAGATTTCAAAACTTAAGCTCAATTCAGCATGAGTTTCTGATAGTAGTCCTTGAAGTAACAAGCAAGGTGGATAAAGGGTTAACCTGTGGATGTGGTGTACTCAGATTTCCAAAAGGCATTTGATAAGGTGCCACATCAAAAATTACTGCACAAGATAAGAGCACACGGTGTAGGGGTAACATATTAGCATGCATACAGGATTGGTTAGCTAACAGGAAGCAGAGAGTAGGGATAGTTGGGTCTTTTTCGGGTTGGCAAGCTGTAACTAGAAGAGTGCCACAGTGATCAGTGCTAAGGCCGCGACTATTTACAATTTATATCAATGACTTGGATGAACAGACTGAATGTATGATCGCTAAATTTGCTGATGGCACCAAGATAGGTAGGAGAGTAAGTTGTCAAGAGGAGGTAAAGCGTCAACAAAGAGATGATGGGTTGAGTGGGCAAAAATTTGGCAGGTGGAATATAATGTGGGAAAATGTGAACTTGTCCACTTTGACAGGAAGAATAGGAAAGCTGTATACTATTTTAAATGGAGAGAGTTTGCAGAACTTAGTGGTACAGAGGGATCTGGGTGTCCTGCTACATGAATCACAAAATGTTAGTATGCAGGTACAGCAAGTGATTAAAAAGGCAAATGGAATGTTGGCGTTTATTGCAAGGGGAATGGGGGAAAAAGGTCAGGAAATTTTACTGCAGTTGTATAGGACCTTGGTGAGACTGCATCTGGAATACTGTGTACAGTTTTGGTCTCCTTATTTGAAAAATTATATAATTGTGTTAGAAGCACTCAACTAATTCCAGGGATGAAAGGCTTATCTTATGAAGAAAGGTTGAACAGGTTGGGGCTTTACCCTTTGGAGTTTAGAAGAATGAAAGGTGATCTTATTGAAACATAACATCCTGATGGGACTTAGTAAAGTGGATGCCAGGAGGGGGTTTCCTCTTGAGGGGGAGACTAGAACTAGGGGGCACAGATTAAGAATAATAGATCTCCCTTTTAAGACTGAGATGAGGAGCAATATTTTTCTGAGGGTTGTTAGTCTGTGGAATTCTGTTCCCCAGAAAGCAGTGAAGGCTGGGTCATTGAATTTATTCAAGGCTGTGTTAGATTTTTGATAGACAAGGAAGTCAAGGGTTATGGGGGGCAGACAGAAAGTGGAGTTGAGACCCTAACAGATCAGCCATAATCTTATCAAATGGCAGGGCAGGCTTGAAGGGCCGAATGGTCTGCTCCTCATTCCTATATTCCCATGAAAGAAACCGGTGATAATGCATTTAGAAAATATCTCTTGTGATATATGTTCAGGATTTGTCACTAAGTTCGGGAAGAAGTAAAGCTGTATGTTCAAAAAACTGTAGTAATGAGGTGCTGTAATCTTCAAGATAAATAAGCCTTGTTGATTGGGAATTTCATCTTTAATTTGCAGAGATTAAAAATTAGTGTAGCACTTGTTTCCCGAGGCTAGAGTTAAGTATATTGATAGTAAATTGAAAGGATATTTGCAATGTGCAAAAGACTTAATTGCTAGGAAATTTGACAAAGGCAACTTAAATTGTCTACCATATAATTTAATGTAGGTCTAGTTTGGACTCTTGTGATTTATGGCCTGACATATCTTAAGGAAGTGAATGTGGGATTCCCTTCCAGGATAGTTGTTGGCTTAAATTGAGAGTAACATAACATGAGATTATAACTAAGGTTAATGGACTTGATGTGCTGTTTAACCTAATCTGTTCCGAAATGGCATCTCCTGTATTTGACTTACAAATGAGAAAATATCGAAAAAGCATTGTATCCTTTTTTTTTAAGCAAGCTCCAATTCTGGAATGACTTGTTTCAAGACTCTGAAGCTGTTGCATTGATGCAATATGTCTTGTACAGTATTACAAAAGCTTACAGTATTTATAAATAGGTTTAGCCTTATTTGTCAGAAATATGTAGTAGACAGTGCAATTTGCATACCTTGATCATAACATAAGAAATGGGAGTAGGTGTAGACCATATGGTTGCTCAAGCCTGTTCTGCTATTCAGTACAGTCATGGCTGATCTCCCTCAGTTCCACTTCCCCTCCCCCTGCTCCCCATATCCCTTGATTTCCTGAGACCAAAAATCTGTGTCTTTCTCTTAAATGTATTCAATGATGGAGCATCCACAACCCTCCGGAGTGGACAATTCCAAAGATTCTCAACCTACTGAATGAAGAAATTTCTCCTCATCTCAGTCTTATATGATTGACCCCTTATCCTAAGACTGCGCCCCTGAAATATGAACATCATTGAAGTTTTCCATGTCCTTTAAATCTTAATGCATTGACATCCTTATTAAATTTGATATAGCTGTGAAGGTTTACAGATTATGACCTCTAAGAGGAGCTGCGAATAGTGTATGCAATGATATTTTTGGCACTTATTCTACTTTTGAAGGGGAGTTTACTGTGCATGTGTGGGAATTTTCTACTTCTGTCAATTTTAGAGCCAAGCCTCTGGCATTAAGTGAGTCTACTACAATGTTTGTAATCTTTTTTACTTCCTGCACTGTTAACAACAGAAGATAGTACCTGGAAACCAATGACATTCAGAGGGCGACAACAAGATCCCCACTTAATGGCAGTGAGAAGTTGTATTGCAGCCAACTGTTTTTTAGAAGGAATTCAGAAGGAAGCTTTTGTTGTTGCAGAATATAAAAGAAGGGAAGAGTGAGTATATTTATGTCTGAATTTTACAATCTGCAAATCCTTGTATTTACACTCTGAAGCTTAAGGGTGCACCAGAGATCTCTGCTTCCCTAGGGAAGCTGTTCTAGTACAGATACGACACTAGAATCTAACAGAAAATGTGGAACTTTGCCCAGATATTTAAAAAAAAAACACACTAAATTTTAATCAAGTCCCTGCAGCCATCTGATCTTCACTAAAAAATCAATCCTGGTACCTTTCCATTACAGCATCAACTGGAGTCCATTGCAATGACCTCAGCTACCCATTTATGTAACCAGTTTCACTAATTCATCGACAATGTAGGAAAAAAAGCTTCCAATACTAAAAGTTTTTTCAGTCTTGGTGTGAAAAGAATTGTTTTGGGAAAGTGATAAACATGGGAAGAATTTGAATTTGTAAATATAACTGTCGAGTAAGATTGCAGGTGTTCTGGAAGTATGGTAAATGAAGGTGCATTATTATCCTGTTCTTGTTGAACTCCACTGGCTCCTGGTCCCTGGCACCTCCAATTCCAAATTTGTATCCTTGAGTTTAAAACCCTTACTCTTTCACATCTCCAACCTCCTTTTAGGCCCACCCCCAGAACATTGGTCTCTTGCATGTTCTCCCCACCACTCTACCTTCCTTTCCTCCATTTCTACTTTGGCCACCTCATTTTCTTTAGTTCTGCATTTATTTTTGTTTGATTATGCTTCTGTGAAGCCCCTTGGAGAATTTTCTACATTAAAGATGCCATATAAATGCCAGTTGTATTTCTTCAGTGGGATCAGTAGACACATGACATTGACTTAATTATTCATTTGTAATTCAATTAAATATATATTTATTTTTGATTTATCTCTAGATTACTGGTTAAAGAAAATTCAATCTTGAAGAAACCGTATGCAGAAATGAAGGGTCGCCTGGAAAAGTAAGATATCATCAGTGCTATTTTGGTTTTAGCTCCATTGGTGAATCTAGATTAGATTAGATTAGATTTTAGATTTAGATTAGAGATACAGCACTGAAACAGGCCCTTCGGCCCACCGAGTCTGTGCCGAACATCAGCCACCCATTTATACTAATCCTACACTAATCCCATATTCCTACCAAACATCCCCACCTGTTCCTATATTTCCCTACCACCTACCTATACTAGTGACAATTTATAATGGCCAATTTACCTATCAACCTGCAAGTCTTTTGGCTTGTGGGAGGAAACCGGAGCACCCGGAGAAAACCCACGCAGACACAGGGAGAACTTGCAAACTCCACACAGGCAGTACCAGGAATCGAACCCGGGTCCCTGGAGCTGTGAGGCTGCGGTGCTAACCACGACAATCTGTAGCAGATCATGCAACTGGTTTTCAAGTACAGCTACTCCAGTGGTTGTCAATCTGCATACTTAGAAAACAACATTGATATTTCATCTGGCCACGTCTTGTGACCTGTATCAATCTTCAAAACAAGTCTCAATTGGCTGTTCCTATTTCCCTGAATTGCCTGATATCCAAACTGAAGTGGGGCATAGTAAGAACATAATAAATAGCAAGAGTAGGCCATTTGACCCCTTGAGCCTGCTCCACCGTTCAATAAGATCATGGCTGATCTGATTGTAGCCTTAACTTTACTTTCCTGCCTGCCCCCATATCCCTTGACTCCCTTGTAGATCAAAAATCTGTCTAACTCAGCCTTGAATATAGTCAATGACCCAGCTTCCACTGCTCTCTGGGGAACAGAAGTCCAAAGATTAACGACCCTCAGAAGAAATTCCTTTTCATCTCTGTCTTAAATGGGAGACCTCTTATTTTGAAACTAGTTCTAGATTTCCCCACAAGGGGCAACATCTTCTCAGCATCTACCCTGTCAAGCCCCCTCAGAATCTTCTATGTTTCAATAAGATCACCTCTCATTCTTCTAAACTCCAGTGAGTATAGGCTCAACCTTTCCTCATAAGACAACCCAGGCGGGACAGTGGTTAGCACCGCAGCCTCACAGCTCCAGCGACCCGGGTTCGGTTCTGGGTACTGCCTGTGTGGAGTTTGCAAGTTCTCCCTGTGACCGCGTGGGTTTCCGCCGGGTGCTCCGGTTTCCTCCCAAAGACTTGGAGGTTGATAAGTAATTTGGCCATTGTAAATTGCCCCTTGTGTAGGTAGGTGGTAGGAGAATGGTGGGGATGTGGTAGGGAATATGGGATTAAGTAGGATTAATATAAATGGGTGGTTGTTGGTCAGCACAGACTCGGTGGGCCGAAGGGACCGTTTCAGTGCTGTATCTCTCTGACTCTATAACCCCTTCAGCCCAGGAATCAATCTAGTGAACCTTTTCTGAACTGCTTTCAATGCAAGTATATCCCTCCTTAAGTAAGGAGACTGGATACAGTACAGTTGTAGCAAGACTTCCTACTTTTATACTCCATCCCCCTTGCAATAAGTGCTAACATTCCATTTGCCTTCCTAATTACTTGCTGTGATTCGTGTACAAGGACACCCAGATCCCTCTGTCTCGCAGACATTCTGAAGGGGGAGGGCGAGCAGTCAGAGGTCTTAGTACACATTGGTACCAATGACATAGGTAGAAAGAGGGATAAGGTCCTGCAACAAGAATTTAGGAGCTAGGTAGCAGATTAAAAAGCAGGACCTCAAAGGTTGTAATCTCTGGATTACTCTTGGTGCCATATGCTAGTGAGTATAGGAATAGGAGGATAGAGCAGATGAATGCGTGGCTGAGGCGATGGTGCAGGAGGGAGGGCTTTAGTTTCCTGGATCACTGGGTCTGTTTCTGGCAAAGGTGGGACCTGTACAAGTTGGACGGGTTGCACCTGAATCGGAACTGGACCAACATCCTTGCTGGGAGGTTTGCTCGTGCTGTTGGCAGAGGGGTGGGTTTAAAACTAATTTGGCAGGGGGATGAGATACAGAGTGGAGGTATAGTAGGGGGTGATGCACAGTCACATATAGAAGAGAAACTGAGTTATTCTGGAAGGCAGAGCAAATATAGATCTGTTGAGGCACAAGTGAAAAATGCAAGGCTGGATTGCATCTATTTTAATGCAAGGAGTCTTACTAGTAAGGCAGATAAATTGAGGGCGTTCGTTTGCACATGGGATTATGTTATTATTGCTATCACAGAGACATGGTTGAGGGACTAGTTGAGTCATGATACATGGTTGAGACATGGCAGCTCAATATTCCAGGGTATAGAATCTTCAGATGTGACAGGGGAGGGGATAAAAGAGGAGGTGGCATTGTACTGTTGATCAAGGAGTCAATTACTGCAGTAAGGAGGGCTGAGATATTGGAAGGTTGCTCAAATGAGGCCATATGGGTAGAACTTATAAACAAAAAGGGGGCAATCACTAGGCTGGGTGTGTACTACAGGCCTCCAAACAGTCAGGAAGAGATAGAGCAGCAGATTTGTAGGCAAAATCTCAGAGGTGTAAAAATAATAGGGTAATAATAGTAGGGGATTTCAACTTCCCTAATATCAACTGGGATAGTCTGTGTAAAAGGCTTAACGGGGGCCGAATTCTTAAAAAGCATCCAGGAGAGCTTTTTGAGCCAGTACGTAGAAAGCCCTACAAGAGAAGGGGCAGTACTGGACCTAATCCTAGGGAATGAAGCTGGACAAGTGGTAGAAGTGTCAGTGGGGGAGCATTTCAGGGAGAGTGACCATAGCTCTAATATTTAAGGTAGTTATGGAAAAGGACAAAGACGGACCGGAAATAAAGGTACAGAATTGGGGGAAGGCTGATTTCAGAATGATAAAACAGGATCTGGCCAAAGTGGATTGGGAGCAGCTACTTGCAGGAGAGTCTACATCAGACCAGTGGGAGTCATTCAAAGAAGAAATAGTGAGAGTTCAGAGCCAACATGTACCTGTTGAGGTGAAGGGTAGGACCAACAAGTCCAGGGAACCCTGGATGTCAAGGGATATAGAGGATTGGATCAGGAAAAAAAGAGGCTTATGGCAGAATCAGAGAAAACAGCAGAGGTACTAGAGGAGTATTGAAAGTGTAGGGGGTACTTAAAAAAAAAAGTAATCAGGAGAGCGAAGTGGGGACATGAAAAAACACTGGGCAAGATAACGGAAAATCCCGAGGCGTTTTATAAGTATATTAAGGGCAAGAGGATAACCAGGCAAAGAGTAGGGCACATTAGGAACCAAAGTGGCAATCTGTTTGTGGAGCTGTAGGATATAGGTGAAGTTTTAAATGATTACTTTTCATCTGTGTTCACTATGGAGAAGGATGATGTCAGTGTAGAGCTCAGAGGGGAATTGTGATATATATTAGCATTGAAAGGGAGGAAGTATTAGCTGTTTTGGCGGGTTCAAAAGTGGATAAATCCCCAGGCCTGGATGAGTTGTATCCCAGGCTGTTATGTGAGGCAAGGGAGGAGATAGCAGGGGCTCTGACACAAATTTTCAAATCCTCTCGGACTACAGGAGAGGTACTGGAGGACAGCGAATGTGGTACCATTATTCAAGAAGGGTAGCATGGATAAACCAGGTAATTACAGGCAGGTGAGTCTAAAATCAGTGGTTGGGAAGCTATTGGAAAAAATTTTGAGGGACAGGATTTATCTCCACTTGGAGAGGCAGGGATTAATCGAGGATAGTCAGCATGGCTTTGTCAGGGGGAGGTGGTGTCTAACTTGATTGAATTTTTCGAGGCGGTGACTAGATGTGTAAATGAGGGTAAAGAAATTGATGTAGTCTACATGGACTTCAGTAAGGCTTTTGATTAGGTCCCGCATGGGAGATTGGTTAAGAAGTAAGAGTCCGTGCGATCCAGGGCAATTTGGCAAATTGGATCCAAAATTGGCTTAGTGGCAGGGGGCAGAGGGTAATGGTTGAGGGCTGTTTTTGCAAGTGGAAGCCTGTGATCAGTGGTGTACCACAGGGATCGGTGCTGGGTCCCTTGCTGTTTGTAGTGTGCATTAATGATTTAGATGAGAATATAGGAGGTATGATCAGTAAGTTTGCAGATGACATGAAAATTGGTGGTGTCGTAAATAGTGAGGAGGAAAGTCTTGGGTTACAGGTCGATATAGATGGGCTGGTAAGATGGATGGAGCAGTGGCAAATGGAATTTAATCCTGAGAAGTGTGAGGTGATGCATTTTGGGAGGACTAACAAGGCAAGGGAATATACAATGGATAATAAAAAGCAAAATGCTGTGGATATTGGAAACCTGAAATAAAAACAAGAAATGCTGGAACCACTCAGCAGGTCTGGCAGCATCTGTGGAAAGAGAAGCACCGTTAACGTTTCGGGTCAGAGACCCTTCTTAGGAACTGAATATACAATTGATGGTAGGACCATAAAGAAGTAGAGAAGGGCAGAGGGGCCTTGGTATACTTGTCCATAGATCACAGAAGGCAGCAGCACAGGTAGATAAGGTGGTTAGGAAAGCATATGGGATACTTGCCTTTATTAGCCGAGGCATAGAATATAAGAGCGGGGAGGTTATGATGGAGCTGCGTAAAATGCTGGTTAGGCCACAGCTGGAGTACTGTGCACAGTTCTGGTTGCCACACTATAGGAAGGATGTGATTGCACTGGAGAGGGTGCAGAGGAGATTCACCAGGATGTTGCCTGGGCTGGAACATTTCAGCTATGAAGAGAGACTGAAAAGGTTAGGGTTGTTTTCCTTAGAGCAGAGAAGCTGAGGGCGTACATGATTGAGGTTTACAAAATTGAGGGGCGTTGATAGGTTAGATAGGAAGAAACTTTTTCCGTTAGCAGAGGGGTCAATAACCAGGGGGCATAGATTTAAGGTAAGGGGCAGGAGGTTTAGAGGGGATTTGAGGAAAAATGTTTTCACCCAGAAGGTGGTTGGAATCTGGAACACAATGCCTGAAGAGGTGGTTGAGGCAGGAACCCTCACAACATTCAAGCAGTATTTAGATGAGCACTTGAAAAGCCATGGCCTACAAGGCTATGGGCCAAGTGCTGGAAAATGGGATTAGAATAGCTAGATTCTTGATGGCCACCACAGACACAATGGGCAGGAGGGCCTGTTTCTGTGCTGTATGACTCTGAGAATGGAGTTTGTCAGTTTTGTACCTTTTTAAGAGTAAATGGTTAGAATTTTTTGCTTCTTTCACGGGATGTGAGCATCACTGGCATTTGTTGCCCATCCCTAATTGCCATTGACAACTGAGTAGCTTGCTAGGCCATTTCAGAGGGCAGTTCAAAGTCAATCACATTGCTGTGTGTCTGGAATCACATGTAGGCCAGATTTCCTTCCTTAAAGGACATTAGTGAACCAGATGTGTTTTTGCAACAAGCAATAGTTTCATGGCACCATTACTGAGACTAGCTTTCAATTCCAGATTTTTATTAATTAAATGCATTTAAATTCCACCAGCTGCCATGGTGGGATTCAAACCCACATCCTCAGGGCATTAACTTTGGCCTTGAGATTACTAGTCCAGTGACATTACCACTACTACAAAACCACCTCCCCTGCGGGATATATAGTAGGTAAAAATTAGTTGTGAGGATACAGTAAATATAGAAAGTTGAAGTGTTGGATAGGGTTAATTTTGCACAAATAAAGTTACTTGTGGCTTTTGTGTAGCTCTAGTACCACAGTACTTATTTCAGTGTCAGCATAGAACTGAAACTGTGATGTGGTTGACCCAAGGAATTCTCTAAACTTGGTAGTTTAAGGGATTGCTTTTTTGACATGCATTGCTTGATGGGTTACATGTTTAAAGTTAATTGACCTCTTATGGTATTCATAGTCTGGAGATGGTTGTAATGTCTAACTGCTCATCTGTCCTGTTACTTTAAAGCCACTGCTCAAATTCTTGTAACTGACCCATTTGAATTGATTCCCCTCAAGTTAATAGCTTTTGGAGAGCTTTACAGGTTGCCAGGTGCTTGTTACTTATCACCAACAGAAAATAACCTGTAATTGTGCTTGGGATGAAATCAAGAGTCGAATGTGACATGCTGTCAAAAGTTTTGCTGTGTAACATGTAACATCATAAAGTGCAAAATTTCTTTATATAACCTTTGGGGAAAGGAGAGAGAGAGAGTGTTTACAGTGCTTGCAGCTTCGACTAGTTTGAAACCGTTGTAAATGTGTTTAGAGGCAAATAGCTGGCATTTTATTCCTTGACCTGATTTTTCCCCAGTCACTGCTGAAGTCCCAAGTAATTACTAGTCAAAAGTCTGAAATAATTCACTTGTTGGAGTAGAATAGAAACAATGGATGACAAATGGCCTGAGATTTCTGGCTGCATCTGAAATTTCTTACTCTTTTATCTGAGATATTATGATTAAAAATTGTCCTGTGCACTTGAATCCATTTAGCAAAATTCTTACAATTTGACTTATTTTGCTAGAGGTATTTGTGGCTTCGCAGGAGCACGTATTCAGAAACAGAAAGAGGTATGTACAGAATCTTTATTTAACACCAAATATTCGATATTATCTTTTCACTATATACGGAATGCAATTTACCTTTTCTCTAGCGTTTAAAAGACTGTTAACAGAAATTGTTCTGATCTAGTTTATTAGACAAGCCACACTGATCTATGGATATTTTTGAATTATTGATAACTTGCAGCTAAAATTGAAGAAAGCCGAAAGAGTTTTTTTCTTGAGCGTGTTCAGCCTTTTCTAAAAGTATGCCTTTACAGAAGTTTCTGTTGGTTTAAAAATGTTGCTATTTTTATTGCTAATTGGGTGTGTGGCCTTCCTGCTGCCAGGCTAATCCAGTGACTTTTTTGTAATGTATGTCTTGGAGTGACTCTTGAAACACCAGGGGTTGCACTCAAAACTCTGATCTGAGAAGTACTGTGGAAATACAGAAAACATTTTGCATTTTGGAAATTTGCCTGTATTTCATATTCAAATTTTAAAAATATTTCAAGGTCACAAACCTCTACATTTTTATGTCCAGTTGCATTTAAAAAAAAAGTTTGATCCTTTCACTAGCTTTTGTTAGGTTTATTTTCAACTCTTGTACAGCTTTGAAGGCACTGATTCCCCTTTAATATAAGTTCATGTGATATCAGCCAAGGAGACTTTTTTTTAACCTTGCCATCTGAGACGTCGGTCACTTTTTCCCCAGATTGCCCTAAACCCTTGGGATCAAAGAAACTGTTCCTGTTGAGGTTTTTAATGAGATTATTTCAATTAAGTGTTGAATTGTAGTAACTATGAAAAGAAAAACTTGCATTTATATAGCATCTTTCATGACCACTGGATGTCCCAAAGCGCTTTACAACTAATGAAGTACTTTTGAAGTGTAGTCACTGTTCTAATGTAGGAAACATGGGAGCCAATTTGCGCACAGCGCGCTTCCACAAATAGCAGTGGGATAACAACCCTATCTGTTTTTTGTGGTAAATTAGAAAAAGTACATCAGTGGTCACTCAGTTAAGATATTGTGCAAGGAAAGATTTTTTTTTTTTTTTGGAACATGATGTTAAAGTTAGTGCTGCTGAGACTTTATTTAATATATTGTACCTCAAACCTCTTTCTTTCAGCTCCGTGAGATGTGGAATCTAGTAATGGACGCCTTGTCTGAATTGGAGAAAGAAAAGGAAGTCATTGATTCGTTAGTGGAGGGGCGAGTGGATCTATACACCCTTGATGGAACAGATGTCACATTAAAAGTCCCAAGACAATTAATAATTAGGATTGAAGATGAGGCAGATCAGGTCATTACAGTTCATAGTATATCAAATGCTTGTTCATGAAGTTTTCCGTTGCATAAAGATACCAGATTATCAGGCAGAATAAAAAGTGAAGCTTGAGTGTTTCCAATTGCTTAATATGGAAAATTTATATCCATGAATGTAGGAAAGGAACTTAAATTTTGAAAGTTTCCCACCCCTTTTTTGTTTCCCTCTTAAATGAGTACTGGAAACCCTCAAGTACCTCAAATGGGCATTGTTTGTAAGTATGTCTGATCTATTTTGAGAATGAAGAACATCTGATGTAGTTCTCATCTGACATCCACCCAACACTCTACAAAAGGGTTTTTTTTTTATTTGTTCGTGGGATGTGGGTGTCACTCGCTAGGTCAGCAATTATTGCCCATCCTTAATTGCCGTTGAGAAGGTGGTGGTGAGCTGCCTTCTTGAACCGCTGAACTCCTTGGGGTGTAGCTACATGAACAGTGCTGTTCGGAAGGGAGTTCCAGAATTTTAACCCAGCGACAGTGCAGGAACGGCAATATAGTTCTAAGTCAGGATGGTGTGTGGCTTGGGGGGGGACATGCAGGTGGTGGTCCCATGGCATGTGCTGCTTTTGTCGTTCTAGGTGGTAGAGGTCACGGGTTTGGAAGGTGCTGTTGAAGGAACCTTGGTGAGTTGTTGTACTGAATCTTGTAGATGGTATACATGGCTGCCATTGTGCGTTGGTGATGGAGGGAGTGAGTGTTGAAGTTGGTGGATGGGGTGACAATCAAGCAGGCTGCTTTGTCCTGGATGGTGTTGAGCTTCTTGAGTGTTGTTGGAGCTGCACCCATCCAGACAAGTGGAGAGTATTCCATCACACGTCTGATTCGTACCTTGTAGATGGTGGACAGGCATTGGGGAGACAGAAGGTGAGTTACTCGCTGCAGAATTCCTAGCCTCTGACCTGCTCTTGTAGTCACAACATTTATGTGGCTACTCCAGTTTGGTTTCTGGTCAATGATAACCCCCCAGGATGTTGATAGTGGGGATTCAGCGATGGTAATGCCATTGAACATCATGGGGAGATGGTAAGATTCCCTCTTGTTTAAGATGGTCATTGTCTGGCACTTGTTTAGCATGAATGTTACTTGTCACTTATCAGCCCAAGCCTGGATGTTGTCTGGGTCTTGCTGCATATTTTGAGTGTGGATTCTGGTTGTCATTGCCAATTGTAGCGCTGCAACTGCTGTCCTGGTTGAGATTCATTAACTTGAGTACAGGATCAAGCCTGGGTCTTTGAGTTGCAGGCTGTGTCACAGTGCAGCCTTTACCCCTAGATCATTTGGAAGGTTGCATTAAAATTCTGTTGCTGTTCTTAGCAAAAGTAGAGCAACTACAAGTGATAATCTGTTGAATTTGCTTGCCTTGATTAGTTTATTTGTAAGTTTTGAATGGGCTCATGGGATTTTGGCGCAAGCCCCCAGATATTAGGAGGATCTTGCAGGGTCGAAGGCTGGGTTTGCTGTTGTCGTTTTCAGTGCCGAGGTCGACGTTGGGTGGTCTGTCTAGTTTTATTCCTTTTCAACTTTTATGTGGCAGTTTTGTAGAGCCCATTTCAGAGGGCAGTTAAGAGTCAACCACATCGCTGAGTCTGAAGTCGCATGTAGGCCAGACCAGGTAAGGACAGCAGATTTCCTTCCCTAAAGGACACTAGTGAACCAGATGGTTTTTTTATGACAATTGATGGCAGTTTCATGGTCACCACTACTGAGTGTAGCTTTAATTTCCAGATTTTTTAATTCATTGAATTTAAATTTCACCAGCTGCCGTTGTGGGATTTGCACCCATGTCCCCAGGGTATTAGTCTGGGTCTCTGGATTGCTAGTCCAGTGATATAATCACTACACCACCGTGCCAATGGATGACTGCCAGGCAATCGAGGAGGCCCCAGCAAGTAGTGCAGGTGTGTGCTGAGTGCAATCCTGCTTTCCAGCTACTATTCAGTTCTGAATGCTGATGAGAGTGATGTTCCTCGAGGGAGTGCAGCCAGATCCAAGGCACCGAGGGTGGGCAGGAGGAAGTTTGGGAAAGCAGTAGTGATCGGGGACTCTGTAATTAGAGGAACAGACGGGCACTTCTGCAGCAGTAGATGTGACTCCAGGATGTCATGCTGCCTCCCTGATGCCAGAGTCAAGGATGTCACTGAGCAGCTGCTCTTTAGAGAAAGGGTGAACAGTCAGAGGTCATGGCCCATATTGGTGCCAATGCCATGGAGGAAGAAAGAGGGACGAGGTCCTGCATGCTGATTTGAGGGAACAAGGAAGAAGACTAGCAAACAGGACCTCAAAGGTAGTAATCTCTGGATTACTCCTGGTGCTATGTGCCTGTGAGTATAGAAGTAGAGAAGGAATGAAAGGAGGAGTGGTGGCAGTATTGGTTAAGCAGATAGTACAGTGCTGGAGAGAGAAATTGTCCTGGAGGGGTCAAGAACAGAATCTATTTGGTTAGAGTTAAGAAACAGTCGCAGTGCCATTACTCTACTACTAGTGGGAAAGAAATAGAGGAGTACATTTGCAAGGAAATTACAGAGAGGTTCACAAACTATAGAGTAGTGATAATGGGGGACTTCAATTATCCTAATATAAACTGGTTTAATGCTAGGGTAAAGGGCAGCGAGAGAAAAGTTTTTAAAAGTATGTTCAGGAGAATTTTCTATGTCAGTATGTTTCTGGCCCAATGAGGAAGGAGGCATTGTTGGATCTAGTTCTGGGAAATAAGGTGGATCAAGTGTCAGTGGGGGAGCATTTTGGGAACAGCGATCATGGTGTTATAAGATTTAGGTTAGCTATGGAAAAGGGCAAGGAGCAATCCAGAGTAAAAATAATTCATTGGAGGAGGGTCAATTTCAGTGGGGTGTGAACAAATCTGATGCAGGTAAATTGGAATTAAAGGTTGGAGGCAAAACCGTGAAGGAACAATGGGCTGCCTTTTGACGATAAGGTGGTTTGGTATAGTCAAGGTACATTCCCATGAGGGGGAAAAGTAGGACAACCAAAGTCCATTGATGAGGTAACAGAAGAAGGTTGATATGGTGTACATTAACTTCCAAAAAACATTTGATGAAGTGCCACATAACAGGTTTGTCAGCAAAGTTGAAGCCCATGGAATAAAAAGGACGGTGGCAGCATGGATACGAAGCTGGCAGAATGACAGGAAACAGTAGTGGCGAACTGTTTTTCGGACTGGAGGTAGGTATACAGGAGGGTTCCCCAGGTGTTGGTCCTAGGACCACTACTGTTCCTGATCTATATTAATGATCTAGACTTGGATGTACTGGCCACAATTTCAAAATTTGCAGATGAGACAAAACTTGAAAGTGTTGTGAACTGTGAGGAGGATAATGATAGACTTCAGGAGGACATGGACAGGCTGGTGGAATGGACAAACAAGTGGCAAATGGCATTTAATGCAGAGAAATGTGAGGTGATACATTTATGTAGGAAAACTGAGGAGGGGCAATATAAATTAAAAGGTACAATTCTACAGGAGGTGCAGGAACAGAGAAATCTCTGGGTATATGTACACAAATCATTGAAGGTGGCATGATGGCTTGAGAAAGTGGTTGTAAAGGCATGTTTGACCTTGGGCTTTATAAATAGCGGCATAGAGTATAAAAGCAAGGAAGTTATGATGAGCCTTTAGAAAACACTCGTTCGGCCTCAACTGGAATATTGTGTCCAGTTTGAGGCACTGGACTTTAGGAATGATGTCTGCACCTTCTTTAAAGCCTTCACACGATTTTATGAGAATGATTCCGGAGATGAGACTTCAGTATCGTGGATAAATTGGAGAAGCTGGGGTTGTTCTCTTTGGAGAAGAGAAGATTAAGAGGAGTGTCATGCAGGCCCCCACCTGCCAAGAATGAGGTGCACACTATTTCGCCACATGAACATTAAAACTTAAAATTGGTGCTGGGAAGAAAAGAGGGTCTATTACAAGGAATTGCCAGGCCCCATGCCGGAAAGACCTTTTTTGCATACTGGCAGACAGTGTTGGAACAAAGGACCTAGACTCTGCTTCTCCAATACACAGAGACCTGGTCAGGCCAGTTTAGTCACATGACTAACTGGCTGTTTGAGTTTGCCACAGTGTGTTTGAGCAGAAAGCTCTTCTCTCCTGGACTGAGAACACCTCTCTCCTGACTGCTCCCATCTCTTTCTCATGGAACTGAAAACCAATGAAGACATATGAACCCCAAGAGAGAAAAGTCTCCTACAGCGAACAAGGTTTAAGAATAATACTGGGCCCCAACAAAAAGCAAGATGACCTACAATCAAGGACTGCTGCGAGTTCGAAGCACAGTATTAAAAAAAAAAAACCCTCTTCAGAGATTGCCCCAAACCCCTCCATTTTATTTTTCTTTTCTGTCCCTATTTGCATGTGCATATCGTATTCGTAGGCGTTAACCGAATTAGAGTTTAAGTTTAAGGTGTGATAAATTTCACTTCTTTAAACCTAAGAAAACCTGGTGTGCTTATTTCTTTGCCTTATAATTGGAAAGTGGTGAACAAGGATTCACCAAGGGGGAGCTCAAAACAGTATGTTTAAAACTAAACCCTGTTGCAATAAGATCAGGTGAAGACAGTAAAAGAGCCCTAGACACCTTTCTCACCTGGTTGTAACAGGATATTTGATAAAGGTGTTCAAAATCATGAAGGGTCCAGACAGAGTAGATAGGGAGAAACTATTCTCATTGGCAGAATGATCGAGAACCAGAGAACACCAAATTCAGGTGATTGGGAAAAAAAAGCAACAAAGACATGAGAAAAAACTATTTTTTAACAGTGAGTGGTTAGGATCTGGAATGCACTAAAGAGTGTGGTGGAGGCAAACTTAATTGTGGCTTTCAAAGAAGAATTGGATAAGCACATGAAGAGAAAATATTTGCCGGGCTGCAGGGAAAAGGCGGAGGAGTGGGACTAACTGAGTTGCTCATGCCGAGAGCTGGCACAGACTTGATGGGCCGAATGGCCTCCTGTGCTGTAACCATTCTATGATTCAGAGACTCACTCCAAACACAGCTGGAAAATATGAAGATTTTATTACAATATATAGGCTAAAATACAGTTGGATCTTCAAAGCTGGCCTGTTTATCTCATATTTATTGAAAAGGTGGGCGGTTGAAATTTTAGTTGTGACTTAAATACTTCAAACCCTAGAGTTCTACTTGATTGGAATCCTTTCCTAATGTATATAATGTTTATTTACAGATTGGTGACCTATACAAAGCTGGTAAACTTAATCTTGCAGCAATAATCCAACTATGCAATTGGTGTCTCAGACTTCATGGTGACCAGCACAATCAAGTGGGCCCAGCAGAACTGGATCATCATACCCTGGAAAGACTGGCAGAGTTCCTAAAAAATGAACTAATTGAAATGAAGGAAAAAAGGTAAATTTATAATTTAACCAATTGGGGGTGAGTTATTTTCTCAGTGCTGCTTAGTAAGATGTATTTCATATGCTTTATTGAAAGTTGCTAAATATGACTTACCAATTACTTAAAACGCTTGGAAGCTATGTGCAATAAATATAGCTTTTAAGAAAATAATGGTTTCATGTCAAATACAAGTGGACAGCATCTGTCCGTTAAATATTTTACATGTCAGAAAGATAAAACAAGCGTTTAATAAACCTGAGCAAAAACCTAAGGGTGATTGGGAAGGAAGTGGGATGATGGGTGAATGTTCCAATAGTTTTAATGCTTTTTATTCATTCGTGGAATGTGGGCTTCACCAGTTAGGCCAGCATTTATTGCCCATCCCTAATCGCCCTTGAGAAGGTGGTGGTGAGCTGCTGCCTTGAACTGCTGCAGTCCTTGGGGTGTAGGTACACCAACAGTGCTGTTAGGGAGTTCTAGGATTTTGACCCAGTGACACTAAAGGAACAGCGATACAGTTCCAAGTCAGGATGATGTGTAGCTTGGAGGGGAACTTGCAGGTGGTGGTGTTCCCATGGCATCTGCTGCTCTTGTCCTACTAGGTTGTAGAGGTTGCGGGTTTGGAAGGTGCTGTCGAAGGAGCCTTGGTGAGTTGCTGCAGTGCATCTTGTATATGGTACACACTGCTGTCACTGCATCGGTGGTGGAGGGAGTGAATGTTGAAGTTGGTGGATTGGGTGTCATTCAAGTGGGCTGCTTTGTCTGGGATGGTGTCGAGCTTCTTGAGCGTTTTTGGAGCTGCACCCATCCAGGCAAGTGGAGAATGTTCCATCTCACTCCTGACTTGTGCCTTGTAGATGATGGACCAGCATTGGGGAGACAGGAGGTGAGTTACTCGCTGCAGAATTCCCAGCCTCTGACCTATTCTTGTAGCTACAGCATTTATGTGGCTGGTCCAGTTCAGTTTCTGGTCATTGGTGACCCACAGGATGGTGATAGTGGGGGATACAGCAGTGGCAATGCCATTGAAAATCAAAGGGAGATGGTTAGATTCCCTCTCATTCAAGATAGTCATTGCCTGGCACATGTGTGGCACGAATGTTACTTGCCACTTATCAGCCCAAGCCTTGATGATGTCCACATCTTGCTGCTTGTGGACATGGACTGCTTCAGTATCTGAGGAGTTGTGAATGGTGCTGAACATGTGCAGTCATCAGCAAACATCCCCACTTCTGACCTTTATGATGGAGGGAAGGTCATTGATGAAGCAGCTGAAGATGGTTGGGCCTAGGACACTACCCTGAGGAACTCCTGCAGTGATGTCCTGGGAATGAGATGATTGACCTCCAGCAGCCACAAAGATTTTCCTTACTGCTAGGTATGACTCCAACCAGTGTAGAGTTTTCCCCTGGATTCCCATTGACTCTGGTTTTGCTAGGGCTCCTTGATGTCCTACTCGGTCAACTGCCTTGATGTCGAGGGCAATTCAGGTCTTTTGTCCATGTTTGGACCAAGACTGTAATGAGGTCAGGAGCTGAGTGGCCCTGGCGGAACCCAAACTGAGCGTGTGTCGTTTGATAGCACTGTTGACGACCCCTGCCATCACTTTGCTGATGATTGGGAGTAGACTGATAGGGCGGTAATTGGCTGGTTTGGATTTGTCCTGCTTTCTTGTGTACAGGACATATCTGGGCAATTTTCCACATTGCTGGGTAGATGCCAGTGATGTAGCTGTACTGGAACAGCTTGGCTAGAGGTGCAACTAGTTATGGAGCACAAGTCTTCAGTACTAATGCCGGAATGTTAGGGATGGGCAATAAATGCTGGCCTAGCCAGCGATGCCCACATCTCGTGAACGAATAAAAAAAACAAGTTGTCAGGGCCCGTGGCCTTTGCAGTATCCAGTGTCTTCAGCTATTTCTTGATATCACTTGGAGTGAATTGAACTGGCTGAAGACTAGCATCTATGATAAGGACCTCAGGAGGAGGCAGAGATGGATCATCCACTTGGCACCTCTGGCTGAAAATGGATGCAAATGCTTCAGCCTTGTCTTTTGCACTGCGCTGGGCTTGCCCATCATTGAGGATTGGGATAATTTGTGGAGCCGCCTCCTCTTGTCAGTTATTTAATTGTCCACCACCATTCACGACTGTGGCAGGACTGCAGAGCTTAGATCTGGTCCCTTGGTTGTGGGGTCGCTTAGTCCTGTCTATTGCATGTTTTTTTGCATGCAAGTAGTCCTATGTTGTATCGACACCAGGCTGACTCCTCATTTTTAGGCATGCCTGGTGCTGCTCCTGGCATACCCTCCTACACTCTTTGAACCAGGGTTGGTCCCCCGGCTTGATGGTAATGGTAGAGTGGGGGATATGCTGGGCCATGAGGTTACAGATTGTGGTTGAAACAATTCTACTGCTGATGGCCTACTGCATCTCACAGATGCCCAGTTTTGAGTTGCTCGATCTGTTTGAAATCTATCCCATTTAGCATAGTGGTAGTGCCATACAACATAATGGTGGGTACCCTCAGTGTCACTCCTACCAGTATGGTCATGGACAGGTGCATCTACAACAGGTAGATGAGGACGAGATCATGTAGGTTTTTCCTTCTTGGTTTCCTCACCCGCCTGCCGTAGACCCAGTCTAGCAGCTATGTCCTTTAGGACACGACCAGCTCAGTTGTAGTGGTCCTACTGAGCCACTTATGGTGATGGACATTCAGGTCCCCCAACCAGAGTACATTTTGTGCCCTTGCTACCCTCAGTGCTTCTTCCAAACATGGAAAAGACTGATTCATCAGCCAAGGGGAGGCAGTAAGTGGTAATCAGCAGGAGGTTTCCTTGCCCATGTTTGACCTAATACCATGAGACTTCATGGGGTCAGGAGTCAATGTTGAGGATTCCCAGGGCAACTCCCTTCCGACTCTATACTACTGTGCCGCCACCTCTGGTGGGTCAGCCCTACCGGTTGGACAGGACATACCCAGGTATGGTGGCGTCTGGGACATTGTCTGCAAGGTATGATTCCGTGACTCTGACTGTCAGGCTGTTGCTTGACCAGTCTGGGACAGCTCTCTCAATTTTGGCACAAGCCCCCCAGATGTTGCTAAGGAGGATTTTGCAATGTTGACAGGGCTAGGTTTGCCATTGTCGTTTCTGCTGCCTAAAGGAATGTAGAGGTGGAGGTGTATTAAATTGTGAAGGGATTCAAGAACAATTAGAAAAATGGCCAATGACAAAAAAAAAAGCATATTACAGGGCAAACTGAAATGAAAGACAATGTTGAGAAGCAGAAATAGAGTATCTGGGTTTGAATGAGTGTTCAGATTAGAATGTACAGGAGAAAGTTGAAGTTTTATCTGTAAAGCATATATGATCACACACTTAGTTTTCACTAAATGATTTGTTTTATCTTCCAGTTCTGGTGACTGACACACTCTGACATGTTATCTTGTCTTTCAGCTTTATAGATGCTGACTGATCCTGCTGTGTATTTACAGCATTTGTTATTTGATTTCTAGTCTTTGCCAAATTTACTGACCTTTTAACATTTAAAAAATGAGGCTTTACTTGTACTTGAGTCACTGTTCCAGTTGGCCATGTGTCACTGTTGCTCTTCAAAGTGCTCACCCTAATTATTTCCTTGCTTATTGCTGAAATCAAATCATCCACAAGCTCTTTTTCCCCCATCTACAATCTTTTCATAAATACATCTCAGCCTTGCTCGAACACTCTTAAATTGCTGTTGGTTTATTCCAATCTCTCCACCTCTACCTCCACCAGGACATTCTGAGGGCACTCTGATACTTTCGTGAATGGATGCAGAACCAGTCTCCACCATCCACCTGCTCCGCCTGGCTGAACTTATTTTTGTGTTGACAACTTCTTCTTTAACTCCACTCACTTCCGCCAAATAAAAGGTGTTGGTAGTGGTACCCAAATGGGTTCCAGCTACACCTGCCTTTTTGTGGAATATGGAACATTCCATGTTCCAGGCCTACTTGGGCCCTCGTCCTCACCCCTTTTTCGGCACATTGATGACTATCTGTACCATTTTCTGCCTTGAACTGAAAAATCTCATCAATTTTACTTCTGATTTCCACCCTTCTCTCTCTTTTGCATGGTCCATTCTAACTCTTCCTTCCCTCCTTCGACTTCTCGGCCTATCCCCGGAAATGGAGAGAATCAATGAATATTCGTAATCCCACTGACTTCCACAGCTTCCTCAACTACACTTCCTCACATCCAGCTTCCTGTAAGGACTCTATTCTATTTTCTGTTTCTCCCTCTCTGTCACATCTGTTCTGAGGATGCAACCTTCCATACCAGTGCATTTCTGATGTCTTCCTGTTTAATCAACCAACGATACTTGCATCCTCCACTGTGGTTGTCAGGGCCATCGATGTGTCTGTCCCATTTCCTGCACTACTTCTCTCACCCCTTCTCCTCCCTCTGTGAACCATGGTAAGATTTCTCTTGTCCTCACCTTTCACCCCACCAGCCTCCATATTCAACAGATCATTTTCTGTCATGGCCACTGTGACACCACTTCCTTAACACATCTTTTTCCCCCCATTTCTGAAGGGACTGTTCCCTCCATGACACCCTGGTCCTCTCCTCAGTCACCCCCTCCCCTTCTCTTGGCACCTTTCCATACAGACGTAGGAGATGCAACACCTGCCCTTTAATTCCTTTATCCTCGCCATCCAAGGCCCCATACATTCCTTCCAGATGAAGCAGCAATTTACATCTATTTTCAATTAGGTGTACGGTATTAGTTGCTCACAATGTGGTTTGCTCGGCATTGCTGAAACCAAATTCAGATTGGGCGACCACTTTGTGGAAAAGCTCCCATTTAGTCTGTAAGAGTGACCCCAAGCCTGTTATTTTAATTCTCCATCTTGCACCCACTCTGACCTTTCTGTCCTCAGCCTCCTGCAATGTTCCAATGAAGCTCAATGCAAGCTTGAACAGCACCTCATCTCTCAAAGGCACATTACAGCCTTCTGGACTCAACAATGAGTTCCACAATTTCAGATTGTAATCTGTGCCCCAGTTTCTGTTTCCTTTTTCTTTGCAGGTTTCAGACTGAGACTAAAAAATTCCCTTCAAATCCCCTCTAAACCTATCACCCTAAATCTATGTCCCTTGGATATAGACCCCTCATGCAAGGGAGTAGGGCCTTCCTATCCATTCTATCTAGACCCCTCAATTTTATACACTTCAAGGGGCGATGGTGGCAGAGTGGTAATGTCACTGGACCAGTAATCAGGGGTCCATGCTAATGCCTTGGGGACATGGGTTCAAATCCCACCATGGTAGCTGCTGGAATTTTAATCAAATTAATTGTGTTAATAGAAATCTGGAATTGCAAGCTAGTCTCAGTAATGGTGCCATGAAACAATCACTGTCATAAAAACCCATCTGGTTCACTAATGTCCTTTTTAGGGAAGGAAATCTGCTGTCCTTACCTGGTCTGGCCTATATGTAACTCCAGATCCACAGCAATGTGGTTGACTCTTAACTGCCTTCTGAAATGGCCTAGCAAGCTACTCAGTCCAGGGATGGGCAACAAATGCTGACCTTGACAGCGACGCCCACATCCCATGAAGGGGGGGAAAAAGGTCTCCTCTCAGCCTCCTCTGTTCCAAAGACAACACTAGCCTATCCAAATTTTCCTCATAACTGAAATTCTCCGGTCCAGGCAACATCTTTTTAAATCTCCTCTACTCTCTCTGGTGCAATCACATCTTTCATATTGTGAAGTGACCTGAACTGCATGCAGTACTCCAGCTGTGACCTATACAGTTCCAGCATAAACTCACAGCTCTCATATTCTGTGCCTCGGCTAATAAAGGCAAGTAACCCGTATGCCTTCTTGACCACCTTATCTACCTGCCCTGTCACCTTCAGGGATCTGTGGACATGCATGCCAAAGTCCCTCTGTTTCTCTTTTCATCTGCCTTCACTATGGAAAAGGACGATGGAGGTGTAGAGATTGGGGAGGGGGATTGTGATATACTTGAACAAATTAGCATTGAAAGGGAGGAGCTATTAGCTGTTTTCGTGGGCTTAAAAGTGGATAAATCCCCAGGCCCAGATGAGATGCATCCCAGGCTGCTATTTGAGGCAAGGAAGGAGATTGCAGGGACTCTGACACAAATTTTCAAATCCTCTCTCACCACAGGAGAAGTGCCAGAAGACTGGAGGACAGCGAATATAGTACCATTATTCAAGAAAGGTAGTAGGGATAAACCAGGTAATTACAGGCCAGTGAGTCTAACGTCAGTGGTAGGGAAACTATTGGAAAAAATTCTGAGGGACAGGATTGATCTCCACTTGGAGAGGCAGGGATTAATCAGGGATAGTCAGCATGGTTTTGACAGGGGGAGATCATGTCTAACTAATTTGCTTGAATTTTTCGAGGAGGTGACTAGATGTGTGGATGAGGGTAAAGCAGTTGATGTAGTCTACTTGGACTTCAGTAAGGCTTTTGATAAGGTCCCACATGGGAGATTGGTCAAGAAGATAAGAGCCCATGGGATCCAGGGCAATTTGGCATATTGGATCCAAAATTGGCTTGGTGGCAGGAGGCAGAGGGTGATGGTCAAGGGTTTTTTTTTTTTGCAATTGGAAGCCTGTGATCAGTGGTGTACCACATGGATCGGTGCTGGGACCTTTGCTGTTTGTAGTGTACATTAATGATTTAGACATGTGTATAGGAGGTATGATCAGTAAGTTTGCAGATGACACAAAATTTGGTGGTGTCGTAAATATTGAAGAGGAAAGCCTTAGATTACAGGATGATATAGATGGGCTGGTAAGATAGAGCAGTGGCAAATGGAATTTAATCCTGAGAAGTGTGAGGTGATGCATTTTCGGAGGACTAACAAGGCAAGGGAATATACAGTGGATGGTAGGACCATAGGAAGTACAGAAGGGTAGAGGGACCTTGGTATACCTGTCCATAGATGACTGAAGGCAGCAGCACAGGTAGATAAGGTGGTTAGGAAGGCATGTGGGGTAATTGCCTTTATTAGCCGAGGCATAAAATATAAGAGCAGGGAGGTTATGATGAAGCTGTATAAAATGCTAGTTAGGCCACAGCTGGAGTACTGTGCACAGTTCTGGTCGCCACACTATAGGAAGGATGCATGGGAGAGGGTGCAGAGGAGATTCACCAGGATGTTGCCTGGGCTTAAGCATTTCAGCTATGAAGACAGACTGAATAGGCTAGGGTTGTTTTCCTTAGAGCAGAGAAGGTTGAGGGAGGACCTGATTGAGGTATACAACATTAGGGGCGTTGATAGGGTAGATAGGAAGAAACTTTTTACCTTAACGGAGGTGTCAATAACCAGGGGGCATAGATTTAAGGTAAGGGGGGCAGGAGGTTTGGAGGGAATTTGAGGAAAAGTTTTTTTTCACCCAGAGGGTGGTTGGAATCTGGAACACACTGCCAGAAGGGGTGGTAGAGGCAGGAACCCTTACAACATTTAAGAAGTGTTTAGATGAGCACTTGAAATACCATAGCATACACGGCTATGGGCCAAGTGCTGGAAAATGGGATTAGAATAGATAGGCTTGATGGCCGGTGTGGACATGGTGCGCCGAAGGGCCTGTTTTAGTGCTGTATAACTCTGACTCCTCTACACCTCTCTATATCCTACCATTTATTGTGTATTCCCTTGCCTTGTTAGTCTTCCCGACATGCATTACCTCACACTTCTCCGGATTGAACTCCATTTGCCACTGATTCACCCACCTGACTAGTCCATTGATATCTTCCTGCAGTCTACTGCTTTCTTCCTCATTGTCAGCCACACGGTCAATTTTTGTATTGTTTGCAAACTTCTTAATTATGCATCCTACATTCAAGTCCAGATCATTGAGATATACCACAAAACGTAAGAGACCTAGTACTGAGCATTGTGGGACCCCACTGGAATCAACCTTCCAGTCACAAAAACACCCTTAACCGTAACTTTTTGCTTCTTGCCACTGAGCCAATTTTGGATTCAACTTGCCCCTTTGCCTTGCCATGGGCTTTTACTTTCATGACCAGTCTACCATGTGGGACAAAACTTAAAGCTTTGCTAAAATCCATATAGACTACATTAAATGCACAACCCTCATCAACCCTCCTTGCTACTACCACAAAACAAATTTGTTAGTTATTCAGACAAGACCTTTGCTTACCAAATCAGTACTGACTGTCTTTGATTAATTGGTTTTTCTAAATGAGCATTGATTCTGGCGCTCAGAATTTTTTCCAATAATTTTGCCACCGCTGAGATTAGGCTGACTGACCTGTAATTACTTGATTTGTCCCTTTCTCCCTTTTTAAACAATGGTACAACGTTAGCTGTCCTCCAATCCTTTGGCACCACACCTGTAGCTGGAGAGGGTTGGAAAGTTTCTCTGGGCTTAACCATCTTTCTTCATAGTTTCTTTAGAAAATTAATATTGCTCAAAATGTCTTTTAGCTGAAGCAAGTAGATAGAATTTAAGCTTTAACATTTTTCTTGCAGTTTTATTTACACAACAGTAAAATCCATCAAACAGTTATTTGCCAGCATTGACTTGCTAAGACTGAAATTCTAGATTTGGTGTTAAATAATTACGTTAGTCTCAAAAAAAAAATTAGCTTTTGTAAAACCACTTCCATTAATATGCTTAGTGGAGCAGTGCTACTTGGTAAGTGGTTAGCAAGGAACTTGCTTTGAGACTATAATTGTATGTAATGATTGTGGTGGTCACCAGTAGTGCATTGTTATTTCATATAGCTGATGTGAGATAAATGATGCATTGAAATCGCTTCCTAATTTGTGTGATAATGTATAAGAATTCTTGGAAAGGTAATCAGCATATGAAGGAACATGTTATTTTTCAGTAATACTCAGCTGCTGGACTTCAGGTTGGATTTAATCATACTCTTTTCACAGCCAGCAGATAATGCAAGAAGTTATCCCTTCTGTGAAAACATCAACAGTCAAAATGGAAAATGCATGGGATAAGAAATGGGAACAGTACTCGAGCAGAACTGGTTATTCCCCAGTGAGGAGAAAATATCCTGTAAGTAGTAAACAGGGAATGCTTCCCCCATATCGATACTGTCAAAACACTTTTTTTTCAATTTTTGACCATATAATTAGATTTCCTGTATGTGCTTTATGATTGAGCACTTTAACAATCTCCTGAACCAAGAATCCAGAGTGTGTAATGCACCATTGAATCACTTTCACAGCATTGCGTTCTGGATGAGCTTGCCCTTGATCCATCTCTAGCTGAAGTCGCCAGGGGCCATGTCTGTCTGTGGGTCAGTGTCCGGGAGCCGATGACATCCAGCTTGAAGTATTCAAGTTTGGAGGCGCTCACATGGTTAGGAGACTCATTAGCTTCTTCTGCCTAATCTGGAACCAGGGCATTGCACCCCAACATTATAAGGACGCTTCCATAACTTGCCTGTACAAACAAAAGGGAAGCAAGCTGTGGCAATCATCGCGGTATTTCACTTTTCTCCACAGTGGGAAAAATTCTTGCAAGGGTTATTTTCAATAGGGTACTCACTCAGCATACAGACTCTGTGTACCCAGAATCACAGTATGGCTTTCATGCTGGAGGAGGAAGAGTTGACATTATCTTTGCAAGGCATCAAATTAAAGAACAACCTGAATAAGGACCTCCACATGGCGTTTGTTGACCTAAACAAGATCTTTGATGCAGTAAACTGAAGGCATATGGAAGGTGCAGTACAAATATGGTTGCCCTGAAAAGATGATCAGAGTCATTAACTTATTTCATGGTGCGGGATGGCCAGTGTGATGCAGAATGGTGCCTTATCAGATGCCTTTCCTTTCCCCAGTGGCAACAAGCAAGACTGCGTAATGGTTCCAGTTCTGTTTGCCATCTATTTTTCAGCCATTTATATGCACTCAAAGATCTCTATGTAGGAGTACACAGTTCAGGACAGAAAGCGACCTCTTCAGTCTGCAAAGGCTGAAGATTCGCACAAAGATCAAAGAACTGATACTAAGTGGGCTCATGTTTGCTGATGACTGCTGTCATAGCACACACACCAGAGGCCACCCAGCTGCTTGTTGGCCACCTTGCCCAAGCCTCGGAATGCTTCAGCCTTTAAGTCTGAAAAAGACAGATCTTGTGCCAAACTGTCCTTGTCCACAAAAGGCAAGACCCCATAGTCACAATTAAAAATACACCCCTCAACTCAGTTCAGAAGTTCTGCAATCTTGGGAGTATCCTCTCTAACAACAGCACGTTGGATGGTGAAATTGGTTATTGCCTGGCAAAAACGAGCGCAACATGCAACAGGCTCGCCCACAGGCTTTGGAAAGAGCATGGAGTCTCAAAATACAGATCAAAGTCCACCAGACAGTGGTTGTCACATCACTTCTCTATGGCTGAGTGATATGGACAATGTATCGGCATCACATAAAGCAACTAGATGCATTTTGCAGTCCGTGTCGCATTTTTCCGGACATGAATTTGTTACGGCCCTATGAGGTGACGCCAATCTACAATGAACATCCAGTCTCCTTGCTGAATGCATCTGTCAAAGTGACAGGAGAATCCATCATGTGTTTCATAATTGAATCCAAATATAAAATGTGTATGAAGTGTTGATGTGAGGAAAGATTGAGCAAATTCAAATTAGTAGCCTAGAAAGATGTGCGAGAAGGGACATCGCCTGCAGGATATAAAAACTTTGGCATTTAAGACTCATGTTAATAGGGCCAGATGTAGTGCTCTTTTTTTTTGCTCAAAGGGTGATATCTGGGAGATTATTCAAAATAGTTGTTAAGTAGAGAGAGATATTGCGAATACAGAATGCAGTTGGACATGTACTTGAGTAATCTGCAGGGCTGTGGGGAAATGGTTAGGACGTTGGACTAAATCGGACAGCTTTCAAAGAGCCAATACATGCATGATGAGACAAATGGCTGCCTGCGCTGTAAGTTTCAGTGCTAGGCTAAGCAAGTTGAAGTCTTGAGACAAGCTTGATGGATTTAGTGGTCTTTTCTCATTCTTGACTGTTACGACCAGGTGAGAAAGATGTCTAGGTGTCCCCCTCAGCCTTCATCTAGTCTTACTGTAACAGGGTTTTATTTTAAACACACCATGTTTTGCGTGCCCCCTTGGTGAATCCTTGTTCACTGCTTTCCAATTATAAGGCAAATAAATGAGCACAAACAGGCTTTCTTGGGTTTAAAGAAGAAAAATGATATTTATTAAAATTTCAACTCTAATTCGGTTAACGCCTATGGATACGTGCTGCACCCTATGCTAGCATGCATATGCGATAGGCACATGCAAACAGACAGAAAAGAGCAGAAGAAAAAATAAAGTGGAGAGATTTGAGGCAATATCTGAAGAGTCTGTTACAGTTCTTCGAGCTCACTGTAGAGTCCTTGCTTGTAGGTAATTCTTGCTTTCTGTTGGGGCCCAGTATTCTTCTTAAACCTTGTTCACAGTAGGACAGTTTTCTCTCTTGGGGTTCATGTGTCTTCAGTGGATTCCAAAGCTGGTGAGAAAGAGATTGGAGCAGACAGGAGAAAGATGTTCTCAAGCCTGCAGCTTTTGGTCTTCAAACACCTATTTCTCCAATTTAAAACTCAGTTCAAAACTTTGCAACAGCCAGTTAGTCATCTGACTAAACCGGTCTGACCACGTCTGTTCTGTGTATTGGAAGCAAGGACTGGTTCCTTTTGCTCCAACACTGTCTTCTGGTATGCAAAAATGTTTTTCCGGCTAGGGGCCTGGTATTTCTTTGTAATAGGCCCTCTTTTCTTCCCAGCAACAAGTTGAAGTTTAATGTCCATGTGGTGAAATTAATGTGCCTCATTCTTGGCAGGTGGAGGCCTGCATGACATTGACTCTTCCAGAAGTGATGGACAAGTTTAAGAAAAACAGATCTAAACTGGAATGCTTCCTCCTCCTCCAAATTACACTTTTTTGACACCCTATTATATTGACATAGAATAAAATGAGTGAAATAAGACAGCTGGACAAGGCAAAAAATGAATCATGAATTGAAGACGACGTTACTTGCCATCTAGTAATCTTAACAGGACTATTGTGATCTATTCAAGCCTGTCAGTTCATCTGTTATATTGCCTTCACCTAATTCATAAGGGTCTCTTCATGTAGTTGTGATTTACTGTGATTCAGAAGCATTGTCAATTTCTACTCCCCTTCACCAAAAAAGAAAATTGCTTGGTTTTTTAATTAATGAGAATGTATTGCATTTTTATAGGTCCTTGATCTTCTACCAACTATGCCACCGTTGTCTTTTGAACCAGCTTCAGAAGAAGCTTATAAAAGCAGCATATTTTACACTCACTCTGCAGCACTACCAGGTAGGTTCAGAAAAGATGCAGATTACACCAGGCAGCAATTCCTGTAATTTGCCTCTAATGTAAAAGCAAAATACTGCAGATTCTGGAATTCTGTAATAAAACTGAAAATGCTGGAAATATTCAGATCTGGCAGCATCTGTGGAAAGAGAAATAGTTTAAGTTTCGGAACTTGATTTCTGATGAAAGGTCATCGACCTGAAACATGAACTCTGTTTCCCTCTGCCTAGATGCTGTCAGAACTTGCTGAGCATTTCCAGCATTTTGTATTTATTCCTGTAAGTTTCTTTTTTCTCACTGTCTAGAATTGAGATTTGTTGCACTTGTTTCCAAATCCCTCATTGGCCTTTGCCCCTCCTATCTCTAATCTCCAGACCTACAACTTTCTGAGATATCTGTATTGCTCTAATTCTAGCCTCTTGAGCATCCTGACTTTGAACCCCTCCACCATTGGTGGGTTGTGCCTTCAGCTGCTAAGGGCCTAAGCTTTGGAATTTCCTCCATAAGCCTCTCCATCTCCACCTCTCTTCCTCTCTTTTAAGATGCTCATTTAAAACAACCTCTTTGACCAAGCTTTTGGTGATTGACACCATGTCACATAGAGATATTAGGGCAAAGTTAATACTTGTTGGCAGGAATTATGTTTTTGTGTTCATATTTTGTATTTTTATTCTGAAAAGTTAATTTACAAAAAGATTTAGTTTGCTTGAACTTTTATTTTTGATAAGTATTTTCTTTAAACAAAAAAATCAGTGACCTTTCTATTCCCTGACCACATTTTAATTTGCTTGTCTTTTTGCATTTGAAAGTAGTTTTGTTACTTAAGGCATAATTATTATCTTTGCTTCTTGAGGAGACAAATTGCATAGGCTTACAATGGACAGCACAAAAATAATAGGCCATTCGGCCCAACAGGTCCAAGCTGGTCTTCATGTTCTACACCAGCATCCTCCTCTCTCCCGCCCCATGACAAACTCTTCTATGCCTTTCTTATGATTATCCAGCTTCCTTTTAAAGGTATTTACACAAGTCACCTCAACCACTCCTTGTGGTAGTGAGTTTCACATTCTAATCACTCTGAATAAAGCAGTTTCTTCAGAATTCCCTGTTAGTTAGTGGCAATCTTGTATTTATGAGCACTAGTTGTGGTCTGATCCATGTCAGTCATTATAGTACAGAAGGAGGCCATTTGGCCCATTGAGTCCATGCACTCCAGAGCAATCCAGTTGGTCCCACTTCCCTGCTCTATCCCCATAGCCCTGCAAGTTTATTTCCTTCAAGTGCTCCTACAGTTTCCTTTTGAAATCATTGTTTCTGATTCCACCACCTTCGTAGGCAGCGAGTTCCAGGTCATTACCACTCACCATGTAATAAGCTCTTACTCACATTCCCCCTCATCCCTGGAACCATTTTGGTAAATCTCCTCTGCACCTTCTCAAGGACCCTCACATCCTTCCTAAAGTGTGGTGAGCAGAATGGAACACAGTACTCTAGTTGTGGTCTAGCCAGAGCTTTATAAAAGTTCTGTGTAACGACTGAAGGCACTGGATACTGCAAAGCCTATGGGCCCTGACAACATTCCAGCCATAGTATTGAAAACTTGTGCTCCAAAATGTGCTGCGCCCCTAGCCAAACTGTTCCATTACAGCTACAATATTGGCATCTACCTGGCAATGTGGAAAATTGCCCAAGTATGTCCTGTACACACAAAGCAGGACAAATCTGACCCGGCCAATTACTGGCCCATCAGTATACTTTCGATCATCAGTAAAGTGATGGAAGGTGTCGTCAACAGCACAATTAAGTGGCACTTGCTTAGCAATAACCTCACTGACGCTCAGTTTGGGTTCCACCAAGGCCACTTAGTTCCTGACCTCGTTACAGCCTTGGTTTAAACATGGACAAAAGAGCTGAACTCGAGGTGAGGTGAGAATGACTGCCCTTGACATCAAGGCAGCATTTGACTGAGTATGGCATCAAGGAGCCCTAGCAAAACTCAGGTCAATGGGAATCAGGGGGGAAACTCTCCGCTGGTTGGAGTCATACCTAATGCAAAGAAAGATGGTTGTGGTTGTTGGAGGTCAATCATCTCAGCTCCAGGACATCACGGCAGGAGTTCCTCAGGGTAGTGTCCCAGGCCCAACCATCTTCAGCTGCTTCATCAATGACCTTCCTTCAATCATAAGGTCAGAAGTGGGCATGTTTGCTGATGATTGCACAATGTTCACCATTCGCAACTCCTCAGATACTGAAGCAGTCCGTGTAGAAATGCAGCAAGACCAGGACAATATCCAGGCTTGGGCTGATAAGTGGCTAGTAACATTCGCGCCACATAAGTGCCAGGCAATGACCATCTCCAACAAGAGAGAATCTAACCATCTCCCCTTGACATTCAATGGCATTACGATCACTGAATCCCCCACTATCAACATCCTAGGGGCTACCATTGACCAAAAACTGAACTGGAGTAGCCATATAAATACCGTGGCTACAAGAGCCGGTCAGAGGCTAGGAATCCTGAGGCGAGTAACTCACCTCCTGACTCACCAAAGCCTGTCCACTATCTATAAGGCACTGGTCAGGAGTGTAATGGAATACTCTCCACTTGCCTGGATGGGTGCAGCTCCAACAACACTCAAGAAGCTCGACACCATCCAGGACAAAGCAGCCTGCTTGATTGGCACCCTATCTACAAACATTCACTCGCTCCACTACCGACGCACAGTGGCAGCAGTGTGTACCATCGACAAGATGCACTGCAGCAACGCACCAAGGCGCCTTAGACAGCACCTTCCAAACCCGCGACCTCTACCAACTAGAAGGATAAGGGCAGCAAATACATGGGAACACCACCACCTGCAAGTTCCCCTCCAAGTCACACACCATCTTGACTTGGAACTATATCGCCGTTCCTTCAGTGTCACTGGGTCAAAATCCTGGAACTCCCTTCCTAACCACTGTGGCTTTACCTACCCCAAATGGACTGCAGCGGTTCAAGAAGGCAGCTCAGCACCACCACCTCAAGGGCAATTAGGGATGGGCAATAAATGCTGGCCTGGCCAGCGACGCCTCCATCCCATGAATGAATAAAAAAAAATGTTCTTGATGTTTCAGGGAATTGTTAATCTAAAGCTGTAATTAAATAGACCTACCACAACATCTTGCTTTGCTATATTTTCCATGTTGTCTTTCATTTCAGTTGATTGCAGACCAGCATTGGAGGAAGGCTGTCTGCCAATTGCATGCTCCCTTAGCACGGAGTACAGTATGCATTTATCTTAAAAAAAAAAAGAAAAATTGAATGCAAGAAAGCACAAATTTTAATACTCAATGTGTAACTTGAAATTAGCTCCTTTTTATATAAGCACATGAAAAATGTCCTATGCCTGGCGAGTTTGGTTTAATTTGTTACTTTGACTGGAATAATCCATTCTGCAATGAGCAAGGATTTGAAGCATAACTTTTCTTTCTGTATTTTTGATAGGGCCTGAAGAACTATGTACAAGAAGTTCAGAAAAAGGTGACAGTGGTATAGGGAGCATTACAAGAAGCTTTAATGATCCAAGTACATCAAAACTGCAGTGTACTGGAAGGTATGTTATTTTTCCAGTCAAATAATATCCTTGCATCCAATGATAATTGCACATCTTGCATATTTTAGTTAATGGAACCTTCATCTTACAACATTTTGAAACAAAAGGATGTAGTCTAGATTGGTTGTGTTTTGCACAAGATTTATCTTGGCAAGCCTGAATTTGCATTTGGCTGCTTTCTTGATTTAGTGGCTTAATTGGTGCTCTTTATTGTATTTTGAGATTGCTTTTTTTCTCAGAACAGAAAGCAACCTTTTTTTATTTCAAAATCTAATTCTGAAACAGTTTTGATTCTGTTTGTTGTATATTTTGTCAGCTTTTTCTGTCACCTTTCTTCTTTCAACCCTTATTGGGGGCACATTTCAACAGGTGCCTTGCCCAAGAAAGCATTATTCATGTGTAATGAATACATCTTGAAGGTAGAACCTTCAAATTTTGTTTTGAACAGTAATGGTAAACATCAACCAATGTAGACTACCGTTCCAACCGAGGCTGGAAGAGTACACTGTCTTTCTCTAGATCCACTTCTCCACGGATCACAACATATATTTAATTGTTTTACCCAGTTACTGATACAGCCAATTATATACTTCATTTATTTTGATTTCAGAATAAAATCCACCAACCAGGTTTCTTTAATGAACAACAAAATTATTAATTTATTAGAAAACTAGACTTATAAAGATGCAAAGCTTATTAACACACAGGTTAAAATATGAAAGCTCCCTTCTAAATTAACCCAACACGCATACCGGTTAAAGAAAAAATAAATAAGTTTTCTCTGCAGAGATCTCTTTTGCAAAAAAGACAAAACAAAAATACTTTGGCCAAATACTTGTTAATTCTTGAAGGAAAAAGGATAAGATATGGAATTTTCCCAAATGACCCTTTTGTAATCTGGCGTCCAAATATGCATAGACAGCTGCCACTGGGATCTTTTTGGAGTAGTTCTTTTCAGGCGACGTTGAGGATTATTCTGGCAGGCTTTCCAGGAGAATCACTGCATCAGGGGTTTCGGCTATCAAACGGGATTCTAAGCGTTTCTCAGAGGTGGAAAAAGAATGAGCTGGTGGCTTCTCTGTTAGCAGGCATACCCCCAACTGATCCAAAACTAAACCAACTCTTGACCACCATAAATCTTGACATGTCACTTCTCCGTAAACAACTCCCCTGGTCACCAAGGCTCCTGATGTTTACTTAGCGTAAGTCATAAAACTTCAGTAAGGACTTGTTTTTAAACCAAGTGCCAAGTTCTTCCAGTTACCTTTTTTTTTAAGTCCAGCATCTATGGAATCTCATCAGTCTTCCAAATGAATCAATTTCCGCAATTTTTAAACACGAGTCCTAAAAAAAAGTTTTTTTAAATGGATGCACTTTCATAACACTACATCCTGCTTTTTTTTTTTAAAAAGCATCAATTCTAAAAGTGTATGTCAAAAGTAATGATGGAAGTTACATTAGCTAGAGCCTACAAGATGTGCAATGCTCAAGATATTTGAACAATGTTCAAATTGAAGTCATTAAATGGAGGGAAATTGTGCAACGGTTGGTTAACAATTGCATCTATTCCCAAGTGATTTGTTCAAATAAGACCATCTTAAAATTGTACCAGATGCACAGAGTTCTCTTTGAATAGTCATTTACGCAAACTGATTCTGTTTATAGTCAATTAACTGAACAAAAGAAAAGTGACTCAAATTGGAGTCCTCCTGCACTATTTTTTTTGTGTGATTTTTAACAAATACAACTCTGGAAAAGCCAGTCTCCTGATGTCAGTTTAAAAAAAATTTTATTTTGGTTTATTTGATGCTTAATTGATATTTAGGATACAGCTTTCTGATTTTCTTCTTGCATTTATGTGACACCTTTAACTTAGTAAAATGAATCCACGTTTCACGAGTGCTTAATCAAATAAATCGGGCTACATGAGATATTAGGATAGATAATCAAAAGCTTGGTTAGAGGTAGGTTTTAAGGGGAGAGAGAGGTACAGAGGTTGAGAAGGAACGTCAGAGCTTTGGGCCTTGGCAGTTGAAGGGACAGCCGCCAATGGTGGAGCCTTTAAGCTTGGTGCTGTGCAAGAGGTCGAAATTGGAGGAGTGCAGAGGTCTCAGAAGGTTTTCGGAATGGGGAGGGGCGAAGTCATGGAGGGAATTGAAGAGTTTGGATGAACTTGAGTTTTAGTGTGGAAAATGGAAGGTCAGCCAGGAGAACATTGGGATAGTCAAGTCTAGAGGTAGTATTTGAAAATTATAAACCATGCAACAGATTGCTGACATGGAAAATAAATTGCTGATTTTAATCATTACCCATTTTGATTCAAATACAATTGATTAGATGCAGCATGCAATTTATTGAAAGGTACTCCTGATAAATACTGTAAACATTGAGGCTAACATGCAATATGTTGCATGGAAAATTAGTGGAACTTGGCAATGTTCTCATCAGTCATGCATCTTAAACCTGGGGAAAAATATGACTTGGTTAATAAGGTTTGTAGTACTTAAATTTAACATGTTGAAAATACTCATTTTAACTTGCAATCTCAAATAATATTTTCTTAGCAATATATGAATCACCTTTCTAAAACTTTACTTCAAAATGAGCATTTTGTATCCACACAACAGGTAATCAGCTTGATTGGCTCACTCCTGTTGTATATTCCTAATCCCCTGGGAGGTTGATACACAACTAGAGCCAAATTTTCTCTAGTTGCCACCAATATCTCCCTAGAATAAAATGAGCCTTTTGATGACCGAGCCGACTTGAGAGAAATCGGAGCGGACAGGTACGGGGCAAACAAAAAAAATGAATTACAATCAGCGGCACAATGAGCCTTGCATAAGATCCCTGTAAATCCAATGACTAAAATAATTGTGTATGCAAAATAATTTCAGTAGTAAGTGCAGCTGTATGAAAGTTAAATTGATATTGAAATATTCATTTTGATATTTTGGTGGTAGTGGGAGAGATGAGAGATTTCTACTTGAAGTGGTGAAACCGAGGTGGCCGCTATCTCGGATGCTGTTCTTGATGAAAGTGAGTGGAGGTAATAGGCCAGTGTAGAGGTCAGCTGGATAACAGCAGCAGAGATAGGACAAGAGATCTAATGTATCGGGGAACCTTTATGGCATAAAAAACCATCTGGCAGCAGCAGAAGAACTTGTTTTGAGCTCTGAATTAATTTGGAGTGCAAGTGTAGACAGGCAAAGAGGACTTGCTGAAGGCAGGCCATTTGGATTGGTCTGAATAGTGAAAATCTGTCTGGGATGCAATTGGGAGGAATTTGATTAGAAAATAAGGGGGAGAGTGAATTGAAAGGTTTTGTCTTTCTACCCCTTGTTACTAGAAAAGATTGGTTTTTTTTTTTACTTAAATGACCCAATATGATGGGCAAAGATGTGGAACTGAGGACCAGAATATTTCCAAGATTATGTGAGTCAGTGCTACTGAAGAGGGTTGGAGAGCATGCATGTGGTGACACGGGTAGAGAAGAGTGGATTTACTAAAATTGAGAACAGTAGTTCAAGGACAGTTGAATATCTGATCGGTGTTCATGGGTAGATGCAAAGTGAAGGATGAAATTTGAGCTGGAATCCAAGTGGAATGAACTGGAGTCAGTTACTGAGAAGAGGTCACTGTAAATGTTAACTTGCCCAAAGTACTGTAAGCTTGAACATTGGGAGTTTGTTCACATTTTATTTAATTTCTGATTTCACTTTCACTTAAGGTTCAATTCAACCTGGAGAACTAGGAGTAGAAATCGTCCCTTAATTCAAGCGACAAAGGCAAAGGGAGTGTTAATGTTAGTGGTGAAAGACAAAGAAATAGTCCAGAGAGAGTGTTAATGGCAGAATAATGAGCAGCTCTGTCCAAAAGCACATGAAAAACCAAGTTTAAGGCAGGCACATGGTTAAAAAAAATGATAAAAAAGGAAAAAAAAAATGGCCAGTCACACTCTGAAATTGTTGACCTCAATGTTGGGCCTGGAAGGCTGTAGACTGCCTAATCGAAAGATTAGGTAATATTCACTGGAACACTGCAGCAGGCCAAGGACAGAAATGTGGGCATGAGAGCAGGGTGGTGAGCTGAAATGGCAAGTAACCGGAAGCTCGGGGTCATGCTTTGAGAATGAGCAGAGGTGTTCCGCGAAGTGGTCACCCAATCTGCGTTTGGTCTCCCCATTGCAGAGGCGACCGCATTGTGAGCAGCGAATGATGTTAGGATGCAACCTTCCATAACAGCGCTTCTTACATGTCTTCCCTTTTCCTAAACCGAGGATTTCCCCCCACGGTGGTTGACAGAGCCCTTAACTGTGTCTGACCTATTTCCTGCACTTCTGCTCTCACCCCTTCCCCTCTCTCCCAGAACTGTGACAGGGTTCCCCTTGTCCTGACTTTCCACCCCACCAGCTTCCACATCCAAAGGATCATCCTCAGCCATTTCCACCACCTCCAATACATCTTCTCCTCCCTTGTCAGCATTCGAAGGGATTGTTCCCTCCGTGACATCCTGATCCACTCCTCCATTACCCCGGCACACTCCTCCATTATCTCTGGCACATTCCTATGCAATCACAGGAGGTGTAATACCTGCCCTTTTACCTCCTCACCATCCAAGACCCCAAACACTCCTTCCAGGTGAAGCAGTGATTTACTTGTACTTTCTTCAATTTAGTATACTGTGTTTGTTGCTCACAATGCGGTCACTTCTACATTGGGGATAACAAACGCAGACTGGGTGACCGCTTTGTGGAATACCTCTGCTCAGTATGAAAGCATGACCCCCGAGCTTCTGGTTGCTTGCCAATTCATCTCACCACCCTGCTCTCATGCCCACATTTCTGTCCTTGGCCTGCTGCAGTGTTCTAGTGGGCATCAACGTAAGCTTGAGGAAGCAGCGCCTCATCTTTCGATTAGACACTCTACAGTCTTCTGGACTCAACATTGAGTTCAACAATTTCAGAGCATGAGTGGCCTTTTTAATTTTTTAAAATTTTATTTAAATTTAATTTAATTTTTTAACCATGTGCCTGCCTTAAACTTGGTTTTTCATGTTGTGCTTTTGGACAGAGCTGCTCATTATTCTGCCATTAATGCTCTCTGGATTAATACTTTGTCTTTCACCACTATCATTAACACACTCTTTTTGTCTTTGTCCCATGTCATCTTTGTCATTTAATCTTTCCTGCCCTCTGCCCTATCACACACCTTCCCTTTTGTTCTCTTCCCCACCAGCCTCCCCCTTCACTTGCTTTAAACCTAATACATTTCTACCCTTTGCCAGTTCTGATGAAAGGTCACGGACCTGAAACATTAACTCTGCTTCTTTCCCCACAGATGCTGCCTGACCTGAGTATTTCTAGCACATTGTTTTTATTTCAGATTTCAGCATCAGCAGTATTTTGCTTTTGCTTTAATTTAAGCGTTTTGATCTTGCAGGTTCAGCACTCCAGTTAGAGATCCAACTGAGGAAACACATTTTTCATCACTTGGAGAGGTAAGAAATCTTTTTTTAATCACATTTGTGAAGGATAGTAATTAGAATTAGTTGTATTATATTAATAAATACACTAGAATAGTGTCTCGCTAATGATGCAAATGGTATCTTCATAGTTAGCAGTATTAACCCAAGATAAAAATGTTTATTCTCAGGAATCAGCTGAAATGCCATTGATAAATAGGCGTCTTCTTGAAAGTAAGTTGCAGACTCCATATATGCATATGGGAGGACAGCAAAAGGACAAAGCTCAAAGTGCAGCACTTCTGAATAAACAGAGTGTCTCTAAGAAAAAAGAACCGCTTCAGAAGGCTGTTGATCAGTTGGCAGAAGAAGTTAGTAAACATAATTTTTTTTAATAATCATTGAATCATACAGTACAGAATGGCCATTTGGCCCATCATGTTTGCCGGCTGTTAGCAGAATTATTCAGTTAATCCCACTTTCCCCATAGCCCTGCAGATTTCTTCCTTTTCAAGTACTTAACTAATTCACTTTTGAAAGTTACTATTGAATCTGTTTCCAGTGCCCTTTCAGGCAACAAATTCCAGACCACAACTCCCTGCATGTGAAAAAAATTCTTTTCCCCCTCCTTCTGGCTTTTTTGCCAGTTATCTTTGAATCTGTGTCCTCTGGTCACCAGCCCTCCAAGTTTCTCCCTTTCCAGTCTTAGCCAACTGCTAATAATTTTGAGTACCTCCTACTAAATGTCACCTGAACCTCTGCTCTAAGGAGAACTATCCCAACTTCTCTAGTCTATCCTCAAGATTCTTATCCCTGGTACCATTTTGGTAAATCTTCTCTGCATCCTCTCAAGCCTTGACATCCTTTTTAAAGTATGTTCAGTGTGTGTCTAGAATTGGACACACTGCTCCAGTTGGGGCCGAATCTGTGATTTATAAAGGTTTGCCATATCTTCCTTGCTTTTGCACTCTATACCCCTTTATAAAGATAAGGATCCATTGTAGGTCCTCATCAACTTGCCCTGCTGCCGTCAAAAATTTGTGCATAGGAACCACCAAGTCTCCTTGTTCCTGCACCCCTATTAAAATTGTACCATTTAACTTGCATTGCCTCTCCTCATTGTTTCTTCCAAAAACAGACCACTTCACACTTCTTTGCATTAAATTTCTTGCATGCGTTTTTCCATTTCTCAAGTCTGTGTCCTCCTGAAGTCTGCTACTATCCTCACTGTTTAATACATTTCTAAGCTTTGTGTCAGCTGAAAGCTTAAAAATTATGCCATCTATACCCAAGTCAAGGTCATTACTATATTAATGAGCACTGGTCCTAATGTCCCTGTAGGTCATTACTATATATTTCCCTCCAGCATGAAATATCGATTTACCACTACTCTCTGCTTTCTCTACCAATTTTGTATCTACACTGCCCTAGTAATTCCATGAGCTTCAACTTTGTGCACAAGCATATTTTGTGGCACTTTTATCAACTTCTGAAATTTCATATACACACTAATGACACTACCTTCATCGACCCTTTCTGTTACGTCATCAAAAACTTGTGTCTGGCACACACTTTGCCCTTAACATCCATGTTAGCTGTCATTTGTTAACCTATATTCTTTCAAGTGACGATTTTGTCCCAGATTATCTCAAAGTTTCCCCATCACAGATGTGAAGGCAGATGAACTTGGAGCTTGGGTTAGTACTTGGAAATATGATGTTGCTATTACAGAGACTTGGTTGAGGGAAGGGCAGGATTGGCAGCTAAATGTTCCAGGCTTTAGAACCTTCAGGCGGGATAGAGGGGGATGTAAAAGGAGTGGGGGAGTTGCATTACTGGTTAAGGAGAATATCACAGCTGTATTGCGGGAGGACACCTCTGAGGGGTCATGCAGCGAGGCAATATGGGTGGAGCTCAGGAATAGGAAGGGTGCAGTCACGATGTTGGGAGTTTACTACAAGCCTCCCAACAGCCAGCAGGGGGTAGAGGAGCAGATATGTAGACAGATTTTGGAAAGATGTAAAGGTAACAGGGTTGTGGTGGTGGGTGATTTTAACTTCCCCTGTATTGACTGGGACTCACTTAGTGCTAGGGGCTTGGATGGTGCAGAATTTGTGAGGAGCATCCAGGAGGGCTTCTTGAAACAGTATGCAGATAGTCCAGCTAGGGGTGGGGCCATTCTGGACCTGGTATTGGGGCATAAGCCCGGCCAGGTGGTCGAAGTTTCAGTGGGGGGGCATTTCGGGAGCAGTGACCATAATTCCATAAGTTTTAAGGTACTTGTGGATAAGGATAAGAGTAGTCCTCGGGTGAAGGTGCTAAATTGGGGGAAGGCTAATTATAACAATATTAGGCAGGAACTGAAGAATTTAGATTGGGGGCGGCTGTTTGAGGGTAAATCAACATCTGACATGTGGGAGTCTTTCAAATGTCAGCTGATTAGAATCCAGGACCAGCATGTTCCTGTGAGGAAGAAAGACAAGTTTGGCAAGTTTCGGGAAGCTTGGATAACACGGGATATTGTGAGCCTAATCAAAAAGAAAAAGGAAGCATTTGTAAGGGCTGGAAGGCCAGGAACAGATGAAGCACTTGAGGAATATAAAGACAGTAGGAAGGAACTTAAGCAAGGAGTTAGGAGGGCTAAAAGGGGTTATGAAAAGTCATTGGCAAACAGGATTAAGGAAAATCCCAAGGCTTTTTATACATATATAAAGAGCAAGAGGGTAACCAGGGGAAGGGCTGGCCCACTCAAGGACAGAGATGGGAATCTATGTGTGGAGCCAGAGGAAATGGGCGAGGTGCTAAATGAGTACTTTGCATCAGTATTCACTAAAGAGAAGGACTTGGTGGATGATGAGCCTAGGGAAGGGAGTGCAGATAGTCTCAGTCATATCATTATCAAAAAGGAGGAGGTGTTGGGTGTCTTGCAAAGCATTAAGGTAGATAAGTCCCCAGGGCCTGATGGGATCTACCCTAGAATACTGAGGGAGGCAAGGGAAAAAATTGCTGGGGCCTTGACAGAAATCTTTGCATCCTCATTGGCGACAGGTGAGGTCCCAGAGGACTGGAAAATAGCCAATGTTGTGCCTTTGTTCAAGAAGGGTGGCAAGGATAATCCAGGAAATTATAGGCCGGTGAGCCTTACGTCAGTGGTAGGGAAACTATTAGAGAGGATTATTCGGGACAGGATTTACTCCCATTTGGAAACAAACAAACTTATTAGCGAGAGACAGCATGGTTTTGTGAAGGGGAGGTCGTGTCTTACTAATTTGATTGAGTTTTTTGAGGAAGTGACAAAGATGATTGATGAAGGAAGGGCAGTGGATGTTATCTATATGGACTTTAGCAAAGCCTTTGACAAGGTCCCGCATGGCAGACTGGTACAAAAGGTGAAGTCACACGGGATCAGAGGTGAGCTGGCAAGATGGATACAGAACTGGCTCGTTCATAGAAGGCAGAGGGTATCAGTGGATGGGTGTTTTTCTGAATGGAGGGATGTGACTAGTTGTGTTCCGCAGGGATCAGTGCTGGGACCTTTGCTGCTTGTCGTATATATAAATGATTTGGAGGAAAATGTAGCTGGTCTGATTAGTAGGTTGAAGGCGACACAAAGGTTGGTGGAGTTGCAGATAATGATGAGGATTGTCAGAGGATACAGCAGGATATAGATCGGTTGGAGACTTGGGTGGAGAAATGGCAGATGGAGTTTAATCCGAACAAATGTGAGGTAATGCATTTTGGAAGGTCTAATGCAGGTGGGAGGTATACAGTAAATGGCAGAACCCTTGGGAGTATTGACAGGCAGAGAGATCTGGGCGTACAGGTCCACAGGTCACAAAGTGGCAACGCAGGTGGATGAGGTAGTCAAGAAGGCATACGGCATGCTTGCCTTCATCGGTCGGGGCATAGAGTATAAAAATTGGCAAGTCGTGCTGCAGCTGTACAGAACCTTAATTAGGCCACACTTAGAATATTGCGTGCAATTCTGGTCGTCACACTACCAGAAGGACGTGGAGGCTTTGGAGAGGGTACAGAGGAGGTTTACCAGGATGTTGCCTGGTCTGGAGGGCATTAGTTATGAGGAGAGGTTGGAAAAACTCGGATTGTTTTCACTGGAACGACAGAGGTGGAGGGGCGACATGATAGAGGTTTACAAAGTTATGAGCGGCATGGACAGAGTGGATAGTCAGAAGCTTTTTCCCAGGATGGAAGAGTCAGTTACTAGGGGACATGGGTTTAAGGTGCGAGGGGCAAAGTTTAGAGGGGATGTGCAAGGCTAGTTCTTTACACAGAGGGTGGTGAGTGCCTGGAACTGGCTGCCAGGGGAGGTGGTGGAAGCAGATACGATAGCGATGTTTAAGAGGCATCTTGACAAATACATGAATAGGAAGGGAATAGAGGGATACGGGCCCCGGAAGTGCAGAAGGTGTTAGTTTAGGCAGGCATCAAGATCGGCGCAGGCTTGGCGGGCCGAATGGCCTGTTCCTGTGCTGTATTGTTCTTTGAAGCTGACTGGCCTGTAGTTACCTGCTTTATCCAAGGAGGATTGAAAGATTGTAGTCAAAGCCTTCACTATTTGTATTCTTCCCTCAGCAGCCTTGGATACAGTCCAATCTATCTCTGGGGATAGGTTGTCTACTAATATCCATTATAAGCCCACCGACTCCCACAGCTACCTCGACTACGCTTCTTCACACCCGACCTCCTGTAAGGACTCCATTCCATTCTCCCAGTTTCTCTGTCACTAACGCATCTGCTCTGATGGTGCTACCTTCCATGACGGTGCTTCTGATATGACCTCCTTTTTCCTCAACCGAGGATTGCCCCCCACTGTGGTTGACAGGGCCCTCAACCGTGTCCGGCCCATTTCCCGCACTTCTGCCCTCACCCCTTCCCTCCCAGAGCCGTGACAGGGTTCCCCTTGTCCTCACTTTCCACCCCATCAGCCTCCATATCCCAAGGATCATCCTCCGCCATTTCCGCCACCTCCAGCGTGATGCCACTTCTGGTTGCATCTTCCCCTCCCTTCCCGTCAGCATTCCGAAGGGATAGTTCCCTCCGCGACACCCTGGTCCACTCCTCCATTACCCCCACCACCTCGTCCCCGTCCCATGGCACCTTCCCCTGCAATCGCAGGAGGTGTACTACCTGCCCATTTACCTCCCCTCTCCTCACTATCCCAGGCCCCAAACACTCCTTTCAGGTGAAGCGGCGATTTACTTGTACTTCTTTCAATGTAGTATACTGTATTCGCTGCTCACAATGTGATCTGCTCTACATTGGGGAGACCAAGCGCAGACTGGGTGACTGCTTTGCAGAACATCTCCGCTCAGTCCGCAGGCAGGACCCTGAGCTTCCGCTTGCTTGCCATTTCAACACTTCCCCCGCCCCCCCCACCCCGTGCTCTCTTGCTCACATCTCTGTCCTGGGATTGCTGCAGTATTCCAGTGAACATCAACGCAAGCTCAAGGAACAGCATCTCATCTACCAATTGGGCACACTACAGCCTGCCGGACTAAACATTGAGTTCAATAATTTCAGAGCATGACAGCTCCCCATTTTCTTTCATTTTTTGTTTTTTCTTTTTTACGTTTTTTACAATCTTTTTTTTTTTTGCATTTATTTCATTTCATCTTAGTTTGTTCAGTTTGCTTAACCACTGTTTTTTTTCAGGTTTGCACTTGCTGCTGTTCAATATTCAGTCCGTTAACACCTAATCTTTACTAATGCTTTGTCTTTCAACACACCATTAACATATTGTTTGCCTTAGCTGACCAAAAGGTCATGGAGCAATGTGGCCTGGTCCAATCTACACCTCCTTTGTTATCTCTTGCCCCACCCCACCTCACTTGCTTATAACCTGTGACTTTTCTAATATTTGTCAGTTCCGAAGAGGGTCACTGACCCAAAACGTTAACTCTGCTTCTCTTTTCACAGATGCTGCCAGACCTGCTGAGTGGTTCCAGCATTTCTTGTTTTTTTTTTGGATACAGTCCATATGGGCTAAGTGACTTTTCTACTTTGTGCACTGCTGGCATTTAAGTACCTCCCCTTTTTTAATCTGCTTTCATCCTATCCAATTTCTACTCCACTTCCTTTACTGTGATGAGGTGCAAAATACTCATTCAATGCTCCAGTCATGCCTTCTGCTTTTCGATCACTAATTAACCCCACCCTTCTTCCCGACCACCTTTTTACTATTTGTTTAAAGAAGACTTCCCATTTGTGTTATCTGCTAGTCTTGTCATTTTCCTCTTACTTCCCTGTTCAGCGCTCTGCACTTTTTTTTAAGCTTGGTTCTTTACTGTGTTATGAGCCTAACATTTTTCTGTTTAATTTTTTTTTTAGTCAATCAGGAAGCTCTGACATTGGATGCCCTTCCTTTATCCCCCTTGAGCAAATGTGTGCGGTCTGTGCCCAAGCTATTGCCTCCTTGAAGGCTTCTCATTGCTGATGTACATAATCGGATAGATTAGCCAAAACATTTACACCAAATCTCTCCTGAACGTGCACCTTATGTGGAAAGGGCATTTATTTGGGGCAAGTGAGTTAACTGTAATTCAGATTATGTATTTTAGCTCCATAGAGGAGTATTATCCATTACAATGCACAACTTGTCTAAGGCTCCAACTGGCTTCACTCGCTCACTGAGGACCAAATGCATATTTATTGGTGAATGATTTTCTTCTGCAGGTAGCAGATACTGTCACCAAAAATTCACCTGGAATATCCCAAAAGCAAGATCTGGCTCTAGATGACCTATTTGTCTCACTGGCGAACAATCCCTTCACTGCTCAATCAGAGCTATCAAGAACACCTGAAAACTTGAGTGAGTTTTATGTAATAGTCTTCACTTTGTAGTTTGATTTAAAATTTAGCCAATTTGGGTAATGCTGAGGTGTGAAAACTAAATTACTAATTTTCCTGTGTCCGTAGACTTGAGTTTTTTTTTTTGCAGCTCACTACTGTTTTAAATTATGGTTAAAATAGCCAAGAATTTGAATTAGTGATGTGGAAGGCAATGTCAGCTTTAATACCTCAAAGTAGCTTCAAATTACATGGGTACAGAGAGAAGAAACTTGCATTCATATGCTATCTTTGAGGCATTGTCACTAATGTGAAGAATTATGGCTGAAGATTGCATGCAGTAGTGTCTTAAAAGCAAAAGTGAGATAAATTACTAATTGTTCTGCTTCAGTAGTGTTGATTGAAGGATAAATGTTGGTCAGGCTGTGTCTGAAGTATTGGGGAATCTTCTATAAGCAGGCAGATTTGACTTCCATTTAATATATCATCTGAATGCAGCATTGCTCATTGCACTGAAAAATAATTCAATTAACCTATATGTACAAAAGTATATTGCCCACTCTTCATGTGAGCGAATGAGAGAAGCTTATTGTCCAAGCTTCGTCATTTCTTTCAACAATCAAGTTTGTCAATTTATTTTCCATATTCAAACATGCAACCGTATCGAGGGAACCCCCTTTATTTTCCACATTTGTTGCCTTGAAAAAGCAGTGGTGGGCCATTTCTAAACCGCAGCACATGACCTAATGGGCAAGGTGTATGAATCATAAGATTATCTGACGATTGCAAGTGTAATTACTGCCACATGTTGGATGAGAACACATCCTACACGGGCTGAAACTTTAGCCGGGACAGGCATAATGGGCCAAATGTCGGCCTCCTATGCAGATCATTCTATGTCCATTTGTAACTTAAAAACAGAAATGCTGGAAAGACTGAGCAGGTTTGGCAGCATCTGTGGAGAGAGAAACAGTGAACCGTTCAGGTCTGTGACCTTTCATCAGAACTGGGGAAAGTTAGAAATGTAATAGGTTTTGAGAAAGTGAAAGGTGGAGGCTGGGAAAAAGTAACAAAAGGGAATGTCTGTGATAGGGTGGAGGGCAGGAGAGATTAAATGACAAAAGAATTCATGGTGCAAGGCCAAAGGGAGTGGTAAATGGGACAAGTAAAGAAACAAAGGTGTCCAGAGGCGGTATGAATGGCAGGATCCTATCTTGCTGCTGTGCGAAAGAAATGAGAGTGGGGAGAAAAACAAACCAGCAAAGATAAAAGAAACAAAATCAGAACAGAAATTATGACCTAAAATTGCTGAACTCAATGTAGAGTCTGGAAGGCTGTAAAGTGCCTAATCAAAAGATGAGGTGCTGTTCCTCAAGCTTGTGTTGAGCTTCATTGGAACACTCAGAAGGCTGAGGACAGAAAGGTCAGAGTGGGAGGAAGGTGGAGAATTAAATTGACAGGCAACTGGAAGCTCGGGGTCACACTTGTGGACTGAACAGAGGTGTTCTGCAAAGTGGTTACCCAGTCTGCTTGGCCTCCCCGTTGTAGAGGGTGGTTTCAGAACGGGAAGTTCTTGCCTGGGCAATCTCCTTGACTTTCTTTTTAATGACCTTGTGGACATTAGAATACCGTAACATTCATTCTATCTAAACTTCAAGGATGACCTTGATAAAGTTGCATGAGAGGCTGGTACAACAACAATTTGCATTTATATAGTGCTTCAGATGTATAGTCAAAAGAATTTGAGCCAAAGGAGCTATTTGGAAAGGGGACCAAAAGCTTCACCAGAGGTTAGATTAGAGATACAGCACTGAAACAGGCCCTTCGGCCCACCGAGTCTGTGCCGAACATCAACCACCCATTTATACTAATCCTACACTAATCCCATATTCCTACCAAACATCCCCACCGTCCCTATATTTCCCTACCACCTACCTATACTAGTGACAATTTATAATGGCCAATTTACCTATCAACCTGCAAGTCTTTTGGCTTGTGGGAGGAAACCGGAGCACCCGGAGAAAACCCACGCAGACACAGGGAGAACTTGCAAACTCCACACAGGCAGTACCCGGAATCGAACCCGGGTCCCTGGAGCTGTGAGGCTGCGGTGCTAACCACTGCGCCACTGTGCCGCCCACTATAAAACAGGTGTGTTTTATAGCAAAGGAGTTTCAGGAAGATATTGCAGAGCATGGAATGTAGATGTCTGAAGGCCATCCCTCCAACAATGGGAGAATGCAGAAAACGTTGGTGTTAGAGGAGCAATAGCCTAGCATATGCAGCAAAAATAATGTTTAAAAGCCCAGCAATTTGATGAGGAAGAGATGTGCCATGAGTTCTGAATCACTGCAAATTGCTGGATGATTTGTGGTGTTGGCCTCGCACAAACAGGAGCTCGCTGACAACTGAGTGTAAGAATTTGCTGCTTTTGCACTGCAAATATAAATTAAACTTGTAGCAGAAAGTTCGGGCTGCTGTTTCATGGGGTGTTTCATGTTCCTGAGGCCTTCTACTTTGAAATTAGTTATTAATGAATTGTCAGCACACAAATACATAACGTACAAATCAAGATACAAGTTAAACTGGGGAAGTAAATTCTTTGCTGGAATTGGAGGGAATGCATTAGTGAATACATCCAAATGAAAAGTGAAAGGTAACAGAACACTGCTCCATGGAGAGCCGGCGTGGACTTGATGCGTTGGATGGCTGCCTTCTGTGCGGCACAGTGGCGCAGTGGTTAGAACCGCAGACTCTCAGCTTCAGGGACCCGGGTTCAATTCTGGGTACTGTCTGTGCGGAGTTTGCAAGTTCTCCCTGTGACCGCGTGGGTTTTCTCATGGCTGATCTCTGGCTCATCATATCCCTTGATTCCGAGACACCAAAAAGCTATCTGTCCCAACCTTAAATGCATCAATGACGGAGCATCCACATCCCTCTGAGGTAGAGAATTCCAACCCTTTGAGTGAAGTAATTTCTCCTCATCAGTCCTAAATGGTCGCCCCATTATCCTGAGACTATGCTCTCGTGTTTTAGCTTCCCCAACCAGTGGAAACGATCTCTGCGTATACCCTATCCAGCCCCTTCAGACTCTTGTATGTTTCAATGAAATTGCCTCTCGTTCTTCTAAACTCCAGAGAGGATAGGCCCAATTTACTCAACCTCTCATCTTCGGACAACCCCTCATCCCAGGGCCCCAATTTAGTGAACCTTCACTGTCCTCCCCTCCACTGCAAGTATATTGTTACGCCCGAGGCAGGAGGAGTGCACTGTTTATTCTAGTCCCACTTCTCCACAGGTCACAACATATATTTTTACATTTTCCCACTTACTGGTATGGTCAATCATATACTCTATTTTTCCTAGAATGGTACATACTAACCAGGTTTCTTTTAATGAACAACAAAATTATCAGTTTATTATAAAATAAGTCTTATCCAATAATGAAGTAAAGTGTAAACACACAGATTGAAATTTTAAAGTCCCCTTTTTACCTTAGCCCCACACACACTTTTTATTATTTTAGAGATGCAGCACTGAAACAGGCCCTTCGGCCCACCGAGTCTGTGCCGACCAAGAACCATCCATTTATACTAACCCTACAGTAATCCCATATTTCCTACCACCTACCTACACTAGGGGCAATTTACAACGGCCAATTTACCTGTCACCTGCAAGTCTTTGGCTGTGGGAGGAAACTGGAGCACCCGGCGAAAACCCACGCGGTAACAGGGAGAACTTGCAAACTCCGCACAGGCAGTACCCAGAATCGAACCCGGGTCCCTGGAGCTGTGAGGCTGCGGTGCTAACCACTGTGCCACCCTATATACACACACACACCTGTTAACTGGAAAAAAAGAGGGATTTTTAAAAATTCAGAGCTCTGTTGCAGACCAAAAAAAAAACACTTGGACTGATTACTTGCTCATTTTTGAAGAAGGAAGCAGATGAGATGAGGGGGGGGGACTGGTTCAACATTTCTTCACTTTGACTATGAATTCCTCAAAAAAAAAGTCTTTTAACAAAAAAACAAACACCTTCAGCACACTTCCACCCTTGGTGGAATGAAACATCATTTTTAAATGCATTTCATTACAAAGTGTGGGAAAAACAGAAGATAAAACATTTTAAAACACATTTTCACACTCTTACTCATTCACCCTTAAGTGATAAAGGTTATAATAGTAAACTCCATCGGAATAGTCTGGCATTTTGGTTTTTAAATTCTATCACAAAGTTTATCACCAAATCAGCCGACTGCAACCTTCTGAACTAAGACCCCCAGTTGTTCCAAGTGTGCAATTGGGTAGGAGTTTGTCTTTGTTTACTGTATTAACTTTTCTGTAGTCTATATAGAGTCTAATTGAACTGTCCGGTTTAGGCACTAATACTACTGGTGAACTCCAGCTGCTTTGACTGGGTTCTATTAGTTGGTTCTCCAGCATATATTAGATTTCTGCTTTTACCTGGGCCTGTTTCTCTGGACTTGAGCAGTAAGTAGATTGTTTTATAGGAACGGGTTCCCCTATATCCACATCATATTTGGTTAAGGTTGTACATCCTGGCTTATCCATACAGACTCTCTCAAATGCTGTGAGTAGCCTTGTTAGGTCATCTTGTTGGTCTGCGTCTAAATATGAAAGCATAATGTCCAATCGCCCTAGCAATTCAGTGTTAGCTAACCAGATAGTAGGAGGTTCAATTTGAGAATGGCCAAGGCTTCCTTCTGCCTCATCCTCACTCTCCCTTTTATCTTTCACTGTCCCTACTACCTGACATACCTGTGCTTGCTTATCCTCCTCCAGGAATGATAATGTTTTAACATATTGATATAACACAGCCGATTCTTTTTCTGGGGTATCAATCAAATAATTCACTTTGCCAATTCTCTTGACTACTTTAAATGGACCACTGAACCTTGCTTTCAGCGGTTCACCCTGTAAAGGCAGTAATACTAACACCTCATCCCCTGGTTGAAATGTTCAGGTCTTAGTATGCTTGTCTGCCCATTTCTTCATAGTTATTTGGGAAGCTTTGGTGTTCCTGAGCCACTTTTTAGGCTCTTGTGAGCCGTTCCTGGAACACAGATACACAATCTAGCACAGAAGATTCGTCCCTCTGTTCCAAAAACCTCTTATCTCATGTCCGTAAACTAATTCAAAAGGACTAAAACCTGTTGACTCATTAGGTGAATCCCAGCGGCAAACAAAAGAAATTCTAGCCCTTTATCCAAATCATGGGGATATTCATGACGCTATCAGCCACTACCTTAGCAGTAGTTGTCCTCAAGGGAATGCCTCTGGGAACTGAGTGGCCATATCTATGATAGTGAGTATATATTGGTATCCCGCTTTTGTTTTTGGGCGGCGCAGTGGTTAGCACCGCAGCCTCACAGCTCCAGTGACCCGGGTTCAATTCTGGGTACTGCCTGTGTGGAGTTTGCAAGTTCTCCCTGTGTCTGCGTGGGTTTTCTCCGGGTGTTCCGGTTTCCTCCCACAAGCCAAAAGACTTGCAGGTTGGTAGGTAAATTGGCCATTATAAATTGCCCCTAGTATAGGTAGGTGGTAGGGAAATATAGGGACAGGTGGGGATGTGGTAGGAATATTGGATTAGTATAAATGGGTGGTTGATGGTTGGCACAGACTCGGTGGGCCGAAGGGCCTGTTTCAGTGCTGTACCTCCTAAACTAAACTAAAGCTATGCCCTGATCATTGTTTTGAGGGTCTGATGGTACCTTTCTAAAGCTCTTTGTCTATGTGGGTGGTATGCTGAAGACTTTAATTGTTAAACCCTGGTTATCCATAACTTACTGAAAAATTTTAGACATAAAATTGGAACCTTGATCTGACTGAACCTCAATCGGTAATCCATATCGAGTGAAGAACTGGGTTAACTTCTCTGCCACTACCTGAGCAGTAGTTGTCCTCACGGGAATGCCTCTGGGAACTGAGTGGCCATATCTATGATAGTGAGTATATATTGGTGTCCCGCTTTTGTTTTTGGTAAAGGCCCTACACAGTCTATCAATGCCCTACTAAATGGTTCCCCAAAAACTGGTATGGGAATTAGAGGTGCCGGTTTTATGGCAGGTTGCAGTTTTCCCACAATTTGGCACGTATGGCATGTTTTATAAAACTGCACCACGTCCTTGGAAAGATCTGGTCAGAAAAAATGTTGACCCAGAACGTGATTGAGTCTTCCATATCCCCACATGTCCCGCTATTGGAATTTCATGCGCTATTCCTTAATAGTTCCCGGCGATACTTTGGCAGTACCACTATCTGATGAACTACCATCCATTCTTTGTCCGCAGGTCTGTGAGGGGGTCTCCACTTACTCATCAGAATCCCATTTTTAATATAATAGTCTTCTGGAACTCCTTTTGCCTTAGCTTCTGTTAGAGCTGATTGTGCCACTTTAACTCTAGATCAGCCTGCTGAGCTGTGATCAGAGAAGACTTATTGAATATTTCCTTTGGATTATCCAAATCCCCAAAGTTTCAGATATTTGACTATCTGACAATGGAACTTGTTTAGCCATTGTTCGGGTTACTACACATGAAGGAAAAATTCCTGGAACCTTTTCCTGTCACAGTTCTCTCTTTAACTTTACTTGGTTTTTCCGTGACTACTGGAGAAGCTACTACTTTCGCTCTGGCCAAATCATTCCCCAGGAGTAGGTCAACTCTGTCTACAGGCAAAATATGGACAACTTCTACAGTTATCATTCCAGACATTAGGTCACACTCTAGGTGCACCCGATATAAGGGTACGGGTATATACGCCCCACCAATACCATTCAATAAAAATTTAGCATTCAGTGTGCTCTCTGGAAATGTTATGCTTTTCCCCTGCAAAAGAGTTTGGGTGGCTCCAGTATTCCTAAGTATAACTATATAGGCTTGCCTGCCTCACTTGAGGGACAAGGAATTACTTTTCCTTTCAACAAGAATTCCTTATAACTCTCTGGTATCTTGTTCACAACCCCTGCACTCGCAGTGGTTTTTCTACTTGGCCTTACCACTGCAGTCAGAGCTACAGCCTGATCTGTCATACTTCCAATCAGGCCCATTTCACTGCATTGGCTTTGTGTACCCCTATAAGTCCCATGGTTTTGCCCCGCAACTTCCAGCATTCTGCACGAAGATGTCCCACCTCGTGACAATGGTAACATTTCTGCTTGCGGACCTCACTTCCACCTTCAGCACCTTACTTTCTGGCCTGAGGAGGCGATCCCAGGGCTTTCCTATCTTTCCCTTCTTGTCCCTGGCTACTTGCCTTCCTTTCACCCTCCCACCTCCTGTCCTCAGGTTTGTGCGGGTGACAGACAAAGGGTTAAGGCTTATACACAAGCTCATAATCATCAACAATTTCCGCTGCCTGTCTGGCTGTTGAAATCTTCTGGTTCTCTACATGTGTTCTTACGAATCCAGGGTGTGAATTTTTAAATTCTTCCAGGAGAATTAATTCCCTATGGCTTCCATCTTCTGTGCCTATATCCAACGATCAAAATTAATTTGCTTTATCCTCTCAAATTCTATACAAGTCTGCCCAGACAATCTCCGGAGGTTCTGAAATTTTTCACTAAGCTTCAGGGACTAACTTGTACGCAGCAAGAATAGCCTTTTTGCCATCTCATAATCTGCAGAAGCCTCCTCAGAAAGCATAGCATAAACTTCATGAACTCTGCCCATCAAACTGCTTTGCAGCTTTCCTTTGGCCACTGCATCTGTTTGGCTATCTTTTCAAATGAAATGAAAAATGCCTCTACGTCCCTTTCCTCCAACTTAGGGAGGGCTTGCACAAATTTAAACAGCTGTTCACTGGGCTGGAGCCAGATCTTTCCGCACCAGAACTTTCACTGGAGTCAAGATCACTCTTGTGTCTTATTCCACCTTTTTTAATTTGAATTTCTTCCTTTTCTTTGTCCCTTTCCTTTTCCTCAAGTTCAAGTCTTTTCATTGTCAATTCTTTTTCAAGCTCAAGTTTTTTAAAATTATTTTTCTTTGTCAAGTTCAAGCTGCCTCATCTGTACCCAGATTTTAGCTAATTCAACTGCACTACCCTTTGGTTTGCTTTCTTCCAATTTCAAATGGTGTGCTATTACTTCAATTATGTTTGCTTTCTTAGCTCTTTGTTTTAACTCTAACACCAACAGTTCTGCCAGATCTTTTAGTTAAACCTTGATTAAGTTTCTCAAATCACTCAAGGATACATCCTCCCTCCTGAAAAAAGTTGTAGCAACTATTGAAGACATTCTGGTGGTGTAAACTTTACTCTATTACACAAGAAACCTGGTTTTTTTATTTTTCCTTTTTCAATTATTATTAGCCCACTTACAATTGTACATTGTCAGTGTTGGGTTTATCCCAGCAAGAGAGCACTCAATTAATACATTACAACTGAGGCAGGAGGAATGCACAGTTCTATTCCCACATCTTCACAGGTCACAACATAAATTTTTAAATTTTTCCACTTACCAGTATGGTCAATCATATAACTCTATTTTTCCCTGAATAGAACACACTTAGCAGGTTTCTTTAATGAACAACAAAATTATCAGTTTATTATAAAACAAGTCTTAACCAATAATGAAGTAAAGCATAAACGCACAGATTGAAATTTTAAAGTGCCCTTTTTACCTTAGCCCCTCTCTCACTCTCACACACACACATATCTACACAGGTTAACCTAAAAAATAAAAGGAATTTTTTTCAGGTGGCATTGAGAATTAATGTAGCAGGCTTTTCTTCAAAGACAGGAGGCCAGATGAATTGACACAGTGGACTTCTCAGGGTCTTTGAGAGTTGTTGAAAAGGGAGCTAGGTTGTGGTTTTCTCTCTTTCCTTGACACTTCAGCAGCTGGCTAACTTTATCTCAGTCCACACTGACACAATAACCAAAAGCTTGTGAATTTGCTGCCCTCTCAGGTGCACGTTACTGCTCCCGGGCTTGTCCTATCATGGGGTGCATGTTACTTCTTCCCCTGTTACCAGGGTTTCTGTTCTATTTTTAATGAGTCATGTGATAACCAGGAAACATTGTTGCCAAACCAGTTCTTTCAGTGTCCCCTTGATGACACACACAAAAAAAAAACTGGTCCAAATTTCTTCAGTTTGACTGAATTCCTCAAAGAAACTAAAAAAAAACAGAAGCACCTTCATAACTATATCCTTTTTTAAATGTGGAGACCAAAACTGTACACACCACTCCAAGTGTGGTCTCACCAAAACCCTATACAATTAGAGCAAGACTGCCTTATTCCTGTGCTCCAATCCCCTTGCAATAAAGGCCAACATGCCATTTGTCTTCCTAATTGCTTGCTGTACCTAAATGCTAACTTTGTGTTCCTTGTATGTGCTCACCCAAGTCTCTTTGAATATCAACACTTTCAAGTTTTGCACTTTTAAAAAAAAATTCTGCTTTTCTATTCTTACCACCATAGAGTATACTGTCACACATCCCTACATTATACTCCATCTGCCATCTTGTTAACCTGTCTATCTCTTTGCAGCCTCTGTGTCCTCTCCTCAGCTTACCTTTTCATCATCAGCAAACATAGATACATTTCTCTGTCTCTTCAAATGTCATTAGTAGAGATTGTAATGTAAATAGAATCACAGAATTGTTACAGCACAGAAAGCAGCCATTCGGCCCTTCGTGTCTGCACCAGTTCTCCGAATGAGCAATTTACCTAATGCTATTTCCCCTTAACCCTACGCATTCTTCCTTTTCAGATAACAGTCTCATTCCCTTCTGAATGCCTTATTTGAACTGTCACCTAAATGTTCTCATATTGACACATCTCCAGGACCTGATGGCCTACACCCTAGGGTTCTAAAAGAGATAGCTGCAGAGTTAGTGGATGCGCTAGCTGATTTTCCAAAATTCCTTAGATTCGGGAGCGGTCTCATCGGTTTGGAAGTTGGCAAATGTTAGACCACTTTTCAAGCAAGGAAGGGGAGAGTAAACTGGAAACTACAAGCCAGTTAGCTGAACATCGGTCGTTCGGTAAATGCTGTAATCTAGTAAGGAAGTTTTAACAATGCATTTAGAAAAGCGCAGTATGATTAGAACAAGTCAACATGGTTTTACTAAAGGGAAATCCTGTTTGACAAATTTATTCGTTTTTTGAGGATGTAAGTAGTAGGGCTTGATGAAGGGAAACCAGTAGATGTAGTATACCTGGATTTCCAAAAGGCATTTGATAAGTGGCACACAAAAGGTTAATAGGCAAAATGAGGGCTTATGGAGTTGGGGGTAATAGCATGGATAGATGATTGGTTAATGGACAGGAAGCAACGAGTTGGCACAAACGGGGCATTTTCAAATTGGCAGACAGTGAACAGTGGAGTGACGCAAGGGTCAGTGCTGGGGCCTCAGCTATTTACAAAAGTTTATTAATGACTTAGATGAAGGGACAGAGTACTGTATCTAAGTTTATGGATGATACAAAGATAGGTGGAAAGGTAAGCTGTGGAGAGGAACTAGAGAGGCTGCGAAGAGAGATATAGACAGGTTGAGTGGGTGGGCAACAAGATGGCAGATGGAATATATTGTAGGGAAGTGTGAAGTTATTCATTTTGATAGAAAAGCAGAATATTTTTTAAAAGGTGTGAAACTTGTAAGTGTTGATGTTCAAAGACTTGGGTACAAGGAATGCAGAAAGTTAATATGCAGGTACAGCAAGTAATTAGGAAGGCAAATGGCATGTTGGCCTTTATTGCAAGGGGCTTGGAGTACAGGAATAAGGAAGTCTTGCTACAATTATACAGGGTTTTGGTGAGACCACACCTGGAGTACTGTATGCAGTTTTGGTCTCCACATTTAAGAAAGGATATACTTGCATTGGGGGTGGTACAGTGACGGTTCACTAGATTGGTCCCTGGGATAAGGGGGTTGTCCTATGATATGCTAAGTAAATTGGTCCTGTATTCTCTGGTGTTTAGAAGAATGAGAGGTGATCTCATTGAAACACACAAAGTTTTAAAGGGGCTGGATAAGGTAGACACAGATTATTTCTGCTGGTCAGGGAATCTAAAACACGGGGGCCACAGTCTCTGGATAATGGGTCGATCATTTCGGACTGAGATGAGGAGAAATTACTTCACTCAAAGGGTTGTGAATCTTTGGAATTCTCTACCCTAGAGGGTTGTGGATGCTTCATCGTTGAATACATTTAAGGCTGAGACAGACAGATTTTTGGTCCCTTGGAATCAAGGACTATGACAAATAGGTGGGAAAGTGGAGTTGAATCCTAAGATCAGACATGATTCGTTTTGAATGGCAGGCAGGCTCGATGACCATATGGTCTACTCCTGCTCTTAATTCTTGCATTCTTGTGATATTTGATCCAGTTGACTCACCTCATTCCCAAGAACCAGATCCAGCAGTGCCTCCCCTCTCCTTGGATGGAAACATACTGCTGTGGAAAACTTTCCTGAACACACTGCAGGAATTCTACTCCCCTTCTGCCCTTTACACTATTATCCCAGTCTATATTTGGATAATTAGTTATAATTATAACTACTCTATAATTCTTGCATCTTTCTGTAACTTCTTTGGAAATTTGTTCCTCTTCATCCTTTCCACGTGTTGGTGGCCTATAGACTACACGGTGCAACTGCATTGCTCATTTTTGCTGCTTGGCTCTGGTCAAATAAATTCCATCCTTGACCCCCCCCCCCCCCCCAAAAGGGATATCCCCTCTCTCCAGCACTGCAATGCTCACCTTAATCAATACTGCCACTCCTCCCCCTTTTCTTCCTTTCCTGAACACCATCTTGTATCCAGGAAAATTTAACACCCAGTCCTGCCCTCATTTGAGCCAGGACTCTGTTATCGCCAGATCATATTTTCACATGTCAGTCTGCCCTTGTAACACACCAGTCTCATTAACAACACTGTGCATTCACATACATGCACATTAACCTTGATTTATACTTTATTACCATCTTTCTTTCTCTGACTCCACCTAATAACTTACTATTCCCTACTCTAGTACTATCTATCTCTCCCATAGTTTTGTGCAGCTTGGTATTCCTCTCTGATATTTTCTTCTGGTTCCCACATCCCTGCCAAGTTAGTTTAAACCCTTCCCAAAAGTACTAGCAAATTGCCCCACAAGGAAATTTGTCCCAGCTCTGTTCAGGTGCCCCCCCCCAGTCTGGCCTGTACATGTCCCACCTTCTCCAGAACTGGTCCCAGGAATCTAAAGCTCAGGCCCTAGCACTGATCCTTGTGGCATTCCACTATTCACTACCTGCCAATTTGTAAATTCCCCCCTTTATGCCCGCCCATTGCTTCCTGTCTGTTAACCAATTCTCTTTCCATGCTAATATATTACGCCCAACTCCATAAGCCCTTATCTTGCCTGTTAACCTTTTGTGTGGCACTTTATCAAATGCCTTATGGAAATCCAAGTATACTACATCTACAGGTTCCCCTTTCTCTACCCTAGTATTTATATCTTCAAAAAACTGTAATAAATTTGTTAAACACTATTTCCCTTTAGTAAAACCATGTTGATTTGTTCAAATCATACTGTGCTTTTCTAAATGCACTGTTAAGACTTCCTTAATGATGGATTCTAGCATTTTCCCAATGACTGAAGTTAGGCTAACTGGCCTGTAGTTCCCTGTTTTCTCTCTCCCACCTTTTTTGAAAAGCAGTGTAACATTTGCCAACTTCCAGTCTGATGGGACTGTTCCCGAATCTAAGGAAGTTTAGAAAATCATAGCTAGTGCATCCAATATCTCTGCAGCTATTTCTTTTAAAACTCTGGGGCTATCCGGTCCCAGAGATTTGTCAGATTTTAGTCCCTCAAGTTTCTCCAATATCTTTTCGCAGCTGATATTAATTTCCTTAATTTCCTCACTCTTTTTAGCCCCTAGATTACCATCTATTTCTGACATGAAATTTGTGTCTTCTACTGTGAAGACAGACACAAAATATTTCTGCCATTTCCTCATTCCCCGTGATAATTTCTCCTGTCCCTGCTTCTAAGGGACCAACAGTTACTTTAGCTACTCTTTTCCTTTTTTATGTATTTATAAAAGGTCTTGCAATTTTTTTTTATGTTACTGGCTAGTTTACACTCATTCTATTTTTTTTCCCCCCTCTTTCAACCTTTTGGTGGCCCTTTGCTGGTTTTTAAAACACTGCAATCCTCAGACTTGCTACTCTTTTTTTCAATGTTGTAAACTTTTAATCTGATACTATCCTTAACTTCCTAAGTGAGCCACGGATGGGTCTTTCTTGCTGAGATTTTGTTTTTCAAATGGAGTGTATTTTTATTGAACATTTTGAATTGTTTCTTTAAAGGTTTCCCACTGTGCTCATTTACTGCCATACATATATATTTATAATAACATATAAATAGCTTTCATATACAGGCAGCGGTGATTTTCAGTTCCTGAATTCATAAGTTGAATCCTGGGCAAGGGGTCTTATTGATGTTTGTCATGTTCCATAGGCAAAAATCTTAAAACTACATATTTTCCTGCATATAATTTGGTGATATTTTATAATCTGTTTAATCAGATGTTCAAACTACTTCTAAAGAGCTTTATTAACCATTCAACACATTATATTTCATTGGTTAAAGGTAATAGACCATTGCTCCCAGATGTCCCATTGGCCTAATTTGTGACACTATTTGAACTTTCAGGTGAGGAAAGAAATCCAACATAGGGCACTTGCTGCGAGATGCCCCGCTCTCGGAAATTCTGGGCCAGTTATTTCTGGGATTGCAGCACAGTTGGAGATTGGGGCTGTGGAGGGGCAAGGCCATGAAGGGATTTAAGCACAAGAATGAGAATTTTACATTTGATAGGAGACCATGTCAGCCAGTGAAGATGAGGGTCACGAGACTTGGTGCAGGATAGGATATGGCAGCAGAGTTTGAGGAGCTGAAGTTATTGGAGTGTGGAAGATGGGAGGTTGGTTGGATGAGTACCTTCAGAAATATGTAAATGGAATTTGCAAGTGGTCCAAACTATTATCGATGAAATTCAGTTGAAGTGTTGCACATTTCTTCCTGTTGTTTATCTTAATGTTGAGAGCTGTGACCTACAGATCTGTTGACACCTTCTGCAGATTGTTTCAGTACTTACCATGTCTGTTCCTTGCAGAGGACCAATCAAAAGTTTAAAACTCACTGTGGAGCTATATTGCTACATCAGTGCAAGTCTGAGGCAGCTATGCTGGCGCTGTCCAGTGTTCTGCTGAGGCCTTGTCTTAAATACAGAATTTGGTCCTGATTGCTGAGCCCTGAAAGTGCTGCAAAAGAAAAGGCATGAAACTAACCTTCAGTGTCTGAAGACAGATTTTCCTTGTAATTCAGTTTTTAAAAAAACACATTTTCGAACCTTGCAAGTAAGCAAACGAATGGAAGCAAGTTGGAGATATACAAGATAAGTGAAATCAGCAAGGTTAATCCAGAGTCCTATTTCAAATTAAATCATAGCTATATAGGCAAGAGAACATGGAAACAAACATAAAAGGCAAGATTGGGGTAGGTGTTAAGGAACCCCTATACATTGAATATTTTGGTTTGAATAAGATGAGTTTTGCTAAAATTCACATCCTTTACCTTGTAAATTTTTATTTTTTATCTCCAAGGTTCACTTTTATTGAGTCTAATTTTTCTTTTTTAAAACTAATTTGTTACAGTCACAGATATTAGGAACTCCTGGAGGTGTGCTGTTCAAGAATCTGAGCTTGCGCAAAGGAAACACCAAGAAGAGTCTGTATCAACCCATCTAAAATACAGAAACTGTACCAATGACCAAGTTCGATTAGAGCCTGAAGAATCGTCATCTGTTGCATGTATAAACCTGTCTGGATCTGTGAATGAGAATACTCCCCCAGATGCTACTGCTCATTGCTTTGGTGAAACACAGGAAAGCTGGATTGTGTCAGCTGCTAGAGAACCATTGCCATCTGTCAGAGGAAGGACCTGTTGGAGGGAAAATGCTTCCAATCCTGATACAGAACCAACTAGCTCAAACTTTCAATCCATCAGCAATGAAAAGAGGAACGAGTTTCCTAAACCTGATGCCCTGTGGGAAAAATACATTTACAGACACCGTAATTGGAAGGGATCAGGAATGGGTTGCTCAGATGTTGGATCTGAGGATGAACCACATCACTTCAGTAGTAAAATAACTGATACAGGTGATGCATTGATCAGTAAAATTCCCTCTCCGTCTTCAGATTCCCAAAATTTAGGTTTCGGTGAAGATTGTCTCACTAACAATGCAACTTTAACGGATGAGGCTGATTCTGATCACTGTCTACAATTTTTGACACTCGACGAATTAAGTCCCAAGACTCCAATTAAGAAGGAGAAACTGTCTAAAAGTTTCGTAATGGAAATGTGCAAAGATGAGAGAACTTTGGCAAATTCTGAGACTTTTTCTTTGTTTGATGCTGAATGTGACTTGGACCATACATTACCTTGGAATGAATCTCAGAATTTCATTGTTAATCTCTCCAACTCAACAAAGCCTCCAAGGGTTGGAATTTTGCAGGAGACTATTCCCGATATGCTTGGTAATGACAGTTTGAACAGTTCCAAAAGCACAGAGGTCGATCAACTAGATGATTCCTTTTTGAACATGCAGAATTTGCGCAGTAGATTGGAGCAACTGCGCAAGGGTATGGGCATCACCAAGAATGGTGGAAGTGAAAATAAAGATTTAATTGAGCATATGGGACCTTCTGATGTCCATAGTAACGGTGATGGTAAAGATCAACATAAGCCAGAACTTCATGGTGAAATGGATTATATGAATGAGGAAATTGATGCAAATAAACTGTTTTCTCTGGAATCTCAATTTTTGACAGCTCTTTCACCAGTGTCCTTAGAATCTGAAAAGCTTGGTTTATTTCCTGCTTCTTTGGGTGACTCACCATTGAATGACCCAGTACTTGAAGATAACCTTTTTGGCATTTCTAAGCTCAGTCCTTCAAAGAGCAAGTGTACGTATTTGATTACTCACATATAATGTCAGCAGATAAACAGTTGTGATCTAGCTTAGATTAATGGAAGTTTATTCCTTGATATTGGTTAATTGTCCAGTGCCCATTTTAATTAGTTTGAGGATAATGTGATCCATTTGGTATAACATAGGAGCAGGGGAAGGCCATGTAGCCCCTTCAGCCTATTCCACCAAATGAAATCATGGCTGATCTGTGGCCTAACTCCATATACCTGCCTTTGCCCCATATCCGTTAATAGCTTTGGCTAACAATCTATCAGTGTCAGATTTAAAGTTAACAATTGATCTTGCATCAATTGCCATTTGTGGAAGAAAGTTGCAAACTTTTACCACCCTTTGTATGAATAACTGTTTCCCACTTTCACTCCTGAAAGGTCTGGCTCTTAATTTTTTGACTACTCCCTAGCCCTAGACTCCAAATAGCAGAAATAGTTTTTCCCAATTTACTCTCTCTCTTCCCCTTAATATCTTAAAACTTCGATCAAATTGTCCCTTAATCATCTAAATTCCAGGAAATACAATCCTAATTTGTGTAATCTCTCATTGTGGCTTGACACTTGGAGACCAGGCACCATCCTGGTAAATCTGCTGCACTTCCACCAATAATGTAACCTTCCTAAAGTGTGGTGTCCAGAGTTCCTTGCAGTATTCTCGGTGTTCTCTAACCAGGGCTTTGTACAGCTGAAGCATGACTTCTACCGACCCTTGTATTCTGTTCTTCTAGATATAAAGGCCAGCATTCCATTAACCTTTTTGATTATTTTCTGGATCTGTTTGACAGTTTAATCTGTGCCTGGACCCCTCACTTTTTGGAATTTTCACCATTTAGAAAGTATTCCTATTCTATCCTTTTAAGATTCAAAATGGGTGGCCTTAGATTTGTTGGAGTTTTGTCCATTCACTTAGTCTAACAATGTCTCTCATTTTATGCTTCCATTTACACTGCTTACAATACTGCCCATCTTTGTGACATTGGCATTTTTGGATATGTGGCTTTCTATCCCATTATTTAAGTCATTAATGAAAACTTGAGGCCCTAACATAGATCCTTGCTGGGCACCACTAGTCATATCCTACTAATTAGAGTACTTGCTCTCTGTCTCCTGCTCAGCCAATTTCCTAACTAGATCAATAGTTTGCTTTCAATTCCATGAGCTTCAACTTTAGCTAACAGTCTCTTATAACTTTATCACTTTGTCAGATGCCTTCTGGAAGTCCATATAATTAAAATCCATAGATATTCCCCTGTTCACTACTTTAATCACCTCTTCAAAGCATTCAATCAGATTTGTCAGGCATAACCTACCCTTTACAAATCCATGCTAGCTTTCTGATCAGCTGAATATTAAGGAGTTCAGTCACCCTATCCTTACAGTTAGAGACTCTAGCAATTTCCCTACAGCAGATGTTAAACTTAGAGGGTTGTGGGTTATGTCTCAGTTTTAACAAGAGCCAAATGATCAACCCCCTGTAAAACAAGAACTGTGATCCTGAGCTAACTTTACTTACTCTATCAACAGCAGTGTTTTTCAATTATTCACAGAAAATGTTTAATCTATTTTTGTTCAGAAGTTAATTATCAAATCTCTTGTATTGGCATCTTCTGTATAAGTTAGTTAAGTGAGTATGAAAACACATTTATTTATCCATGGTTTAGTGCTTGCTTTGATTCAAATTGTAGATGCAGGTGGTTGCTGAATATCTGTCCTCACTTCCAATATCTGAAAGTGGCATTGAACACCCCAAAAACACAAAATCAGAAAGATGTGGTAGTTAACTCATGTATTTTGAACTGTGCTGCTTGTGCAAATGGGAATTCCTGGTGCCTGTTTACCTGGTGACTAACTAGTGACGATCGTTTTTTTTTGAAGAATGGTGCAGGTAAACATTGGCAAATCTCTTTGCGGTTAAATTGGCACCAATGATGTCAGACAGTGGAAAATGGAAACTGTTGATCCTTTGGTCTTTGTAATTCAATCCCCTTGCCAAACAAGTCCATGTTATTCCAGTTTATTACTTGAGCAACCTGGCTGGCTCACTGATGGAAATTGGAAGATTTGTTACTGCCAGCTGTATTTTTTCCTCTTGAATCCACAAGCAAATCATTTAGCTGATGAGGTCCAAGCTGGACAAGCAGCAGGAAATGCACTAATATTCACTGCTGTTAAGGTGTACAATTTCAGTAGATTAAACTTCCATCTACACTTGGAGATCCTTAACTCTTGACTAGTCTACACCCAGGTTACATTAGTGAAGTACACCCTAACCCTTCCCTCAGGAATGCACACATGTTGAGAATGAGTCTCTATAACTGTTTCCTGTTTGGTTTGGAAGCTCTAGCTTGATGGGTTCTTGCATGTCAGACATGCAGTTGACCAAATGAGCTAATCCTGGCATATTTTGCAGATCGACCTATAGAACTTCTTTGCATAGGAAATTGTTACTATGGGAACAGCTTATTGGTGCTTAAGTGTTCCTTGATCCCAAACAGTTCCCAAACATGGTGCTTTTGGAGGTAGATCGAGGAAGAACCAACTTCTAAACTGAATTGTTTCCAAGCTCTTATTGACATGCATTCCTTTAGCTTTCCCATTTTGAAAGATTTGTGTATGAATCCTTAAGTGTCTCTTCCCCTCCATTCCTCTTATAGTTTCCCTATTTTAGTCCTGTCTGTCCAACTGAAATAGTTTACATATGATCATACATACGAATTAGGAGCAGGAGTAGGCCACTCGGCTGTTCGAGCCTGCTCCGCCATTCAATATGATCATGGCTGATCTGATTGTAACCTCGACTCCACATTCCCGCCTATCCCTGATAACCTTTCACCCCCTTGCTTATTAAGAACCTATCTACCTCTGCCTTAAAAATATTCAAAGACTCTGCTTTCACCGCTTTTTGAGGAAGAGAGTTCCAAAGACTCACGACCCTCAGAGAAACCTCTCTGCTCATTTCTGCCTTAAATGGGAGACCCCTTATTTTTAAACAGTGTCCTCTAGTTCTAGATTCTCTCAAGTGGAAACATCCTTTCCACATCCACCCTGTCAAGACCCCTTAGGATCTATGTTTCAATCAAATCTTTACTCTTCTAAACTCCAGCAGATACAAGTCTAGCCTGTCCAACCTTTCCTCGTAAGACAGCCCGCTCATTCCAGGTATTAGTGTAGTAAACCTTCTCTGAACTGCTTCCAACGCATCTATATCCTTCCTTAAATAAGGAGAACAATACTGTACAAAGTACTCCAGATACCAATGCCCTGTAAAGCTGAAGCATATATCCTTTTGAAGGGCACAATATGAACTATTTCATCTGTGACCTCACCGATCTACACAATGTTAGAGAACTGAACTTTTTTTAATATCCTTCATACTGTATCTAGTTAACCTAAAGCTCACAATGCCCACATTACACCTTTTCAAAGTAAAAGCAAAATACTGCAGATGCTGGAAATCTGAAATAAAAACAAGAAATGCTGGAACCACTCAGCAGGTCAGGCAGCATCTGTGGAAAGAGAAGCAGAGTTAACGTTTCGGGTCAGTGAAGAAGGGTCACTGACCCGAAACGTTAACTCTGCTGCTCTTTCCACAGATGCTGCCAGACCTGCTGAGTGGTTCCAGCATTTCTTCTTCTTAGACCTTTTCAAAATATGGTGATTTACTCCAAATTCCTTTCCATTTTTGACAAATAGATATGCTTCCTTTTGGAATGCTCAATGTTTTTTTTATATTGTCACCTTACCACCGTTTACTGTCACCAATAATTCTTGTTTGAACAGTGGTACTACCTCTACCTCCACAAATTATTGAAGTTAATAGCAAAATACCCGGACTACTGTGAAGCTCCACTCATTCGTGTATTTGTCAAACCCACATCCAGTCCATCAAGATAGGCTACTTGCATCTGTGTCCATATTTCGACCCCTCTGCCATCATAGAGTCATACAGCACAGAAACAGGTCCTTCGGCCCATCGTGTCTGTGCCGGCCATCAAGCACCTATCTATTCTGATCCCATTTTTCAGCACTTGGCCCGTGGCCTTGCATGCTATGGCGTTTCAAGTGCTCATCTAAATACTTCAATCTTACAATGGTTCCTGCCTCTATCACCTTTTCAGGCAGTGCGTTCCAGATTCCTCAAATCCCCTCTAAACCTCCTGCCCCTTACCTTAAATCTATGCCCCCTGGTTATTGATCCCTCCGCTAAGGGAAAAAGTTTCTTCCTATCTAATCTATCAATGCCCCTCATAATTTTGTACACCTCAATCATGTCCCCCATCAGCCTTCTCTGCTCTAAGGAAAACAACCCTAGCCTTTTCAGTCTCTCTTCATAGCTGAAATGCTCCAGCCCAGGCAACAGCCTGGTGAATCCCCTCTGCACCCTCTCCAGCACAATCACATCCTTCCTATGGTGTGGTGCCCGGTACTGTACACAGTAATTCAGCTGTGGCCTAACTAACGTTTTATACAGCTCCATTATAACCTCCCTGATCTTAAATTCTATGCCTCAGCTAATAAAGGCAAGTATCCCACATGCCTTCCTAACCACCTTATCTACCTGTGCTGCTGCTGCCTTCAGTGATCTATGGACAAGTATACCAAGGTCCCTCTGACCCTCTGTACTTCCTAGGGTCAAAACATCCATGGTATATTCCCTTGCCTTGTTGGTCCTTCCACAATGCATCACCTCACACTTCTCGGGATTAAATTCCATTTGCCACTGCTCCGTCCATCTTACCAGCCCATCTATATCGTCCTGTAATCTAAGGCTTTCCTCCTCACTATTTACGACACGTGTCATCTGCAAACTTACTGATCATACCTCCATGATTCACATCTAAATCATTGAAACTCTTCATGTTTTTGGCATTCTTCTGGCCAGCCTTCAGAGCTCTAATGCATAAATTGCAACCCATCCAGAACACTTCTGTTCTACATCAACCCTATTATTGACCTCCATTGGTTTCCAGTGCATTGATTTTGAAGTCCTACTTACAAATTCCTCCACTGCATTGGCTATCTACAGATTCCTTTTGCAGTATCCACTCTTCTGACTCTGGTTTTCCTCTCGCTGCACTGTTGTTTGCAGAGTCTTTAACCACCTCGCCTCCATACTAACATTTTCTTCTCAAAACATTCCATTTTGCCCCATTTCTCTACTTTCAAAAGCAGCTTTGGTAATCTGCCCAACACTTCTCCCTACCCCCAGTATAGTACACACCTTTCTATGCAGCACCTTGAGGCATTTTTGATTTGAAAGGGCTGTATGTAAATAATACTTGCCTATTTCTGTAAATTCTGTTTACCTGTAGCTTTGGTTCCAGGCCTGACACTCTTGTTCAACTGAATCATGAACTTATGGGTTTGACATTGGGCATGTATGGTTTGTGTCCAGTGTGTTCACTTTAACTGAAAATATTCTAGATTTTCTGTCTTGGATTAAGTTGTCTGACGAAGAGCATTTTGAGCCAAATAACATTGTTGTCTAATGCTCTATTATATAATTGGTGGATAGTATTGGAAGGAACTGGAAATGCCAGATTCGGAGTTGCACAGAAATGAATTGAGTCCCTTTTTTTTGTTCCTGTAGTGATTTTCTTTTTTATGGCAGAGACTGATGCGGATTGAAAGGTGCAGCTTATCCTCTACGAGGCATTAGCCTTCTTTATAAATAGGATAGTCAGTTGTTTCCTCTGGAAAATCTCATTTAATAGTGGAGTGCATCTCTTCAGGATTGCTCCATGCTGAGGCAAGACCCTCGAGGAAATTTAGACTGTGCTGCAAATGGTTCATAGGTGAGCCACTTATGATAGAGATGCAAACTAGTGCATGCAGTACAGTAGTTTTATCAAACTGCAACACTTACTTCAAATTGGTCTAACCACTAGTAACTGATCTGTAAGCAGCATATACTGTTTTTATAGCTTCACTGCTTACGGTGATAGTGCTTTTAAATGATTTTTTTTTTAAGTACTGGTTTTAATTCTCTCTCTCTAATTTTCAGATGAAGAACCTCAAAGTGCTACTGATTGTGAACAATCCTCTACTGATATGGGACAGTTAATAAGCTTCTAGCAAGGACTAAATGTTGCAATAAGAACATAAATAGGAGTAGGAATAGACCATATGGCCCCTCAAGCCTGCTGCGCCATACAATATGATCATGGCTGATCTGCCTCATTCCACTTTCCTGCCGGCTTTCCATATCCCTTGATAACCTAAGATCAGAAAGCTATCTATTCCAGCCTTGAATATACTCAATGATGGCGCATCCCCAATGCTCTGGGGTAGACAATTCCAAAGATTCACGATCCTCAGTGAAGAAATTTCTCCTCATCAGTCCTAAATGATGGACCTTATGCTGAGGCTGTATCCCCATGTTGTAGGTTGCCCAGCTAGGGGAAACAACCTCTGTGTCAAGCCCATTCAGAATCCTGTCTCTCATCATAGGACAACCCTCTCATCCCAGGAACCAACCTAGTGAACCTTCACTGTACTGCCTTCAAAACATATATCCTTCCTTAGATATGGAGACCAAAACTCTGCACATTAGTCCAGCTGTGGTCTCACCAAAGCTCCTTACAATTGTGACAAGACTTCCTTGTTGTGCTCCAGTCCCCTCGCAACAAAAGCCAACATGCCATTTGCCTTCGTAACGCAATTTCCCTTACATAAAACCATGTTGACTCTCTGATCATACTATGGACTTCTCAGTGCATTGTTAAGATTTCCTTTATAGATTCCAGCATTTTCCCAGTGACTGGTCCCAGGCTCACTGACCTGTAGTTCCCTGTTTTCTCTCTCTCCTTTCATGAATAGTGTTAAATTTCCAATCTGCTGGGACCATGGTAGAATCTAGGAAATTCTGGAAAATCAACCAGTGCATCCATTATCTCTGCAGTTAGCCCTTAGGTGGGTTAAACACTAATCTTTCACCTTGGACCAGGAATCCAAACCAACCCAGGCTGTTGGGATGAAAGGGAAATAACTTTGGACAGCCTCAACAGTTTTCAGCAGAGGCCATTCATCTGGTGTTGAAAGTAGAGCAGAGGTAATTTTACTCTGCATGTTTCGTTTGACTTGAGCATTTGTTGATGGCTGGATATCTGAAATGGAAAATAATTGTTGACCAGTAGATATTGCTTGCTTTTATCAAAACAAAATTTCAAATTTAAACTTTTTTTATGCACTTGCTACATATTGTACACATTTTATGCATTGAAGTTTAAAAAAAAAAATTACAAACTTGTACATTGGGTGGCATAATATAATTTTACCTCTGACTCTGGTTCTTTTCATTCAGGATAATGGAAAGTGAGTGTCCAAGATTAATTTGTTTCTGGTTGCCACCCTCCAATTCAAATACATGTCTACAAGAAGACTATTTTAGTATTAATTGGTTGTCTGTGAAATGGCTGGGGCATTTGGGGTGTTCATTAGTTTTGTGGATAAGACATTATATTGGAGCAGAATCCAGACTACTTATTAGTTGTAACCCATCTATAGCTCCCCTGGGTATGCTGGACACTGATATTAAGTGTAAATGTTGGAATTGTGTCCTTAGTGATGCCATCCTTCACCTTGGGATTCACTCCCCAAAAAATTTAAACATCCTCCAATCCATTTTCCTTGGTCCCCTTCTTTATCTTTGCTTATATGTTGTGACTAATCTTGTGTACTAAATAAAGTGTTTATAGTTTATAATAAAGTGAATATAAATTAATTGTTGGATTATTTATTGCTGATGCTTTATCTTGTTTGTAAGACTACAGATCCAGTAAGCTTCATCTCCATGATTTGTCCCTGAACTTTGCAATCATTCAATTTTGGGTGGAAGTCTGGAATTAAATTGTAATTATACAGTTAACTACTAGTGGCCATAACCTTGTGAATGCTGGATTCGTGATGATGAGATTTTCTCTAACTGCAGCAAAGCAAGTTACTCCTTGCAAAATAAAGCTGGCAGTTTATTTTTTGAGCAGTACCACAATCTGATACTGTAATTGTGAATGCAAATCATACTATTGATAGTAGCAAAGACAGAATCTGCAATTTCTGTAAATTTATAAGCTAACTGATTCTACACTGAAGTACTTGCGCAAACCTGAATGGAACGCTTGTAAGATACGCTGAACATGCAGGGTGAATACACAATGAAAATCAACATGTTCTGATGAAACAAAAATTACCTAATATATGAAGAGATTTTTTAAAAAACGAGCCGGGGTTCACTGAAAGGAGTACAAGAAAATGTAGACAAGTAAAAAGTGTGATCGAAGTAGCTAAGAGACCTACACAGGAGGCCTTTCACCCCTTTTATGTTCTTCCCTGAATAAGCTCTCAACTTAGCACAGATGCTATTTTTGCTAAATTGGATTCAGGAAATGAGGATAGGATGGAGCAGTGATCTAAGCAACCAGCACTAGCTGGACCTAGTCTCAGTGTGTAGTACACAGTACACATTTCCTGGGCTAACCAGTGCATCATCATCCCCAACACGGACTTGCAGCAATGGCTGGTGAGGAAGGATAGCGCTCAATGTCTCACCTCTGATCACAGAAATAGGGTCTTGGAAGTTTGTGTAAGGTGTCAACAGTTGTCATGATGCTCTTATCTTGTGGCACTGAACAATTTCCCCCTGTGTTTGATGTTTCTACCAAGTGACTACATGGCTGCTGGGGGACATGATACCTGCTCCATGTGTGGCTCATTTTAACTCCCTCCACAACCCCACAGTGGCGCAGTGGTTAGCACCGCAGCCTCACAGCTCCAGCGACCCGGGTTCAATTCTGGGTACTTCCTGTGTGGAGTTTGCAAGTTCTCCCTGTGTCTGTGTGGATTTCCTCCCGCGTGCTCCGGTTTCCTCCCACATGCCAAAAGACTTGCAGGTTGATAGGTAAATTGGCCCTAGTATAGGTAGGTGGTAGGGAAATATAGGGACAGGTGTGGATGTGGTAGGAAACATGGGATTAGTGTAGGATTAGTATAAATGGGTGGTTGATGGTCGGCACAGACTCGGTGGTCCGAAGTGCCTGTTTCAGTGCTGTATCTCTAAAAACTAAAACTAAGCAACACTGGTATTATCATAAGTCATAGAGAATGCCTTAGGGCTGCTGAACCAGGTTTAAGAGTCTGCACTGTCAGGATGGTGTGTGACTTAGAGAGGAACTTGCAGGTGTGGTGTTTCCATGTGCCTTACTGCCCTTGTTTTAGGTGATAGCGGTTGCAGTTTTGGAAAGTGCTGTTGAAGGAGCCTTGGTGAGTTGCTGCAGTGCACCTTGTAATTGTAGTGTGCCAATGATGGAGGGACTGAATGACTAACAAACAAGCAGGCTGCTTTGTCATGGATGGTGTCGAGCTTCAAGTCAGTAATCTTGTCAGAACTGGGTGTGGTTAGAGATGTAACCATTTTTAAGTCGCTCTAGGAAAGGGTAGAGGGGAGGGGAAGAACAAAGTGGAAGTTCTGTGATGGGGTGGAAGACAGGAGAGATTAAATGGCATAAGGGATATTAGTGAAAAACAAAAGGAGATAGTAATGGGACCAGTAAAGGCATAAAAGACATGTCTAGAAATTTAAATGGGAGGGCAGAATCGCCATCAACAGCTGCCATCTTAAAAAAAAAAAGGGCACAGGAGCTTCATGGGAACAGCATAGTAGGAAAGGGACAAAGAGGTCAGTGTGAGTGCAGCAGAGAATTAAAATGCCAGGCATCCAGAAGCTCTGTGATGTCTGAGGCCTGAAGAAAGGTGTTCTGCAAAGCAAACACTTAATCTGCATTTGGTCTCCCCAATGTAGAGGAGACTGCATCATGAGCAGCGAATATAGTTTACTAAACAAATTACATCTCTTATGCACTCCCAGTTCTGGCAAAAGGTCACTAACCCGAAACACTAACTCCGGCTGATGCTAAGGAGCTGGAAATTGGCATGTCATGATGGCGCAGATATGTAATTGGAAGCTCATTTCAGGGTTGAATATGACACCAAGGCTGCAAACAGCCTGGTTCAGCCTGAAACAGTTTCCAGGGAGAGAGATGGAGTCAGTGGCTAGGCAACAGTTTTTGGTCTATTTAATGCTTAATTGGAGGAAATTTCTACTCATCCAGTACTGGATGTCGGACAAGCATTTCGATACTTTAAAGACAATGGAGGAGTGGAAAGAGGTGGTGAGATGAAAACTGATGCGGTGTTTTCACATGATCTCACTAAGGGGCAGCAAGAAGATGAGAAATGGAGGTGGCCAACAATCAGTCCTTGACACCAGAGGTAACTGGGAACAGGAAGTGAAGCCTTGCAAATGATTCTCTGGTTATGATTAGATAAAGCTTACATAAAGTACAGCTTCACACCAATAATACAAATTTTAAGCAGATGATTGCTATTGGTTAAATACAAGCTACATGCTCCACTCTTGTTTTCAGGATGTCAGTGATGGTAGCAAAGCTACATTGATATTCATCCCTATTTGTCCTGAGGTCTGGTGAGTTGGTTTCTTGAACCACTACAGTCCTTGTCCTTATTTGAGTGTAACATTACAGCTATTATTTTACTCTTACATAGATTTGCATTACAAAAACAGGCCATTGAGCTCATCTGTTCTGCATTTTTGTTCCACATGAGCCTCTCGTCCTGTTCCTTTCCCCCTCATGCACTGGCCTAACTTTCCCTTAAATGCATCTATACGAGTCACCTCTCCACTCTCAAGGGTAAAGATGATTCTCCTGAATTATTTACTGGATTTATATGTGACCATCTTTTATATTTTATACAAGTGGAAAAATGTTCTCCACATCTACCTAATCAAATGCCTTCATAATTTTAATGGCTGCCATTAGGCCAACTCTCAGCCTTCTCTTTTTCTAGAAAAGTGAGCCCCAGCCTATTCATGCTTTCCTGAACGTTATAACCTCTCAGTTCTGCTACTATCCTTGTAGCTGTCTTTTGTATCTTCTCCAGTGCCTCTATACCCTTTTTAAAATGGAGACAAGAACTGTTCACAGCACTCAGTGTGATCTAACCAAGGTTTTATACAAGTTTAACATGTCTGCTTTTTAATTCTGTTAACTCTAGCAATGAACCCCAGTGCTTGGTCAGCTTTTTTATGGTCATATTAACCCGCATTCCTACTCTTAGGATACACATTCATAAATCATTTAGATTCTTTTCTTCCTCTAACATATTTGGACAATTATTTTCCTAGGAGTAGGTGGCTTCATTATTTCTACCAAAATGCACCACCTTGCTTGTCTATATTAAGATAAACTACACCACCCTTAAAATTTGGTGTCATCTGCAAAGTTTGAAGGTGCTTCTGCTTCCCCAGTCCAAATAAGTAGTGAACAACAGTGGTCCCAGCTCGCCTCCTGGTGGAATACCACTTCCTATCTTTTACCAGTCTGCATAACTCTCCAACTTTGTTTTTCAGCAAGTTTGCTATCCATTCTGGTACTTGGCCCCTGACTCCTGTTACGACCAGGTGAGGAGGGTGTCTCAGGCTCCCCTTTCATCCTTTCTCTGGTTTGTCTACACAGGATTTATCCTTTTGTAACAGTGATTGAACTGACCACCTCAGTGAACACTTGCTCCTGTTCCTCTAATATAATTGCAAATGAACCAATCAGACAGATTTTCTTGAGTTTAAACAAGAAAGATGCAAGTTAATTCTTATCACTCTAAACTGGTTAAAATTACTAAAATACGCTATGCATCCAAGCCCACATTCACACAAGCACCACACATACACAAATAGATTACAGAGGCAAAAGCAGAATTGGGAGGTTGGAGTACAATCTGTAATAAATTGAATTTAAATACAATACAGTAGTTCTAGAGTTCTCGTTGAAACTGTAGTCCTGAAGTTCTCGCTGGGCCACATGCACGGTTGCAGGCTTGCTTGTATCCGAGCTGTTGGTTGCAGGGGTCTGTAGACTTGGCTTCATCAGCTGCAGCTTGAGGCTTTTCTGGATCTCTACTAGAGAGAGAGAGAAAGCTGTTCCCTTGATTGCTTTCAGTTATTGTCTGCTTTCTGAGTCACAACTCTCAATCTCCCAGAGCTGCACAGGCAGTCACATGACATGACCACCTTTGTGTTTTAATGAGGTTCTTCTGGATGCTGCCAGACTTTCTTGTTTTCATTTCAGATTTCCAGCATCTGCAGTATTTTGGTTTTCTTCTGGAATTTTCTCTGAAATTCAAGGCTGTCCAGGTTGTGGAGGTTGGGGTGGGGTCGGGTTGGCTCTTTCAAAGTTAATGGGTGTCGATGACTCTTGACAACACATTGATAGAGAGATACAGCACTGAAACAGGCCCTTCAGCCTGTGCCGACCATCAACTACCCATTTATACTAATCCTACCACATCCCCACCTTCCCTCAATTCTCCTACCACATACCTATACTAGGGGCAATTTACAATGGCCAATTTACCTATCAATCTGCAAGTCTTTGGCTGTGGGAGGAAACTGGAGCACCCAGCGGAAACCCACGTGGTTAGAGGGAGAACTTGCAAACTCTGCACAGGCAGTACCCAGAACTGAACCCGGGTCGTTGGAGCTGTGAGGCTGCGGTGCTAACTACTGCACCACTGTAAAAAATGGTAGGTAATCGAATCAGAGAGCAACCCATTGTTCTGGCTAGGCTGAGTAAATCATGTTTGGCTCCAGTCTAATTCTTTGGTGTTTCAAATGAAAATGTTCGTGGCCATCTTTGCTGCTAGCTGTTCTTTTTAAAAAGTTACTTCTAACAATTTCCAGTAAAAGTCTCAAGCAAAATTTCAATCGATGAAAGCTCCAGGACATCACGGCAGGAGTTCTTCAGGGTAGTGTCTTAGGCCCAACCATCTTGAACTGCTTCATCAATGACCTTCCTTCAAACATAAGGTCAGAAGTGGGGATGTGTGTTGCTGATTGCACAATGTTCAGCACCATGTGCGACCCCTCAGATACTGAAGCAGTCCGTGTGGAAATGCAGCAAGACCTGGACAATATCCAGGCTTGGGCTGATAATTGGCAAGTAACATTCGCGCCACACAAGTGCCAGGCAATGACCATCTCCAACAAGAGAAAATCTAACCATCTCCCCTTGACATTCAATGGCATTACCGTTGCTGAATCCCCCAATATCAACATCTTGGGGGCTACCATTAACCAGAAACTGAACTGGAGTAGCCATATAAATACCGTGGCTACAAGAGCAGGTCAGAGGCTAGGAATCCTGTGACAAGTAACTCATCTCCTGACTCCCCAAAGCCTGTTCACCATCTACAAGGCACAAGTCAGGAGTGTGATAGAATATTCTCCACTTGCCTGGATGGGTGCAGGTCCAACAACATTCAAGTAGCTTGACCCCATCCAGGACAAAGCAACCTGCTTGATTGGCACCCCATGCACAAACATTCACTCCTTCCACCACCGCCACACAGTGGCAGCAGTGTGTACCATCTACAAGATGCACTGCAGCAACGCACCAAGGCTCCTTAGATAGCACCTTCCAAACCCGTAACCTCTACCAACTAGAACGACAAGGGCAGTAAATGCACGGGAACACCACCACCTGCAAGTTCCCCTCCAAGTCACACGCCATCCTAACTTGGAACTATATCGCTGTTTTTTCACTGTCGCTGGGTCAAAATCCTGGAACTCCCTTCCTAACAGCACTGTGGGTGTACATACCGCACATGGATTGCAGTGGTTCAAGAAGGCAGCTCACCACCACTTTCTCAAGGGCAATTAGGGATGGGCAATAAATGCTGGCTTAGCCAGCGACGCCCACATCCCATGAATAAATAAAAAAAAAATTCCCATTTAACCTGTGGCATTTTCATAACACTCCACATGCTCTGATTTAGTCATGAGTCTACTGTCTTACTGAATAGCACCTGTGTGGGCGACAGAGGGAGGGCATTAGAACCGTAGAATAGGGTTAGATCAAGTTCTTTTTATTCAATGTTGTTTTGGGGTTTTTTACTTGTATTTTGAGGGTCATGTTTTACCTTTTCAGAACAAATCAGTGGCCTTGATCTCCAGAAAGACAAATGTTTTCACACATACATCTCACAGTTGGAGATTAATATTCCAAGTTCCTATGCTATTAATAGAAAATCTCAACCATTATAGCAAATAAAACAAGTGAGCTGAGGGCACAGACAGACACGTGGCAGTATGATATCATAGCTATTACAGAAACATGGCTTAAGGAGGGACAGGAATGGCAGCTCAACGTTCCTGGATACAGGGTTTTCATCGCAATGGGGAGGGGACTAATAAAGGAGGGGGGGGCGGGGGTAGCAATTTTGGTCAAGGAAACTATTACAGTTGTGAGGAGGGATGATATGTTGGAAGGTTCATCAAATGAGGCCATATGGATTGGGCTAAGGAACAGAAAAGGGGCAATCACGTTGCTGGGAGTGTACTATAGACCCCCAAACAGTCAGTGGGAGATAGAAGAGCAGATATGTAGGCAAATCTCTGAGAGGTGCAAGAACAATAGGGCAATAATAGTAGGGGCTTTTAACTACCCCAGTATTAACTGGGATAGTTTTAGTGTGAAAGGAATTGAGGGAGCAGAATTCTTGAGCTGCCTTCAGGAGAACCTTTTTGCCTAGTATGTAGCAAGTCTAACAAGAGAGGGTGCAGTTTTAGACTTGGTTTTAGGAAATGAAGATGGGCAGGTGGAAGGCATGGCAGTGGGAGAGCATTTTGATGGCAGTGATCATAATTTAGTCAGTTTTACCATAATTATGGAAAAGGACAGAGATAGAACAAGAGTTAGAGTTCTCAATTGGGGCAAGGCCAGTTTTACTAAACTGAAGAGTGATTTTGCGAAAGTGGTCTGGAAACAGCTACTTGAAGGTAAATCAGTGTCAGAGCAGTGGGTAGCATTCAAAGGGGAGATTCAAGGGTCAGAGTAAACATGTTCCCACAAAAAAGGGTAAGATGGCCAAATCTAGAGCCCCATGGATGTCAAGGAGCTTACAGGGTAAGATAAGGCAGAGCAGGAAAGCTTATGTCTGACACCAAGAACTCTACTACAGAAAGCTGAGAGGAGTATAGAAAGTGGGGAGGGGTGAAATCAAAAAGGAAGTTAGGAAAGCAAAAAGAGGGCATGAAAGAATATTGGCAAGCAAAATCAAGGTGAACCCAAAGATGTTTTATCAATACATTAAGAAGAAGATAACTAAGGAGAGAGTAGGGCCCATAAAAGACCAAAAAGGTAACTTTTGTGTAGGGGCGGAAGATATTGGTATGGTTCTTAATACTTTGGTTCTGTCTTCACAAAAGAGGGAAATGATGCAGATACTGCAGTTAAGGAGGAGGACTGTGAAGTATTGGATGTGATAAACATAGGGAGAGAGGAAGTATTAATGGGAATAACATCCTTGAAAGTTGATAAATCACCAGGGCCAGATGTAATGTACCCTAGGCTGTTAAAAGAAGCAGGCGAGGAAATAGCAGAAGGTCTGACCATCATTTTCCAGTCTTCACTGGATACAGGTGTGGTGCCGGAGGATTGGAGAACTGCTAACGTTGTACCTCTGTTTAAAAAGAGAGTGAAGGATAGACCAAATGATTACAGGTAGGCCGGCCAGTCAGTCTAACCTCAGTAGTGGGCAAATTATTGGAATCTATTCTGAAAGACAGGATAAACTGTCACATAGAAAGGCACAGGCTAATCACAGATAGTCAGCATGGATTTGTTAAGGGAAGATCTTGTTTGACCAACTTGATCGAATTTTTTAAAGTAACAAGGAAGATAGATGAGGGTAGTGCAGTTGATGTAGTCTACATGGATTTTAGCAAGGCTTTTGACAAGGTCCCACATGGCAGACTGGTTAAAAAAAATCCCATGAGATCCAGGGAAATGTAGCAAGGTGAATACAAAATTGGCTCAGTGGCAGGAAACAAAGGGTAATTGTTGACAGTTGTTTTGGCAACTGGAGGGCTGTTTCCAGTGGTGTTCCGCAGGACTCAGTACTGGGTTCCTGCTTTTTGTGGTATATATTAACGATTTGGATGTAAATGTAGGGGGCATGATCAAGAAGTTTGCAGATGACACAAAGATTGGCCGTGTGGTATATAGCGAGGTGGATAGCTGTAGGCTGCAGGAGAGTATTGATGGTCTGGTCAGATGGGCAGAAAAGTGACAAATGGAATTCAACTTGGAGAAGTGTGAGGTGATGCATTTAGGGAGGTCAAACAAGGCAAAGGAATATTTGACTAATGGGAAAATACTGAGAAGTACAGAGGAAGTGAGGGACCTTGGACTGAATGTCCACAGATCCCTGAAGGTATCAGGACAGGTCAATAAGGTGGTTAAGAAGGCATATGGAATCCTTTCCTTTATTAGCAGAGGTATAGAACACAAGAGCAGGGAGGTTATGCTGGAACTGTATAACTCATTGATTAGGCCACAACTTGAGTACTGTATGCAGTTCTGGTCACCTCATTACAGAAAGGGTGTAATTGCACTAGAGAGGGTACAAAGGAGATTTACGAGGATTTTGCCAGGACTGGAAAAATGCAACGATGAGGAAAGATTGGATAGGCTAGGGTTGTTCTCCTTGGAACAGAGATGGCTGAGGGGAGATCTGATTGAAATGTACAAAATTTTGAGGGGCCTGGATAGAGTGGAGGTGAAGGATCTATTCACCTTAGCAGAGAGGTCAGTGACGAGGGGGCATAGATTTAAAGTGATTGGTAGAAAAATTAGAGGGGAGATGAGGAAAAACTTTTTCACTCAGAGGGTGCTGGGGGTCCGGAACGCTGCCTGAAAAGGTAGTTGAGGCAGAAACCCTCAACTCATTCAAAAGGAGGCTGGATATGCACCTCAAGTGCCATAATCTGCAGGGCAAGGGACCAAATGCTGGAAGGTGGGATTAGGATAGGTGGGATTGCTTATCGGCCGGCAGACACGATGGGCTAAGTGGCCTCTTTCTGTGCCTTAAACTTTCTATGATTCTAACCATTTAAAATTAAACAGGTTAATGCGATTCTCAGGATAGGAGAAGAATTGCATACCTACCCATTGAACATCCTCTGCACAGCTCAATTTCAAAGCATGTGAATTTTTCCGGGTTAAATTACATGTAGGGCTTTTATATTTAAAAAAAAAACTTTATAAATCAAACTTTAAAAAAGCAAAACTGGCTATTCAAAAAAAAAATACAATCTTTAATCGTTTCTAAGTTTTTTGGGGGAAAAATCTTTTTTTTGTGTGTGGTCTGTTTCTGCTGTTGGATCTATTTTATTTCAATCCCAATGCAAAGGATTATGTTCACCATGTGACAGGTTGGAGTAATGCAGGGCGAGGTGTTGCGAGTTCCTCTGTTACTGGGGCGAATTGCTTAGATACCCGCACGGATTTATTACCAACACAGATCGCACGGAGTAAGCTTTACACCGACTGCAGTCCACACCATGAAGAGGAAATGCATTTGCGAGCTTTGCACCTGTGGGTATGTAAAACGTGCAGCAGAAATTGTAGGTCATCTAATATTCAGTTCACAAGATATATTCTCCTTAGGGCTGACTCTGACGATTGAGCTGCGGCTTAAATGAGACACGTAATATATAATTTTGGAGTGGCATAATTCAGTTAAAAATATAAAAATATAAATGGTGCAACATCGGTAATGTGCAAGTAAATTGGAGCACTTGCTGACACGCTGACCTGCAGATTAGCTACTAATAAAGAGGATTAATTTTCCAGATAAAGCACGTTTATCTGTTAGGATTTATCATGAAAATTATTTGACTAAACCGGCTGCCTCAGTATTTTTTTAAACATGTATACGTTGAGAATATGTAAAAATTCACACACTAAGAATATAACATTAATTTGAAAGTGTCGGGAGGATGGTGTCAGTGACTCAATTCTCAATTGTAAATATAATCTCAAAAGTGACTAGTTAACCAGTCTGGATAATTAATGTAAAAATGTTTATGTACTTCGTGACCAGTGAAACAGTAACGTAAGGGGAATTGACTGACTTTTATGCGCAAGCCGTAACCATAGAAACGCTTGCCTAGCAGTTGCTGGTGAGTTTTATTTAGTATCAATATCACAAATAGAATTAAAGTGCTAAATCACTGAGATCTAGAGCAGTTGCAATTCGCTAAAGTAATGCAATTGAGCAAAAAACTAATTAGTGCTAGCTAATCCAAAGGCCCAGGCCAATGCTCAGGGGACATGGGTTCGAATCCCACTACAGACGGTGAAATTTGAATTCAATTCATAAAATCTAATGGTGATCATGAAACAATCTGGTCCCTTCATTTAGGGGGAAGGAAATCTGCTTCCTTACCTGGTCTGGCCTACAGACTGTGACTCCAGACTCTTAAATGGTTGACTCTTAAATGCCCTCTAAACTGGCCTATCAAGCCACTCAGTATCAAACCATTACAAAATCTAAGAAAAGGAACGAAACAGGACGGACCACCCAGCATCGACCTAGGCACTGGAAACAACAGCAGGAAACCCAGCCCTGTAGACCCTGCAAAGTCCTCCTTACTAACAAAATTGGGAGAGCTGACCCACAGACCGAACAGGCAACAGCTCACGGAATCATACCTTATAGACAATGTCCCAGACACCACCATCACCACCAGAGGTGGGAGGGAGTTGCTCTGGGAGTCCTCAACATTGATTCTGGACCCCATGAAATCCCATGGCATAATGGGCAAGGAACCTTCCTGCTGGTTACCACTGACCGCACCCCTCCCCTCCCCTCCCCTCTGCTGGATGAATCAGTGTTTCTCCATGTTGAACACCAATTGTAAGAAACATTGAGGGTGGCAAGGGCACAGAATGTACTCTGGTTGGGGAACTTCAATGTCCATTACTAAGAGTGGCTCAGTAGCACCACTACTGACTGAGCTGCCCGAGTCCTAAAGGACATAGCTGCTAGACTGGGTCTGTGGCAGGTGGTGAGGGAACCAGCAAGAGGGAAAAACCCACTTGACCTCGTCCATCGTCCACAAATATCTCCATCGATGGGGGAGCCCAGCACGTCAGTGCAAAAGGCAAGGCTGAAACATTTGCATCCATCTTCAGCCAGAAGTGCTGAATGGATGGTCTATCTCAGCCTCCTCCTGAGGTCCCCAGCATCACAAAGATATCAAGAAACGGCTGAAGGCACTGGATACTGAAAAGGCTATGGGCCCTGACAATATCCCGGCTGTAGATTTGTGCTCCAAAACGCATGTAAGCTGTCCAGGTACAGCTACAACACTGGCATCTAGCCAACAAAGTGCAAATTGCCCAAGTATGTCCTGTCCCCAAAAACAGGACACATCCAATCCAACCAATTACTGCCCCACCGGTCTACTCTCGATCATCAGCAAAGTGCTATCAAGCGGCACTTGCTCAGCAATAACCTGCTCACTGATGCTCAGTTTGGGTTCTGCCAGTGCCACTCAGCTCCTGACCTCATTATAGCCTTGGTCCAAACATGGACAAAAGAGCTGAATTCCAGAGTTGAGGTTGACATCAAGGCAGCATTTGACTGAGTTTGATATCAAGGTGCCCAAGCAAAACTGGAGCCAATGGGAATCGGGGAAAACACTCTGCTGGTTGGAGTCATACCTAGCACAAATGAAGATGGTTGTGGTTGTTGGAAGTCAATCATCTCAGTCCCAGGACATCACTGCAGGAGTTCCTCAGGGTAGTGTGCTAGGCCCAACCATTTTCAGCTGCTTCATTAATGACCTTCCCTCTATCATAAGGTCAGAAGTGGGGACGTTCGCTGAAGATTGCACAATGTTCAGCACCATTTGTGACCCCTCAGGTACTGAAGCAGCCCATGTGTAGATGCAGCAAGACCTGGACAACATCCAGGCTTGGGCTGATAAGTAGCAAGTAACATTCATACCACACAAGTGGCAGACAATGATCATCTCCAACAAGAGAGAATCTAACCATCTCCCCTTGGTGTTCAATGGCATTACCATTGCCGAATCCCCTACTATCAACATCCTGGGGGGTTACCATTGACCAGAAACTGAACTGGACCAACCACATAAATACTGTGGCTACAGATCAGAGTCTAGGGATTCTGCAGCGAGTAACTCACCTCCTGTCTTCCCTCAATGTCTGTCCACCATCTGCAAGGCACAAGTCAGGTGTGTGATGGAATACTGTCCACTTGCCTCGATGGGTGCACTCAAGAAGGTCAACACCATCCAGGGCAAAGCAGCTAGCTTGATTGGCACCCCGTCCACAAACATTCACCCCCTCCACCACTGACACACCATGGCAACAGGGCTGTGTACCATCTACAAGATGCACTGCAGCAACTCACCAAGGCTCCTTTGGCAGCACCTTCCAAACCTATGACCTCTATCACCTAGAAGGACAAGGGCAGCAGATGCATGGGAACACCACCACCTGCAACTTCCCCTCCAAGTCACACACCATCCTGACTTGGAACTATATTGTCACTCCTTCACTGTCGCTGGGTCAAAATCATGGAACACCCTTCCTAACAGCACTATTGGTGTATGTACACCCTAAGAACTGCAGTGGTTCAAGAAGGCAGTTCACCACCTTCTCAATGGTAAATAGGGATGGGCAATAAATTCTGGCCTAGCCAGCAAATCCCACATCCCATGAACAAAAAAAAAAATCAGCTGGTAACTAGCAGACACGCTGCACTCTTGGCCCGACTGATTATATCATTTGCAGTGTTAGTGTCAGCGACATTAACGCCCACATTGCGGGTGGCACAGTAGTGCAGTGGTTAGCACTCCAGCCTCACAGCTCCAGCGACCCGGGTTCGGTTCTGGGTACTGCCTGTGTGGAGTTTGCCAGTTCTCCCTTTGACCGCGTGGGTTTCCGCTGGATGCTCTGGTTTCCTCCCACAGCCAAAGACTTGCAGGTTGATAGGTAAACTGGCCATTGTAAATTGCTCCTAGTGTAGGTAGGTGGTAGGAGAATGGTGGGGATGTGGTAGAGAATATGGGATTAATGTAGGATTAGTATAAATGGGTGGTTGTTGGTCAGCACAGACCCGGTGAGCCGAAGGGCCTGTTTCAATGCTGTATCTCTCTATGACTCTATGACTGGGACAAAAGTACATTGCTAAAACTTATGTTATTTCTGTTTTTTAACTATCAACTGTTGCAAAGAGATACATTCAAGTCTGGTTATGCACTATTGGTCACAGAAATATTTGATAAAGTTAACAAAGCTTTTGAAAATGTTTATTTTTGAGTAGTCTAGAACAAATGCCGACCTTCCTGTGCAAAATTTTGCAAATTCTAGTACTGTAATATAAGGAATTTTTCAAGCATAAATTATTTTTTCTCTCTTTTCGCTATCTATGGCTCCTAACTGCGATAATGGCAAAATGATGCTTGTAAATCCATGCAAGTAAGCAGTAGCAGTGATAGTTTCTCTGAATTCCCTTTCTTTATTTGAGGCATTCCCTATTCTCGATGCTTCCTGATGTTGGCACAGCAGAAAATAGCGGCTCATTTCATAGAGCATTACAGCCTCAAATGCCATTTTACCATTGGACTCAAACACCCCAAAGTATAGTTTCACACAGATTAATTCAATTTTATGTATTTTTAGAAATGGAATGTTCCTAAATGTCAACCTTGTCATAATTCACAAGCAGAGGGGAGGTGGAGTTGCAGTATTATTGTTTGAAATCTTGGAATCATACAGCACAGAAGGAGTCCATTCAGCCCATCATATCTGTGCGAGTTCATTGAGCAGTCCAGTTAGGCCCACTCCCCTGCTCTTTTGTGTATTCCAGATCCTAACCACGTGCTGTTTGAGAAAGTTTTTCCTTATGTCGCTGTTCCTTCTTCCGCCAATCACCTCTGGTTCTCAACTCTTCCGCCAACGGAAGCCGTTTTTCCCTATCTACTCTGTCCAGACCCCTCATGATTTTGAACACCCCTATCAAATTTCCTCTTGATCTCTTCTCCGAGGAGAACAACCCCAACTTGTCCAATCTGTACATGTAACTGAAGTTCCTCATCACTGGAACCATTCTCGTGAATCTTTTCTCTACTGCCTTCACATCCTTCCAAAAATGTGGTGCCCAAAATAATGCACAATACTTCAGGTGAGGCTGAACCAGGTTCATCGTAATTTCCTTGTTTTTGTACTCTGTGTCCCTATTTATAAACCTCAGGATCCCGAATGCGTTATTAACTACTTTCTCAACCTGCCCTGCCACCTTCAGTGATTTATGCACATCTACCCCAAGTCCCTCTGCTCCTGCACACCCATTAGGATTGTAAGCTTTATTTTATATTGCCCGTCCTTACATTTTGGGAGGAAAAATATCACTTCACACTTCTCTGCATTAAATTTCATCTGCTACGTATCCACCCATTCCACCAGCCTCTCCATGTCCTCTTGAAGTCTGTCACTATCCTCCTCACAGTTCACAATACTTCCAAATGTTGAACTTGTGCCGTGTACACCCCAGTCTAGGTTGTTCGTATAGATCAAGAAAAACAGTGGTCCCAACACCGACCCCTGGGGAACCCCACTATATATTTTCCTCCAGTTTGAAAACAACCATTAACTATTACTCTGTTTCCTGTCACTCAGCCACCTTCATATCCATGGTGCCACTGTCCCTTTCATTCCATGGAATTTAACTTTGCCTGTTCTGCAGTACTTTATTCAATGCCTTTTGGAAGTCACCACATCAACTGCATTATACGCATCAACCCTCTATTATTTTAACAAATCCGTGCTGGCTTTCCTTAATCTACATTTGTCCAGGTGACTGTTGATTTTGTCCCGAATTATCCTTTCTAAAAGCATTCCCACCACTGAGGTTAAACTGACTGGCCTGTTGTTGCTGGGCTTATCCTTGAACCCTTTTTTGAATAAGGGTGTGACATTTGCAATTCTACAGTCCTCTGGCACCGGTCCTCTATCTAAGGAGGATTGGAAGACAATCAGATTGAGAGATTAGTTAGCTGTTGGGCAGGAAGGCCTGTGGTGGGTTCATACCACTGCATGATTTTGGGGGGCTATCTCCTTTTTTTTCTTGCAGAGGGTTCTACAGTTCCTGTATGAACCACAACAGTGTGTTGCCAAGTGGACTGCAAGAGCTCACTCCTGTACTCAATTATCCATACATGCATACTTCCCACAGGGATCACTGTATAGCAATCAGGAATGTGAAACTTGAACAATTTCTTTCTCCTTAACCAAATGGCACAATGTCCATCTCCTCCTTACCCAGAATCCATTAACCTCTCTTCTGAGGTTTAGATGGTGCAACAGAGTCCATTATTTTGAGCTTGTTTATTTAGCATCTAGGTGTCCAATGGACATCTGCTGTACAACAGATTGAATCTGCATATTACAGGCAGATTCATTGCTGAAAGAGCCACAGCAGGTACACAGCCAGCAGACAACCCATTTTCCCAATACTATTCCTTTCAAAATACCATTCCAAATGCCATCAATATGCCTCATTTTATCAACTCTAACTGCAATTATTGTTTCCTCATATCTTTCTATGGCGATTAACTATATCAATATCCAGTCCAGCCTATCAATTTTATCATAAGCTGCTTCTAAGTCTTTGAAGTCTATGCGCTGCTTATTCTACATGTTCAGAGAAGGTATTGTCGGAAAAACCCTTGTTTGCCAAATGGGAAATATCAATTTCATCAGTTGGAAACTTACATTTGACCTTTTAATGGAAAAAAACCTGACAGTAACTTTAAAAAAGAAGCTAGCAGCCGAGATGGCCACTGCCATTTACATCTGAACTACCAGGAAATTGAGCAGGAGACAAAATCCAACGAGAAGCCCAGCCAGAACAATGCTCTGGCTAACTGATTCGATTAGCCAAATCACCCTCATTAGCGGGATATTCCAAACCATCTCGAGGCATTCATAAATGGAGACGTCCCTCCAGGGGGTAAACATTCCCAACCCCACCTAAGTGAAGTTTTGGGTTTTTGACTTTGGACCTCATTAAAAACAAAGGGAACCATGTGACCATCTGTTCATCTCTGAAGAAACTGGAAGTTTTGTGACACAGACAAGCAGACAGGCAGTTACCGAGTGTACAGTAGCACAGAAGGCTGCTGCTCCCCTCTCTCTCTCTGCCTAGAAAACATCAAGTGAAAACTGTCTGCGACTTGGGGATCCTCCAAGCTTACAGACTGCTTACAGCCAGTGACAGGGGGAAGAGAGCCAACTGCAATTCTGCCTTCAAACAACCCTGAGCAAAGAAGGCCAACCAAAGTTCACTTTGACCAGCGAGTACTTCAAGAATACAGCTTCAGCCAAGGACTACTGGATTTACAGACTGTATTTAAGTTCCATTTATTCTGGACTTTAATCCAACCACCAAATCTATTTTTCCCTCCTGTAATCTATTTGTGTGTGTGATTCTCGTGTGAATGTGTGCGTGAATATGCAGCATATTTTTAAATTGGGTTAGAATGTTAAGTATAATAAACTTACTTCTTTCTTGTTTAAACTCGAAAACCTGTCCGACTGATTCTTTCGTAATCATAGTAAAGGAAAGAGATAAAACACTCACAGCGGTGGTAAGCACAACCACTCTTTAAAAGGAATAAACCCTGCTGTGGTCAAATAAGAGGGGCAAGAGGGGAGCTGGAGAACCCCTCCTCACCTGGCCGTAACAGTATTTAATAGATGAAACCTGCCCTAACTAAAAAGGTAAGAGCTGAAGATAATTGCCAACCATGGTTATCTCAAGGTGGAAAATAGCACATTGCCAAACCAGAAGGGTGGCAAAGATCAGAAGAAAGGCCCTGGCTTTAGGAGGCTGGCATTTTCCTTCAAATTCAAACAATATCTTTGCACCTATCAAAGTGTTAAAACTTTTTACATATTGGATATCATCAACAGTGGCTACTCTATATTTATCAGCACAAGTTAGTGTTATAACAAGTTGTACAGGAACAGTACAATAAATGAGTGCAATTAGTCTTTTGCAAGTTGCAGCTACTGCCTGTGTCAGCTTGAATCAGTCTAAAGCATAAACCAAATGCACTTTTGAGTTCGATGCTTATGGTTTCAAGCCCAACTTCAGGGCCCATGGACATAAACTAAACTTCAGTGTTGCAGTGAGGTTGTAAGTTACCATCTATTGGGTGATACGTTAATGTCTACATTCTGCTATTCTGTTTCTCAAGAGTAGGATGTCCTTTTGGGTGACCTGGCTGACACTCCGCCTGCAATGAACATGACCAAAATAGATTCACTGCTTGTTTAGAGATGTTGTCAGGACCATACACTGCTGTGTTTGCCAACATAAGTCGTGACTTAGTAACGAATTGTATGTGAAATGTTTTCAGACATTTCAGAAATCTATCAGCAGCTGTTATTAAAAAATGCAAGTCTTTCTTACTGCGTCTTTGAAAGTAATGGCCATTGTTAATATTCCATTCCAGGGTGGCCTAGTAAACAATGTATGCACATAACATGTCATTCTAACACAGTACTTTCTTTCAACACTCAGCTTCAAAGTAAAGTCAAAGGAATACAATAATAAATATGCAAGTTCCACACGTGAGTTATGCCTTGTCTAATTAAAACTTATTTATGGTGTATGTTACGGTTGCTTCCCTTTTTTTGTTAAATTTTGAAGATTGTGTTTGAAAACTGAAAAGGAGTCCATGGATTTTTTTTTTTTTTACAAGGGTCACTGAGAGGTCTGGATTGTAAACATTTACTCGAAAGTACCTGTCTTCAAATAATTACCCAGCAGGGGTTGTTTTTGACTTGGGGGAAAGATGTTTCCAAAGAAGTGATAGGTCAAGATTTATAGGGGTCAGGAGGCTTGACTCTTATGACATTGTTTTTTGGTTTCGTTATGGACAATGGTTTAAAAAGACAGTTGGAGAAAACTTGCCAAGGGAGCAAAACCACAACTTAGTCTGTTCAAGCTCTTTGAAAAAGCCTGCCAGTTTTCCCATCTCTTGAGAAGCTAGTGTAAGAAACTGCCTGAAACCACTGTTACTGCATTTTCCCCTGGAAGGGCCTGCCCAAACTTGTCAGCTGACAAGAACTGACCAAGGAAGATCCAAGTGAAGGTCGTCTACGTGTATTCGGGATGCCAAACCAGAAAAGGACTTCTGACATCTTTTCACATCTCTTTTTTTTTCTTCAAGAATTAGCAAGTATTTTGGCCAATGTATTTTATTTGTGTGTTTTTTTTTGTAATAGAGCTCTAAAGAGTAAATCTCTTATTTTTTCGGTTAACTGGTGTGTGTGAGGGGCTGAGGTAAAAAGGGAACTTTTATATTTCGATCTGTGTGTTTATGCTTTGCTTCATTATTGGTTAAGACTTGTTTTATAATCTGATAATTTTGTTGTTTATTAAAGAAACCTGGTTGGTGTGTTTTATTCTGGGATAAAAAGAGGCCATGATTGACCGTATTGGTAAGTGGGAAAAAATTGAAATATATGTTGTGACCTGGAGAAGTGAATCAAGAATACCCATCTCGGTCGTAACATGTACATTACATTTGTTAGACCAAACTTTTAACATCACCTGTAACATTATTTTTAATCCCTTGTATTTTTTTGTTTGAATTTTATGAATGGATGGAAATTGGTCACCTTTCCTGCCTCTTGCCTTTCTAGAGGTGTCTAGAAATTCCTTTTAATGTGGAGGAGTTCAATTAGAAACAAATCAACTGAAATATTTTATTTTCAGGTTAAGACCTATTTTAAGTTTATGACAACTTCCTGATTGAAAGCATAAATATGTAAATTATCTATTGAGGGTGGCATGTTTCTGGCATGACTGATAATGGTTCACACTCCAATTTTCAATTTGTTGAAAATGTTAACCTTCCTTAATACGAAGTTGTAGAGTTGATTCCTTGTTTGGCTAAGCAGAGTTAGCTGATTCCAGAAAGGACACAATGAGGAATTACAATTGTGCTCAGCTATGAGGAAGGATTCTTGGGCAAAAATCCTGCTGCCATTCAACAGGCTACTTAATACTTGCAATTATTGTTGAGAAAAGCACTATACATCTCTAATGCTTTACACAATGATCTAATTTTGAAATGCAGTGAGGAATTTGAAGGTGATTATCATTTGATGCATCACCACAGCTTTAATTGTCAGCTTCAGGAGAAAGTGGTGCGGGGCGAAGACGGAAAAAGAAAACAGTATTTTGTCATATTAATGGAGGCGAGAAATTAAGCACACAAAATTTACTATGTATTAAAATCAGTTAATGTTTGCAATATTCTAATTTATTGCATTGGTAGCTGGTGCTGTGAGTAATGATGTTATGTGACCATCAATTAACTGAATTGACACAATGTAGATCCATTTAAAAGAAGAAACACGTGCATTTGTATAGTGCCTTTCATGACCGTTGGATGTCCCAAAGTGCTTTACAGCCAGTGAGGTACTTTTTTGAAGTGTTGTTACTGTTGCGATGAGCTGCCAATTTGTGCACAGCAAGCTCCCACAAACAGCAATGTGATAATGATCAGATTTTTCTTGTGATGTTGATTGGGAGATAAATATTGAAATAGTGCTATGGGATCTCCTATATCCACAGTTTAACATCTCATGAGAAAGTTCCTCCAACAGTGCAGCACTCATTCAGTACTGCTCCAGAGTATCAACTGAGATTTTTGTGCTCAGGTCCTGGATTGGGACTTGAACCCACAACCTTTTGACATAGAGCCATGACTGCTGCCCACTGAACCACAGCTGATTCTTAATGCTGCAGTTATCAGTGTGCAAAGGGGCTTGCAGGCTCTCACAGCAGTCTTGCATTCTGCTCTCCAATACATCATGAGGATTGCTGAAACATTGCCCCAGAGGAATGGCAGTGGCACCGTAGAGCACAACCCTGCTGCCTTCTCTCAGAATGGCAACATTCCCGCTCCCACCATGGCCACTCCTTGCTGTTGCCTGTCATTGCTGCCACCCATGTCAAGATGGTAGTCTGAAGCTGGGTCCTCTAATGTCAGAGCTGTTTATGATCGCCCTGTAAGGCTATTTGCAGTGACCTTCCACCAGTCATGCTGCTGCTGCTGGGATCATACTGCATAGGAGCATTAGGCCAGGCAAAGAGTTAGGGTTAGGATAGGCACTAAGGGAATGCACAAGTGTGATTAATTGATTTTTGTATGCAATACTGGATGGTTTGAGTTATAAATTTGGTTTGGAGTGTTTATTTTGTGGTAGCTTTTATTTCTGCATTGTGATCAAGCAGACCCTGTGATGGTCAGTGACAGAGGGATTATGAGGTGGTGGGACTGTTGGTGAATGGGGAGTTGCAGCTGCATTTACTGGTACCATAGTCGGATGAGTCGATCACGGACAGCCCGATCAGAAAGAGACTGTGTCGCCTCCTCCCTTCCTTCTCCTTCACCTCCTCTTCCTGTTGGACAGTGCAAAGGCTGAGGCTCCTCTAGCTCTGTACCTGGGGTCCCCTTACCCGCCTGACTCGCAGTCACCCCTCCTGTCCCTGACCAGTAACCCAATCTAAACCACGATCTAACCCAGAGGTCGGCAACCCGCTTCTCCTGAGCTGCATGTGGCTCCCAATCTTTTCCAGTTGGATCACATTATCCTGAAAAAGTCTAAAGAAAATTAAGTCAAGAAAATAAAGAATCAAAGATCTAGATGGCAACACAATTTTCCTTGAGCAAATGAGTAACTCTCATCAAAAATTTAGTTTCTATGCTGTCGGCTTCAAAACAACATTTTTAGGGATCATTTCAGAAAATAAATGGTAATTGTGGTCTTAAAAAAATAAATTAAAGTTCAAGCAGTGCGGTCTCCTATCTATTCACAGTTTATCTCATGATTTAATTCATAAATGTTGAAGAATTTAGCATTTACAATTATTTAATGCTAGAATTTACTGAATTATATCAATGATAATAGGAGAAATATCACACACACGGGATTTAACTTGCTGAGGTAACTAGATTTTGTTTTGTTAGCAAGCCAAGCAAGACTTGTGCATATCTGATATGGGATGAAATGTTTCATGTTAACAAATAATCAAATTCTGCCTGGCAATTGTTAGCAAAGATCAAAACCTTTGCCAAAAAATATCCACTTAGAAGTGAAAGAAAACATGCCGTTATAATTCTCCAGGAAAAAGTTGATGATGCCAAAGGCAAATTTAAAATTTGGGTAGCATCAAGATTCAACCCTGAAAACAAAAATAATGGTTTTTACCTACCCCTGGGATGTAGAAACTGGATTTTTCCTGACATTTACAAGATTGAAATTACATGAAATTAGTAGTTACTGCAGTCATTCTTACAAACATCAGAGAGCAGTTAAATCAAATGATGTTTTACAGCATCAGATAAGTGCATCATGTCCCTTAGATTCTCGATAAACAATTTTTTCCCCTTAAGGTATGCTTATGCCTTTACTCCATTCTTTATTTTCATCTTGCGTCTCCCAATTTTTTTGTTTTAGGCAATTAAAAAAAAAATGCTGTTCAAGTAAAAGGGCTGCCAACCCCTGACCTAATCAAAGGGGTGTGACTGCTTCCTGGATCAGTGTGTTCAGGCAACCCTCCCTCTCTCTGATTTATCACAATGTCTGTACCTCTGGCTCCAGCTCAACAACTCTGAGCTGAAGCTCCTCGAGATGATTACTGCAGATATGTTTGCATGGGAACGTGTTGCTTTCCACAAACTCAAACATGCTGCAGATGTGGCACACCTTCTGCATGGCCATCGCTATCTAACCTTTTATTTATTTAATTAATTCAAGTATTATGTAATTAATGAACTTAAACTAATTAATTTAAGTATTACTGAAAATAGAGACATGTTGTCGAAGCTTTTCGTCTTGCACTGATCAGGACAATCTGCAAGAATACCAATGTAAGGGAAAACAATGACTTTATACTGTATGAGAAGAGAGTGCTGATTGGTAGAGGCGTTGCCGTTGGAGAATGCACTAGTTTACAGTGACTGACAGTTAACTGCCAAGCTTTGTTTGAAATTTAAACCAGGCAGCTTGACTCTGGTCAAGACATTGCTCTGAGAATGAACCAGCAAATGGCTGTCACTTACTTTGTTTAGCTGAAATAGGTGTAATGTTTGTATATGTTCTTTCTGTCTGCAAAGGACAGGGCCCTGTGTATTAATATATGCAGCCTCCAATATGCACAAATGCGCTCCACTGTGAGCCCGACTGACAATCTTAAATTGGTTGTCAGCGTAATTCTTAGCACACTGAGAATTAGTTAGAAAATGTTATCCCTTCGCGGAATCGCATCTAATGTCGGACACTGTGTATATAGGCCGTATGTCCCAAAGATTGGCGGATCATATCAAACAACATGTCCCTTACACTGTTTGCAATGGGAAAGGTACAGGCCGTACCCAACCAGCCCATGCTTGCAAAACTGAAAACACTGGTGCATTCTCCGTGGCAGCACCTCTACCAATCAGAGTTCACTTGCCAACCAATCAGCACGCTCATCATATATTATAAAGTTGTTGTTTTTCCTCACACATTGGTATTCTTTCAAATTGTCCTGATGAGTGCAAGATGAAAAGCTTCGACAACATGTCTCCTATTTTCAGCAATACTCAAGATCTGTACTACCAAACGACTAATTAATGTAACAAAAAGGAGCACCTCCTTTTCCCCCCCATCCCCCCCCCACCCCACCCTGCACTGAATTTCCACTCACCAAATTCTCAACTTTCCTCTGTTTGCAATGCACTCATTCATTTTCTGAGCTGTGCCTTAGCTCCTTTGGATTGACTTTATGTACAAGTTTTGACCTGTTATCACAAAGGTTCATATAAAAGTAGACTATAAACTGAAAAGAGAAAGAAACACTCTTTTAGTCAGCCAACCATTTCACCCTAAATCCTCCTCCCTTCTCTTTGTATCCATGGTCTCCCCCTCCCTCCTCCACTGTTTGTCAGCCAAAGCGAAAGAGGCAAGATTGCAATCAATTTTTCATTGTTCTTTAATTTGTGCATAATATGTCTTGACTGAGAAGGAATCATGGAGCCAAAAACACAAGCTATCTCTGTGGCAATCAACTTAAATGTTATGTTAATGTGTGATCAAAGCAGAATTTTGCAGCAGGTCATTCCTGCTGAGACTCCCAGCATCAAAAGGACAAGTGCAGTTGCCGATGTGAGTTGCGGTATGGCTGTAGTTGAATGAAGCATTTTGTTTAGTAGCATGTTAAATGAAAAGCATCCATTTTTATTGATTGTTTATTCACCTGCACTACTTTAAAAAAAATTATAAAATGTGAGAATTTAAAGAAAGCTGAGAGTGAAAATGTTTTTTCTAAATAGTCAAATTAATTGAAGTTGAAAATCTGAGTCACTGCCAAACACAATTAAAAACGCATAAGTGGAATATGTATGTGGCTTGATAGAACAGAGAAATGCTGTGTACTCCTGTCTCTTTGTCACCAAAAATTGTATTGATTGTCAAGTAAGAAGTGTACTGTTGTATGATTGCCTTTGAGAGATGTCCCTTTAAGATCTTAGTATGCTAATGAGCTAAATACAAGGACAAAGTTATGTGACACCTAGAGTGAGGTTTTGTAAGTAGTTTTCTCTGTACTGTATATAATAGTTCAGCTGTAATAAAGCTGTTTGAGATCTTCAGAAAACTGGACTCCACGCATCTCATTTATGTTGCATCAGACACCATAAAAGAACTCATTACATGTCCAATCTTCTGATTCTTTCAGAAATTTCGATATCTGAATTGTTAACCATTTTTATAACTGAATGAATGACAGTAGTTGATTGGTAGCCCATCCATTGGCTTAAGCATCCTCCACCAGTGCACATTGGCAGCAGTGTGTACCATCTACAAGATGCACTGCAACAACTTGCCAAGTCTCCTTTTGACAGCACCTTCCAAACCTGTGACCTTTTCCATCTAGAAGAACAAGGACAGCAGACAGATAGGAACACCACCACCTGTAAGTACTCCTCCAAGTTTCACACCGTCCTGACTGGAACTATTCCTTCACTGTCATTGGGTCAGAATCCAGGAACTCCCTTCCTTCCGAACAGCACTGTGGGCGTACCTACACCACACAGACTTCAGTGGTTCAAGAGGTGGCTCATCACCACCTTCTCAAAGGCAATTAGGGATGGGCAATAAATGCTGGCCTTGCCAGTGACACCCACATCCCATGAATGATTTTTTTTTTTAAACTGTGAATTTGAGAGATTTTCAATGACTATTCAGTTGGTAACCAAAGGGCATCAATTCAAGATCACAAGCAAAAGAACAAAGAGGTTGGGAATTTATTTGTACAATGCTCAGGAACAGTATTTATACAATTGCCATTTTAAAGCAATTTTTTTTAAGGGTCGAGGAATGGGAATAGATAGTTGTTTCAATGTTGCGGGATATAGTGCGGGAAGAGGTTACTGGACTAAGGAGGGGAGAGGCCACAAATGGATTTGAGGATAAGAATTTCAAATTCATCGGGGACTGGGAGCCAATGTAATTCAGCAAGAACCAGAGTGAAGTTTGAATGGGATGGGGTGGGATAGCGCTTGGACAGAGTTATGGATGGACAGCAGCTGGAGAAATCTGAGAATGTCCAGGGGAGTATTGGAATAGCTGAGTGTAGAGGTGACAATGGTATGAATGATGGTTTCAGAAGATGTTGGACATGGGTGAGGTGGAAGTCTTTGTAATGGAGAGGGTATGAAATACAGGTTCAGCTTGGGCTTATGAGTGGTCTGGTTCAGCTTGAGACAATGGCTGGGGATGGAGATGGAGCCAGTGGCAAAGGCATGGCGTTTGTGGCAGGAGCCAAACACAATGGCTTAATGTTTAACTGGAGGAAATTGCAGTTCATTCAAAGCTGGATGTAGGACAAGCAGTCTGATAACAGAGAAGCCATGGAGGTGTCAAGACAGCTGGTGTAGAGAAAGAGCTGTGAGTTATCAGCATGTATGGCAGCATGTACATGAGGAAGAGGAAGTATCCAAGGATAGATCTATGGGAAATTCCAGCTGTCACGGTGTGGAGTGGGAAGAGAGGCCATTGCTGAAGATGGTCTGGCTACATTTGGATGGATAAAAGTGGAAATAAACAAGCTCAGTCCCACTGAGCAGGATGACCAAGAAGAGACATTAGAGGAGGATGGTGTGATGGATTATGTCAAACCTTGCAGATTTATCGGGAAGGTATTCTGTACCACAGTCACGAAGAAAGTCATTTGTAACTATGGTTAGGCTCATTTCCGTGCATGGGAGGGCCCAAAACCTGATTGGAGGGATTAAAAAAAGGAGTGGTAGCTGAGAGGAGGCAATCACATGCTCAAGGATTTTGGACAGGAAATTCAGGTGGAGATAGTCTGGTAGCGCTTAGGATGGGTGTTTTGAGGAGGGGGTGCTGATGGGATTTTGAAAGGCAGGGGAGCAACACCTAGGAAGAGGGAACTGTTTAAAAGTTCACCCAACATAGGAGCCTGGAAGGGAATTTGGATGGTCTGCAATTTAGTGGGAGTGGAGTTGAGGGTGGTGAAGGTGGAGATAAACTGTGAGAGCATATGAGGAGAAATGGGAGAGAAACTACAGAGAGATGGAGATTAAGGGTGAGTGCAGGAGAACCTGGGGGGATTGGGATTGACCTGGAAGAGGTTTGGATTGGATAAGTAGCTGAGCCAATTCAGCAGATAGTCTGGACCTTGCTGATCATGAAGTTCATAAGACCGAGTGCCCTGGATCTCCTTACTCCTAACTTCTTGCAGCAACAATTTGCCTTTGTACAGTGCCTTCAATATAGGAAATGTTCAAAAGTATTTAACAGAAGGGAGACACAAAATACATAAAGGAATGGACAGAGACATACCATGAGATTTAGGAGTGAAACACAAAAGCTGAGTTGAAAAAATGGGCATCGAGAATGTTTTTAAAGGTGATTAGAGAAGGGTGGGAGGGGGTTAGGGAGGAGAATTTTTGAGAGAAGGGTGGCACAGTGGCGCAGTGGTTAGCACCACAGCCTCACAGCTCCAGCGACCCGGGTTCGGTTCTGGGTACTGCCTGTGTGGAGTTTGCAAGTTCTCCGTGTCTGCATGGGTTTCCGCCGGGTGCTCCAGTTTCCTCCCACAGCCAAAGACTTGCAGATTGATAGGTAAATTGGCCATTGTAAATTGCCCTTCGTGTAGGTAGGTGGTAGGAGAATGGTGGGGATGTGGTAGGGAATATGGGATTCATGTTCTTTTCTTTTGGGCCTCCTTATCTCGAGAGACAATGGATACGCGCCTGGAGGTGGTCAGTGGTTTGTGAAGCAGCGCCTGGAGTGGCTATAAAGGCCAATTCTGGAGTGACAGGCTCTTCCACAGGTGCTGCAGAGAAATTTGTTTGTTGGGGCTGTTGCACAGTTGGCTCTCCCCTTGCGCCTCTGTCTTTTATCCTGCCAACTACTAAGTCTCTTCGACTCGCCACAATTTAGCCCTGTCTTTATGGCTGCCCGCCAGCTCTGGCGAATGCTGGCAACTGACTCCCACGACTTGTGATCAATGTCACACGATTTCATGTCGCGTTTGCAGACGTCTTTATAACGGAGACATGGACGGCCGGTGGGTCTGATACCAGTGGCGAGCTCGCTGTACAATGTGTCTTTGGGGATCCTGCCATCTTCCATGCGGCTCACATGGCCAAGCCATCTCAAGCGCCGCTGACTCAGTAGTGTGTATAAGCTGGGGATGTTGGCCGCTTCAAGGACTTCTGTGTTGGAGATATAGTCCTGCCACCTGATGCCAAGTATTCTCCGAAGGCAGCGAAGATGGAATGAATTGAGACGTCGCTCTTGGCTGGCATACGTTGTCCAGGCCTCGCTGCCGTAGAGCAAGGTACTGAGGACACAGGCCTGATACACTCGGACTTTTGTGTTCCGTGTCAGTGCGCCATTTTCCCACACTCTCTTGGCCAGTCTGGACATAGCAGTGGAAGCCTTACCCATGCGCTTGTTGATTTCTGCATCTAGAGACAGGTTACTGGTGATAGTTGAGCCTAGGTAGGTGAACTCTTGAACCACTTCCAGAGCGTGGTCGCCAATATTGATGGATGGAGCATTTCTGACATCCTGCCCCATGATGTTCGTTTTCTTGAGGCTGATGGTTAGGCCAAATTCATTGCAGGCAGACGCAAACCTGTCGATGAGACTCTGCAGGCATTCTTCAGTGTGAGATGTTAAAGCAGCATCGTCAGCAAAGAGGAGTTCTCTGATGAGGACTTTCCGTACTTTGGACTTCGCTCTTAGACGGGCAAGGTTGAACAACCTGCCCCCTGATCTTGTGTGGAGGAAAATTCCTTCTTCAGAGGATTTGAACGCATGTGAAAGCAGCAGGGAGAAGAAAATCCCAAAAAGTGTGGGTGCGAGAACACAGCCCTGTTTCACACCACTCAGGATAGGAAAGGGCTCTGATGAGGAGCCACCATGTTGAATTGTGCCTTTCATATTGTCATGGAATGAGGTGATGATACTTAGTAGCTTTGGTGGACATCCGATCTTTTCTAGTAGTCTGAAGAGACCACGTCTGCTGACGAGGTCAAAGGCTTTGGTGAGATCAATGAAAGCAATGTAGAGGGGCATCTGTTGTTCACGGCATTTCTCCTGTATCTGACGAAGGGAGAACAGCATGTCAATAGTCGATCTCTCTGCACGAAAGCCACACTGTGCCTCAGGGTAGACGCGCTCGGCCAGCTTCTGGAGCCTGTTCAGAGCGACTCGAGCAAAGACTTTCCCCACTATGCTGAGCAGGGAGATTCCACGGTAGTTGTTGCAGTCACCGCGGTCACCTTTGTTTTTATAGAGGGTGATGATGTTGGCATCGCGCATGTCCTGGGGTACTGCTCCCTCGTCCCAGCACAGGCATAGCAGTTCATGTAGTGCTGAGAGTATAGCAGGCTTGGCACCCTTGATTATTTCAGGGGTAATGCTGTCCTTCCCAGGGGCTTTTCCGCTGGCTAGGGAATCAATGGCATCACTGAGTTCCGATTTGGTTGGCTGTATGTCCAGCTCATCCATGACTGGTAGAGGCTGGGCTGCATTGAGGGCAGTCTCAGTGACAGCATTCTCCCTGGAGTACAGTTCTAGGTAGTGCTCAACCCAGCGGTCCATCTGTTTGCGTTGGTCAGTGATTATGTCCCCCGATTTAGATTTGAGGGGGGTGATCTTCTTGATGGTTGGCCCAAGAGCTCTCTTCATGCCATCATACATTCCTCTGATGTTTCCGGTGTCTGAGGCCAGCTGAATATGACTGCATAGGTGTTGCCAGTAGTCGTTTGCGCAACGCCTAGCTGTTCTTTGTGCAGTACTTCTGGCTGCTTTAAGTGCTGCGGATGTTAAATCGCTGGGGGCTTTCTTGTAGTTCAAAAGTGCAATGCGCTTAGCGGCTATGACAGGTTCCAGCTCTTCATTATGAGATTGAAACCAGTCTGCATTTCTCTTCGCACTTTTGCCGTAGGTGGTCAAAGCTGACTCATAGATGGCGTCTCTGATGTGGGCCCACTTGGTCTCAGCATCCCCTGTGGGAGTGTTTTGAAGGGCTGTTACAAGTGAATTTAGAAATTTTTGTAACAGCTGTGGGTGAGAAATTCTGCTCGTGTTGATGCGCGGGTGGCCCTTCTGCTTGGAATGATGCAACTTCTTTGGTCTGAGTCTAACCTTGCTGCACACCAGGGAGTGGTCGGTGTCGCAGTCCGCACTGTGGAAGCTGCGTGTGATTTGAACACTGTTTAAGGCGGCTCGCCTTGTGACAATGAGGTCTAGCTGGTGCCAACGACGTGATCTTGGGTGCCTCCATGAAACCTGGTGACAGGGTTTAGTGTGAAAGAACGAGTTGGTGATGCAGAGGTTATGATAGGTACACAACTCAAGCAGTCTCTGCCCGTTCTCATTCATCCTTCCAACGCCATAGCGCCCAAGGCAGGAGGGCCATGAGTCATGGTCGGCCCCAACCCTGGCATTAAAGTCCCCCAGCAGGAATAGGTGTTCGGTGTTGGGGATGCTGCTAATGATGTTATGGAGTTGTTCATAGAACTGGTCTTTAGCTTCAGGTGCGGAACAGAGTGTTGGAGCATAGATGCTGAGTAGGTGTACTGGACCAGAGGTGGTGAGCAGTCGGATGGACAGTATGCGTTCCGAGCCATTTGAGGGAGGCTCTATCATGCTGAGCAAGGAGTTTCTGATGGCGAAGCCCACTCCATGCTGTCTTGGTTCTTCAGGATCCCTGCCCTGCCAGAAGAAGGTGTAGTCTTGCTCTGCTAGAGAGCCACTCGCGGGGAGGCGAGTCTCCTGAAGTGCTGCAATGTCCACATTGAGTCTACTGAGCTCGTTGTTAATGATGGCGGTCTTCCGAGAATCGTTGATTTGTGTAAGGTCTTCCGACAGGCCAGGACACATAGTTCTGACGTTCCAGCTTGCAAAGCGAAGGGCTGGTACCTTCTTTCCTTTTTTCATGTTGTTTGGTGCGGTGTATCAGTCCACCTTTCGGGCAATGACCCTGAGCTCCAAGCACCCATTGAAGCAGGCAGACTGTGGCGGGACAGAACCTTATTGACCGGGGGCTGCCCGGTTTGAGGCGGGCGGTAGCTGTCCAGTGAGGTGCAATGACCTCTCCCACCGACAAAGGCAACCCGTGGCGCCCAGTTTCTACGCCAATTTATCTGGACTTATAACCCGTAACTGCTGCCTTCCGTGTTGTTTCAGTCGCTGTGAGGCAACTATGGAGTGACCTCTCCATGGCGCATGCCTGGGCAAATTTATGGAGGTTGAGAGTTGCCCAGTCGTCAAAACCCCCCTCTCGGCCTTTCTGGTGGGGTCCAAAGGAGTGCAGGACACGACGTTTGGCACCAGTATGGCTGCAGGAACTGCCGGAAACATGCCAAAGGTGACACATGACCGCCTACGGGGTTCCGCTCCGGATTTTCTGTTAGGGTTTACTCCCTTAACCTTGGTCTCTCCCGAGACGCCCACAAGGCAGTGGGGTTGTTGGGGCCCCTACACAGGTGTAGGATGGTGCCGGTGGGAGGAGGGCATGCAAGGGGGAGGGGTAGAGGGAGGGGGTGGGGGGGGTGCAGGGGAAGGGGGTGCGGGGTGAAGATGGTGCGAGGGGGGGGCGGGCTGGGACGGGGTTGTGAGGGGGTGAGCTGAGAGGGTGGAGCAGGGAAGGGGACGGGGGTGGGGGGGGGGGTGGAAGGGGGGTAAAGGGGGGGGGGAGGGGGGGTGGAATCTGGTGCAGGTAATAAGCCATTTCCTCAGTGCCCACCATCGACGGCCGGAAAGCTCATCCACGTCCTTCGGGAGGTGAAGCATCATTTGGCAGACTTAGAGGTGATTACATTTGCTAAGGGTTTTTTTTTGCAGTGGATTAAATAAAGGCATGCAGCATTGCCGACAGTGCGCTGCAGATGCTCTCCGAGCCATCTCCCGCGGGCGCTTTGAAGTTGCGGCCGGGGGGGCCGTTCGTGGATGTTTTGGGTGTTCGGGGCACCTTTTCCCAGGACTTCTCTCGGGTCCCGCAGCTCCTTCTTCACCTCAATGGACTTACCGCATGCCGTGGCTGCAGACACTCTGGACTGTGAAGGACTAAGATGGCTCCTGGGCTGGAAGCTCCCTAGGAAGCTCCCTTGCTGTTCAACTCTATCCATGGCCATCTGCTCCCATCCCTAACGTTTTCTCCCCCAATCTGCCCTCTTAAACTGTTTAAATTCCCCTGGCTCTTTAAATCAGTTCATTTTAGCCCTATCTAAAAGTTAACAGTTAGTTTAGTGTATGTTACCTGGGCCCACTGCCCTCCCCCAGCCACACCTGCTCTTTGTTTTCTCAATGAAATTGATCCGGATGAAACTGACGAGAACAGCTGCCGGGATTCATGTAGGATTAGTATAAATGGGTGGTTGTTGGTCGGCACAGACTCGGTGGGCCGAAGGGCCTGTTTCAATGCTGTTTCAATATATTCTATGAATATAACTGAAGGTTTTACCATCAATGGGGTGAAAAAGGGAGGGAGCCTGCACACAAGGTCAGGGGTATAAGGCTGGAAAAAGTTGTAAAGCTGCGGTGGGGCAAGCCCTTGAGAGAAATTTGAAGAGAATACAAATTTTAAATTTAGTGCTTTGGATTATGGAGCCAATTTAAGTCTGCAAGTACCAGGCGGAGGGTCAGAGGAGAGGGAGTTCGGAGTTTCCGAGTGAATTAATGAGGGAGCTGGAGGGGTTCTTCCTAAATTATTTGCATCAGTTTTGTTCCATCATAATCTTAAAAGCAATTTATTTGCATTCCTACGCAGTATAAAATAACTGCTGCGAGTAACATACACCAGTTGAGCAAATTACACTGTATCACCCACGCAAACAGCTAAGATTCTAAAATGTCACATCTTCCCATTCCTCGATTAGGGGAATATGAAAGCTGACAATTTCTATATTGTTTTCAATTCATGATTTATATGCAAAAGTTTGCTGTAATACTTCACTGTCAAGTTCTCTGACAGTGGCCGGTTAAATAAAGTATTAAAATATGCATTATTTAGCTTTCTTTGCCTTTCAGAGTTTAAATGTAAGCTGCTGCTGCTGTTCTGAATATTGCCATTAGGCGGCAGCATATGCTTTAAAATGCGTTCAGACAATGCCACATTGTACACAGAATGGTTTTACATATTTTAGCCATTGAGTTACAATGGGTCAAAACTCAGAACTCGTAAATCTGGTTACATTCAATCCTGTGTTGCAGCTTTTAACTTTTGTTCACTTATTTGAAGCTTGGGCTCTGCTAACAGATGCACAAGTAATGAGTAGCAGAAACCATGAGCGCGGGGAGCAAAATTGCCTTGCGATCCCATTTAATCACAGTCCACCAATCACTGCTGGGTATGGGATCCACCATGGAATGGAGGGGAGGGGAAAGGAGAGAGGGGTGAGTTTTCTTTTTATTTGTTCATGGGATGTGGGCATCGCTGGCTAGGCCAGCATTTATTGTCCATCCCTAATTGGTGGTGCTGAGCTGCCTTCTTGAACTGCTGCAGTCCATGTTGGGTAGGTACGCCAACAGTTCTATTAGGAAGGGAGTTCCAAGAGTTTGACCCAGTGAAAGTGAAGGAACGGCGATATAGTTCCAAGTCAGGATGGTGTGTGGCTTGGGAGGGGAACTCGCAGGTGGTGGTGTTCCCATGCATCGGCTGCCCTTGTCCTTCTAGGTGGTAGAGGTGGCGGGTTTGAAAGGTTCTGTCTAAGGAGTCTTGGTGCGTTGCTGCAGTGCATCATGTAGATGGTGCACACTGCTGCCACTGTGCGTCGGTGGTGGAGGGAGTGAATATTTGTGGTTGGGGTGACAATCAAGTGGGCTGCTTTGTCCTGGATGATGTCAAGCTTCTTGAGTGTTGTTGGAGTTGCACCCATCCAGGCAAGTGGAGAGTATTCCATCACACTCCTGACTTGTGCCTTGTAGATGGTGGACAGGCTTTGGGGAGTCAGGAGGTGAGTTACTCACCACAGGATTCCTTGCCTCTGACCTGCTCTTGTAGCCACAGTATTTATATGGCTACTCCAGTTCAGTTTCTGGTCAATGGTAGCCCCTAGGATGTTGATAGTGGGGGATTCAGTGATTGTAATGCCATTGAATGCCAAGGGGAGATGGTTAGATTCTCTCTTGTTGGAGATGGTCATTGCTTGGCACTTTTGTAGCGCGAGTGTTATTTGCCACTTATCAGCCCAAGCCTGGATATTGTCCAGGTCTTGCTGCATTTCTACACGGACTGCTTCAGTATCTGAGGAGTCGCAAATGGTGCTGAACATTGTGCAATCATTAGCGAACATCCCCATTTCTGACCTTGTGATTGGAGGAAGGTCATTGATGAAGCAGCTGAAGATGGTTGAGCCTGGGACACTACCCTGAGGAATTTCTGCATCAATATCCTGGAGTTGAGATGATTGACCTCCAACAACCACAACCATCTTCCTTTGTGCTCGGTATGACTCCAACCAGTGGAGAGTTTCCCCCTGATTCCCATTGACTCCAGTTTTACTTGGGCTCCTTGATGCCATACTCTGTCAAATGCTGCCTTGATATCAAGGGTAGTCACTCTCACCTCACCTCTTGAGTTCAGCTCTTTCGTCCATGTTTGAACCAAGACTGTAATGAGTTCAGGAGCTGAGCAGAAGGTTGAAGAGGTTGTGCAGTCATGGTCAGATAAAGTGTTTTGAGAACAAGGTACTCTGCCTAAGCAAATGATGCAATTAATCAGTGTCACTATCTCGCAATGTCCATGCTATTTAGGCATCTGATGACACTTTTCCCCTTCTCCTTCTCTGCTGCACATTAATTAGACTCATCTAATGCAATGTTGTTTAGATAAAATTTAGTGGTAGCAAAACTGCTGAGTCTTGTAGCCAGCTTGTGGAATGATTACTTTGGTGCCTGAGAGGAAATGATTGCTCTAATAGGGCGCAACAACAGAGCATGGCATATTCAGCTACTTTTAGTCCCTCCGCCTGAGGGAATCCCAAGAAAATATCTCTATGCAAAACACTTTGTCTGATACAGAGAGATGGGAAACCTTAATCGCATCATCCCCATTTCCCACTTTGGATCCACCGAGTATTAGAAAAGCCACATGTAAGCACTCAATGAGAAGATGAAGGATTTCAAAGACTTTGAATATGCACAATAGGACCACACCCATTATATTATAAATGATTTTCACTTAGGTGTACAGTATTTATTTAATTGAATCTTGGTCCAATGAAAGACTATTCCATGAGATGGAGAATTAAATAAACTTGGTAATCCCAGAGATTTGATTTATCTTCTGTTTCATTCAACATTGTATTCTGTGAGCGGGGTGGGGGTGTTCTATATAAATTTAGGTATTTAGAGAATCACAGAATGATGCAGAACAAAAGGAGGCCATTCATCCCATCTTGTCTGTACTGGCTCGTTGAAAGAGATATCCACTCCCCTGCTCTTGTAGGAGCACAAGGACAGAAAGGTCAGAATACCTCGGCTCATTCTTCAAACAAGACCCCGAGCTTCCAGTTGCCTGTCATTTTAATTCACCTCCCACTTCTCCTGACCTCTCTGTCCTCAGCTTCCTACATTGAGCTTCATTGGAACAATGTAAGCTTGAGGAACAGTGCCTCATCTTTCAATGAAACACTTCGCAGCCTTCTGCACTCAACGTTGAGTTGAACAATTTCAGATCATAACGTTTGTCCCCATTTAGTTGCACAGTTTTGGTAATGATTCTGCATTTGCCATTTACACCTCTCTCTCTTTACTTGTCCCGTTGCCATCTCCTTTTGTCTTGCATATCATCTCTTTTGTTATTTAATCTCCCCTGCCTTCCACCCTATCACCAGACCTCTCCTTTTATTCTTTCCCTACCTCTGCACTTACTTAAAACCTGTTACATTTCTAACTTCTCCCAGTTCTGATGGAGGGTTATCGACCTGAAACATTAACTCTTTCTCTCTTCACAGATGCTGCCTGAGCTGCCAAGTATTTCCAGCATTTTCTGTGACATCCCTTCAGGATTTGAAACAACTTTATCAAATCACTGCTAGCCTGCCTTTGTTCTAACAAAAAGAGAATATTGTATCACGTGGTACCTGATGTTACCCAAAATAAGCTGCTCAAATCACCATCCTAAGTTTCTGTTGCTTTATTTAATTACTGTCAATGTTCACCTTCCTTCCATATGTTCAATTATTAAAATAATGAGAATATCTACACCTTTACTATTTTACATAGAAACGGCAACCACTGTTTGTCAGAATTCAAATTTTGTAACTCTGAGCTTCAGGACACCTGTCTTTGATCTAATAAAACCTGGCAGGGAAAGAGGAGGAATTACGTGGTATAATATAAGTCAGGACTGAGCCACAGTCTGAGCAATTATCCATTATCATTTGAGAATGTACTAAACCTTTGAACTTTTGCAGCTTATTTATCTAATTCTTGAATATTACTTGTGAAATGAAATGTGAGAGTCAATGCAGTAGGAGGAGGGGCCCTGATCTAGTGTTTTTCAGTGCATCATGAAAAGCCTTTATGTGTGTGCGACTGTAGGTGAAATGAAGTCCCACAGAGTGGATCTCTTTACACTTTCTCCCATTGGTTGTGAAACATGTTTGAGTGTCTTTGGAAGGTTCCAATGGAAAAGATGAATCATCGAGTTTTATCTCCCAGTCTCTAATGTTACAATTGTGGCATTCACAGAATGGGCTAAAAGCTTTTTTTCAGTTACAATAACCTGAGAACCGCAATTCAGACACAAAGTACTGAAAATTAATCTGCAGTTATCTATATTGAGTAACACTGATTTCTGATGGCTGAATACTCTAGTGGTTGCTGGTTTCTTGCTGGCTCTTGTCCTGTTCGCTATGTACATATAGACACATATACATATACTGGTTCCCTTGTATGTTGGATAAAATGTTCTTATCGGGTTCTGTTTATATAATCAACATTACAAAGATCAACAAGGGAGGCCATTCAACCCATTTTCCTATTGCCCCATTGGGACCAATGTCCAATGCCAGAATGTGAATGCTGGCAGCCTCATTTACCGATGTAATCACCAGCTCGGGTGACAACTGAAACGATGAGATTCTTGCCTCAGCAAAAGAATGATGCATTTTGCATTAGTGCTGACCTATTTTAATTCTGATGAAAGGTCGTCGACCTGAAACATTAACTCTGTTTCTCTCTCCACAGATGCTGCCAGACCTGCTGAGCATTTCCAGCATTTTCTGTTTTTATTTCAGATTTTGATTGGTGCAGACACTACCGAAGCCATATTGTGTTTTTTCTACTTTTCCCTTTTTTCTGACGCTGGGTCTGATTACATCTTTCACTTTTTTTTAAGAGATACAGTAATGAGGAATGCATTAAATGTTTGACACTGGACCCAGATCTCCTCTACTTTGGGAATAATGATGATTCTTGAAGTAATTGCACGCCAGGTTTTTCTATTCACTTGAAGTTTAGGGACTTTCTGGAGCTATTGCCGGGTCTGGATTTACTTCTGAGGATTTCATCTGAAGCGAGACCCATTCTGTGTTGCTGACAAGTTTTTTTTCTTTCCATTGCCTAAGCAGACTGGAACAGTGTTTTGTGTGTTTGTCTTTGCCGCAGGGGAGTTACATACTCACGATACTTTGGATAAAGCTGTACATTATCAGTTTATAATTTGCGAAATTGCATGTGTTAATTGCATTGGGAATGCAATTGCTTGTGAGAATGCTGGGTCAAAGTGAAAAATACTCAGTTACTACACTCTATGTTACTTTAGGTGAGGCTCCATCTCCAATGTTCGAGTTTATCCTGTTAGTGTAGCAAGGTGTTTTTTTTGTGTTGTTTTCTGTCCTGCTTATTGTGGAATTATGGGTAGACTGTGTTTGTTCCCCTAAAGAAGATTTTCTTCAGCAGTGATTAAAGCAGAATATAATCTCTATTTTAAATGCGTGGGAAGAAATTAAATAATGACATGTTTTGCTCATTTTTCTAAACATTAGTATAAAAGATTGAATTGAAAATTGAGTGGTTCAAACAGATGTGAAAGACTCAGAAAATAAAATTATATTTGATGAAATAGTGGAAATGAATCTCTCAATACTGGGGTGGGGAGGAATTGGACCTCATTTTTGCCCATTTCTCGTGAAATTGGGGCACAAAAGTTCAATTTTGCGCCGTATGCCCCATGCCACATTGGTTTAGGCCGTATCCAGGTGACCTTGGTAGCTGTCTTAAGTAGGTGTTAGGCACCTCATTAGCATCTTTTTTTTCTGGCCTGTTCAGCTGTCCTTAAAGAGACCACTGGGTGCCACTGAAGCCAAGGTAGCTAAACTTGTTTTCACTTGCCTGAATATTGGAGCCAGTAGTGTTCGTTCTGGCTGGACAGACAGAAGTACTACAAGCCAGCACCCCTCCCTCCCCCCTACTCTCCCCCCCCCCCACCCCCTTCTTTTCTTCCCTCCCTCTCCCCCCCCCCCCCCCCGTCGCCCTCACACTTAATGGAAGTGCTTGTTTTATTTTTTTGCACAATTTACTTTGTGTTTGGCAAGTCGATCACATCCAACAGAAATTAAACACAATTCATCCTATTCCACAAAAATGTTTGTCCAGCAATTTTCATTGAAATATGAATCTAAAATATATATAAACGTCATACATAAACACTCATTCAGATTCGGAACTGTTCTTTTTAAATCCTAGCCCGGTTAATGAGTGTGTTTACTGGTGTAAGTGTAAGCGTGTTATGTTAAGTGGAGGCTTATTAGAATGGTTATGATATGGGATCAAAGTTCCAAAATATCCAGTAGTTCTCTAGTTCTGTGTTTTGAGTTTGCACCCAACATTTTCAAGCATCTGCACCACTTGACTGCATTGCAGGGGCTGTAAAATGTTGTGAATCCCACAGACCCTATGCAGTATTGAAAATGTGTTAATACAGCTGGGTATGGATGGATATATTGACTGTAGCAGCTAACTGGAATTTTAGGTAATGCACAAATGTATTTGGATGTAAAACAAATTATTAGGTATTGAGATATGGGGACTTGTGATCTACCAAAGACCTGGCAGGGATACCTGAAAAGGAAAGGATGGATTATCAAAATGTAAATATGGCAGATTTACATATTTAGTCATCTGTAGCTACGCAACTCGCAAGTCTTGGCCTGGAAACACATTTCTACTACTCTCGTCTCCAAGCAAGAGTCTCCCTCCAACCACATCCATCTTGTCCACCCTCCCCCACCACCCCCCCCTCCAACCCCCCCAAACCCCAATCTCCCAACATTAACCCTCAGTCTGTGAAGTTCAGTTGATTTGTTATTGATATCCTTTAGGTACCTGCACCAGTTGAAATCAAGCTCAGGCATCAGTCTGATGCAGTTCTTTGGATACCGCTAAAACGTTTATACTATTGTGGTCACTATTCCCAAGATGCTTCCCCACTGTGACACCCTCCACTTGACTGACTTCATTCCACAGGACCAGATCCGGCAATGCCTTCATTAGCCAATTAACCTCATAAAATACACCAGCTATTACTCGACTTGGGGTATTTTCTAGACCACCAAATATTAGGAAAGAGACGGAGGAACAGAGATGTGGGAAATTACTGATTGATGCATGGATGATAGCATAGTGACAATTGTGGGATATGTATCTTACCTGATGCTCAAGGATTTCTTGTTCTTGTAAGTTTCTTTATAAAATAGCACTTTAAAGACTCCAGAATTGTGTTTGCTGTAGGCTGACATCTGGTGCCAGGATGAGATCTTAATATCTTTTAGTTCTTCGCAAAAGCAATAATATGTCTTAATAATTTTTGTAGATTCACAGTGATTGTACTGTGCCATTTTTGTCTTGTTAATTCATTAATTAAGCTCATAACCAACATTTGGAAATTTCCACCCTAATGTAACTGCAAGAACTTTCCCAAGTGGTTATACAGTGTTGAAGTCTGAAATGTAACTGTTGTTCTGTCTGGCCAGAGAAATGCCAATCAATGCTGCCTGAGGTTAACTTGCAAGTTCTGAGAAACCTGCTTGACTGCATGATATATGCATTAGGTTTTCTGCTAATCTTGTATCCTCCTGACACCCACTGGCATTTGTTTTCAAGTCCAGAATATTTAGACCTGATCCAAGATTAAACTAGTCAACGTGGCACATTTTAAATTTCTTTGCGCCAGGAAGAAGAACATGAACCCTCCTCGGTGGGTATTTTGGCATAGATTTAGAAACTTGTCAGAAGTTTGAAATAGATTCATGGCGAATGTAGCCTTTTCTGCAACTGTGAAAGCAACAATTGCCTTCATAAAATACACCAGCTATTACACTACTCGGTATACTTGCTAGGCAGCCAAACAATAGGAAGGAGTTAGAGGGGCAGTTTGCAGGGAAATTACTGAGAATGATGGAGTAGTGGTAATGGGAGGTTTTAACCTACTGCAATGTTAAATGGGACAGTGATTGTGCAGAGAAGGGGAGGAATTTCTGAAGTGTATTTAGGAGAATTTCTTGATCAGTATGTTTTCTACCCAGTGAGGAAGGAGGTACTGCTGGATCTGGTCCTGGGGAATGAAGTAGGGTCAAGTGGAGATGTCACAGTGGGGAACCTCTCAGGAAAAGTGATCATTGTATCATAAGGTTTAGATTAGTTATGGAGAAGGACAAGGAGCAATCTAGAAGAACAAAACTTAACTGGAGGAGGGTTAGGGTTAGGTCTGGGTAAATTGGAGTCAAAGACTGGTAGGCTGAATGCAGCATTAGACGGCCTTTAAAGCGGAGATGGTTTGGGTATAGTCCAGGCGCATTCCTGCAAGGAGGAATGTGAGAGCAACCAAAGCCAGAGCTCCCTGGATGACAAAGGAGTTAGAGAATAGGATGAAACGGAAAAAGGGACGCATAACATATGTCAACTTGATAATACAAGGGAGAATCAGACTGAATATAAAAAGTACAGACGGGAAGTGATAAAAGGAAAGAGACAGCACGAGAATAGATTGGTGGCTAACATAAAAGGAAATAGAAAGGTCTTCTATAGGCATATTAACAGTAAAGTGGTTGTCAGGAACAGTGGGACCAATTAGATAGCAAAATGGAGTACTTTGCATTGGTGTTTACCAAGTAAGAGGACTTCATCAAAACTATGGAAAACAAGCAGGTTGACAGGACACTGAATGGGATAAAAAAAAATTTGTTCATGGGATGTGGGCGTTGCTGGCTAGGCTAACATTTATTGTCCATCCGTATTTGCCCTTGAGAAGGTGCTGGTGAGTTGCCTTCTTGAACTGTTGCAGTCCTTGGGGTGTAGGTATACTCACAGTGATGTTAGGAAGGGAGTTCCAGGATTTTGACCCAGTGACAGTGAAGGAACGGCGATATAGTTCCAAGTCAGGATGGTATGTGGCTTGGAGGGAAACTTGCAGGTGGTGGTGTTCCCAAGCATCTGCTGCCCTTGTCCTTCTAGTTGGTAGAGGTCATGGGTTTGGAAGGTGCTGTTGAAGGAACCTTGGTGAGTTGCTGCAGTGCATCTTGTAGATGGTACACACGGCTGCCACAGTGCATCAGTGGTGAAAGGAGTGAATGTTGAAGGTGGTGGATGGGGTGCCAATCAAGCAGGCTGCTTTGTCCTGGATAATGTTAAGCTTCTTGAATGTTGTTGGAGCTGCATGCATCCAGGCAAGTGGAGAGTATTCCTTCACACTCATGACGTCTGCCTTGTAGATGGCGGATAGGCATTGGGAGACAGGAGGTGAGTTACTCGCTGCAGAATTCCCAGCTTCTGACCTGCTCTTGTAGCTGGTCCAGTTCAGTTTCTGGTCAATGGTAACTCCCAGGATGTTGATAGTGGGGGATTCAGCGATGGTACAGCCATTGAACATGTTACAAGAGTTTTGTTTTTGTATTGAAAGCTTAGAATTCTGTGTGTTTTAAAAACTGAGGAAAGGATTTTTTCCTTGGACATTGATTGCTGAAACTTGGTGTGGTTGAACTGAGTGAAATACATAGACTGCAAGGCACCTGTTTCCAAACAACTCAGCAGGGAATGACAGATCAAGATTTATGATTGTCATGTAACTTGATTGTGGAAGTTTAGTTTCACTTTTGGATTGTAAAGGACCTGACCTGCCTGGAGACTGGAGAAAAGACCTCTCTCTGTCAGGGAGACTTGCATCTCTTGAAAAGAAATCCTGCATTTGAAAGGTGGCAGATTTCTGTTGCCTCCTGTCTTTGAAGAATTCTTGCATCCAGTGTGGTTCCTGTTACCTCCTGTGTTGGGAGATCCTGAAATTTGAAGAAAGCTTCTACTGCTAGACTGCTGCTTTAAAACCCAAGCAGACCTGTTGTTACACCCTTGCTGAAAGAACTATGTGAAGCCTGCTGCAGACAAATTGCCTTGAATGTCTACCCATCACAGACTGTTCATCAACCTCACTTGGAGAGACTTCGGGTGGCATCCGACTATTCAACTCTGGGACACCTCACTGTACTGAAAACATCCTACCAGAACATAATAAAATCAATTATTTTATTTCTTTCCTTTTTATTCCGAAGAAACAGCTGTAACCCAAAAAATCCTTTTTCCCCCGGTTAACCGTTTTTTAAATGTATGTCTGTGTGCATGAGGGCTAGGAAGAATAAGGAGTTTTTAAAAGTCTTTTCACATTTAGATTTATCTCATTATTGTTTAAGACTTATTATTTCTTTTCTAATAGTTAATGTTGTTGTTTAAAGAAACCTAGTTTGGTGTGCTTTATTCCGGGGGACAAACAGAGTGTCTAAATTGGCTATTCTTTGGTAGGTGGGAAACTTTCTTGATATGCTGTGACCTGTGGAGTAGTGAGACTGAATTAACAGTGCATTACTCCCGCCTTGGACATAAAAACATCAAGGGGAGATGGTTAGATTCTTGTTTGAGATGGTCATTGCCTGACACTTGTGTGGCGCACATGTTACTTGCCATTTAACAGCCCAAGCCTGGATGTTAGCCAGGTCTTGCTGCATCTGGACACGGGCTGCTTCAGTATCTGAGGAGTCATGAATGGTGCTGAGCACTGTGCAATCATCAGCGAACATCCCCACTTCTGATCTTACGATGGAGAGAAGGTCATTGATGATGCAGCTGAAGATGGTTGCACCTAGGACACTATCATGAGGAACTCCTGCAATGATGTCCTGTGACTGAGATGATTGGCCTCCAACAACCACAACCATCTTCCTTTTTGCTAAGTATTACTCCAACCAGTGGAGGGTTTTCCCCCTGATTCTCATTGACTTCAGTTTTGCTTGGGCTCCTTGATGCCATACTCGGTCAAATGCTGCCTTGATGTCAATAGATAAAGAAGAGGTACCAGAAAGGCTGGCAGTGCATGGTGGATAAGGACTGGATACATCCAGGGATGCTGAGCGAAGTGAGTGTAAAAATTGGGGAGGTAATTGCTATCATCTTCCAATCCTCCTTAGTTAAGGTAGTGGTGCCAGAGGACTGGAGAATTTCAATGTTATGCCCTTGCTCAAAAAAGGATGTAAGGATAAAACCCAACTACAGGCCAGTTCAAAATCGTGAGGGGCCTAGACAGAGTAGATAGGAAGAAACTGTTCCTATTGGCAGAAGGGTTGAGAACCAGAGGGCACTAATTTAAGATGAATAGCAAAGGAACGAAAGGCAGCATGAGGAAGAACCTCTTTACACAGGTTAGGATCTGGCACGCAATGCCTGAGAGTGTGGTGGAGGTAGATTCAATCATGGCTTTCAAAAGGGCATTGGATAATTTATCTGAAGGGAAAAAAATTGCAGGGCTACAGGAAAAGGCAGGGGAGTGGGACTAACCTGGATTGTTCTTTGAAAGAGCCAGTGCAGACTCGATAGAATGGCCTCATTCTGTGTTGCACTCTTCCATGGTTGAGAATATTCTAAGTCCGTAGGTTTTATTGTAATCTTGCTGAAGTCTGTCAGATACATTTATCTAATGGCAAATGACCATATCCAATCACTAGATCTGTTTCACCCAAACAGAAAGAGTTTTCACTACTGTATCTGGATTCTCCACAATTTTTGCAATAACATTATTCATATAATGTGAAATACTTGCAGCTCCCAGAAATTAGTCCTATTGCAAAAGATTGTTCTGTGAATGTGCAATGATACAGACATCACCATCCTGTTGTGACACATTCATCCCAGCTTATCATTAGTTTCATGTTATCCTGACACAGACAACACCTTACAGTGTTGGTGATTAAATGGGTACATTAGTATCTGCGAAGATAAATAAGCAAAAGATTTAACTAGTTGTTTTGAAGAGTGAGTATTTTGGCTGAGGATCAGGAGCATGGGACTGAAGTGGAGCCAGATAAAATCCTACGGCACCTGGTATTCCCACGCTGTCTTCTATCCAAGCCCAGCTCTGAGTTTTTGTGAACAAATTGGATCAGGCACCATCGGAATACAACGCGAGGCAACATCCTATGACAATAGCACCAATGATAAATTGTAGATGTTTGTTCTCTCTTTGTGCTACAACTCTTCTGTTTTTCTGATTTTTCTACTCAACGTATTTCTGTTGCTCTTTCCCTAATTCTCCCTCTCTCTTTCCCAGTTTCTTTTATTATTTTGTTGCTTTCTTAGTCCTGCAATATCTAGACTTGACCAAGGATTTCCTCCATGGCCCTTCCCAATTCCACAACATGATAAATACTGTATAAGGTATTATGATGCTTTGCCCAAGTCATAGATCAGCATGATCTCATTGAATGGCAGAACAGCTTGAGGGGCTGAATGGTCTCCTTCTGTTCCCATGTTCCTAGATGACATACGAACATACGAATTAGGAGCAGGAATAGGCCACTCGGCCCCTCGAGCCTACTCCGCCATTCAATAAGATCATGCCTGATCAGATTTGTAACCTCAACTGCACATTCCCACCTACCCCCAATAACCTTTCACCTCCTTGCTTATCGAGAACCAACAAGAGGGAAAAACATACTTGACCTCGACCTCACCAATCTGTCTGCCGCAGATGCATCTGTCCATGACATTATTGGTAGGAGTGACCACCGCACAGTCCTTGTGGAGACGACGTCCCACTTTCACATTGAGGATACTCTCCATTGTGTTGCGTGGCACTATCACCGTGCTAAATGCGATAGATTTCGAACAGATCTAGTAATGCAAAACTGGGCATCCATGAAGCGCTGTGGGCCATCGGCAGCAGCAGAATTGTACTCAACCACAATTTGTAACCTCATGGCCCGGCATATCTCCCACTCTACCATTAACATCAAGCCATGAGACCAACCCTGGGTCAGTGAAGAGTGCAGGAGGGCATGCCAGGAGCAGCACCAGGCGCACCTCAAAATGAGGAGTACTTGCGTGCCAAACTGCGTAAGCAGCATGCGATAGACAGAGCTAAGCATTCCCATAACCGACAGATCAGATCTAAGCTCTGCAGTCCTGCCACATCCAGTCGTGAATGGTGGTGGACAATTAAACAACTAACTGGAGGAGGTGGCTCCACAAATATCTCCATCCTCAATGATGGGGGAGCCCAGCACATCAGTGCGAAAGATAAGGCTGAAGCATTTGCAACAATCTTCAGCCAGAAGTGCCAAGTTGATGATCTATCTTGGCTTTTTCCTCACAGATGCCAGACTTCAGCCAATTTGATTCACTCCGCATGATATCAAGAAATGACTGAAGGCACTGGATACTACAAAGGCTATGGGCCCTGACAATATTCCGGCAATAGTACTGAAGACCTGTGCTCCAGATCTTGTCGCGTCCCTAGCCAAGCTGTTCCAGTACAGTTACAACATTGGCATCTACCCTGCAATGTGGAAAATTGCCCAGGTATGTCCTGTACACAAAAAGCAGGACAAGTCCAACCCGGCCAATTACCGCCCCATCAGTCTACTCTCAATCATCAGCAAAGTGATGGAAGGTGTTATCAACAGTGCCATCAAGCGGCACTTGCTTAGCAATAACCTGCTCAGTTACGCTCAGTTTGGGTTCCACCAGGACCTCTCAGCTCCTGACCTCATTACAGCCTTGGTCCAAACATGGACAAAAGAGCTGAACTGAAGAGGTGAGGTGAGAGTGGTTCCCTTGACATCAAGGTAGTATTTGACTGAGTATGGCATCAAGGAGCCCTAGCAAAACTGGAGACAATGGGACTCGGGGGAAAACTCTCCACAAGTTGGAGTCATACCTAGTGCAAAGGAAGATGGTTGTGGTTGTTGGAGGTCAATAATTTCAGCTCCAGGACATCACTGCAGGAGTTCCTCAGGGTAGTGTCCAAGGCCCAACCATCTTCAGCTGCTTCATCAATGACCTTCCTTCAATCGTAAGGTCAGAAGTGGGGATGTTTGCTGCTGATTGCACAATTCGTGACTCTTCAGATACTGAAGCAGTCTGTGTAGAAATGCAGCAAGACCTGGACAATATCCAGGCTTGGGCTGATAAGTGGTAAGTAACATTTGCGCCACACAAGTGCCTGGCAATGACCATCTCCAACAAGAGAGAATCTAACCATCTCCCCTTGACATTCAATGGCATTACCATTGCTGAATCTCCCACTATCAACATCCTATGGGCTACCATTGAACAGAAACTGAACTGGAGCAGCCATATAAATACCGTGGCTACAAGAGCAGGTCAGAGGCTAGGAATCCTGTGGCGAGTAACTCATTTCCTGACTCCCCAAAGCCTGTCCACCATCTACAAGGCACAAGTCAGGAGTGTGATGGAATACTCTCCACTTGCCTGGATGGGTGCAGCTCCAACAACACTCAAGAAGCTCGACACCATCCAGGACAAAGCAGCCCACTTGATTGGCACCCCATCTACAAACATTCACTCCCTCCACCACCGACGCACAGGGGCAGCAGTGTGTACCATCTACAAGATGCACTGCAGCAACGCACCAAGGATCCTTAGACAGCACCTTCCAAACCTGCGACATCTACCAACTAGAAGGACAAGGGCAGCAAATGCATGGGAACACCACCACCTGCAAGTTCCCCTCCATGTCACACACCATCCTGACTTGGTACTATATCGCCGTTCCTTCACTGTCACTGGGTCAAAATCCTGGAACTCTCTTCCTAGCAGCACTGTGGGTGTACCTACCCAACATGGACTGCAGTGGTTCAAGAAGGCAGCTCACCACCACCTTCTCAAGGGCAATTAGGGATGGGCAATAAATGCTGGCCTAGCCAGCGACGCCCACATCCTATGAACGAATATTTTAAAAAATCTATCGGTGCCTTAAAAATATTCAAAGACTCTGCTTCCACTTCCTTTTGAGGAAGAGAGTTCCAAAGATTCACGACCCTCGGAGAAAAAAATTCTCCCTATCTCTGTCTTAAATGGAAGGCCCCTTATTTTTAAATAGTGACCCCTAGTTCTAAAATTCTCCCACAAAAAGAAACATCTTTTCCACATCCACCCTGTCAAGATCCCTCTCAATCTTCTGTTTCAGTCAAGTCGTCTCTTACTCTTCTAAACTCCAGCGGATACAAGCCTAGCCTGTCCAAACTTTCCTCATAAGAATACCCACCCGTTCCAGGTATTAGTCTATTAGTAAACTTTCTGTGAACTGATTCCAACGCATTTACATCCTTCCTTACATAAGAAAACCAATACTGTACACAGTACTCCAGATGTGGTCTCACCAATGCCCTGTATAGGTGAAACATAGCCTCCCTACTTTTCTATTCAATTCCCCTCATAATAACAGTAACATTCTATTTTCTTTCCTAATTACTTGCCATAGCTGCATACTTACATAGAACAGTACAGAAGTGCCAAGTTGATGATCCATCTTGGCTTTTTCCTCACAGATGCCAGACTTCAGCCAATTTGATTCACTCCGCATGATATCAAGAAATGACTGAAGGCACTGGATACTGCAAAGGCTATGGGCCCTGACAATATGCTTCTTATTCTTCCTGCCAAAAGAGACAATTTCACATTTTCCCACATTATTCTCCATTTGTCAGATCTTTGCTCACTCACTTAACCTATCTATATCCCTTTGTAGCATCCTTATGTCCTCTTCACAACTTACTTTCCTACCTATCTTTATCTCCTCAGCAAATTTAGCAACCATACCTTCGGTCCCTTCATCCAAGTCATTTATATAAATTATAAAAAGTTGAGACCCTAGCACTGATCCCTGTGGCCCACCACTCATTCCATCTTGCCAACCAAAAAATGACCCATTTATGCCTATTCTCTGTTTCCAGTTTGCTAGCCAATCTTCTATCCATGCCAATACGTTATCCCCTACACCATGAGCTTTTATTTTCCACAGTAACCTTTGATGTGGTACCTTATCACATGCCTTCTGGAAATCTAAGTACAATACATCCAGTGGTTCCCCTTTATTCACACACACGTTACTTCTTCAAAGAACTCCAATAAATTGGTTGAACTTGATTTCCCTTTCACAAAAACATGTTGACTCTGCCTGATTGCCTTAAATTTTTCTAAGAGTCCTGCTATAACGCCTTTAATAATAACTTCTAAGCCCCTAAGACATGTTAAGCTAACTGGCCTGTAATTTCATGCTTTCTGTCTTCCCTCCCTTTTTGAATAACGAGTTACATTTGCTATTTCCCAATCTAATTTTGGAAAATTAAAACCAATGCATCAACTATCTCACTAGCCTCTCCTTTTAAGATCCTGGGATGAAGTCCATCAGGACCCAGGGACGTCAGCCCACAGCTCCAACAATTTACTCAGTACCACTTCCCTGGTGATTGTAATTTGCTTGCGTTCCCCCCAACTTTCATTTACTGATTGACAGCCATGTCTGGGATATTTCTTGTTGCTATGGATACAGTGCTGAACATAAGCTAACACTTATGTATAATTTTGATTGCCACGTCAACCAGCACAAAAACATGTTGGCAAATCACAGCCATGGTTAGACAAAATGAACTCTACAACAATGCTGTATGTTTCCCCAAATCTGTGACTTTCACTTGTGGAGTTAACATTTCAATGCTGCATTTTATTTCTAGTCTTGAATTCTTATTGCATTCAGTAATTATTTGTTGCTTTGATTTTGCCAGTATTTGAATTTAATGATGGATAACTAAATAATATCAGCATAAACCTCTAAACTGAGCACATTATTCACCCACTTGACTTTGTCACATGGGCTGTTTGTTTGGACTACAAAGCAGGAACAGTTCCCCAATTAATTGATATTTAGGATAATCCTGGAACTCAGGAATTACAGCATGCCTTACATCCATCATATATGTCAAAGTGCTGTTTTGTTTTGCTGGTTAATACGGAGTGCGTTAACAACACTGGAGAATGGATCAATTTTCCATTTCATCCGACAGTGTTTCTGAATGTTCCCAGTAGTCCATGACCAGGTGAGGGAATGAAAGGTTTGGCAGAAAACACAAGAAATAAGAGCAGGAGTAGAACATACAACCCGTCGAGCCTGCCCCACCATTTAGTATCATGGCTGATCTTGGGCTTCAATTCCACTTTCCAGCCAGCTCCCCATATCCCTCGATTCTCCGAGAGACCAAAAATCTGTCTATCCCAGCCTTAAATATATTCAACGATGCCTTCCTAATTGCTTGCCTGATCACATTCAGTTTTCTCAGTGCATTGTTAAGATTTCCTTAATAGATTCCAGCACTTTCCTGATGACTGATGTTGGACTAACTGGCCTGTAATTCTCTGTTTCCTCTCTTTCTCCTTTCTTGAATAGCAGTGTTACATTTGTTAACTTCCAATCTGCTGGGACTATTCCAGAATCGAGGGAATCTTGGAAAATCATAGCCAGCGCAGCCATTATCTCTGCAGCTATCTCTTTTAGAATCCTTGAATGTAGGCCATCAGGTCCTGGGGATTTGTCAGATTTTAGTCCCTTGAGTTTTTTCAGTACATTTTCTCTGCTGATATTAATTACCTTAATTTCCTCACTCTTTTTAGCCCTTAGGTTGCCCTCTATTTCTGGTATGCAACTTGTGTCTTCTACTGTGAAGACAGGCATAAAATATTTGTTCAATGTCTCTGCCATTTCCTCATTCCCACTAAGGGACCAACATTTACTTTAGCTACTCTCTTCCTTTTTACATACTTGCAAAAGTTCTTACAGTCTGTTTTAATATTCCCAGCTAATTTACTCTCGTATTCTATTTTTTTGCTTTTTATCAACTTTTTGGTGGCCCTTTGCTGGTTTCTAAAACACTCCCAATCCTCAGACTTGCTACTATTCTTTGCAACATTATAAGCTTCTTCTTTTAATCTAATACTATCCGTAACTTCCTGAATAAGCCACGGATGGATCTTTCTTGCTGAGTTTTTATTTTTCAATGGAATGTATTTTTGTCGAACATTTAGAAATGTTTCCCGCTGTTTATTTACAGCCATACCTTTTATTCTACTTACCCAATCAACCAGCTGTCTCCTCATACCTATGTAATTGGCTTTGTTTAAGGTTGAGATTCTTGTGATTGGAGTATGTCGCTTTCAAACTTAACATGGTATTATGACCAAGTGGGTGATGGCCTGTCTGGTTTCTACTGTTCATCTCCCAACTGACTGCAGACAGTGTTTTTGTTTAAATAGTGTTTCAGCTGCTGTGTTCTGTTTGCCAAATAAATAGTGACAGGTTTTCTCATACGTTTAAAACAGAAAATTAAATATTTATTAAACAATAATCACCCAAAATGTTTGCAGCACTACTCACGCATTCACTCTCACAGGCACACACAAGAGAAGATAGAAGGGAAACAGTAAGAGGTGTTAAGAGTTCAAGGTGTAAAAGTCTGTTTTTTCAGAAAAACCTGTGGGATCCTCTCAGAAGGTGAATTTAAAAGTTGCAGGCCTGTTTGCTGGTTGTCTTGTATTTGCTGGGTGGCTGAAGACTTCTGGCAGTTCACTTCAGTTTGAAGGCAGTGCTGATATTCTTCGTTCAGTTTTCGCAGGTCGAGGAGTTGTTTCAAAGACACTCTCTCTTTTCTCTGCTGCAGATGGTTTTCAAATTCTTTCAGCAGGGTTCAAATGTGTTAGCTGGAACTGGTCTCTCTCTATATATGTCTCTCTCTGTATGTCTCTCTCTCTATGTCTCTCTCTGTATGTCTCTCTGTCTGTTTCTCTCTGTATGTCTCTCTGTCTCTCTCTGTATGTCTCTCTGTCTCTCTCTCAGCCTTGTGCTGGAATTAAAGATAGTTTTCAATGTTGACCGTGTGGTTGACGAGACCAGATTGATGTTGATGACTTGGTGACTGAACTGGAAAGAGTCCTTTTGTTCTTCAAAACGATTACCTTTAAAGGTAACCTCATTTACTGTTAGTTTTGCCCATGTGACCTTAGGTTTCAGTTCCTGATGGGCTGTATAATAACTTTTGATGGCCCGATTTTGATAATATGAGGGCTGTTTACATGCTATTCTGGTGAAGGGTAGACGTAGAGCCTGGGAGAGTCTTTGTTTTAGCTCATTTTGCATATTGCTCACATCCATGTGTGATAAGCTGCCTCATTTCCATGTAGACGGGGTTAATTGGTTTTAGTTCTAGTAGATACGGAAGTTTTTTTTTAGTGCTGGAGTTGGTAGGTGTCTTCCCTGCGTTTCTTTTAACAGCAAATGTATCAGCTTTTTAAAATTGTTCTAATATTTTACGACTGCTCATTTTGTTTCTTGAATTTTAATCACTGCACTTCTCATGAGCATGACCATGGAATTCAATTATTTTATGATCACTATTTCCCCAGAAGATTTTTAACTATGAGATTACTAATTAACCCCGGCTTATTACACAATACTAGATCTAAAATAGCTTTATTTTTAGTTGGTTCCACCATTCCACCAACTCGTCTTCTAATCCACCCTTGCCAATTTGATTGGTGCAGTCGATATGAAAATTAAAGACCCCACAATTATTATATTGCCTTTGTTGCAAGCTCCAATAATTTCTTGTTTAATGCTCTGTCCAATGGTATAACCACTGTTAGGGGTCCTATAAACTACTTCAACCAGCATTTTCTGACTCTCTTGCTATTCCTAATCTCCACCCATGCTGGTTCTACTTCATGATCTTCTGAGCCAAAGTCTTTTCTCACTACTGTCCTTACGCCATCCTCTACTATCAGGGCTACCCCTCCTCCTTTGCCATTCTGTCTGTCTTTTCAGAATATTATGTACCCTGGAATTTATTTCCTAGCCTTGGTCACCTTATATCCATGTCTCTGTATTGGCATCTGGATTGAAACTATACATTTCTATTTGTGCCACTAGTTCATCTGCATTATTGCAGATGCTTTGTGCGTTCAAATAAAGAACCTTTAATTTCATTGGTTTACTGCTATTCCCTGCATGGACCTTACTTGCTGATGCACAATTACTCTTAAACTCTCAGTCCCTTCCTGTCTCACTCTACTTGTGTTTGCCCATGTCGCTAGACTGTTTTACTGCCTTGACTTCTCTCTTTAGATTTCTAAATCTCCCTTCTCCTGAACCCTCTCCATGTGTTAGTTTAAAGCCTTATCCACAATCCTAGTTATATGGTTTGCCAGGACACTGGTCCCAGCCCAGTTTAAGTGGAGCTCATCCCAACAGAACAGCTTTCTTTCCTGAATACTGGTGCCAGTGCCTCATGAATCAAAGTCCCATCTTCCCACACCACTCTTTGAGCCACATGCTTAATTCTCTAATCTACCAATTGGCGCATGGTTCAGGTAACAATCCAGAGATGATTACCTTTGATCTGCATTTTAATTTGGACTCTAACTCCTCAAACTCTCGTAGCAGAATATCATTCCTTGTTCCACCCATGTCGTTGGTTCCTACGTGATCCATGACAACTTCCCACTCCAACTTTGTCTCCAGCCGTGAGGAGATGTCCTTAATCCTGGCACCAGGTAGGCAACAAAACCTTCGGAGCTCCCAGTCGCGATTGCCGAGAACAGTATCTATCCTCCTGACTATACTGTCCCCATCACTACCACATTCCTCTTAGCTTCCCCCACTTAGATGGCATCCTGCACCATGGTACTATGGTCAGTTTGCTCATCCACCCTACAGTCATGTTCTCAGTACAGTATTTGGGATTGCTTTTGATCAATGCACTTCACCAATTAATTTGTTCATGAGACTGGTAAACAATTAAATCATTTATTTAATGGGCAGATGTGGTGAATTTGTTGGAAAATTAGGCAGTAGGCTGATTGCCAACTGGAAAATTTAACTCTGGATTTTGCTTAAAAACATTTCAATGCCACATCTCAAGATAGAATGATTTGGAGATAGAAATTATTTATAGGAACTTCAATTACGTGGAGTTAATTACTGTGGCTATGGTTCTAATATGTTATAGTATGGATCAAACATACAAACATACTAATTAGGACCAGGAGTAGGCCATTCGGCCCTTCGGGCCTGCTCCGCCAATCAATAAGTTCATGGCTAAACTGATTACTCCGCATTTCCACCTACCCCCGATAACCTTCCACCCCCTTGCTTATCAAGTATCTCTCTATCTCTGCCTTAAAAATATTCAAAGACTCCACTGCCTTTTGAGGAAGAGAATTCCAAAGACTCATGACCCTCTGAGAAAAAAAATTTCTCCTCATCTCTGTCTTAAATGAACGACCCCTTATTTTTAAACAGTGACCCCCTAGCTCTAGATTCTCCCAAAGGGGAAACATCCTTTCCACATCCATCCTGTCAAGACCACTCAGGAACTTGTATGTTTCAATCAAGTCGCCTCTTACTCTTCTAAATTCCAGCAGATAACAAGCCTAGCCTGTCCAATCTTTCTTCGTAAGACAGCCTGCCCATTCCAGGTATTAGTCTAGTAAACCTTCTCTGTAAAGCCTCGAATGCATTTGCATCCTTCCTTAAATAAGGAGATCAGTACTGTACACACTACTCCAAATGTGGTCTCACCAATGCCCTGTATAGCTGAAACATAAGCTTCCTACTTTTGTATTCATTTCCCCTTGCGATAAACGATAACATTCTATTAGCTTTCCTAATTACGTACTGTACCTGAATACTAACTTTTTGCAATTCATGCACTAGGGCACCCAGATCCCTCTGCATCTCAGATCTCTGCAATCTCTCACCATTTAGATAATATGATTTTTTATTCTTCCTGCCAAAATAGTCAATTTCACACTTTCCCACATTATACACCACTCACTGAACCTATCTATATCCCTTTGTAACTTCCTTATGTCATCTGCACAAGTTACTTTCCTATCTATCATTGTGTCATCAGCAAATTTAGCAACCGTACTTTCGGTCCCTTCTTTCAAGTCATTTATATAAATTGTAAAAAGTTGAGGCCCCATCACAGATTCCTGTGGCACACCACTTGTTACATCTTGCCAACCAGAAAATGACCCATTTATGCCCATTCTCTATTTCCTGTTAGCTAGCCAATCTTCTATCCATGCCAATATATTACCCCCTACACCATGAGCTTTTATTTTCTGCAATAACCTTTGATGTGGCACCTTATCAAATGCCTTCTGGAAATCTAAGTACAATACATCCACTGGTTCCTCTTTATCCGCAGCACATGTAACTCCCTCAAAGGACTCCAATAAATTGGTTAAACAAGATTTCCCTTTCACAAATCCATGTTGACTCTGCCTGATTACCTTGAATTTTCTAAATGCCTTGATCTATTGTAGGGTGTTTTGGAAAATTAAAACTAACACATCAACTATCTCACAAGCCACTTCTTTTAACACCCTAGGATGACGTCTATCAGGATCCGGGGACTTGTCAGTCTGCAGCTCTGACAATTTGTTCAGTAACACTTCCCTGGTGATTGTAATTGTCTTGAGTTGCTCCCTCCCTTCCCTTTCCTGACTTACAGCTAATACTGGGATGTTACTTGTATCCTCAATAGTGAAGACTGATGCAAAATATGTGTTCAATTTATCTGTCATCTCTTTATTATCCATTATTAATTCCCCAGACTCACTTTCTATAGGAACAACACTCACTTTGTTAACTCTTTTCTTTTTTAAATATCTATAGAAACTCTTACTATCTGTCTTTATATTTCTAGCAAGCTTTCTCTCATACTCTAATTTTACCTTCCTTATCAATCTTTTAGAAACTCTTTGCTGTCCAATCTTCTGACCTGTCTCCCATCTTTGCGCAAATATAGGCTTTTTCTTTAAGTTTGTTACAATCTTTAACTGTTTTAGCTAACCACGGAGTACAGCCCCACCCTTGGAATTTTTCTTTCTCGTTGAAATATATCTATTCTGTGTATTCTGAAATATCCCTTTAAATGTCTGCCGCTGCATATCTATTGACTTATCCCTTAACCTAATTTGCCAGTTCACTTTAGCTAGCTCTGCTTTCATGCCCTCACAATTACCCTTATTTATGTTTAAAATACTAGTCTTGGACCCACAATTCTCTCCCTCAAACTGAATGTAAAATTCAATCATATTTTGATTGCTGCTACCTAGGGGCGCTTTAACTATGAGGTCATTAACTAACCCTATCTCATTGCACAGTACCAGGTCTAGTATAACCTGCTTTCTGGTTGGCTCCAGAATGTATTGTTCCAAGAAATTATCCTGAAAACATTCTATGTACTCCATGTACTCCTCATCTAGGCTACCTCTGCTCATCTGATTTTTTCCAGTCTATATGTAGGTTAAAATCGCCCATAATTATCGCTGTACCTTTCTGACACACTGCCATTATTTCTTCCTTTATACACCGTCCTACAGTGTGGTTAAAGTTAGGTGGCTGTACACCACTCCCAGAAGTGACTTCTTGCCTTTATGATTTCCCATCTCTACCCAAAAGGCAGATTAAAATGTCCAAGGCAATATTTGTCTTCAGTGATTTAGCATAAAATATTATAATCCTATTGCTAACATGATGTATATTTTAGCTGGTGTTTGGTTTGAGTTATCAATAAGTCATCACCTGTTCCACTTGATGACTTGAACATTTTAATTGCCTGACATAAATTATTAAACAATAAACAATGTGTTCATAAAGGAGAAGCTGGTTCTGGCCAAGTGTTAAAAATAGCTGTACACTTAGCAATGTCTCTTAAACATTGCCTTGTGCTGACAAGTACCACTGCAATGATGATATGAAAGGGAGACTCTGAGATAAGGGATGCACTCCACATTTATGATGCCTCTGCAGCAGAATTTCCTGATGCCAAAAGCATAAAAGATGGAAACAAGGGATGCATGAGACATGGAGTATGTGGATGCATCTTCCTTGAAAACATTTGGGATTAAGTGGGCTTTTTAACCTTTTTATATATGTATATATATATTGTTGATGTGAGCCGAACTGAATGTACACACACCAGAGATACAAGAAACAGTTATTGAAACTCAAAAGGTTAGTTGTTCACACTGGGCTTTATTTAGTGAATCATTTTTGCATGAATTAGAAAAGGCTCAACAAATTATCAGGTAGTTTACACAGAATAAAACAAAGGCTCCTTTTTCTGAATCATTTTGAAATATCTTGTCATGAGACCCAAAAAATAACCAACATCAGTGGTACAAGTGAGGAGAACAACAATCAATCAACTTGAATTATCAGAGGTATTTCTAAACGAGACATACTTTTATCACCACATTCAGTGCTGCACTGCTACAATGATCTTCAGAGGGGCAAAATATTTGAGCTTCAATCTTGCAACGCTGTTTGGTTGAATGGCCGAGTGAGACCATGAAATAACTGAATCCCTCCCCCAGAATTGGGTACTATTTCCGAGATGAGGGTGAATAGGCACACTGAACCTACCCATGTATCCGTGATGATCTGTTCACTTGTGGAAAGTTCTTGAGCTGAGTGGCTCACCTGCTGTTTTTATTTCCCTCTGTTCCCGAAGGAAGACTTCTGGATTCCATTTGGAGCTTCACTTAGGCCCAACAATCCTCACCAGGGCCTCACCATATGAGGAACTGTACATTAGTCTCTATTTCAGCACTCAAGCACAATATTTTATTTTATTTTAGAGATACAGCACTGAAACAGGCCCTTCTGCCCACCGAGTCTGTGCCGACCAACAACCACCCATTTATACTAATCCTGCATTAATCCCTTATTCCCTACCACATCCCCACCATTCTCCTACCACCTACCTACACTAGGGGCAATTTACAATGGCCAATTTACCTATCAACCTGCAAGTTGGAGGAAATTTGGCTGTGGGAGGAAACCGGAGTACCCGGCAGAAACCCACGCAGTCACAGGGAGAACTTGCAAACTCCACACCGGCAGTACCCAGAACTGAACCTGGGTCGCTGGAGCTGTGAGGCTGCGGTGCTAACCACTGCGCTATGTTGGTGGACTGGCACCACTGAACTAATAAATTTTGGCAACCTGCGGAAGAAGGAGTTTCAGTAGACCAGTGCATATTCCTGTGTTCTCTGGCTGGGATTTTACTGAGCTCCTGACGTCGGGCTCCATGGCAGGGGGGGCTGGAAGATCGGACCGGCGCCAGCCCGCCATGGAGCCCTGCACCGGGAATGCCGGGCCCGATCATCCCAGCGGCGGCCCCCAAGCTGGTGAGTGACGGGACCCAGATTAACATATTTAATGAAATAAATACACTGAAATAAAATCAACTGAGATCTTACCTTCAGGCCGCGACCTTCCGAGCGCCGTCGGCACTCACGCACCTTCACTTTCCTGGCCAGGGAAAGCAGGCGCCACGATAATGGGGAAGGGAGGAGCTTATGATTTTTAGTGCAATGGGGAGGGTGAAACAGGCTCTAATGCAAATTACTAGTGTAAGGGAGGGTGGGAAGGGGAGACCTCTGCGCTTTACTCGGTTCTGGGCGGGGGGGGGGAAGGTCAAGTGTTGAAGGTAAGTGTTTTGGGGGGGTAGGGTGGCAGAAGGAAAATGTTGAATGTAATTATTACATTCAACATGGAGGGAAGGGGCAGTAGATTTATCGGTGGTATATTGGTGGGGGGTAGCCCTTTAAAAATTTTAATGACCCGGCAGGGCTGGCTGCCCTTTAGAAATGGCGCCAGCGCCTACACACAGGCAGCTGACACCATTGCCGGCAGGCGTGAGAAGAAAATCCAGCCCTCTAGTTCAATGCCACCTGAGAATACCTTTCTGTGAAAATAAATATTTTAGTTTTTTTTAAATATAACATTACCAGACCACTATATTTATTTTCGGAAGGTCTGCAGCATTTATCCCTTGTCCATCACTTCATCTTTAGGGTAGACTCCTTTGTACATTGGGATTTATAGCAGGTGGCCTCCCACTTTGTCGTATTTGCAGCTGGTGAACAGGCATTTCAATGTCTGTGTTATTTAGGAACAGTAATGGCTAATTAATTACTGAACTTTAAAGGGCAATAGAGAGTCAGATGCCTTTGGTTTAATGGTGAAAGGGTTTCACTGTAAAATGCGTTATTTTTGGGTGGTTTTGACTTGAATTTGAATATTGTCTTTTTGCACCAGGCGCCATCGCTGTCCACATCTTCCCACTGCGATCTTTGAAAAGATTAATAAACCATGCTTAATTACTGAGTATGTGGAAAAATATGCTCCATTTGGAAATGTTCAGCCCAGGGAATCCTATAAACCACGTGAGGACTACGAGCGTCACCAAGGCAAGATGCAAAGCACGACTACATTCAGGTACTTTTTTGCTTATCCATATTCTGCTCAAGATGGAAAAAAAAAGTTTTTTCAAATTTAGTGCACTCCATCTTCCTGCCAATAGACAGAGTGTTGGAGGGATTAAATAAATTTGCATTTTGAATTATTTTCTTGGTGATTAGCTCAGCCAGCGGGTTAGTGCGATGTGCAAATAACAGGAATTCAAGCATTCATAATTTGTTTGTGACAATAATACTGTAATCCAGTAGTAAATTTGAAGTATTATTGATCTACAGTTATAACTATTCTGTCGCAATTTTCTGGTTCAAGTGCCTCATGAATAATAAGCATGCCCTTCACTGGTGCTCTTCATGCCATTTTATTCCAATCTCCTTTTTATTGTTTAAATTAAAACAGGGAAAAATCTGAATGCATTGCATCACTTACTGATTATCTCGAAGCATGTGAATTATGAAATAGAAGTTGTTTCTGTACTGTTTTGTGGGAATATTTTCTGTGCAGCTACACTTCTTCATCCCAGACATTTGTCCTTCCACTTATCCACTAGAATTATGGTGGGACATTTGTTCTCAATGAATGTTATTTGCAATAAAAACAAGAAATGCTGGAACCACTCAGCAGGTCTGGCAGCGTCTGTGGAAAGAGAAGCAGAGTTAACATTTCAGGTCAGTGACCCTTCTTAATTCACTGCCACTTCTCTTCCAGGAATGCCTACCTTGAAGAAGTTCTGCTCTTCTCTCCGACTTCCAGCATCCGCAGTATTTTGCTTGAATGTTATTTGCTCTTTATTTGTACATCTTTTTTCTAGGCCTACACCAAACTATAAAACCAGCGTTTGGGGAACTCTCAATTTTCTACCAAGATGTGTTATGCTGGATTAATAGAAATATGTTAACTAGGAAGGAAAAAAAGTTTATTTTCTTAAAGATTGCTAAGCCAATTACTTCATTGGATTTGTGAAATGGGCAGATATGTGCCAGATGCAATTTAACAGAGAAGTGTGAAGTGATAACCTTTTGGTAGGAAGAATGAGGAGAGGCAATATGAACCTGTACAGTTTTAAAGGAGGTGCAGGAACTGAGAGACATGGGAGCGTATGTACACAAATCTTTGGTACATTAACCACACCATTAACATACCGTTTGCCTTTGTTCCATGACCTTCTGGTCAGTTATTCTCTGTCACCTTGTCCTGTCACCACCTTCTTTTTTGTTATCTCTTGCCCCACCCCCACTTTACTTGTTTAAAACCTTTTACATTTCTAATATTTGTCAGTTCTGATGAAGGGTCACTGACCTGAAACGCTAACTCTGCTTCTCTCTCCACAGATGCAGCCAGACCTGCTGAGTATTTCCAGCATTTCTTTTTTTTATTTCAAATCTTTGACAGGTTTGAGAAAGCTGTTTAAAAACTTATGTTATCTTTGGGTTTTTAATAGAGACATGGGGCTGAATTTTCAAGTCTTGCCAGTGGTGGAAACGGAGACAGGCGGGGAATGAAAATACTGGCGCTTGCTGGCATGCTGGTTCCTCATTGCCGTTCCCGGCCGTGGCAAGTTTCAGCACCCTGGGTGGAGGGCAGCCCTGAGAACCTGCCCGACCCGGTAATAGATATCATTAAGTTAGTTAAAGATCTCATTGAGGGCTAGGTTCAAATTTTGGCAAGGGTGCATGGGCACAGAGGGCAGTGGGTTTTGCCTTCATCATTGGATTCGCCGAGATGCAGGGCACCATTGACTGCACTCATGTGGCCATCAAGGCACTGACTGACCGTCCAGTGAGATTCATGAACAGTGTAGTGATTTTAATCTTTAAAAGATAGTTGATTAGTTAATCGATATCAATCAGGATTGACGGCAACCAGTATGGTGGGTATGTTGAATTTAATGAGAGTTTAAGACAGGATGTAACACACTAGTTATAGAGCAAAAACATACGACTGACAAATAGTGAGGACCAGTCCAGATTGGGCAGGACAGCTGGTGTGCACGAACAGCTTGCTCTTCTTTCTCTTCTCAGTGCCTCACATCTTCATGACTTCTCAAATTACCTAAGAGTGTTAGCAATGATTGACCCTTCGGACCTTCTCTCTGAGGTCTCCCAAAGTTTCTTACTTTATACCCTTTTTACAGGGTGGACATGGATGGATTATTGACAATGCCCTTTCGCCCTATAAAGATTTCCTCTATTACAAAATATCCTATGAAATGTTGGGTTCTGTTTGTAGTATATATAAATGATTTGGTGGAAAATGTAGCTGGTCTGATTAGTAAGTTTGCGGACGACACAAAGGTTGGTGGAGTTGCGGATAATGATGAGGATTGTCAGAGGATACAGCAGGATATAGATCGGTTGGAGAATTGGGCGGAGAAATGGCAGATGGAGTTTAATCCGGACAAATGTGAGGTAATGCATTTTGGAAGGTCGAATGCAGGTGGGAGGTATACAGTAAATGGCAGAACCCTTAGGAGTATTGACAGGCAGAGAGATCTGGGCGTACAGGTCCACAGGTCACTGAAAGTGGCAACGCAGGTGGATAAGGTAGTCAAGAAGGCATACGGCATGCTTGGCTTCATCGGTCGGGGCATAGAGTATAAAAATTGGCAAGTCATGTTGCAGCTGTACAGAACCTAAGTTAGGCCACACTTAGAATATTGCGTGCAATTCTGGTCGCCACACTACCAGAAGGACGTGGAGGCTTTTGAGAGGGTACAGAAGAGGTTTACCAGGATGTTGCCTGGTATGGAGGGCATTAGCTATGAGGAGAGGTTGGAAAAACTCGGATTGTTTTCACTGGAACGACAGAGGTGGAGGGGCGACATGATAGAGGTTTACAAAGTTATGAGCGGCATGGACAGAGTGGATAGTCAGAAGCTTTTTCCCAGGGTGGAAGAGTCAGTTACTAGGGGACATAGGTTTAAGGTGCGAGGGGCAAAGTTTAGAGGGGAGGTGCGAGACAAGTTTTTTTACACAGAGGGTGGTGAGTGCCTGGAACTTGCTGCCAGGGGAGGTGGTGGAAACAGATACGATAGCGGCGTTTAAGAGACATCTTGACAAATGCATGAATAGGAAGGGAATAGAGGGATATGGGCCCCGGAAGTGCAGAAGGTGTTAGTTTAGGTAGGCATCAAGATCGGCGCAGGCTTGGAGAGCCGAACGGCCTGTTCCTGTGCTGTACTGTTCTTTGTTCTTTGTCTAAACCTGGGGTTGAATAACCCACCTTTGCACATACCTTCTGTCCTTGATCAATTAAGCCCTTACATCATTCTTTCCTTGTCTCATCTCAAGTTGTTGCCCATGACCAGTTCCATCCTCCCAGAAACATTTCACCTCTGCCTTCAAAGCTAACTTGCATGAGTTTCCAGTAAAATGAAACTTACAGCACTAACCATTCTAAGCATATTGCTAATTTCAAACAGGAAGGGCTTTCACTCCCTTAACGTTCAACTGGTCTGTGACCACAAGAGCTTTCTGCATGTCTGCGCTTGCTTTCCTAGCAGCTGCAGTGACTCCATCCACCACCAGTTCAGGCTGCTGCAGCTCTTTATTCTACCGCCCCAAACTCCGTGGATGGCTACTCACCCCTTTATGTAACCCAAACAGAGGCACAGAGGTGCTACAACCAAAACCATCTGTTCACTAGGACAACCATTGAGCAGGCCCTCGGGCTTCTGAAGATGCGGTTTCGGTGCCTGGACCTGTCAGTTCACTCCTGCAAGGGTCTTACACATGGTAGTGGTCTGCTGCACTCTCCATAACATGACTCTCCAGAGGGATGTGGACCTTGGTAAGTATGAAGCGCTGAATGGACTCAGCTCATCAGAGGAGGAAGAGGAGGAGGGGAAGGAAGGAGCAGAACACAGGGATGCACAGTCCTGACGTGGGGCTCAAGGATCTCGTCAGGATTCCATTAACGTCATGGATCATCGATTCAGGCTCGTTTCAGCTGAGCCCCTCTGACCCAGGAGGAATACAACTCACTTTTAGATGCCTCTGACAACATTTCCATTGAAAACTCAGTCTAGAACAGCTCAATACTTAACAGCAATGAAGGAAGGGCATCTGCCCAGAGATTTCACTGTCACTGTTCATGGACCTTTGGTCCTCTTCACCACTTTATTCCACTTTTCCTGTATCACCATCAATAAAAGGAGGCTCACACGTCTGGCTTCATGTGTCAATATTTACTTGGTGCTCAAAAAGAAAAAAAATAAACAGGCGACACACTGATACAGGCGATACCTGCTGTGACCTATTCAGTGCTCTGCCTGGGCGGTGGCCTCTGCTTACGGCTAATTCTACGCAGTGCTCTCCTTGTGGCCTCCGAGGAGGTGGAGGCAGTCTGCTCACTTGTCTCTGCATGCGGTCGAGATGCATGTAGCAGTCGTCCTTGTCATGGAGGTGCCCAAGGGGGCATCTACAGAGTCTGCTGCACTGGCATAATTGCAGGGGCAGCCTCCATCACTGGGCCCTGCTGCACAGATGCTCCCTCAGTCAGAGGGGCCAAGAAGGCCATGATGATGATGGTGCCCTGCGAGCGGTGGCACTCAAATCCTCCTCGGTGACAGTCTCAGCCATTGGCTTGCGGTCTGGATGGCTGGAGGGGAGCACCATCTGAGCACAACTGGCATCCATTTCCAACATCTGTGTGCCATCAGCACCCTGACTGGTCAAGGCTACAAAGTGTGGAATGCCTCGTGTAAACGTCAGTGTGCAGTTCCTGCATGCACTCCCACTCTCCATGAGATTGTCCAGTCTCTCAGTGGAGAAACTCATATGCTCAAATTCCTGAGCCATGGTGGCTCACATGAGTTGGATGAATGCCTCCATTCTCAGCCCATGAACACACATTGCCTCAGGGAACTCCAACATGTGGGAGCACATCTATTGCAGCTGGTCTAGGTAGAGCCTCCTTTCCTGAGGCCTTGCATCTGTGCCTAGCTAAATAGGGCTGTGTCTGTCCTCCATCCTCCGAGGAGAACTGCACACAGCTGCCTCTGCCTCTGTCACCTCCTCCTGCACACTAGTTCCCTGTTTCCTCATCCAGTGCCACCCTATCTGTCCACGCGCGAGGACCCACTGAAGTAACTGTATCTGCACAAGTGGAGGGTGTGCTTGTAAGGAGGGTGTGACGATGCTTGGATTGAGATCTGCTCTGGCAGCGCTTGGCCCAAGTGATGGTGAAGGAGTTGGTCTTATTGCCTTGACATCTGAACCTGTTAGAGACACAGGAAGAGATCATGAGAACTAGCCTTTGAGAGCAGAAGCCTCTGCAGTGCTGAGGCTTCCCAATGCAGCTGAGTCTTCTGCATGCTGTTGGGCGGGCTGGAGTGCTATGCACCCGACTAAATGTAAGTATTGTAGTCTGTAATCACCCTGTCCACCAGGGATGCCCATCTCGCCTTCCCTGACTTCTTCTTTGTTAGTGACCCTGATGATCTCCATGGTTTCCTTTTCTGTGGTGGTGGGGACAATCCGTGACTTCAGGAGGAAGTGGGATCGCCACCTGAGAGAAATAGACTTGCAGGGCTACGGGGATCAAGTGGGACTGACAGCATAGTTCCATGGAGAGCCGGCATGGATCCGATGGGCTGAATGGCCTCCTTCTTTGCTATAAATGACTCCATGACTGTCACGGACATTTTGAGCCCGTTTCTCCTTTAAGGGCAAAAATAAGAAAGAGATAAGGCCTCGACAGCCAACGCCAGTGACTCATATACTTAAGATGTTTTAGTGCTGGCAGGTCCTTGGCAGCACTACGGCTCTGAAACTTGCTGAGGGGACAGTATGTACTCTGGGCACACACTCCTCCCATGCTCAGGAGCAGCATGTGCCCTCAGGCTCCTCAGCTGGAGTGTCTTTTTTTATTTTGCTAGGACAGCAGTTAGTGCCCATCTCTAATTGTCCTTTAGAAGGTGGTGGTGAGCTGCCTGCTTGAACCGCTGCAGTCCTTGGGGAGTAGGTACACCAACAGTGCTATTAGAAAGGGAGTTCCAGGATTTTGACCCAGTGACAGTGAAGGAACGGTGATATAGTTCCAAGTCAGGATGGTGTGTGGCTTTGGAGGGGAATTTGCAGATGGTGGTATTCCCATGCCTCTGCTGCCCTTGTCCTTCTAGGTAGTAGAGGTCATGGGTTTGGAAGGTGCTGTCTAAGGAGCCTTGGTGCGTTGCTGCAGTGCATCTTGTAGATGGTACACACTGCTGCCACTGTGCGTTGGTGGTGGAGGGAGTAAATGTTTGTGGATGGGGTGACAATCAAGCGAGCTGCTTTGTCCTGGATGGTGTCGAGCTTCTTGAGTGTTGTTGGAGCTGCACTCATCCAGGCAAGTGGAGAGTATCCCTTCACACTCCTGACTTGTGCCTCGTAGATGGTGGACAGGCTTTTGTGAGTCAGGAGGTGAGTTACGCACTGCAGGATTCCTAGCCTCTGACCTGCTCTTGTAACCATGGTATTTATTTGGCTACTCCAGTTCAGTTTCTGGTAAATGGTAAACCCAAGGTTGTTGATGGTGGGGATTCAGTGATTGTAATACCATTGAATGTCACGGGGAGATGGTTAGATTCTCTCTTGTTGGAGAGGGTCATTGCCTGGCACATGTGTGGCATGAATGTTACTTGCCACTTATCAGCCCAAGCCTGGATATTGTCCAGGTCTTGCTGCATTTCTACACGGACTGCTTCAGTATCTGAGGAGTTGCAAATGGTGCTGAACATTGTGCAATCATCAGCAAACATCCCCACTTCTGACCTTATGATTGAAGGAAGGTCATTGAAGTAGCTGAAGATGGTTGGGCCTCAGACACTACCCTGAGGACCTGCTGCAGTGATGTGTTGGAGCTGAGATGATTGACCTTCAACAGCCACACGGCCAGCAGTGGTGCTACCGAGCCACTCTTGGTGATGGACATTGAAGGCCCCCTCCAAGACTACATTCTGCACCCTTGCCACCCTCAGTGCTTCCTCCAACTACAATTCAACATGGAGGAGCACTGAATCATCAGCTGGGGGCGGGGGTGGTGGTGCGATAGGTGGTTATCCGCAGGAGGTTTCCTTGCCCATATTTGACTTGATGCCATGAGACTTCATGGGGTCCAAAGTCAATATTGAAGACACTCAAGGCAACTCCCTCCTGACTGTATGCCAGTGTGCTGCCACCTCTGCTGGGTCTGACCTGCCGTGGGACAGGACCTACCCGGGGATGGTGATGGCAGTGTCTGGGTCACTGCCTGTGAGTATGACTATGTCAGGCTATTGCTTGACTAGTCAGTGGGACAGCTCTCCCAACTTTGGCACAAGCCCCCAGATGTTAGTAAGGAGGGCTTTGCAGGGTCGACAGGGCTGGGTTTGCCGTTGTCATTTCCGGTGCCTAGGTCAACGCCAGGTGGTCCATCTGGTTTCATTCCTTATTGACTAGATACAACTGAGTGGCTTGCTAGGCTATTTCAGGGGGTATTTAAGAGTCAACCACATTGAAATAGGTCTGGAGTCACACGTAGGCCAGCAGATCTCCTTCTCTAAAGGACATTAGTGAACCAGATGGGTTTTTACAACAATTGACGATGGTTTCATGGCCATCATTAGACCAGCTTTTTTAATTCCATATTTATTAATTGAATTTAAATTCTACCTTCTGCTGTTGTTGGATTCAAACCCACATCCCCAGAGCAATACTGTGGGTCTCTAGGTTACTACACCAGTGGCAATACCACTACGCCACTGGCTCCCTTGTTCTGCTGGAGGTTGAATAATTAGAGGCCTCTCCTGAGGGTTCAGCATTGCACTCACCTTTCCAGAGTGAAGGAGGGCATTGTATGTCTTTCTGCACTGGACTCAGTTTCTGCAAACCACACTACATCTGCTTGCTATGTTGACAACCTCGATCCAGGCCTGCTTGATCTGGGAAGGTAGTCCTCTCCTGTCGGGAAGAGGACCTCCCTCTGCTCCCTCACTGTCTTGAGAAGGACCTCCCAGTCGCCATCAACAAAATGAGGGGCAGCCCTGCCCCAGATTCCAGGCCTCTGCCTCTCCTGCTCCATGTTTATTCCAGCAAGTAATGCAGTGAAATGGCAGCCACAGTATTGGCTGCTGTTGTGAGTTTAAATCGAGCCTGCTCTCTTTCTGACTCGCCTTTGTTCCCACCACCACCATTAACTGGCTGCCCAAGCTGCCCTCTAAGCAATTAACAGTTCACCCCATGAAAATCGGAGGCTACGACTGCTTTCTCCGGAGACGGGATTGGGATCCGGAAATAGTCCTGACATCCTTTTCCCGCCCCGGAAGGAAAGTCCTGCCTGTAGAGTACAAAAGCAAGGGAGGTATGCATAAGCTTTATAAAACACTGGTTAGGCCTCAGTTGGAGTATTGTGTTCAACTCTCAGCACTACGTTTTAGGAAGGGTCTTGAGGGCTTGCAGAGAATGCAGAAGAGATTAACTAGAATAGTACCAGCGATGAGGGACTTCAGTTGTGTGGAGACACCGGAGAAGCTGGGATTGTTCTCCTTGGAGCAGAGAAGATTAAGAGGAGATTTGACAGAGGGGTTTAAAATTATGAGGTGTTTTGATAGAGTAAATAAAGAGAAACTGTTTCTAATGGTTGATAACTAGAGGGCACAGATATAAGGTGATTGGCAAAAGAACCAGGGTCGACATGAGGAAACATTCTTATTTATTTTATTTATTTATTTAGAGATACAGCACTGAAACAGGCCCTTCGGCCTACCGAGTCTGTGCCGACCAAGAACCACCCATTTATACTAACCCTACAGTAATCTCATATTCCCTACCACCTACCTACACTAGGGGCAATTTACAAGGGCCAATTTACCTATCACCTGCAAGTCTTTGGCGGTGGGAGGAAACCGAAGCACCCGACGAAAACCCACGCGGTCACAGGGAGAACTTGCAAACTCCGCACAGGCAGTACCCAGAATTGAACCAGGGTCCCTGGAGCTATGAGGCTGCGGTGCTAACCACTGCACCACTGTGCACAGCGAGTGTTGTGATCTAGAAAGCGCTGTCTGAAAGGGCGGTGGAAGCAGATTCAATAATAACTTTCAAAAGGGAACTGGATAAATAAAGAGAAAATATTTACAGGACTATAGGGTAAGAGCAGGTGAGTGGGATTAGTTGCTAGTTAGCAAAGAGCCAGTATGGGCACAATGGACCAAATGGCCTCCTTCAGTGCTGTAACATTCTATTATTCTGTGGGAGGAAAAACTGAAATATTTCATTTAGTGTCAGCAAATAAATGGGTTCAGTCTGTGTGTGTGTGTGTGTGTGTGTGTGTTTGCTGCTATAAAGTTTGATCATAATGTGGCCAACCACCACCAGAATGTTTGAAATAAAGGTTATGTGAGAAAACTTTTAGCATACAATTGATATCTCACACGTGGTTTCACCTGATAATTCACAAGTCATAGTCACAAAGGAGTTGAGGTCAGTCCACAATGAGATGTAAATTGTACCATCTGCCACTGTTAGTTGCACAGTTTATTAGAGATAAGAGAGGAGCAAAACAGATTATATCCTGGATTTTTTTCAGAATTTCTTTTTTACTGAGTTTGTCATTGTCTGACTCGCTCACCAGTCTGGTTGTGGTGCATTGAAAGGCCACACAATGCGACTCTGCAGCTTTGGTTGAGATTTGGTGGCTGTACATCCAAGCATTAGAGCACAGGCTCTGTTCAAATTCAGCACTGGAATTGCTGTGTGCACGCATTTTTATTCTGACACTTGCACTGGCGGGTGACCTTTTATATCACTGTTTCTGGTACATTCGACGATTGTGTGTCATGTCAATATTTTGTTTGGAAAAAATGCAATCAATCACTTGTTGGGATGGATGGTGGTTTGGGAGCCGGGTGTAGGCGATTTGGGGGCCAAAATAGAAGGGGGGGTTAGGGGTCGGGTTGGGACTGGGAGTGGAGGGGGGTTGGGAGGGTTGAAGTGGTGAGGAGTGTTTTGGGGGGGACAGGGGGGTGAGGGGTGTTGGGAGACTTGGGGTAAGGGTGAGATTGGGAGGGTCAGGAGCATAGGGAGGGTTGAGGCGGTGAGGTGGGTTGAGAGGGTTAGGGGTGAGGGGGGTTGAGAGAGTTGAGGGGCTGTTGTGGGGGTGGGAGGATCGGGTTGAGGTTGGGGGTGAGGGGGTTGAGAGGGTGTTGTGGGGGTGAGGGGGGAGTTGGGGTGGGAGTGGAGGTTTGGAATGAATGGGTTGATGTTGGGGTGGATGATGTGCAAGAAGTCTCCTAATATTTTAGATTTTGGTCGATTTTTATTCTCATTTTTTGAGAGTTGAAACATTTTCCATCCTTCATATTTTCATCCTTGCTGAAATGATACAATGAACTTTCATTTGGACTTGTCTTTGCTGTGATTAATCACACCAGTGCATTGGGAAGATCTGATACCTGTTCACATAGCATGCAACCAGTCTCCTATGGAGATTGGCCTCTTTACTTGCGATGAGCCTTTGCAGTAGTTTTCTCCTCAGGTTTTTGGGAGGGAAATAACGAGCCTTGTAAATTACTTTTTTGGCACTTAAGTAAAGCAAAATAAAATTCTGTGTTATTGCTGCTCAGCTCTATCTCTGCCAACACACCAGTGGAAATCAGGTTTTCTGTTTGTCCTGCATCAGTGTCATATTTCAGGAACTTTATGCATACTGTGTGCAATCCACAGGGCTGATTATATTCCACATGATGTTCAGCCTAGGCCAGGAAGGATTATCGAGGAATTCAGGCAACCACAGGGAGCTATGAATCTTGATACAACTTACAAACGGGATTTTAACCCACACTCTATCCAACCAGCAGCTCCAGCTCGACCATTAGAACAGAGACACATCACTGAAGCAAAGATGGAAACAATCCCTACATACAAAGGTATGTCATCCTCTTTATTACTTCCTGTAATAAAGATTCACAACTTATATAGTGTCTTTAACATAATAAAGTGTCTCAAGGCACCTCATAGAAGTCTTATCAAACAAAATTTGATCCTGAGCCACATAAGAAGATATTAGGTCGGATGAACAAAAGCATGGACAAAGATGTAGGATTTAAGGAACGTCTTAAAGGAGAAATAGAAGTAGAGAGGTTTAGGAAGGGAATTCTAGAGCTTAGGGACTTGGCAGCTGAAGGCACGGCCACCAATAATGGAGCGATTAAAATCAGAGATGCTCAAGACGCTAGAATTAGTGGACTGCAGAGATCTCAGAGGGTTGTGAGGCTGGAGGAGATTACAGAGATAGGGAGGGGCGAGGACATGGAGGGATTTAAAAATAAGGATGAGAATTTTAAAATTAAGGCATTAATAAATGGAAGCCAATGTAGGTCAGTGAGCACAGGGGTGATGGGTGAAAGGGACTTGGCGCGAGTAAGGACATGGGCAGCAGAGATTTGGATGACCTCAAGTTTACAGAGGGTAGAATATGGGAGGCCGGCCAAGATTGCATTGTAATAGTCAAGTCTGGAGGTAACAAAGGCATGGATGACAGTTTCATCAGTCCATGAGCTGAATTGGGGTGAAGTCAGGTGATGTTAGAGGTAGAAATAGATGTTGTTGGTGGTGGCACAGATTTGTGGTTGGAAGCTTATCGGAAAGGTTAATGATGGCATATGTAAAAGAGAGGGACAAAATCTGAGGAGAGTGATCCATTTACAGTATTGGCTAACATGAGAAGCAGGAAGGGAATTTGGGTGGTCAGCAGTTTAGTGGGAATAGGGTTGATTGAGCAGGAGGTGGCTGTCATGGAAAAGATAACCTCTGAGAGGACATGAAGGGAAATAGGAGAGAAACTAGAGAACAATGCAAGTTCAGGGATAGGTGCGTTTGGCCCGCGTGGGCTAGGAGAAGGGAGGGAAGTGACAGAGGCAGCCGATCGGATGGTCTCAATCTAAGTGACAAAGAAGTCCATGAGCTCCTCACACCAGTTGTTGGAGTTGAGGGTAGAGGGGATAGGAGAGAGGGGTTTAAAGACTCAGCTTGCAATACAGAAAAGAAGCCAGTGTTATCTTTGCATTCCAGTATGATCTCAGTATAGTGAGCAGTTTTGGCAGACAAGACCTGTGCTTTATCGTGCTTTATGTGGTCACAGCCAGTATGCTTGATTCCCTTCGAGTCCAAAATTCTATCTGTCTCAGCCTTGAATATACTCAATGAGCATCCACAACCCTCTGGGATAGACAATTCCAAAGAGTCCCAACCTGCCAAGTGAAGAAATTTCTCCTCATCTCAGCCCTAAATGGCCAATCCCTTATTCTGAGACTCTAGTTCTAGACTTTCCAGCCAGGGAAACAACCTCTCAACAGCTAATCTGTCAAATCGTCTCAGAATCTTGTATGTTTCAATGAGATCACCTCTCATTCTTCTAAACTCCAGAGAATATCAGCTTATTCTATTCAATCTCTCATCAATCTGGTGAACCTTCTTTGCACCCCTTCTAAGGCAAATATATCCTTCCTTAGGTACAGAAACCAAAACTGCACATCATACTCCAGGTGTGGTCTCACTACAGCCCAGTACAACAGTAGCAAGCCTTCCTTACTCTTGTACTTCAGCCCCCTTGTAATAAAGGCTAACATGCCATTTGCCATTCTAATTGCTTGCAATAATGGTGGAGATATTTTTTTGTGCTGCTTTGTGTGTATGTTTTTATTTGTGTGAGTGCACGTATCTGTGTGTGCGTATTTTTGTGGCTGTGTGTTTCTCTCTCTTTGCCCTCCTGCAAGCAGAGTGAGTTCCCATGGATTTTCCCACCGACTTTGAGACCCTGGCGTCAGGACCAATGGGAGTCCTAGGCCCGCACTTACTGGAACCAGACTGGCTGAGTCATTTTCCCAGAGGCAGCCCCCTAATTGGCCGCCTCCATGCTCACCATCCAATTAAGGATGGCGGGTGGGCTCCTGAGTCTGGAGGGACAATAGGAGGCCATCCAGCACTGAAAGATAGGCAGCCCCTCTGTCAGATGGGCACTGCTGAAGTAAGTAGGGAGGTGTGAGGCTTCACCATTCCTGCCCGTTGGCCACAAATGGGATATAAGAAGGGCCAAAAGTGTTAGAGCTGTCAAGACAGGAGGGGGAAAGCCCCCTACAGTAACAGGCACTGCCTTGGTTGCAGCCATTTATTAGCATGGTGCCTTCCCTATTGAATGGAGCCTCCCTCTGATGGCTCCTGGACTGCCGCTGGAAAGCCGACTCCATGGAGTTGCCAGCCTCTGCACGTTGCAGAGGCCACTCTACTGCCGGCAAAATGCCGGCGAGCCCTCTAAATCACCCCTTATTGGGGCCTTAGGTATTTAAATTGCCTGCCTGCCTCCATGGCGCAGGCAGCTGATCCGTTTCCCGGGCCGCCCCGAGAAACCTTCCCGGTGGTGTGACTGCTCTGGGGAGCTGTGCGGCTCCCCTCTATTTTCCTGCCCCCCCCCTGCTTCCATGCCTGCCACCCTGATGCTGGGAGAATTTAGCCCAACTTTTCAGGTCAGTGACCTTTGAAAAGGTTATCTCTGAAACATTAACTCTGTTTTTCTCTCTACAGATGCTGCCAAACCTGCCAAGTATTTCCAACATTGTTGACTTTATTGTCCATCTGCTTATGGAATGAAATTTTATAGCACCGTCCACTAAATGTACAAAACTTTAAAAAAAAAATCTAATTTACATTTTTCCTTCTTTGCCTAATACCTCTGCAACAGTACTAATGATACTAAAATATTTTGCTGTAATAAACATGCTTAATTTATTCAGAAGCTCTCTTCCATCATTAATAGTAGTTCAATTCTTCTAGAATTTCCACTGTTAATATTAATCATTTTTGTTTTTGCTGTTTTTTGAATATACCTGGTGTAAGATTCAAGCACACAATGAAAAGATTTTGGAGACACTGACAAATTGCGAAGTGCAAAGTTTATTTGACAAAAACAGTAATATGTGACAAATTAAGCAGTTCCTAAACTATAGTGACCTGTTTTATTCAGGAAAATTACCACAAGAAAACATTGAAGTGTTCATACTTTACCTCATTTTGATGGCTTTGCAAATTAACAACCAACTCTTCTTGTTTTCAATGCTCCCTAACCAATAGTTTTTCATGGGTTTTCATCCTTAGTACTTTTCCATAAATACACAGGAGCCCTGGAGGCTTCTAAATAACAGATCCTGGCAAACTATTTGAACAGCTAGTCATAGTGTTCATTAAAAAAGAAATCTGGACATTGTGGACACAGGTGGATGCTGGAAATTATCCCCTGCTTTGTTGTTGAGTCTTGTTTGTGGACAGTGATATATCTGGGACATTCCATAAACTTGAGTTCTTAGCTTCTTGGAAAGGGCCAGGCCTCAAATGCAAAACGTTATTAGAAATATTGCAAACATAGAAATTAACTTACCTTTAAATAATATTTTGGAAATGTAATTTGTTATGTCTTTCATATTACAACCTCTTAAGTTTCTCTATTTGTGAGAGACACAGTTGGTGACTAATTTTACTTTTATAAACTTTGTACCAATTTCTGCTCCTGGAATGTGCTCCTTTATCCCCTCCCATAATCCAACTCCACAATAAGGTAACCTCAGACTCTCTGTTAATGATGCCAATTTATTGTCATTCCTGCCACTAGACTCAACTCTACCTTGTACCATCGACAGAAAACAGTGCTGTAGCTCACAACATTCACTTCAACAAAACCTCTCAGCCCCAAACTCTCTACCAACAAGACAAGAGCAGCTAGGCCATGGAAACACCTTTACCTCCATGTACTTGAATGTATACTGCTGTTCCTTCATCGCTGGGTCAACCTTCAGGTGTTCCTGATTTAGCACCATCACAGGAGCAGCATCAGGACAAAGACTGCAGCAGTTGAAGGAGAAGACACAACACTACCTTCTTGGCAACTAGGCAATAATTGTGGTCTTCCCAGTGTTCTCCCCATCCCAAAGAGAGAGAGAAAAAGGAAACCTGCAGCAGATAAAATTTAATATCTGTAATTGGCTAAAAGGAATAATTGGGACCTGGTAGGCAGTGTGTCCTCCTCTCCATTGATTTGAATGACAGTCTTAAACTTCACTGCTTAGGAGATATTTTGGAAGTTGAGGCCCATCAATTTGAAGTATTGTCCTTTATCTCTTTAAAAAAAAAATTAAAAGCCATTTCTTTCTCTTTCAGATCATTACAAACAATGGGAACTTTCAAAAAGAGAAACAACTAAACCAGAATATACTTTCAAAGTACCGTCAATCAAGTTTAGAAATACAACCACTTTTCAGGATGACTATTCCTTCAAAGTTCCAGCTCCTACAGAGAGCTTTAAACCTCCAAATGCAGCCAGGTTATCAAACATGCTGTTTGATGACATGACCAACTATCGGCAGCATTATGTACCATATATACACGAGCCCCGGAAAAGACGTGAACCTGAGCAATACAAGCCAAATGACGAACCTTTTGATGATCTTACTACTCACAGGAGAGATTTCAAAGGGCAGACAGGGGAGCTCACAGTGCCCATTCGACCTCCATGCACCAAACTCAGCTCCAATCAGCAGTTTTATGACCTGACTGAATTTCGTGACAAATACAGAACTTGGACTGTAGATCCACCAGCAGTTCACAAGGCTGTGGAGTTTGTGGCTCCTGAAGGTAAAATGAATCTGAGCACCACTACTCATACGGACTTTGTTGAGCATAGACTCCAACCTTTTGTTCCAGTCCGGCCTTTGCCACACACGAGTGGTCACAACATTTCATTTGAAGGACAGTCCACCATGAAGGCAGACTACAAGCCTTGGGATTCCATGCGGGAGCCTATGATTAAGCCGCGGCAAGAATTGGAGAAAGCAGTTGGCCAATTCGATGATATGACAACATTCAGGGCTCATTATGTACCTCACCAGATTAACCTCATGCATTCCTTCAAACCCCGCAACTCTTACATTCCTAGCACAATGCTGCTAGATAATGGAACCACGTATCAATTCAGTTATACGCCAAAAGCAGTCGAGATATGTCCTGCCTCATTTGCAGTACCTCCTGGTTATGAATATGTGGAAACTGATCCCCAAGGTCATAAGCTGTATCGCCCTGTGTCTGAAAGGGAGAATGTGCAGCCCAGATTGTCAAACACCTCCATGGATTTGATTTCAAATATTCATGGCCCTCAAAAAGCTGCAAATGATTTGAAAGCAGGTTTCCTAAATGATGGAATAGTTGCAGCTTGAAGAAAACAAATCATTGACCCTTAAACTTATTGATCGTAAATTTTTGATCATCTTTTGATCTTTAACCCTAATTACAGATATACTTCCTTTTGTTTTATTTAGTGGCACTGGTAAAGACGAGGAATGTTTATTTTGAAGGTTTTTATTCCCTGAATAAGCCACAGCAAGTCTGCAATTCCTGTGGCTGAGAGCACAAGCAGACTCTCTCCCTGGCAATCAGGAGCAGCATTACTCTGGTTTGGCAATAACTCCTGCTCTGTTCTCTCCCTCCCCTCACCCTGTAGGATGGGGTCTGACCTGCTAGGTGCCTCCTCTCATCACCTTGACTGAGATTTTCTAAATTCTCTATTAACAACTCAGTAAAGTAAAATTGAAATCAGCTGTTTTCACTAAAAATGCTGCATATTTAAATGAGGATTCAAATTTAGCATTTGGTTTGAAATGATGAAATATCAAACGCAGCTCTATATCTCCTTGCAGTATTCCATGTGATTGGAACTTGGGTAGTGAAGACAGAGATCCTGGAATCATTTAAGAAAGAGTTGTATGCTGTAACATGGGGACTGCAGGTTTTTACTGGGTGGATGAGCCATGCTGGGGCAAATCTTATCCAAGTCTATTCGTGATCTCTGCAAACATTTGATTCTGTGACCTGCAGTTTTCCTATGTGATTGGATACTCTTCTGTTGTTAAAGGTGCAATATTTGCAGCAGCTGTTTTTAAAAATAAAATTCAGATGAACTGCATTGGAATGAATATTTCAAATTTGGGAGAGGGGGACCAAACGCAACTTCCAAAAACAGACACTATTAGCAAAAGGAACTTGGCAAGGAAGGAAATTATTACGTTAGTAAAAGTGACACCTGAAAAAGGTGTCTCCACCAAAAGCTTTTAAAACATTCCAGATTTCAATCTAGCTGACGACATTACCAAGCCATTGAGTGATCTTTTCTTAATGCACCTTTTAAAGGACCAAGGATGTAAATGAAAAAAAAAATTTGAACATTAGAAAGTAAACATGTTTCTTTTTGCAATCAATACCCATTTAATTCAGAAAATGAGTTGTCTATTTTTACCACACCAATGGGAGAGTTAATGGCATTTTACAGTTATTATTACAATTCATATACTATACGCTGCCTGTAACTGCAAGCTTAATGCTATGTCTAGTCGCCTAATGAACAATAGAATATGTTACATTCAGATTGCAGTAAAAATTAGTATTGTAATTCACATTTTTTGCTCTAATATGTTGCTTTCCCTCCATTTGCAGAACCATATCTTTCTTGCCATGCACTATGTACTATGCATGGAGGCAGTATTGATGTATTTCAAAGCCACCAACATGAATTCTTAACTTATTCAAATGGCCAATACCATCACTAAAACCCAGCAGAAAGTTAAAGGCTCATTTCCTTCTCCAACATTCCTCCAGAATTTTTCCCTGTTGACCAATAATTGTCCTGGTAATAGATTTTGATGCACTTGTTTATATTTATTTTTCTGCAACAAGGGTTGTGACCTATATAAAACCTTAAGACCTCAATTCGGATATTGTGTGCATTCATGGGCTCCACACTAGAGGAAGGATATTGAGGCTTTAGAGAGGGTACAGTGTTGATTGAATGGGTGCTGCCTGGTGTGAGGATTTATAAATGTGAAGAAAGATTTGAAAAATTGGATATTGTTGATCGAACAAAGATTATTGGGAATACTGTGGGAAAATGGCATTGAGGTATGATCTAGTTGAATGGCGGAGCAGGCTTGAGGGGCTGAATTGCCTCCTCCTGCTCCTATTTCCTACATTCTTATATTATGGGGCAATATGATAGAAGTGTTTAACATTATGAAAGGACAGACTGCAGTAGTTGAGGGGCCAAGAAGAAGGGCTGATTGATGCAAGATTAAATGTTAAGAGATTTAGAATAAAGGGCAGGAGAAATTTCTTCATGGTGTGGTGGTGCTGTGGAATTCACTTCCAGGGTTAATGGTTGGGGCGGAAACCATGTCAACTTTAAGGACTAGTTTGGAGAGATGGAATTGGAGATAAAGGGATGTAGGAACAGGGTAGGTAAATGTGGTTAGACTATTTGCTGATGTGGAGGGTAAACACTGACCTAGACTGGTTGGCTCAAAGGCCTGTTTCTGCATTGTAACCCCTGTGTGTATGTGTTCCTATGTATGTTCACAATCTCAGTGATCTATTTGACCTTGAGCTGAGCTTCTGAAGTCTTATCCTGTTCATCACAAAGACCATCCATTTCCCTTTCTATAACATCAACTAACTCTGCTGCTATCTCAGCCCATCCACCACTGATGACCCTCATCCTTTTCACTTCTAGCCTCGACTATTCGGCTTCCTATCTTCCACCTCCTGTAAACTGTAGCTCATCCAAAACTCTGATTCTCCTATTCTTTCCTGTTTACCCATCACAACTGTCTAACTGACCTCGCCCCTCTCAATCTCTGTATTCTGCTCTAAGCCCGACAGCCCTCTCACCCCCTTATCTGCCACCTTGCCCCCTGCACCCCCCAATATCTCAATTCTTTTGACTCTGACCTCTCTTCCTCCCTTCACCCCACATTGACAGCCATGCCTTAATCCACCTAGGTTCCACATTCTGAAATCCCCTTTCAAGCCCTCTTTCTTGCCCTCTTTAATACCTATCTCTTTGATCAAGCTTTTGGTCATGTTTCTGACTATCACTTTCATTTGCTCAGCAGCCATTTTCCTTACACCTGTGTGAAGCACATTGGGGTGTTTTTCTATGTTAAAGTTGCTATATAAATACAAGCTGTGTACATATCAAAAGTAGATCTCAATCAGTGGCCTTCCTGTCTATGATTAAGTTTTACAGAAGTATTAAAGGTGAATGCAGAATACCCAATAAATTGGCACAGAATAAACTGGGTGACATTCATTTCAGTCCCTTTTTCTCTGGTAAGCTAATTCAAAATTCAAACATCAGCTGAACAAGTGAAATGCAAAACGTTGTCTGGAATTGACTAGTTTAACAATTTCCCAATAGTAAAACTGAACCAATTCAATTTAGCATTGCAATTCAAAGCCCTATTCCATTCAAAAATAGCCACACATTAATTTAATATTCTATACAAAGCCCAAATCCTCTGTAATGGCCACAACATGGAATAGTGGACTACATAAAGCAAATGACATCCTACCATTTAGCTTTATATTGCAGCTCCAATTTAAGATAAATCACAAACTGAGCTCAATATTTTTGTATTTTGACTTTGTACGTTTTGAAAAGTGGTAGTTTGGTTTTAGTTTTTGTAACCTGCCCATAAATCATCCACAGATGTCACAAAAAATCTTGGTAACTTTACAGAAGATTTTGTACAGATTTCTTTTGTTTATTCATCTCAACCCAAGTATCAGTAAAGTTGATCAGTCCCTCTCGATGCACCATTGATAAGTTCCCTATAATTAAACATTAAACTTCAAAAACAAATGTTACTTCAGTAATCTCTTTTGAGAAAAGAACACTGGGATAAAATTGCTACATTTCAAAAGTTCAGTTTTATATTTATATGTTAAAAATGTTGCATTATTAACTCAGAAAAAAGGTTACAAAGCCTTTTAATAGGCATGATGTTACTTGTAGTTGGAAAACCCTTTTAATTCTCACATTTACTTTTAGTGCAGCCCATTTTCCCTACATTTACAATTACTGTAATTGTAAAGAACCCAAGTGTAAGCTGTCTTGTTACAAAATATTTTCCATACAATATTCTCAGGAATGTTTGTAAATTTTCCTAATCTTAGTATTATGGTTAAAATTCTTCTATGATATATATTTAATTGGATTTGTACTGAATTTCTACAAATGGTACGTTGTTCAGTAATGTGTTTCTTGTATCATTTTTAGATTTTGGTCAGAACTTTTAGAAGTGTACGAATTTATTACCTTCAGTGATGTGTACAGCCTGACTTTGTTTCCTTTAATGGCTGTGAGCTTGCAGATGTTCTAATGTTACTAATATAGAATAACTTAAATAAATTTTTTTGGAAAAATGACAATGTTGATTCCTGAATTTCCTACTTGGCTGCTAAAATCAATGGAATCAGTTTCTATTTTGTCATCATGTAAATTTAGACTTGGATTTTTAAATTGTATTTTGAATCTATGTTCTGAAATTTCTAATTAACTTCAATTTGTAAAGATTACTGCATGCTTCTTGGTGATTCTGTCAATCGTAATCTAATAAATGCCTCATGTTATGACACTCATAACTCTTCACAGCTGCACTGTGACCTCCTAACTATCAACATGGAATGTTGTCAGTGCTCCTCTAACTAAAGGCCAACTCGGGTCTGCAAATGAAACCCGACCCGAGCCCGACGGAACCACATCCGACCCCGAGCCTGACCCGGCCCGAGTCCTTCCATTTTTTCCTGTGCCCGATCTGACCCAACTATCAGTTAACCTACCTTCCGTTTTTCACTTTGTTGCTTATCTGCGCAAACTTAAAATAACTGTAACAGAACCACCTTTCAAGTCCAAAATGTACATTAACATTGGAGCCACTTACCGGAGCTGGTGATAGAGCATGTCCGACCCGACCCGATTCGAGCCCGAATGCAGGACCCGGAAGTGCCACCCGACCCCGACAGGTCGTCAGGTCAGGTAGCCGGCCTTTACCTCTAACTTGCAGCTGTGAAAATATATTAGTCACTCTTATAAAGAAATTCTCCTGTCAGCTCATTCCAGCCCTGATGGTGACTTGTGCCCTGAATGTTAGTACGTCTTTTCCTTTACACAGCACAGGCTGATAGCTTTGTGATTCCAGCATTTCCTATTTTAATTTCAGCTTTTGTATTTTTTCTAATACAATGGCAAAATACTGCGGAATAAAAATGGAAAATGCTGGAAATAATCAGGTCAGACAGCATCTGTGTTAACCTTCTGATGAAAGGTCACAGACCTGCAACGTGAGCTCAGTTTTTCTCTCCACAGATACTGTCAGACCTGCTCAGTGTTTCCAGCATTTTCTGTTTTTATTTGTTTTTTTTTCCTGTTGCATTACTCTCTTACCAGTAAGTTTAATCAAGTTTGCTTTGACTAGAACTACCAGGCATCAACAAAAGGATAATGGAATGATTGATGTTGCATCAAAAGTTCAGAGAGTTGGACATTGAAGATTTTTTCTCTTTTACCCATCGCCTCCAATTCAAATGTTTTTAAAAAAAAAAATTCCATAAAGAATGCAAAAAATATGAAATATTTTCTTTGTAGACATTCAACTTTGTCTCCTGCTCTGGCTCCAATTACATTTTAATACAACCCATCTAATCAGTTAATAGCTGGTGGAAGGAGTTTACCATCTGTTTTAGTGGACAGAAACTTCTATTTAAAAACCCACCTGCACAATTTTCAATAACTGAAGACATTAATGCACTCAACACCAGACAATACCATGAACCTTTAAACAACTCTTGTTAGATTGAAGCAATGTGAAGTGTGCTCCTTCCTTTGCAAAGTGCTTTGAATGTTTATTACATTAAAACTGTGCTACAAATTCAAATATTATTTATGCAAATACATCAGTGAATGACCAGATTGAATTCATTGCTCACTAGACTAAAATATTACTTTTCTAGTAACTAAATATTTTCCTTCCTGCATTTGGTCACAAATGAACCAGAGAAATTATGAAATTATAGCTAGTTGGTATTTTTTGAGACTGTACCTTTTTCTGAAGACAAGTACTGGCTTACTCCTTTTACCATTTTCTACCACTATTTCTTCCTTCTTTCTCCCTCGTTACAGGACATGTAGCACTCCTAGATCGCTAGCTGCAAGTTTGAGGGAGCATTTAAATGGACAGTACCTGTCCAATTCCAGTTCTTTTCCTCTTTCCTGTCTCAATATGTGGCCAGACTGATCCAAAATTTAGTACCACCCCACAGCTGTGCAGCTCTTATCAGGAAGCAACAGGGTAACAGGTGCCAGAACCTGCATCACTCGGCTCCTGCTGCAGTGTGGCTGTATTCCATGACGCAGCAGCCTCGTCCCTCTGGTTAAAATAGAGGCTGCAAGCTTCACCAACATATTTAAATTGCCAACCCGCATCCTGGGAGGGGATTTGCTGCCCATCCCTTGTCCTGCCTTCGTGATACCTGGAATTAGGAATGTTGGGGTCAGGTTTGCGATGTTTAAAATTTTAACCCTGACCTGTCCCCAGCCCACCTGTTTTTATTAAAATGAGTTTTTGCGGATAGGGATGCAATGGAGCTTTGTGCTTTGAAGAATCAAGTAATAGGAAGAATGCTGACTGAGCATCAACATAACACTTTCACATCAGTGTTTAAATATCAGTCTTATGTAAGTCAGAGGAAAAAAAAGAAACACTGGAATTAGGTAAATATTTGTACTTAAGTAGAGTTGGTACAAAGGAAATTACATAAATAGGCTTCTGGTAAGTAACATCAGACTTTATCCAGCAACATTGCAATTAGAAGATGTGTCACTGGGTCCTTGTCATAGGCTAAAACTAAATATACATTTACAATGAGCTCCAGGGGAAAATAATCAACTGATCTCCGAGTCTATTCTACACCTGGGACCCACAGTTGAATAAGAAACACAAAACAATTGTAAACAGGATACCTAATTTATGTTTCCTCTACTATTAGCATGTAGTAAAACACTACCAAATGCTCCAATTAAACTCAATTAATTAGTCGAATGAGAAAATTCTTCCAATAGTATCAGGGAATGCTTTCTAACATTGACTGTTTACTGATTTGTAAATGATTTGCCCTAGAGGAAACATAAGATAAACACATTATGTACATAGCAATTAATCTAGCAAATCAGTTATTGGAAGGAATGTAACTGGAAGAATGTTTATGGCGAAGGAGGATTGGGAAAACCATCCTGATTTTAATACAACAGCCCCACCATACTGGGAATGCATTGCTTATTTCTCACATCCCAATGATTGAGGATGAAACTGCCCTAGCAGTGCAGCATGAAACAAATAAGTGAAAGAGTAATGAATGGAAGTGCTATTAAAATGAGAAATTCAAATTAGTTTCTAAAAATAAGCAACAAAAAAGCTTTGGTAATAAGAAAATAAAAGTCCCCCAAAATACTATTTTCTGGACAACATAATGTACAGTTAAAGAGGTATATTGCACTGTTCAACACAACTTTCTAATAAATAGATACAGAGCTTATTTTACAAAGATCTTATCTTAAATTATACATAAATTTAGAGATCTAAGTTGCTTAGATTTCAGACCCACTTTGCTGAAAAGGAGAACTGCTCTTACATTCTGTATAAAGGCATAGTAATAATCGTTTTATAAATTTTAAATGCAGTAAATGGCCTGGTATTGCCAGGATCAGCCTTTTTAACCAGTCAATCAATAACCTACACTTGATCACATCAAGATGCATTCTGTGACTAGAAACCTATATATACCTATCTCACAATAACTGTTAAACAGCATGAGAATTCTATCCATTCATGTAAGTAAGCAGTATTTAAAAATTTTTAGAAATGCATACATTATACAAAGAACAGCGAGTGAGTAATATGGAGTCAGGAGACATCGTGTATCCATCTGGTTTAAAATGTTATCTGAACCACTTGATCATGCACACAGATTGCAATTATCCATCAATATATATTCCCAGGGGCTTATACATGACCCATGGGGACAGGTAAATTATGAGCATTGTGTTGACAGTATAACATAGGTGATATCATTCACTGTACCAAGAGATAGTTGGACGTTGCTTAGAACCCATGTTTTCACTTATAATGAATTCCTAATCTGGGCAAGGTGTTGAGTGAAAGCATGCACTTCCTCACAGAGAACGAGGGACAATCAGCCTGGATTACTCCCACACCAGAGTTAAGATCGGAAGTTGTCTAGAACCAGAGCTCCTGTGCCATTCCATGCTGGGAAATGATACATGGCTTGGAGTTTAAAGTGAGGACAAGAAAATAAGTGCCAGAATATGTTGGATTTTTGATGGTGAACTGTGTTCACCATCATTAAGCCTCTGACTTTGACCATAACTTCAGGATTTAGCACTAATGCAGATTTACACAGAAATCTAAAGTTGCAGTGTATCACTCACTACTCCATCACAGACTGCTGTGGAACCAACATCCCACCCCACCCCACCCCACAACACCCCTTGAGCTAGCAATCAGCAAAATCAATTGATGTGGCGAGAACTTCCCCTTTTCTGGTCTCGCATCATTCCCCATTAAAGCCCCATAAAAATTTACACCATCTTCAATCAGGTGGAATTGGGTTTTTAATGGCAATCTGAGTAATAACTATTGCTAAACAACAGAGCTAGCCCTGAAAAGAAAAGGTGGAATGTTGTTAATGTCTCCATTACAATTAATAAAAGAAAATATTATTTAAAAAACCTAGTAAAGTTTTTTTTCATGATGTTTCAGCTTCTCCCTTCACCTCATGTGTATGTCCCAATCTTTATCTCTCCTTGTGTAAAATTTTTAAGTGATTTTAGTTTAGTCCTTTTCCTTTCCTGATTGGCTGTCTATGAGAATTCTTTAATGTGATTGGCAGCATTGAAGCTTGATGATATCGCTGCAGCTCCCCACTGGGAAACCCCATTAAACAACAGTACAATCAGTTGGACAATGGGAAGGGTAATGTTTTCGCCACGGAGATCACTAAATCTCTCAGCGAAGCTTTCTTTCGAGGTCAGCAGCGAGAGCCCGTGCTTTGCTGCAAAATGCAAACTCCCAGCCAAAGTACATGTATTTTTTAATAATGGACTTTGATAACCATCTTGCAGCTGAAAACTTGATGAATAAGGTCTCCCTCTTTTTTTTCAGAAATTCTCCATTACATTTCTCTGAATAGATCAGAGAGGGGAGGCAATTTATCTAAAATTTCTGCTTGATGTTACATGTTGATGCTCTAGTGTTACTGTTGCTACTTTACTGAGTGTTAGGACAAGTTGTACAGCACAGAGAGACAATCAGAGGCTGGGTCAACCAAGGACTCTGATCAAACACCTCTTAGCTGCTCATTGGCAATGAAAGAGGTTGAGACAAGCCACCAGTCTACCCTCCTGGTTGCGGAACAGTTAGGGTATGGCTGGTTGGGGAACAGTCAGTTGCAGCAATGGTCGTGGGAAGGGTTAGTTGCAGGAAGGGTCAGGTAACGTTTGGTACTGAAACCAAAATGTACTGAGAAGGGTAAATGGTTGGGAGGAAAAATAGCTTAAAATAAACAAATGGTGGTCCTTTCAATACTGCAATCTATGTCAGAAAATAAACAACTGGCAATAACAGGTTGGCTGGCAGTCTACTCACAATCTGACACAAAATATCAAAAACAAAATATAAAATAGGATAATGGCAGAGGGGAATCACAATTTAATAAGATAAATCTTGGCAGGGATAGTTTGCAATAGGAGGGAGTCCTGGAGTAATTGCAGTTGAATAGGACATCACAATAAACCTGCAATGAATTATAAGGAGTAAGAGGATAGGATGAAGTTTGTCTGCCTGTTTCTAACCCAGAGACCATCTGAGCATATTCCTCAAGAAGGGGTATGTGGATAGGTGGTACTGCCTCTCCCATCATTTGTTCATCCTGTTTTCTAGACTTTGTAATTGAATGATTAATCTTCACTCATTTTTGCTTCTTATTCTTTTAAATTGTTCCTGAATTTGGTGTTATTGCAATCTCCTGCCCTAATTTCAGTGGGAGAATCTCCTGCAGAATTCAGGGCTATGTTTCACCAGGGAAAGATAGTCTGTGATTCTGATATAATTCAGGTGGATCAATATCCTCATCCAAGAATCTTGGAAGATAATGCTCACTTGACCAGTTGGTTTAGATCTATGATCGATGTGCAAAAAAGTAAATAATAGGTTATTCCCCTCTCCCTTTCTCTCAATAATACTGCATTTCCTTTCAAATAAAATGGGTACATTCCAACACCATTTGTCACGTTCAAGTCCATTTGCTTCCGTTTCCCCTTCAAGGTCACAGCAGTATGCCACGGCGGGAGTCTGTTTGCAATAAAGTTGGATTCTTTGCAATATTCCATAAAAGGTCTGAGCAGAAATTCCCATGAAACAGTCTAAGTAGAGTATATTTACAGTTTCCTTGGGCTTTGATAGGCAAAGGAAGGTAGTCAAAATTGTTCTAGGACTAGCTCATCACAAGAACTGTCATCCAGCGTCATGTCAGTGCTACAAATAGCACTCGTCAAAATGGCTGAAGCATTCATCCAAAGTAGAAAGATAACGAAGGAATGTACAGTGTGTCTAAGTATATTGTAATCGCTCTACTACACCCAGAATGGCAGCTGACAGATTCTTTCCTATTCAAATGCAGATTTTCTCTTGAAGCAACCATGGAAATATTTGCCTCTCTTTTAATAAAAAACACACAGGGAGCACTGTTGAAATTTCAGAACAATGCAACCATTTCAAGTTAGTTTTTTCCCGTCATTTCATTGTGAGAAGATAAGTTATAGAATTGTTGTCATCTTCAGATGTCCCTGCAGGATTCACAGCAGCGTAGTTTGTATTGGGACAGTAGGCACAGTTTTAGTCGCTTTACCATTTCACAGTATCTGGTTGTGTCTCTGCATTCCGCTGTGGGTAAACAAAAACAGGAATTAAACACAATAATAAACTCTGGATCTTACAAATACCAATAAATTAGAATTCATTATAGTTGCACAAGGGTATTGATCATTCATAGAAAGAGTCCAGTCAAAGTGAAGCTGTTAATAACAAAGTTGATCAAATACTAGGACAGTTGTCATTACTTTATCTTTGTGTAGATCACTGGTGAAATCACTTGGGAATATGCAGGTCAATTCACCCAGTGGGGATCGTGAGGGTAAGAAGCAGGTCTTCCTTCTCACTGGGAGCACGGATCTACAGCTTGACCCCATTGTCTACAGTTCCGGGTGCATTACATTTATAGAGGCTATTGATGCACTGGAGAGAGTATAGAGATGAGTAAGGACTAAGATCTTTCACTGGAGAAAATAGGATTGAAGGAGACATGATCCAAGTCCTCAAAATAGCTAGAGTAGGCAGGCTGTTTGGATGGTTAATTTTAAAGTCCTAGTTTTGCACTGAGAAACTTTATATAGACCTTTGCCTCAGGAGATTCAGCAAATGAGGTACAGTTCATAACATACATGTTCTTTGGGAGCAGCAGCCCAGATTCACCTTGATCATTCAGTGCTTTCTTATGTTAGAACTCCTACCTGTTGCTAACTTTCGGTGATTCGAGTCATGCAGCAATATTAAAAAAAAAACAAAGTGCAGTCTCCTGCAATAGTCACATCATTGCCTTTCACCAGTCACTTTTAGAGACTTTCAAGACAGTAAAAGCACTGTTTTTCCATCAGACACCCGATAAGGCCACCAATTGCCATATCCCCCCCATTTTTAAGTTGCTTCACTCTGTAGCTCTATTTCTGAGCCCCAGTGACTCATATTTATTCCTTAGCTTGTACCGAGTCTAAAACATTCTCTTATGGACTCGAACCTCTTATAGGGCTGAATTTTGGGACTCATGGGGAATGGTAACAGAGGTGGGCGGGGGTCCACAATGCTGGTGCCAATTAAGATCGTTAAAGAACTTATTAATAGCTTGTTAATGGGGTAATGTTGTGATTTTTGTTGGGACGCAATGTGCTGTCTGGGGCAGACCAATTGAATGGAGGTGGGGAGCCAGTCATAGTTGTCCCAGGAATTAGCTGGACTCCATAATAGGGTGAATGGTGCAGAGGGGGACTCAGCCATTGGGAAGCATATGCCATCAACGCAATGCAGGTGGCAGGGAGAGTGGGTAGTAAACGCTTGGGCAGTACAGGGGATCATCACCCTCCTGGCATCATGTGGGCATAAGAGCAGGGGGCAAGGCTGCTAAGGATAATTGGGCAGCCACCTGAACACAAGGCAGCAGCAGCTAGCAATGGGGACACGATTCTCAAATCTTGGGCCCGGTGGTGATAAAGAGAAACACCCCCTGCAGGAAGGGCAGAGTTCTGGGCATTAGGAGAGCAAAGGAGGGGGACAAACGTCAGGAAAGACATGGTGGCCATGCTCTCAGCATAGGATCTACTGTCGAAGGTAGACCTACCTGGAGATGACTGAGAACCAGTGCCGCAGGAGACTGCAATTCTCCAGGCAGATGGTCACAGACATCTGTGCCCTCATTGCTGAAGACCTTACACCTCACAGCACTGGTTGCCATGCCCTGCCAGTTGCTGTCAGTCACTGTGATCTTGAAATTCTTCAGTTCTTGGTGGCATCTCTCAAAACACTGCACATCACTGCATCTCGCAGGCCACAGATGCCCTATTTGCCAGAGTTGGACAGTACGTTCAGTTCATGACAGATGGGGCATCGCAGGCACAGAGGGCAGTGGGTTTTGCTGCCATCGCTGGATTCCCCCAGGTGCAGGGCAATATCAATTGCATCCATGTGGCCATCAAGGCACCAAGTGACTAGACAGTGAGATTCATAAACAGGAAGGGCTTCCAATCCCTCAACGTGCAGCTGGTCTGCAGCCACAACAAGAGCCTCCTCCATTTGTGCTCTCACTTTCCTGGCAATACCATGACTGTTTCATCCTATGGCAGTTCAGGCTGCTGCAGCTCTTCATTCCACCCCCAAACTCCGTGCATGGGTTTGTAGGGGACAAGGGATATCCCGTGAAGAGATGGATACACACTCCTCTGTGAGAATGTGAGAGCCTGAGACAGAGGCACAGAGGCAATACAACCAAATCCATCTGCTAATCAAGACCACCATCGAGCAGGTCATCGGGCTTCTGAAGATGCAGTTCCGGTGTCTGGACCAATCAAGTGTGACCCTGCAATATACTGCTGCAAGGGTCTTGCTCATTATGGTGGTCTGCTGCGGTCTCTAACATGGCCCTCCAGAGAGGTGTAGGAAAAGAGGAGGAAGAGGTCATGGAAGAAAAGGAGGCAAAGAGGAGAGAATTCAGAACACTGAAATGTTTCGGCTATACAGGGAGCTGGCTAGGCACAGTGTGGGCTGGAACAGCCTTGTCAGGATTCCATGAATGTCAGGGATCTTCTGATTAAGGACCATTTCAACTGAGCCCTTCTGGCCCAGGATGAACGGCATGGTATGGAACTCACTGAGGTTCCTAGGCTAACACTTCTATTGAAGATGCAGCCTGGAACATATAAACTCTTACTGCCAATGAAGGATGAACATCTTCTCAGAGGTTTTGCCGTCACCGTTGAGGAACCCTTGATCTCCTTCATCACCTCATACCTCTTTTCTTGTCCCGCCATCAATTAAAGACATCTCAGATGTGGGTCTTCAAGTGTCATTATTTACATTGTGATCACAAAGGGAAACAGTGCACAATTACAGGAAGTGACCCAGTGACCCACTCAGTGCTCCACATGGTGTGGTGGCCACAGCGCTTGGCCACTTCTACGCATTGCTCCTTTTGTGGCCTTGGAGGAGGTGGAGGCAGCTTGCTCACTTGTCTTGGCTTGTGGCTGAGATGCAAATAGCGGTCATCCTCAACATGGAGGTGTCCGTGGGGATATCTCCAGACGCTGCTGCACCTGAATCATTGGGGGGGGGGGCACCCTCTCTCATTGGGCCCTGCTGCACAGATGCTCCCTCTGTCAGAGAGGCTAAGGAGGTCAAGGATGATGATGGCATCCCCTGAGGGTGGCACCTTCATCCCCCCTTGGTGATATCCCCAGCACATGGCAGATGCTCTGGATGTCTGGAGGGGAGCACCAGCGGGGGCTCAACCAGCATCCCCTCCAGACATACCTGCATCATCAGTACCACTGACCGGTCTATGCTACATAGTGTGGCATGCATCCTGTGAACGTTAGAGTGCATGCAGGGACTCCGCACTAAGTGCTGCCGCAGATGGCTCTCCATAAGGTTGGCCATTTTCTCAATGGAGGAGCTCATGTGCTCAAAGCCCTGAGCTATGGTGGCAAACATGAGCTGGATGGAATCCTCCATTCTCTGCCCATTGCCCTGAACGGCCTCAGGGAACTCCGACATATGGGAGCATATCTGCTGCTGCTGGTCTAGGTACATCCTCCTTTCCAGTCATTCCTGAGGCCCTGAATCTCGGTCCAGCTGAGAAGGCCTGTGTAATAGAGTCATTTATGGCACAGAAAGAGGCCATTTGGCCCATTGAGTCCATGCTGGCTCTCCACAGAGCTATCCAGTCAGTTCCACTCACCCCCCGCTTAATCCCCATTGCCTTTAAAGTCTATTTCCCTCAAGTGGCCATCCAACTTCCTCTTGAAGTCACTGATTGTTTCCGCTTCCAGCAAACCTGTTGGCAGCGAGTTCCAGGTCATTAACACCCACTGTGTAAAAAAAGTACTCCCTCATATCCCCTGCATCTCCTGCCCAAAACGTTCAATCTGTGTCCTCTAGTCCTTGTACCATTAGGGAACAGTTTTTCCTCATATAACTTAACTAAGCCTGTCATAATCTTATACACTTGTATTAAATCTCCCCTCAATCTCCTTTGTTCTAAGGAGAAGAAACCCAGCTTTGCCAACCTAACCTTGTAACTAAAATCCTCCATCCCTGGATCCATTCTAGTAAATCCCCTCTGCACCCTCTCAAGGACCCTCACATCCTTCCTGAAGTGTGCTGACCAGAACTGGAAGCAATACTCCAGCTGAGGTCTAACCAGAGCTTTATAAAGGTTCAGCATAACTTCCCTGCTTTTGTACTCAATGCCTTTATTTTTGAAGCTCAGGATGCCATATGCTCTATTACCCACTCTCTCAATATGTCCTGCCACCTTGAAAGATTGATGCACATGCACCCCCAGGTCCCTCTGTTCCTTCACTCTTTAGAACTGTGCCATTAAGTATATATTGCCTCTCCCTATTCCTTCTGCCAAAATGCAACACCTCACACTTCTCTGTATTAAATCCCATCTGCCACCTGTCTGCCCACTCCATGAACCTATCCATGTCCTGTTGCAGGTGGTTCATATCATCCTCACTGTTTACCGCATCGCCAAGTTTGGTGTTATCAGCAAATTTCGAGATATTACTCTGTATTTCAAAATCCAAGTCATTTATATATAGCAAAAAAAAAAGTGCTCCGAGCACTGATCCTTGGAGAACATCACTGCCTACCTTCCTCCAGTCTGAAAAACAACCATTTACCAAGACTCGCTGTTTTCTGTCCTTAAGTCATTTTTTTTATCCAATTGGACATTGACCCTCCTATTCCATGAGCCTCAATTTTGTTAACCATCCTTTTATGTGGTACCATATCAAACGCTCTCTTAAAATCCATATAAACAATAGCCAACTCCCTCTGAGGGGAGTTGACCCCAGCTGCCTCTGGCACCTCCTCCTGCATGCTAGTGCTGTGTTCCTCACCCAATGCCACCCTATCTAAAAACATGCGAGGACCCACTGAGGTGAGTGTATTTGTGCTGGTGGATGCTGCGCTTGTAAGGTGTGAAGCTGCTTGTTCGAAGCTTTGCTTCTCCTCTTGGCAGTACTGATGCTTCACAATGTGACTCAGTATTCCATATGCTGTCAGACGCGGTGGAGTGCAATGCACCCACTTAATGAGCTCATTGCCCTCTATAATCACAATCTCCACCATGAGTGCTCACCTCGCCATGGCCAACTTCCTCATGGTCTTCAATCCTGGCTATTTCCATTGCTCCCTCCTCCCTGGGTATGATGTGAAGGAAGGGGACACTTCCACCTGCTTGGACCCTCTCTTGGGCATTATGTGCCTGTTTCCCATAAAAGGACAGAAGAGAGAGAGATAAGGCACCACTGTCCTCTATGGCCAATGTCAGCTGTTCCTATTCATTGGAGAATGCATGTTTCAGTGCTGACATGTCCTCAGCTGCACAATGGTTCAGATCCATTCTGAAGGGCCAGTAAGTGGCCTGTGCATACACTTCTCCCATGTTCCTGAGTAGCAGGCACCCTGAGGCTCCTCAATTTGTGTGTCTGCTGGAGGGTGAATACCCAGAGACCTGTCCTGAAGGTTGGGGTAGCACTCACCTTGCCAGACTGCATCAGGTCATTGAACCTTTTCCTACATTGGATCCAGCTTCTTCTGACCATTCTTCTTCTGCTGACTGTGGCAGCGATATCTATCCATGTCTGCTTGATCCGTGTGCGAGGCCTCCTCCTCTGGGAAGAGAACCTCCCTCCTCTCCCTCATGGCCTCCAGCATCACCTCCAGGTCCATATCTGAAAATTAAGGGCCTGGCCTGCTCCAGGTTCCAGGCTTCTGGCTCTGCTGAGACACGGTGGAAATAAAGTCTTCTGTCATTCTTGAACATCCAGTCACAGCAGTGTAATGGCTGCCATGGTGAGTTTAAATTGGGTCTGCACTAGAGTTGTCCCTCATCTGTTCCTGCCCCTGCAGCCGTTAATTGTCCTCCAAACCCATCTCTATAACAATTAAGGTAGCCTCCTTCAAACTTGAGGCCCATTGCTGTTTCCCCCCGGGATGGGTTCGGGACCTAGAAGTAGTCCCGACCTTCCATTTCCCACCCCTGCAGCGAAAACCCAGACCATAGTTCCTCCTCCTTTTTCTCCCCCAAAGTATATCGCACTGACAGATCTGCTGAGACATCTCTGCTGCAGAGTTATTCAAAAGACTACTCCTTCAACCACTTTTGTGCAGTTCTCACCAATGCTTGCTCGCCAGTATATTACTGCAGCTTTCAATGAGAAAATAAATGCAGCGTGAGAACAATTTGATACTGACTAAATTTTTACACTATTTACTGCAAATAGAGAAGTGTTAATGCCAAGACTGTGTGTTAAAGTGTATTACAAATAATTAACTCTCAAATAAATGTAGAAGCATGGGCAAAAAAATGCTAAGACTTCGTTAATGTAAATGCTTCGAATTAAAAGGGTGTGGGAGAAGGACAGGGGAATGGGACTTTTACACAACCTTTTATTGGTAAGGAAGTTATCACATTTTTCTACCATCTACTTCCTCACATAATATTCCAGGGTGTGGAGGCTCCTCTGTGAATTAGCACAGATAAGTGGCCAGTGGTTTGTTGTTCCTCAAGTTTCTCTCTCTCTGGCGAAGCTTTTAACTTGCACTCAGAGCCGCTCTTCAACAAGGCTGCAAGACTGCTGTTAGGGACTTCGTGCTCTAGCAATTGCTATAGACTCACATTCTACCATTTCACAGCGCGGATATTCGACAGCTTTCAGGTTTGTAATTTGTCAATAACATAAACATCAGATAACTTTTTTTTCTTAAATTTCAGTTTGTTGCTGAGCTGGGACTCACATTTTTCACACGGGATGATGTTACACCTCTGCCAGTTTACTGGCCTTTGCTTCCAGGAGCAGAATTGTTCTCTCACTTGTTGGTTTGTCTGCAGATGCACACACTCCACCCGTCTGGACTGAAAGCCGTAATTTCCACAGGAAGAGGTGCATGGTGTCCAGGAACTACTGCGCCATTGGACGGTACAAATATCTGAGGTACAGTTCCGTCTGCTGAGCGGCCTAAGAGCAACAAACTATATTAATGAGAACATTATAAAATGAGCAGAAGATATTTTCATTTGAGTTCTGGGCATTGCCACTGTTTGCATACTAGGTCCTGCATCCTTGGCTGAATGCAGTTACCAATCCGAACCAAATTAGGCACTTTTGTGCAGTGGTGTTCTTGAAACTTGATTGAAACTCTCTAATGTAGTATACATGGTCCCTCTCCAGCAAGCAGATTGCAGCTTTCCTCCTGGAAATCTGGTGGGACTTGAACTCTGGCTGAAAAACCAGTGCCCTACATACTGCCCCACCCTCTCTTCCCAAGCTTTAATTAGGTTAGTAAATGGCACATTTCAAAATCTAAAATTAAAATTGACAAGGCTCAAATAAGAGATCCCACCCGAAATGTTTACCCTCTTTCAGTTATCAACTGATTCCCTGTGCATTTCCAGCATTTTCTGTTTTAATTTAAGATTTCCATTTCTTTTTACTTAAGATGATTCCATTGCTTTGCGTGAACTCTTACATTTGTGGTTTCAGGGTGTAGCCTATAATGTACTAGAGTTTAAATAGAAATGGTCACAGTGTGAGCCCACAGACCAATGTGAGCCATTGGCAGCCATGGGCTAAAGGTCACCATCCCAGCTGTGGGGCATATTTTAAACAGAACAAGAGATTCAAGCTTGGTAGATGGTCCCTCACCACACTCTCAAAGGAAAATGTTGAGAGAGGAGAAGAACCTAAAGGGACGAAAATACTAAAAATTGTGTCTGTATGAATGGCAGGGAAGAATAAAAAACATTTTTTCTTCAAAATACAGTGAAAAAGCCTGTGCATGTGTTGCACAAGTAAATAGGATAATATCAAATTACAATCTTCCAATGATGTGATATTTATTGTGAATTACCTAAAAGCTGAGCGATATAAAAATCATTTGATGCATGCGTAATTCCTGCTCAGTGTTTATTGAAACATTGGTCAATAGAATTTGGAGTCTTGGCTGATTAGGAAAAAGTCATATTATATTTCAGAAATCTGTCACATTTTACATTATCTGTATGTTTCATTGTGTCATTACTGAATGATTCACTCAGTATAAGATAACAAGTTCAGCGGTAAAATACGGACACAAAGTCTCATTATAAATAGAAAGATAAGATACCTTGTGCTACTGCTGCATTGCTGTGAAGGTAACTTGGTTCCATCTGGTGCCTGGCAGAAGACGTGACGACGTTGGATCCCCAGTCTCAGCCCCACACACTGGCCATTGCACTATGCAAAGGAACATTTTGTGCCAGTTTAATCCAATGTTATTCCTTTCACTCAAATCTTTATTGGATATAACAAGAATAACTGACAAAATTCTCAGTAAGTCCATATGGATTCTTTCCATATGAATGAATTGTTAGTTAAGCATCTACTATTTAATCTCCTGCAGTGTGGCTATTGAAATTTATAATGGAAAAAGTTGACAGGAGGTGTTTGCACCATTTTAAATATATTAATCAATATCCTGCAGCATACACATGGAGAGTTAGGACCAAGCATAATTTTCAGATGAAGCAGAGTTAGCAGGAGAGGGGTAACTGGACAGTGGCATGCAGGTGTAACTCCATTCCCATTTTGAATTCATATGTTCCCTCCTTATTTTAATATTTCAATGATAAATTCCAAAGTCCAGATCTATAATGGAAACTGCCCATGTAAACATGCCATGCTGTATTTAAACCCTCCCACCAGTGGTGGTGCCTCAGTGGTTCCACTGGCTGGAGGTGAGTGTGACCTGTTTAGTTTTAGTTTTAGAGATACAGCACTGAAACAGGCCCTTCGGCCCACCGAGTCTGTGCCGACCATCAACCACCCATTTATACTAATCCTACACTAATTCCATATTCCTACCACATCCCCACCTGTCCCTATATTTTCCCTACCACCTACCTATACTAGGGGCAATTTATAATGGCCAATTTACCTATCAACCTGCAAGTCTTTGGCATGTGGGAGGAAACCGGAGCACCCGGAGGAAACCCACTCAGACACAGGGAGAACTTGCAAACTCCACACTGGCAGTACCCGGAACTGAACCCGGGTCACTGGAGCTGTGAGGCTGCGGTGCTAACCACTGAGCCACTGTGCCGCCCACAATTTCCAATTTTCAATAAAAATGTGGACAACAAATTATAATGGAAAAAGTTGACAGGAAGCGTTTGCAGTTGTAAGGTTTTTTGATATATTTTGTATAAATTGTGGATTTGTTGATTATGCCACCATCCAGCTTTCTGGTCTCATTGGGCCAGGTATCTCCTTTAACAAAGGACAGATGGAGGGATGATCTACATTCCTCTAGGACTTCTCCAGCTGTCATGCAGAGGAAGCATATTCAACTGTGCTGCAGCCACTGTGGGATGTGAGAGATTAGCTGAGTGGTCATTTTATATATAAAATATTAAAGGGAATAGTGTCAGAGGACAGAGGGGCAGCTTATGTTATTCTTATATACACAAAGGGAGTCAGAACAAGTCCAGGAAACTATAGACCAGTTAGCTTAATGTCAGTGGTAGAAAAACTAATGGAATCCTTACTTAAAGATGCAATAGAAAAACATCTAGAAACTAAAAATATCATAAACAGCACAGGTTCCAAAAGGGATGGTCATGTTTGACCAACCTTATTGAATTCATTGATGAAGTAACAAAAAGGGTAGTTGGGTAATGCAATAGATGTAATATATTTGAATCTCCAAAGCTCCTTCAATAAGGTACTACATAGTAGACTCACGACTAAGGTCAGAATATGTTGAGTCAGGAGACAAGTAGCATGAGTAGCAGGCTACAAAACAGAAAAGAAAGTGTAGGGGATAAAGGTAATTACTGAGACGGCAAAAGTGGTGTCCAACAAGGATCGATTCTAGGATCACACTAGTTCACAATTTACATAAATAATTTGGAGTCGGGAATCAGAAGGACAATTTCAGAATTTGAGTGGATGTGGTTAATACAGAGGAGGACTGTGACAAAATGCAGGAAGACGTTTAATAAACTTGCAGAATGAGCATGTAATTGTCAGATGAACTTCAATATAGATGAGTGTGAGGTGATGCATTAAAAACAAAACTTGAATTTATATAGTGCCTTTCGTGACCATAGGACGTCCCAAAGTACTTTACAGCAAATTAAGTACTTTTTGAAGTGTAGTCTATGTTGTAATGTAGGATATGCAGCAGCCAATTTGCACACAAGCAAACTCCACAAACATCAATGTAATAATGACCAGTTAGTCTGTTTTTGTGACGTTGATTGATGGATAAATATTGGCCAGGACACCAGGGATAACTCTCCTGCTCTTCTTCAAAATAGTGCCATGGGATCTTTTACATCCACCTGAGAGGGCAGACGGTGCCTCAGTTTAATGTCTCACCCAAAATTGGCACCTCCGACAGTGCAGCGCTCCCTCAGTACTGCACTGGAGTGTCAGCTTGGATTTTGTACATTTTGTGAGGAAAAATAAGGAGGCTACAGACTCTTTGGAAAGTAAGTATCTAAATGGGGTGGAGGAGCAGGAGGACGAAGAAACTGATTGAAAAAAGGAGAATAGAAAACAAGGACAAAGAAACTGATAAAGAAAGGGAGAATAGAATATGAATGTAAGCTAGCAAAAAATATAAAAATGGACTGTAAAAGCTTCTACAGGTACGTAAAAAGGAAACATTTGGCTAAGACAAATGTGGGTCCATTGCAGGCAGAGTCAGAAAAATTTATAATGGGGAATAGAGAAATGGCAGAGAAGCTAAATGATTACTTTGTGTCTGTCTTCATTGAGGAAGATACAAGAAATCTCCCAGAATGAGAGATCCAAGGGATTAGGAGGAATGAGGAACTGAAGGAAATTAGTATTAGTAAGAAGGTTGTATTGGAGAAATTAATGGGGCTGAAAGTTAATAAGTCCCCGGGACCCGATATTCTACATCCCAGAGTGTTGAAAGAGGTAGCTGTGGAAATAGTGGATGCATTGGTGATCATCTTCCAAAATTCTATAGATTCTGGAGCAGTTCCTGCAGATTTGAAGGTCGCAAATGTCACCCCACTATTTAAGAAGGGAGGGAGAGAGAAAACAGGCAATTACAGACCTGTTAGCCTTACATCAGTCGTTGGGAAAATGCTAGAATCTAAGAACATAAGAAACATAAGAAATAGGAGCAGGAGTAGGCCATTTGGCCCCTCAAGCCTGCCCCACCATTCAACAAGATCAAAGCTGATCTGCCCCAGACCATTTGGCTGACGTGACATAATTTTCAGAAGCTAGATTTATCAGTACAGATCAAAATACTGTCTGGTTTTACTTAACATTCAGTGAATGATATGAGGGTTTAATTATGTGTTTTATTGATTATGTTGGTGAACAGCCAAGGATTATATTGTATTGTACCTGAATCCCTGGCTCCCCTATTTTACATGCTAACTTTAATGTATGAACAACTGAAGTCATTTATGTATTAACCTGTGGACTTGCAAAGCTGCAGCACACAGTAGGATGGGGTACAAAGGAAGAAACAATGAGAGTTTGTCAGAAAGGTACAGTGATAATCATGGTGGATTTTAATCTACATATAGACTGGAAAAATCATATGGGAAAAGGTAGCCTAGATGAGGAGTTCATTGAATGTTTTCGGGATAGTTTTGTGGAACAGCATATTCTGGAGCCAGCCAGAGAGCAGGTTGTACTAGATCTGGTATTGTACAATGAGATAGGGTTAATTAATGACCTCATAGTGAAGGCGCCCCTAGGCAGCAGAGATCATAGTCCGACTGAATTTTACATTCAGTTTGAAGGAGAGAAGAGTGGGTCTAAGACTAGTCATAGAGTCAAAGAGTAGTACAGCATAGAAACAGGCCCTTCAGCCCACCGCGTCCATGCCGACCATAATGCCAATCTATACTAATCCCACCCGCCTGCATTAATTCCATATCCCTCTATGCCTTGCTCATTCAAGTACCTGTCCAAATGCCTCTTAAATGTTGCTACTATTCCTGCCTCCACCACCTCCTCAGGCAGCTCATTCCAGATACTCACTATTCTTTGTGTGAAAAATTTACCCCTTTGATCCCCTTTAAACCTCCTCCCTCTCACCTTAAATCTATGCTCTAGTTTTAGTTACCCCTACCATGGGAAACAGACTCTGGCTATGTACCCTATCTATGCCTCTCATAATTTTATACACCTCTATCATGTCCCCTCTCAGCCTCCTTCGCTCCAGGGAAAACAAATCCAGCCTATCCAATCTCTCTTTATAACTCAAGCCCTCCAAACCAGGCAACATCCTTGTGAATCTTTTCTGCACCCTCTCGAGCTTAATCACATCTTTCTTGTAGTACGGCGACCAGAACTGCACACAGTACTCCAAATGCGGCTTAACCAACATTATGTACAATTGTAACATGACGTAGGGTGGTGCAGTGGTTAGCAACGCAGTCTCACAGCTCCAGCTTGATTCTGGGTACTGCCTGTGTGGAGTTTGCAAGTTCTCCCTGTGACCGCGTGGGTTTTCGCCGGGTGCTCTAGTTTCCTCCCATAGCCAAAACAAATCTTGCAGGCTGATAGGTAAATTGGCCATTATAAATGGCCCCTAGTGTAGGTAGGTGGTAGGGGAACTGAGGAAAGGTGGGGATGTAGTAGGAATATGGGATTAATGTAGGATCACCATAAATGGGTGGTTGATGGTTGGCACAGACTCAGTGGGCCTAAGGGCCTGTTTCAGTGCTGCATCTCTAAATAAAACTCTTGTACTCAATGCCTCGGCCGATGAAGGCAAGCATGTCATATGCCTTCTTCGCCACCCTGTCTACCTGTGTTGCTACTTTCAGGGAACTATGTACTTGCACCCCAAGGTCTATCTGCTCAACAACACTCCCCAGGGCCCTGCCATTCACTGTATATGTCCTGCCCTGGTTTAACTTCCCAGTAGTTTAAACTTTTATGAGGGCATGAAAGCAGAGCTAGCTAAAGTGAACTGGCAAATTAGGTTAAGGGATAGGTCAACAGAGATGCAGTGACAGACATTTAAGGGGATATTTCAGAACACACAGAATAGATGCATTCCAATGAGAAAGAAAAATTTCAAGAGGAGGATCCACCATCTGTGGTTAACTAAAAAAGTCAAAGATAGTATCAAACTTAAAGAAAAAGCATATAATTGCACAAAGTTGGGTGGCAGGTCAGAAGATATAAAAAGCAGCAAAAAATGACTAAAAGATTAATAAGGAGGGAAAAGTTAGAGTAAGCGAGAAAGCTAGCTAGAAATATAAAACAGATAGTGTTTCTACAGATATTTTAAAAAGAAGAGTTAGCAAAGTGAGCATTGGTTCTATAGCGGGCTGACAAGTCCCCAGGCTCTGATGGACTTCATCTTAGGGTCTTAAAAGAAGTAGCGAGTGAGATAGTTGATGTGTTGGTTTTAATTTTCCAAAGTTCCCCAGATTCGGGGAAGGTTCCATTAGATTGGAAAATAGCCAATGTAACTCCTTTATTCAAAAAGGGAAGGAGACAGAAAGCAGGAAACTACAGACCAGTTAGCTTAACATCTGTCATAGGGAAAATGTTAGAAGCTATTATGAAAGACATACTGTACTTAGATTTCCAAAAGGCATTTAATAAGGTGCCACATCAAAGGCTATTGCAGAAAATAAATGCTCATGGTGTAGGGGGTAACATATTGGCATGGATAGAAGATTAGCTAGCTAACTGGAAACAGAGAGTAGGTCATTTTCTGGTTGGCAAGATGTAATGAGTGGTGTGCCACAGGGATCTGTGCTGGAGCCTCAATGTTTTACAATTTATACAAATGCCTTGAATGAAGGGACTGAAGATATGGTTGCTAAATTTGCTGATGACACAAAGATAGGTAGGAAACTAAGTTGTGAAGAGGACATAAGGAAGTTACAAAGGGATATAGATAAGTTAAGTGAGTGGGCAAAGATCTGGCAAATGGAGTATAATGTGGGAAAGTGTGAAATAGTCCATTTTGGCAGGAAGAATAAAAAAGAAGCATATTATCTAATTGGTGAAGATTGCAGAGATCTGAGATGCAGAGGGATCTGGGTGTCCTAGTACATGAATTGCAAAAGGTTAGTATGAAGGTACAGCAAGTAATTAGGAAAGCTAATAGAATATTATTTATTGTGAGAGGAATTGAATACAAAAGTAGGGAGGTTATGCTTCAGTTATACAGGGCTTTGGTGAGACCACATCTGGAGGATTGTGTACAGTACTGGTCTCCTTATTTAAGGAAGGATATAAATGCATTGGTGGCAGTTCAGAGAAGGTTTACTAGACTAATACTTGAATTGGGTGGTTTGTCTTTTGAGGAAAGGTTGGACAGGCTAGGCTTGTATCCGCTGGAATTTAGAAGAATAAGAGGTGACTTGATTGAAACATATAAGATCCTGAGGGCTCTTGACAGGGTGGATGTGGAAAGGATATTTCCTCTTGTGGGAGGATCTAAAACTAGGGGATCACTGTTCAAAAATAAGGGGGTCGCACATTTAAGACGGAACTCTCTTCCTCAAAAGGCGGTGGAAGCAGAGTCTTTGAATATTTTTAAGGCAGAGGTAGATAGATTCTTGATAAGCAAGAGGGTGAAAGGTTGGGGTAGGCGGGAATGTGGATTTGAAGTTATAATGAGATCAGCCATGATCTTGTTGAATTGTGGAACAAGCTCGAGGGGCTGAGTGGCCTGCTCCTGCTCCTATTCGTATGTTCGTATGTGTAACGAAGAATAGACACAATAACTGTGATCAAGGATGATTAAAGCTGTGTGGTTTGCTGGGAGAATTTCACTTGATTCATTTCGCTGTAGTTTCAGGTTGTCAGCACTCTGGCCTGTTTGTTGCATATACAGATTTGATTTATTGAGTTTTATGCCCCATCTTTGGTCAGTACATGAATTATGGACAATGCAGCTGAAAAGTGATTTCACCTTCATGAGAAAAGTATTTGCAAACCTTCGTTATTACTTTACGACACAAATCGCATCAAGCGGTAAAACTGCATCACTTCCACATGATGAAAGTTGCACTTGTCCCCAAAGCAAAGCATTTTACCAAATACTCGATATCCACAGGGAAGGTAGAGCATGGGGGAATGGAAGGCATGGGTGGGAGGAGGGGAGGGTGTGAGTGAGGGGGTCACTTCTATTCCTCCTGATCCGCAAAACATGCTGCAAAAAGCATCAACTTGCTGATCTGGCTGCTCCCATCTCCCTTTCGCTGCTGGGTTTCCTGAGCCCTGGGAATTCTCGTCCGCAGCTGTTAAATTTAACTCAGGCTCCCAATCGCAATGTGGGAGCATGATTGAAATATGATAATGAAGTTTTTGCCTCTCTAAGTTGGGTCACGCAGCTCACAACCCACTGCTGGAGAAATGGCAGCTGGCATGTGTAGGTGACATTTGGGATCAATTCCTGCTTTTTAGGGTTTAACCCCACTCCCAACAGACCTCTTCCTGCTCATTGTGCGGTTAACACATAAAATACATATAATAAATGGGCAGAGGGGTCTGGAACTAGGTGGTAGAATAAAGTTCTTCATCAACAAGCAGAGTGCTCTGCAGAAGGAGGTATCTGTACTCAAGTACAAATAACGCAGTGCTGAGGCCCGTCAGTGCCTTTGTGAATAACACTGAAACAGCTCCTCAGTGAGAGCCTAGGATCTTGCTGTGCTGAGTGGGGGGCTGGTGAGTGAGAGCTTGGGATCTTGCTGTGCTGAATGGGTGGCTGGTGAGTGAGGGCTTGGGATCTTCCTGTGCTGAATGGGGGGGTGCTGGTGAGTGAGAGCTTGGGATCATGCTGTGCTGAATGGGGGTGGGGGGGGGGTGGTGAATGAGAGCTTGGGATCTTGCTGTGCTGAATGAGTGAGTTTCTCCTGTATGTGAAGGTCCAGAGGTGCAGTCTCACTCTAAGTAAATCCAGGTTGACATTGTGTTAAGAGGAAGGTCAGCATTCCCAGATATTTTGCAATTCCCTGAATGGAGGTCGCAGTTTTTTCTGATCGTTGTTGAAACTTGGACACAGGGTCCATAGGGGAATTAATATAATGGTGTTGAATCAGAGCTGGTCATGGAATTTTTATACTATGCAATTATGAGATTGAGAAACACAATTATAACAGCAGGGGAATAATTTAAACCAACAATTTAAAACACTAAGCCTACCTACAACTGGGTAACACTCCATTTCATTTCAGTTGGAATTGCACAGTATGATTAAATTCATGTTGACTTCTACATACAACAGTGATTAAATCAATGCAGGTGGGAAAACATAAAGAGGTCTGGATTCATTATTAGCTTTATATTATTAGGATAACCACACAAGAATGTTTGCAGAAGTGCCTGAGGGTCTTTTATGATGTTAATATAAAAATTCATCTCAGGCAGCTGGAATCTTGGGAACTCCCACTGTTCAGACAAGCAAGGAAACTGGATTTCACTGGTAACCACATACTAGGTTACTGAAGGATAGCCGAATTAATTGTAATAAATCACTGACAAAAATAATCAAAACCCCCATACAACCAAGAACTCTGCATTTTTGATGTTTTTTTTCTCTTTTACAACACAGATGCGAGAAATCAAACAAAGCAGGAGTGACGAAAGACCTTTAAATGTATCAGTATTACCCCATCTACTTGGCAGTGCAAGTTTTACATTTCCTTCCCAAATCATTGGTATTTCTAACTCCTGAGAGAATCATAGAACCATAGAATGATTGCAGCACAGAACAAGGCCATTCAGAAGCAAACAAGCAGCAGCGAGAAACAAAATTGTCGCCAATTTCATATAAAGTTCTGGGAAACTCCATAAATCAATCTTGCATGTTCTGCGTGATTTCATTCATCCATATTATGCCAATCAGTAGGTTTAATACTAAACAGTTAATTATAGGTTAATGATTTAGTGCCAGCTGTAACTATTGTCAAGTGTATTTACTTCCCAGAAGCTCCCTGACTCCTTTTGCTGGCTTGCACTCTAACTGCATGAACACCATCAACATCCTGGGGGTTACCACTGATCAGAAACTTAACTGGACCAGCCATATAAATACTGTGACTGCAAGAGCAAGTCAGAAGCTGGGAATTCTGTGGCGATTGACTCACCTCCCGACTCCCCAAAGCCTGTCCACCATCTACAAAGCACAAGTCTGGAGTGTGATGGAATAATCTCTACTTTCCTGGATCATGTGCAGCTCCAACAACACTCAAGGGCAAAGCAGCCCACTTGATTGGTACCCCATTCACCACACGAAACATTCACTCCCTCCACGACCAGTGCACAGTGGTCGCAGTGTGTACCATCTACAAGAAGCACTGCAGCAACTGCAGCTCCTTCGACAGCACCTTCCAAACCCATAGCCTCTACTACCTAGAAGGACGAGGGCAACAGAAATGTGGGAACACCACCATCTGCATGTTCCCCTCCAAGCTACACACCATCCTGACTTGGAACTATATCGCCATTCCTCCACTGTCACTGGGTCAAAATACCTGGAACTTCCTTCCTAACAGCACTGTGGGTGTACCTATACCACATGGTGCTTGATAAACTGATGGGACTAAAGGCAGACAAGTCACTGGGACCTGATGGCCTACATCCAAGGGTTTTAAAAGGAGTGGCTGCAGAGATAGTGGAAGCATTGGTCATAATATAACAAAACTGACTAGATTCCAGTAGGGTACCAGCGGATTGGAAAACTGCTAATATGATGCCCTTATTCAAGAAAGGAGGGAGACAAAAAGCAGGAAACTATAGACCTGTTAGCTTAGCATCTGTCGTTGGGAGAATGCTAGAGTCCATTATTAAGGAAGAAATAGCAGGACATTTAGAAAAGCATAATGCAATCAAACAGAGTCAACATGGTTTTATGAAAGGGAAATCATGTTTGACAAATTTGTTAGAGTTCTTTGAGGATATAACAAGCAGAGTGGATAAAGGGGAACCAGTAGATATAGTGTATTTGGATTTTCAGAAGGCGTTCTATAAGGTGCCACATAAAAGGTTATTGCACAAAATAAGAATTCAGGGTATTTCGGGATTAATGGGTCTTTTTCAGGTTGGAAAGCTGTAACTAGTGGGGTGCCACAAGGATCGGTCCTAGGGTCTCAACTATTTACTATCTATATTAATGACTTGGAGGAAGGGACAGAGTGTAGTGTATCCAAATTTGCTGACAATACAAAAATAGGTGGGAAGGCATTTTTGTGATGAGGACACAAAGAATCTGCAAAGGGATATAGATAGGTTAAGTGAGTGGGCAAAAACTTGGCAGATTGTGTTCAATGTGGGAAAGTGTGAGGTCATCCACTTTGGCAGGAAGAATAAAAAAACAGATTATTATTTAGATGGAGAAAGACTACAAAATACTGCAGTACAGAGGGATCTGGGTGTTCTTGTACATGAAACACAAAAAGTTAGCATGCAGGTGCAGCAAGTAATTAAGAAGGCAAATGGAATTTTGGTCTTTATTGCTAGGGGGTTAGAGTTTAAAAATAGCGAAGTCTTGTTACAACTGTACAGGGTGTTGGTGAGGCCACAACTGGAGTACTGTGTAAAGTTTTGGTCCCCGTATTTAAGGAAGGATATACTAGCATTGGAGGCAGTTCAGAAAAGGTTCACTAGGCTGATTCCTGGGATGAAGGGGCTGTTTTATCAAGAATGGCTAAACAAGTTAGGCCTTTATTCATTGGAGTTTAGAAGAATGAGAGGTGATCTTATTGAAACATATAAGATTCTAAGGGGGCTTGATAGGGTAGATGTTGAGAAGATGTTTCCACTGGAGGGGGAATCTCGAACTAGGGGACATAGTTACAGAATAAGGGGGCACACATTTAAAACTGAGATGCGAAGAAATTTCTTCTCTCAGAGGGTGATGAATCTCTGGAATTCTCTACCTCAGAGAGTTGTGGAAGCTAGGTCACTAAATGTATTTAAGGAGGAGGTAGATAGATTTTTGAATTCTCGGAGAGTCGAGGGTTATGTGGAGCAGGCCCGAAAGAGGAGTTGAAGCCTGGGACAGATCAGCCATGATCTTATTGAATGGTGGGGCAGGCTGAATGGCCTACTCCTGCTACTATTTCTTATGTTCTTACAGCGGTTCAAGAAGACAGCTCACCACCACCTTCTCAAGGGCAATTATGGATGGGCAATAAATGCTAGCCTTGCCAGTGACGCTCATATCCCATATAAGGATATTTAAAAAAAAGAACTGCCCAAAGTACCCTTTGTCCCTCTATCATTTTACATTTTATCTGTGTTTTATTTCGTACAAAGAACTGGTTAAATCTGTTAAACTCAGTCAAAATGGATTAGTATCAACTATAGGCTTTCAATTTAGAAGCAAGCAGGCAATCTGGAATTCAGAAGTTAGGAAGCAGATCATTTCATTTAAGTTTACTAGAAAAGCTGGCTTTGAAAGCATGCTTTTGTCATCTGAAGCCAGGATTTCTGGTCAGGAGGTCAGGTCACCTAGCTGGAAGTCTAATCCTTCAGTGTGCTTGGAGAGATTGATATTAAATGCTAATTGCTAAAAGACAAACAAAAATCCTAGAGCCAATAAATGTTTTAACTGTGCAGCTCGATTATTAATATACAACAGCTATTAATCACAAAAATTAATATGAGGTCAGTGGGAACAGTAAGGAAACTTCCTGTAAGCTCCCATTAAAACATTTTAATTCAACACTGTTATCATAGACATGGATCGGCTGGAATTTTATGCCCCCCAAACAGCAGGATGGGGGGGGACGTAAAATGGAGTGGGAGGTCAGGGGGCCCTTCCTGACCCGCTCCTGCCTCCACTGCCATTTTACACAGGGTGTCAGTGGCGAAAAACAGCCCGACCAGGCCAATCAAGGATCATAAGTGGCCAGTTAACGGCCACTTAAGGGCCTCCGCCCGCCACCAGGGGGATTTTACCCTTGGCTGGTGGGAAGCCCAAGCCTGAGAAAAGCCTCCTGTTAAAAGTAGGTGGCTTTCTGACAGCCTGGGGGTTGCCCTCCTGATCAGGCACCCTGTGCCCATCAGCAGGTTGCCCCTGATGCCCCAACAACCAACACGCCCCCCATCCCCCAATTGACCACTTTTGCCAATTCTCCGGGGCTCCCTGACATCTTCCGTCCTTAGCTGGGTTGCAGTCTCAGCAGTGGCCAGAGGGACGGAGAGCTGCCGGCCCCGCTGATTGGCCAGCAGCTCTATTAGATGAGACTTACTGCCTCAATGAGGTGGAAGTCCCGCCTCAGACCAATTAATAGCCGGGGGACTGCAAAATGTGGTCTGGATCCCCAGGCCAGTCGGAGGCAGGACCGCCACCGAGGGTAAAATTCCAGCCGCACATTTTCCTTGAGTGATGTGTTTTAAGGCAGCTCTCTGGAAATATTCATCAGCAATTAGATGTAGAAATCCTGAAATTGCTCTGCTGCTCTGGCAGATTCCCGCTGCAGGTTTGGTGGGGACCCACTAGCAATGGGGCTGGCCTGGATCCCAAAGGATCAAAAGGTAGAACTTCCTGCCATATCTTTAAAGTGGCTCCCTGATACTGGGCAGCAGGATCAGCTTTTCGGGGGAATGGAGGAGCAGGAGAACAGACCCAGGACCTGGCACTGTCTAACTCCCAGGCTGGCAATCAGTTCCACTGGGAGTGCCAAGGGTGTACCCCCTTACTGCCAAAGGCCTGCTGCTTGAGGTCTGGACTCCTAATCCTCTCAACATTGGGTGTAATCCCAGAGTAATGATCAGAGATGCACTCCTGGGGAGTGGACCGAGCCTTCATCTTTTCATGGAAGAAATTACATCTGAACTCATCCTAAACTGGTTTTAGAGGTACTTGAGTATGATGGTACTGAGCTCACACTGAAACTAGAAACATTGTTAAATTACCCAATAATACAGCACCAGTGATATACATTTCACCTTGTCAGAACACTATTTGAGAACAAGCTTGATTTAAAATGAGTGAAATTTGCACTATTTCCAACCGATTGCAGACATCACCTTTCACATTACTTTTCACAGTTGGTACAAACCTGCCCCCAGTTTGATGTGAACCATTCTGAGCATGGCTGCCTGTTGCAGGTCTGAGAATCCATTGGTTTCTTTCCCGACTGAGCACAGAAGCCGGGTGATAGATCGAGAAGTATGCCAGCCGCTGTTACCTTCTGACAACTGACCAGACGCTTCCTTGTTCCTCCCCCGCAGTGCTGGGGACAACGGGACCAGCTGCTCACAATCCACCTAGAAAAGGTCATTACAAGAAAGAGGTTCCTTTCATCAGATCTAAGTTATGTCACAATACACAATCCCTGTTTAAATCTCTGCCTCCCTCCTAACCCGCTCCCATTTCCCCTTTTTCTCTCGAATCGCAATCTCTGTCAACCAAGAGAACAAACCACTCTCCCCTAATCCCTTTGCATTTGCTTCCATATCAGTTCTGTACAAATCACAGTTCAAGTTCTTAACGATAGATTTTCATCTGAGTTCCATTGCTTTGCCCCATGTAACAACTTATCAGGGAGCCCAATTGAAAATGCACACATTCACCTAACTGAAGCAAACGCACTGGAGTGTGAGGTTGCGCTTGCAGTTGAATTTAGCACCTCACAGCTGCCGGTCTAACATTCACTTAACTGCTTTTTCATCTCAAATTTCCTCCCCTCTTCTCTTGAATATGCTAATCCCAGCTGGGTATACTACAGCCTAGATAATAAGTCATGACAGGCTATTCTGTATATCACACAGACATGCTTCTCTAGGGGTACTGGATTGATTGAGGCTAGGGAGCAAAGACTGAGTATTTAACCCGACAACACTAGACCACCAACACTCCCCATCACTGATGCAGCTGAAATTAGATAACTCAGCACAAACCAAAGATTTGAACCAAACCTGAACAGAGGGTGAGTTTCCCAGAGTGTGGGCGGGGGAGGGGGGTGCGGGGGGATGGCTCAAGCCACACTGCCATCTATGACATGTCCTTCAGTCAGGAGTGTCGCTCACACCTGATCATTCTGTTTTCCCTGCAGGTGAAACACAGCAGTGGTCAGGCAATGTCTCCGGGGCACATCCATCCACCTCTGAGGAGGAGGAGGGGACCTCAGAGGGTGCAGCATCACATAATTTCCCCACATCAAGTACCAGCTCAGAAACAGTCACCTCGGTTAGGCTGGTTACGTCCTCAGATTCATGGTCATAACCTGGTGCCAGCACCGCACAAATGCCGGACCAGCTGCCAGAGGCAGTATCGGCCGATGCCTCTGGAGGACTGTGGGAGGCCAGGCCATTGCTGAGCCCCATGCTGATGATGAGCCTCTGAGGTCATCCACTCGGTGGGAGATGCTGCAGGTGCAGTGTGAGGTGCATAGAGATCTGGGAGTTACCAGAGACGATGCATGCTCTGGCTTGGACTTCGGAGGTTTCCATCCAGGCCATGAGCACCACACAGTCCCTGTTATCTGCACAACTGGCTTCCTCCATTAACAGACTGGCAGCTGCAGCGGAGGGCCTGCTCCAGGATGCCCTGCAAACCCTCAGAGACAGTGAGCTCAATGCAGCAGTGCCTCAGCGAGCTGTCGATGAGACTCCTGCGATATCCAGCAGCTGCTCATCCCTCTGACGTCAGCAGGGAGGCCCAAATGAGCCTCGTGAGGGCACAGGATCAACAGCAGCATGCATCTGGGGGCTCCTCTCAGGGTGCTCCTGATGCATACAGTGGTTCCTTGTCTCCTCTGCCAGTAACATTAGCACCTCAGAAGCCCAGGGTGACAAAGGGTGGTCCTGAGACTGCTCAGGGTCACCTCAACATGCCAGGGTCCTCATGGCCTCTGGACAGAGGATGACCACCAAGGTCATCCCAAGCTACGGGGCATCCTAAGCAGCCACCTGCCTCTGCCATGGCTGGTGGTGAGGGGTCGTCGACACATGTGAGCACTCGCAAACATTTTAAGAAATCACATTAACTGCACTTAGAGTCACTGGTGCAATTCTGAACTATTTATTTGTTGTTTGACTGCACACAAAACTTATTAAATTTCCTTCTTGGCTTTGTTATTTGTCTCAAGTCAATGATGATGTATTCGGCAATCTTTTTGTTCTGCATGAGATGGAGACTTGGGGGAGGTGCCACATTGGGCCATGTTGTGTTTGAGCGAAAGGTGGACTGTTGCAGCTGAGATTAGCGCCTGCTGGCGATTGCTTTTGTGCTTCCAACTGATGTGAATGCCTGAATTCAGATTGACATATCAGTCGCTGGCAGCCGACATGGGTCATGAACCTCCGGTCAGCAGAAACGACTGAGTATTACAGCCTCCTGAGCCTCCCTTGCACTCAACTCATGCAAGCCTCCAACTGCTTCCCCCCGACGTTCATTCGGCTGTGTCCACTCCTCCTCCTCCTCAACCCTTTCACCCTCCTCGTCTGAGGATGCCTCATGCTGAACAATGTCCTCATCATCCAGGGCCTCCCCCCTCTGCAGCGCCAGGTTATGTAAGGCGCAGCAGATGACAACAATGTGACATATTCTTGCTGGCGAATACTGAGGGGCACCACCTGAGCGATCCAGGCACCAAAATCTCATTTTCAGAAGACGTATGGTCTGTTCAATGGTGACTCTGGTGGTTGCATGGCTTGCATTGTACTGTTCCTCTGCTTCATTCTGTGGGTTCCTCACAGGTGTCATCAGACATGTCTTCAGCGGGTAACCCCTGTCGCCAAGTATCCATCCTAGCAGGCATTCTGGGGGGGTGCTGAATAGTACTGGCACCTGGGAGTTCCGGAGAATGAATGCATCCTGGATAATGAGCACACACCTGCAATATACTTGTCGCAAACAAGTTGCACATTCATTGAGTGAAACCCCTTTCAATTAATGAAGGCTCCTAACAGACCTGAAGGTGCTCTAATGGCCACATGAGTGCAGTCAATCACACCTAGGACCATGGGGAACCCAGCGATGACGCTGAAGCCTCTGGCTCTCTCAGCCTGACTGGCGAAAGCTGTCTGGAACTTGATGAAATGGTTGGCATGCCTGAATATGGCACCAGTTACCACCTTTATGCAGTGGTGTGCTGATGATTGTGAGATTCCACACATGTCTCCTGTTGAAGCCTGGAAGGAGTCTGATGCGTAGAAGTTCAGAACGACTGTGATCTTTAGTGCGACTGGCATTGGATGGCCACCCACACAGTTGGAGCTGACCTCCGCTGCCAGCATCTTTCGCAGAGATGTCTCTTGGGACAGATGCAGTCCTCTATGGCACTGGCACTCCAACATCTGCAGAAAGCTCAGCTGCTGCTGGTACATGCTGCCTACTGGGTAGGCTCGTCTCCTCACAGGTGTTTGCTCCCGGCACACTCTGTGACCTTCTGCCCTTCCCCATAACCAGGCTGCAGTTGGCCAGCAGGTCACTGATTTCCCTGGCCCTTGTCCCCCTGTCCCTCCTTGTGGTGTTCTTTTCCTCGTGAGAGGAGCTGCCTCCAGAGTGGACAATTCCCATGGCTGCAGTGTCCCAAAGATGTAATGAGGACAGCTAGTTGCTGCCTGCTGCAAGGACAGGCACTCACAACCCCCCTCCCCTACACAGAATAAACCACTGATGCTGTGGCCCTACCAGGTGTTTTACTCACTCAGGTGAACCCTGGTGAGCCAGCAATAACAGCCCCAACCTTGCAAGCAACGCACAAATCTAACAGACAGAAATGAAAAATCCAGTACCTCCAACTGCTTCACAGACACACTGGTTGCCGCTCTTTTAAAGCTGCTGGGCTCGCGATCCGACCCGCCCACCACCCCGCTTTTGACCCGTTTGAACAGCCGATGTAAAATGGCTGTCAGTTGGCTTTTCAATGATTTCAATTCACTCTTAATTGTCATAAATTGGACGGCGAGCGGCGCCTCCATCTCGCCCACTGGCCAACCAGCGTAAGATTGGGATTGGATGTAATGACGTTGGGGACCCGACCCGACGTCATCGCCTGCCATTTTTCAGTTCGGCCACCTCGGAGGATGTTCGATTTGAGCAGGTAAAATTCCGGCCCTTGAGTAATTGAGTTCTTCTGAAAGGTCATTGACCGGAAACATTGGATTGAGTTTTTTATTTGGGTTGGGACCCTGACTTTGGTATCAAATGCCTGGCCCCGCACTGTGTTGGGAATAGTCGCCTGACACGATATTTGTAGGATTAGCCGATTAATGGCTAGAGGGTGTGCTCACTGTCCAAATAAGGGGGAACCCCTCAACCAAGGTGGCCTGAGGTTGCAGCTGTGGCCATTTGTAAATCGGCTGCAGGGAGGGGCTGTGGTTGTTAAAAAAGTTATATGCAGTACTGCTCCGCATCACCCACCTCCCTCCCCACAACCTGGTCTGCTGCTGGGAGGTCGCCTCTGTTCACTGGCCCTGTTTCAGCCACCGATAGGGGGCCCCGCTATTGACTGGAAAATGCCAGTCGACGTGGGAGAGGGGCCTTAATAATTTCCTTCTCACCGCTTGCGGGCAGGTAGCTGTTGCGCCTCCAACCCGGCCTCTTCAAAAATGGCCCAGAGGCAGGACGATGCCAGCAAACTGGCACGCCGCTTTCCCACAGAGATTTTTCTGCCAGGCCATCTCTGGTCCCACCTCCATTAGGCTTTGAAAATTCAGCCTGTTAACTCTGTTTCTCTCTCCACAGATTCTGCCTGATCTGCTGAGTATTTCCAACATTTTCAGTTTTTATTTTAAATTTCCAGTATCTGCAATATTTTGCTTTTGCTTGAGTCATGTATGTTTGTCATATAAGTGTAGAGACTAGTTATTGGTTTAAATTCATAGGAAACTTATTGTTCAGAAAAAGTACAAGGCAGTGAACTAAATCTGTGGCTAATTCTCTTGCCATCAGATTGACCTGTTTATTATTTGTGATGTATTTGATTATTTTTGATGTAGGATGTGAAATATTCATTTTCTATGACAAAACCCTGAATTTATATTGAATTTGTGATGCAGGAGAGTGCAGATTTAACAAGTAACATTTGACAGCAATTGATAGGAAAATTCTCACACATAAATTTAACAAAAAGGTCATTCTGAATGTTCACCTGATCTAACCCTCAAACTAGCAGCAAGCCCAGGAAATGATAAACTCCTGAACTAGCCTGAAACAAATACTGATATTAAAACAATAAAGACAGTCAAATGTTAGCAGTTGCGTTAACATTTACCCTAAACTATTCAATACAGTTTCTCCTGTGATTCCTGCCCTCATTCTCTTCAAAACCTTATTCTTTGTATTTACTTGGTTCTGTGCAATCAAATCTAATTTTTTTGTATGGAATAGCCACAGTTTTCAGCCTGAGATTTTCTCCCATTTGCACAAGTGGAAAACTCTGGGCTGTGTTTCTAAAACAGTTCTTACCTCTACCATTAACTTTTAATTTTAACTCACTTTCACATACTCCAACACTTACCCCCACCCCCCCACTCGACCTCCCCTGCCCCTCCACCTCTCACTGAAAACCCCGCCACCCCCCCCCACCCCCCCCGCCACTCCCCCACCGCCCTGGCTCATACAATTCAACTTGGGGATACAGCCACTTAAAACAGAATGCTCTGTATTGTTTGGCTCAAATGGTTCTTTTTTGCAGCCAATTACAAGACTAAAGAATGAAGAGTGACCTGCTGCGCCATTTACCAATTTACACCCATCAAAACCAAGAAGGGCGTTCATAACCGAGTATTGTGTCAACAGACTCAGAGCAAACATGTGCCTGGACAGGTACCCACTTGTAGTCAACTAAGGATTAACCTAACTTTATTTATAAACAATTCTATATCTTCAATTATCATCAGTTAATTAATATCTTGGAGATCTTTATATTATTTAAACTGCATTACATCAGAATGCACCATATTGTGTATAGTAAGAATACAACATTACCTAATTAAAACAAACATATTTTCGATAAAGTAAGGATTCATCTTCATGCATTGTTTAACTCCCTAAATCCCAGAACCCAGGGTTGGCTCCGTGTCATCCAGCCTCTGTAAACAGCCTAATATCGGAGGAAGATTTCCTCCCTTTATTATTTAAAACTGTAAGTATAAAGAAGCTGTTTATGATTTTAATACAAATTGCTAACTCAGGAAATCTTCCCATCCCTTGGAATCCAGCAATAGGAATCAATCTCACCCGCACAGACTTTGACCGTGTAATTAATCGGTAACTTTAGTTTGTTCTATTAATCTGTAAAAATCTCATCCTCTCTTCAGACAGAACATTCAACGATATCGGATCGATAGCAAGTCTTGCAAGAAAACAGAGAGTCGGGATAAACGGGTCCTTTTCTGGTTGGCAAGATGTAACTAGTGGGATGCCACAGGGTTCAGTCCTCGGGCCCCAATTATTTACAATTTATATTAATGACTTGGATGCAGGGATAGAAGGTACTATAGCCAAATTTGCAGATGACACTAAAATAGGTGGGATAGTAAGTTGCAATAAAGAAATAAGAAATTTACAAATGAATATGGATAGGTTTGGTGAATGGGCCAAAATTTGGCAGATGGATTTTAACGTGGATAAGTGTGAGGTTATCCATTTTGGTCGGAAGAATAGAAAGGCAACTTATTATCTAAATGGAGAGAAACTTCAGAGTGCTTCGGTGCAGAGGGATCTGGGTGTCCTCGTGCATGAATCGCAGAAAACTAGTATGCAGGTGCAGCAGGTAATAAGGAAGGCAAATGGAATTTTGGCATTTATTGCTAAAGGAATAGAGTATAAAAGTAGGGAAGTGTTGCTGCAACTGTACAAGGCATTAGTGAGATTGCACCTGGGGTATTGCTTACAGTTTTGGTCCCCTTACTTGAGGAAGGATGTAGTCGCATTGGAGGCAGTTCAGAGGAGGCTCACTAGGTTGATTTCGGAGATGAGGGGTTTGTCTTATGAAGAGGGATTGAGCAGTTTAGGCCTTTACTCTAGAGTTTAGAAGAATGAGAGGAGATCTAATTGAGGTATATAAGATGATTAAGGGGATTGACAAAGTAGACGTAGAGAGGATGTTTCCTCTGGTGGGGCAATCTGGAACGAGAGGTCATAGTTTTAGGATAAGGGGTAGAAGATTTAAAACTAAGATGAGGAGAAATTACTTCTCTCAAAGGGTCGTGAGTCTGTGGAATTCACTACCCCAGAGTGTGGTGGATACCGGGACATTGAGTAAATTTAAGGAGGAAATAGACACATTTTAAATTAGTAATGGGTTGAAGGGTTATGGAGAACGGGCAGGAAAATGGAGTTGAGACCGAGATGAGATCAGTCATGATTGTATTGAATGGCGCAGCAGGCTCGAGCGGCTGAATTGCTTACTCCTGCTCCTAGTTCTTATGTTCTTATATGTTCTTGGGCGGGAATGAGACCGTGAGCACATGGCCCATCCTGGAGTGATAGAGAGACATTCCCAGGGTGACCGAGGGACCCGTTTATGAGTGAGAGCAGGGGAGACCCTGGTGGGAGTACTACAGGGTAGACCCAGCCAGCAACGAGAGAAGGGAGACCTAGCTGGGAGTGATGGAGGGGAGACTCAGCTGGGAGCGCGGAGACCACCCAGGAGCGAGAGAAGGGAGACCTAGCCGGGAGTAATGGAGGGAAGACCCAGCCGGGAGCATTGAGACCCAGCCAGGAGTGCTGGAGGGAAAACCCAGCCGAGAGCAAGAGAAGGGAGATCCAGCTGGGGAGTGATGGAGGGTAGACCCAGGCGGGAATGCTGAGACCCAGCCGGGAGTGCTAGAGGGGAGACCCAGCCGGGAGTGCTGGAGGGGAGACCCAGCCAGGAGCGCTAGAGGGGAGACCCAGCCAGGAGCGCTAGAGGGGAGACCCAGCCGGGAGCGCTAGAGGGGAGACCCAGCCGTGGGCAAGAGAAGGGGAGACCTAGCCGGGAGTGATGGAGGGGAGACCCAGCCAGGAATACTAGACGGGAGACCCAGCCGAGAGCAAGAGAGGGGAGACCCAGCTGTGGAGTGATAGAGGGGAGACCCAGCCAGGAATGCCACAGGGGAGACCCAGCCAAGAGCGAGAGAAGAGAGATCCAGCTGGGGTGTGATAGAGGGGAGACACAGCCGGCAGTGATAGAGGGGAGACCTAGCCGAGATGACGGAGGGGAGACCCACCCGGGAGTGATGGAGGGGAGACCCAGCCAGGAGTGATGGAGAGAACCCCAGTCCATTCCAATGGTGGATCTTAGCATGCGGGAAGGACTGGATTCTGTGAGCATCAATAGATGAATCAGAGCAGAGAAGTGTGAGTGGAGAAGTGTGTTCTGCAAACACCCATTAGTTATCCAATAAAACAGGTCACCAAAAATAATTAACAATCTCGAAAGTATATCCATGAAGCACTGCATTGTGACTCGACCTACTTTCAGCAGGAGCATCTGCAAAGTTAGCAACGTACCATCAGACCAAGGCATAGAATAACTAATTTCCTATGGTATATTCCAGCACATGGATCAATTACAATGTTTAAATATCAGAAAATATACAATAAAATATGCACATTGATAATTCTCTGTATAGCTTTGGAAAATAAAGTTTTACCGCTATCAGGAAAAGTAGGTGATGAGACATTTCATGACACTCAGATATTCAGATTGTTTACTCACCTTGGAGGACAATCCCTTATGTTGCATGCAACAGCATGTATGTCTGGTTGAGGCTTGCCCTTGCAGTATGACTTGTCAACCTCAATGCGGTTGTCCTGCAGACACTTTAGCTTTGGAAACTGCAAACCTTTGTTCCCACATAATGCTGAGCATGGAATGAGCTCGCCGACCAACCACTCGTACTCTAACACAAAGACACGGGAACTGAAATTGTCTTGATAATGGAACCCATCTCAATATTTAACAGAACAAATGAATATTCTCAGTACTGCCTCTAGAATTTTTCACTATTTTCACTTAACATCAAGTATTCTTGCGAAGTTATAGTAAGTACTAAAATAACCCAAACAATTTTGCTTCTGTATTCTCTGTCTCCATTCTCTCCTCCCATCTTCCTTATATTTGTATAATAGCAATATTGATTTTAGATCGAGATATTTCATATTTTAACTTCTCCGTTACACTTCTCTGTTTTCCTAAACCTTCACTGTGAAGCTCTGACCCACATTTTCAAATACCACTCTCTGATTAGATGAAAACAAGATCCAAATGTTGCATTTTCATTCAAGAACATTGTAGTTTCACCATTATTACAGCAACTAAGTCAAGCATTCCCATTGCTTGAAGGGTTCTGTTATCAGGGCCCCTCAAAAAATAATCAACTGTTCAGTAGCACAGGCGCCAGACAATGACCATCTCCAACAAGAGAAAATCTAACCATCTCCCCTTGACGTTCAATGGCATTATCATCACTGAATCTCCCACCATTAACCCATTCTGGTCACTATTGACCAGAAACATAGCTGGACAAACTATATAAATACTGTGGCTACAAGAGCAGGTCAGAGGCTGGGAATTTTGTGGCGAGTGACTCACCTCCTAACTCCCCAAAGCCTGTCCACCATCTACAAGTCAGGAGTATGCTGGACTACTCTCTGGTTTCCTGGTTGAGTGCAGCTTTAATAACACTCAAGAAGCTTGATACCATCCAGGACAAAGCAGCCCGCTTGATCGGGACCCCATCCACCACCTTAAAAATTCACTCCCTCCACCACTGATGCACTGTGACTGCAGTGTGTACCATCTACAAGATGGACTGCAGCAATTTGCCCAGGCTCTTTTGGCAACACCTCCCAGCGGGAAATAATATATTTAAAAGGAGTGTACAGTACTAAGACCAAATAATTGCACCCTGGAAACATAGAGGTTTCATTCATCCAGATACCTTGGAGCTAAAAGCCAAAGATTGTATAGGTGGAAAAAGATTCACAACTTGTAGCACTGTTATGATCTGATAATTTATGAGTATACGGGGACCTATTACAACAATAAAATAACCAGAATTAATGTCAATCAATAGCAGCCATAGACAAACATTCCCAAATTTTCTTAGTTTGTGAAGATTTTTCAAAAGCAGTGAAGAAGTTGTGGAAGGTTTTGCAGGAGGGCTTTATTTTGATGAGAGCTCCTGATAAAGTACAGAATGTAGAGTATTTAGTTTTAAATCACATTAGTTTAATATAAATCAGCCAATATATTCGCCCCACATCTGAAACACTTGAACTTGTGACAGGTTTCTATTCCAATCACTTGGACAGGGAGGCAGTGGGGTTTAAGGGTGAACAGTCACTCTATTATCTGGATTTTATTAATGTTTATGTAAGTTAAGTGAAAAGAATTACTTAGGAACTGATATCCTGCTCATTTCCTCTGGTTACTGTCCAGTGCAGAGGATATTGAGGTTCAGACATGACTGTTACGATATCATTAAATAAGCATTAATGAGCATAAGGCAATAAAATACATGTTGGAATTGCCATACAAACACATTCAGCTCCCCCGCCCCCACACTAGTATCGCCAACAGTAACGTCTTGTTTAAAGAACATTTTCTCTAAGATTCCTCCCTACCACCACATCCGATTGCAGGGATTTTGCTTCCACTGCCCACTGTAGGGTTTATTTCAAGTATCATCACTCTTTGTTTCAAGATCTTCCTGACATTGATCCTAAATTAGGGGCTGAATTTTATTAGCATGCGTGTTCCACGGCTGCATGCTTTGAAGTCGGCGGCCTTTCAATTTGGAAGCACGCCACAAAGATCCTGTGATATTACGCCAGCACCATTTTTGAAGGGCTTCAAGCCCTTAGGTGAAATGTCAATGTTTCAAAGGACCGGTTTGTTAACGAATTTAAATAAAGATCTGTTCGCACCTGCAATTCTCTCTCCCACCACCCCCCCAATGAATAAGCAGTTAATTTTTTGCCCTATCCTGCCCAAAAAAGTGAGTTCTCACTCATGACCTTCCCCCCTGAACTTTATTCCCTTTGACCCTAAACCCTTTCCCACCATCCCCACAGCCAATAAGAAATGTTTTTCCTGCTCCCCTCCTCCACCGATAATTTCAGTCCTCCCCCATCCCCACTATTGTCTCGCCTCGGAACTCCGTGTGGCGTTCCAAAGGTGTGTGAGTTGCGGCCGGCAGCCGTAAAATCGGCGGTGGACGACCACCGAGTTCAGGTAGGGCAATTTGCATTTGATATAAATGAAGTTGATTATTTAAATGAAGGCCCCACTGCCGGTACTATGCGGCGAGGCCATCTCGGCATCATGGGTCATGACGGGCTGCTCCCCCAAGTATTTTACGGGCCTCCCCACCATGATCCATGACGCCGAGGGGCTGGTAAAATCCAGTCCTAGGTGTCAGTCATGACTTAGTGAGCACATAATCCAGGCTGGCATTCCAGTGCACGACAGAGGGAGTACTGCATTGTCGGAGGTGCTATCTTTCAGATAAGCTGTTAAACCAAGGTCCTGTCTACCCTCGGAGGTGGATGTGAAAGATCACAAGACACAATTGGATAACTAGGGGAGTTCTCTCTGGTGTCTTAGCCAATATTTACTTCTCAACCAGTATCACAGATTGTTTAGTCATTATCACATTATTGTTTATGGGATCTTGCTGTGTCCAAATTGACTGCTGCATTTCCTACTTTACAACAGTGACAACACTTCAATATGTACTTACATTGTATTTACAGAACATAAACAGGCCACTCGGCCCAACAGGTCCATGTGGTGCTTATGGTCCACATGAGTCTCCTCCCACCGTATTTCATTTCACCCCATCAACATAACCTGTTTCTTTCTCCCTCATGTACCTATCCAGCTTCCCCTTAAATGCATCTGTGCTACTCGCTTCAAACACTGCCTGTTGTAGCAAGTTCTAAATCTAACCACTCTCTGGGTAAAGAAGTTTCTCCTGAATTCCCTATTGGATTTACTAGTGATTATCTTATATTGATGATCCCTAATTCTGGTCTCCACCACATGTGAAAATATCTTCTCTACATCTACCCTATCACGATTTCATAGTCTTAAAGACCTCTGTCAGGTCACTCCTCAGTCTTCTCTTTTCTAGAGAAAGAGCCCCAGCCTGTTCAATCTTTCCTGATAGGTATAATCTCTCAGTTCTAGTATTCTACTAGTAAATCTTTAGGGTTCTTTAGGGTTTGTATCCCCTTCAGTACCTCTATATCTTTTTATGATATGGAGACCAGAACTATTCACAGTACTCCAAATGTGATCTAACCAAGGTTCTATACATAAATTCTCTGTTTTTCAATTCTATTCGTCCAGAAATGACCTTATTAACCTGTGTCGCTACTTTGAGTGATTTGTTTTTCTGTACCCCGAGATCCTTCTGCTCCTCTATCCCATTTAGACATTTATTTTCGAAGGAATATATGGCCTCCTTATTCATCCTATAAAAATGTATTACCTCATACTTATCTATATTGAGGTTAATTGGCTGTAAAGCACTTTGTGATGTTCTAAGGTCATGAAAGGTGCTATATAAATGCAGGTTTCTCTTTTTTCTTTAACAAATTACTCATTTATTTTATCATTTCACACAGTTGAATCTGGAAAAATAAGTTAAAGACGATATGATTATGTCATAATAGACCTCTGCTCTTTGATTTGCAAGTAATTTGCAAGTCATTGCTTGATCATTACTGCTTGCTCACACCTTTCCCCATCACAACATACCCCATCTAGTGGATACATGAGTATGAAAAGACAACACTTTCCTATTTTCTAAAATTTTTACAGTCTTTCATAATGGTTTCACAAAGAAGAGATGGAACTAATTACAGGGGTTTGAAGGGAATGTGCTGGGAATCCAACTCTTACCTGTCCAGTATTAACAACTTCTTATGTCACTAACATTTTATATAAGAAACATACCTGCTACCTCCAGTGCAACCTTTTGTGTGAGAGTGCCAGCTTCATTCCGAGCTATACAGCTGTAAATGCCTTGATGTCCCTTTGTGATGGTTGGGATTTGAAGGATCTGTTGTGAAGCTAGTATTTGAAGCTTCTGTCCTAACCCTGTGCTTATGACTTTGCCATTATACAACCAGCTGATTCTGGGTTTTGGATAGCCTTTAACAGGACAGCCTAAAATGGGAAATGAAAATTATTATTGGAACTAGTAGTTTGCAATGTACCAAATTTTCTATCATCCAATTGTGTCCCAATCTCCTTTATTCCCATTCCTATGTAGTATAGTGGTCTCTTACATATATGAACTGATTAATATGAACATGGAGGTAGTAATAAAGTAAAGACAAAGACTGAGTGAGACAGATCACTCTGTATCATTGATATGTTCTGTGCAATGATATTCGCCCGTTCTTCGGCTATCAGTGTGCTCTTCTTATCCTTGTAGTTTTGGAGCGTAGTTGAATAAAGTAGTCCAAGAATTTTCTAATACTATACCTTTTGACAGTGTTGTCATTTATTCTATTCGCGTCCAAATCTGAGTAACGATTAACCAAGTTACAGCAGCCAATCAAAATCCTTCATTCCCAAAAATTGTTACTTTAACAAATGTTATAATAGGACGCAAAGTAGACCGGTACTCCAGAGCAATCGAAATGTACCTTTTACCAATGTACTGTTGCTATTCCATGTCATGTACTGATAAAACCTTCCATCTGCAGAAATGTCCAAAACTTTGGTAGGAAACTGAATTTACCTTTTAAGAGATTCAAAAGTTCCAATAGGAGCTACAATTTGATATCTAAACACAGTATTATTTTTGTAACCTATAAGAATTTAGAAGGCTGGATGTACACACTATCCTTTCACTACCAGAACAAGGTATCAACATAGGAATTTGAGAAAGCATGGAATGAGAAAAAGCCATTCAGATTAATCAGTGCTGAACTCACCAGTAAGCTGATGCCCCACAAACAGAGCTTACAGAGACATACGGTTGTCAGAGGAAGGTGTCCACATATGTTACTGGTGCGTCAGTCACTCATACTTGAAAACTATTCATCACATCATGCCGGAGCCTTACTGCCGGAGCCTTACTGATGTGATGACAGAGCTCAATTTCAGGATTCTCTGGGAGTTACCCAGAATGGAATGTGACTCTCCCAGGCACAGCCACTGGCAAGCTGAAAGTACAGTTCACATTTTTTGGTGCACAACTGTACTGTCAGTGGATAGGCCACACTAGTAGGATGTGCCAGTAGGTCATGCCAGTATTTGCACCTGTGTACTTTTGCTGCCTGCTTACCAGTGGCTCCTGGTTTACAGAACTTCTCGCAAAATAGCTGCTGCTGCAAAACCACAAGCAAATATATTCAACTCAGGGGAGCTGACCTTTAAAAGGTTCATGTAATAATCTTTGCAGGCATCACTTGTTCGGATGTCATGTGATCAGAGGTCACATGATCAACCCATCAGGCATGTCTCCAACCAAAGCTGGTGCCACCTCGGACTGGTTACTATTTACTGCCCTAAGTTATGCTCTAGTTAACTTAGTTTAATTCAAATCAAATCCAAAGTCACTTGAAATTACTAAAGCATGCATTATGAGAATACCCTCCATCGTGTTGTGTGGCACTACCACTGTGCTAAATGGGAGAGATTTCAAACAGATCTAGCAATGCAAAACTGAGCATCCATGAGGTGCTGTGGACCATCTGCAGCAGCAGAATTGTACTCAACTACAATCTGTAACCTCATGGCCCAGCATATCCCTCACTCTACCATTACCATCAAGCTGGCGGATCAACACTGGTTTAATGAAGAGTGCAGGAGGGCATGCCAGGAGCAGCACCAGGCATACCTCAAAATGAGGTGTTAACCTGGTGAAGCTGCAACCCAGGACTACTTGCATGCCAAACAGCGTAAACAGCACTCGATAGACAGAGCTAAGCGATCCCACAACCAACGGATCAGGTCTAAGCTCTGCAGTCCTGCCACATCCAGTCGTGAATGGTGATGGACAATTAAACATCTAACTGGAGGAGGTGGCTCTACAATAACCCCATCCTCAATGACAAGGGAGTCCAGCACATCAGTGCAAAAGATAAGGCTGAAGCATTTGCAACAATCTTCAGTCAGAAATGCAGAGTGGATGATCCATCTTGGCCTCCTCCTGAAGTCCCCGGCATCACAGATGTCAGTCTTCAGCCAATTCTATTCACTCTGCATGATATCAAGAAACAACTGAAGGCAACATTCCGACAATAGTACTGAAGACCTGTGCTCTAGAACTTCTGCACCCCTAGCCAAGCTGTTCTAGTACAGCTACAACACTGGCATCTACCCAGCAAAGTGGAAAATTGCCCAGGTATGTCCTGTGCACAAAAAGCAGGACAAATCTAACCCGGCCAATTACCACCCCATCAGCCTACTCTCAATCATCAGTAAAGTGATGGAAGGTGTCATCTACAATGCTATCAAATGGCACTTGCTTAGCAATAACCTGCTCAGTGACGCTCAGTTTGGGTTCCACCAGGTCCACTCAGCTCCTGACCTCATTACAGCCTTGGTTCAAACACGGACGAAAGAGCTGAACTCAAGAGGTGAGGTGAGAGTGACTACCCTTGACATCAAGGCAGCATTTGACTGAGTATGGCATCAAGGAGTCCTAGCAAAACTAAAGTCAATGGGAATCAGGGGGAAAACTCCGCTGGTTGGAGTCATACCTAGTGCAAAGGAAGATGGTTGTGGTTGTTGGAGGTCAATCATCTGAGCTCTAGGACATCACTGCAGGAGTTCCTCAGGGTAGTGTCCTAGGTCCAACCATCTTCAGCTGCTTCATCAATGACTTTCCTTCAATCATAAGGTCAGATGAGGTCCCTTGCTGTTTGTAGTGTACATTGATGATTTAGACATGAATATAGGAGGTATGATCAGTAAGTTCGCAGATGGCATGAAAATTGGTGGTTTCGTAAATAGTGAGGAGGAAAGCCTTAGATTACAAGACAATATAGATGGGCTGGTAAGATGGGCAGAGCTGTGGCAAATGGAATTTAATCCTGAGAAGATGCATTTTGGGAGGACTATACAATGGATGGTAGGACCCAGGATGGACAGAGGGTCAGAGGAACCTTGGTGTGCTTGTCCATAGATCACTGAAGGCAGCAGCGCAGGTAGATAAGGTGGTTAGGAAAGCATATGGGATACTGGCCTTTATTAGCCAAGGCATAGAATATAAGAGCAGGGAGATTATGATGGAGCTGTATAAAATGCTAGTTAGGCCACAGCTGGAGCACTGTGTATAGTTCTGGCACCACACTATAGGAAGGATGTGATTGCACTGGAGAGGGTGCAGAGGAGATTCACCAGGATGTTGCCTGGGCTGGAGCATTTCAGCTATGAAGAGAGACTGGATAGGCTAGGGTTGTTTTCCTTAGAGCAGAGAAGGCTGAGGGGAGATATGATTGAGGTATACAAAATTATGAGGGGCATTGATAGATTAGATAGGAAGAAACATTTTCCCTCAGCGGAGGGGTCAATAACCAGGGGGCATAGATTTAAGGTAAGGGGGAGGAGTTTTATAGGGGATTTGAGGAAAAAAATTTTCACCCAGAGGGTGGTTGGGATCTGGAACGCACTGTCTGAAGAGGTGGTAGAAGCAGGAACCCTCACAACATTTAAGAAGTATTTAGATGAGCACTTGAAATGCCATAGCATACAAGGCTACGGGCCAAGTGCTGGAAAATGGGATTAGAATAGTTAGGTACTTGATGGCCGGCACGGACACAATGGGCCAAAGGGCCTGTTTTTGTGCTGTATAACTCTATGACTCAATGTGGGGATGTTCGCTGATGATTGCACAATGTTCAGCACCATTTGCAACTCTTCAGATGCTGAAGCAGTCCATGTAGTAATGCAGCAAGACCTGGACAATATCCAGGCTTGGACTGATAAGTGGCAAGTAACATTCACGCCACACAAGTGCCACCAATGACCATCTCCAGCAAGAGAGAATCTAACCATCTCCCATTGACATTCAACAGCACTACGATTGCTGAATCCCCACTATCAACATCCTGGGGGTTAACATTGACCAGAAACTGAACTGGAGTAGCCATATGAATACCGTGGCGACAAGAGCAGATCAGAGGCTGGGAATCCTGCAACGAGTAACTCGCCTTCTGACTCTCCAAAGCCTGTCCACCATCTACAAGGATGGTGATGGAATAATCTCCACTTGCCTGGATGGGTGCAGTTCCAACAACACTCAAGAAGCTTGACACCATCCAGGACAAAGCAGCCCACTGACTGACCAGGGCACTTCACTAACATTATGGGCCTCTCTCTGGGCAGCACTTGGTGATTCCCCACCCTGATTGTGCTAATGACCTGCACCCCCATAATTTGGGATGAGGTTGGCGCATTCCTGAGTTAAGTGACTTCCTCTGACTGAATGGGGACTCTGGAATGTCGGCTCCATTATTCTGACAGTTGGAAGTACCCCTTCCTCTGGGATGGAAGATTGTGTATTCAGGGCTTGAGTACGTAATCCAGGTGAACATTCCAGTATAGTACTGATGGAGGTTCTGACCTTTGAATGAGATGTTAAAGATCCTATAGTACTATTTGAATAAGAGCAAGGAGCTCTCCCAACATCCTGACTAACATGTCTCCTTCAGTCAATAGCACCCAAAAGCAGATTTGCCTGATTATACATTCCTTGGTTGTGAGATCTTGTTGGGAAAAATTGTTGGGAGTAATTGGATAGCACTTTCAAAGAACTGACATGGGTAGAATGGGTCAAATGGCCTCTTCTGTGATTTATGATTCTATGAAAATGCGTTGCCATTTTTGCCACTTAACAGTCACAATTAATTAACTACATGGAAGTACTTTGAAATATTTTGCATGATCGAAATATAAGAATTGAATTTCTAACATTTTGAAATTATATTTGTGCTACTTTTCAGCATCACAAGACAAACTTCTTTTTAAACCCATGTTCCATTAAACTTTGAATTTTCTCTGACTAGTTGCTACATCCCAAACACTTTCCAAGGTTAACAGTATTTTTAAAACATCACGTTCTGACTTTCCTCTTGTATTGGAATGATATTTTGGAAAATTCAGAGTGGTTGCCTTCACTTGCTGACTTTGATTTCAGGGCTCTGCTTCTGGTTACAGAAACAAGCCTTGCCCAGTGGTTTGATTCAGATCATTGTCTGTCTCACTACCCTCCTTCTACTTTGCCTGAACATGAATGATAATTGCTGAGCCAAGACTGTAGTGTTGGTACACATTATATAAAGAGTGACTCAATTCCATAAAATGCACCACTTACCAACCAGAACACTGCTTCCAGAACTCAACACTTCTTTAGTTCCAGGAACGGTAGCAAGTATTGTGTGAGCATCATACCCAGTAAGTGCCAACAGTAGCACCAAGTCCTGTGATTCTGGGAAGGCTCTTGGGGGATCTGAAAAATAATGAATGTTGAATAGATGGTGTTTGATTGAAAGGATGGGCGAAAATAGGATATTTAAACGGCTGGTGAGATTTAGCATGATTTGCTATCCATCACATAGGAATTTGAAAACTGCATCCGTACATGTTATATTAAGATCACAAACTCAAACAAAGATACTGTGGCACAGACTGCGGACAGCACAGACTGCAGACAGTGTTTACTCAAAAACTGATTTCCACACAACTGCACTGACAATAACTGAGAACAGCCTTTAAAAGAAGCAAGGCATCAAAGAACATGACCAACTGCTACAAAAAAAACCAAAATAAAGGGCTGAGTGTATTGCCTTTTACAATTTGCATGATTTGACCTGGTATTAATATCACATTTAAAGGACAACTTGGATGGCGGGGAGGGAGTGGAGGAAGAGAGGCAAGACGGGGGTGGGACAGAGGAGGGAGGAAGATGGGGGTTAGGGAAAGGAGAGGGAGGGGGGAAGATGCTGAGGAGGAGGGCTAGTGGTGCAGGGAAGGAGATGGGAAGGGAAGGGGCAGAGAGCAAGGGAGGTTGTGGAAGGGAGGACGGAGGAAGGGAGAGGGAGGAGAAAATGGAGGAGTGGGGATAGCGAGGTGGATTCTTGTGGAGCTCAGGAACACTTTTAAACAAAAACAAATGTTTACTTTTTGAAACAGACGTCCCGCAATTACTTTAAGGAGAGGAGTTATCAATTAAAATAAAAACATCAGACAGGAATAAGCTGATAGTGGAAAAGAAATGTTTGGAGGCAGAGAGATAATGTGGGAGAAAGCAATGACAATGCTGATTGCTGCCCACCCACGATCAGCAGTGGTCTTAATCATTAGAAATCAAGAGCGACTGGCGATTAATTAGTAATATGTGATGTGCTGAAGGCATGTTTCTTACCTTGTAATACCAGTCTTGTTGTTGCCATCACTTGGCCAAGAGCATTTGATGCATGACAAGAATATAATCCCTGGTTGGCTAAAGTGACATTGGTTATTGAGAGAGATCCATTCTGGAAAAGCTGAGCATTCGCATCAAGTGGACCCTGGTCCTTTGCCCAGGTGACTATAGGGTCAGGAACACCTACAAAACAATAAGGTCAGAAAGGATGAAAATATATATGACTTCGTTTTCAATTTTATGAAGGTTAAAAAGTAAAGACCTTATGCTCCTGACATAAATTATGGAATATGTTAAATGATCAATTTTTAAAAAATTAATTCATGGGATGTGGGCGACGCTGGCCAGGCCAGCATTTATTGCCCATCCCTAATTGCCCTTGAGAAGGTGGTGGTGAGTTGCCTTCTTGAACCGCTGCAGTCCATGTGGGGTAAGTATACCCACAGTGCTGTCAGGAAGGGAGTTCCAGGGTTTTGACCCAGCGACAGTGAAGGAATGGCGATATAGTTCCAAGTCAGGATGGTGTGTGACTTGGACAGAAAATTGCAGGTGGTGGTGTTCCCATGTATTTGCTGCCCTTGTCCTTCTAGTTGGTAGAGGTCGCGGGTTTGGAAGGTGCTGTCTAAGGAGCCTTGGTGCATTGCTGCAGTGCTTCTTGTAGATGGTACACACTGCTGCCACCATGCATCGGTGGTGGAGGGAGTGAATGTTTGTAGATGGGGTGCCAATCAAGCAGGCTGCTTTGTCCTTGATGGTGTTGAGCTTCTTGAGTATTGTTGGAGCTGCACCCATCCAGGCAAGTGGAGAGTATTTCAGCACACTCCTGACTTGTGCCTTGTAGATGGTGGACAGACTTTGGGGAGTCAGGAGGTGAGTTACTCGCCACAGGATTCCTAGCCTCTGACCTGCTCTTGTAGCCACGGTATTTATATGGCTACTCCAGTTCAGTTTCTGGTCAATGGTAGCCCCTAGGATGTTGATATTGGGGGATTCAGCGGTGGTGATGCCATTGAATGTCAAGGGGAGATGGTTAGATTCTCCCTTGTTGGAGATGGTCATTGCCTGGCACTTGTGTAGTACAAATGTTACTTGCCACTTATCAGCCCAAGCCTGGATATTGTCCAGGTCTTGCTGCATTTCTACACAGACTGCTTCAGCATCTGAGGAGTCACGAATGGTCGCAAAGCCAGCTCTAAATAGTAAATTAATCAGTTCCATCTTCTGAATTTTTCAGCTTGTATTTCCTCATGTGGCAAATAGATGATTTGCTATTACTTCTTTCTTGACCCTTCTGAGCCCATTTATCTATAAATATTTATTCCGTGCATGTGTCTGGTGCTAACATTTTGTGTTATTTTAATGATGTGGTAATTTACTACAAAGAAATTAAAAAGAAGCAGTTACTGGCCAGTCAGGTCAAATTTCTACATCTTGTGATTAGCCTACTATTCCTTTGAGCACCTTAGAATTATATTTTTCTCTGTTCTTTCATGTTTTTTACGGTCAGTATTACATAAAGCAGGGAATTTGGATTAGCAATGTGAGGCGATTCTATGCTAAATAATTTTGATGCTTTATATTCCTCTCTAACATTGGAGAATAAAGAAAATATACTGCTTAACAAGTAACTGGCCACTTTGTGATATGAGGACAGGCAGATCATACAACATCAATGACTAAATTGTTAACAGAAATTGGCATTCCAGGGAAACAAAAATATGATTTCTGCATACAAGTTACAAGTGACAATGGATAATGTTTGATTTCAATGCTTGAACTGAGAGCCTTCCATTGAATTTTAATCAGCTAAAATAATCTCCGGTAATACAGTCCTCACTTAGTCTCAGAATTAGACAACTGATTAGCTGGTATTTATAGATGATGTATTTTTAAAAATTGCAAACAAAATGTGTAAATGGCTGAAATAAGCAGACACTACACTTTGGATGACTGGTAGGTCTCCTCAATTAACATATATATATAGACCCAAAGTAACATATTGTAATTATGAATAAAGAGGACATCACATATTGCTGATCTGTTATTACTCTGATCTGCTCATAGCCCAGTAATTTGGGGGTTTAGGCAAAATTGTGGACTTGGGCAGCAAACTGCATGACATGTAATAAATGTGGAGATTCTTTTATTTAGAGATACAGCACTGAAACAGGTCCTTCGGCCCACTGAGTCTGTGCTGACCAACAACCACCCATTTATACTAACCCTACAGTAATCCCACATTCCCTACCACCTACCTACACTAGGGGCAATTTATAATGGCCAATTTACCTATCACCTGCAAGTCTTTGGCTGTGGGAGGAAACCAGAGCACCCGGTGAAAACCCACATGGTCACAGGGAGAACTTACAAACTCCGCACAGGCAGTACCCAGAATCGAACCCAGGTCCCTGGAGTTGTGAGGCTGCAGTGCTAACCACTGTGATGCCACATATTGTGGGAATAATCACTTGCCCTATTGAAGGCATACAACTATTGCTCTATTATAATTCATACAACACTCAAAGGATCAGCAGTAAAGATTTGACGAACAATTACAGTGAAAGTGTGTTTGTGTGTTATTTAGTGTTACTTGGCCATTAAATTATTATTGAAGTTTATGGAAATCGGAGGAAAACTCTCCAGTGGTTGGAGTCAGACCTAGCTCAAAGGAAGATAATTGTTGTTGTTGGAGGCCAAACATCTCAGCCCCTGGACATCGCTGCAGAAGTTCCTCAGGGCAGTGTCCTAGGCCCAGTCATCAATGACCCTTCCTCCATCATAAGGTCAGAAATGGGATGGTTTCTGATGATTGTACAGTGTTCAATCCCACTCGTAATTCCTTAGATACTGAAGCAATCCGTATCTGCATGCAGCAAGATCTGGACAACATGCAGGCTTGGGCTGATAACTAGCAAGTAAAATTCACGCCACACAAGTGCCAGGCAATGACCATCGCCAATAAGAGAGAATATAGCCAAGTTCTGATGAAAGGTCACAAACCTGAAACATTAACTTTACTTCTCTCTCCACAGATGCTGCCAGACCTGCTGAGTATTTCTAGCACTTTTTGTTTTTGTTAGAGAATGTAACCATCTCCCTTAGATATTCAACAGTTTTACCATTGCTGGATTCCCTACTATCTACATCCTGGGGGGTTACCATTGACCAGAGACTTAACTGGATGAGCCATATAAATACTGTGGCTTCAAAAGCAGGTCAGAGGCTGGGAAATCTGCAGCAAGTAACTTACCTCCTAACCCCTAAATGTCTTTCTACCATCTACAAGGCACAATTCAGGAGTGTGATGGAATACTCTCCACTTGACTAGTTGTGTGCAGCTCCATCAAGACTCAAGAGGCTTGGCACCATCCAGGACAAAGCAGCTTACTTGTGCGGCCCCCCCATCCATCACCTTAAACATTCACTCCCTCCACCAGCGGTGCACTGTGTAGAATCTACAAGATGCACTGCAACAACTCGCCAAGTCTCCTTCGGCAGCACCTTCCAAACATGCAACCTCTACGACCTAGAAGAACAAGGGCAATCATGCATAGGAACACCACCACCTGCAAGTTTCCTTCCAAGTCATGCACCATCCTGACTTGGAACTATATCGCCGTTCCTTCACTGTACCTGGGTCAAAAACCTGGAACTCCCACCCTAACAGCACTTTGGATGTACTAATGGTGTGGGGCAACTATGGGTCGATGAGCTGCTTGTTGATTTTACAATTGGTAATGGGCTAATCATAATTGATTGAATTTTAGAATTGATTGAATTTTAGAACTGATTAAATTTACAATTGATTGAATTTTACAGTAGTTAATTGGGTTAGCTGGAATAATATGGTCACAGGAACTCTGTCTTGTTTGGGTATTTGTAATGTGTAGTTCTTCTAGGGGGAAGTTTAAATATGGCTACTGTAACCATTGATTCTTTGAGAAAGATTTAGTTCGCTAAGCATTTCTCCCCTGCTTATGCTTTGACAATCCAAATTTCTCAAACTCTGGAGTGGTGTTTGAAATTTTCCACAACACCTCTATCACACAGCAGTTCAAGAAGACGGCTCACCACCACGCTGTCAAGGGCAGTTGGGGATGGGCAACGAATGCTGGCCCTGCCATGAACAAATAAAAATAAAGAAATATATTTATATATAAATACTATCACTATAAAGGGTGCTTTAAAGAAACTTTATTCCTTAACCATTTGAGAGTTTTAATAACATTTCAATACCTATAAATTAGCACTGCCCAGGATTACATATTTCCCACTTCTAATTTATATACTATTTACCTTTGCAACTATAAAGTTGATATCCAAAAGTAACAATGGACACAGTTGGAGAGCTGAAAGGGTTAAGTTCCACTAGTTATAATAGTTATTGTATACTTGTACAAATAAAAAAATAAGTTCGAGCCATTTTGAAAAACCATCTTGATTTATTGTTCCGAAAATGCCTCTGTGTTTTGTTAAATACAGAGTCAGAGTCATAGAGGCAAGCAGTTATACAGCACAGAAGCAGGCCCTTCGGCCCATCATGTCTGTGCCGGCCATACAGCACCCAACTATTCTAATCCCATATTCCTGCACTTGGCCCGTAGCCCTGTATGCTATGGCGTTTCAAGTGCTCATCTAAATACTTCTTAAATGTTTTGTGGGTTCCTGCCTCTACCACCTCTTCAGACAGTGCGTTCCAGATTCCAACCACCCTCTGGATGAAAAAATGTTTCCTCAAATCTCCTCTAAACGTCCTGCCCCTTACCCTAAATCTATGCCCCCTGGTTCTTGACCCCTCTGCCAAGGGAAAAAGTTTTCTCCTATCTTACCGATCAATGCCCCTCATAATCTTGTATACCTTAATCGGGTAGGCAGTGGCGTATTATCACTGGACTAGTAACCCAGAGACCCAGGGTATTTCTCTGGGGACATGGGTTCGAATCCCACCACAGCAGAAGGTGGAATTTGAATTTAATTAATAAATCTGGAATTAAAAGCTAGTCTAATGATGGCCATGAAACTATTGTCGATTGTTGTAAAAACCCATCTGGTTCACTAATGTCCTTTAGGGAAGGAAATCTGCTGTCCTTACCTGGTCTGGCCTAAATGTGACTCCAGACCCACAGCAATGTGGTTAACTCTTACATGCCCTCTGAAATGGCCTAGCAAGCCACTCAGTTGTACCTAACCGCTACAAAGTCAATAAAAAGGAATGAAACCGGACGGACCACCAGGCATCGACCTAGGCACCGGAAATGACAATGGCAAACACAGCTCTGTCGACCCTGCAAAGTCCTCTTTACTAACATCTGGGGGCTTGTGCCAAAGTTGGGAGAGCTGTCCTACAGACTAGTCAAGCAACAGCCTGACATAGTCATATTCACGGAATCTTACCTTACAGACAATGTTCCAGACACTGCCATCACCATCCCCGGTTATGTCCTGTCCCGCCGGCAGGACAGACCCACCAGAGGTGGTGGCACAGTGGTATACAGTAGGGAGGGAGTTGCCCCGGGAGTCCTCAACATCGGACCCCATGAAGTCTTATGGCATCAGGTCAAACATGGGCAAGGTAACCTCCTACTAATTACCACCTACTGCCCTCCCTCAGCTGATGACTCAGTACTCCTCCATGTTGAACACCACTTGGAGGAAGCACTGAGGGTGGCAAGGGCACAAAATGTACTCTGGGTGGGGGACTTCAATGTCCATCACCAAGAGTGGCTCGGTAGCACTACTACTGACTGAGCTGGCCGAGTCCTAAAGGACATAGCTGCTAGACTGGGTTTGCGGCAGGTGGTGAGGGAAAAACATACTTGACCTGGTCCTCACCAATCTGCCTGCCGCAGATGCTTCTGTCCATGACAGTATTGGTAGGAGTGACCACCGCACAGTCCTTGTGGAGACGAAGTCTCGCCTTCACATTGAGGATACCGTCCATCGTGTTGTGTGGCACTATCACCGTGCTCAATGGGATAGATTTCGAACAGATCTAGCAATGCAAAACTGGGCATCCATGAGGCGCTGTGGGCCATCAGCAGCAGCAGAATTGTACTCAACCACAATCTGTAACCTCATGGCCCGGCATATACCCCACTCTACCATTACCATCAAGCCAGGAGACCAACCCTGGTTCAATGAAGAGTGCAGGAGGGCATGCCAGGAGCAGCACCAGCATACCTCAAAATGAGGTGCCAACCTGGTGAAGCTAAAACCCAGGACTACTTGCATGCCAAACTGTGTAAACAGAATGCGATAGACAGAGCTAAGCGATCCCATAACCAACGGATCAGATCTAAGCTCTGCAGTCCTGCCACATCCAGCCATGAATGGTGGTGGACAATTAAACAATTAATTGGAGGAGGTAGCTCCACAAATATCCCCATCCTCAATGATGGGGGAGCCCAGCACATCAGTGCAAAAGATAAGGCTGAAGCATTTGCAACAATCTTCAGCCAGAAGTGCCGAGTTGATGATCCATCTCGGCCTCCTCCTGAAGTCCCCAACATCACAGATGCCAGACTTCAGCCAATTCGATTCACTTTGCGTGATATCAAGAAATGACTGAAGGCACTGGATAATGCAAAAGCTATGGGCCCTGACAATATTCCAACAATAGTACTGAAGACGTGTGCTCCAGAACTGGCCGTGCCCCTAGCCAAGCTACTCCAGTACAGCTACAACATTGGCATCTACCCTGCAATGTGGAAAATTGCCCAGGTATGTCCTGTACACAAAAAGCAGGACAAGTCCAACCCGGCCAATGGCCGCCCCATCAGTCTACTCTCAATCATCAGTAAAGTGATGGAAGGTGTCATCAACAGTGCCATCAAGCGGCACTTGCTTAGCAATAACCTGCTCAGTTTGGGTTCCGCCAGGGCCACTCAGCTCCTGACCTCATTACAGCCTTGGTTCAAACATGGACAAAAGAGCTGAACTCAAGAGGTGAGGTGAGAGTGACTGGCCTTGACATCAAGGCAGCATTTGACCGAGTATGCATCAAGGAGCCCTAGCAAAACTGAGGTCAATGGGAATCAGGGCAAAAACCCTCCACTGGCTGGAGTCATACCTAGCACAAAAGAAGATGGTTGTGGTTGCTGGAGGTCAATCATCTGAGCTCCAGGACATCACTGCAGGAGTTCCTCAGGGTAGTGTGCTAGGCCCAACCATCTTCAGCTGCTTCATCAATGACCTTCCTTCAATCATAAGGTCAGAAGTGGGGATGTTCGCTGATGATTGCACAATGTTCAGCACCATTCGTGACTCCTCAGATACTGAAACAGTCCGTGTAGAAATGCAGCAAGACCTGGACAACATCCAGGCTTGGGCTGAAAAGTGGCAAGTAACATTCGCGCCACACACGTGCCAGGCAATGACCATCTCCAACAAGAGAGAATCTAACCATCTCCCCTTGACATTCAATGGCATTACCATTGCTGAATCCCCCACTATCAACATCCTAGGGGCTACCATTGACCAGAAACTGAATAGGAGTAGCCATATAAATACCGTGGCGACAAGAGCAGGTCAGAGGCTAGGAATCCTGAGGCGAGTAACTCACCTCCTGACTCCCCAAAGCCTGTCCACCACCTACAAGGCACAAGTCAGGAGTGTGATGGAATACTCTCCACTTGCCTGGATGGGTGCAGCTCCAACAATACTCAAGAAGCTCAACACCATCCAGGACAAAGCAGCCTGCTAGATTGGCACCCCATCTACAAACATTCACTCCCTCCACCACCGACACACAGTGGCAGCAGTGTGTACCATCTACAAGATGCACTGCAGCAATGCACCAAGGCTCCTTAGACAGCACCTTCCAAACCCGTGACCTCTACCAACTAGAAGGACAAGGGCAGCAAATACCTGCAAATACACCGCCTGCAAGTTCCCCTCCAAGTCACACACCATCCTGACTTGGAACTATATCGCCGTTCCTTCACTGTCACTGGGTCAAAATCCTGGAACTCCCTTCCTAACAGCACTGTGGGTGTACCTACCCCACATGAACTACAGCAGTTCAAGAAGGCAGCTCACCACCACCTTCTCAAGGGCAATTAGGGATGGGCAATAAATGCTGGCCTAGCCAGCGACGTCCACATCACATAAATGAATTAAAAAAAAATACTCCCCCTCAGCCTTCTCTGCCCCAAGGAAAACGACCCTAGCCTTTTCAGTCTCTCTTCACAGCTGAAATGCTCCAGCCCAGGCAACGTCCTGGTGAATCTCCTCTGCACCCTCTCCAGTGCAATCACATCCTTTCTATAGTGTGGTGCCCAGAACTGTACACAGTACTCCAGTTGTGGCCTAACTAGCGTTTTATAGAGCTCCATCATAACCTCCCTGCTCTTATATTCTATGCCTCGGCTAATAAAGGCAAGTATCCCATATGCCTTCCTAACCACCTTATCTACCTGTGCTGCTGCCTTCAGTGATCTATGGACAAGTACACCAAGGTCCTTCTGACTTTCTGTACTTCATAAGGTCCTACAATGCATTGTGTATTCCCTTGCTTTGTTAGTCCTCCCAAAATGCATTACCTCACACTTTTCAGGATTAAATTCCATTTGCCACTGCTTCGCCCATCTCACCAACCCATCTATATCTCCCTGTAATCTAAGGATTTTCTCCACACTATTTACAACGCCACCAATTTTTGTGTCATCTGCGAACCTACTGATCATACCTCCTATATTCACATCGAAATCATTAATGTACACTACAAACAGCAAGGGTCCCAGCACCGATCCCTGTGGTATACCACTGGTCACAGGCTTCCAATCACAAAAACAGACCTCAACAATTACTCTCTGCCTCCTGCCATTAAGCCAATTTTGGATCCAATTTGCCAAATTGCCCTGGATCCCATGGACTCTTACCCTCTTAACCAATCTCCCATGCGGGGCCTTATCAAAAGCCTTACTGAAATCCACGTATACTACATCTACTGCTTTACCCTCATCTAGTCACCTCCTCGAAAAATTCAATCAAGTTAGTTGGACACAATCTCCCCCTGACAAAGCCATGCTGACTATCCCTGATTAATCCCTGCCTCTCCAAGTGGAGATTAATCCTGTCCCTCAGAATTTTTACCGATATTTTCCCAACCACTGATGTTAGACTTACCAGCCTGTAATTACCTGGTTTATCCCTACTACCCTTCTTGAATAATGGTACCACAGTCGCTGTCTTCCCGTCCTCTGGTACCTCTCCTGTGGCCAGAGAGGATTTGAAAATTTGTGTCAAAGCCCCTGCTATCTCCTCCCGTGCCTCACATAACAGCCTGGGATACATCTCATCTGGGCCTGAGGATTTATCCACTTTTAAGCCTGCTAAAACAGCTAATATTTCCTCCCTTTCAATGCTAATATGTTCAAGTATATCACAATCCCCCTCCCTGATCTCTACACCTATATCGTCCTTCTCCAAAGTGAACTCCGATGAAAAGTAATCATTTAAAACCTCACCTACGTCCTCCGGCTCCAAACAAAGATTGCCACGATGGTCCCTAATGGGCCCTACTCTTTCCCTGGTTATCCTCTTACCCTTAATATACTTATAAAACGCCTTGGGATTTTCCTTTATCTTGCCCGTCAGTGTTTTTTCATGTCCCCCTTTGCTCTCCTAATTACTTTTTTAAATGCCACCCTACACTTCCTATACTCCTCTAATGTCTCCACTGTTTTCAGCGCTTAGGATCTGCCCTAAGTCTCCTTTTTTTTCTTGATCCAATCCTCTATATCCCTTGATATCCAGGGTTCCCTGGGCCTGTTCGTACTACCCTTCACCTTTATGGGTACATGTTGGCTCTGAACCTTCACTATTTCCTCTTTGAATGACTCCCACTGGTCTGATGTAGACTTTCCTACAAGTAGCTGCTCCCAGTCCACTTTGGCCAGATCCTGTTTTATCATATTGAAATCGGCCTTCCCCCAATTCAGTACCTTTATTTCTGGTCCATCTTTGTCCTTTTCCATAACTACCTTAAATCTTACAGAGTTATGGTCACTATCCCCGAAATTCTCCCCCACTGACACTTCTACCACTTGACCGGCTTCATTCCCTAGGATTAGGTCCAGTACTGCCCCTTCCCTTGCAGGACTTTCTGCATACTGGCTCAAAAAGCTCTCCTGTATGCGTTTTAAGAGTTCCGCCCCTTTTAAGCCTTTTGCACTAAAACTATCCCAGTTGATATTGGGGAAGTTGAAATTCCCTCCTATTATTACCTTATTATTTTTACACCTCTCTGAGATTTGCCTACATATCTGTTCCTCTATCTCTTCCTGACTGTTTGGAGGCCTGTAGTAGACACCCTGCCAAGTGATTGACCCCTTTTTGTTTTTAAGTTCTACCCAAATGGCCTAATTTGAGGAACCTTCTAAGATGTCATCCCTCCTTACTGCAGTAATTGACTCTTTGATCAACAGTGCAATGCCACTTCCTCTTTTATCCCCTCCCCTGTCGCGCCTGAAGATTCTATACCCTGGAATATTGAGCTGCCAGTCCTGTCCCTCCCTCAACCATGTCTCTGTGATAGCAATAATATCATAATTCCATGTGCTAATCAACACCCTCAATTCATCTGCCTTATCATTAAGACTCCTTGCATTGAAATAGATGCAGTCCAACCTTGCATTTTTCACTTGTGCCTTACCAGGTCTATATTTGCTCTGCCTTCCAGACAGACTCAATTTCTGTTCTATATTACCCCCGACTGTACCTCCACTCTGCATCCAATCCCCCTGCCAAATTAGTTTAAACCCCCCCAAAAGAACTCGCAAATCTCCCAGCAAGGATGCTTGTCCCATTCCGGTTCAGGTGCAACCTGTCCAACTTGTACAGATCCCACCTTTTCCAGAAACAGACCCAGTGATCCAGGAAACTAAAGCCCTCCCTCCTGCATCATCTCCTCAGCCACACATTCATCTGCTCTGTCCTCCTATTTCTAAACTCACTAGCACGTGGCACCAGGAGTAATCCAGAGATTACAACCTTAGAGGTCCTGCTTTTTAATCTGCTACCTAGCTCCCTAAATTCTTGTTGCAGGACCTCATCCCTTATTCTACCTATGTCGTTGGTACCAATGTGTACCACGACCTTTGGCTGCTCACCCTCCCCCTTCAGAATGTCCTGCAGCCGCTCCGTGACACCCTTGACCCTAGCACCAGGGAGGCAACATACCATCCTGGAGTCACGTTTGCGGCCACAGAAACGCCTATCTGTACCCCTTACGATAGAATCCCCTATCACTATAGCTCTTCCACTCCTTTTTCCCTCCTGCTGTGCAGCAGAGCCATCCTTGGTGCCACGGATCTGGCTGTTGCTGCTTTCCCCTGTGAGGTCATCCCCCCCAACAGTATCAAAGCGGTATATCTGTTTGAGAGGGGGATGGGCACAGGGAACTCCTATACCACCTGCCTACGCCTACTACACCGCCTGGTAGTCACCCCATCCCTTTTCTGCCTGTGCAGCCATTACCTGTGGTGTGACCGCCTCTCTAAACGTGCTATCCACGACTTCCTCAGCATCACGGATGCTCCACAGTGAATCCACCTGTAGCTCTAGCTCTGTAATGCGGGTAGTCATTAGCTGCAGATGGATACACTTCCTGTACACATGGTTGTCAGGGACACTGGAAGCATCCCTGATTTCCCACATAGTGCAGGAGGAGCATACCATGGGGCTGAGCTCTCCTGCCATGACTTACTTTTAAATTGATTTAGTTACTTCCTTTAAAAAATATAATTACATTAGGGGTCTTGTTCTACTCCAAACACTACACAGTACAATCTAAAGTCCTTAATAAATTACTCTAATTTAATTAGTACTACTCACCTTATCACTTGAGGTTTTAAAAAAAAAATCTTTCCCCTTTTTTAAGCAATTTAAATGCACTAACAGCTGTTACTTACCTAACCAATCACCTTGCAGAATTCCCATGATATCACTGTAAGTCTCAGCGCGCGCTGAGAGACACAGGGAGTGTGCCGCCGCTCCGGATCAGGTTCCACGCAGGTCCGCCAGCCGCCGCTCCGCTCTGCTCCCAGGTAAACGAAAGAGGGCCTCGAGCCCCGCTCTTTATTTACAGCCGCCGCTCCGGATCAGGTTCCATGCAGGTCTGCCAGCCGCCGCTCCGCTCTGCTCACAGGTAATATATTTTTTGAGGATTCAGTTTTGAAAGATTGAAGAAATATTAAACTTTGGAGTTTTCAAAGGGGGTCATGTAAAGGCCACTTGTCTTTGGAAAAACAAGCCCTGAAAATGTCCTTTTAAAGGGGCACTGAGAGGTCTTGTGAGGAAAACAAGCCTTTCTGGGAAACTTCTTGACTTTCAGCAACAACAACAGCAAGCCTTTCCAGGAAACAACCTGACCTCCATCTCAATAAATAACAGAACTTTGGACACCTGGAGAAGTAGTTCACAAAGAAGTGACAGGTCAAGTTTGATGGAGGTCAAAAGGTTGATCTCCTGTTGTCAGTTTCACTTTTGAATTGTTTTGAGGCAGGGTTGAACTGTATATAAAAGGGCAGAGAACAGAACTTCCAAGGAGAGAAGAGAACTTCCAAAGAGAGAAGAGAACACCACAACCCAGCTCAGCTTTCCAGCATCTTTCTAAAAGACCCTGAGAAGTTCACTGTGCCAACTCATCTTGTCTCCTGTCTTTGAAGAAAAGCCTGCTAAATAATTCTCAATGCCGCCTGAAAAGAACTGTTCCAAAGGATCCCAGTGATCCGTCTACATGTACTCGGACGCCAGACTGTATGCCAGTTTTGGAACACAACATATCTCATGTGCTGTTTCTTCAAGAATGAGCAGGTATTCAACCCAAGTGTTTCTTTTGTTTGTAATAGAGCTCTAAAAACAAAAATCCCTTTATTTTTCTGGTTGACCAGTATATGTGTATGTGTGTGTGAGTGTGAGGGCTACGGTAAAAAGGGAACTTTAATATTTCAATCTCTGTTTATGCTTTACTTCTTTACTGGTTAAGACTCGTTTTATAATCTGATAATTTTGTTATTTATTAACCAAACTTGGTTGGTGTGTTTTATTCTGGGATAAAAATAGAATCTATGATTGATCGTATCAGTAAGTGGAAAAAAATTTAAATATATGTTGTGACCGCGGAGAAGTGGAACTAGAATAAACAGTGGACTCGTCCCACCTTGGTCATAACATTTACTAGGCAACTAAGGTATAACACACTGCAACCTGAACTGAAGCATCTATAATCTATGCACATAGACTCAGTTGATAGCACAGAAAAAATGGAATCCCGTAACATTTAGTTTCACATTTCAAAAATATTTGCTTTCCTTGTTGCAATGGCAATAAAACCAACCATGGAATTACTTTGTAGAAGATTCTAACACCATCAAATTCCGTTCATCCAGCTGGAATAGAAAGGTTTATATCCGATGTATTTACAGAAATAGGCGTGATAAAAGTGGTTAAGCTGCACCAACTATGAGCCTGAGGAATTAGTAAATGGAGCAGGCACATGACATGAATTTACAGCAGCAACACTGCACATCAGTAACATCTAGTTGTAAAGTATAATGAATTAATGCTTGCAGATATCTATGAAGCTGAGTTTCTTGAGACCCAATTTTCTGCTTAACATTAAATAAGGCAGAGAGAGGAAGGACACCATTCATGGGCCACCTCACGCAGAGTATATGGAGCCTCGGCAGGGAGCTGAGAGCAAGCAACATGTGTCAGGCACCACGGATCCAATGTGGCTGATCACATAATGGAGGACCCTCACGATACAAGGCCCAAAGCAGGGTAGGATCATTGGTATTCCAACAGACTGTCAAACCCTGCAGTCAGCTCCTTCCACAAGAAAAGCGCTTAGAAGAAGTTAGTTTCGATTTTAAGTGCCATCCACCAGCCCAAAGGAGCACTGCAACAGAACACGTCAATGTGATTCAGAAAGTGCGGCAATGGTTTTTTATTGGTTTGCTTTAGCAAAGAGCCAGCAGGAACAATGGGCTGAATGGCCTCCTTCTTGCTGTAAATGTCTATAATTCTACATACCACACAAATTATTGAAATAAGATTTAGGTACTCGATTTGTACATTATTCTGGCTTCCTGTACTGTGTTTATCCAGAGACATTTCTTCCTGATGCACTCTGCTTGAAAATTTCAAAACCTTTTTTTTATTCGTTCATGGGATGTGGCCATCGCTGGCAAAGCAGCATTTATTGCCCACCCCTAATTTCCCTTGATAAGGTGGTGGTGAGACACCTTCTTGAACCTCTGAGGTCCATGTAGTGTAGGTTCACATCAAAAATAAAAGATTAATCCTTAAAACAACAACTTTCAAAAGCACAATCTGGATTCTAAAGTCATACGCCATGGGATATTTTGCAAATGATTAACAAATGAATATGTTTAAAATGGAATTTTGCGCTACAGTTAAATTTTAATTCCCGTTTCCATTTATAGACTTATTTATAGCTCCACCAGAGGGCAGCAGAGTATTTGTAGAAATGATAAAATGTTTCCTATATTTAAATATTTGATGGAAAACTATATTATACACCTCATAAAACTTTAATGTAGTATAAGGACATGTAAGGGTTAATGCTGGAAACAGTAAGAGCAACCCCGTCCCACTGTAAGTGTGATGATGTAACAGTCACTTGGTTATAGGCTTGGGGAAGAAGAGAGCACGAAAGATGTTAGCTAAGGAGACTTAAGGAGAGTGCAAATAGTAATGTGTATCTATAATGAAAAGTTATTAGTTGACCTACTACAGATTCCTAGACTTTAGCTACAACGCCTTAGCTACGCTACAACTACAACAACATGCAACATGATGGCATTGGTTAACACGACCTGTAAGTTTTGAAGATTACCTTATCTCATGCAGTAGCTCCAGGAAAACAGCATATCTTGTTGGGGGACTGCTGTGAGCTCCAGTGCTGCTCCGCAGCCGAAGAAGACATGGACAGTCGGTGAGTCATCTGTCCAGCTATTCAGACTGCACCACAGAAGCGTGGTGGTCTGCAATGAAACATCCAGGTCCAGCAATTGGGTTCCAAGTCTCAGCGCTGGGCAACAATCCAAGACTGGGTGAGAGAATTTCAAAGGGGCCATTCTTGGCTAATGGCACACTGGATTGAAAAGCATGGAGAGAGAGGTGATTGGGTGAAAAGGCGATTCGGGAGTCAGGCGGAGTTGGCAGCCATTACTCAGTCAGATCGTGGAGAGGAAGTGCGGAATGGTCGGAAAGCGCAGGAAACATAGAAACATAGAAAATAGCAGCAGGAGTAGGCCATTCAGCCCTTTGAGCCTGCTCCGCCATTCATTATGATCATGGCTGATCATCCAACTCAGTAACCTGTTCCCGCTTTCGCCCCATACCCTTTGAGCCCTTTAGACCCAAGAGCTATATCTAACTCCTTCTTGAAAACATACAATATTTTGGCCTCAACTGCTTTCTGTGGTACCCAATTCCACAGGCTCACCACTCTCTGGGTGAAGAAATTTCTCCTCATCTCAGTTCTGAAAGGTTTACCCCATATCCTTAGACTATGACCCCTGGTTCTGGACTCCCCCAACATCGGGAACATCCTTTCTGCATCTACCCTGTCAAGTCCTGTGAGAAATTTTATAAGTTGCTATGAGATCCCCCCTCACTCTTCTGAACTCCAGCGAATATAATCCTAACCGACTCAATCTCTCCTCATACGTCAGTCCCGCCATCCCAGGAACCAGTCTGGTAAACCTTCGCTGCACTCCCTCTATAGCAAGATCATTCTTCCTCAGATAAGGAGACCAAAACTGCACACAATATTCCAGGTGTGGCCCTGTATAATTGCAGCAAGACATCCCTGCTCCTGTACTCGAATCCTCTCGCTATGAAGGCCTTTTTGACCGCTTGTTGCATCTGCATGCTTACCTTCTGCGACTGGTGTACGAGAACACCCAGGTCTCGCTGCATATTCCCCTCTCAGTTTATAGCCGTTCTGGGGAAACCCCAGAAAGAGCATCATCACCTCCATTGAAGCCAAAGAAAGGAGAACACCCTACAAAGTCTAACAAAGCATAAGAAACAGAATGGACTCAAAATTGCGAATGCCTGAAAGCTTTCACAATCAGGTTCAAAATTGGGCCTTATGGAGGAAAAGATTCCTACGATTTAGGATTGCTTCCCAACTCCATACCAATCTGTAATAGGGTCTATGTCTATGGGGTCAATGCAGATGATGTGATTGTGAGGCAAGGGATAAATGAGGCTTCTGATAAATTTGAAGATGTACTTCAAGCCTTTGACAAATATTTTAAGCTACACAGTAATAAAATTCTGGAGAGAGCAAAGTTTTATAAGTGAGTCCAGAGAAGAGGCGAATCCGTAGAGTCCTTTATAAAAAGATTGACAGAGGGATGTGAATATGCAGAATTAAAGGTAGAAATGATAAGGGACCAAATAATTGTCAGCATAGCTGATGAATCTCTGTCAAATCTCTAGTAGTCCAAAGATGACTTTACACTCTAAAAGGCAATTCAGATCGTACAACAAGCGGACGTCGAAGACAAAACAGCCATTCTGCAGGCTAAAGAGAAGCCTTGAATGAGAAGAAATTCAATGACTGTACAGACAGAAATTAGGAGAATTTTTTTCTCTGAGGGTCGTGAGTCTTTGGAATTCTCTTCCTCAAAAGGCGGTGGAAGCAGGGTCTTTGAATATTTTTAAGGCAGAGTTAGATAGATTCTTGATAAGCAAGGGGGTGGAAGGTTATCGGGGCTAAGTGAAAATGTGGAGTGATCAGTTCAGCCATGAATTTATTGAATGGCGGAGCAGGCCTGAACGGCCGAGTAACCTACTCCTGCTCCTAGTTCGTATGTTCTTGAAGCCAAAGACAGAGAGGAATCTATTGAGAAGAAGACACACACATTCCAGCACTGTGGAGCCAGGAAGAACTGCAGACAGGAGCAGTGTCCTGCTAGTAAAACAGAGTGCTTCAAGTGTAAAAAGACTGGGCATTATGGAAAAATGTGCCAGAGCAAGACCTCTTCACGCAAAGTTGTAAAGCAGAACAACTTCACACAGAGAGCAGTGAATGAAGTGCATCAACTAATGAAGAAGAGGAACCAGGAGATTTCTTAGGAGAACTGAATGACCCAAATCAAGGATTTTGGATGGCAGATATCTATGTAAATGGACACCTAATGAATTTTAAACTAGACACAGGTGCTAGTGTCACAGTTCTGTCAGACCAAGAGCCATGGTTGATGAGACATTGCATACAACTGGCAGATACACCGCTGAATGGTCCAGGTGGGACTCAACTGAAGTGAAGGGTGAGCTTCAAGCAACTCTCCAATATAGAGGGAGACCGTGTACATCTTGCAAAACCAATAATTTTCCTTGCCAAGTCGAAAAGCTTGCTTAGACTTGCATCTAATCAAAAAGATTGAGGAAGTCAAACCACAGGTAAACAAACAAAAACAGAAAATGCTGGAAATACTCAGCAGGTCAAGTAGCATCTGTGGAGAGAGAAGCAGAGTTAATGTTTCAGGTCTGTGACCTTTCATCAGAACTGGCAAAGATTAGACATGTATATACAATATAGTATATACAATATAAGAGCAAACTATCTACAGAACCTTTGTCCAGAATGTTGCTGTGCAATCTGTCTATTAAATGACAAAAGGGATGATTGTTCAGGGCCAAAGGGAGTGGCATGGTACAAGTAAAGAAACAGAAAATGGGTCTAAAGGAGCTGTAAATGGGAAAAGTAGAATGATCACCAATAACTGCCCTCTGGAAAAAATGGGGGCACAGGTTATGATCTGAAATTTTTGAACCTGATGTTGAGGCTGGAAGGCTGTAAAATGCCTAATCAAAAGATGAGATGTTGTTCCTCGAGTTTCTGTTGAGCTTCATTGGAACAGTTTAGAAGGCCAAGGACAGAGAGGTCAGAGGGAGATGAACCGGAGAACCGGAGAATTAAAATAACAGGTGACTGGAAGCTCAGGGTCACACTTACAGACTTAATGGAAGTGTTCTGCAAAGTTGTCACCCAGTCTATGTTTTGTCTCCCCAATGTAGAGGAGACCAAGGTCAATGTTCTGAAGTAAGACTGCTCTCTGTTTTTGTATTTGAGAGAAGGTTTGGTGGTCAATTTGGAACAACAGGAGTCAGTGTTCCATTTGTGCCTCCTTACTGAGCCAGTGTCACTAAAACTGATCTTTTCTGAGGTATAATGGAGGATGCAGCATGATCTGTAGACTCTGGTAAAAGATACTTCCTAGATGATCTTCTCCTTTGATGGAGCCTGAGCCTACGTACCTCTGTTATTCGTCCTCTTGCTCCTGCTCTTCCTGCATTATTGGGCATATATGGGAACGCCTGTAGCGAGCACCATGGCAAGGGCTCCTTTACCGAAGGACAGGAAGAAAAAGATTTCCCGCTTGAAACTGCTCAAAGGCAGCTCACAAAATTCTTTCTAATGTCTTCAGTAAAAGCTGATCGTTTAGACAAAGTTCATAGACATTCAAAGCCTGTGAACTCAACCACTTCCTGATTTGAAACTCGTGTTGGTAACTTATCCACTGTTCTTCAAGCTTAACTTAAGCCAGGTGCCACTCTGGTGTAAATTTCAGAACTGCAACAATTTTCCCCTCTAAATATCTCAGAATTTCAGGACGAACAAGTTTGCTCATTTTTATAATACATTTTAACCACCTTCCAGAAGGAATATTTTATTAAGCAGCAAACCATGATCAATTTAGTGTTTGGTGGAAATACAGTTCAGCCAGAGGGCTGTGAATAGATTCCTAGGATACATTGGGATACTTTCTTGTAATGTACAATTCATGAGAAAGTTTTACTCTTAAAACTTTAAATGCATAAAACATTTTTAGATAATTGTTTAATTGTCATTTGTAACAATGTGTATTAATTTAAAAGCTGTCTTACCATTGACTTGGCACATGATTGTGATATTGGCTCTCAACCTTGCTTTCACAACACTTCCCACGTCCACACTGACAGATGTTGAATTAATGTTCACCAAATCATGTTTGGACACTCTAATTACTGGCTTCCCTAAGCAAAATAAAACAGATGGTACAGTATATAGTTGCTAAATATCCAGGAAACTTCGATTAATGAACTACATTTTCCAAACAAAAAAATGGAATTTAGTGCAAGTAGCATTATTTATGTCAACAGTTGTAGTTCCTAGGATTCCATGAGTGGTAGTTTAATGCTTTATTTACAGCTGCCTTTCTGGTTCGATTGACCTGACAACTGAAATTCTTGCTAATGAGCTTTTATACCCCTATTAGAAAGTGATAAATTGTCACTGAATAAACCAGTAAAGCTGTCAGTCATTTCAGGAAACTAAGACAAATTCATCTTTTTGGGAAGGAACAATATGACTGATTATAATTGTAGCAAACCTGTTACAGCAACTTTGGAGGACAAGGAATCCAAACCAATAGGACTCGTAGCGGTGCAAGTGTAGACTCCCACATCAGATTCATTAGGCACAAGGATTTGCAAAGCCTGATCTGGAAGAATTTTAATTCTGCAAGTGGAAAATAAGCAATCAGGAGTTCTGGCCTGAGAAAATATGTACACAGCTCATGTTTTCATCAATATGAACTACAAAATCACTCACAATAAGCTCAATGACTGAAGTACATTGGTATATTTGTTATTATGTAAAAACAGCTGATCCTTTCTATTCTATTGTGTAATCTTTTATTTATTACTAACATCTTAATTTACAATAGGCTTTTCCCCAGAATGTATGTTTGTTACAGTATGACCTTTACTGAAGAGTGAGGAAAGTTTACAAAAGCCTATCTTGCTACCGTGAAATCTGCCAAGGGTTATGGCCCCAACAGCAGCAACTGTCCATTTGAATGTCCTGAAAAAGTCGCTGTCATGTTTCTATTTGCGAAATATTTAATTGTAAAACTGTCATCGACTGCTGTGTAATTTTGCCTGGTGTGAGAAAGGAAAAGAGAACATGGATTATATAGCACCTTTTCATTGGCACAGCAACATCCAAAGCACTGGTTCAGCTGTGGCTCAGTGGGCAGCATTTGTGTTTCTGAGTCAGAAGGTTGTAGATCCAGAATAGGAATAGAATAGGATTTGAGCACAAAAGTCAAGGCTGACGCTCCAGTGCAGTTCTGAGGGAGTGCTGTACTGTTGGAGATGCCATCTTTTGGATGAGACTTTAAACGAGGCCCTATCTTCCCTCTCAGGTGAACATAAAAAAATGCCATGGCATAATTTCGAGGAAGAGCAGGGGAGTTATCCCCAGTGTCCTAGCCAATACTGAATGGCACCCTCCTGTTTCTATTTTGCTATTCATAAATATTGTGAAAGGCAGGGGTTATGGTATAGATTCCTGTTGGATCATCATGGGTTGCTTTTTTCCCAGGCACAGCATTTTACACTTGTCGATAGCTTTTGTCTTCTCTGTTTAAACCAGATTTCAATTCAATACATTTAGCATCAGTTTCATGCTGTTTAAGCTTCTCTTACTATCTTTGTGCAAGACCTTTTGAAAATCCAAGTAAACTGCCTGTACTGGATTATCATCCTTCATTTGCTCAGTTACCTTCTCAAAGAATTCAGTAGGCTTTTAAAACCTGATCTAGTACTTCTCATTGCTCCCAACACTACCTCTACTCACTATGTATGTTAACCAGCCTGTAATTGCCAGGGTTTTGCCTTGGTCCTTTTATAAATACTGGAATATTTGCCATGCTCCATTACTCAAACACTACATCAATATTTATAGAGTTCTTCAAAAATAGCAATCTATTTCCTCTGTTAATTCTTTGAGAGCACTAACCTATATCCTATCTGCCCCAGAAGTCGTGTGTATATTACATTTTTCTAGTTTCTGCATGACACATTCATTATTAAATTATGTAGATGCTTACATAATTAGTCTACGTCACACAGATTGTTTCACCATATTAGTGACTAGCGTTTCATAAAATCATACAACACAGGAGGCTATCATCTTTAGTTGGTCTTTAGTTATGCTGTTCAATCAGTCACATTCCCCCGCTCCTTCCCCATAGCCTGGCAAATTTCTCATTTTCATCGAGCAGGGTGTGGCATCGTGGTAATGTTACTGGACTAGAAATCCAGAGGTCTAGGCTAATGCTGTGGGGTCACAGGTTTAAATCCTACCATGGCAACTGGTGGAATTTAAATTCAATTAATAAATATGGAATTTTAAAAAAAGCTAGTTTTAGTAATGATGACCATGAAACCATTGTCGATTGTTGTAAAAACCCATCTGATTCACTAATGCCCGCTGCCGTCCTTACCTGGTCTAGCCTACATGTGACTCCAGATCCACAGCAATGTGGTTGACTCTTAAACGCTAGCAAGCCACTCAGTTGTACCACTAGAAAAAAGTCTAAAAGGAATGAAACCGGATGGACCACCTGGCATCGACCAAGGTCCCGACAATGGCACACCCAGCCCCGTTGACCCCCTACTAACATCTGGAGGCTTGTACCAAAATTGGGAGAGCTGTCCCACAGACTAGTCAGGCAACAGCCTGACATAGTCTTACTCATGGAACCATACCTTAAAATGTCCCAGACACCACCACCCCTGGGTGTGTTCCATCCCACCAGAGGTGGTGCCACAGTGCTATGGAGTTGGGAGTCCTCAATATTGACTCTGGACCCCATGGCATCTTGGCATCATGTCAAACACGGACAAGGAAACCTCCTGCTAATTACCACCTTCCACCCCCCATTGGCTGATGAATGAGTGCTTCCACATGTTAAACACCACTTGGAAGAAGCACTGAGGATGGCAAGGACACAGAACATATCTGGGTGGGGTACTTCAATGTCCATCACCAAGTGTGGCTCGGTAGTACCAGTGCTGACTGAGCTGGCTGACTCCTAAAGGACATAGCTGCTAGACTGGGTCTGCGTCAGGTGGTGAGGGAACCAACAAGAGGAAAAAACCTACTTGACCTCATCCTCCCAAATTTACCTGTCACAAATACATCTGCCCATGACAGTAAGGGTCTGAGTGACCACCATATAGTCCTTGGGGAGACGAAGTCCCGTCTCCACATTGATGATACCCACCAATGTGTTGTGTGGCACTGCCACTGTGCTAAATGGGATAGATTTCAAACAGATATAGCAACTCAAAAGTGGGCGGCCATGAGGCAGCAGAATTGTATTCAACCACAATCTGTAACCTCATGGCCCGCCATATCCCCCACTCTACCATTACTATCAAGCTGGGGGACCAACCCTGGTTCAATAAAGAGTGCAGGAGGGCATGTCAGGAGCAGCACCAGGCATATCTAAAAATGAAGTGTCAACCTGGTGAAGCGACAACACAGGACTGCATGCACGCCAAACAGCAGAAGCAGCATGCAATAGACAGAGCTAAGCTGATCCCACAACCAACAGATCAGATCCAATCTCTGCAGTCCTGCCACATCCAGTCATAAATGGTAGTGGACAATTAAACAACAAACAGGTGGAGGAGGAGGCTCCACAAATATCCCCATCCTCAATGATGGGGGAACCCAGCACATCAGTGCAAAAGAAAAGGTTGAAGCATTTGCATCCGTCCATATCAATAACTTTTTCCCACCTACTGAAGAATAGATAAATTAGACACTCTATTTGTCCCCCAGAATAGAGCACACCAAACCAGGTTTCTTTAAACAACAACAACATTAACTATCTATTAGAAAATAAATAATAAGTCTTAACTACTAATGAGATTAATCTATACATATGAAAAACTCCTTATTTCCTTAGCCCTCATGCACACACATATATATTCAAAAAAATGGTTAACAGGGAAAAAGGATTTTGGTTTACAGCAAAATACTGCAGATGCTGGAAATCTGCAATAAAAACAAAAGGTGCTGGAAATACTCAGCAGGTCTGGCAACATCTGTGGAGAGAGAAACAGAGTTAACGTTTCAGGTCAGGGACCTTCAGGTCTAAGTTTCAAATGCCTGCTCTTTGGCCAACTCACTGGTTTTTAAAAGTCCCAGGTGAAAGCAAAAACCTTCCTAAGCCATCATGTGATTAGACAGAGCATCTCCACTGTAATTCAAAGTATTGCTTTGGGGAGGTCAAACTCCTGGCTGGCCTACTTGAAACCACTTGTTTTTCTTATTATTGCATATAATCTCAACATCCAAAAATTCCAACTATTTGCATATGTCGAAATCCACTGAAAATCCTTTTCACCGTTTTTAAAACACACAGAAGTCTAAGATTTTAGTACAAAAATAAAACCTTTCGTAACACTGTATAGTGGCTAAAATACATTCCCTTTTTCTTCCCTTGTTCTATTTTAAAATAGTTTCCCATTACTTTTCCTGATGTTATTTGCTAAGCTCCAAAATCAACTTTTCCATAGTCTTCTGCCACTTGTTGTTTTTGTTGGCCATGGCTTTGAAAACAATATAAAATCTAACAATACAATGGGGTCTTCACCCCTGGGGCTAATCTGGTCGGGCAGACCCTATTTCCTTTATAGAACCTGTCTAATTTTAATTACATTCATTTCAATGGATGACAACCAAGCCTGTTCTGTAAGGAGTGTGTCTTCAACCCCAATGGATTAACACACAGGCAATCTACCACATTATATCAGTAGATTGCACCTAACCCAATACATTTGGGTCTAAACTTGTTATCCTGTCTCACAAATTTTGTGAGAACAAACACTGACTGCCTCGATAAATTTATTAGTATTTTTACTGCTCCTTTCTGATTGTTCCTAATCTCTCCAATCAACTGTTTATTAAAATAATTCTCATTGGGTCCAAATTCTGCAGGCAACAGTAAGTCTTAGTCAGATTTGATTAACTTTGTCAAATTGATTAACAGATTAGAACCACCTTCCAATTGTGAAATGCATGTACTTCACAGGTTTATTGGCTGGAATAAACATAGAATAGTCAAAGTAAACTGCTGTAATTTCCTATTATTGGATGTCAGGCCAGGAGAGTATTGAGCTTGGCTGTAATATCCTCAATGCCTGTGAACACTCATTGTCTGAGTTAACACACTGTCAATCCAGGAAGTCTTCCCCACCATTTGTTAAATTTCAATTTCATCATTTAACATGAATAATTGCATTATTGTCATGCTTTAACTTCCCTTGGAATAAAACTTCAGTGGATTAAAAAGGTCTATTGAATAATCTTCAAATAATGATGATGCTGAACTCAACAAAGCTATCTAGTTACTTGAAATACTGGCCTTTCAACAGGGTCATGGGGGTGTTATTGGGTTTCATTTTAACCTAACACATCCAATGGGAAACTAATGCGATTGGATCAGCCGCCCAGCTTAGTTTCAATTAATCAGTGATGGTACCACTTGTGTGACACGCTGACATTGCCCTTAAGGATGTAGAAGGTGAGAGAGAGATTGGAACTCTAATTTATAAAATAAATATGATCGACATATTTAACAGTTTTGTGTTTGCTGAAATGCTCATTGTTGGTGAGGCCACATAGACTGTACACTTCACCACCTGACAGAAATCGGGTCGGTGTGCAGTGTGAATGGCATGGGTGAAACATGTGGTCCATCCCCACTGCATCCCAATTTTAAAATGCCTGACTTTTCAGCCATATGAAGCACCCACCCAAGTCTGATGGGAGCCTCATACACGAATACAAATGTGTCAATAGGACCTTAATGTGAGCTTAACCTAGAGAGAAAGGCACTTGCAGGAAATACCCCAACTAGTAATAGGTTCCCTCGAGGGTCAGGAAGAACAGGAGTGTGAACAAGGAAAGTGTAGGTCTCGCCTGCCCAGACAGTTTGATCACAAACGACTGACAGCCCTGGAACCCTGTTACCCTATTTCCCCCCATACTGATACTTATCTTAGGCCAGGTGGGAGGACCTGGGATGCTCAACATCCCTCTGGGAAGTCAGAGGTTAAATCAGATGCTCACTAGGCTAATTTCACACCACAGAGTTAAAATTCCCACCTTTGAGGAACCTGGAAGTTACTTCCCTCAGGGTTTTCCCATTCTGCTAGTGTAATTTCCATAGTCATTTGTGTTAGCAGGTTACTGCGGAATTTCCAGTGTGGAGGGGAAGAAAGCCAAGGAGAATCCCCTAATAATTAATATCAAAATCAAAGCCACAAAACAACTACTATTCCCTTCGTCAATAAATAGGCAACATCAAGTGAGAATGGCTGAGCTATTTGTGATTAATAGATAAGAACTTTCCTTCCTGATTTTCAGCACTTCACAGTCAGTTCAGAATTCTGCAGTTTTCTTTTGCAAAGCTTGTCTCACAAAAAGATTTATTTTCAATGTCTTCGCCACTGTTTAAATGATATACTGGAGGTAAAGGGGCGTGTGAAAGGTCACTATTCACATTTCAAAATGAAAGCATTTTGATGTGAGATTTAGCTGATAACAGTTTGATGTTTAGATCTGTTTTCTCTCTTGTCAGTATTACGGATGATTTCGAAAGTCAGCAAAGAGATAACTTGCTTTAATGAATTAAAAATTCATCATTTACTACATTTTAATGGTATGAAAGGTACATCTTGTGGCAGAAAAACTTGTAAACATAACTGCTGTACTCAGTAGAATTCCACAAATCCATTGACCCCTCTGATATGCTTCCTCAAAGAATAACCGTAATGGAGTCTCACTGAGGGCTTTCTTCTTTTTAAATCTAGTTAATGCACAGCTAATAAAAGAATTCAGAAAAATTGGAATTCTTTTATATGGAATACTTTAGAATTAAAGTTTATATTGCCTCAGAATGGCTTATCCTTTTAACTTTCTGTGAATCATTAGAAATCTTATGATATTTTTGGGAGGGGTAGGGTTGGTATTTTTTTAACCAATTCTGGAAGACCACAAACTAATGTTCACCCATTTTTTGCTACTTTCAGACATGTTGATCTGTTTAGTTTTTCACTGCATGTGAAGAAACATGTAATCAATGTTAAGAAGTGGAAAGTAGTCAGTAGCTATAAACATCAGATCTTACTGTTAAGCTGACACTGTGTCAGCTACCACATGAATCATCCCTTTTCAGTTTCTAAAGGAAACTATTTTACTCTCTGGTCAAAGCTAGATGATATTTGTAATTTCCCGCATCTTTAACTTTTAAATAACCCTGAAATGTCAATGGCTAGTGCCAAAGAAACAAGGAAATTGTCTCTAGCAGCAGCTACACGTTAATCAGTTCGAAGCCTCATATGAAAGGCTAGACTTTGCTACAGCAGAAGGGAAAACAACTTTTTTTCAAATTTAAAATAAATGAATGATACATTCACAAATCATTAAAAGCAGCAACACAGGCAAAACCACAAGAAGTAAAGCAGGCATTGGGATTCATTTCTAGAGGGATAGAATTGAAAAACAGAGGAGTTAGCTAAACTTGTATAGAACCTTAATTAGATCACATTGGAGTGCTGTGAACAGTTCTGGTCTCTATAGTATGAAAAGGGTATAGAAATACTGCAGAAGATTCAAAAAAGATTCACAAGGTTGATATCAGAACTGAGAGGTTGTCTCTATCAGGAAAGATTGGACAGGCTGGGCCTCTTTTCTCTCGAAAAGAGAAGGCTGAAGGGTGACCTAACAAACTGTTTTAAGATTGTGAGAGGGTTCAATAGTGTACACATAGAGAAAATGTTTCTGCCTGCAGGGCAGTTAAGAACTTAGGGCCGTAAATATAAGATAGGCACTAATAAATCCAATAGGGAATTCAGGAGAAATTTCTTTACCAAGAGAGTGGTGAGAATGTGGAACACATTACCACAAGGAGTTGTCGAGGTGAATAGCATATTTTAATGGGAAGCTAGATAAACACGAGGGAGAAAGGAATAGAAGTATATGTTACATTTGGATTGAAATCGGTGGGAGCAGGCTCGTGTGCAGCATAAATACCAGCATGGACATGCTAGGCCGAATGTCTTGTTATTTTCTAGCAGAGACAAATCTGACTTTAGAACACTGTTATATATGTAACTTCAGTGGGACAGATACATTTGGTAATGCCAGAAACAGCTCAATGAGAAAAAAAATCAGGGACAAACTTAACCCAACTACCCAACGGGTGGGCACTTAAAATCAACCAGGAGATTTACGAACTAGCGTTGTGCATGACTTCCACCATCATCAATCAAACCAGCTCATCTCAGCAAAGGCAAGAATGGCTGCCTGGAGCTTTTGGGGTCCTTCTCTCAATATTTGGATAGTATCTGAGAGGGCATTGGGCATGATCACAATTTTAACCAGTGACCTGTGTGTTTGACTTTTCTGTCAGGTGAAGACAGCAGGAAACACATCTGGGGCCAGGCACAGCAGGACTTGTCCTCCAGGCCTCATTGAGAAAGCTTCAATCTCCCTTGCTCAAGGACACTCTTTCTTCCTGTGAGATGCTCCCTAAACCCTTCCCATGACTTACCCTGTTGCGAGGGTGCATTGCCTCAGTGGCAACTGGTGGCGCCTGCCCCCGAGGTTCCATTCCTGTGCTCCCCTCCCAGCCTTCCCAAGCAGCTTCACCATTGGCCGTCCCTGCCTGCCTGCCCCCAAGATTTCGTTCCCATCTGCAGTGATATCTTTCACCCTGAGTTCCGCATCTTGAGCAGTGGCTAAGTGACCTCCTAAGACAATTGCAAATTGGAAGAATTACACTGTTCCTTGTTACATGCATTCTATTGAATTAGCATGCAATTTTAAATGTAATGAAGGGAGATATTGAAGCCTACTGATGCCCTCAGTTACGTCAGAATTGTTATCATGAAATTCTGCTTCACTGATATTTAGGAATGGGTCATGTAGCACACAGCCCAGCATTCCCACTGAAAGCTATGTGTGAATAATCTGCTTCCACATGATTGCAGGAAATCAGGCTGCGTCTTGTCATCAGTTTCAAAACATGAAACACAGTAATAAGAACTGGCTGAAAAACATAGATAAATGTGCATGTTCCTCCCATAATGGCATTTATGTTTAATACCATCGCTGAATGCCCCACCATCAACATCCAGGGGTCACCAATAATAAGAAACTTAACTGGACCAGCCACATAAATACAAAAGCAAAATACTACAGATGCTGGAAATCTGAAATAATAACAGGAAATTCTGGAAATACTGAGCAGGACAGGAAGCATCTGGGGAGAGAGAAACAGAGTTACCTTTTCAGATCTGTGACCTTTTATCAGAACTGGGGAAAGTTAGAAATCTAATAGGCTTTGAGCAAGTGAAAGGGGGAGGGTGGGAAAAAGAACAAATGGGAAAGTCTGTGATAGGGTGGAGGGCAGGAGAGATTAAATGACAAAAGGTTTCATGGTGCAAGGCTAAAGGGAGTGGAAATGGGACAAGTAAAGAAACAAAGGATGTGTCCAGAGGAGGTGTGAATGGCAGGATAGTAGCTGTCTGAACACAAAGTAAAAGGAATAAGAAAGAAATGAGAAACAAAAACAAATCTGATAAAAAACACAAAACAAAATGGGGGCAGAGATTATGATCTAAAATTATTGAACTCGATGTTGAGTCTGGAAAGCTGTATAGTGCCAAATCGAAAGATGAGGTGCTGCTACTCTTGCGTTGAGCTTCATTGAAACACTGCAGGAAGGCTGAGGAGAGAGGTCAGAGTGGGGTTGAAGTGGAGAATTAAAATGACAGTCGACTGAAAGCTCGGGGTCACACTTGCGGACTGAACAGAGGTGTTCTGCACAGCGGTCACCCAGTCTGCATTTGGTCTCCCCAGTGTAGAGAAGACCACATCGTGAGCAGCAAATACAGTATGCTAACTTGAAAAAAATACAAGTAAATTGCTGCTTCACCTAGGAGTGTTTGGGGCCTTGGACAGTGAGAAGGGAGGAGGTAGAATGGCAGGTGTTGCATCTCTTGTGCTTGCATGGAAAAATGTAGGAAGGGGATGATTGAGAAGTAGACCAGGGTATCATGGAGGGAACAGTCCTGTGGAATGCTGAAAAGGGAGGGGAAGATGTGTTTGGTGGTGGCATCACATTGGAGGTGGCGGAAATGGTGGAGGACGATCCGTGGAATACGGAAGCTGATGGGTGGAAGGTGAGGACAAGGGGATCCCTACTGTGGTTCTGGGAGGTAATACAGTGGTTACAAGAACAAGTCAGAGGCTGGGCATTCTGCGGCGAGTAACTCACCACCGGCCTCCCCAAAATATTTCCACCATCTATAAGACACAAGTCAGGACAGTGATGGAATACTCTCCACTTGCCTGAATGAGTGCAGCTCCAACAACACTCAAGAACCTTGACACCATTCAGGACAAAGCAGCCTGCTTAATTGGCACCCCATCCATCACCTTAAATATTCACCTCTTCCATCACCAGCACACAGTGGCAGCAGTGTGTACCATATACACATGGGTGGCACAGTGGCGCAGTGGTTAGCACCGCAGCCTCACAGCTCCAGCGACCCGGGTTCGGTTCTGGGTACTGTCTGTGTGGAGTTTGCAAGTTCTCCCTGTGACCACGTGGGTTTCTGCTGCGTGCTCCAGTTTTCTCCCACAGCCAAAGACTTGCAGCTTGATAGGTAAATTGGCCATTGTAAATTGCACCCGAGTGTAGGTAGGTGGTAGGAGAATGGTGGGGATGTGGTAGGCAATATGGGATTAATGTAGGATTAGTATAAATGGGTGCTTGTTGGTTGGCACAAACTTGGTGGGCTGAAGGGCCTGTTTCAGTGCTGTATCACTCTATGACACTACAGCAACAAGCCAAGGCTCCTTAGACAGCACCTTCCATACCTGAGACCTCTACCACCTAGAAGGACAAGGGCAGCAGGTGTATATGAGAACACCACCACCTGTAAGCTCACCTCCAACCCACACACCATCCTGACTTGGAACAATATCACTGTTCCTTCACTGTCGCTGGGTCAAAATCCTGGAATTCCCTCCCTAAAAGCACTGTGGGTGTACCTACACCACATGAACTGCAGCAGTTCAAGAAGGCAGCTCACCACCAACTTCTCAAAGGCAATTAGGGATGGGTAATAAATGTTGGCCTTGCCAGCAACACCCATATTCTGTGAATATATAGATTAAAACAAAACCTCTCTTTCACATAAAAAAACTGCAAATGCTGGAAATCTGAATAAAAACAGAAAATGCTGAAAATATTGAAGAGTTCAGTCAGCATTGGTTGTGGAGAAAGACAGGCTATGACATTTTTTTGGTGTAAACCTTTATCTGAACACCATTCCCTTTGGGTACACTTTGCTTCATCTTATAATCACATTTCCTAGTTGTCTTCAGCTCTGTCTACAGGAAGAAGTTCAATTCCTGGCATAATTTGATTGACTATAATTAGAGTGTTGCCAATGTCAGATCATTGAGGCTTTTTGAGAAAAGATGTGACAAGGATTGCAAAGGCTCCCTTCTTATATCGAAACACTCAGAACTTTACATCTTTCTTACAAAATAACAGACTTGTAGTAGGTAAAGGTCTCAATCAGTCTCATTAGTTAAGTTTTAACTGCTACTTTGATTCTAAATGTGAACATTTAACACAGAAACCTGGCATATGGAGTGCATGCCAGAAATAGAAACTGTGCTTCTCAGCAGATCATTTTCCCATTTTTATTTACAGGACATCTATGATTCTTGGATACTACAGTTACTTTTAAGATATCTGCAATCCTGCACTGAGTGGAAAAAGAAAAGTGTTCTGTGAAGGATAGCCATTTAGCAGGGGTACAGCCTATACTATTCCATATACAAAACCTCCTGAAAACAAGGAAGGTACATAAAATAATTTTGAACATTTCATGTTTCAGTTTCTTACTCCTAGAGGTTCTGACACTGGAGAACAGATTCCTGACTGTTGGTAATCCAAGGGGCCATTCTTTTCATGTGAACTGAAACAGTGAGTATTGGCAGTCTGTTCAATCACAGGGGACTACAGACACGGATCCTGGCCTCATCTGATTTCTACATATGCACACTTTCTGGCATGGATTGCTGGATAGCCATCAGGAATTGAAAGGCTTACTTTTTCCGTTCTGTAGCCCAGGGGCACGGAGACCAATTACTGCAGTCCCACCACTATTCAAGCTGAGATCAACTAACTCAACAGAGACTTGGGATTGAACTTGAAACCCCCTTGCATGGTTCAGTGCCAGACTCTGCAGGGCCCTTATTGCAGGATCTTTCTCATATTTAAACAAGTGACAAAGCGTGTGTGTGGTTTTGGAAACATTCCAACTCAAAGGAATAACTTTTCACCTCCTGATGTTGCTGTTCCCAATGTTCGGGAGTAGAATGTTCACCTTGTGAACCTTTATTAAGCTCTGGTTAGGTCACAACTAGAGTACTGTGTCCAGTTCTGGTCAGTTAGGAAGCATATGAGTGTCCTTGATATGGTTTAGAGGAGATTTACCAGAATGGTGCCAAGGATGAGGGATTTTATCTACAAGGTTAGGTTGGAAATGCTGGGGTTGTTCTCCTTGGAACAAAGGAGATTTGATAGACGTGTACAAGATTAAAAGAGGTTTAGATAAGGTAGACAAAGAAAAGCTGTTTCCATTAGCTAATGGTACAAAGACTAGGGGATACAGATTTAAGGTTTTGGGCAAGAGATGCAGAGGGGATGTGAGGAAGAACATTTACGCAGTGAGTGGTAATGACCTGGAACTCACTGCCTATGAGGGTGGTGGAAGCAGAGACGATGAATGATTTCAAAAGGAAATTGGATGGGCATGTGAGGGAAATAAACTTGAAGGGCTACGGGGATCGAGTGGGGGAATGGGACTGACTGGATTGCTCAACAGAGAGCCACCATAGACTTGCTGGGCCAAATGGCCTTCCTCTGTGACGTAATGACTCAATTACAATATTTATTATTTTCACAATCTTTGGAAATGTGTAATTTTCCATTTTGCCTAGTGATTTCACTAAGATTTTCAACTATGGATTTTGGCTAATTTCTGCTGAAAACCACATGGTTATATAACTTACTTAGTTTGGGCAGGAACAGGGGCTGGAATCGCTGTGGGAGTGAGGTCGAGTGTGGGTCCACTTTGAAAATAGTGCTCTCGGATGGCTCCATGACCCAATGTAATTTTCAAAAGGAGGACTGGGTGGGGGTTATAGCCGGCAACCTGCATGCCTCAATAACTGGCTGTTAAGCTTGCTGAAGTGCTTGTTAATGGGCTGGAGAGGGACAGAATGAAATTTTCAAAGTTCAGAATGGAACAGCGAATGGTCTGGGGCATGTTTGTGTACAGCTGTCAGGAGCACTGCGGGGAGCCATTGCTGCTGATATGAAGTCGTGAAACAAAAGGGAGAGTCAAACTGAGGTGCGAATGCGGTGGCACAAAGTTGCTATCGCTTGAGAAGAGCAGATTAATTACCTGATGAGTGAGTGTTTGGGCACTGGTTTGGACCGTGAAGCTGCTGACTCTCTGCTCTTCTGCTTGCTCCATGTCGCTAGGCAACAGCAAGCCCAGTTATGGCTGCTGCTTGCCTTTGAGACTAGCCCTCCAGAGCCAGCCTTTGCCTCCAGGCTGTGCCCCATGCCACTAAGAGGCAACCAAACTTGCCTCTAGCCTACTTACAGCCTTTGCTTATCAAAATAGTGTCATGTCAGTGACACTGACACGGCACGGGGCCGGACCCAGAAATGATCTGGGCGTTGAGTTCCTGACCCTGGATTGAAAATCCAGCCCAGAATTCAAAAAAATGTATATCAATCTTTGAAAGTTGTAATTTTGCAGCTGGTGGACACAACCCCCTTACTCTGTAAAATCCTGCGATTTGAATAAAAATGGAGATTCTCAAGGTGAAATACATCCACCAATGGGCTAAGGTGTATATAGCAAGTTGGAAGGAAATAGTTAAGCATGCAAAATTATGACCTATGTTAAATCAATTCTATTGCAGGATCATTAATATCCAGTTAACACACCAGAGAGAAGACTAATTTGACCATCTGGTTTAATCTACAAATACCAGCAACTGACTGAATGCACAGAACTATAAATTTTTTATGTTTAAAATTTCTTACCTGATGCTGAGCAACATTTGCCTGTGTGTTGAACTGTTACAGGCCTACAGCAATTTTAAAGACCATGTTTTGTGATCATTCCTTGAGAGTCCCCTGGCAATATGACTAACACCGACTTCCAATACCTGTTTTGCAGTTTAGCCATTGTCACTGGATCGTTTAAATTTCCCAACTGACCCAAATCTGCCAGAGAATATCCCTCAGAGCAGCCCAAAACTATTCAATAGACTGTTGAAAAATCTACTTACTTACTGAGTATAAGTACATAAAAAAGATATAGTCATAAAAATGCCAATAAAATCTATGTCACGCTTCTCTCAGAAACCTGTTCATATTGTGCTAATAATGATAGAATATAATAGAATTTATGGCTTTCCAGATAAGATGCTTTAACATATGGCTTTCTTGATTTGAATTAGATGAAAAACATAAAAGGAATAATAATGCATCTCCAATATGATTTTTGTTTTTTTTCCCTCCAAGGTGCCATCACAAATGTCCCATTGATATAGACATGACAAACAATCTCAGTGACATATTGTGAGTCTCAGTCACAGATTGGCAACTGGGTTTGTTTTTATATGGTTAAGAAGGACATCAAGTTCAACTGGGACCTAACTTCTAATTTAGATACAAAAGGGTGTTGTCACTTTGTCAAGTTTCAAGGGACTTTATATAGTCTGTGCACAAAGAATCATTGATTATGTGGTTATGTGATTCATTTCATTGGTTAGTTTGGCCTTTTTTTTGGATGTTTTAAATCCTTGGGACACTGGTGTTGACTTATTTTGGAGTATCTACTTCCTTAGCCCAACAAGTCATCTTGCCATACACTTAGAGTTCCTGGGAAAATGTTTTATGTCCGACCAAACTGTTTCATCAAGATGATCAGGACACACAGCAATATTCCAGCTCTATCCTGGTTTAAATCAATGTTCCTGCCAACTCCCAAACTGTCCCATCTATGAGTTCCGGCTCTTGATGGGCTGTGAGACATGGAGCAGGTATGTGGAATGTTTAAACATAATATATAACAAAAAGTAAAATATCAAATACAGGTAAGAAATAATGTTAAAAGTTAAAATAAAGGATATATGGTACGTTTAAGATGGCACAGTGGTTAGCACTGCAGCCTCACAGCTCCAGGGACCCGGGTTCAATTCTGGGTACTGCCTGTGCGGAGTTTGCGAGTTCTCCCTGTGAGGGCGGCACAGTGGCACTGTGGTTAGCATCGCAGCCTCACAGCTCCAGAGACCCGGGTTCAATTCTGGGTACTGCCTGTGTGGAGTTTGCGAGTTCTCCCTGTGAGGGCGGCACAGTGGCACTGTGGTTAGCATCGCAGCCTCACAGCTCCAGAGACCCGGGTTCAATTCTGGGTACTGCCTGTGTGGAGTTTGCAAGTTCTCCCTGTGTCTGCGTGGGTTTCCTCCGGGTGCTCCGGTTTCCTCCCACAAGCCAAAGACTTGCAGGTTGATCGGTAAATTGGCCATTAACAATTGCCCCTAGTATAGGTAGGTGGTAGGGAAATATAGGGACAGGGTGGGGATGTGGTAGGAATATGGAATTAGTGTAGGATTAGTAAGTATGGGCGGTTGATGGTCAGCACAGACTCGGTGGGCCGAAGGGCCTGTTTCAGTGCTGTATCTCTAAAACTAAAAGGAGAAAAGCAAAACACAGACAGAATAGAAGTCAAGTTTTAGACGTACAGTCAAGCCTGCATAAATGAATAACTAATAAAATATTGAAGAAAATTCCAAAAGTTTGAGCTATTAATTTCAGTGTTGTGCTACCTCACTAATGACCATGATTGTTTAATCCTTTCTTGCCAGTCAATGTATTGACCCCTTTTCACAAGTATTTCTGTCCAGTCACCTGATAGCCAGCTCAATGATGTTCCACCTTTTCGGATGCTGGGACTCGAGTATGTTTGGAATCAAAGTGGCAAATGTTCAGGTGTGAAAACTGTCTCATCATGTGCCAGTGTTAAAGCCTAGTGAGCATCTGGCATCTTTAGCTAAAAGGTGAGCATTAATTGATGAACTGTTTTAAAAAATGACTAACTGTTCAATACTGTGCGGTGTTGCTAGATGTGAAGAAACAGTTTTAAAAATTCCTTTTATAATAAAGACTTTGAAGCCCTATTTTTAGAGTTTACACCTTCATATGTCTGTTGTAATGAAGCAAATGACATCAATACGTTTCCAGTTAGCCAGAACAACTGTGACTTTTTACAGCATAATCTCGCATTCCACTGTTGCTATGTGCCAAACACGGTACAACAGATAGAAGAATCGAACAGTGAAATTAATAAAATTACTTGGCAAAATCATTATTCATTTAACAAGTTTTGTACTGCATTAGGATTTTTCAAAAATATTACTGTTACAATACAATTACACTATGATAAGATAGGTGAGGTGAGAGCGACTGCACTTGACAGCAAGGCAGCATTTGACCAAGTATGGCATCAAGGAGCCCTAGTCAATGGGAATCAGGGGGAAAACTCTCCACTGGTTGAAGTTACCTGTCACAAAGGAAGATGGTTGTGGTTGTTGGAAGTCAATCATCTCAGTCCCTGGACATCACTGCAGGAGTTCCTCAGGGTAGTGTCCTAGCCCAACTATTTTCAGCTGCTTCATCAATTATCTTCCCTCCATCATTGGGTCAGAAGTGGAGCTGTTCGCTGATGATGGCAAAATGTTCAGCACCATTCGCGACTCCTCAGATACTGAAGCAGCACATGTCCATATGTAGCAAGACCTGGACAACATCCAGGCTTGGGCTAATAAGTGGCAAGTAACATTCATGCCACACAAGTGCCAGGCAATGACCATCTTCAACAAGAGAGAATCTAACATCTCCTCTTGATGTTCAATGGCATTACCATCACTGAATCCCCCACTATCAATATCCTGGGGATTACCATTGACCAGAAACTGAACTGGACCAGCCACATAAATACTGTGTCTACTACAGCGGATCAGAGGCTAGGAATACTGCAACAAGTACTGTGTACAGTTCTGGTCACCACACTATAGGACGGATGTGATTGCACTGGAGAGGGTGCAGAGGAGATTCACCAGGATGTTGGCTGGGCTGGAGCATTTCAGCTATGAAGAGAGACTGAAAAGGCTAGGGTTGTTTTCCTTGGAGCAGAGAAGGCTGAGGGGGACATGATTGAGGTGTACAAGATTATGAGGGGCATTGATAGGTTAGATAGGAAAAAACTTTTTCCCTTAGAGGAGGGGTCAAGAACCAGGGGCATAGATTTAGGGTATGGGGCAGGAGGTTTAGGGAGGATTTTAGGAAAATTCTTTTCACCCAGAGGGTGGTTGGAATCTGGATCGCACTGCCTGAAGAGGTGGTGGAGGCAGGAACCCTCACAACATTTAAGAAGTATTTAGATGAGCACTTGAAACGCCATAGCATACAAGGCTACGGGCCAAATGCAGGAATATGGGATTAGAATAGTTGGATGCTGGATGGCCGGCACAGACACTATGGACAGAAGGGCCTGTTTCTGTGCTGTATAACTCTATGACTCTATGACTAAGTAACTCACTTTCTGACTACCCAATGCCTATCCACCATCTACAAGGCACAAGACAGGAGTGTGATGGAATACTTTCCACTTGCCAGGATGTGTGTAGCTCCAACAACACTCAAGAAACTCGGCACCATTCAGGATAATGCAGCCTGCTTGATTGGCATCTCATCCATCACCTTCAGCATTCATTCCCTTCAGCACCGATGCACAGTAACAGCAGTGTGTACCATCTATAAGATGCACTGCAGTAACTCAGCAAGGCTCCTTCTGCACAGCACCTTCCAAACCCTTGACCTGTACTACCTAGAAAGACAAGGGCAGCAGACTGATGGGAACACCACCACCTTCAAGTTCCCCTCCAAGCCACACACCATCCTGACTTGGAACAATATCATTGTTCCTACACTGTCGGAGAGTCAAAATCCTGGAACTCCCTTCCTAACAGCACTGTGAGTGTACCGACACCCAAGGACTGCAATAGTTCGGTAAGACAGCTCACCACCACCTTTCCAAGGGCAATTAGGGATGGGCAATAAATTCCAGCCTAGCCAGCGATGCTCTCATCCCATGAACGAGTAAACAAAAAGGAAAAGCCAACTCCCCAACTGTAATTATTGTAATGTCAGCAGATGATTCTGAACAATCAGAATTGTCACTAGCTTGGGCTGTGCAGACTTCATTGGGGTTGTGTTATGACCGAGGTTGGAGGAGTGCACTATTTCCCTCTAATCCCACAACTCCACTGGTCACAACATATATTTAAAATTATTTTTAACCAGTCATGTATATAGCCAATTATATACTTTTATATATCTGTTTCAGAATACAAATCCACCAACCAGGTTTCTTTAATAAACAACAAAATTATTCATTTATTATAAAACAAGACTTATTTAATAAAGATGCAAAGCTTATTAACACACAGGTTGAAATATGAAAGTATAAATATATTCCTTCTAAATAACCCAACACACACACATACACACATAGTTAAAGAAAAAATAAAGAAGCTTTCTCTGCAGAGATCAACTTTACAAAAACAAAAATACTTTGGCCAAATATTTGTTAATTCTTGAAGAAAAAAAAGGATAAGACATGAAATGTTCCCGGTGACTTTCGGTCTGGCGTCCGGGTACACGTAGACAGCTATCACTGGGAGTTTTCTGGAACAGTACTGTTCAGGAGGCGTCAAGGAGTAGTCTTGCAGGTTTCTCAGAAGAATTACTGCATCCATGGTTTCAGCTATCACACTGGATTCTCAGAAGATTTTTCAAAACAGGTGGCAAAGGATGAGTTGGGTGACGTCTCTCTTTGCAGGATACACACCAACTGCCCTCCGAACAGTCCAAAAAAATGAAATCAAACCTCCTGAGCCATAAATCTAGGCATATGACTTCTCTGTAAACAACGCCAAATAGTTCCATAGTCCATAAGGCTCTGGCTGTTTTCTTAGCTTAAGACATGTGACTTCCAGTAAGTGTTTGTTTTTAAACAAAGTCCCAAGTGTCTTTCCAGAGACCCTTTTAAAAAAAACAAGTCCAGCATCTCCTCAGATATTTTCCACAGTCCTTAAACACAAGTCCTCAAAAAATATTAGTTATGGCAGCACATTCATGACACCTCCATCCTTGGAGGAATGAAACGCCATTTTTTAAATTGTTTCATTATAAAGTGTGGACAAAAACAACAGAATATGAAAAAAAAAATAACTCATTCTCATTCACTCTTTACCTGTAACTAAACTTGCAGTAGAAACCAGACATCCCCAAAAACCTCATGATTTATTGTTTAGTCTTAGGGGTAGGGAACTCCACCAATGCTTGTACATTTGCTGTTCTTGGCAACACTTGTCTTTTGCCCTACTATATGCCCTAGGTAGGTTTCCCACGCTTTTGCAAATTCACTTTTGGCAAGGTTTGTCACCAAATCAGCTGACTAATTATTTAAACAGAGCTTCCAGTTGTTTCAAGTGGTCCTTCCAAGTGTCGTTGTATACCAGCACATCATCAAGGTAAACCACACAGTTAGAAATGCTGGCTACCACTTGGTTCATTAGTCTCTGGAAAGTTGCTGGGGCATTTTTAAGCCCAAATGGCATCACTCAGCATTGAAAAAGACTGTCTGGTGTGACAAAAGTTGATACTTCTTTAGTTCTGTGTGTTAAAGGAACCTGCCAGTATCCCTTTAACAAATCTATTTTGGTAAGAAACATGGTACTGCCAACTCTGTCAATACAGTCTTCCAAGTGAAGAATTGGGTGGGAGTCTGCCTTTGTTACTGCATTAACCTTTCTGTGGTCTATGTAAAATCTAGCTGAACCATCAGATTTAGGCGCTAACACGACTGGGGAACTCCAGCTGCTTTGACTGGGTTCAATTAGGTGGTTTTCCAACATGTATTCAATTTCTGTTTTCACCTGGGCCTGTTTCCAGGACCTAAGCAATAAGGATGCTTTTTATAGGAGAGGATTCTTCCACATCCACATCATGTGTGGCTAAGGTTGTACATCCTGGTTTGTCCATACAGAGTCCTTTAAATGCTGTGAGTAGACTTGTTAGGTCTCCTCATTGTTCTGCATGTAAATATGAAAGCATAGTGTCTAATCTCCCAAACAATTCAGTGTTAGCTAACCGGATAGGAGGAGGTTCCATTTGAGAACTGTCTAGGCCTCCTTCTGCCTCATCCTCACTATCCCTTTCATCCTTCATTGTCCTTACTACCTGACATACCTGTGCTTGCTTATCCTCCTCCTGGCAGTGATATTGTATCAACATACTGACGTGACACAGCCAATTCTTTTTCCGGCAATCTGGGGTGTCATTCAAATCATTTACTTTATCAATCCTTTTGACTACGCTATATAAACAACTGCACTATGCTTTCAGCGGTTCACCCTGTAAAGGCAATGATACTAACACATCATCCCCTGGTTGAAATGTTCGGGTCTTGGCATGCTTGTCTGCCCATTTCTTCATGGCTGTTTGCGAAGCTTTAAGGTGTTTCTAAGCCACATTGCAGGCTCATGTGAGCCGCTCCCAGAACATGAATACATAATCTAACATGGAAGATTTGTCCCTCTGTTCTAAAAACTTCTCTTTGATTAGTTTTAGAGGACCTCTTACCTCATGTCCATAAACTAATTCAAAAGGACTAAAACCAGTAGTCTCAATAGGTGAATCCCTTGTGGCAAACAAAAGAAATTCCAGCTCTTTGTCCCAATCATGGGGATATGCATGACAGTATGCCCTGATCATCATTTTGAGGGTTTGATGGTACCATTCTAAAGCCCCTTGTGTCTGTGGGTAGTATGCTGAAGACTGTAACTGTGTTATACCCAGCCTACTTATAACTTACTGAAAAAATTTAATTTAACTAAAATTGGAACCTTGTTCCGATTGAATCTCAATTGGTAGTCCATATTGAGTAAAAAACTAGGTTAATGTCGCTACCACTGCCTTAACAGAAATTGTTCTCAAGGGAATAGCCTCTGGGAACCAAATAGTCATATCCATAATAGTGATTTCCTGCTTTTTGGAAAAGGTCCCACACAGTCTACCAACACCCTACCAAATGGTTCCCCAAAAACTGGTATGGGAATTAGAGGTACCGGTTTTATTGCAGGTTGAGGCTTTCCCACAATCTGGCACGTATGGCACATTTTGCAAAACTGTACAACTTCTTTGTGAAGATCTGGTCAGTAAAAATGTTGACTTATATGTTTTTGGGTCTTCTGGATCCCTTCATGTCCTGCTATAGGAATTTCATGGGCTATCCTTAACATTTCCTGGCGATACTTGTGTGGTACCACTATCTGATGAACCACTGTCCATTCTTTGTCTGCAGTTCTGTGAGGAATTCCATTTTTATTATAGTAGCATTCCAGGACTTTCTCTGCTTCAGCATCTGTTTGAGCCAATTGTGCCACTTTATTTAACTCTGGATCGGCTTGATCAAAGAAGATTTACTGAACATTTCCTTTGGATTATCCAAATCCCCCAAAAAGTTTCAGATAGCCAAATATCTGTCTGTGGTGCCATTTTGACCTCTGACAATGGAACTTGTTTAGCACTTGCTCGGGTCACTACACATGAAAGAAAAATTCCTGGAACCTTTTCCTGCAACTGCTCTGTCTCCTTGACTTCACTTGGTCTTTCCGTGACTACTGGAGAAGCTACAACCTTCTCTCTGGCCAAATCATTCCCCAGGAGTCGGTCAACTCCGTCTACAGACAAACTATGGACAACTCCTATAGTTACCGTTCCAGACATTAGGTCACATTTCAGGTGCACCCTATACAGAGGTACAGTAATTACTCCCCGTCAATACTGTTCACTAAAACCTTGGCATTCAATATGCTCTCTGGTGGAAAAGTCATGTCTTTCCCAGTAAAAGTGTTTAGGTGGTTCCTGTATCCCTAATTATAACTGTAGGGTTACCTGCCTCATTTGAGGTATAGGGAGTTACTTTTCCTTTTGACAAGAATTCCTTGTAACTCTCAGGTATCTTGTTCACGTTCCCAGCACTCACAGCGCTTTTTTATTACTTGGCCTTACAGCTGCAGTCATAGCTGCAGCTTTATCTGTTGTACTCTCGGTCAGGGCCCCTTTCTCTGCATTGGCCTTGTGCACCCCAATAAGTCGCATGGGTTTACCCCATAACTTCCAGCAATCCGCATGAAGATGTCCCACCTTGTGGTAATGGAAACACTTAGGTTTTCGGACCTCACTTTCACTCTTAGCACCTTTCTTTCTGGCCTGAGGAGGAGATCCTTGGGCGTGCCCAGCTGTCCTTTCCCATCCCTGGCTACTTGCCTTCCTTTCACCCTCCACCTTCTATCCTTCTCAGGTTTGTGGGGGGTGATGAAAAAAGGGTTTGGGCTTGTGGACAAGCTCATAACCATCAGCCATCAGCTGCCTGTCTGGTTCCCTACATGGGTTCTTACTAATGGAGGGAGTGAACTTTTAAATTCTTCCAGGAGAATTATTTCCCTAAGGATCTCACACGTGGCCACTACCTTTAGTGCCCGCAACTAATGGTCAAAGTTAATTTGCTTTACCCTCTCAAATTCTATATAACCCTGCTCAGGCTGTTTTTGGAGGTTCTGAAATTTCTGCCTGTAAGCTTCAGGGACCAACTCATAAGCAGCAATAGCCTTTTTTGGCATCTCAGAATCTGTAGAAGCCTCCTCATAAAGCATGGCATAAACTTCATGAGCTCTGCCCATCATGCTTTGCATGAGCAGTGTCCAGTTTTCTTTTGGCCACCTCATCTGTTTAGCTAGCTTTTCAAAGAAATGCAAACTGCCTCTACGTCCCTTTCCTCAAACTTTGGGAGGGCTTGCACAAATTTAAACAGCTTCCCACTGGGTCATGGGTTGGAGTCAGATTCTTCTTCATCAAAACTTTCCCTGGAGTCTAGGCCACCCTTTTGTTTCAGTTCCAGTCTTTTTAATTCGAATACCCTTTCTCGCTCCCTTTCTCCCTCCTGCCTCTCTTCTCTTTCCCTTTGCAATTCTTGTTCCAGCTTATGAAATGCTCTTTCTTTTTCCTTTTCCACTCTCTGAACTGTTTCTCTTTCGAGTTCAACTTTTCTCATTCCTTTTTCCTGTTCAAGCTACTTCATCTGCAACTTAATTATAGCTAATTCAACTGAATCACCATCTGGATTGCCTTTTCCTTCTTCCAAGTTCAAATGCTGTGCTATTGCCTCAGTTATGTCTGCTTTCTTAGCCCTTGCTTTTAACTCTAACTCCAGCTTTTCTGCCTGTGCTATTAGCATAGCCTTGGTTAGGTTTTGCAAATCACTCAGGGATAAATCCTTGCTCTCCAGAAAGATCATAGCAACTGATAAAGCCACTTTGGTTTTCAATATATATCGCAAAGTTCACCATAAAAATCTTAATCAGCCTTAACCTTAGCAAGTCCCAGCATTCATATTTGTCTTTGGATTTCGAATCCTGCAAAAGCCCCAGTTATATGTTACGACTGAGGTTGGAGGAGTGCACTATCTCCCTCTAGGCCCACTACTCCACTGGTCACAACAGATATTTCAAAATATTTTAACAGGTTATGGATGTGGCCAATTATTTACTTTTATCTATGCTGTTTCAGAATACAAATCCACCAACCAGGTTTCTTTAATAAACAACAAAATTATTCATTATAAAACAAGACTTATTTAATAAAGATACGAAGCATATTAACACACAGGTTGAAATATGAAAGTATAAGTATATTCCATTCTAAATAACCCAACACGCATGCACACGCACACCAGTTAAGAAAAAAATAAAAAAGCTTTCTCTGCAGAGATCAACTTTACAAAAACAAAAAATATTTTGGCCAAATATTTGTTAATTCTTGAAGAAAAAAAAAGGAAAAGGTATGAAATGTTCCAGGTGACTTTCGGTCTGGCGTCCAGGTACACGTAGACAGCTGTCACTGGGAGCTTTCTGGAGCAGTTCTGTTCAGGAGCTGTCAAGGAGTAGTCTTGCAGGCTTTTTGGGAAAATTACTGCATTCCTAGTTTCAGCTATCACACTGGATTCTCGGAAGATTTTTCAAAACACTTGGAATATTGTGTTCAGTTCTGGTCGCCTCATTATAGGAAGGATGTGGAAGCTTTAGAGAGGGTGCAGAGCAGATTTACCAGGATGCTGCCTGGACTGGAGGGCATGTCCTATGAAGAAAGATTGAGGGAGCTAGGGCTTTTCTCATTGGAGCGAAGAAGGATGAGAGGTGACTTGATAGAGGGGTACAAGATGATGAGAGGCATAGATAGAGTGGATAGTCAGAGACTTTTTCCCAGGGCGGAAAGGGCTATCATCAGGGGGCATAATTTTAGGGTGATTGGAGGAAGGTTTCGGGGAGATGTCAGAGGTAGGTTCTTTACACAGAGAGTGGTGGGTGCGTGGAATGCGCTGCCAGCGGTGGTAGTAGAAGCAGATACATTAGGGGCATTTAAGCGACTCTTGGATAGGTACATGGATGTTAGTAAAATGAAGGGTAGGTAGTTACTTAGATCTTAGAGTAGGTTAAAGGTTCGGCACAACATCGTGGGCCGAAGGGCCTGTACTGTGCTGTACTGTTCTATGTTCTATGTTCTAAAACAGGTGGCAAAGGATGAGTTGGGTGACATCTCTCTTAGCAGAATACACACCAACTGCCCTCCAAACAGTCCAAAAATGAAATCAAACCTCCTGAGCCATAAATCTAGGCATGTGACTTCTCTGTAAACAACTCCAAATAGTTCCATAGTCCATAAGGCTCTGGTTGTTTATTTAGCTTAAGATATGTGACTTCCAGTAAGTGTTTGTTTTTAAACAAAGTCCCAAGTGTCCTTCCAGTGACCCTTTAAAAAAAAGTCCAGCATCTCCTCAGGTAGTTACCGCAGTCTTTTAAACACAAGTCCTCAAAAAATATTAATAATGGAAGCACGTTCATAACAGTTGTTAGTGTCTGAAGAGGATGAACAGTGATGAATGCTTCAACACATTTATTGAATAGCAACAAACCAACCACTACACACATATTGAATAAAAATTATCTTACCTGTGGCTGTATTTCAACATTTGTCCACTCTTTGTCCAGCTGATGACAGGTTTTGGGTTTCCTGATGCTTCACACCTCAGCACCAATGTACGGGTCCAGTTAGTCAGCAATATTGTGTGGCCCACATCAGCAATGATCTCTGCTGACAGAGACAACCCTTTGTCATTGGTCTTCTGCAGTATTACTGGTGCCTTAACTGACTCTTTAGATGTATGAATAGATTCCTTCAAACTGGGCCGATCCATTGAGGAGAATTTTGATACTCCGTGGCCATTGGAAGTGATTTTATGGAAAGAACATTCCACTGAACTGGTATCTGTGCTTCTCCCCCCATGCTTAAGTTTGAATTCATTAGCATCTGGCTGGCCCTTAGGAATCTCAGCGACTAACTGGCCAATAACATAAGTAGCATAGACATCCTTCAGATCATCAGTCTGCTGTGATATGGCCCTACTAATTTCTTCCAGTCTCTCCTGATCTATTACGTACGTTAATGGAATGATAGATTCCATGCTAGTGTCCTCTGCAGAAGTGAAGCCCTTTTCTGTGGACCCCTGTGATTCCCTTGAATCTAGGCTCTCTTGAGACCAACCTTTTATCTCAAGGAGTTTAAGAATAATCCCATCATACTGACTATGATGGTTTATGAAGAATCGATTTTTGTCTGACTTGCTGCCATTCATCTTCAAACCTGATACATATTTGTCCTTTGGACTTAGTGCTTCATTTGAGATTCCTTTTGTAATGGCTGCTTCCTGTTTACCGGACGGTGACTCAATCAGTTTATTGTTGCTTCCAATTATTTTAACCACAAAATTATCACGCACAAGACCTGCTACACATGTATAAGTGCCGATATTTACTGGTTTCAGACGATTTATTTTGATATAACCAAAATGAGTGACTGTGACATGGGGAGAGCTTGACAAATGTTTCCCATCTTTCTCCCATGTTATCATGGATTTCTGGAATCTTCTAACAGGACACCTGATGACCACTGATGTTTTGGGAAGCAGGTATGCTTGTCCACCAGTGGAAAACTGCAGTTTCCTTTCTTTCTTTAATTGAACATACACTTTTCGAAGACCCAGTATTTGAGGTCCATGGCGGTGGGCAGGTTTGTGTTCCTTTCTGTTCATTCCTACAGCCAAAGAACAGACATTCAAAACAAATTAAATTTAAGCAGAAAAACACCGGATTTTCTTGTCCAAAGATTTATTGGTTTGAATGATACAGCCACAAAGTGACTGCACATGACCCTGCAATAGCAAACCTGCCTAACTGTACTTAAGAACAAATAAAAACAATGGATCAGAGTCAGAGAGGGATTCTTAACTCTCGCTGATCAGTGGGAATGGAGCAGTTTCATTCCGTAAAACAGGTGTTAGACAGCAAATTAACATATTCAAGGACCTAACACTTGTTCAAGGACCCCTCTGAGAAATGAGTCAGGCCTCCCCACTCAGGATCCTGCAGCTGCCCCTCCACCCCCACAACCACCAACCAACTAAAGGTAAGGTAGAGAGAAACTGTTTCCATTGGCCAAAAGGATCCAGAACCAGAAGACATCGATTTAAGGTGATTGGCAAAAGAAGCAACAGCGACATGAGGAAAAGGTTTTTTTTAACGCAGCGAGTGGTTATGATCTGGAATGCACTGTCTAAGAGTGTGGTGGAGGCAGATTCAATCGAGGCCTTCAAAAGAGAGTTGGATAATTATCTGAAGAGAAAGAAATTTGCAGGGCTACAGGGAAAAGGCAGGGGAGTGCACCAAGGTGAGTTGCTCTTGAAGAGAACTGGCATAGACATTACAGGCCAAATAGCCTCCTTCTCTGCTGTAACCATTCTATTATTCCATGATTCTAAGAACTTAAAGTTTTGTTTTATAAGAAACCCCTTCATGTGGATCCAGGTGCAGCCTGAGTGCTTGGGTGATTCCACAGGAGGTGCGATCAGTGCCCCCCACCAAAGCCCACTCCGACACCCCCCACCACCCCACCCTGAGATTCTCTCGAGGGCCTCTACTAGTGAGATGCTTTGGGGTTGAGGGGGTGGGCAGGAGTGGTGGGTGTGCGACCAGCACCAGCAGCTCACCCCGGTTATTAAATGAGACCGGACAACCAATTTGCAGCTATTCTTGGGCCTGTTGCTTTGCGTATGTTTAGCCACTGCACCCCTGAGCTTGGGCTCAGAAACAGAACTAATTTCTTAGACAGAGTGGGGTAGAAATGATAGTGGGTTCAAACAGCCAGGTGTACACATGGGAACAACAGACAATGTGCATAGATTGTGAGACACTCATGGAAACAACTAGAGGTGCTCAGCAAGACGACACTTAGGAATATTGATCATGGTGAAAGGAGAAATCAGTGTATTTGGTATCTCCAACTGACCAATCAGAAAATAATATTGATGGTGAACACCAAATATTTTATACCCCAGAGCATCCTGTCTTTGATTCAAGGATTGGAAACAGAGGTGTTTTAAGGGTAAATAAAGATTTTAAAATGATGCTTGATCATAAATATTAATATAGCTGTGAAATCTTAATAGTTGAAAGATACATGTTTAAGTTTACTTGTAACAAAAATAATTGAATGCTTTTTGGCAACTGTTTTTGGAAATTTTATCTTGTCATATAAAACTACTGCAGAGAGTTATATTTAGAACTGTCGCAAAAAACATCCTTGTACTTTAAAACAGAAAATAGCAAATTGCCATTATCTGTTATTTCAGTTTATAGATTGAAATGCAATGTTTGAATTATTCTGAAAAGGTAAAGCAGGAAATGATTGAACTTACTGGCACAGGGTGGGAAGGAGCAAGGTCTCAGCAATGGTGGGCGAGGCAGGCTGGAGCAATCAGAGTAGTTTAGAGCGATGGGAACACCATCTCTGCCCATTTTCCTGCAAACCACATCACGTCTCTGTGTACCTTCCCCACAGGTTGTGGAACACTAGTCACATGGATAAACGGCAGTTCTCAGTTACGCCATCAATAAAAATTAAAAGTCTGTGGCCTACAGGAACTGTTTGCAGGCTACTGTCACTGCATCAAGGCTGCTACGTCCCAATGAGCAATGATGAGAGAAGTTATTAACATTGAAATCAGAGATTGAAATAGGGCTTTGAAAACCCGTGGGCCATAATCCCAAGAGTTACACTGGCATTGAATCTGCAGGAGATCTCCATGTTTACCCTACTGAAATGGGGAGTGTCAGTGCGAGGGCATCTCATTGATGTGGGGCATCTTCAGAACCTTTCTGCCCCTAACCAGGGACCATAAATTTAGGGTAAGGGGTAGGAGGTTTAGCAGGGATTCAAGGGGAAATCTTTTCACTCAGAGGATAATGGAGATCTGGAACTCACTGCCTGAAAGGGTGCTGGAGGCAGAAACCCTCATAAGATTTAAAAAGTACTTGGATGTGCACTTTAAGTGTTGTAACCTACAAGATTACAGACCAAGAGCTGGAAAATAGGATTAGGTTGGATGGCTACTTGTGGGCTGGCCCAGACACGATGAGTTGAATGGTCTGCTTCCGTGCTGTAAATTTCTATGATTTCTATATACCTGTCTGCCATGGCTACCTGTCTGCCATGGCAAGGGGCTTGTCCAGCCCTCTACATCCCAGTCATCTCCCCTTCAGACTGCTGTGCAAGGGGAACAATGGAATTAAAATCCTGCCTATTTCTTCAGGCAGTTTCTTTTGTACATCAGATGCCCACTCAACCCTGAGGCTGCACAGGCTTTTTCTGAAGAAATAATTATAAATAAAGAGAAATGTATGTGTCATAAGTCATGATTTAAATAACATTTTCAAATCTCTCTTGCGGTATCTGAATGATGAGTTTATCATCACTTCCCATTTACTGATTGTCATTATCACCTGAACCCCTTATAATAATAATGATACAAGTTTAAAATATATCAGTATCTTGATGTAAGAAATATAATTGACATCACTTCAAATATAAACAAAGTAAATGTTTGAAGTCTTCATAGGATTGGAGCTATGTTACTTTAGGTATAAAATAGATGCACTTCATAACCATGTTAAAGGACATATCATAATCATGGTTGCAGAATAATACTGAACAATTAACAGAATAAACGGAGAAAAGATGGTCAGTTCTTACATGGCAATGGTTCATCTTCCTCCTTTCATAATGCTGCCTTCTGTCTTGGGCATCAATCATCGTTCAGTCGGTAGCCCTCTTACTTCTGAATCAGAGGTCATTGGTTTGAGTCCCACTCCAGAGATTTGAGCACAAAATCTTGGCCAACACTTCAGTGCCTTAGGGAGTGCTACCTTTGAGATTAGACATTAAACCCAGACACCATCTCTTCTCTCAGGTTGGTGTAAAATATCTCCTGGCACTATTTGAAGAGGAACATTCTCCCTGGCATCCTAGCCAACTATCATCCCCTAACCAAATCCCCAAAACATCCCCAATCAGGCCATTATCTCGTTGCCTACTCTTACTCCAATCTGGGCACCAGCACTTACCTTTGTATGTCTTGGTCTCCATTGAAACCTACAGTGGCAGCAGCCCCTCAGTTCCTTCCACTTTCACGGTTCTTCCTTTAAGATTTTTCACTGCTTCTTTGGGTAATGCAATGGTGTCCCCACTGAAAGCTGAGCTGTGGGCCTGGCATGTCACACAAGTCTAAACATAACCATTGTACTCGTATTTTCTTCTCAAATATTTGTATTTCACCTGTAAGCCTACTCTGCACAAGATAATACATTACTGACCACATACAATGTCATCTGTAACCTATTCTTTATCCTGGGTGGAATACATCAAATGAGTCCTAATTCTAAATGAGAAGCTCAACTTTAGTTTAATATGTCTGTAGTAGCCAAATTGAGATGGTCCTACCTGTAGCCATTCAGAAGCCAACCACTCAGTTGGGCAGTCTACATCCCCACAGACCTGATGAACATCCGGTTTAGGAGTGGGGCAGAGTTCTTCTGCTAGATCCACAAAGCTCCCATCAGCCATTCTCTGTTTGCAAAGGGCCCGTCGAATCTGCGCACCACCTCCACAGCTCTGTGAACACTTCCATGTTAAAAAAAAGTTATTTTACAAACATTGCAGCAGAAGCAACATAGGAACATAAGAGCAGGAGTAGGCCATTCAGTCTATCGAGCCTGCCCCACCATTCAATATGATCATGGCTGATCATCCACTTCAATGCCTTTTTCCCACACTATCCTCATATTCCCTTATGTTATTGGTATTTAGAAATCTGTAAATCTCTGCTTTAAACATACCCAATGACTGAGCTTCCACAGCCCTCTGGGGCAGAGAATTCCAAAGCTTCACAACCCTCTGAGTAAAGGAATTTCTCCTCATCTCTGTCCTAAGTGGCTTCCCCCTTATTTTGAAATTGTGTCCCCTGGTTCTAGACTCCCAACCAGGGGAAACATCTTAGTTGCATCTACCCTGTATATCCCTTTCAGTATTTTGTAGGTTTCAATGAGATCACCTCTCATTCTTCAACAGTCCAGAGAATATAGGCCCATTTCCCCATCCTCTGTTCATAGGACATTCACGCTATCCTGGAAACAAGTCGAGTGAACCTTTTTTGCACTCCCTCTATGGCAATAATATCCTTCCTAAGGTAAGGGGACCAAAACTGCACACAGTACTCCAGATGCGGTCTATCCAAGGTTCTATACAATTGAAGCAAGTCTTCACTACTCTTATACTCAAATCTACTTGCAATAAAGGCATACCATTAACCTTCTTAATTGCTTGCTGCACCTGCATGTTAGCTTTCAGTGATTTATTGACAAGGACACCTAGGTTCCTTTGTACATCTACACTTTCTAATCTCTTACCATTTAAGAAATACTCTGCATATCTGTTCCTCCTACCAAAGTGGATAACCTCACATTTTCCACATTATATTCCATCTGCCATGTTCTTGCCCACTCACTAAGTCTGTCCAAATCCCCTTGAAGCCACTTTGCATCTTCCTCACAATACACATTCCCACCGTGTTTTGTGTCATCTGCAAACTTGGAAATACTCCATTTGGTCCCCACATCCAAATCATTGATATATATTGTGAACAGCTGGGGCCCAAGCACTGATCCCTGTGGTACCCCACTAATCACAACCTGCCAATGCGAGAATGACCCGTTTATTCCTCGTCTCTGCTTTCTGCCTGTTAACCAATCCTTAATGCGCCAGTATATTACCTCCTATCCCATGTGCTTTAATTTTGCTAACTAACCTTCTGTGGAGGACTTTATTAAATGCCTTCTGAAAATCCAAGTATATTACGTTCACCAACTCCCCTTTATCAACTCTGTTTGTAACATCCTCAAAAAACTCCAACAGATTCGTCAAACATGTTTGCCATTCATAAATCCGTGTTAACTATGCCCAATCAGGTCATTATTATCCAAGTGTCCATTTATCACATCCTTTAGGATAGATTCTAGCATTTTCCCAACGAATGATGTAAGGCTAACAGGTCTGTAATTCCCTGTTTTCTCTCTCCCTCCCTTCTTAAGTAGTGGGGTGACATTTGCTACCTTCCAATCTGCACGAACCACTCTAGAATCTATAGAATTCTGGAAGATGAACATCAATGATTCCACTATTCTCCTGAGATTTTGCAAGGATGCACTTCATCCCCATCATTGCCTGGCACTCGGAAGGTAAGTGCTGTATTACTTGGGCTGAGCTGGGCTGGTTGCACTGGGAACAGATTGGTGTTGTGCTCAGTAAGACACATTTCTCTGATAAATTACCGACAAAAAAATGATGTCGAGAAGAATGTATTGAAATCTGTGATATTTCTCTTGTGAACATGCAAAATGAACACCTATGAACAATGGTCAGCAGCCTTCAAAATCTCAAACAAAATTATAGATGCTTGCATCCATTCCCCAGATGTACAGCCCATCAACTTGTCAACGTGTCACATCTTTCTACCAAAGTATTATATCAAAATAAAACCAGAATATATGCCTTCAAAATGGTGACTGATTTCCATCTGTGTGACCTGGTTCAATTGATACCACGTTCTAATCCCACTTTACTCAAACACTACACTAGGTTTCAAAGCTATAGGTGATGAATTAAAAATATATGAAATATGTTACTCCTGTGTGCACCTCCTACCAACTATTTCCATTCTAAATTCTTATCCCCATATTTATAATGGAAACTTCCTATGTAAATCATTGTAATTACATCCTCCCACCAGTGATGGCACTGCAGTGACAGTTTTGCATCCAAATTTCAAAGCCTGTACTGCAGAGAAACATCACTGTTACAACAAATTGTACTTCTCTGATTCCTATATTGCTGTATATTCTTCTATTTCACTATAAATCATAAAATAAAATTAAAGAATCGCAAAAAAGAAGACAGTAACATGTGACTTTAAAATGGCGAGTGAATTCCAGCTGCACGTGTGCTGCAGTGGAGTGAGTGGATTTGGGCGAGATGGGGGATGTTGGGGGTTGAGGGAACTGGTCTAGGTTGCACCAAGTCAAGTTGAGACAGTCTTGTTGAATGAGCTGATCAATTGCCGTCCTTATGTTTTGTAAATGCTGACAGCAATGAACCAAAGTTTAGTCAATGGTTCTAATTTTCAAGCATAGCAGAATCTCTAGTGCCACTGGTTTTCAAACTATGTGTTAAAATATTTGTTTGAAAAAAATGGTGGAAGCTAGATTTATCTGCCCAGGAAAATTGGATTTCAACCATGTGTCATGATGCCAATATCCAGAATTTGAGCAATTTGAATCAGGCAGGTGACTAGGCTCCCAATGTTAGTTCTCACTGTTTTGCCTTTATCTTCCGAAATCCCTATTGGTAACTTCACTGCACTTTGTTACTGCACAATGCCAACAATGAAATTCCTAGTCATCTTTCATTTCACAGCTACTTTACAGACGTTACCTCTTAATGTGGGTTTCAGTCGCAGCTAATCCAGGCAGACAGTCAATTATCTACCAGAGTCAGTCATCGGATGTCTTTTAACAATTTCAAAAAATTTTGCATGCTCACGGTTAATAAAAGCATTCGCTCCAGCTTTCTATTGTATGTAGGAGTGGCTCAGTTCTAATCACCCATAAAAACATCTGATGGGAGCAGTGAGTGAAAACATGTGTAAGCTGTAACATTCCACAGTGACAGCTTATGATAAATTCTGTAAAACTCTTGTGTTATAAACAAAACCATATTCACAATTAATGATGGACCAGTTTGTCAAAAGATCCCTTGGTTAGCAAAGTATATTAGATTCCCCACAATGAGCAACTTCCACATTGATCAGCAGTTATCCTTTCCTTTAATTTTAAGTCTTCTCCTGAAAAATGTGATCACATATTCCCATGTGTTTCACAATATTTTATATCCTAAATGTTCGCCTGGAGGTCACCATCATTTATTAATGATAGATTTGGCCATTTAATGAGGTCAAAGTCGAGTCTGACTAATAGGCTATTGAAAACTCCAATTATCTTTTCCAAAAGTGATGTTATCATTTTCTTTACATAAGACTTAGCTTGTGTCCGCCATATGTCTTCATACATCGGAAAGCAATCTGTTTCAGTGGAAGTGTTTGTAGCTTCACTGGATATTTCCATTCAGAACCAGAAGTAACAATAAAACAGATCCAACATGTTTCACCAGATATCCATGTGTGAGGATTCTTCAGTAACCATATTGTTTCATTTCAAAAGGAATGTTCAAACACAACCTTCTATCAATTAAGACAGATTTATTCTATTACAGCATTGATAATGGAATTAAAATGATTGAGTGTGATTAAGGCACTTCCCCCCTTGGGCTTGATTTGTAGAGTTGTGGATCCCTTATGCAACTGATCTGTAAAGGATGAAAGGAAAGAAAGAACTTGCATTTATAAAGCACTTTTTGCAAGCTTAGGACATGCCAAAGTGCACCACAGGCAATGAAGTACTTTCGAAGTGTAGTCACTGTTGTAATGTGGGAAATACAGCAGCCAATTTGCACACATCAAACTCCCATAAACAGTAATGCGATAATGACCAGGTAATCTGCTTTAGTGATGTTGATTTGGGAAATAAATAGTGGTCCAGGACATCGGGGAAAACTCCCCTGCTCTTCTTCAAATAGCACCATTGGATCTTTCACATCCACCGAAGAGGACAAGATGGGGCCTTGGTTTAACGTCTAATCCGAAAGAGGAACAACGATAGTTCTCACTGCAGCCCCGGGTATCTCACTACACCACTGCATCTCCCTTCCCTTACACTGACAGTCCATGTTCTAAAATATATTTCCTGAATAGTAGAGAGTGAGTGGGATAGAATTTCCATGTGGGATCTCACAATGGAAACTGCGGTGAAACAGTGTGAGTGGCTGTTTATGTCGTTTCTCTGGCTTTTGGTTGATCTTTCATCAAAGTTATAGTGGAGGACCAAGAGAAACCCTACAGAAATTCTATTCAGTATATTTAGAAGACAGCAGCTAGTTTGAGAGCTTTGGTTTGTAGAAGTGACGAACATATTGGTCTGTACTGCCACCTCTGCAAATCATGCAGGAAATTCCCAGTATGTATGCACTTTAACTTACAGACACACAGACACAGACAGATGTATGCGCACGCACGCACACACACACGCACACAGTCTCCTGCTCAGTTTTTCTAGCCTTCTGATATGGATCAACACATGGCATAATTATTTCCTTCACTAGCTCACAGACCAACCATTTTCATAGCAGAGCAAACACAATGCATTATGTTTGTAGGAACATGTTTTTTTAGAAAGATATGTGAAAGTGCTTGTGAGTTTATTAGATCTAGCTTTAACATTAGTTTCCTGAGAATATTCATGAAAGAAATAAACAAAAGATTTAGATTCACCAGGTTGAACACTTCTTCCTCCTAGTGATATTTAAAAATAAATCCCTTCCACTTTTGAAGCATCAAATAAGGGGTCCACAGAGGAAATGCACAAGGTTTACAGAAAGCACATGAGCTGCCTACATGCTGTCTCTTTCAACTGCTGTAGAACTTGAGTTGCCAGTGGTAATCTATCGGACTGCTAGTCTTGACTCGTAGAAGTTTTTGAATGTGAAATATATTTATCCTGCTGGGATAATTAATTCAGGAAAAGTATCCTCGTTTCTTAAGTCATAAGATAGTCCACATTTAGTGTTTATCCTGTTCTATGAATCATAAACGAGGTTGGTTCAATTTTGTTGTACTTTCATCTGAAAATAGTTGCCAAATTTGAAAAATGAATTTCAGTGAGAATGTAAGACACCGTGACATAACCTGTAAATTCACTTCACCTTGTCTTGTATTTACTAAAGCACAAAAATTCCACAGTAAGCTCCTTGATTGCTGTCACTAAATGGTAAAGTAAGTGACACGGAGAAGGAAGACGTTGGGCTGAATTTTGTGCAGCGTTTAAGGCTGATCTGGTGACGTGGGGGTGGGGGGTGGGGGGCAAAACAGAGAATTGCAGCAGAGCTGTCCACCCTGAAATCTGGTGTTGTCATTCTGTAGGTTCTCAATTTTGTCAGAGATGGGAAAGCACCGTAGTGGTATTGGTACCTCGACATGATGGGAAGCTATTTTAAATTGCTGAAATGCTGTTTAACATGAACTTAAATGTAATTATCTCCAATTTAATAACTGGAGCATGAATTTGTGAATGGCATGGGACACTCGTGTGCCTTCAGCTTTGTGACTGTTAAAAGCTGGCGGCTCCGAGGCAACAGGCCTTAGTGCCGCGACGGGGAGGTATCCTGACCATTTCAGCATAGGGGAAGTGGAGGGTTCTGTGCCCATTGTAGATCTGCTGATGTAGGCTCTGTAAGGGGGTTGTGTGTATCGGTGTCTCTGTTGTGTGTGGGTGGGCATGAGAGGGTCACATGACTTCTTTGTGTCTGTATGTGGCGGTTCACACAGTTGGAAAAGGTGGTGGCCTATAAGTTTGAGTTCTGAGGTACATCAGACATAGCTCCAAGCAAATAGTGATAAGAATTGTTGCCAAGGCAGGGTCGTCTTTGCATCTGAAGCAATCTGAAGGCCCCAGGACACCTGTCATGGACCTCATGCACCCTGTGTTTTTGGATCTCCTTAGTGTTTTCAGGCACCTCCGACGGAGGCAAAACCAAGAGGCAGCTGCGCCTGACCCTGAAGCTCCATGACGAAAACAGCAGCAGCTGGCCAGGTCAAGTATGACCCGTATACGCCAGAGAATCTACAGGACTTGTATCACCGTGTCCAGATGCAGCAAAACCTGGACAACATCCAGGCGTGGGCTGATAAGTGGCAAATAACATTGGCGCCATACAAGTGCCAGGCAATGACCATCTCAAACAAGAGAAAATCTAACCATCTCCCCTTGATGTTCAATGGCATTATCATCCCTGATTCCTCCACTGTCAACATCCTGGGCGTTTCCATTGATCAGAAACTGAACTGTATCAGCCACATAAATACTGTGGCTACAAGAGCAGGTCAGAGGCTGTTAATTCTGCAGTGAGTAACTCATCTCCTGACTCCCTAATGCTTGTCCACCATCTACAAGACACAATCCAGTAGTATGATGGAATACTCTCCACTTGCCTGGATGGGTACAGCTCCAACAACGCTCAAGAAGTTCAACACCATCCAGGACAAAACAGCCTGCTTGACTGGAACCCCATTTACCACCTTCAACATTCACTCCCTTCACCACCGATGCACAGTGGCAGCAGTGTGTACCATCTACAAGATACACTGCAGCAAATCACCATGACTCCTTTGACAGAACCTTCCAAATCCGCGACCTCTATCACCTAGAAGGACAAGGGCAGCAGATGCATAGGAACACCACCACCTGCAGTTCCCCTCCAAGCCACACACCATCTTGACTTGGAACTATATTGCCATTCCTTCACTGTCGATGGCTCAAAATCCTGAAACTCCCTTCCGAACAGCACTGTGGGTGTACCTACCTCACATGGACTGCAGCGGTTCAAGAAGGCAGCTCACCACCACTTTCTCAAGGGCAATTAGGGTTGGGTAATAAATGTTGGCCTAGCCAGCGACACCCACATCCCATGAACGAATAATTTTAAAAAACCTACCTACAAATGTCTGAAAGACACCGTCAATGAAGACTGTAGCTCTCCAGGGAGGCTGTCATGGACTTATGTGGCCTTCTGCAGGATGATTTGCGACTTCTGAGATTTATGGGTAACCCTATGCCAGTGGCCCGAAAGATTACCGTGGCACTAAACTCCTACGCATCTGGATTTTTTCAGGGATCTTTCCAGGGATCCACAAGGGGCATGTATGGAGTCTCCCAGGCTACATCACACCACTGTATCAAGGAGGTGACCAATGCCCTGTTCCAGAGGGCCAGCGATCAGGGATAGACACTGACATATTCCACCATGGACATTTGACAAAATTATTGACTCAGACACAGACATGGGGTCAATTAAGCTGTATATAAAGAGTATAGCCAATCTAATGCCATCAAAACACAGTCCGATTTAAAACACATTCCTCCCTATAAATAAAGTAGCTAAGCATACAGACATCAATGGAGAGCAACACAACAGTATTAGCTAGTTAGCAAGAAAAATAGTATGCAAAGCCAATGCAAATTACTTTTGTTGACAGAATAGACCATGTCACAGAGTGGTAGATAGACCTTATAGGATGACCTCTGTGGATTCACACTGTGTCAAGAGTGGAAATTCATCCAATAAACCATGAAACTCAAGGAGAGGATTGTTATTGTGGTTATTGAGGTGAGGCAGTAGATAATAGGAAGACCAACCATTTCTCACACTGCAGTTGTTACAAGACAATTTAACCTGTGATGTCTCTGTTTGTGCAACTTCTCCACCTGCTTATAATATGTGTCTGAAGACAGGGCAGTCAACAAAAGGGCAGTGATCTCCTAATCAAGAGAATTTTATAGGGTGAAGCAGATAGTACTTCAGAAGATTCACGTAAAACAGAAAGGCAGAGTGGGACAGGAAAAATAATGGTATAAAACACTGGTTAGGCCACAGTTGCAGTATTGCGTACAGCTCTGGTCGCCACATTACAGGAAGGACATAGTTGCTCTGGAGAGAGTGCAGAGGAGATTTATAAGAATGTTGCCAGGGCTTGAAAGTTGCAGCTATGAAGAAAAATTGGATAGGCTAGGGTTGTTTTCCTTAGAACAGAGGAGGCTGAGGGGTGACTTAATTGAGGTGTATAAAATTATGAGGAGTCACAATAGAGTGGATAGGAAGGACCTGTTTCCCCTAGCGGAGAGGTCAATTACCAGGGTGCACAGATTTAAGGTGATTTGTGGAAGGATTAGAGGGAACATGAGGAAAAACTTTTTCACCCAGACGGTGATGGTATCTGGAATTCACTGCCAGGAATGGTGGTGGAGGCAGAAACCTTCAATTCTTTTAAAACATACCTGGACATGCACCTGAAGTGTTGTAACATGCAAGGATATGGATGTGGTGCTGGAAGGTGGAATTAGATTGGGCAGCTAGCTTGTTCAGCTGCCACAGACACGATGGGCTGAATCGCCCCCTTTTGTGCTGTAATATTTCTATGGTTTTATGGTTCTATAGGAAGGGACAGAGAGATTAACGGTAGATAGCCAAGATTAGTTTATTCATTTTGACAGGCTGTTAAACCAGGTCCTGGATTTTAAAGTACAGAAACAACAGAATCTATCAAACTGCAATTTGCTTACCAAAGCAAGTGACAAAATTAGATAAACACAATTACAAATAAACAGTGCCCTTCAGTTCCTCCAATAAAGCAATTCCCTTAAATTCACTTGTACCTATATCTCACTCTATTACTATCGATTCTGATTGAGCTCTGACAAGATAATTATTAACAAAAAGCTTTTGGCAAAAGGTTGAGCGGTTGTTACAGCATGTATTATTCAGTAACAATATGTTTAGTCATTATCTTTAAGATTGTATTCCAGATGAACCAATTTCTGTCCAAGCCAAATCTATTACCTGTTAACAAACATGCACTTTTAAAGTAATGTAATGATATGATATAGACAAATTTCAAATGACATTGGCCAGTCAGGTTATCTGCCCTCAAACTATATCTTAAATGATACACATTGCAGTTACTGATATTTGACATACTTGTAAAAGTTGTCTTTTAATCCAATTTGCAGCAAAAAATAAGTTAATGACTGTAATGACTGTTTCTAACATGGCCATTGAAACATAATACATTTTTACTACGTCTTCCCTGCCAGTTTTTAAAACTGCAAATGCAGCTTAAATTTTGTTAAGGAATTGTAGACAGTTCATCATAGATTAAGGTTTATTAAATCTATCTGTTACATTATATTTACTAACTATGTATATGGGTCAGCGGCATCTTGTTTTTTTCCAATATCACTGAGCCCCATTTCACCGTTCTCTTGTATTCATGAGGAACTTATAGTGCTGACTTATGGAGATTTCTTGAATTTTCTTGCCTGTTTACCCCTCAATACAAGTTCTGGAACAACGTGATTCCAAATGGATAGCAGCAGAATTGCAACATTTATATAGAAGTAAAAGTCCAGTAACTTTCAACATATCACTGAGCTTGTGTCCCAGGTGAAATTAATGTGTGCCACAGTGTAGAAATCGAGACATTCCCTAAGTGACTTTAGCTGCTAGGTTATTTTAAAACACAAGGTTATCTGCTTGAAGCAGGGATGTCCAAACTTTTCGCATGATGGACCACAATACAATTTTTGTCTTACATAGGGTGCTGGTGAGAAAGATAAAGGCATTAAAAATGTAACTTACTATTAATCAATACAACAACAAATGTGCATTTTTGTGAGGAAGCTTTAAATGAGAAGACTTATTTATTGACTTATTTTCTCATCACTATGTTAGACACGGATTTAGTGAGATACCTGGCACTTATTTTGCTTGCACAAGTAGTCAATGTTTGCCAGCACACTTGTTGTAGCGATGTGGAGCATTCCGGATAAATGTTCATCTGTCAGGAGTGATCTTGATCACTCTCTCTCTGGCTGGGATTTCATGTTGGGTGGACAGGAGCCAGCCACTGACTGAAAAGTTGGTGGCGAACCCGCCTCTGCCTCGCTTGGGGATCCGACCCGCATTTTGCGGGTCCCCAGGCTTTAATTGTTCCAAGGTGGGACTTAAACCCGCTTGAGGGAGAAAGTCCAGCCTCATTGAGCTGCTGGCCAATCAGCGGGCCAGAAGCTCTTAGTCCCAACAGTACCTCCGGGAGCGGTAGCCATTGCTGGGACTGCAGCCCAGCTGACCGCAGAGGAAGACATAGAGCCAGGAGTCCAGGTAAGTTTCGGTTGCCTCGCCAGGTGTAATCAGTTGGGCCCCGGCAAGGCAGGAAGAGCGTGTTGGGGGGGAGGGGGGGGTGGGTCGGGGCGGGGCATGAATCCAATAAAGACTCTGCCACCCCCATTCAATCTATGTTCCCTGAATGCTGACCAGCTGCAAAATACGCTAGTGCCCATGGGAGAACATATGTTAATGAGATCTGCAGTCATATTGCCTTGATAATGAGGGCTGTGGTGACATGACACTGCACTAATGGGTAAGGTGGAAGTTAGAAGCTCACAATTAAGGCATTATGGATAATGGTTCTCACACAATGATGGCACAAAAGAGCAGGTAATTAAATTCCAAAGAACATATTTGCAACTCCCGTGAATGCCCAAATGTGGCTAACTGCTTTTCTTAATACATTTGCGGCTGTTCCTACGCATTGTGACCTCTGTGCCAGCAGCTGTGCTGGAGCCAGGCTGCTGATCAAGGTGTCCCTTGGCCTGAGATGACTTTGGCAGCCATCCTTTGGGTTCCTGAGGCCTGGAACGCCCCAGCTGCCCTGAAGGGTTCCTGCACAGGTGCAGAACTCTCCTCAGGCATCGCAGCTGCTGCACTGGGCTCACTGAAGGAAGGGCTAAGAAACTGCTGTCCACACTCAGAGTGCCCTGAGGGAAGCCCCCAGCCCCTGAAGGATGGTAGCCTTTCCTCTTCCCTTTCAAGGCCCGCTGCAACCTCCTGCTCTCTAAAGAAGGATGAGGAGTGGGAGAAGTCTCCAGGCTCATGGTCCTTCTCTCACCTTGCCACTGCTGCGTTGAGCTCATGGCCAAGGCAGTGGTGTGCAGATCCTCATGCATCTGTGGAATCTAGCTCTCCATAAGTGTCGCCAACCTCTCGGTGAAGGAAGTCATGTGCTCACATATCTGGGACATGGCAGCAGTCATGGCATGGATCGACTCCTCCATCGTCTGCTTATGGCTGTGCATGGCCTCTGGCATCTCTACTAGATGTTGCCTTACCTCTCCCTGCAACTCCAGTATGCTCTATGCTGTCAACAACAAAGGCTCATCGTCAGCCCGGGGCTCAGCATGGGCCTGGCCACTCACAGTCCTCCAATTGCAGCCTCAGCCAGCTGCTCGGGCACATTTGTGGTACTCTCACCAGCTTGTGACCCTGAGTTTAAAGCCGAGTGGAAACACACCGAGGTGAGAGTGTCTGCACTGGTGGAGGGTGCAGGAGAGTCATGGGATGATGCATTTACTGAGTGGTCCTCCTCCTCAGATGTTGATGGATGTCCCTCTGTAGTTGCAGTCACCTGCGAACATCGATCTGCATGAGAGAACAGAAACATGTGTGGGTTACACTGCACGTATCCCATAATGCCACACATGTCCGATGTGGTTCTCCATCATTTATAAATTTTTCGATGAACAGTAATAATCACTCTCTTGCGCAGGTACTCCAGTCTCCCCATCATATAGTGTGTGTCCGCCCTTGCTCCCCGCTAGTTCTAAAGCCTCTTCCTCAGCCTGGCTTAGAATGTCAGGGACCCCTCCACCAGTCCTAGACACCTCCCTCCTGCTTTGGGCCCTCTTCATCTGCAAGAAGAAAGATGAAGAAATTATAAATTGGCATAAATATCACCATGACAGTTCTGCTACTATGCCCCTCTTCAACAAATGGGGGATCTGATATATCTCGTGATGGCACACGCTGTCATGGGAATTACTGGAGGTGAACTATGAACAAGGGTAACATGTGGCCCAGATACAGCCATGCGATCTGTCATGTTGAGATTAGAATCTCTCTGTCATCGCGCTAGGAGTGGAACCCTCACCACGTCGCACAACCTGTGGTCACATGCAAACCCAAAAAGAACATTGGAATATAGCACTCACCTTGGCTGAACGCAGGAGGACATTGACCCTCTTTCTGCACTGGACCAGGTTGCATGGGTGACCCCATGGCTGCTGACCTCCTCTGTGATCTCATCCCATGTTTGCTTGGTCAGGCAGGAGGACCTCTTCCTGCCATCACTGGGGAAGAGAACCTGCCGCCTTTCCCTTGCAGCCTGGAGGAGAATCTGCAGGGAGGCATCACTGAAGCATGGGGCTACCCTCTGTTTACCGTTTGCCATCCTGTCCGCTCTTCCTAGGGGGGCGTTGGGTGGTGTAGGAAACAGTGCTTTGGTTTTTAATGCCTCAGAGTACACAGAAATTATATTGACTGCAAGGCAGGAGTGACTGTAGGACTGGCAGGCTTTTAAAGATGGCACCATCACGTGAAATGATATATACAAGCATTCGAACGCACGATTTAAGAGCAGGAGTAGGCTATTCGGCCCCTCGATCCTGCTTCACCATTCTATAAGGTCATGGTTGATCTGTTTGTGGACACAACTCCACTTTCCTGCCTACCCCGATACCCTGTCAGCTGATGCTGTAATGTCTTGCCTCCCGTCCCCGCTACATGGAGGTGACCGGCGCCTCCATTATGCTAAATAGCCACCACCACGTAATCGCTGCCGTGTGGCTGCAGATGTGAAGCTCAGGACAGCCGCCCTTTGCCAGGACTGGCAGTGGGCTCATTAAATTGAGCCCATTGAGTTTGATTCTTGAATGAATGAACGTCACATCAATGGTAGTAAGGCACTTGGAACATGGCGCCATCCAGGCTGGGATGGGAAATTTAAAGTCCTTTCTGAATGGTCAAAGCAGACCTGAATCTCTGAGGATCTCTATATTAGGATTAATGCACATTGGCATTAAGCTTGTAACTCAGGGTTGTCCAACCTTTTCGTGTGGGGAGCCACGTTACAATTTTTGTCTTGCATAAGGGCCGGTGAGATGATTTTGGAAAGATACAGGCACTAAAAATTTATTTTCCTAAGAATCAAAACAACAACAAATGTGCATGTTTGTGAAGAGGCTTTAAAGGAGGAGATTAATTTATTGACTTACTTTCCTGTTACTATGCTGGACACTGATTTAGTGAGGTACCTGGCAGTTTTTGCTTGCACAAGTAGTCAACGTTTGCCCGCACACTTCTTGTAGCAATGCGGAATATTTCGGATAGATGTCCATCTGTCAGGAGGGATCTCGATCCCTCTCTCTCTCTCTCTTTCTGTGCTCCCCCCTCTGTGCTGTTCGCCCCTCTCTGTGTCGTCCTCGCTCTCTGTGTCGTCCTCGCTCTCTGTGTCGTCCTCGCTCTCTGTGTCGGCCCCGCTCTCTGTCCCTTCTCTCTCTCTCTCTCGGCCCCCTCTTTCTCTCTCTGTCCCCCCCTCTGTCCCCCTCTCTTTCTCTCTGCCCCCTCTCTCACTCTGTTCCCCCTCTTTCTTTGCCCCTCTCTCTTTCCCCCTTTCTCTCTGCCCCCCCCCCCCCATCTCTCTGTTCCACTCTCTCTTTCTCTCTGTCCCTTTCTCTCTATGACTGTTGCAGAAAGCGGGAACGCTCAGCACAACAGCTTTGTGGTTGGTCAGTTTTTTTAAAAAATCATGCTGTCAGTTTCACAGCTGACAGGTGCTGGGGGCGGGAACAGCGGTCTTCCAACTTCCGGTGGGCTTTTTTAAAAAAAGGTTGGAACCCGCCAGAAAACCCTGAATCTGTCCAAAGGTCGGAAACTGCTCTTCCCGATGTCAGCACCTGTCAGGTGTGAAACTGACAACACGATCTTTTTAAAAAGCCAGTCTGAAAGAAGAAGGCAATGGGAAATTTCTCATCTGTGAAATAGAGTCGCGGTCCAGATGGAAACCTTTGGTGGGCTGGATCCTGGCCTGTCGGCCATATGTTGGACAACCCTGTTATAATTAATCTCGATGGGCTAGAAGTGATAGTTTTTCAGATAATTTATGTTATCCTGCAATCAACAACACTAAAGCAGATGATCTGGTCATTTATCTCATTACTGTTTGTGGGAGCTTGCTATGTGCAAATCGGCTGCCACATTTCCTACATTACAACAATGACTGAACTTATAAAGTGAAGTGCTTTGGATGCCCAGAGATCACTTATGGTGCTACGTAAATGAAAGTTCTTTCATTTTCATGATTGCCATCGTCTCATGAATGTCCACTCTAGTACCCTTCAGCTCTCCGGTAGAAAAAGCATTGTTTTAGCCTCAGTATGTCTTCCATCTTATTTATATCAAGGCCATTAATTTTAGTTTGGTTAACTTCATAGTTACTCTTGTTCGTGAGAGAAGATTCAGTGATGAATATTCTCTAATGCACCTTTTAAAGTGCCTTTCAGGATGGTGAAGTAATATTACTCAATGCTGCAAATCAGCACAAATCTCAACTTCATTGCCACTCTGTTCAATTTCTGATCTGAGCTCTACTTTGTTGGGGCTGCTGAGTGGAAGCAGCTTTCTCGCAAGAGGAAGCAACATTCTTGGCATTACCTCCTGGCTACAAGGGAAGCATTGCTGGGGATGTGGGATCAGGTTGAACGCCTATCCTTTAAATAGCAGGAGTGTAACTGCAAGGCAGATCTAGAGACATAGGATAACTTATATGAAATAAGCAAATAAAAAGAACCCAAAAATTTTTTTCGGCTTTCAACATTTTCCTTTCATGTAACACAAACAAAACTGCTCATTAGATTTGAATGTTGAATGTTATAAAATATCAGAGAAATGTGTAGAACTGAAGGCTTTTCTGAAATTCCCAAATTCTTGGATTAACTTTAAAACAAATTTGTAATTTAGTATCAACAAGTTCATTGTGATAGAGGTGTCGAAACACTGGAAGATATATTTCCTTTGCTTGCTAATATGAAGGCAGGTGAATGCTGAGTGTAAAAAGGCCCCAATGTTATAGTTATACCAACTCTTTCAATCCAATCAGCAATCACAGTATACATCCATAGATGTGTTCCTGTAACACACATATTGGGCGGTATGTAATGGAGGTGACAGGGGTCTTGGCGACTGACTGAAGAGCCGGCGAGAGCTTCACGTTGCCTCTTTTCTAGAAAGTCCAACACATCATGCGCCAAACAGGCACATAACTGGGCAGCAGAGGGCCTTCCCCAGAATTAAGGACCCCGACGATGGAGGTCCCGCCCACAGAGCCGCTGGTCAATGAGAGACTGGCAACTCTTTATTCACCAAGAAGGCGGTGGCTGCTGCCGATAAAGCACCCACCCGAGGCCCAGGATCGTTGATGGATCCAGGCCCCCCAGGCCACAGGTGAGTGATGGCAGCAGTGATTTCACTGGCTGGGGGTCACAGGGGAAGCGGGGTGTAGGGGGGTCGGCAGCAAGTGCAAGGCGTTGGCTCTCAGTGGATGCTCCCCTTCCCGATGCCAGGGCCCTCGATCACGCACGAAGTGCCTTTGAATGAGGGACCCCCTCCCACCCCAGAAGCTGGCAAGCAACCTGCATGGGTTTGTTTGTCATGCTCCCCATGTGGTGACAGGCCTGCCAGCCGCTGGGCTAATATCGGCATTAATCGCCCACTTAAGGGACTGAATTGGTGGCGGGGCGGAATGGCTGTCCACAGGCCTTCCTGCCATGGACTTAATTGGTGTGGAAGTGGGAAGGTGACGGGGTCCCCACCCACCACCATCCCACCAGATTAAATGCTCTCCCACCTTCAAACTTGCTATGGGGAAGAGTATAAAATCCATCCCATTTTCTTTTAGTGGAATAGCTATGACCTTTACAAATAACTGGTTTTGTGTCCAACTTTGGGTACCACACTTTAGAAAGGATATCAAGGCCTTGAAAAGGGTATACATGAGGTTTACCAGGATGATACCAGGGATGAGGGGCTTTAGATATGTGGAGAGACTAGTCTAGCTGGGATTGTTCTCCTTAGAGCAGAAATGGTAATGGGGAGATTTAATAGAGGCATTCAAAATTATGAAGTGTTTTTATAGAGCAAGTAGGGAGAAACTGTTTCCTCTGGCAAGTGGGTCAATAATGAGAGGTCATAAATTTAAAATTATTGGCAAAAGAACTAGAGTGGAAATGAGGATTGTTAAGATCACACTATCTGAAAAGGTTGTGGAATCAGATTCCATAGAAACTTTCAAACTGGACATATACTGGAAGAGGATTAATTGCAGGGTTATGGAGAAAAAGCTGGGATTAAATTGTATAGCTCTTTCAAAGAGCCAGCACTGGTCTGAATGGCCTCCCTCTGTGCTGTAAGATGTATGATATGCTAATGTTCTGATGGAATATAGTGATTACCAGTTGCCATCCTTCAGCGTGCCAGTCTGGGGGGCAGTTGAACTGATTGCAGGCTTGCACGTTGTCAGGCTTTGGCTGGGGGCAGTGCTTATCGTCTAGGACAACTGTCTCGTCACTTTCACGAGATAAGAGGTGAATACAGAATACATCCCTGGTTTGTAGACCTACTCCACAGCTGGACGAACAGGCACTCCACTTTCCAAATTCCCACCTGCAGGAAAAAACAAGTAAATGTTATCCATCTGCTTTAAATTAGAAAATTAACAACGGTGTGCATTTTTCACATTTCTAGGCAGTAAAAATGTTGCTTTTACAAGAAAATCTGGTTATTTTGCAAGAAGTCAACACCTGTAAGTCTGGGATTCCATGACTAATCATAAGCATAAAGAGCTGTGACAAATTGTATTCAATGAACTGGCAAAACACCTCAAAACTGGGAAGCCATTCAGCTTATTGCATATGCTTATAAAGGTGCTGTAATCATTTGTGTAGTGAGTCACACTTTCACATGTTGCTCTAGTGTATTTAGTTCCCTCGTGTATGCAAGTTCTCCCAGTGTCCCCTAACCCTTCACTATAATGAAAAGGCAACTCTATCAATCCATTCTGTGTTGCATGGAACTAAAAAAGGCAAATAGCGTTGCTAAGAAAAACAAACAGGCTGCAATAAACATATTGATAACTTCGACACTAGTGATAAGATCCTTAGTACCTGAAATAAAAGTAGTCTGTTAATGGGAATATTTGAAAATTCATTTCTTTTCAAAAAATCTAAATAGCTGGATCTACTTAATGGTCATCGTATTTACCCTAAGCATTCCTTTGGGATTTATTTACTCAGTTATTCAGAATTAACTTTTTTTTAAATTTGGGGATGGATTACAATAAATCAAACCCATGCAAAGATCCTTTAGTTGAGGGCCAGTTGGTCTATAGTGAGGTCTATTATAATGCAAAGGAGGTGCCGTAATGTATTAAGTAGTTACTCATATATTCTACATTATTTTTTACGTTTTTAAAAGGAAATTGTCATCATTGCTGGGGATGAATTCTGCACAAGCAATGCAATAACATTTAGACTGAATGACTTATTCTTGTCCAACACTGTTAGATAATGCTACCAGTGTGACTTCCTCAACTTCTCCAAATCTTAGATAGGATTACGGAGGTTTGCTGTTTTAATTTGAATGTGATAAATAGGTACATTTATAAGGAAATTCTTTTTCATTCCATATGGTAATATTTTCATGTTTTTACTTCAAAACACAAAATACATAGAAATTACTGTAAGAGTGCGAAAGTTATGGTCATAAAGAAGTGCTTTCCCTGGGGAAAAGTGAAAATAAAAGACCATTCAGTTGTAAAATTTGCTACTTGCTGGGCAAAAGTAAACAAATAATCTACTTGTTGGCTCTGAGGGTAGAAACTGGACTATTAAAGGTGATGATTCCACAGTTGGTTTCTTTTCTTTTGAAAAAAATGACCCTTAATGAACCGCAGCTTTTCAGCCACATCAGACACAGTTTTGACCAGTAAAGTACCAACATTGAAACTGACTCAAAACCAACACATCCGCACACCAACTGGACCAGTCATACAGCACAACCCTCCCTTTCAAAACAAAATGAAAACCTGTTAGAAACATGTTAATAAATTAAGTATATGAATCTCTACATTTTGCACACAACATAAACTAATTAAAGTCAAGAAAGTGGGCAGGCACTTTACTTCCAGACCACTTCTAACAAAGCTCTGAATTGACCACCTGCAGCATAAGCCAGTTTTCATCATTTCTTTCACTAAGCCAGCTGGAAGATCTAATTTTCAATTTGAATACAATCCATTCTCAACTTCATCAATGGACCACTGGCAAAAGGGATTACCATCTGAAAAATAATATGCTTCAGCTTTTGTTTTTGTCGTGACTTTATACTTGACTATATTTCTTTGTCACGCTACAGAAACACAGCTCTGATCAGGCACTCATTGAACTTCCATCCTACCACTTCACAGCTTCGAACATTCATGCTCCAATGAACTCAGTCACTGGTCCACTGATATATAGACAATGGGGAGGACTGTATAACAACTGCCTGTTACATCAGTGGCTGTGGAATATTGACCATCTTATAGACAGAGTCCACTGGAATTGCAATTTAACACACATTACACAACAATTGTAACCTACACTCTAGTGTTCTCAAGAGGCTGGAACAACTGTTGAAATATTTGTGGGAAAATACCAAGTTTTGTTCAAAGCTTAACATTTATTAACAAAATAGTTGCTGTGGCTGTTGGGATTTATCTGTCGTAATACATTTCTTCCAGGTATCAGTTTCACTGTGAGGAAACTCAATTTTCCATTTTTCATGCAGATAAGATTACTGGTGTAACACCTGATTATTTTGATGTCAGATTTTTTAATCCTTGTGTTATGCTAGTGTAATTTAATACCAGTTTATACCATCTCAACACAAAGCCCTCACATAGTGAGGCATGCTGTGTGATGCTCTATTATATCTTTAGTGTTCTAGCTATTGCCAAGGCGATGGGTAAATAATATAGAATTAGTCCTGAGCAAAATATCTAACACTTTTTAAAAATTGCACCAAAACAATGTAATTTTTAATGTCTCAATTTTCAGGATCTTGTTACACGAAATCCCAATCCTTGCCTTTCTCCAAAAACACTACAAACCACAGAAATGTCATGAAAGGCCAGGGAAGAGTGGTAGCTGAACGTCACTTCTTTGATATGTGAATAACAATGTGAGTCACTATTAAGCTGCCTCTGCTGAGTAGGATTACATAGAAGGAAATCTCACTCTGATTCTATGCAGTCTCATGTGACTTTAGAAGTTCTTTTGAAGAATTAAATTCTCTAAACGACTTGATTTTGCACATTTAGAGAATATTTTTTAAACTCTTCTAAGAATCAATTCTCGAAGGTTCCCATCTGTGGTTTCTATCTTTAATGCCTGTATCCAATAGTCAAAAGTAATTTTCTTCACCCTCTCAAATATGTCTGCCTAGCCAATCTCCGTAAGTTCCTAAACTTCAGGGACAAACTCAGACGCAGCGAGAATAGCCTTTTTTGCCATCTCAATCTGCAGAAGCCTCTTCAGGAAGCATGACATTTTTTTTTTTAGAGATACAGCACTGAAACAGGCCCTTCGGCCCACTGAGTCTGCGCCGACCAACAACCGCCCATTTATACTAACCCTACAGTAATCCCATATTCCCTATCACCTCCCTACACTAGGGGCAATATACAATGGCCAATTTACCTATCACCTGCAAGTCTTTTGGATGTGGGAGGAAACCGGAGCACCCGGCGAAAACCCACGCAGACACAGGGAGAATTTGCAAACTCCACACAGGCAGTACCCAGAATCGAACCCGGGTCCCTGGAGCTGTGAGGCTGCGGTGCTAACCACTGCGCCACTGTGCCGCAGTGGTTATATCAGGGCGAGGTATCTTACTGTTATTTTCTCTCCTGCCCAACCCTACCCCACCCCACCAAATGGACTCCAGAATTTACTCCAAGCAATGCTCCATTACCATCTGTCCTACCACACGTCTGTTGGGAGGGTTGGGCATGCCAAGCTGTCCCTTCAATTTCCCCAATTGGAACCCTCATTAACATCAGGAAACAACATTATTATGAAAGTGATGGTAGGAGCAACTCAGATATTCCAGAGGCAGATATCACATTGAGGAGGTCATTGCTAGAGAACATTATTGGATATTCTTGGCAATGACTTTTGGGCATTTGGGCTCAGGGCCAGTACTGAGTAGTTCCCAGCTATTTACTACATGTTCTGTATAGTGAAATGTACATATTGGACTGGAATAATGGATTTCCTTAAGAGGATCCCTCCCTTCCTGTGTCAGAAAGAGAGGAAGGATGAAAATATGGATAAAACTAGAGTGGAATAATGCAGAGTGAGGCATCAAAGAAAACGCTTTTTCCAACAAGTCGATACCCATTCTACAGGGCTTATAAACCTCAGAGACTTTTCCATGAGGCCGTGCATTAAAAGGCTGTGATTCCACTCAGAGACTACTGGAGAGTTATATCAGGTACTGTCAGGCCACGTTGACAGCCTTATCTGTAGCAGTTGGAGCCTCATGAATATATTTGGTCAAAGTGAAATGACATAACTACAACCCGAAACACTTTTTTTCATCTCTGCCCGCATAGTTAGTAGAAGTTCCTGCTCCCATCCATAAAACATAAACAACTCAAGGGAAGCAACCATTTTCAGTGTCCATAAAGGAATTTTCAGCCACACTCAGGGAACACTGGATGCAGTTTTGGCACAGATTTTATGACAGTCACTGTGGGTTTTTAGTACTAAAGACTCCTCGAGGAGGCAATGACAGAATCTATTTGGTTAGAGTTGAGAATCAAAAGGGGTATGATCATGCGACTAGGGGTATTCTATAGGCCTCCAAATAGTGAGATAGAAAGAGAGAGATATGCAAGTTGCTACGAACAGGTGAGAAAGAAGTCTAGGGTTCCCTTTCAGCCTTCACCTGGTCTTACTGTAACAGGGTTTAATTTTAAACACATCGTGTTTTTTTTTTAGCTTTCCCCTTGGTGAATCTTTGTTCACCGCTTTCCAATTATAAGGCAAAGAAACCAGCACAAACAGGCTTATAAAATTTAAAGGAGAAAAGTTGAAATTTATTAAACTTAAACTCTAATTCGGTTTATGCCTACGGATACATGACACGCCCATGCTAGCATGCATATGCGATACACACATGCAAGTAGAGACAGAAAAGAGCAGAAGAAAAAATAAAGTGGAAAGGTTTGAGGCAATATCTGAAGAGCTGTTGTTACGGTTCTCAAAGTTCACTGTAGAGTCATTAATTGTAGGTAGATCTTGCTTTTCATTGGGGCCCAGTATTCTTCTTAAACCTTGTTCACTGTAGGAGACTTTACTCTCTTGGGGTTCATGTGTCTTCTATGGATTCAGAGGCTTGTAAGAAAGAGATGGGAGCAGACAGACAGGAGAGGAGGTCTGCTTCAGTCCAGCAGCATTCTGCTTTCTGCAGGCTGTTGGTTCAAACTGTACAATTCAGAAACCTCCAGGTTGCCAAGCAGGTTAGTTATATGACTAATTGGTCTGACCATGTCTTGGCTCTGTGCAGTGAGATATCATCTTAGCAGTGAATGGAATGCACTTCCCTGCCTTCAATGTCTGTTAGTATGTAAATGGTTTTTCCCACCTATGGTCATAGAGTCATAGAGTCATACAGCACATTGTGTCTGTGCCGGCTATCCAGCACCTACCTATTCTAATCCCATTTTCCAGCATTTGGCCCGTAGCCTTGTATGCAATGGCATTTCAAGTGCTCATCTAAATACTACTTAAATGTTGTGATGGTTCCTGCCTCTACCACCTCTTCAGGCAGTGTGTTCCAGATTCCAACCACCCTCTGGGTGAAAATTGTTTTCCTCAAATCTCCTCTAAACCTCCTGCCCCTTACCTTAAATCTATGCCCCCTGGTTAATGATCCCTCCGCTAAGGGAAAAAGTTTCTTCCTATCTAATCAATCAATGCCCCTCATAATTTTGTATACCTCAATCATGTCCCCCCCACCCCCCTCCCCCCCAACCTTCTCTGCTCTAAGGAAAACAACCCTAGCCTATCCAGTCTCTCTTCATAGCTGAGACGCTCCAGCCCAGGCAATATCCTGGTGAATCTCCTCTGCACCCTCTCCAGTGCAATCACATCCTTCCTATAGTGCGGTGCCCAGAACTGTACACAGTACTCCAGCTGTGGCCTAACTAGCATTTTATACAGCTTCTATTAACCTCCCTGCTCTTATATTCTATGCCTCGGCTAATAAAGGCAAGTATCCCATATGCCTTCCTAACCACCGTATCTACCTGTGATGCTGCCTTCAGTGATCTGTGGACAAATACACCAAGGTCCCTCTGACCTTCTGTACTTCCTAGGGTCCTACCACCCATTGTATATTCCCCTGCCTTGTTAGTCCTCCCAAAATGCATCACCTCACACTTCTCAGGATTAAATTCCATTTGCCACTGCTCTGTCCATCTTACCAGCCCATCTATATCATCCTGTAATCTAAGGCTTTCCCCCTCACTATTTACAACACCACCAATCTTCGCGTCATCTGTAAAATTACTGATCATACCTCCGATATTCACGTCTAAATCATTAAATCATACCTTGCAGAAACAACCCTTGACCATCACCCTCTGCCTGGCAGTCCTTGGAACAGGCCTTCTCTTCTTCACAGCAACAATTTGAATTTTAATGTCCATGTGGCGAAATGAATATGCCTCATTCTTGGCAGGTTGAGGTCTGCATGACAAAGAACTATGGAATGTTGATATTAGGATCTTTAATTACTCAAATATTGATTGGGATAATTTTAGAGGGAAAGGAGGAGGAGGAATTTCTGGATTGTGTTCAGGAGAACTATCTTGATCAGTATGTTCTCAGCCCAACTAGAAAGGAGGCATTTCTGGATCTGGTGCTGGGAAAAGATGTGGGCCAAGTGGACCAAGTGTCTGTGGGGGTGCACTTGGGTAAGAGTGATCGTTGTATCATAAGGTTTAGACTCACAGTGCAGAAAAGTAAGGAACAAGATAAGATAGAACAGCTAGATTGGAAGAGGGCTAGTTTCAATGCAATGAGAAAAAATCTAGCCAGGATAAAATGGAACCAAAGACTGACAGGAAAAACTGTAACAGAACAATGGATTATCTTTAATGAAGAGATGCTTCCAGTACAGGCTACGTACTTTCTAACAGGGACGAAAGGTGGAGGAACCAAAAACAGGGCTTCTTGGATAACGAGGGAGATAGAGATTATGATGAAATAAAAAAAGAGGGTGCATGTCAGATGTATTCTTTAAGTGAGAGCCAGGCCAAATACATTAAGTTGAGAGGGAAGGTGAAGAGGAAAATAAGACTGGCAAAGTGAGAATAGAATGGCAGTTAACAAAGAAGGTAACCCAAAATTCTTCTACCGGCATGTAAATTGTAAGCAGTTAGTAAGAGGTGGGGTGGGCCTATTAAGGATAAAGAGGGTAATATACGCTTAGAGATGCACAGTGGAAGGCTAATATACTTAATGAGTACCTTGTATCGGTGTTTACTAAAAAAGAGGAATCTGACAAAATATCAGTAGAAGCAGAGAGAGTTGAGGCAATGGATAAGGTAAAAATTGAGAAGGAGGAGGTACTGGAAAGGCTAGTTATGCTTAGAGTAGATAAGTCACCTGGTCCAGATGGCTTGTGTCCCAGGTTGCTGAAGAAAGTGGGTATGGAGATAACGGAAGGGATTGCCATAATCTTCCAATCTTCCCCAGATATGGGGGAGGTACCAGAGGATTGGAGAATGGCAAACATAACACCCTTATTCTAGAAAGGGTGTAAGGACAGTCCTAACAAACACAGGCCTATTAGTTTAAAATCAGTGGTGGCTAAGGTTTCAGAAACAATAATCAGGGAAAAAAGCAACAGGCACTTGGAGTGGTTTGAGTTAATTAAGGATAGCCAGCACAGATTTCGAAAAAGAAAGATCATGCTTGACTAATTGATTTTTTGATGAAGTAACAGAAAAGGTTGATGAAGGGAGTGCAGTGGATGTTGTCTCTGTGGATTTTAAGAAAGCATTTGATAAAGTACCACATAAAAGGCTGGTTAACAAAATTGGGGTCATGGAATAGGAGGGTCAGTGTCCAATTGGTTAAAAAATTGGTTCAAGGACAGAAAACAGTGAGCTGTGGTAAATGGTTATTTTTCAGACTGGAGGATGATAGGCAGTGCTGTTCCCCAAGGGTCAGTGCTGGGACCACTTTTTTTTTTGTTGCTATGTATAAATGAATTGGATCTTGGAATACAGAGTAGAATTTCAAAATTTGCTGATGATACCAAACTTGGAGGAGTGGTAAACAGTGAGGATGATACGAATTACTAGCAACAGGAGATAGATAGGCAAGCAGAATGGGAAGACAAGTGGCAGATGGAATTTAATACAGACAAGTGTGAGGTGATACATTTTGGCAGAAGGGATTGGGTGAGGCAATATAGACTTAATGGTGCAGTTCTAAAGAGTGTGCAGGAACAGAAGGATGGGGGTATATGTGCATCAATCTTTGAAGGTGGCAGGACATATTGAGAGAATGGTTAGTAAAGCATATGTGATCTTAGAGTCATAGAGAGATACAGCACCGAAACAGGCCCTTCGGCCCACTGAGTCCGCGCCGAACGTCAACCACCCATTTATACTACATTAATCCCATTTTCCCTCTCACATCCCCATCTTTCCTCTTGGGCTTCATAAATAGAGGCATTGAGTACAAAAACAGGGAGGTTATGCTGTATCTGTATAAAGCGTTGGTTAGGCCCCAAATAGAGTATTGCATCTAGTTCTGGTCACCACACTTTAGGAAAGATATGAGGGTCTTTGAGAGGATGTAGAAGAGATTTACCAGAATGGTTCCAAGGATGAGGAATTTTAGTTACAAGGTTAAGTTGGAAAAGCTGGGGTTATTCTTCCGGGACCAAGTAGATTGAGGGGAGATTTGATAGAGGCGTACAAGATTTTGACAGACTTAGATAAATTAGACAAGGAAAAACTGTTCTCTCTAACTGATGGTACAAGCACTAGGTGACCCAGAATGAAAGTACTGGGCAAGAGATGCAAGGGGACTATGAGGAAGAACTTTTTTATGCAGCGAGTGGTAATGACCTGGAACTCACTGCCCACAAGGGTGGTGGAAGTAGAATCAATCAATGACTTCAAAAGGAAATTGGATGGTCACTTGAAGGAAATAAACTTGCAGGGATCGAGCGGAGAAGTGGGACTGACTGGATAGCTCTGTGGAGAGCTGGCATGGACTTGATGGGCCAAATGGCCTCCTTCTGTGCCATAAATTACTCTATGACTCTATGTCTGTATTCAGCCCAGGGTAACAGGAAACATTGTCAAATACAAACCCAAAGCCAAAGCCTAAATGCCTGACAGCTGCAAACTGCACTGTCTGACAGTGTCCTGTTCATTCTGTGGGGATCATTTACTGGATGTGTTTCATGTTTAGTGTTTCTGGAATGAATTCGCAATCAGATATAACTTTCATAGCCCATAAGCAAATGGTTTATACAGTTACACGCTCAAGGTCACCAGTATAATTCATGAGAAAATACCCAGGAATTACCAGATAATCTAAATCTCTTCAGATGCTGAGGGGTTGGTTGTACATTTTTACTCATTTCAGCTTTTGGTTTTCTCTCCATTCTTTTAATGTGCTTTTGTTTCTTTGGGACTATAACAAGTACTTAACATTTACAGTGGGACCTTCCACACTCAATTCTATGCTATCGAGAGCTCCTAACTGTCTTACTGGATCTACAACAGATTGTTGTCCTGTACAGAAATATGGTAGCCTAGGGCTAATGATTTACTGTTCACAATGAACCCTGTATGGATAACACTAGGAAATTGAAAATTGTATACATGGATTTAGATATAAATCTCCCCAAGATAAGCTCAGGCTGGTATAGCTATGCAAACATGTCAAATCTATTTCCTGTTCAAAGCTTAACTTTCATAGCCAATGTCAGATTTTGTAATTTCAAACTTCAGTTTGGTTTTAATTTGATTTCTATTATTGTTGACAAGGCAGCTGTATGACAATTGACAGAGTGACTAAATGGAATTAATAAATTCAGTTACATGGCTGTGTTTAAGTTCAGGTTTAGGATTATGATTACATAGAGTTACTGTTAGTTTTAGGTTTCAGTTGAGCTTTACAGTTACATATGGGTAGTAGTTTGCTTCCAGTTTACAGATTACATCAGATGATAACAACCTGATAACAGAATACATTTGTACAGAACTAATTGCACTTTTCAAAGCACATTTACCAGAACTCAGTGAGAAGTGTGAGTACAATCCGGTGAAACTCTCCAAAGTGTCCATCAAAATAATATAATTTGATGAAAACTGCAGTTTGTGTAATACTATGGCACACAGGCCTCACACAACTCTCCACCTCACTGCTATGAACTGGTTCAAATAGGATTGCTAAATCCATAAAAATCAAGGCTGTGATTTATACACAAACTTCTTGAATGAGACCCCAATAATTTCTAGCTTGATCCATCTTAAGAACCTCTGGTCCTAATTACCACCAGCCCATAATTTGCTGAAGTGGGGCCTTACAGTTAATTAGACATTTTCCCTCACCCTTTAATTCAAACATGGTTTTCTTGTAATTCGCTGGGAGTGTGTGTTGATAATGGCACAGCGAGGACCTCAGTGAACAATGGAACCAACAGTCTATCTCCTTAACCAATGAGATTCAAGGATTGAGAAAGAAACAGAGGAATGTCTGAGAAAGAAATTGTGCGAATTAGAGTCAAATCAGGCATGGAAGGAGAAGTAGAGAGAAAGATTGGATTAAGAAAGAGAGAAAAAAAGTGGGAAAAAAGAAAAGCAAGATTAAAAAAAAAATAAATCCATAAAATCTCCAATGACTATTTAGCACGTGGAAATAATGAGGTTAATGTTCCTTTTGTGGACAAAAGAGGTTAAGTGGCATTCTGTTAATTGTGTATTAAATGGGAGTTAATTGTATTTAGGTGGTGAGATTAACTGGGGACTCACTGTGCCAAAAGATAAAGGAGCAGGTCGAAAGAGGGGTTGTTGCTTGGAGGTGCATGATATGTAATGTGTGTCTCTGCAATTGTAAGTGTTTAAAGACTAGGTTCCAGTTCTATCATTCATTGACTGGCTAGCTGAGTTGTAACATTGTGGGAGCATAAATAGCCTCATCACAAAGCTAATTACACTGTTAAGTATCAGCCCTAACTTTCTGTGCTATGTTAAATGAAGGGGAGGCGGTGGCGTAGTGGTAGTGTCACTAGATTGATAACCCAGAGCCCCAAGCTTATGTTCTGGGGACATGGGTTTAAATCCCACCATGGATTGAATCCAATTAATAAATCTAGTGGTGGCCATGAAACTATTGTCGATTGTTGTAAAAACCCATCTGGTTCACTAATGTCCTTTAGGAAAGGAAATCTGCTGTCCTTACCTGGTCTGGCCTACATATGACTCCAGACCCACTGCAATGTAGTTGACTCTTAAATGCCCTCTGAAATGGCCTAAATAGCCACTCAGTTGTATCAAACTGTTACTAAGTCTCAGAAAAAGAATGTAACTGGACAGACCCCCTGGCATTGACCTAGGTACTGGAAATGACAACGGCAAACCCAGCTTGTCGACCCTTCAAAGTCCTCCTTACTAACACGTGGGGCTTGCGCCAAAATTGCGAGAGCTGTCCCACAGACTAGTCAACCCAGCAACAGCCTGACAGAGTCATACTCACGGAATTGTACCTTGCAGTCAATGTCCCATACATCACCATTCCTGGGTATGCCCTGTCCCAATGGCAGGACAGACCCAGCAGAGGTGGCGGCACATCAGTATACAGGTGGGAGGGAGTTGCCCTGGGAGTCCTCAACATTGACTCCGGCCCCATGAAGTCTGATAGCATCAGGTCGGGCAAGGAAACCTCCTTCTAATTACCACCGGCTGCCCCCTGATGAATCAGTGCTTCTCCAAGTTGAACACCAATTGGAAGAAGCACTGAGGGTAGAAAGGACACAAAATGAACTCTGGGTGGTGGACTTCAATGTCCATCACCAGGAGTGGCTTGGTAGCAGCACCGCGGGCTGAGTCCTAAAGGACATGGCTGCTAGACTGCATTCGCGGCAGGTGGTGAGGGAACCAACAAGGGTAAAAAACCTACTTTACCTCATCCTCACAAATCTACCTGTCGTAGAGGCATCTGTCAATGACAGTATTGGTAGGAGTGACCACTGCACAGTCCTTGTGGAGACAAAATCCTGTCTTCACATTGAGGGTATCCACCATCATGTTGTGTGGCACTACCACTATGCTAAATGAGACAGATTTCGAACAGATCTAGCAACTCCAAACTGTGCATCCATGAGGCATTGTGGGCCATCCACAGCATCAGAATTGTATTCAACCACAATCCGTAACCACTTAGCCTGGCATATCCCCTACTCTATCATTACCATCAAGCTGGGGGATCAACCCTGGTTCAATGAAGAGTGTAACACCAGGCATACCTCAAAATGAGGTATCAGTTTGGTGCACTGACACGGAACACAAAAGTCCGAGTGTATCAAGCCTGTGTCCTCAGTACCTTGCTCTATGGCAGCGAGGCCTGGACAACGTATGCCAGCCAAGAGCGATGTCTCAATTCATTCCATCTTCGCTGCCTCCGGAGAATACTTGGCATCAGGTGGCAGGACCGTATCTCCAACACAGAAGTCCTCGAGGCGGCCAACATCCCCAGCTTGTACACACTACTGAGTCAGCGGCGCCTGAGATGGCTTGGCCATGTGAGCCGCATGGAAGATGGCAGGATCCCCAAAGACACATTGTACAGCGAGCTCGCCACTGATATCAGACCCACCGGCCGTCCACGTCTCCGCTTTAAAGACGTCTGCAAACGTGACATGAAATCCTGTGACATTGATCATAAGTCGTGGGAGTCAGTTGCCAGCGTTCGCCAGAGCTGGCGGGCAGCCATAAAGACAGGGCTAAAATATGGCGAGTCGAAGAGACTTAGTAGTTGGCAGGAAAAAAGACAGAGGCGCAAGGGGAGAGCCAACTGTGCAACAGCCCCGACAAACAAATTTCTCTGCAGCACCTGTGGAAGAGCCTGTCACTCTAGAATTGGCCTTTATAGCCACTCCAGGCGCTGCTTCACAAACCACTGACCACCTCCAGGCGCATATCCATTGTCTCTCGAGATAAGGAGGCCCAAAGAAGAAGAAGAAGTTTGGTGAAGCTACAACACAGGACTACATGCATGCCAAACAGTGGAAGCAGCATGCAATAGACAGGGCTAAACGATCCCACAAGCAACGGATCAGATCTAAGCTCTGCAGGCGTGCCACATCCAGTCGTGAATGGTGGTGGACAATTAAACAACTGACAGAAGGAGAAGGCTCCACAAACAGCCCCATCCTCAATGATGGGGGAGCCCAGCACATTAGTGCAAAAGACAAGGCTGAAGCATTTACATCCATCTTCAGCCAGAAGTGCAGAGTGAATGATTCATCTCAGTCTCCTCCTGAGGTCCCCAGCATCATGGATGCCAGTCTTCAGCCAATCCGATTCACTCCATGTAATATCAAGAAAAGGCTGAAGGCACTGGATACTGCAAAGGCTATGGCCCCTGACAACATTCTGGCAATAGTACTGAAGTCTTGTGCTCCAGAACTAGCTACGTCCCTGGACAAGTTGTTCCAGTATAGCTACAACACTGGCGTCTATCCAGTGTCATGGAACTATTTTTTTCTCTGTTTAAAACAGTGTACCTTTAAGACTCTGTCTAAATACAGTGTACCTTTAAGACTGAGAGTAGCTTTTATATGTGCACCAACTGCACCTGTTTCCTAGGCAGCAGCAGGAGAGAGAAGCCACGTTCTGTAATTGTATCAATCTGACTGTGTGTAAAAGACTGGCTGTAACTGGTTTGAACTAGGACCCAACGAAGTATGCTCACTAAAAAAGATGTCTATATCTCAGCAGAGAAAATCTACATTCAGCTCAGACTGTGTTTGCCTAAGAAGAAAAAGCCCCTGGAAAGAACATTTTCATTGTTGGAGGAAGTAAATTCCATTTTACTTCGAAAAACGAAGAAGTCTGCTACAGAAGTAATTCTCTCTCTTTCCTGTTAGTGTTTTTTGGAATTCTCAGTAAAGTTTTTACCAAAAGACTGCCAATTTTAAAATCCAAGTAGACCTATTACTGTGCTTCTCGTTGAAAGAACTGTGTGATGCCTGCTGCAGCTTAAATACTTTGAATGCCTATCTATTAAAGACTTTTTCGTTGAATTCACCAGGAGACTTCGTGTGGCGTCTGATTATTCTACTCTGGGATACCTCATCAACCAGGAACGTAACTCACCAGGACTTACAACTCAGCTACTTATTTTATTCCTAAGAAACACTAAAAAAAACGATTCACCATTGTTTTTTTGACTATATGTGTGTGCCTGGAGATTGGTTTAAAATAAGAAGTTATAAGGTCTTTAGACATAAATTTATCTTAAAAGTGTTTAAGATTTAGTTTATTAATAAATAATTAATTTTCTGTTGTCTAAAGATACCTATTTTGGTGTTTTTTATCTGGGGCTTAATAAAGGGTTTAATTTGGCTGTTTTCCAGTTAGGTGGGAAAACCTTAATAATATGCTGCGACCTGTGAAGTATTGTGACTGAATTGATAGTGCATTGTTCTCACCTCGGCTGTAACACTGGCAATGTGGAAAATTGCCCAGGTATGTCCTGTGCACAAAAAGCAGGTCAAATTCAACCCGTCCAATTACCGCCCTATCATCTATTCCCGTTCATCAGCAAAGTGATGGAAGGGTTCGTCAACAATGCTATCAAACAGCACTTGCTCAGTAATAACCTGCTCACTGACGCTCAGTTTGGGTTCCGCCAGGGCCACTCAGCTCCTGGTCTAAACATTACAGCCTTGGTCCAAACATGGACAAAAGAGTTGAATAACAGAGGTGAAGTGAGAGTGACTGCCCTTGACATCAAGGCAGCATTTGACCGAGTATGGCATCAAGGAGCCCTCGCAAAACTGGAGTCAATGGCAATCAGGGGAAATCTCTCTGCTGGTTGGAGTCATACTGAGCGCAAAGGAAGATGGTTGTGGTGGTTGGAGGTCAATCATCTCAGCCCCAGGACATCACTGTAGGAGTTTCTCAGGGTAGCCATCTTCAGCTGTTTCATCAATGTCCTTCCCTTCATCATAAGGTCAGAAACGGGGATGTTGGCTGATGATTGCACAATGTTCAGCACCATTCGCGACTCCTCAGATACTGAAGCAGCCCATGTCCATAAGCAGCAAGACCAGGACAACATCCAGGCTTAGGCTGATAAGTGGCAAGTAACATTCATACCACACAAGTGCGAGGCAGTGACCATGTCAAGCAGGAGCAGCAGTGTGTACCATCTGCAAGATGCACTGCAGCAACTCACCAAGATTGCTTTGACAGCACCTTCTAAATCCGTGGCCTCTACCACCTAGAAGGACAAGGGCAGCAGACGCATGGGAACACCACCACCTGGAAGCTCCCCTCCTGACTTGCAACTATATTGCCATTCCTTCACTGTTGCTGGGTCAAAATCCTGAAACTCCCTTCCTAACAGTGCTGTTGGTGTACCTATACCCCAAGGACAGCAGTGCTTCAAGAAGGCAGCTCACCATCACCTTCTCAAGGGCAATTAGGGATGGGCAATAGATGCAGGCTCAGCCAGCGATGCCCAGATCTCAGAAACGAATAAAAAAAATGGGCAATTAATGCTGGAATTCAATAACTCTTCGGAACTCACAAGGAGGTTGAGGGTGAGATGCTGCTTTTGTGAAGTAAACGGTGAAGCCTTGCAAGTCGCCGCAACATGTGGTGATTTGCAATTCAGGGGAATGTCTTCCATGTCACAGGCTGCTGAATGATTTGCACGTTAATAACAGTGAGCATCTTTAGACTCACCATTATTTTGGCAGCAAAATATAGCTCATTGTATTTTAATCATTTACATTTCAAGAGTGGGTATCATTGCCAGCAAAATTGGTATATATTTTACAACTCAGCCTAGGAAAGTAGCAATGAAAACATTTCCAAGGAGGCATGCTGGTAAGATGGAAATGTTTTGCTATTATATGCAACCCCTATGGTTATTTGAAAAGAAATACATCTTTAGTATTAGTGGGAAACAATGAGAGTAATTTTCACCTTCACTGCCCTGCGGTAATCTGGTGGTGTGATCACCCAGCAATTGGACATCCTCATGTTCTTCATCCATTGAAACTTTCCTGTTCAAATATTACATTTCCAATAAATATTTACTTTTTTCACTTTAAATTTTTTTCAGAATCTCATCCTCTGAATGCAGCAAAAAGAATAGCAGAACTTCAGGGTTTCAGAGGATCTTCAAACTGACAGCAAATGGAAGCTGAACTAATGGCACATTTTCATTATTCTATTGGTATCTTTATATCAGCTTGGAGGAAGGAAGACTAGGGGGAATGGGAGGGAAGGCAGGGGGAATGTGAGGGACGGTTGCGGGATGGGAGAAAGTTATGGTGGAAGAGGGGTAAGGAAGGGGTGAGAAGGTCTGGAACAATGAATCTTTCATTTCCTTTTTCAATACAACTCTCAGAGAGTTCAACTTTGAACGCAACAGTAATTGATACTGAACTGAAAATATTTAACACTCACATGGGACAAAGGGCTCTCCTATCAGAATTTTACCTTTCTGTTTTCAGTTATCCTAGAATAAGAATTCTTACCTAGTTGAGAGCTTTGGCTTTTGATTGCTGCTTGACTCATTTTTGATATAGAATAATTGTTTCATACCCAGCAGTTAGCTTGCCTGTGGGCAGAATAAAATGGTGGTGTGTTGATGTGATGCTGGTGGTGGCTATTGAACCTTGCTGGTTCAGTCGAAGCTCCACAAGAGAAGGCGGACAAACAGACTTCCTTAAGTAATGTTCTCTGCCAATGGAGGCATGTAATTTTTTGATGTCAAGTTTTTTCCCTTCTTTATCACATTTCAATCAGAATCTTTTTCAAAATATATAAGTCTTCTCTGGAATAATGAGGGCTTTGTTAGGATTAACACAGTACCTCGTTCCCCAGATATTTATAAATAATATTTTTTCAAAGGTTTTGGTAACATTAATCTCTTAACTGCAGGCTGTGACTACATGCATTGTATTTGCTGAGAGATTGACAGAAAGGCCAGACAAATGGAGACAGACTTTGCAATGCACAAAAGTATTCCCACAATGTAAATTCAATGTAAATTTCTCTTTGGTTCTATCAATTTTCTGTATAGCCAGCCAGAAATACAAGCATTATTATAGAAATTTGCTTCAGTTGGTAGATATCTAAGGTCATCATACAACTTTTCATAACTGAGTATTGATATTGAGGTCAATTTCTTTTATATTATTCCCCATATTATGGTTGTGAAATATGAGCTTGTTCTCTGTTCCAAATTTCCCCTCTAACTACTAGGCTATTTAAATTATGAATCAGAGCAAACATTCCAAAGACATTTTTTACAACATACTGAATAATTAAAACTCATAGGTTGTAAGACATTTATTAAGTTATTCCCACTTAGCAATAATGTTGAAAAATCTGACGTGCATCGACCACACATAGACAATTTCACACATCTTGACCGCGTCAGCCTCACGTATCTTGACCACGTCAACTTCATGAGCTGCCTCAATCTCATGCACTGTGTCCATGTCAATTTTGGCACCGTGCAATTTCACAAACGATATTAATCTCACGCACTGCGTCGGTGTCAATCTCATGCACCACATCCATAAGAACATAAGAAATAGGAGCAGGAGTTGACCATTCAGCCCCTGGAGTCTGCTTTGCCATTGAATAAGATCATGGCTGATCTTGTACATTATCTCCACCTTCCCACCTCCAAAAATGTGTTAACCTCAGCCTTGAACATACTCAATGATTAAGCATCCACAGCCCTCTGGGATAGAGAATTACAAAGATTCCCAACCCTCTAAGTAAGGAAATTTCTCCTCATCTCAGTCCTAAATAGCTGACCCCTTATCCTGAAACTGTGCCCCATTACTTCCAGACTCTCCAGCCAGGAGAAACAGCCTTTCAGCATCTACCCTGTCAATCCCTCTCAGAATCTTATATGTTTCAATGAGATCACCTCACATTCTTCTAAACTCCAGAGAGCATAGGCCCATTCTACTCAATCTCTCCTCATAGGACAACCCTCATATCCCAGAAATCAACCGAATAAACATTTGTTGCACCCCCTCTAAAGCAAGTACATCTTTCCTTAGGTGTGAAGACCAAAAATGTACACTGTACTCCAGGTGCAGTCTCACCAAAGCTGTGTAAAACTGCAGCAAGACTTCCTTAATCTAGTACTCCACTCCCCTTGCAATAAAGGCCAACATACCATTTGCCGTCCTAATTACTTGCTATACTTGCATGCTAACATCCTGAGAATGTAACTCCTTTATTCAAAAAGGGAGGGAGACAGAAAGCAGGAAACTACAGGCCAGTTAGCTTAACATCTGTCTTAGGGAAAATGTTAGAAGCTATTGAAAAAGACATTATAGCAGGGCACTTAGAAAAAAAATCAAGGTAATCAGGCAGAGTCAACATGGTGTGAAAAGAAGTAACATGTGCTGTGGATAAAGGGGAGCTGGTGGCTGTACTGTCCATAGATTTCTGAAGACATTTGATAAGGGGCCACATCAAAGGCTATTGCAGAAAATAAAAAGCTCATGGTGTAGGGGGTGACATATTGGCATGGACAGAAGATTGGCTAGCTAACAGGAAACAGAGAGTAGGCATAAATGGGTCATTTTCTGCTTGGCAAGATGTAACGAGTGGTGGGCCACAGGGATCAGTGCTGGTGCCTTAACTTTTTGCAATTTATATAAATGACTTGGATGAAGGGACCGAAGAGATGAAGGGACAGGATTTACTCCCATTTGGAAACAAATGAACTTATTAGCGAGAGGCAGCATGGTTTTGTGAAGGGGAGGTCGTGTCTCACTAACTTGATTGAGTTTTTTGAGGAAGTGACGAAGATGATTGATGAAGGAAGGGCAGTGGATGTTGTCTATATGGACTTCAGTAAAGCCTTTGACAAATCCCTCATGGCAGACTGGTACAAAAGGTGAAGTCACATGGGATCAGAGGTGAGCTGGCAAGATGGATTCAGAACTGGCTCGGTCATAGAAGACAGAGAGTAGCAGTGGAAGGGTGCTTTTCTGAATGGAGGGCTGTGACTAGTGGTGTTCTGCAGGGATCAGTGCTGGGACCTTTGCTGTTTGTAGTATATATAAATGATTTGGAGGAAAATGTAGCTGGTCTGATTAGTAAGTTTGCGGACGACACACAGGTTGGTGGAGTTGCGGATGGTGATGAGGATTGTCAGAGGATACAGCAGGATATAGATCGGTTGGAGACTTGGGCAGAGAAATGGCAGATGGAGTTTAATCTGGACAAATGTGAGGTAATGCATTTTGGAAGGTCTAATGCAGGTGGGAAGTATACAGTAAATGGCAGAACCCTTAGGAGTATTGACAGGCAGAGAGATCTGGGCGTAGAGGTCCACAGGTCACTGAAAGTGGCAATGCAGGTGGATAAGGTAGTCAAGAAGGCATACGGCATGCTTGCCTTCATCGGTTGGGGCATAGAGTATAAAAATTGCCGAGTCATGCTGCAGCTGTACAGAACTTTAGTTAGGCCACACTTAGAATATTGTGTGCAATTCTGGTCGCCACACTACCAGAAGGATGTGGAGGCTTTGGAGAGGATACAGAAGAGGTTTACCAGGATGTTGCCTGGTCTGGAGGGCATTAGCTATGAGGAGAGGTTGGATAAACTCGGACTGTTTTCACTGGAACGACGGAGGTGGAGGGGCGACATGATAGAGGTTTACAAAGTTATGAGCGGCATGGACAGAGTGGATAGTCTGAAGCTTTTTCCCAGGGTGGAAGAGTCAGTTACTAGGGGACATAAGTTCAAGGTGCGAGGGGCAAAGTTTAGAGGGGATGTGCGAGGCAAGTTCTTTACACAGAGGGTGGTGAGTGCCTGGAACTTGCTGCCGGGGGAGGTGGTGGAAGCAGGTACGATAGCGACATTTAAGAGGCATCTTGACAAATACATGAATAGGATGGGAATAGAGGAATACGGTCCCTGGAAGTGCAGAAGATTTTAGTTTAGGCAGGCATCAAGATCGGCGCAGGCTTGGAGGGCCGAATGGCCTGTTCCTGTGCTGTACTGTTCTTTGTTCTTTGTATCGTTGCTAAATTTGCTGATGACACAAAGATAGGTAGGAAAGTAAGTTGTGAAGAGGACATGGGGGGCTACAAAGGGATATAGGTATATTAAGTGCGTGGAAAAAAATCTGGCAAATGGAGTACAAAGTGGGAAAATGTGAAATTATCCATTTTAGCAGGAAGAATAAAAAAGAAGCATATTATCTAAATGGTGAGAGAATGCAGAACTTGGAGACACAGATAGAATGTTATCGTTTATTGCGAGGGGAATTGAATACAAAAGTAGGTCATGCTTCAGTTATATAGGGCATTGGTGAGACCACATCTGGAGTACTGTGTACAGTATTGGTCTCCTTATTTAAGGAAGGATATAACTGCTTTGGAGGCAGTACAGAAAAGGTTTACTAGACTACTACTTGGAATGGGTGGGTCTTATTATGAGGAAAGGTTGGACAGGCTAGACTTGTATCCACTGGAGTTTAGAAGAGTAAGAGGTGACTTGATTGAAACAGGTAAGATTCTGAGGGTCTTGACAGGGTGGATGTGGAAAGAATATTTCCCCTTGTGGGAGAATCTAGAACTAGGGTTCACTGTTTAAAAATAAGGGGTTGCCATTTCAGACAAAGATGAGGAGAAATTTTTTCTTTCACAGGGCCATGAGTCTTTGGAACTCTCTTCCTCAACAGGCAGTGGAAGCAGAGTCTTTAAATATTTTTAAGGCAGAGGCAGATAGATTCCTATTAAACAAAGGGTTGATAGGTTATTGGGGGTTGGCGGGAATGTGGAGTCGAGGTTACAATCAGATCAATCGTGACCTTATTGAAAGGCAGAGCAGGCTCAAGGGGCTGAGTGGCTTACTCCTGCTCCTAATTCATATGTTCACATGATTCAATCAGCTGCCTCTGCCACTTCCCTCTGTTTCCCTAGCCCACCATGCCAAACTTACTGTAAAGCTCCCCCTTGCCCTATCCCTGAACTCACATCATTATTTCCCCTCATGCCCTCTGTGAGCTCATCTTGTCCATGAGACCCACCTCCTGCTCCCTTGACAGTATTCTCACTAAACTATTGATCACCCAACTTCCATTCCTGGTCCCCATGTTATCCAATATTATTAATAGTTCTCTCTCTTCTGGTACTGCCCTTCTCTCCTTCAAATCTTTCATTAGCACCCTTCTCCTCAAAAAACCAACCCTTGACCCCATTGTCATTGCTTATTCATGCCCATTTCTAACCCCCTGCATGTGTTGTCATCTTTGAAATCCCTTCCCATCTTTCCTGGAACTCGATGATTGAATCCATCCAATTCGGTTTCTGCCCCTGCCAAAGTACCGAAAATGCTCTCATCAAAGTCACAAATGACATACTTTGTGACTGTGGCAAAGGTAAACTTTCTCTCCTCGTCCTTCTTGACCTGTTTGTGGCCTTTGACATGGTTGACCACACTATCTTCCTCCAACATTTCTCCACCGTCATCCGGCTGGGTGGGATTGCTCTGACCTGGTTCCATTCTTATCGATCTAATTGTAACCAGAGAATTACCTGCAATGGCTTCTCTTCCTGCTCCTGCATCATTACCTTTGGTATCCCCCGAGGATCTATTCTTGGCCCCTCCTATTTCTCATCTACATGCTGTCCCTCGGCAACATCATCCGAAAGCACAGCATTCATTTTCACATGTACACTGATGACACCAAGCTCTACCTCATCACCACCTCACTTGACTCCTCCACTATCTCTAAATTGTCAGACTGCTTATCCGACATCCAGTACTGGATGAGCAGAGATTTCCTCCAATTAAATATTGGGAAGACTGAAGCCATTGGCCAGGATTTTATCTGAATGATGGAGTCTCGGCCACTGGTTAAAACGTCAGCAAGAGCCCCATGTCGCCTCCTCTGGGGACTGCCCGCCACATTATATGCCAATTTGGCACTTAAGTGGACAGTGGTGGGACTTCGCCAGGATTTAGGATCCCGGTGATGGATGTCCTGCCTGCTGAGAGCTGCCAGCCAATCAGAGGCTGTCAGCTCTTTCACTGAGTAAGGCCAACACGATGTGGTGGTTGCTACCGGTACTGGACTTACTGGAGGCGCTGGACTCAGGCCACAGGTGAGTCAGGGCGAGAGGGGTTTCGCAGGGTAGGAGTCACGGGGAGGTGGGTGTAGGGGAATCGGCAACAAGGGCAGGGCAGTCCCTCTCAGCCGACTCCCCCCTCTTCGTGATGCCGGGTCCCTCCATCAGGCACTAAGTGCCTCTTAAAGAGGGACAACCCACCTAACCCGCAGGCACTCCCCCACCATCCCCCCCCCGCCCCACCCCGGAGCTGGCAAGCAACCTGCATGGGTTTGCTTGTCGTGCTCCCCATACGTCGACAGGCCTGCCTGCCGCTGGGCTAATACCGGCGGCAGCGGAATGAAGCCCTTAATTGGGCATTAATTGCCCACATAATGGTCTCAATTGGCAGTGAGGTGGGAAGGCTATCCAAAGGTTTCCCACCCCAGACTTAATTTGGATGGAGGCGGGGTCACCCTCCGCCACCATCCCACCGGATTATATTCTCTGCCTGCCTCCAAAGTTGCCACAGGAGAGAGCATACAATTCCCCCCATTGTTTTCAGACCCCGCTACAAACTCCATCCCTCTCCCTGGTAACCATCTGAAGCTGACCTAGACTGCTTGCAACCTTGATATCATATTTGACCTTGAGATGAGCTTCCGACCACATATCACTCCATCACTAAGACTGCCTATTTTCACCTCTGTGACATCGCCCGACTCTCCCCTATCAATTCTTCTGCTGCTGAATCCTGCACAGGCACGATGGGCCAAATGTCCCCTTTCTATGCTGAAACATTCAATGAAGGTATAAAGAATAAAAGTCCTTAAAAAGTTAATAGATATTAAACTGAAAATAAGGCTATAAAATAGTTTTTGATTGCAATTTTCTTATTAGTTTTCATATTATTTTTATCACACAAATTCATTCCCATATAGACAAGACAAACTTGATGAAATATCGAAATTTTAATACTTTAACCCTCTCTGATCCAGACATTTTAGCAAATTCATTCTTTTATCCTAGTGGGTACTCACAGCTGCTTTAGGCAGGAAAGTGTCAATAAATAATTATCTCTGGCTTGACTTTATTTAACAAAAGAAAAACAATCCACTAAAAAAATAGCATAATTGAAGGACGACGCCACTTTAATCAGACGGAAAAAGATTCTGGACGAAGAACTGAAGATTCATACAGACTCAATGACAATAAAAATAAACATTTCACAAATTGTGATACTCTCCAAACTGGCAAAGCTCCAATACAGCAAACTGCTGCACAGCAGTGATAGAATAATGAGAGGCAGTGCAGGCACAGAGATGACTGGGATCATGTGCTGTTGACACATGTTGGATGAGGGTATTTGAGTTTCAGAATTGAAGTTACAGATACACGACAAAATCTGATCTTATTGGAACCTTCAGCTCCGCTTGTTTGTAGCACACTGCACTTAGGCAGCTGCAACCACTAAATAACAATTGCAAGGAAAACTTAGGACGAGTCTTTGCAGCATCTAAATTATGAACACGTTTTCTTCAATCCAACATTTTCAATGTCAATCTTACCTTTTGTTGAAAGTAGCTAAATGTGTTAATTTAATTCTCATGTTTTCTCTTAAAACAAAAATGTAAAGATCATATTTGAGCTAAAACCCTGCTGGGCTCTGAATTAATTAATTTTGTTTTTAAAATTATGGTAGCGAATAAAGCGTGCCTGAAAGTGTTTACCTGACGTGGAAACAAAACAATATTTATTACAATTTCTGCCTAAACTCCTGGAGGCATTGCTTCACCCAGGGTGAGCTTCAGGTACCAGTGGGCCATTCATCCTCTCAAACCTCACCCACATATCCATACATCAGAGAATGTTACTGTGACGGACTCTGCAGCCTGATACTGTCCTTATTTGAAATCTAAATTGGCACACTTTCCAGTAGTGTCACCAAATGGCATCAGAAATGGGGAACCCCGGCTAATTTTCGCAGCTGTCATCCAGGGACACTGAGCGAAGTTGTTATTGTGCCATGGCTGCCATCAGCCACATCAGAGCACATCAGGTCCTCAAGCCCTTTCACCATTGACAGTGGAAGATGCAGATATTGTGTATACTGGCATTTGGTGCAAAGCTGGCTACAGAAATATTGGGGGGTGGGAGTTCGGGAGATATTCTAACTGAAAAGATGGGCGGATTCGGGTCAAGTGGTGGTGGTGGTGTTAGAGTCTTAAAATTCAGAATCCTGATCCAAACCTGTCTCCAACCCACCCACTTTCAGTTTTAGCGGCGATGGGAACGCGGGCAGGCGACCAACCCAATACAAAGAGACAGGTTGGCACTTTAAATAAGATATTAAGGCTGCGAGCCCCATGAATATTCAGATTTTCAATTTTAACTGCGGTTGGCCGGGTTACCCGAGCCTCAGCTACATCTGGGTGAAGATTACTGGATTCAGAATATCAGGCCTTTTACACTGACCAGGTGGTTCCAGCATGCCAGCCTGGGCAAACCCGGCGATTGAACACTTCCCGACCAACCCTCCTGCCAGGCCTCCCTTCACCCTGAGACCTCCAAACACCCATCTCAGACTCCTGATTCCCCCACTAAGCCTTGACCTTCCCTTGCAACACCCTTGGGACCCTGGGATCAGTAGCACCCCAAGATTTCCCCTCCCCTCCCCATTCAAACACACCCTCCCTCCACTCCCTCCTCCCTTTGATCGATCTCTCTCCCTGCCGGGATCACAGGAGTGCTCATTCCCCTGTCCAACTCCAGCGTGGACCTACACGGTCCTGCAACTTGCACTAACCTGCTTCCCATCCGACTGGAAGCCAAATCAAATCAGGCAGGTTTCTGTCTAAGGAACTGATCGGTGATGTCACATGCGCACTGTGAAGGTAGACCTTAACTGTATGTTTGGGGGGGTTGGCGGGGGATGGGAATCCTAATTTACGGGTCCTCACACCTTTCCAATTTCCCCACCCTGACTTGTGTGTATCTCTCATTCTGTCCCCTTGAACTATTCATTTGCCAGTCTTTCCCTGATCTCTCTGTTTCGCTCGCACCTGAATTCTTACCAGTGACATCTCTACTTTTCCCCATCTCTTCCCCTCTTTTTGCCATCTAATCTGTTCCTCTATGCCCACCTCATCTTCCCAGGGGGAGATGGTAACATAGTGGTAGTTTCACTGGACTGGTAACCAGAGCCCCAGGCTAATGCCCACTACGGCAGATGGTGAACTTTGAATTCAATTAATAAAAACAAAATCTGGAATTAAAAAGCTAGTCTAATGGTGACCATTAAACCATTGTCAATTGTTGTAAAAACTTATCTGGTTCACTCCTGTCCTTTAGGGAAAGAAATCTGCTGTCCTTACCTGGTCTGGCCTACATGTGACTCCAGACCCACAGCAATGTGGTTGACCTTTAAATGCCTCTGAAATGGCCACTCAGTTCAAGGGCAAGTAGGGATGGGCAATAAATGCTGGCCTAGCCAGTGACGCCACATCCAATGAATAAAAAAAATCTGAGTCCACTCACTTCACATCTGTATACTAGCCCCGATCTCTCTGTTGCCCCCACCCCCGACAGCACCCCCCCCCCACCCCCCCCGCAACCAATCTCTGTCACTCTGCTGCCATTGGTCAAATGAAATACTATTCCTGTAGCATAGCCAAATGACTGGAAAAATTGAAAGAGTGTTTATGCTTGGAGCTCACCACATGGGAAAGCCAGCTTAAACAAAGAAATCATTTAACTCATCTCCCAACAACATGAGGAAGAAAGAATTAAATGGCCACGGTGCCACCAGAGTTTGGAGATGAGACAAGGAGAAGGGACAAGAGGTTACAGGTCATGAACCAGCCAATTAGAGGCAGATTGAGTAAAAATCACAATTTAAAGTATTACCAAGGCGTCACAAAGTGTTGCTGTTAAGCATGAGAAAATGCCACATAATTATGATCCAAATTCATAAGACAGAAGCAAGTATGAAGTAAGTGTGTGCAGTCAGAAGAGTTTTAATATATTATAGATTTTTCTAAATTACTAAACTATTCTTGTACCTATATTTATGCATTTTATTCCTGAACATTAAGTGGGACTCCTAATAGAGTATGCACCAAAAGACAAAATATTAACAAGATGAAAACATCTTCCTTAATACCCAAATAAATATTTTTGTCAGCATATGGCTAATATCAATAATATTATTAGCATCTCTTTTCATCTTTGCCTCCCTCTGATTTTCTCTCTCATTCTCGAGGTGTGGAGTCACGCTGGAGAGGTTTTGTACCTCATCTACCTCATGCGAGACGTGCTAGTGTTAAAGTACCTTCGCCTTACCAAGCATTACAGCTGAGTTTCCTACCCTTTATTCAACCTCCCCATACAGACACACAGGGCTGGATTTTGTTGAGGTCCTGATGTCGGGATCCGTCACAGGGTTGGGTGGCTGGAAGATTGTACCGCAGCGGCCCGCCACGGAGCCTTGCCGCTGCCAGGATGTTCGGACCTGGCACTCCTGCCGCTGGGTGACGGGACCCGACTTTGAATACGAAAATAAATTAAGGAAATGAATGCATTTATAAATAAAATTGTCAGCGATCTTACCTGCTGCCCGGGATGTTCCAAGTGGCGGCCAGCACTCACGCATCTTCACTTTCTTATTCAGAGAAAGCTGGTGCCACCGAGTTGGGGAAGGGGGGTGCATTAAAATTAAAATGTTGTTTGGGGGGGTAGGGTACGGGGTAAAATGTGCATTAATAGTGTAGGGGAGATGGCGAAGGGGTGACCTCTACACTTTGAACAGTTTCGCAGGGGAAGGTCAAGTCTTGCATATAAGTCTTTTGGGGGGAGGGGGGGGAAGAGTGCAACTATTATCTGTAAGTGTTATTGGGGAGTAAGGGCCGATATTTTTTATTGTGGTATAATGGGGTGGGGGAGTAGTTTTAAATATTTAAATTTAGCAGAAGGCACAGGCAGCTCACGTCGTTGCTGGCGTCACAGAGCCTTCTCCCATGGTGTGATTGGGTGGGGCGGCCCGACCGGCGTATTATCTTGAGCTGTTGCGCAGTAGATCGCGGCGGCATGATGGCAGGCTGCCATTTTTTTTAACCTTCTGCCGCTGCCGGCGGTGGGAGAATAAAATTCAGCCCACATAGTGCTTTCCAAGAGGGATCAATGCTTATTGATCAGGAGCAGGACACTGGCCCATTTTTGCTCTACCTAGCCCTGAGGCATTGACGAGAGTAGCAGCAATCTTACTGTTGCCTCAGTTCAGATCAGGTAACACAGCACAGGTGAGCATTGCACTAGGGATCTTCCTGATCTATATGGCTTAGCACTATTCATAGTGATGCACTGATCAATTAGCCAGCAGAGCAGTTGCTAGTATTTGTTTTAACAGTCAAAAAACAAAACAAGCACATAAAAGAATGTAGGGTTACCTTGGAGGACATGGCACCAAGTTGCAGACTTTAAGGAGTTGTGGGGGACGGCGATTGATGGTGCATAGACTTTCATCTGCTGTCTCTCGAGTTTGTTTATTCAGGCAAACTACAATCGCCTCTTGGACACCTAGATGGAAACCAGAGCATCAAACAACTTTCTGCAAAAGAAGCAAATAAGGCAGGAAGAACTTAAAGAATTAATGACAGAGTTAGATCACTGATCCCAAGCAGATAGTCAAGAGTCTTCAATCAGTGTTTCCTCCACATATCTTAAGTGTCATGCTAGGCCCCCACCTGCCAAGAATGGGCACATTGATTTTGTCATGAACATTGATTTTAAACTGTTACTGGAGTTAAGAGAGGACTTGCTGAAGAGATCAGCCATGGCTGGAAAGGACATTTGCATATTAACAGACAGTGTTTGGAAGGACAAAGCAGTCATTCCCTGACATTCAATCCACAATGGACTTTTGATCAGCAGATGTTGAAAGTGGGGGAGGTCACATTCCAGGTTGACTGCGAAGATGGCTGAATACACAAACGGACATGGTCAAACCAGCTAGTCACATGTCTAACCTGTTGGGCAACTTGAGTTTTTTGAATTTGTACTAACAGTTTGGGCAGAAAGCTGTTTGCTCCTGACTGAGAAGATCTCTCTCCTGTCTGCTCCCATCTCTTTTTCATAATCCTCTGAATCCACTGAAGACACATGAACCCCAAGAGAGAAAAGTCTCCTACAACGAACAAGATTTAAGAAGAATACTGGCCCCCAACGAAAAACAAGATCGACCTACAATCAAGGACTCTACAGTGAGCTCGAAGAACCATAACAAGAACTCTTCAGATATTGCCTCAAACTTTTCCACTTTATTTTTCTTCTGTTCTTTTCTGTCTCTATTTGCATGTGTGTATTGCGTATGCATGCTAACGTGGGTGCGTCGTGTATCCATAGGCGTTAACCAAATTATAGTTTAGGTTTAAGTTTAATAAATTTAAACTTTTCTTCTTTAAACCCGAGAAAGCCTGTTTGTGCTGGTTTCTTTGCCTAATAATTGGAAAGCGGTGAATAAGGATTCACCAAGGGGGAGCTAAAAAAAAACACGGTGTGTTTAAAATTAAACCCTGTTATAATAAGACCAGGTGAAGGCTGAAAGGGATCCCTAGACACCTTTCTCACCTGGTCGTAACATAAGCAATATGATTCAAAGGCATCAAACCCCAAAAGGTACATTTTCAGCATGATTCTCTTTATAACTCCCCTGATCTAACTACCTTTAAATTACCTGTGTTCAGCATTACGTTAGTATGCTGTCTCTTTTGTGTTTTATTTTTAAACAGTGGAGCCAAAATAATTTCCTTAACACAAAAGGCTCACTCACAGATACGGTATTTAGTTTTCCTGGCCTCTTACAATTTCTACATAATAGTTTTTATTCTTATGTTTTTGGCACGATGAAAACACGCATTGTTATGACTGACCGCTCAAGACAAAGCCCCCAATCAAAGTATATAATTCTGATTGTGGTGGGAAAAATGCACTGTTGATTCAGCCCCAACTCTCCACAGATCGCCTAACATATCATTTTAAACTTTACAAATTAAAGAAAACCACAGCCAAATTAACCATCTATTAACCCCCAAATGAGGTGAACCAAACCAGATGTCTTTAGATCAATAAATTAACTGTTTAATTAGAAAAACTAAATTCTTGAACATTCCTGAGATATAAACAACATTTAGAATAGAAAAATTAGTGTCCTTGCAGATTTACGCTCCTGCCGAAGTGGAATCTTCCAATGTGGAACCGTCCCAGGTTGCTTGAAGTCCTCACTGCCGTCTGATGGAAAAAAAAATGTCCAACATCCAAAACTCCAACTCCTCTTTCATCCAGCAATGACCTCAGCTGATCAACAACTCGCAAACACTTCAATGAATCAATTTGGCCTTGAATTTTGAGGGATGAAAAAGTGATCAGTCTAAAATTCACCTTCCTTCAGTTTAAACTATCAGAGAACTCTGTTAGGATCATGCTGGTCCGGCTGTCTGTCTGTGTCTGTATCAAAAGCCAGTTTTTATCTAGTTTTCAAAAAGCAATTGGCAATATTGTATCTTTGTCCTTGTTCTCCGAATGGCTGTATCGCAGGACAACCAGAATGCACTCTTTGAATCACAATCCCTGGAGCTTGTTGTCTTAAAGCAGTATTGATTCTTTTACAGCCTGAAAGGCACATCGCATACTTCCCGTAAAAGAAAAGAAAATTACAGGATCAGAACACCTCCGCCCCTGGCGAAATGAAATGCCATTCCTGAAATGTGTTTCATTACAAAGTGTAAAAAATACAATTTGAAAAAAGAAACGCTAACAATTTTTTCCCCGCATTTACAGATATACAGACTTCTAAAATGGTAAGATTAGTGCAACAAGTTCTATTAGAGCATTTTCGGCTTTAAATTTTTTCAAAGGTTGTCCCAGTTAACCCATTTCAAATTTCCAAGATAGTCTTCCAGTTGTTTCATGTTTTCCTTCCAAGTGCCCCTGTTGTCCATTTCCTCAGCCAGCTAAGAGCACTGGCCACTACTGGGTTCACTATTCTCTGAGAAGTTTCTTGAGTACTCCTTAACCTATGTGGCATCACTTGATACTGGAAAACCATGTCTGGTGTAACAGAAGCTGATTTTTTCTTACCTGGGGTGTCAAAGGAATTTGACAGTATCCCTCCAACACATCTGTCTCTTTAAGACACATGGTGTTGCCCACTCTGTCCATGCAGTCCTTTAAATGAGAACCTGGGTAGGAGTTTGCCTCCTTTACCCCAGTTACTTTTCTAGAGTCAATGCAAGTTTGAGCCGAGCCACCAGGTTTCGGTATCAAGACCACCTAAGAGTTCCAACTGACCTGACTAGGTTCAGCTAAGCTGCCCTTCAGCATGCATTGTACCTCTGCTTCCACTTGGGCCTATCGGTCTGGATCTAAGCAGCAAGGATGTGGTTTTAAAGGAATGGTCCCCCCATTCCCACATCATGTGTGGCTGAGGTTGTACATCCTGGCTCATCCCTACAAGCTTTTTTGAAACATTGTGAAAAACCTGGTTAAGACTTCACACAGCTTTGCCTCTAAGTGTAAAAGCCTATTTAATTTTCCTAGCCATTCTGTATTCGCTAATCGGATAGTTGGAGTTTTAATCCGGGAATTTCCTAGAGAATTTCAGTTCCGATGAAAGGTCACTGGCCTGAAATGTTAACTTTGCTTCTTTCTCTACAGATGCAGCCAGGCCTGCTTAGTATTTCTAGCACTTTTTGGTTTTATTTGAGAATTTCCTAGGCCTGCTTCTGCCTTATCCTCACTATCCTTTTTCTTTTCAAGAGTCTCAATTACCTGACATACCTGTCCTGGCTTATCCTCCTCCCTGCGGTAATATTGTTTGAGCATATTCATGTGACACAACTGGTTCTTCTTCCGGTGATCAGGGGTGTCAATCAAGTAATCTACCTTACCCACTCTTTTGATCACTCTATATGGGTCACTGAACCATGCTTTTAATGGTTTTCCCTGTAATGGTAACAACACTGATACTTCATCCCCTGGTTTTATGGTAGGTTGTGGTTTTCCCACCATTTGACAGGTATGGCATGTCCTACAAAACCGTCTCACATCCTTTGTAAAACCTGACAGTAATAATGTTGGCTTATGCATGATTTGGTCTTCCAAATTCCCCTATGTCCTGTAAAAGGAATGTCGTGTGCTAACCTTAATAATCTTTGTCGATATTTAGGTGTTACCGCTATCTGTTCAAGAACTGTCCAGTCTTCATTGGCAGGTCTATGAGGCGGTGTCCATTTCCTCCTCAAAACCCCGTTTGCCATATAATAGTCTTCCAGAACTCCTTTTGCCTCAACTTCTGACAGCCGTCTGTGCTATTCGGTATATCTCTAGATTAGCTTGCTGTGCTGCAATGATAGACGATCTATTAAACATCTCATTTGGATTATCTAAATCCCCAAATAAGGTTTCTGATCCTTGACTATCTTTTTCTGGTGTCCCTTTTACACGCGCAGGAAATATTCCTGGAACTTGTTCCTGTAATTGCTCTGTTTCCTTAATTTCATTTGGTTCCTCTATAACTATAGAAGAAACTGATACTTTTGATCCAGCTAAATCATTTCCCAGCAGTAGATCAATTCCCTCTACTGGCAAACTGTGGACAACTTCTACAGTTACTATCCCAGATATTAAGTCACTCTTTAGGCATACTTTATACAAAGGTACAGGTATATTGTCCCTGCCAATTACATTAAATAAAACTTTAGTATTCAAGGCGCTATCTGGTGGAAACGTTATATCTTTCCTCAGCAAGAGTGTTTGGGTTGCTCCTGTGTCCCTGAGTATAATGACAGGTTTTCCTGCCTCACTTACAGGATATGGAGTTACTCTCCCCTTTGACAGAAATTCATTATAACTCTCAGATATTTTATTCTTAACTGCTACACTCCTTTTAGTATTAGTATCTGATTTCATAGCTGTCAGTAAAGCTATAGCCTGGACTGCTGTACTCTCAGTCAGAGTCTTTTCCTCTGCACTAACTTTGCGAACCCCAACAAGTCCTATGGGTTTACATCGCAATTTCCAGCACTCTGAATGAAGATGACCCGTTTTGTTGCAATGATAATACTTTGGCTTGCGAACCTCACTTCTATCCTCAGGACCTTCCTTTCTGACCTGAAGAGGTGATCTTTGGACATTCCCAGTTGTTCCTTCTTGTCCCCAGCTACTTGCCTTCCTTTCACTCTCCCACTTTCTATCCTTCTCGGGTTTATGGGGGTGATGGACAAAATAGGATGGCTTATTCACAAGCTCAAAATCAACAGCAATTTCTGCAACTTGCCTAGCTTTCAAAACTTTCAGGTTATCTATATGAGTTCTCATTACTGAAGGAATGGAGTTTTTAAACTCTTCTAAGAATCAATTCTCGAAGGTTCTCATCTGTGGTTTCTATCTTTAATGCCTGTATCCAATAGTCAAAAGTAATTTTCTTCACCCTCCCAAATATGTCTGCCTAGCCAATCTCCGTAAGTTCCTAAACTTCAGGGACGAACTCAGACGCAGCGAGAATAGCCTTTTTTGCCATCTCAATCTGCAGAAGCCTCTTCAGGAAGCATGACATTTTTTATTTAGAGATACAGCACTGAAACAGGCCCTTCAGCCCACTGAGTCTGTGTCGACCAAGAACCACCCATTTATACTAACCCTACAGTAATCCCATATGTCCTACCACCTACCTACACTAGGGGCAATTTACAATGGCCAATTTATCTATCACCTGCAAGTCTTTGGCAGTGAGAGGAAACCAGAGCACCCGGCGAAAACCCACGCAGTCACAGGGAGAACTTGCAAACTCCGCACAGGCAGTACCCAGAATTGAACCCAGGTCCCTGGAGCTGTGAGGCTGCAGTGCTAACCACTGCACCACTGTAAGCTTCATGAGCTCTGCTTACCAACCTGCCCTGCATAAGCAGTGTCTAGCTTTCTTTTGCCCATTTCTTCTGTTTGGCAATTTTTTCAAAAGATATGAAAAATGCCTCTACATCCTTTTCCTCGAACTTGGGCAGAGCCTGTATAAATTTAAACAACTTTTCGCTGGGTCCTGATCTTCCTGACTCAAATCAAATTTTCCCTGGATTCAAGACTACCCTTTTGTCTTAGTTCCATCTCTTTTAACATAAATTCCTTCTCTTCTCTTTCACTTTCTTTCTGAAATGCTCTCTCTTTCTCCCTTTCCTCTTTTTCCAATTCAAGTTTTCTTATTGCTATTGCTGATTCTTTCTCTATTTCAAGTTTTTTCATTTCTAACTGAATCCTAGCCAATACCACTGTATTACTCTCGGACCTACTATCTTCTTGTTTCTCGTATTACCCCTCATCATCATCATCATTATCATCACTGCCGTCCGATGGAAAAAAAATGTCCAACATCCAAGACTCCAACTCCTCTTTCATCTAGCAATGACCTCAGACAATCAACAACTTGTAAATACTTCAATTAATCAATTTGGCTTTGGAATTTTGAGGAATGAAAAAGTGATCAGTCTAAAATTCACCTTCCTTCAGTTTAAACTATCAGAGAATTCTGTTAGGTTCATGCTGGTCCGGTTGTCTGTCTGCGTCTGTATAAAAAGCCAGTTTTTAGCTAGTTTTCAAAAAGCAATCGGCAACATTGTATCTCTGTCCTTGTTCTTCAAATGGCTGTATCCCAGGGCAACCAGAATGCACTCTTTGACTCACAGTCCCTGGAGCTTGTTGCCTTAAAGCAGTACTGATCCTTTTACTGCCATAAAGGCATATCGCATACTTCCCAGAAAAGAAAAATAAACTACAGGATTATAACAGCATGCAGAGTATTTTCAAGCTTGTCAACTTGGATGATGTGAGTTATGCAATTGCCGATGAGCAACCTTTTGTTGTTCAGATAATGTGTTCATGTTTAGTTCATCATTCACTTCCTTGTATTTATGTATTGACTGTTGCAGCAACTCATTGCTCCTTTATTTTTTTTAATACTTCATTTTATATTCATGGCGGACCCTCGCTGCTCAGCAACAGGAGCCAACTTTAAATATTTAAATAAAGGAAATGAATACATTCAAATACCATTCACCACGATCTTACCGGCTGTCTAGGACCTTCTGTGCAATGGGCACACAAGAACACAAGAAATAGGAGTAGGAGTAGACCATATGGCCTATCGAGCCTGCTCCGCCATTCGATACTATCATGGCTGATCTTTGGCTTCAACTTCACTTTCCCGCCCGCTTACCATACCCCTTGATTCCCTGAGAGACCATCTGCCTATCCCAGACTTAAATATATTCAATGATGGAGCAACCACAACCCGCTGGGGTAGAGAATTGCAAAAATTCACAACACTTTGAGCGAAATAATTTCTCCTCACCTCAGTCCTAAATGATCGGCCCCTTATCCTGAGACTGTGCCCCCGTGTTTTAGATTCCCCAACCAGCAGAAATAATCTCTCAGCGTCTACCCTATCTAGCCCCTTTAGAATTTTACATGTTTCAATGAGATCACCTCTCATTCTTCTAAACACCAGAGAATACAAGCCCAATTTACTTAGTTTTTTTAAATTTCCAAAATATACTTTATTCATAAAAATCTGTAAAAATTACATTGCCAAACAGTTTCAAACAGCACCAAAAAATACAAACATTGCAAAGGAGATCAGTTTCCTTCAATACAATCATGAGTTGCCTCACAACCCTTCCATTTCATTTGTCATGCCATTAACATTTTTACATTTTACAGCAAATGAAAATTTTTCCGATACAGTTCGAGGGGTTTCCCATGGATCCAGCCCCTCAGTTCAGCTTGGTGGGGGGACCTTACACTGTGGTCTTTCCCCATTGAGCCTTTGCTGCGGCTGCACCAAGCTTTAGTGCGTCCCTCAGCACGTAGTCCTGGACCTTGGAATGTGCCAGTCTGCAACATTCGGTCTTGGACAACTCTTTGCGCTGGAAGACCAGCAAGTTTCGGGCAGACCAAAGGGCGTCTTTTACCGAATTGATAGTCCTCCAGCAGCAGTTGATGTTTCTCTCGGTGTGCGTCCCTGGGAACAGCCCGTAGAGCACAGACTCCTGTGTTACAGAGCTGCTTGGGATGAACCTCGACAAAAACCACTGCATCTCTTTCCACACCTGCTTTGCAAAGACACATTCCAGGAGGAGGTGGGCAACCGTCTCTTCCCCACCACAGCCACCGCGGGGGCATTGCGCGGAGGGGGCGAGACTTCGGGCGTGCAGGAAGGATCTGACGGGGAGGGCTCTTCTTCACCACCAGCCAAGCTACATCTTGGTGCTTGTTTGAAAGTTCTGGTGATGAGGCATTCCGTCAAATGACTTTGGCAGTCTGCTCGGGGAACCATCCGACAGGATCCACCATCTCCTTTTCCCGTAGGGCCTGAGGACATTCCGTGCAGACCACTGCCTGATGGATCAGTGGTCAAAGGTGTTTTCCCGCAGAAACTGCTCCACGAAAGATAGGTGGTACAGCACAGTCCAACTGCATGGAGCGTTCCGCGGCAATGTGACCAGGCCCATCCTTCGCAACACCGGGGACAGATAGAACCTCAGCACGTAGTGACACTTGGAGTTTGCGTACTGGAGGTCTACACACAGCTTGATGCAGCCGCACACGAAGGTGGTCATCAGGATGAGGGCCACGTTGGGTACGTTTTTCCCGCCCTTATCCAGAGGTTTGAACATCGTGTCCCTCCGGACCCGGTCCATTTTAGATCCCCAGATGAAGCGGAAAATGGCTCGGGTGACCGCCACAGCGCAGGAGTGGGGTATGGGCCAGACCTGCGCCACATACAGCAACAACGTGAGTGCCTCGCACCTGATGACCAGGTTCTTACCCACAATAGAGAGAGATCGCTGCCCCCACATGATCAAATTTTGTTGTACCTTGGCTACTCGCTCCTCCCAGGTTTTGGTGCACGCCCCTCTCATCATAGGACAACCCCCTCATCCTAGGGACCAATCTAGTGAACCTTCACTGCACTGCCTCCAATGCAAGTATATCCTTTCTTAAATGTGGAGACCAAAACCGCGCACAGTATTCCAGATGTGATCTTACCAAAACCCTGTATAATCTGTAAAGCAAAACTTCCTTATTCCTGTACTCCAATCCCCTTGCAATAAAGGCCAATATGCCATTTGCCTTCCTAATTGCTTGTTGTACCTGCATGTTAACTTTCTGTATTCCTTGTACAAGCACACTCAAGTTTCTTTGAACATCAACACTTACAAGTTGCACACATTTTAAAAAGTATTCTGCTTTTCTATTCTTACGACCAAAGTGCATAACTTCACACTTCCCTACATTATGCTCCATCTGCCATTTTGTTGCCCACTCACTTAACCTGTCTATATCTCTTTGCAGTCTCTCTATTTCCTCCCCACAGCTTACCTTTCCACCTACCTTTGTACATCAGCAAACTTATATACATTACTCTCTGTCTCTTCATCTAAGTCATTAATATAGATTGTAAATAGCTGAGGCCCCAGCATTGATCCTTGCGGCACTCTACTATTTACTGCCTGCCAACTTGAAAATGACGCGTTTATGCCCAGTTGTTGCTTCCTGACCGTTAATCAATCATCTATCCATGTTAGTATATTATCCCCAACTCCATGAGCCCTTATCTTGTCAATTAACCTTTTGTTTGGCACCTTATCGAATGCCTTTTGGAAATCCAGGTATACTACATCTACTGGTTCCCATTTTTCCACCCTACTACTTAGACCCTCAAAAAGCTCTAATAAATGTGTCAAACAGGATTTCCCTTTAGTAAAACCATGTTGACTTGGTCTAATCATACTGTGCTTTGATTAGTGCATTGTTAAGACTTCCTTAATAACAGCTTCCAGCATTTTCCCAACGACTGATGTTAGGCTAACTGGCCTGTAAGTCCCTGTTTTCTCTCTCCCTACTTTCTGAAAAGCGGTGTAACATTTGCCAACTTCCAATCTGATGGGGCCGTTCCCGAACCTAAGGAATTTTGGAAAATCATAGCTAGTGCATCTACTATATCTGCAGCTCTCTCTTTTAGAACTCTAGGATGTAGGCCATCAGGTCCTGGAGATTTGTCAGATTTTAGTCCCTGAAGTTTTTCCAATACTTTTTCTCTGCTGATATGTATTTCCTTAATTTCCTCACTCTTTATAGCCCCTAGGTTACTTCCTATTTCTGATATGGAACTTGTGTCTCCTACTGTGAAGACAGACACAAAATATTTGTTCAATGCCTCTGCCATTTCCTCATTCCCCATGATAATTTCTCCTGTCTCTGCTTCCAAGGAACCAATGTTTACTTTAGCTACTGTCTTCCTGTTGAGATACCGATAAAAGCTCTTACAATCTGTTTTTATGTTACTGGCTAGTTTACTCTCATATTCTATTCTTTTCTTTTTTATCAACTTTTTGGTGGCTCTTTGCTGATTTATAAAACACTCCCAATCCTCAGACTTGCTACTCTTTTTTGAAACATTGTAAGTCTTTAATATATATTAAATAATATTAAAATTAAATATAATAATATATTACCCTTAACTTCCTGAGTGAGCCATGGATGGGTCTTTTTGGCTGAGTTTTTGTTTTTCAAAGAAATATATTTTTGTTGAACATTTTTAATTGTTTCTTTAAAGGTTTCCCACTGTTCATTTACCGCCATACTTTTTAGTCTATTTACCCAATTTATCTTAGCCAGTTCTCCCCTCATGCCTACGTAATTGGCTTTGTTTAAGTTTAAGATTCTTGTTTGTGATTGGAGCACGTCACTTTCAAACTTAACATGGAATTCAATAGGAACATAGGAGCAGAAATAGGCCATTCAGCCCTTTCAGCCTGCTCCGCCATTCCAGATCATAGCTGATCGTCTACCTCAACACCATATTCCCGCACTAACCCCATATCCCTTGATGTCATTAGCAACTAGAAATCTATCGATCTCTGTCTTGAACTTAATCATTGACTGAGCTTGCACCAACCTCTGGGGCAGAGAATTCATGAACATTGATTTTAAACTGTTACTGGAGTTAAGAGAGGACTTGCTGAAGAGATCAGCCATGGCTCGTAAGACCTTCCTTCCATACCAGGCAACATCCTAGTAAATCTCCTCTGCACCCTTTCCAAAGCTTCCACATCCTTCCTATAATGCGGTGACCAGAACTGCACGCAATACTCAAGGTGCGGCCTCACCAGAGTTTTGTACAGCTGCATCATGACCTCGTGGCTCCGAAACTCGATCCCCCTACTAATAAAAGCTAACACACCATATGCCTTCTTAACAGTCCTATTAACCTGGGTAGCAACTTTCAGGGATTTATGTACCTGGACACCAAGATCTCTCTGCTCATCTACACTACCAAGAATCTTCCCATTAGCCCAGTACTCTGCATTGCTGTTACTCCTTCCAAAGTGAATCACCTCACACTTCTCCGCATTAAACTCCATTTGCCATCTCTCAGCCCAGCTCTGCAGCCTATCTATGTCCCTCTGTACCCTACAACACCCTTCGACACTATCCACAACTCCACCGACCTTCGTGTCATCCGCAAATTTACTAACCCACCCTTCTACACCCTCATCCAGGTCATTTATAAAAATGACAAACAGCAGTGGCCCCAAAACAGAACCTTGCGGTACACCACTAGTAACTAAACTCCAGGATGAACATTTGCCATCAACCACCACCCTCTGTCTTCTTTCAGCTAGCCAATTTCTGATCCAAAGCTCTAAATCACCTTCAACCCCATACTTCCGTATTTTCTGCAATAGCCTACCGTGGGGAACCTTATCAAACGCCTTACTGAAATCCATATACACCACATCCACGGCTTTACCCTCATCCACCTGTTTTGTCACCTTCTCGAAAAACTCAATAAGGTTTGTGAGGCACGACCTACCTTTCACAAAACCGTGCTGACTATCGCAAATGAACTTATTCTTTTCAAGATGATTATAAATCCTATCTCTTATAACCCTTTCCAACATTTTACCCACAACCGAAGTAAGGCTCACAGGTCTATAATTATCAGGGCTGTCTCTACTCCCCTTCTTGAACAAGGGGACAACATTTGCTATCCTCCAGTCCTCCGGCACTACTCCTGTCGACAATGACGACATAAAGATCAACAACAACGGCTCTGCAATCTCCTCCCTGGCTTCCCAGAGAATCCTAGGATAAATCCCATCTGGCCCAGGGGACTTATCTATTTTCACTCTTTCCAAAATTGCTAACACCTCCTCCTTGTGAATCTCAATCCCATCTAGCCTAGTAGGCTGTATCTCAGTAATCTCCTCGGCAACATTTTCTTTCTCTACTGTAAATACTGACGAAAAATATTCATTTAACGCTTCCCCTATCTCCTCTGATTCCGCACACAACTTCCCACTACTATCCTTGATTGGCCCTGTTCTAACTCTTATCATTCTTTTATTCCTGATATACCTATAGAAAGCCTTAGGGTTTTCTTTGATCCTATCCGCCAATGACTTCTCGTGTCCTCTCCTTGCTCTTCTTAGCCCTCCCTTTAGATCCTTCCTGGCTAGCTTGTAACTCTCAAGCGCCCTAACTGAGCCTTCACGTCTCATCCTAACATAAGCCGCCCTCTTCCTCTTGACAAGCGCTTCAACTTCTTGAGTAAACCACGGCTCCCTCGCTCGACAACTTCCTCCCTGCCTGACAGGTACATACTTATCAAGGACACGCATTAGCTGCTCCTTGAATAAGCTCCACATTTCGTTTGTGCCCATCCCCTGCAGTTTCCTTCCCCATCCTACACATCCTAAGTCTTGCCTAATCGCGTCATAATTTCCTTTCCCCCAGCTATAGTTCTTGCCCTGCGGTATATACCTGTCCCTGCCCATCGCTAAGGTAAACCTAACCGAATTGTGATCACTATCGCCAAAGTGCTCACCTACATCTAAATCGAACACCTGGCCGGGTTCATTACCCAGTACCAAATCCAATGTGGCATCGCCCCTGGTTGGCCTGTCCACATACTGTGTCAGAAAACCCTCCTGCACACACTGGACAAAAACAGACCCATCTAAAGTACTCGAACTATAGTATTTCCAGTCAATATTTGGAAAGTTAAAGTCCCCCATAACCACTACCCTGTTACTCTCGCTCCTGTCGAGAATCATCTTCGCTATCCTTTCCTCTACATCTCTGGAACTATTCGGAGGTCTATAGAAAACTCCCAACAGGGTGACCTCTCCTCTCCTGTTTCTAACCTCGGCCCATACTACCTCAGTAGACGAGTCCTCAAATGTCCTTTCTGCCGCTGTAATACTTTCCTTGATTAACAATGCCACACCCCCCCCTCTTTTACCCTCTTCTCTGTTCTTACTGAAACATCTAAATCCCGGAACCTGCAACATCCATTCCTGCCCCTGCTCTACCCATGTCTCTGAAATGGCCACAACATCAGGATCCCAGGTACCAACCCATGCTGCAAGCTCACCCACCTTATTCCGGATGCTCCTGGCGTTGAAGTAGACACACTTTAAACCAAGTTCTTGCTTGCCAGTGCCCTCTTGCGTCCCTGTAACCTTATCCCCTACCTCACTACTCTCAACAGCCTGTACACTGGAACTACGATTTAGGTTCCCATTCCCCTGCTGATTTAGTTTAAACCCCCCTGAAGAGCACTAACAAATCTCCCCCCCAGGATATTGGTACCCCTCTGGTTCAGGTGAAGACCATCCTGTTTGTAGAGGTCCCACCTACCCCAGAAAGAGCCCCAATTATCCAGGAAACCAAAACCCTCCCTCCTACACCATCCCTGCAGCCACGTGTTCAACTCCTCTCTCTCCCTATTCCTCTCTTCGCTAGCACGTGGCACGGGCAACAACCCAGAGATAACAACTCTGGTTGTTCTCGCTCTAAGCTTCCACCCTAGCTCCCTGAATTTCTGCCTTAAATCCCCATCTCTCTTCCTACCTATGTCGTTGGTGCCTATGTGGACCACGACTTGGGGGTGCTCCCCCTCCCCCTTAAGGATCCCAAAAACACGATCAGAGACATCACGTACCCTGGCACCTGGGAGGCAACACACCAACCGTGAGTCTCTCTTGTTCCCACAGAACCTCCTATCTGTTCCCCTAACTATGGAGTCCCCAATGACTAATGCTCTGCTCCTCTTCCCCTTTCCCTTCTGAGCAACAGGCACCACTGCAGATTTTGTAGAATTTTGAAAGATGTTCACCAATACATCCACTATCTCCGTAGCCATCTCTTTCGACACTCTAGGGTGAAGATCATTGGGTCCTGGGGATTTGTCAACTTTCTGTCCCATTAATTTCTCCAGTACTACTTTTTTACTAATTCTGATTTCTTTTAGTTCCTCATTCTCACTAGACCCTTGGATCTCAATTATTTAAGGGAAACTTCTTGTATCTTGCTCTGTGAAGACAGACACAAAGTAATTATTTACCTTCTCTGCCATTTCTCTATTTCCCATAATAAATTCTCCTGTCTCTGCCTGTAGTGGGCCCACATTTGTCTTCGCTATTTTTTTCCTTTTTACATACCTATAGAAGCTTTTACAATCCATATTTATATTTCTTGCTAGTTTACAATCATATTCTATTCTCTCTTTCTTTATCAATTTCTTGGTCCCCCTTTGCTGGATTCTAAAACTCTCCCAATCCTCCAGCTTACGACATTTTTTGGTAACTTTTTAAGCCTCCCCCTTTGATCTAATACTATCTTTAACTTCCTTTGTTAGCCATGGCTGACTTGCTTTCTCTATTGGCTTCTTTTGCCTTGAAGCATTGTATGATTTTTGAATACCATGCATTAATTCTTTAAATATTAGCCATTGCCTATCTACCATCAAACCTTTTAATGTATTTTTCCAATCTACCATGGCCAACTTGCTCCTCATACCTTCATAATTGCCCTTGTTTAGATTTAAGACCCAAGTTTTGGATTGAACTACATCTTTTTCAAACTTAATGGAAAATTCTATCATACTATGGTCACTTTTCCCTAAAGGTTCTTTTGCCACCAGATTATTAGCCCTTTCTCATTGCATAATACTAGATCCAAAATAGCCTGTTCCCTAGTTGGTTCCTCAACATATTGCTCCAGAAAACCATCTCAGACACATTCCAGGAATTCTTCTTCCACAGCACTGGTGCTTATTAGATTTCCCCAGACTGAAGTCACTCATGATTACTGAATTGCCCTTGCGTCATGCACTTCTAATTTCCTGATTTATATCAAGCCCTACGTTTCCACTACTGTTTGGTGGCCTATAAACTTCTCCTACCAATAATTGTTGCCCCTTGCTATTTCTTGGTTCCACCCAAACAGATTCTACATCCTGTTCTTACAATCAAAGATCCTCTCTCACTAATGCACTGACCCCATCCCTTATTATCAGCACTATCCTACCTCCTTTTCCTTTCTGCCTGTCCCTCCTAAATGTCAAATATTCTTTAATATTCAGTTCCCAGTCTTGGTCACCCTACAGCCATGTCTCCACAATGGCAATTAAACCATACCTGTTTACTTCTACTTATGCCATCAACTCACCTACCTTCCTGCGAATGCGACGTGCATTCAGACAGAGTGCCTTTAAGTCTGCCTTTTTAACACTATTGGGTATTTTGACCCTGATTAGTTCTAGTATTTGTTTCTGCTGCTTTCCACTTTTTCTACTTCCCATAACCAGCTTTGTTTTTCTCCTACCTGAATTCCTTCACAGATTCCCAACCCTCCCGACAAGCTAGTTTAAACCCTCCACAACAGGACTAATAAATCTCCCTGCCAGGATATTAGTCCCGCTCCTGTTAAGGTGTAGCCCATCCATCTTGTACAGATGCCATCTGTCCCAGAACCAGTCCCAAATGCCCTAGGAATCTAAAGGCATCCCTCCTACACCATTTTTCTAGCCACGTGTGCATTCGCTCAATCTTCCTATTTCTATACTCACTAGCATGTGGTACTGGGAGTAATCCTGAGATTACTGCCTTCAATGTCCTGCTTTTCAATCTCCTTCCTAGCTCCCTAAATTCTGCTTTCAGGACCTCACCCCTCTTTCTACCTATGTCGTTGGTGCCAATGTGGACCACGACTTCTGGCTGTTCACCCTCCCCCGAAAGGATATCCTCCAGCAGTACTGTGACATCCTTGACTCTGGCACCAGGCAGGCAACATACCGTCCTGGAGTCACGACTATAGCCACAGGAACCTGTCTGTTCCCCTAACTATCAAATCGCCTACCACTATTGCCCTTCCACTCTTCTTCCCCCCAACCTGTGCAGCTGAGCCACTTGTGGTGCCAGAAACTTGGCTCCTGCTACATTCCAAGTGTCCAGGAGGCTGTGTTGCCTGTCAGGGTTTGGGACATCTGCTCAGGGCTGGAGAAGAACTTACAGTGGGAGGGGAAGGATCCAGTTGTTGTGGTCCATGTAGGTAACAACGACACAAGCAGGACAAAGAAAGAGGTTCTGCATAGTCAGTATGAGGAACTAGGCACCAAATTAAGAAGCAGAACCTCAAAGGTAATAATCTCTAGATTATTACCTGAGTCACATGCAAATTGCAGTAGGACAAATAAGATTAGAGAAATGAATGCCTGGCTCAAAGACTGGTGTGGTAGAAGTGGATTCCGGTTTGTAGGGCACTGGCACCAGTACTGGGAAAAGTGGGGGCTGTACCGTTGGGACTGTCTACACCTGAACTGTGCCGGGACTGGTGTTCTAGCAAGTCATATAACTAGGGAAGTGTTTTAAACTAAACAGCAGGGGCAAGGGATCAAATTTGAGAGAATGTGGTAAATCAAAGAGTACAGACAAGGCAACGGAAAAAGGTATTAATATGGGAAAAGATAAACAGACCATGACAGAAAGGGACAGTGATTACAAATCTAAAAGTAACTCAGCAGACAAAGCTAGCAGTTACAAAAATAATAAAGGAACAAAACTAAAGGCTCTGTATCTGAATGCACATAGCATTCAAAACAAAACAGATGAACTGATATCAAATAGAAATGATCTGATCTGTTGATCTGATAGCCATTACAGAGGCATGGCTGCAGGATGGTGTAGATTGGGACCTGAATATTGAAGGGTGCATGACATTTAGAAAGGAGAGGAACTAGGAAAAGGTGGAGGGGTGGCTCTGTTAACCAATTATGGTATTAACACAATAGAGAGGGATGACCTAAGTTCAGGAAACCAGGATGTAGAAGCACTTTGGGTCAAGATGAGAAATGATAAAGGTGAGAAGTCACTTGTGAGAATGGTGTACAGGCCCCCTAACAGAAACTACACAGTAGGACAGGTTATATAGGAAGAAATAATGAGCTTGTCAGAAAGGTACAGTGATAATCATGGGGGATTTTAATTTACATGTAGATTGGAAAAATCAGATGGGCAAAGGTAGCCTGGATGAGGAGTTCATAGCATGTTTTCGGGATAGTTTCTTAGAACAGCATGTTCTGGAGCCAGCCAGAGAGCAGGCTATACTAGACCTAGTATTGTGCAACGGCCGCGAGATAGGATTACTTAATGAACTCATAGTGAAGGCGCCTGAGACAGCAGCGATCACTATATGATTGAATTTTACATTCAGTTTGAGAGAGAGAAGAGTGGGTCTAAGACTAATATTTTAAACATAAATAAGGGCAAATATGAGGGCATGAAATCAGAGCTAGCAAAAGTGAACTGGCAAAGTAGATTAAGGGATAGGTCAATAGAGATGCAGTGGCAGACATTTAAGATGAATTTCAGAATACACAGAATAGATACATTCCAATGAGAAAGAAAAATTCCAAGGGGGAGGACCCACCATTCGTTGTTAACTAAAAAAGTTAACGATAGTATCAAACTTAAAGAAAAAGCATATAATTGCGCAAAGATGGGTGGCAGGTCAGAAGATTGGACAGAATAAAAAAATCAGTAAAAAACAACTAAAAGATTAATAAGGAGGGAAAAATTAGAGTACGAGAGAATGCTGGCGAGAAATATAAAGACAGATAGTAAGAGTTTCTATAGATATTTTAAAAAGAAAAAAGACTTAACAAAGTGAGCATTAGTCCTATAGAAAGTGAGTCTGGGGAATTAATAAGGGAAAATAAGGAAATGGAAGATGAATTGAACAAGTATTTTGCATCAGTCTTCACCACAGAGGATACAAGTAACATCCCAGAAATAGTTGTAAATCAGAAAATGGAGGTGTGGGAAGAATGCAAGAAAATTATAATCACCAGGGAAGCGGTACTGAGCAAATTGTTGGAGCTGCGGACTGACAAGTCCCCGGGTCCTGGTGGACTTCACCCTAGGGTGTTAAAAGAAATGGCTAGTGAGATAGTTAATGAGTTGGTTTTGATTTTCCAAAATTCCCTAGATTCGGGAAAGGTTCCATTAGATTGGAAATAGCCAATGCAACTCCTTTATTCAAAAAGGGAGGGAGACAGAAAGCAGGAAACTACAGGCCAGTTAGCTAAACATCTTGCGGAAAATGCAGAAAGCTATTATTAAAGACATTATAGCAGGGCACTTAGAAAAATTCAAGGTAATCAGGCAGAGTCAACATGGTTTATTTAAACTTGTTTTGTGGGATGTAGGCATCGCTGGCTAGGCCAGCATCTACTGCCCATCCGTAATTGCCCTTGAACTGAGTGACTTACTGGGCGACTTCAGAGGGCATTTTAAGAGTCAACAACTTTGCTGTGGGTCTGGAGTCACATGTAGGCCAGACCAGGTAAGGACAGCAGATTTCCATCCCTGAAGGTCATTAGTGAACCAGATGGGTTTTTACAACAATTGACAATGGTTTCATGGTTATCATTAGAGTGGCTTTTTAATTTGTGAAAAGGAAATTATATTTAACCAATTTATTGGAGTTCTTTGAAGAAGTAAAATGTGCTGTGAATAAAGGAGAACCGGTCGATGTACTATACTTAGATTTCCAGAAGGCATTTGACAAGGTGCCACATCAAGGTTGTTGTGGAAAATAAAAGGAGGTAACATTTTGGCATGGATAGAAGATTGGTGAGCTAACAGGAAACAGAGAGTAGGCATAAATGGGTCATTTTCCGGTTGGCAAGATGTAACGAATGGGATGCCACAGGAATCAGTGCTGGGGCCTCAACATTTTACAATTTATATAAATGACTTGGATGAAGGGACTGAAGATATGATTGCTAAATTTCCTAATGACAAAAAGACAGGTCAGAAAGTAAGTTGTGAAGAGAACATAAGGAGGCTACAAAGGGATATAAGTAGGTTAGTTGAGTGGGTAAAGATCTGGCAAACGGAGTATAATGTGGGAAAATGTGAAATTGTCCATTTTGGCAGGAAGAATAAAAAAGAAGCATATTATCTAAATGCTGAGAGATTGCAGAACTCTGAGATACAGAGGCATCTGGGTGTCCTGGTGCATGAATCGCAAAAGGTTAGTATGCAAGTACAACAAGTAATTAGGAAAGCTAATAGAATGTCATCATTTATTGTGAGGGGAATTGAATACAAAAGTAGGCAGGTTATGCTTCATTTTTACAGGACATTGGTGAGACCACATCTGGCTCACTGTGCACAGTATTTGTCTCCTTATTTAAGAAAGGATGTAAACGTGTTGGAAGCAGTTCAGAGAAGATTTACTAGACTAATAGTTGGAATGGACAGGTTGTCTTATGAGGAAAGGTTGGACAGGCTGGGCTTGTATCCACTGGAGTTTAGAAGGGTAAGAGGCGACTTGATTGAAACAGATAAGATTCTGAGGGGCCTTGACAGGGTGGATGTGGAAAGGATGTTTCCCCTTGTGTGAGATAGTCATTGCCCAGCACTTGTGTGGCACGAATGTTATTTGCCACTTATCAGCCCAAGCCTGGATATTGGGCAAATGGTGCTGAACATTGTGCAATTATCAGCGAACATCCCCACTTCTGACTTTATGATTGAAGGAAGGTCATTGATGAAGCAGCTGATAATGGTTGGGCCTAGGATAGTACCCTGAGGAACTCCTGCAGTGATGTCTTGGAGCTGAGATGATTGGCCTCCAACAACCACAACCATCTTCCTTTCCGCTAGGTATGACACCAACCAGCGGAGAGTTTTCCTCCTGATTCCCAATGACTTCAGTTTTGCTAGGACTCCTTGATGTCATACTTGATTAAATGCTGCCTTGATGTCAAGGGTAGTCACTCTCACCTCACCTCTTGTGTTCAGCTCTTTTGTCCACATTTGAACCAAGGCTGTAATGAGGTCAGAAGCTGAGTGGCCCTGGCGGAACCCAAACTGAGCGTCAGTGAGCAGGTTATTGCTCAGCAAGTGCCTCTTGATAGCAATGTCATCACTTTACTGATGATTGAGAGCTGACTGATGGGGCGGTCATGTCCCCTAGTTCAAGATTCCCCCACCAGTGGAAACATATTCTCAGCATCTACCCTGTCAAACCCCCTTAGAATCTTATATGTTTCAATAAGATCACCTCTCATTCTTCTAAACTCCAATGAATAAAGGCCTAACCTATTTTTCCGTTCTTGATAAGACAACCCCCTCATCCCAGGAATCAGCCTAGTGAACCTTTTCTGAACTAAATCCAATGCTAGTATATCCTTCCTTAAATACAGGGAGCAAAACTGCATGCAGTACTTCAGGCGTGGCCTCACCAACACCCTGTACAGTTGTAACAAGACTTCCCTATTTTTAAACTCTAACCCCCTAACAATAAAGGCCAAAATTCCATTTGCCTTCCTAATTCCTTGCTGCGCCTGCATACTAACGTTTTGTGTTTCATGCACCCAGATCCCTCTGTACTGCAGTATTTTGTAGTCTTTCTCCATCTAAATAATAATCTGTTTTTTTATTCTTCCTACCAAAGTGGATGACCTCACACTTTCCCACATTGAACTCCATCTGCCAAGTTTTTGCCCACTCACTTAACCTATCTATATCCCATTTGCAAATTCTTTATGTCCTCATCACAGCATGCCTTCCCATCTATTTTTATATCGTCAGCAAATTTGGATACACTACACTCTGACCCTTCCTCCAAGTCATTAATATAGATAGTAAATAGTTGAGGCCCTAGGACTGATCCTTGTGGCACCCCATGAGTTACGGCTTTCCAAACTGAAACAGACCCATTAATCCTGACTCTTTGCCTTCTGTGTGTAAGTCAATCCTCAATCCATGCCAATACCCTGAACTCTTATTTTGTGCAACAACCTTTTATGTGGCATCTTATCGAAAGCCTTCTGAAAATCCAAATACACGACATCTACTGGTTCCCCCTTATCCACTCTGCTAGTTATATCCTCAAAGAACTCTAACAAATTTGTCAAACATGATTTCCCTTTCATAAAACCATGTTGACTCTGTTTGATTGCATTATGTTTTTCTAAATGTCCTGCTATTTCTTCCTTAATAATGGATTCTAGCATTTTCCCAATGACAGATGTTAAACCAGCTAGTCTATAGTTTCCTGCTTTCTGTCTTCCTTCTTTCTTGAATGGGGCGTCCCATTAACGGTTTTCCAATCCGCTGGTACCCTACCGGTATCCAGAGAGTTTTGATATATTACGACCAATGCTTCCACTATTTCGGCAGCCACTTCTTTTAAAACCCTTGGATGCTGGCCATCAGGTCCTGGCGACTTGTCTGCCTTTAGTCCCAGCAGTTTGTCAAGCACCTTTTCCCTTGTGATAGAGATTGTTACAAGTTCCTCCCTTCCATTTACACCTTGCTCATCTATTATTGTTAGGATGTTTATAGTGTCCTCCACTGTGAAGACCAATGAAAAATATTGGTTTAAATTAACTGCCGTTTTTCTGTTCCCTGTTATTAATTCCCCAGTCTCATCCTCTAAGGGTCCCACACTTACTTCAGCTACTCTCTTCCTTTTTATATACCTGTAGAATTTCTTGCCAATTTACTCTCATAATCAATTTTCTCCCTCTTTATTAGTTGTTTAGTCATCCGTTGCTGGTTTCTAAAAAATTCCCAATCCTCTGGCCTACTACTAGTTTTTGCTGCTTTGTATGCCTTTGTTTTTGATTTGATACTCTCCTTAACTTCCTTTGTTATCCACGGGCGGTTCATTGTTCTCATCGAGTCCTTCCTTCTGACCGGAATAAATGTTTACTGAATGTTATGAATATCTGCTTAAAAGTCTGCCACTGCTCATCTACTGACTTCCCCTGTAGTCTATTTTCCCAGCCCGCTTTAGACAACTCTTTCTTCATACCTCTGTAATTGCCCTTGTTTAAGTTGAGGACACTGGTTTGAGACCCAAGTTGCTCACCCTCAAACAGAATTTGAAATTCTACTATGTTATGATCGCTTCCCCCAGAAGATCCTTAACTACGAGATCTCTTATTAATCCTACCTCATTCTAAATCTAAAATAGCCTGTTCCCGGGTAGGTTCTGCAATGTATTGTTCTAATAAACAATCCCCGATGCACTCTACAAATTCTTCTTCCATGCTACCCTTGCCAATTTGATTTGTCCCGTCTATATGCAGATTAAAATCACCCATGATAATTGTAGTGCCCTTCTTACATGCCTCCATTATTTCCTGATTAATACTTTGTCCTACAGAGAGGCAACTCCTCGGGGCCTATAGATCACTCCCACCCGTGATTTCTTTCCCTTGCTATTCCTTATTTCCACCCAAACTGATTCTACATCACAATCTATTACACCTATATCATTACTCATAACTGTACTGATCCCTTTCTTTAATAACAAAGCTACCCCATCTCCTTTTCCTTTCTGCCTATTCTTCCGGAACGTTGAATATGCTTGAACATTGAGTTTTCAGTCCTGGTCATCCTGCAACCGTGTCTCTGTGATAGCTATCAAATCATATTCCTTTATTTCTATTTGTGCTGTCAACTCATCTATCTTGTTACAAATGCTATGTGCAGTAGGATAAAGAGCCTTAAGCTTTGACTTTTTACCTTTTTTACTTACTCTGGTTCTAATTTCTGCTGTACTCTTATGCTTGTATTCTTTGTCCCTTCCTGCCACACTCTGATTAATGTATGCCCCTTCACTATCCTGCACCTCTGCTCTCTCGTTACTTTTTGAATTTTTAAACTTGCCTTCAATTGAACTCTCCCCTCCACTATTTAGTTTAAAGCCTTATCTACAACCCTAGTTATATGATTCACTAGGACACTGGTCCCAGCATGGTTCAAGTGAAGCCCATCCCAAGGGAACAGCTCTCTCTTTCCCCAGTTCTGGTGCTGGTGTCCCATGAATCGGAACCCATTTCTCTTATATCAATCTTTGAGCCACGCATTTACCTCTCTAATCTTATTTACCCTATGTCAATTTGCACTGGCTCAGGTAGTAATCTGGAGATTATTACCTTTGTGGTTCTGCTTTTTAATTTAGCCCTGAGCTGCTCATAATCCCTCAGCAGAACCTCTTTCGTAGTTCTACCTATGTCATTGGTACCTACGTGGTGGGATTCGAACCCATGTCCCCAGAAAAATACCCTGGGTCTCTGGGTTACTAGTCCAGTGACAATACACACACCGCCTCCCCTCCTCTACTGCCCTATTTATACGACTTGCCAGAACACTGGTCCCAGCACAGTTCAGTTCTAGATCGTCCCAATGGTACAGATCCCACTTTCCCCAGTACTGGTGCCAATGCCCCATGAATCAAAACCCATTTCTCTCACACCAATCTTTGAGCCATGCATTCAACTATCTCATCTCACTCACGTGCCTTCACTTTCCTGTCCAGGGAAAGCTAGCGCCACCAGGTGGGGAAGGAGGGAACTTCATGCAGTTGGTTGGGTGGAGAGGTCAAATCTTCAATGTAAGTGTTTCAGCTGGGGGTGGGGGGTGGTAACAGGGCAGCCATTTTTTTCATTGTCTTTTGCGGGGAGCGGGTAACATATTTATGTACAGTGTAGTTGGGGGAGGGTACGGGGTTCAACTCTGTAGTTTCTGTACGGGTCTGGCAGCCCCTTTCATGGCGTTGCTGAGGCTGCCCCGCCATGTGATTGGGGAGGGGGGCAGGGGCTGCTCGGCCTGTGTATTTAAATGAGCCACCATGCACTAGATTGCGGTGGCATGGTGGCGCGCAGCCCGTGTGTGTGGGCCAGTATTTTTCTCTCCCGCCATTGCTCCCAGTGGCGGGAGAATAAAATTCAGGTCAATACGTGTATCCTGGAATTCAGGAGACTGCAATGGGCTTTAATATGGTCGATATGAAATGAGGAAGATTATCATAAAACAGAATAATGTTGCAGATTAATTACCCATCCTGCAGAAATGAAAGAGAACTGCACGCGACTAAATGTGTGATGTGTCTCGAACTAGCTTGTGGAAAAGGAACAGCACTGTGGTTTTTCACATACACTGCCCCAGTGCTAAAGGCACTTAGTCAAGAAATTAAGTTGGTGTTCATTGGTTTGGAATGAAATTGTGTCGTGTAACTGATTAGGATATATAGAAAGTTTAAGGCACAGAAAGAGGCAACTTGGCCCATCGTGTCCGTGCCGGCCTAAAAACAATCAACCTATTCTAATCCCACCTTCCAGCATTTGGTCTGTAGCCCTGCAGTTTACAGCACTTGAGGTACATATCCAGACTCCTTTTGAATGAGTTGAGGGTCTCTGCGTCAACAACCCTTTCAGGCAGTGAGTTCCAGACCATCACCACCTTCTGGATGAAAAAGCTTTTCCTCATCCCTCCTCTAGTTTTTCTACCAATCACTTCAAATGTATGCCCTTCATCACTGACCTCTCTGCTAAGGTGAAAAGACCCTTCACCTCCACTCTATCCAGGCCCCTCAAAATTTTGTACATTTCAATCAGATCTCCCCTCAGTCTTCTCTGTTCCAAGGAGAACAACTCCAGCCTATCCAATCTTTCCTCAGAGCTGCATTTTTCCAGTCTTGGCTACATCCTCGTAAATCTCCTCTGTACCCGCTCCAGTGCAATTACATCATTTCTCTAATGAGGTGACCAGAACTGCACACAGTACTGAAGTTGTGGCCTAGCCAATGATTTCTACAGTTCCAGCATAATCTCCCTGCTCTTATATTCTATACCTCTGCTAATAAAGGAAAAGATTCCATACGCCTTCTTAACTGCCTTATCGACCTGTCCAGCTACCTTCAGGGATCTGTGGACATTCGCTCCAAGGTCCCTTACTTCCTCTACACTTCTCAGTATTTTCCCATTAATCGTGTATTCCTTTGCCTTGTTTGATCTCCCTAAATGCATCACCTCACACTTCTCCAGGTTGAATTCCATTTGCCACTTTTCTGCCCATCTGACCAGACCATCAATATATTCCTGCAGCCTACAGCTATCCTCCTCGCTATCTACCACACGGCCAATCTTTGTGTCATCCGCAAACTTCTTGATCACGCCCCCTACATTTACATCCAAATCATTAATATATACCACAAAAATCAGGGGACCCAGTACTGAGCCCTGTGAAACACCACTGGAAACAGCACTCCAGTTGCTAAAACATATTTTGATTAAAAACAAATGAAAATTAGAAGGCTCGTTTTTCAGAGTTAGCTTGAAGCTTATTTTATATCTGTTCTCTTATTTAGAATTTCAGCTGATATAAAATTCATGGTCACAAATAAATCCTTTGCCTAAAATGCTATAATACTTTAGATAATCTTCACAGCTCTAAATACTATGTAATTTTCCATTAAATATACATTTATATAATTCTGGGAAGCCTCCTTTTGATTCCACTGCCTCTCCGAGTTTGGTAACATCTGAAAATTTGACGAGATGGCATTAAGTTTCCAAATGCAAGTCATTGATGTAAGTATTCCTGAGACATACCGCTATCCTGACAGTACCTATCTAACCAGTACATGTTGTTCCTACCATTTAGTCAATTTCCCATCTATACCAAAAATCGGCCATGAATTCCCACAGTTTTGAGCTTAATTAGTAAGTAACCTTTTATGTACATCTTTACCAAATGCTTGTTGGAAATCTAAGTATGTAATGCTGTAGACTTTACCACTGTCAATTTGGGTTGTAACTTCCTTAAATAAATCAAGGTGGTTGGCCAGGCAGGGTTTGCTTTCTCTAAAGCCATGCTATCTGCTGTTTACTAGGTTGCCGGTTACCTCAGGCTTACTCCTGATAATCAATTCTATTCTTTTACACAGAACTAATACTAATGGCTCTGTAATTGCCTGCATATCTACCGACACCCTTTTTGAATATGGGCCCCACATTAGCCTGTTTCCAATCTACTGCTGCTTCCATAGTGTCTATTGACTCCCTCATAATGATTGTCAGTGCCTCACAAATCTCCTCTCCAATCTCTCTCAACACCCTGCCATAAGTATTATCTAGCCCTGCTGATTTATTTTTTCAAGCCCTTCAGTTTGTCTAGACTTCCACCTTATTTATGTCAAAGCCTTGATTATCCTTTTTGGGCGGAGAGCATGCTGTTCATGTCTTCGCTTGTGAATATTTTGAGGAAGTAATCATATAGAATATTTACTAACATGTACTAATTACTAGGTTCAAGCATCTTTTAATGTTTTTACCTCTTTGCTGATAGGTTTCTTGCTATTGTAGTAATATATATTTTATATTATATTTTGCCTTTGTATGAGTAGCGTTATTCAATTTGTCTCCTACTGAAATAATTTACTAACGCTAGACTGCAAGGGTTTTCCAAATTTAAATCAGATTGATTAAAATCACCCAACAAAATAACTCACACACCATCTTTATTTCTTTGCAAAGTAAACTGTCCTTCTCCTCCTGACCTTAGCTTGGATTTCTATCCAAAGTAGTTCTTTCTGTATCTCACCTCCTCCCTCAGGATCAACTTCATTTACCTCCCAGACATGTGTGGCTACATCCTCTCCTTTACTGACCTTCCTCAATCCTCTATACCCTTGAATATTAAATTAACTTCCTTTCTCTGCATTTAGCCTTTTTTTGTGATATTTCCACCATTACTACAACTACCCTCAGTCCCGCCATCTTATTTTGAATGCTTCTAGAATTAATATATATTTACCTTCTTTCATGTCTCCCCCTAGTGCCAGCTTATTCCAGGGCTCTTGTACATCTTTCAAGGCTATTGCTTTCTTGGTCAAATGCTTCCTTGATGTCGAGAGCAGTGGATCTTGAAGGCACTATTGGTAACTCCTTCCTTCACCATACTGATGATTGGGAGGAGGTTGATCGGGACGCAATTTGTCAGGCAGATTTTTGATAGACATAACACACTTGGGTAATCTTCCACACTGTTAGGTGGATGCCAGTGTTGGCTGTACTGGAACAGCTGGGCCAGGAAAACAGCAAGCTTGGGCTCTCAGATCTTCAGCACTCTGGCTGAAATGTTGTTAGGACCTCAGCCTTTGTCCAGTGACATGAGGTATAAGAAATAACAAAGCAAAGGCTTTAGGGCAGGAGAAGGACTGAGGCAACTGAAAACTCTGCAGAAGTTTCGTTAGTTCTGTTTTGCTGCTGTAGCCTTTATGCACACATTTGTTACTTCCATGATTTCTCCAACAGGCCCTGCCTTTAGCCCCCGAGCTCCACCCTTTAGGAATTAATTATCATGTAACTAGCAGAAGTGCATTCCAGGGCAGGACTACAAGGAGCTCCTGCCATTCTTTCTATTATTTATATTATCTGGAACTATATATCTGCATAGAAGATGTCATCTATTTTGAGAATGGACCAGCAGTATTTAATCTAAATAAAGTTTCCTGTGTAAACATTGTTCGAGTGGGATGGACTAAAGATCAGAATGACCCAGTTGTAGATATTTCATTGCACTCCCTGTGCAAAGGAGGATCACAAGCATCTGCACACTTCAGGATAAAAACTGTAATTATTTTGTGACAAGTGATGACAGTTGCAACTATCCTAAGCCCTAAGTGTATGCCAAGTGAGTAACTAGTTCCTTCTGAATTATACCTCCTTGAGGCCAGAGACTGTCTCTGGAGACAGTGTAAGTATACAACGACACTAACATGTTCCTGTGCACCAACGACTGTGTTACATCTACATCTTCTACACCTTCTACACGCTGCATAAAATATTCAGAAAATAAAATGAAATATCACACCGAACAAGAGAATTTCACTATTAATGAGTGAGTGAACTGTGCAACAGAGATGGGTGCTGCTTGAGAATTCTGAATCAATCTATGCTACCTGCTCAGTTTAACACATCTTTAAATTAGTTATTGCTATTAAATTCTGAATTAAAAAAAAACTTTTTTGAATAAATTTAACTTCTCAGGCAAAGTGTTTACTGTTGCTTTTAGATCGAGATTCCGTAAGCAAAGATTTTTCTGCTGGCTAACACAGTTTAAAGTATCTTCAGTAATTAAAATGTCCTTGGCTTCCATAAGGTACCTGGCATTATTCAAAGCTACTGAACATTTACCAAACTACTGACAAGTGCTTGATACTTTATTCAGTGGTACTGCAATACAGTTTACAAAGTAATGCCAGCATTATCAACATCCCTTCTCTGAATTCTAAACTGGGACAGCTCCATTCCTCACACTAAAGCAAAATAGTGCAGAGGCTGCAAATCTGGAATAAAAACAAAATGCTGGAAACACTCAACAGAACTGGCAGCATTTTCTGACCTGCTGGGTATTTCCAGCATTTTCTGCTTTTGTTCCATTCCCTCACTGTTGAGCATATCTGTTTGGTGAGGTGAGGAGTGAAGGGCTCACGCATTCAACTGGGATAAGATAGAAAGCACATAATGGAGCTGACAGATTGAGATGATTTGGGAGTCAGGAACTGACAAATACTCAGCAATATCTTGTTTAAGAGTTGACTGAATAGGTTTAACGTCTTTAGTAATATTGGGGAAAATAGCTTTGTTAAACAGTTTCTTACCTCCTGCACACGATTCTGAGCACTCTGTGAAACCCTCATAATCCCAGTCATACAGCTCATCAAAATCCTGGAGGCTGATGTACAATAAATCTGCCTCTTCAAGGTCGTATTCTACCATTTCCCCACTGCATGGTCCCGTGTAGCAGGCTCGTTCTGTCTGCGGTTTGGGACCTTCACATTCATCGTCTGGCAGGTCTTCGACCGATTGAGAAAAGGACAGGAGCACCTGGCATTTGACCTTTCGACCCTGAGTGCCAGCTCCACAGGTTTTGCTACATGGAGACCAAGGCTGCGGAATAAACCTGAGCACAGAATGCAGTGAATGTGACAACAGCCAGTCAAAATAACGGAAACTTTTTCATACCTTTTACAGAAATAGGAGCTTATACCAATAGATTTCAGATGTAGTAATTAAACAGTTTTTTATTTACAGACAGTGAGATTATATGTATATATGTAAACATTCAGATTATACCAATACATTTCATATGTCTGGTTAACAAACTAAACACTTGGAGAAAGGGTGGATAAAATTTTCAAAATGTCCTGCCTGCTATATAGTCTCGGGACATGGGGAATAATTTTTACCATCACTTTCTGGGCAGTGATCTGGCAAAGTGATCATTGTGTAGTTTTAGAATAGGCCCAATTATCACATCATAGGGCAGGTTGTACAATGGGTGAACAATGCACTCTGCCAGGATACTGACCCTGTAATAAGGATGAACAGAATTGTATCATCCCATCACTACTATAGATGAAAGCAGGTAATTCAACAACAGATCGAAGGTTAAAGCTGAGAGCTTGCTGCTCTCTATCATATCTCGTGATGCAACTACCCATTGGGACAGTGGCCTCGACGGCAAAAACCAGTTGTGGAGGCAGTTTAAATGGAATAGGGAGTGAATCAACTCCCTTCCTATCCCCATCTGACCAACTCCAATTTTAGCATTCCTTCCTCAGGCAAAAGCTCCCAATTGAAATGGCCAGCGCTGTTGTGGAAGGTCACTTGGGAAGAATGGCTTCTAACTCTGTCTACATCATAGTCACTGAATTTCAAAGTAATTCATTAAAGAGAAAATTCATGGAAATCTACAAAAAAGTAACATACATTATTCAATAAAAGCAACATATCAACAGCACTTTTCTAAAGTCTGAGAAAAAGAATCTCCAATTAAACTCCTTTATACCGTGATAGCTTCTGTGAAAAAAAAATCACAAATCCAATCATTGCATGTGAAATGATTCCAATTTTGCTAACTTTGGGAGAGCAGCAGTCACATGCTCAGACTGGGAGCAACTCAAGCCTTTTGTAAAAGTTGGTGTGAGCAATGTATTCTCTCTACTCTGGATTCCATTCACAGACTGTCTCCAATAGACAGCAGTAACAAAATGAGACCACAAAAGAATTTACTGCAATTCTGAGACTTAAGCTCCAGACCTTGTGTTTGTACAATTCACATTCCAACAACAGACTGCGTCAGCTTCAGCTGGACATATTCTACTCACAGTTCACACTTAATGGAGAAGTCAATATCCTACACTAACACAAATTCTACAGCAACAGAGCAAGATAATTCCATATATAAAGTGAGCACAATGAACATTTTCTCATTAGCACCTACAGTAATCAACCAACGCTCTGAAAATAGAAAAATAATAAAACACTACTCATTGAAAATCCAATTTAACTGCACTATTTACTGATCGCTTTTCCCTGCTGCAAAATACATTGTCAGGAAACCCCTTTGTTTATGTGTGTGTGTGTGTGTATGTGTGTGTACGTATGCAGATGTCAATCTTAAAGTGACATATCATGATGACATTGCTTGGAAAATATTACTTTTGTTTTGAGAGTGAGAATCATGCAGAGTTTTGGTCATATTGACATCATGTGGGGTTGACATGACACATCTTGACATTGCTTACATTACTGATTGCACATTTGCTGATCCACTGATTTTAGCAAAAGGTTGCAGCTTTATACAACTCTGAAACTACTTGAAATACTTGTTAAATTAACACTTGCTATTTCTCAGCATCCAGATTCATTCATAACCTACTTTTGTGAGAATGAGCCAGTGCTGAATAAATTTCCCTTATTACCGGTTTATTTAAGATATACTTTTGCAGAACTGTTCATTCACACAAAGCTGAATTAATTAATTTTTTAAGAAAGATTATTTGATTGGACTTTACTTTGAGCTGGATTTCGATCTGAATGTAAAAAATTGTCTTGTACAATCATGTTGCTTTATGCTGGCACTGAAAATGAATTGGAATTCTCAAAAGACTTTAAATAATTACATTCCACCCACTTTCTCACACAGCCATTGGGAGCCAAGTGTTTTCTGTGTAATAATGAGGTGCGTGCTGTAGTCAGCGTTCCCTTACACAGTGTGAAATGGAACAGGAAACAACTGGAAACAGTGACCATAGGCTTGGCACAGAGTAATACGGAGTATCTGAATGAAGCAGCACCACATTTCAGATCTCTTCATTGATATCTTCTGAACCATTAAAAACACAAGATATTAGCCACTATTTTCTCCCAGTTTTTATCTAACCCATTCAGGCTGAACTCCAGATGAGGAAAGCATGTCTGATTCGAGGAGCATGGGGAGGACAGTGGACTTCATGGGAAGTGTGAGGAATCTCAGAAATACTGTTTAGTTTAGTTTAGAGATACAGCACTGAAACAGGCCCTTCGGCCCACCGAGTCTGTGCCGACCATCAACCACCCATTTATACTAATCCTACACTAATTCCATATTCCTACCACATCCCCACCTGTCCCTATATTTCCCTACCACCTACCTATACTAGGGGCAATTTATAATGACCAATTAACCTGTCAACCAGCAAGTCTTTGGCATGTGGGAGGAAACCGGAGCACCCGGAGGAAACCCAAGCAGACACAGGGAGAACTTGCAAACTCCACACAGGCAGTACCCAGAATTGAACCTGGGTTGCTGGAGCTGTGAGGCTGCGGTGCTAACCACTGCGCCACTGTGCCGCCCTGAAGGAATCCCTGTAAACATAAAGCAGGCAGAGAAAAATGTGAGGCACAGAGTGGAAAAAGTGGATATTAAAGACATAGGGCTTCATTTTAAGTGAGCTTTGGGAACAGGAATGGAGGCGGGGTGTCACAAAATCGGGATGGGAGAGGTCGGACAGAAAATCTGACACTGTTACGTCTCATCCTGATATTATCCATGGTGACAAACATGGAGGGTAGAGAGCAGACATCAACACGGCTGACAAGTAATTAAGGTATTTAAAAGGCCAATTGACAGCAATTTTATTCTTAGTTTTAAATTTTATTAATGGTGCTCAGGAATCATGGCGCTTCAGAGCCTTGCTTGGTTGAGGGAGGTGACATGAAGGTGGGAGCTCATTGCTGGCTACAAAGGGAGGCCATTGGGAAAGGCAGCATTGACTGCCTGGCAGGGTAAGAAGGGAGGGATTTGGGCATCGTCTGAGGAGTAGGGGCAAAGGTCCCAGAACTGTAGGGGTGACATTCCAAGGGGGAGCAATGGGAAAGTGCCATCTCGCCAGAGATGACAAGTGGGCAGAAGGAGGGGGGTTCTTGGGAATTAAGGTCTTGTACTTAGGGAGAGGCCACCTATCATGGACCTCATTCATCCAGGCTTCAGGGACCCCATTAAAGAGGAGGTTCAGAAGAGTGGAAGGGAGGTCCAGGCACCTGGAGCGGCACTGCAACAACCTATGAGACCATAGGAGGGTCAGCAGTGGCCTCCAGACAGTGTGAAGGTGGCAGAAGGGAAAGATAGGTGGCTCCCCTACACAGAAGGTGGTACCCTCCAGAAAGGGTCTACCGATCAATGCTAAACTACCTGCAAATATCCGAGAGGCAGTGCCAATGAAGACTCCACCTTGCCAGGGAGGCCAACACTGACCTGTGCAATATGATGAAAGATGAGCTGTGCCCCAGAGGACTCGGTGGGAATCCAATGCCAGTGGTGCTAAAGGTCACCATGGCAATGAACCTCGGGGATCAACTGGGGATATGTGTGGCATCTTACAGCCATCAGTGTATCAAGGCGGTCATCAATGTCCATTTCAAGAGGGCTGACGACTATGTGCACTTCTACACAGATCCCAACTCTCAAGCTGAGAGGGCCATTGGGTTCGGGGCCATCACTAGATCCCCCAGCTGCAGGGTGTTATCGACAGCACTCATGTGGCCATCAAGGCTCCTGAACACCAGCCAGTGGCCTTCATCAACAGGAAGAACTTCTACTCCCTCAATGTACAACTGGTCTGCAACCACTGTAAACGGATCCTGTAGGTCTGTGCTGGGAAGTTGTCACAATTCTCACATTTTGAAGCAGTCCCAGGTGCCAGAACTTTTCCGGTCACCTGTGCGTCTTCAGGGATGGATTCTTGGAGACAAGGGCTACCCACTGAGAACATGGCTACTGACGCCTGTAAGGAGTGCTCGCAGAGGTACAGAAGTGAGGTGCAATACCTGCCATGGGTCCACACGATCGTCCATTGAGCAAGCCAGTGGTTTGCTGAAGATGATTCAGATGCCCAGATTGATCTGGTAGAGTCCTTAAGTATGACCCGACGAGGGAGTCATGAATTGTGGTGGTCTTCTGTGCACTGCAAAACCTGGCACCACAGAGAGGGGAGGCAATGAACAATGAGGATATCGAGGAGCGTGACGCATCCTCAGACAATGAGGATGCAGAGGAGGAAGTTGGCTAAGCATTGCCAGATGAAGGACCCCAGGGACAACAGGAGAGACACTATGAGATATGTGCAAGGGAGGCTTGTGATTCCCTTATACATTTGCATTTCCTTTGATCCTTACTGCTAGTTGTACGTTGACCAACACTTACCTTTATGCAGCCCTGTTGTCGCCTTCTTTCTTCAGGGAGCAAAAGTGCTGCATTGATCAGTTGTGCAGCGCTGAGCTGGCAAGGATCCAGAGTGGACCCTTTGCAGCCTTGGTGGTCATCCTTTGGTTGCCTTAGGCATGGTGGGTCCCAGTAGGTTGAGGGCCTCCTGCATAGAAGCAGCAACACCCTCTGTCATCAGGGATGATGGAGGCCCTGGTGTGACTGGCAGAAGGGCAGAGGAAATTCTGACTGCACCAGGAGCACCCAGCAGCAGTGGACAGCCACTCCTACTCCCTTGCAAGTCAAACTTGTGCCTCCCTGCTGACCTGAGAGGGAAGAGGGTCGGATGGTGATTCCAGGTCCCCTGTCTCCCTCTTGCCTCGTCACTGGTGCCTTGTGCCCATGGTTAAGACAAAAGTATGCAGGTCTGAATGAATGTCCTGCAGGTACTGACTGCTCTACTGGATGTGGCTCTCTAGGAGACCCGCCAATCTCTCAAATGGAGGATGCCACTCATGTACTAGTCAGAGAAAGTGCAGCAGTCAAGGCCTGGAAGGACTCCTCTATCGTCCACATTGAATCTGGCATCTCTGCCAATTGTCACCTGACCTTTGGCTGCAGATGTAGCATTTCCCATGAAGCTGGTGACACCAGAGACACATCATGAACCTGGGGCTCAGCATGGGCCTGGTTTCCTACAATCCTCCAACTGTCAGAGGCCTGGGCTGTTGCAGCCTCCATCAGCTGCTCAGGCGTATGTCTGATATGTTCACCAGGTTATGTGCCTGAATCAAACGACAAGCACATACCCACCAAAGTGATAGTATCTGGGCTGGTGGAGGAAGGAGGGGTATAAGGTGATGATGCAAACCTCTGAGACTCTGTCCTTCCCCTCAGTGGTGGCAAGCTCTCCCACATTCCCGGAGGCTCTTCGAGTAGGTTCTGTGTGACCTGTATGAAAGAGCAGAGACATTGAAGGGTCACAGAGCTCCCCTCCCAACATAGCACACACTCCTATGTTGGACATCCCTGTAGGCACCGGATACCTCATGAGCAGCATGGCTCCATCACTGCAGATGCACCCTTATGTCTCATGACGACCTTACTCACTGCCTTGGGAAGGTACCATTGTCTCTCGGTCCACAATGCTCCATCCATCTGGCGGTCAGCAGCTCCATGGCCTTCTCCTTCATCAGGCTCAGGACATGCAGAATTGGCAGCCCACTGCCAGTCTTGGTCCACTCTCTGTGATTGTGTGCAATCTTCTCCTGTAGACACAGGATGAGTGCTGTTAGTCTTCCAGTGGTAACAATCCCAAGACATATGCTGGTGTTTGTCCATTGGTTACAGATATGGGTACACAGTTTCCTCCTGCATCCGACCCCTTTCGAGGGACTTCGTGAGGGTCTCCAATGACAAATAGTCTCCTTTCAGGGCCATTTCACCATACCGTAGGCAATTCGTCTGCATTGCCTGACCTTTTGCCCATGTCTGGGTGGGCATCCCCTCTGCACCCAACGCACCCTCCTCCTTTGCCAGATGCAAGACCCAAGAGGTGAAGGCTTTATGAGGTACTCACTTTTGTTGCCTGAATGAGGTCATTGAGCCGCTTATGTCACTGAATCCACGTCCTTGGAGTGACCCCACAGCTGCTGACCTCCTCCGCAATCTGTAGCCAGGCTTGCTTCGTCGGGCTCTAAGCTATCCTCCTCCCATCCCTAGGGAAGATAATCTCCCTCCTTCCTTGGCAGCCTCTAAGAGCACTTGGAGGGAGACCTCACCAAAGCGTCGAGCCGCCTGGGGTCTACTGCCCACCATTACTCTGCACCCTTTTAGCACTCTGCAAATCCTATCACTGCAGACATCAACATTGAATACAAGTCTGACAGCCCTTTAAAAATGGCACCAGCATCTGCTGTGTCATCAGCTGCTGCTGTCGTCTCCGCCTCTGTCACCAACCACATCATTGGTCAGCTCCCGCGCCTTATTCCCCGAAATCCGCTGGCCACTACTGTATTACGTGTGGCTGGCCGCTCTTGGCCCCGACATAAAGTGTACTCACTTCCAGTCCCAATGGAAGGACTTCATTATTAAATCTGGCCCAGAGAGAATAAAATTCAGCTTTGACAGGGGTCAAAGCGTAGCTGGAAATGAACATCAGGCAGGCTATCTGCCTGTCCCGTGTCACTGGCAACATTGATCCTTAGGGCAGGAGGTGGAATTTACTGACAGAGGGGGTGCATTTCCCTCAGAGTAGTCTCTATGGCGGGAGAGGGAGGGTCCTTCCAGGGTCCTGGTGTTCAGGACAGAAAAATATTGCTGGAAACCCAGCCCCCTATGGAAATCTGACAACAGCAGCCCACTAGAATATCACACAGCTTGGTAGGTCTCTAGGCCGGGGGCTGAGAGGTGTGCAATGGTTATCTGGAGCGATTGAGGCTGAATAAACAATCCTGCTCCTACTCATCCCATAGAAATGAAGAGGAAATCACCTTTCATTGGCCAGGTCAGCAAGTAATCTCAAGTTGATGCTCTATTGCACCAGACATACTCTTTCTGAGAGAGTGAGCGAGAGCATAAAGAGAGCGGGAGAGAGGGGAAGGAAGGGAGGGTGAATGTGTGTGCATCCACGTGGCATGCGTGTTGCATGTGGAAGTGTGCCTGCATTGGAGTACATGCTGTTGTGGGAATGTGTGTCCGTGTACGAGATGCATGTGTGATTATGTTTGTGCATGCGTGTGAGTGTGTAAATGTGAGTGTTAATGTATGTATTTGGGTGTGTGTGAGTATGAGTGTGGTATGTGAATGTGTGATGGGGTATGTGTGTTAGTGTGTGTGTTAGTGTGAGTATTAGTGTGAACACATGACAAAGTGTAGAGAGAAATGTGGACGGGAGAAAGAGAGCAGGAAAAAAAGTTGAGATGCAGAGAAGGTTCTGTAGTTGGGTCAGTTTAGGGCCAGCTGCTCTTTACCAATTAAAATGGTTGAAATCAAAATAGTTTCCAAAGTAATTACAAATTCTTAACATTTATCAAAAATTGAATTCCTCGTCTCATTATTGTTGATGTATTTTTGTGGTTTTGAAGGTTGTTGCTTTGGAGTAGATGATGTTTTGCCTCTGTTCCTAGCACACTTGTTATAATATTACAGACATACACGCACACTGCCAGTGAATATAACACAAGGTTTATGGTAACACAACTATTATCTCATTTTAACATCAAAATATTTCTGCATGATGCTTGGAGTTTATAGATCTGTGTTTTGCTTTTACATGTGAGTAAGGATAGCCAGGAATATCTTTATCATTAAAGAGCTAATGAGCTCTTACATATGGCTTCCAGATTTAAATATTGGCTTAATGTTTGCAGCACAGAAGCCTGGTGTTATTTATTGTGCCGCCCTCGCCAAAACTATAACAGTTTGCACAAAAATGCTTAAATCACTTACAGTCAAGAATATAAACCACAGAAATTATTTCTGAAGATACTTGTTTAATAAAATGGCTCTTTTGAATGCTGCTGTGACATGAAGGGTTCTGAAAAGACAATGGAAAAATTGTCTTTTCAATTGGCAAATAATAGATATTAAGTATGATGGAATCTAACACATAAATTTCTCATACTACATTGGACATACTATATTGAGCATACTGCAAAGGGAGTAGTGGAGCGAAGGTTTGCTCCCACATGGCACGCTCCAATATCTCAGCTGAGTCGTGTGTAAAGGCACCAAATGATGCAATGCCCTGTCCCACAGGAAGAGATAGGGGAGAATCAGAGGAAATATTCACCTACACGGATTCACCAAGGACCACTTGTGGGGAATGGAATTTTGTTATGAAAATGTAACCTAGCCTGACATACGTGACTCTTGAAAGTAAACTGAGTGGTACAAGGTTAAATTGGTTTACCCACACTCATTGCAGATGTAACTATAATCCTGACATTTCCTCTATATTGACAGTTCTGGAAACAATTCTGTGCTGCAGCTGCTGGTAGTTTGTTGTGAGTGCAACAATGAGTACTTTGGGGCCAAGGTGATCCACTCAGCTCCCTAATTGTGATGCGGCAGAAGGGGAAACCATAGGAGGGAATACAAATTTACATAAATCACAAAGTTAGTGGTAAAAGAGCATCTTGTGCCAAATCTAAACTAACACCATGAGATGAGAAGAAATGCAGATATTTGGGAGTGAAGCAGCAATTGCTTTTGCCCAATAAAAAGGAGTGTGATCAAAAGGACATTTCCTTCTCAGACATTATCGCCATTGCATCCTGTGTTGCACAGATTCTGATTTTAAGATTTTTAAAAAGAGACAGAAAATCTAGAGCGAAACTTTCTATTCAAACTAATTGCCCAATGTTAATCTAGAAATCATATGATTATAAATTATATATTTTATGTTTTTAGCCTTCATGACATGTTTACATTATTATCCACAATTCTTTTAATGGAGATCACAATCCTAGAGCACCTAAAACTGGGACACACGCTCCTTCAGGTGGATCATCACCTTCCGAGGCAGCAGCTCCATCACATTCATAATAGAATAGGGTCTCAGCAGTAAAGGAGATTGGTTAATAATGGCCTTGATATTTCCCCAACTGCCCCAATGTTAGGCGGAAGAGTGTTGGAAGGAGTGTTAAAGATTCAAATATGGGGAAAGCCCCCTCCCCCCTTCACCATTTTCATGACTGTAGCGATCAGGGCTTGAGAGGGTCCAACCATAGAGAGGTAAGAACCTCATTATTATATTTAAATCAATCTCCCACAGTGCAATTGGGAGCCTGACTTAAAATTCACTGTTGCTATGTGGGATGTCCAGGGATTGGGCAACTCCGCAGGGAAAGGGAGGCAGGAGCTGCCAGCTCCACAAGGAAAGCGTTTTTTTAAAAACTCCTTGTGGTCCAGGAGGAGTAGGAGTGAACACCCATCAACCCGACCCAGCCCCTGAAGGAATCCTTCTGAAAGACCTAAAAAAACTCCATCCATTGGATTAACCCTATCACAATCCTCACACCTGATGGCAGTCTCTCAATCCTCTCTCCCCACTGATTCCCAACCTCTCTCGTTCCTCCTGATCCTCTCAATCCCTCTTCATTGTGGCCTCTCTCCTCCCTGCCCTCCCAATCCTCTTTCATCCCTCTCGATCGCAGCCTCTCTCCTCCCTGCCTTCCTGATTGCTGGATTCTGTCCCCAAGGATCCCCATTTATAGCTTCCTGCTACTGTCTTTTCTTGAGCTCCGGCGAGGCTGTTAATCTGCCAGCTGCCGGGCGGGAAATGGAACAATAAAATGCTAACGAGGTTCTGCGGTTAATTCAGCCTAGCTGGGTTCCTCGACCATTTTCACCTCCCCTTACATCTCGGGGACAATCACAGGGTTCCTTTTCCTACTCCAAGCCTGCTAGCAAATACCAATTGTGGACCTTTTACCACTTTAATTTCTGCCTGTTATTCCTTAGCCCATTGACTTCACTTGCTAGAGTGATTCACATGCTATTGATTATGGCTACACTAATTATTTGATCACATTGTTTGGATGGACACTATTTCGGGCTGCCGTAAAATCGCCATGGGATTGCCGCTGGGACCAGCGAAGTTCATTTCAATATTTATTCTGCTAATTTTAATATTGAAATGAAAGCACTGCTGCTTGGTGGCGGGGCCTTCTCAGCGTCATGGATAATGACGGGCCGCCCCCACAAGCATTTTATGGGCCTCCCTGTCACAATCCATGATGTTGAGGGGCTGGTAAAATCCAGCCCTCTATGATAGACATCATTTGGCATGTCATTAAATTAGAACATTCTCCTGCAGGACAAGCAGACACATAACCAAATGGAGTGGACCAAGTCAGTGCACCCCAGCAGATTGCTGGAGAGGAGGGAGGAAGAGCAATAGCAGACAGTGAGGCTGAATCATCAAGGCATAAGGATGAAGTGTCAACTTTACTGTTGCAGCCATATGTGCACACAATGGGATCTTGTGAAAATGTGATGACCTCCTTCTATGATGCTTACTGTGCTTCTGGTTGTTTTCCACTGCAGTTGCCTGCACTCGAACGATGGGACATCATGAAGCTGAAGACACTGTCTCTGGGGAAGATGATGCCAATGTCCCAGAGGGTGCACCATCACCTGCCTCTTCTTCCACCTCCACCACGACAGATACATCCACACGGTCCACGAGGGGGTGGGGGGGTGGTGGTGGGGGGGTGGGTTAGCGATTAGAATCAGGGTCACAAGCTGATGTACACAACACAGACACATACCAGCAGCTGAGGGAGCATGTGCCAGCAAGCCCCCTGACAATCAGAGGACTGCTGGGTACCAGGCGCTTGCTCAGCCCCATGCTGATAATGATCCTCTGTTTGAAGCTATAAGAGGTCTACTGAAAGTGCACTGATCTCATGGAGAAAATATGTTGGAGTTGCCGGAGGTCACGGGTGGCTTTGCACATGCCATGGAGGAGTCCATGCAAGCCATGACGTCTGCCATGTCCCAGGCATAGGAGCGTTTGGCTTCCTCAATGGAGAGTTTGGCGAGCCCGATGGTGCTTCAGGTTGAGCACTTGAGCCTTATGCACTCTGACCTGCACTTCATTGCTTTACCCATGGGCTCTAGGCAGCGGTGTCTAAGTGAGAGGCGGGACGAGGAACCTGGACCTCCCACCGGGTGCCCTTTTCCCTCAGGGAGACAGGCAGGTGCCATCGTGCATCCAGATGGAGGAGGAGTGCATGCCAATTGCCCCAATGCCTTCCTCTCCGGACACCCCCAGGGTAAGCGGCATCTCATCTTCCTCCCCAACATTGACCCCCTTATCTCCAGCAGGTGAGCCCAAGGGTGATGCTCAAGTACCAGTGCTGGAGACCCCCAGTAGGATGGAGCCCTCAAGGTCCCATACCTCCAGAGGACGTCCACCACTGACATCCAGGGCAATGGGAGCAGCACAATGAACAGACTGCCTCCACCTCAGATGTTAATATCAGGATAGCAACAAGATGTAGTGGGAGGAAACACAAACTGAAGGAATTATGAGCCTGAAGGTGCCATGGGTGTTTAAAATAGTTCCTCTGAAAATGCTAATATTTGTCAATATATTTATTTGATTTAATCCTTGATATATTCTTGTTTCTCATTTATAGTTGCCGAGGTGAAAATAATAATGATTATTGGTGCCTTATGGCTGGCATGCTTTGATGCTTACAAAGCATTGTCTGACGTGACCATTGTGTTGTCCACGCTGACTTTTGAGCCTTCAGTCCTCACTGTCAGCTGGCTGTAGCTTGAAGTATTATAACAGTTTTCCGTACGAACATGCCTTCAAATGTACGTTCTGTAAGCCCTCCCTTATATGCCTTGTATGCGGCTCCATCACACCCAAATCCGTTAGAAAGTGCAGGACTGATCAAAGTGATGTAATGGTGTAGCAGCTTCTGATCAATGGGTAATGCCTGGAAGCAAGACACTTTTTCCACTGAGCTACGGGTTGTTTCAAATGCAGTTTGGAACAGACAGGGTGTTCAGCACATCTCCACTGCAGGTACAATTGTTGATGGTAAGTGACACCTTATTTTAGATTGCAGCAATGTTTACTCACAAAAGGGTATGTGAACATTCCAGGAAGGTAAATTTTTTTTGCGTTTGAGCTTTAATCATGTACATGCCTAATTCTTGGCTGAAAAGTCCAAAGATAACGCTGTCTCTGATGTCCCTTGCATGTCTCTCCATGGCCCCAGCATCCATTAAGTTCTCATTTACATTATTGGCCCCCTCTACAAGCTCTTCAAATTCATCCTCATCTGAGGAGGATTGCTGCTCCACTTGTTCCTCCTCATGCAAACTATGTCTGCGTTGCATTGCCAGGTTGTGCAGTGCATAGCAGACTACGATTATTTGTGAGACCCTCCGTGGTGTGTACTGAAGAGTCCCTGTGGACCAGTCAAGGCAGTGGAAGCGCATTTTCAGCAAGCCAATGGTGTGTTCAATGATGGCTCTGGTGGATGTGTGAGCAGCATTGTATCGCTCTTCTGCTGCACTTTGGGGATGCCACACTGGTGTCATTAACCATGTCCAAAGTGGGTAACCCTTGTCACCCAGTATCTGGCTGTCAACTTGGGCTGGTGCTTCAAAAAATCTTGGTGGCGATGAGTTTTGCAAAATCTATGAGTCATGACAGTTCCCTGCGAAGCGAGCACAGATCTGCACGATTTTCCATCTGTGATCACAAACCAGTTGAATGTTCAAAGTTGAAAGCCTTTGTGATTAACAAAAGCAGCGGGCTGGTCTCATGGAGCACTTAAGACCACATGAGTGTAGCTGATCATCCCTTGCACTCTAGGGATACGAGCGATGGCGCTAAAGGCCGTTGACCTTGCTGCATGGCTGTTTTCGTCTACTGGGAAATAGATGCAATCACCGGCACGACGGAATAGGGCGTTGATCATCTTGTTTATGTACCTATGAGTTGCAGCCTGTGAGATGTCACATATGTCGCCTGTTGAGTCCTGGAAAGCACCGCTAGCAAAAATATTGAGTGCCGCATTCACCTTGAGAGCAACTGGCATGGGGTTCCCACCAAAACCACATGTTTGCAGGTCATGCTGAATGAGCCCATAAATTTCAGTAACCATTTCACATGACATTCTCAGGCATCTCTGGCTTTGCCTCTCAGACATCTGAAGGTAGATTGTTCTTGTCCTGAGGATGCGCTCATGCATCAGCGCCCGTCTTCTATGATGCCTTCCCTGGATGGCATCATTCTGAGCAGCCTCCCCCTCTTGTGCTGCCTGCTGCTGGCATTGCAGTATCAGCCACTGAGCAGGAAGAGCCCTCCTCAGTAACATCCTCTCCTCTTGTCCCGAGGCAGCAAAAATATTGGGTGTATGAGACCCTTGTATTTGCACCTTTGCAACTATTATAATGAGGTAAGCATTAAAATTCAACATTCTTTTGCCACAGAGTTCAACCATTGAAGTAATAAGCAGATTGCTTGTATGCATCTAACATTGTGCACAGCCTAAAATCCTATCCCTCCATCATTGGTCTCCTCTCACTTCGATTTGCAATCCTAGAATGGCCACGTGGTTTACTGTCTCAATTGGAAAATGGTGCGTTTTACAATTGAGGTGAGTTTTCCCACATTCCACCCTCCTCCTGCCACCTTCCAGCCTGCACCCATCACCCTTCAGTCACCCAAAATTACCTTACACCTTCCCTCTGTGACCCTTGAACCTTCCCCAATTACCTTGACCGGATCATTATTAAGTTATACATGCCATCCTTCCCCATTGTTCCTACAGCCATCACCGTCGATATTCCTACTCTGACCCTTGATCCTCCAGTTCCCCACCACAATGTCATTGCCGAGTCCCATTCACCTTCCTATGATTTCATCAAATACCCAACCTTGAGTCTAAACCTGCGCCCCTACCAAATTCACCCCTCCCTTTCGGCCCACCATGACCATCACATACATTATCTGTTTGGAACACCAACCCCACTCCCCCCACCCCAACAGCAGCAACAGCAACACATAGTACACACGCTGAATGCTAGACCATTCCCTCTCCCACACCTCCACCCACCCGGGACCCCACCACCATGCCTTTCCCACTTCCCCCGCAATGCAATCGCCCTTGCTAGGTCCAAGCCTGGAGCCAAAAATTTTTTCCAGTGTTAGCCTTCCTTGTGCCGAAGAGTTCAAGAAAGAAAACCACTGACCTCAGACACAACTGCACAAAGCCAACTGGTGCACGTCACCTTTAAACGAACGTGAACCAGGTGCCATGGGATTGCCGTGCGCTGCTGACTTAATCTGGAAGGTAGGACTGAATTTGGAATATTTATAAGGTAATGAGCACTCATGCTATGCAAATATATGGAAAGATGGAACCCGCCATAGGACTGCGTGAACCCCGATTGGCCGCAAACATGCCGCTAACTTAATCTCAAAATCTCGGGAATGTGAAATATCACCTCCTCCTAATTAAGCCACTCCACCCAACACGAAAGCCACACTTGCAGACCCCATAAAATTCCTGCCTAAATGTGAAAAGCTGGCTTTGCAAATGGAACAACTTGCACCAGTCCTGTGGATTGAGGGCAGGGTTGCAGGTTGATAGGTAAATTGGCCATTTACAATTGTCACTAGTATAGGTAGGTGGTAGGGAAATATAGGGACAGGTAGGGATGTTTGGTAGGAATATGGGATTAGTGTAGGATGAGTATAAATGGGTGGTTGATGTTCGGCACAGACTCGGTGGGCCGAAGGGCCTGTTTCAGTGCTGTATCTCTAATCTAATCTAATCTTTATGAAGAGGGAGCTTTAACTCTGTATCTTGCATGTGCTAAACCTAACATTATAGTGGTACTTGCTGCTGACACTGGATACATGGATAGGATTTCTGGAGCTATATGATGCACTTAGCAGATCGACAGTTTGATGTAGAGTACTGAGTGGATGAACACACTGAGTAAACCTGTTTAAGGGAGCGATAAATACAGCTTCATTATTCCAAAAGGCAACCGGACAGGGTAACACAGGCATTGTCCTTGTGCTGCTGTTTTAAGCAACACCAAAGGTTAAATTGCACTATCTGCTATTTACATTTTTACAACATTTTGGGAAGACTTTAAACTCCTTCTATTGGGTGGAAGGTGGAGTTTGAATTGAGTTACTGCTCCATCATCACTTTCCTCTGAGCTTTTCCTGTTACCATCAATAATTCAAACAAACAATATATCTATTAAACAGATCTAAATGGCAGTGTTTGTTATTTTCTGGGCATTTTACAATGTCAACACGTGGGCAGTGATGGAATTATCTATACCAGATGGGAGGCTGTGGGGTCCTGCTGCAGTTTAACAGAGTATTTGGGCAGCCACTCTGCTTAGTAAAACCTGAAAACCTGAAACAGCAAGAAGCACCTGGGGTTATCCTCCACGCTACACATGAATAACGTGTGTTGCTATCCAAGCCACCCCCACCCAGCCTCCACGATCCACTACCCTCCTGCATCCGTGCAGACCTACCCTCCTACCGGCTGGGTTCATCTCCAGCCCCCTAACATTGCAATGGCCCAGAATTGGTCAGCTACAATCAGACAGGGTTTGGGATGTGCAGCTGACAAATGACACAGCCCTGAAATGGACTAGGTGTGCAGGATCAGACAGCTTCCCTGACCCACTCCGCCAGCCCCATCGTTCAAATCTACATTTATATTTATTGGTGATGTTTTGTGTTCAAAGGACAGGACTGTGAGTGCTAGTAAAATGGATGTCAGTATTACACAATCCCAATTTATGTACCGCACAGATTGAAACAGAATAAATCATCCTCTATTTTAACCTTGAATAACATACCCTAATCTGAAAAGGTTTCCTGTTCACAAACATTGGCATCATTACATTTTTCATAGGTTTCATGCACAAATCCCTCGTGTCTTAGGCAGGGTGGCACAGTGGCGCAGTGGTTAGCACCGCAGCCTCAAAGCTCCAGGGACCCGGGTTCAATTCTGGGTACTGCCTGTGCGGAGTTTGCAAGTTCTCCCTGTGACCACGTGGGTTTTCGCCGGGTGCTCTGGTTTCCTCCCACTGCCAAAGACTTGCAGGTGATAGGTAAATTGGCCATTGTAAATTGCCCCTAGTGTAGGTAGGTGGTAGGGAATATGGGATTACTGTAGGGCTAGTATAAATGGGTGGTTCTTGGTCGGCACAGATTCGGTGGGCCGAAGGGCCTGTTTCAGTGTTGTATAAATAAATAAAAATAAATCTTCAGCTGCTTCATCAATGAGCTTCCCTCATTCATAAGGTCTGAAGTGGGAATGTTTGCTGATGATTGCACAATGTTTAGCACCATTCATGACTCCTCAGATACTGACACAGTACCTGTCCACACACAGCAAGCCCTGGACAACATCCAGGCTTGGGCTGATAAGTGGCAAGCTACATTTACACCACACAAGTGCCAGGCAATGATCATTTCCAACAAGAGAGAACCCAACTATCTCCCCATGACATTACCATTGCTGAATTCCCCCACTATCAACATCCTGGCAGTTATCATTGACCAAAAACTGAACTGGAGCATATAATACCATGGCTACAAGAGCAGGTCAGAGGCTAGGAATTCTGTGGCGGGTGACTAACCTTCTGACTCCCCAAAGCCTGTCCACCATTTAAAAGGCACAAGTCAGGAGTCTGATGGTTGCAGTTCCAACAACACTCAAGAAATTCAACACCATCCAGGACAAAGTAGCCCACATGATTGGCACCTCATCCATCACCTTCGACATTCACTCCCTCTACCACCGATGCACAGTGGCAGCAGTATGTACCATCTACAAGATGCACTGCAGCAACTCACCAAGGCTCCTTCGACAGCAGCTTCCAAACCCGCGACTCTACCACCTAGAAGGACAAGGGCAGCAGATGCATGTGAGCACCTTGCCAGCGACGCCCACATCCTGTGAAAGGATACTAAAAACAAAAATCCCAGAGGGTGGCAACAGTCCATACGGATTAACTGTGGATGCCCAGAGTGTGGCCCATTGAATTTCTCTAGACATAGTGAATGTTTGAAAAAGTGTTACTATGTCTTCCCAATTATTGCAGGATGAAAGTGGGTAAATTGCCCTACATGCAACTGAGCCCTGCCCAGGACACTAGTCAGGCTATAGATTCTAACTGCTGATTGGATGATTTCACCCTGGTGGTATGGGCGCTACAATGACCCTCAGTGAGAGCGTCTGGGTCACACATGCCACATTCAAACATGTTACTATTTCCATCACAGTCGAATAGTGTGCGAATATTCAGTGTGAAGGGTTAGGCAGCTACAAAATCTATGTGGGTGATGTACTGGTGAGCATCAGCATACATTGAACAATCACAGCAGAGCCTCCAGGGAGGGAGAGGGAAAACTGGAAAATAAGCAGCAGCATTGTACTGCGAAGAGACTGATGGGACTGTTACATCTTGTTAGTTGGCTGATTCAGACAGACAGCTTATTGGTAATGTGTGCAGCCTCTGCAGAAGGGGAAATAGTTAACATGAAAAGCAAACCTACCCTAGAAAAATGCAATGTGGTTCTAGCTTCCTGTATAACCATGGCTAGATATACATGTCAGACCATATTTACATGGTCTGTGTGGCAGGCAACTTTAGATGTGATTTAAAAGGCTCATTCTTATTGACTTTGAAACTTCCTGCTAAATTCAAATAAAATTCTGACAGACTCACGAGGGCTCTTCAGAAACGGCCAGTAATTCCTCCAGCTCCTGCGCCTGCTTGTACCACGGCAACTTAGCTTCCACAGGGAGTTTCTCTACAAACCAAACAAACATATCAAATCCATCTGACAGGTTTAGAGAGGCAGTTTTAGTGACAAGCTGCACATTTAAACAAGACTACAGCCCATAGACAAAATCACTTAGAAATTAGATCATTGATGTTTCTAATTCAATATTTTATTGTCTCTTCAAAAGCCTACAGTCAGTTCTTTATTTCTTAATTGTTCAAAAACTGGGGACTGTAAGATTTTATGCTTCAAGCATATTTATATTTCTGTACTTGCAAACACAAAGATGGGACAATGGGGTACAATAAATTGTCAATAATTTTCTATCTGTGTCTTTACTTGATAATGGCAATGCTTTATTTGAACCTCTCAGTGGCCTTGCCTTGTTCTATGCCTCTATCCTCCAGCTGCCCTACAACCCTCGCTCACCCCATCATACTGTTTTCCTGACTCTGGCTTTTTTTTTACCTCCCTCCCCTTCTCTTTTTTCCTCTACTAGTGGTCATGCTTTCAGCCAGATAATGCTTTGGAATTTCCTCCCCATGTCCCTCTACCTCTTTCTTTTCCTTTAATGCCTTCCTTGACAACCACCTCTTGTTTTAATATTCAAAACGTTTATTTGCCAATGACAATACTTTGTCTGATAATGCTAAATTGATACTTTATTCAATAATAGCAATGCTTAGAGAAATCTGGGGGCCAGTTTTCCCTGGCCTCTAAACGTTAGAGCCTCCCAGGTGGCCAAGATGGAGTCTTAAGCTGAAATGTTGGTTTAGCCCACTCATGCTAGGGATAGCCGCCTGGAGCATCTTTAATGGGTTGATTAAGAATTAAATTTCTTGCTAATGCTCATTAGCAAGGTTGCACAGCATTTTGGTGGACAGCACTTGTTTTAACTCTCCCTTCTGACAGCTGACTGGGAACAAACTAATTGTTGCTGAGGATTTCGAGTACTTTTTACTGTTCACTTGCTGCTGGAAGTTTGAAAAGGACTTTTGCAACACATCACAAAACATTCTCTGAGACTTTGTCAAGACTTCACCAAGGCTATATCAACACTTATTCTGGAAACTCCGACCACTTCACCCAAAGAGTGAGTGCTGCACTACTCTACATTATTGCTCACCTTGTAGGAGTCACCAAGAGAAAGGTGCTTGTTCATGGGCATCTAGCTAGGGGTACCCCTTGGTCTGCAGGAGGAATGGAAGGAGGACGAGACCAGGCACAACAGCACCAGCTGCTGCAGGAGAGAGGGACAGGAGGGACACTGCCACCATAAGACTCCATCCCACCCACCCCTCCACCACCACCACCACCCCTCCTCCCCAGCCATTGGCCATTCAGCCCACCCCAATACTGGTCTCCCATCCACCAACCAATGTAACTGGTGGCCTCCTTTTTCACCAGTCGGTCCCACAAAAGTCAAGTTTGAGCCCATTATATCCACCAGGGACAAGGTCATTGATTTGCAGTTTTCACAAGAAATATGTATGCAATTAGGGAATATTATCCCCAAAACATGGGTGAAAATAACAGAATAAGACTTAAACAGGCATTGTAAGCTAGTATTGCACACTTCAGCCTTGATAGTGAAATCCAGATGGGAACATTTAAAGATGAGCTAGAAACATTTGGAGTTTTTTTTTAATACAGAGAAGCTGTAGGCACTGATGAAGGTAAATAATTTTGTGGTTGGAACAAAGTAAATCTGAGGGTAAAAGGAGATGTACAGCATTAAACGACAGTCTTATCATAACACTGAGCACTGGAGTGCAATGGCACTGCCAAGATTCAGCAGGAGTGCAATCACTGCTTGGTAGGGAGATCTGGAGAGCTAGGTGGCCACTACCACACACCTTATTGTGTGTAGGTTAAAGCTGTTGTCGAGGCCTTGGAGCTTACCATCTTGTTCCTTGTGTGATGTTGAATTTGTGATATTGGGAGACCTGCAAGATTACAGTGGGGAAAATGTCTAATCCAATTTTATAGGGCGAGCTGTGGGTTGTGGGTGTGGGTCACCACTTTGCAGCCAGGAATACACATCTCTAAATTGCTGCATTAACCATTTTTCTGTTTCTTTTATTTTTCAATCGATGTTATTTACTAAGGCCCTTGTATAATGGCAGCTCCGAGTCCAGACACAACTTACTGCACTTTGGAAACCAGTATTGAGCCTGTTAAGGTAAATTCCCATATAAAGCAGCATGATGCTACAATTATATCTTTTTTATTTTGGAACTACTCATTAGAATAATAAGCTCCTGGGCAAAAAAAAAATGCAGCTTCTATTTTTGAAAAAATGATAGTTTTTCCATTCAAATTCTAGTTTGGAGAAGTTAAGAGATCAAACAGCTTTCAAGTTGGATTGATCCCAAATACCCACAGGGACCAAGTTTGGAAATAGCCTACTTAATACAAATTGTATGAAATATGGATAAACTTGGATAGCTCTCGGGGTGAATTTTATGATTTTGCTCTCCCAGCAGCAAGGTTCCTGCAACAGGAAATTCAGGAGCAAGGTCACCAAGGATAGTTCACTGTCTGCAATTTTTCATCCACTGTGAAATTTATCTGTATTGGAGTTAATGCACACAAAGTGTTTGAACCCTGGCTGTTAGGTAGCTGACCAGCAGTCAGTCCACTCCTGGACAAGGTTGAGGTAAGCTGCAGGCATCAAACTGGTGTCCCAAAGTCACTCACTGAATTCCAGCTGGCTCACTATCAGGTGGACAGGAGAGTGTGGCTTGGTAGCAAGATAAGTATGGGGTTGTGGGATTGGATAAACAATATTCTAATGGGGTCTGCAGGAAATCACCTACTCTTCGTGGCTGCACAAAATATTTTCACATTTCCCATTGAGGGTCTCTTGGGGCCTACCACCAATAAAGTTGGTCAGTCAGTGCACAGAGCTGCTTTGACCGCTGGTCAGACAGGGGACGGAGCTGCTTTGACTGCTGGTCAGACAAGGGATGAAGCTGCTTTGACCACTGGTCAGATAAAGGACAGAGCTGCTTTGACCATTTATATTCTTGGGGCAGTGACAGGCCTCTGTGAAGGTGGCATTAATTAATGATTGTTGGCATTAACAGAACTGAGGCTACCTCTTTAATGCTGCTAAATTAAAATTGACCCCACCAGCAATAACGTGCAAAAACTCAGTGAATATATATGCATACTATAGATAGTTCTATCTCATTCCCACGTTTTTATTTGACAGATTTTCCTTGGATGAAAAAATTAGAAAGAAAAAACAGCAACATCAATAGGAATAAACCAGAGTGTGAAATATACAGCTTCTCGGAATAACACAATGGGTGAGAATTTCTCTCCTATCTGAACTTTACGGGAATTGTGGTGAAATCTGTTTACATGGGAGCAGCTCCAAGGAAATTCTTAACCTGTGGAATCACACTGATAAGCTAATCGACAAATCTAACATTAATCCAATATTCCAGCCCAGTAATTGAGGGGTGCAGTGTTATTGTAGGAATGCTATGCATCATTGTATAACGTTACTCTGTCCACTATGTTAATGAAGACATTAATACAGTCTTAAAAATCTATTAAAGCTTTTGTTAAAATAATAGACAAAGGAATTTGACGAATGCTTTAGGCAGCATCGCAGAGCATGATCACCAAGCAACTGTTTTTACCTTTTGGTTTATAACATGGAACGGTGATTATGCATTCTTCCTTAATGTGAGGTTTTGCTTTTGCATTACAACCACCTGCATGGAGTCCTCTGTGGTCAATACACAGGACTACTCTATACCTTAGGCCATGTCCACACGTTACTGTACACTAGAGAGAGACAGAGCAATAGCATATAAATGGTCAGTGGTCATAAGACAGCTGCAAAAGAACTTTGCAGAAGGTCAATCCAGTAAAATAAACATTTAAAATAAGATAACAATGATTATGATTGTTATTCCAATTATTGCTGCCAAAGAAAAGGACTTAAGTGTAAATTAAGGGCAGTACACCATACTATTAAAATGTCATGATCTTAAATAGTCAACAAATGATGTCGCTTAGCAGTGAATGAACCCGAGCAATAAATTCTCGAGGTTACTGTCTGCTGACATTTATCATGAGGGAATACTGACTTAAATAATGCTGCAGTTCCAAGGGTAGATGGGAACAGCAGGATGAGCCATGAGGGCAATCTCCACTACAAAACTAAGAACATCTTACAAAGCAAAGGAATGTGCATATGAGAATTAGATCCATTTTTAATAAAAGCAGAGACAACTTTGTAATGGAACCACGATATTGAAAATATCAAATTTTAATTGCCTTTAGGAAGGATGTCAAGGCCTTGGAGAGGATGCAGCAGAGATTTACTCAAATAGCACCAGGGTTCTGGGACTTCAGTTATGTGGAGAAACTGGAGAAGCTGGGATTGTTCTCCTTAGAGCAGAGAAGGTTAAGGGAAATTTTTATAAAGGTTTTCAAAATCATGAATGGTTTTGGTGGAGTAAAAGTGAAACTGTTTCCAGTGCCATGAGGGATGGGTAACCAGAGGGACACAGATTTAAGACAATTGGCAAAGAAACTGTGGAGGGGAGATGAAGACATTTTTTTTCTTTACACAGTGAGTTATGATGATCTGAAATGCACTGCCTGAAAGAGCAGTGGAAGCAGATTCAAATGTAACTTTCAAAAGAGAGCTGGATAAATACTTGAAAAGGAAAATTTACAGGGCCATGGTGAAGGAGCAGGAGAGTGGGACTAATTGGACAGCTCTTTCAAAGAGCCAGCACAGGCACAATTGGCCAAATGGCCTCTTTCTGCACTGTATGATTCTATGATCTTTCTTCTGCATTTGCTAAAATAATGCACAGAGGAGTTTTATACAAAAGTATTTAAATATCCATATGGAAATATTGAAAATGCAACTTCATCACATTGGTGGCATATTTGTGCCTATGGACTGAATAACATGCCATAGGGAGAGAAATTGAAACCAGATAGATCAATAAAAAAGGTTTAAAAATGGCACTGATGCATAAAATAACCCTGAATGTATGATTGAACAGAACTAATATCTCTGGGTACTGCATTTCTAAACAAAGGATATGCAGGAAGAGTTATGGCTCATGTCCAGATTAGCTATTCTTTCAAAGTATGCCTTATGTATCAATATTTATAAATCTGGCACATAGGCACATTTAAAAGCTATATTGTCTGATAGGTGCACACTTCTAGCAACTGATACTATGTCCCAGATTTTTCCATTAAGACTAAGTGGAACACAAAAAACTGTTTGACGGAAAAAATGGACATGTCAAATGGATGCCAGAAGTACCCATTCATACACCATCAATTTTGGAACAGAGGTTTGAAATTAAAATGCATTTTGAAACTATCCTTGAATCAAATAGAAGTACAGTGCTGGAGCCAACAATGGGAACAAGCTGGCAGTAAGTGCTGGAATGTTACTTGGATATTATAGCACGTGGGTGCAGGTTTCAGCAGCTGGCTACTTTCAGTGGTTTATTCCTCCCATGAGCCGTTGCTGGAATTTCCATTGAACACGTAGCTTGGGCTGCATAAACAATCCCTTAGTAGCGATTAGCAAAAACCATTACGAGATATCACTACGACATTAATTATCCAGCTCAAAACCCCTTGGTGTTTGTCTGGGATCCAATAGTCCATTATCCGCAATCATAGGGGGAGGCGGTGATGTACTGGTATTGTCACTGGACTAGTAACCCAGAGACCCAGGTATTGCTCTGGGGACATGGGTTCGAATCCCACCACAGCAGAAGGTGGAATTTGAATTCAATTAATAAATCTGGAATTTTAAAAAAAGCTAGTCTAATGATGGCCACGAAACCATTGTCGATTGTTGTAAAAAAAACCCCATCTGGTTCACCAATGTCCTTTAGGGAAGGAAATCTGCTGTCCTTACCTGGTCTGGCCTACATGTGACTCCAGATCCACAGCAATGTGGTTGACTCTTACATGCCCTCGAAATGGCCTAGCAAGCCACTCAGTTCAAGGGCAATTAGGGATGGACAATAAATGCTGGCCTGGCCTGCGACGCCCACATCCCATGAATGAATTTTTAAAAAATCTAATCTTTGCACATCTAGTACAGTGTGATCATACTTTGTGCACAGGGTTCTCCCTTCAGGTTATGTTTAGACAGATTCAGAGGCAATTAGTGTGCTAGGTGATGCGTCTGTAGCTGTCTCAGAGAGTGGGATAATGGCCTTTCAATGGCCGTGACAATGCTACTTCGAACAGCCTTGGCAATACATTGGTGTTAGTAAGAACACTCACAGTAATATGTCACCAGGGATGGAGATGGCTGTCTGAGCTGACAACAGCTGGGGGAGTTCACACTTTTCTTTGTGAAAGTTCTGCCACTGTTCTCAATCTTAAACACTAACCAGTCACGGAGCAAGCGTTACATCTTATAAGGATGGGATTGTGATCAGTGGTGATGCTATCATGGATGACCAATCCACCAACAATCACTGTGTAGACAACATGGAGAGTAGCCACTTAGTGAGATACTAGAGGGCTGAGAAAATATTGAACAGTGAGCTGTAACAATCTATACATTCAACAGAGGAAGAGAGGAAAAACAAAGGAATAGAGGCATATTGATAACTCATCCATCTAATTGCACACAGCCTCCATCCAATTATAAACAGCTCCAACTAATTACCTACAGCTGTAACTAATTACACACAGCTGTCTAATTACACACAGCTGTGAATAATTACACACAACTGTGATTAATGACACACAAAATGTGACCAATTATACAGAGCTCTGACTAATTATACACAGCTCCAACTAATTACATACGACTGTAAACAATTACACAAGCTCTGTTTAATTACACACAGCTGTGAATAATTATACACAGCTCCATCTAATTACATGCAGCTGTGATTAATAACACACAAAATGTGATTATTTATACACAGTTCTGATTAATTACACACAGCTGTAACTAATTACACACAGTTCTGTCTAAGTACACACAGATGTGTCTAATTACAGTAGTAACTAATTACACACAACTGCATCTAAATACACAGATCCATCTAATTACTCACAGCTGTAGCTAATTACACACAGCTCCAACTAATTACACGCAGCTCCAGCTAAATATACACAACTTTGTCTAATTACACACAGCTGCATCTAATTACACATTGCTCTGACTAATTACAAACAGCTGCATCTAATTACACACAGCTCCATCTAATTACACACAACTCCATTGAAATACACACAATAAATGTAATTACATGTCATTACGTCTAATTACACAGCTGCTTCTAATTACACACAGCTCCATCTAATTTCACACAGCAAATGTAATTACATGTAATTACATCTAATTACACAGCTGCATCTAATTACACACAGCTCCAACTAATTACATTCAGCTCCAACTAATTACACACAGCTGTAACTAATTACACTCAGCTGCAACGACATGAATTTTAGCAAGGCTTTTGACAAGGTCCCACATGGCAGACTGGTTAAAATAATAAAATCCCATGGGATCCAGGGAAATGCAGCAAGGTGGATACAAAAGTGGCTCAATGGCAGGAAACAAAGGGTAATTGTTGACGGCTGTTTTAGCGACAGGAGCGCTGTTTCCGGTGGCATTCTGCAGGGCTCAGTACTGGGCCCCCTCCTTTGTTGTGGTGTATATTAACGATTTGGACGTAAATGGAGGGGGTATGATCAAGAAATTTGTGGATGACACCAAGCTTGGCCTTGTGGTAGACAGTGAAGAGGATAGCTGTAGGCTGCTGGAAGATATTGATGGTCTGGTCAGATGGGCAGAAAAGTGGCAAATGGAATTCAACTTGGAGAAGCGTGAGGTGATGCATTTGGGGAGATCAAACAAGGCAAAGGAATACACATTAATGGGAAAATGCTGAGAAGAGTAGAGGAAGTAAGGGACCTTGGAGCGAATGTCCACAGAGCCCTGAAAGTAGCAGGACAGGTCGATAAGGTGGTTAAGAAGGCATATGGAATTGTTTCCTTTATTAGCTGAGGTATAGAATATAAGAGCAGGGAGGTTATGCTGGAACTGTAGAAATCATTGGTCAGGCCGCAACTTGAGTACTGTATGCAGTTCTGATCACCTCATTACAGAAAGGATGTAATTGCACTAGAGAGGGTACAGAGGAGATTTACAAGGATGTTGCCAGGATTGGAAAAATGCAGCTCTGAGGAAAGATTGGATAGCCTGGGGGTGTTCTCCTCGGAACAGAGACTGATGAAGGGAGATCTGATTGAAATGTACAAGATTTTGAGGGGCCTGGATAGAGTGGAGGTGAAGGGTCTATTCACCTTAGCAAAGAGGTCAGTGACGAAGGGCATACATTTAAAGTGATTGGTAGAAAAATTAGAAGGGAGATGAGGAAAAACTTTTTCACCCAGAAGGTGGTGATGGTCTGGAACTCATTGCCTGAAAGGGTTGTTGATGCAGAGACCCTCAACTCATTCAAAAGGAGTCTGGATATGCACCTTAAGTGCCGTAAGCTGCAGGGCTACAGACCAAATGCTGGAAGGTGGGATTAGAATAGGTGGATCGTTTTTCAGCCGGCACAGACACGATGGGCCAAGTGGCCTCTTTCTGTGCCTTAAACTTCCTATGATTCTATTACACACAGCTGTAATTATTTACACTCAGTTGCAACTAATTACACACAGCTCAAAATAATTACAAACAGCTGTGACTAATTATACACAGGTCCAACTAATTACACACAGCTGCAACTAATCTCACACAACACCAACTAATTTCAGACAGATGTAACTAGTTACACACAGTTCCAACTAACTACACCCAGCTGTAACTAATTAAAAATTTCCATCTAGTTGCACACAGCACCATCTAATTACACACACCAGTAACTAATTACACATCTAGAAGATGGGATTAGAATAGTTGGATAGTCTTTCAGCCAGCACAGACACGATGGGCCAAGTGGCCTCTTTCTGTGCCTTAAACTTTCTATGATTCTATGATCTCCATCTAATTACACACAGCTGGAAGTAATTACACACAGTCCCATCTAATTGGACACATTCCATCTAATTACACACAGCTGCACCAAATTACACAGCTGCTCCTTCTAATTGCACACAGGTTCTTCTAATTACACACAGCTCTATTGAAATACACACAGCAAATGTAATTACATGTAGTTACGTCAAATTACACAGCTGCTTCTAATTACACACAGATGCATCTAATTCCACACAGATGCGTCTAATTGCACAGCATTGTGTCTACCTACACACACCTCCATCTAATTATGCACAGCTACGTTTAATTACACAGCTGCATCGAATACACACAGCTGAATCTAATTACACATTTTTCTCCATAATTTTCGACACAGCTGTAACTAATTCCACACCACTGTGTCTAATTCCACACAGTTCAGTCTACTTCTACATAGCTCTGAATAATTACAAATATATGTAACTAATTTCACACAGCTGCAAATAAATAACACAGCTCCATCTAATTACACACAGCTGTAACAAAATACACACAGCGCCATCTAATTACACACAGTTGTAAATAATTCCACACAACTCCATCAATTTTTTATATCCGTTCATGTGATGTGGGCGTCGCTGGCTCAGCCAGAATTTATTGCCCATCCCTATTTTCCCTTGAGAAGGTGCTGGTGAACTACCTCTTGAACCGCTGCAGTCCTTGGGGTATAGGTACACCCACAGTGGTGTTAGGAATGGAGTTCCAGGATTTTGACCCAGTGACAGTGAAGAAATGGTGATATAGTTTCAAGTCAGGATGGTGTGTGGCTTGGAGGGGAACTTGCAGGTGGTGGTGTGCCCATGCATCTGCTGCCCTTGTCCTTCTAGGTGGTAGAGATCGCGGATTTGGAAGGTACTGTCAAAGGAGACTCGGTGAGTCGCTGCAGTGCATCTTGTAGATGGTCCACATTGGTGCCACTGTGCATCAGTGGTGAGTGTGAATGTTGAAGGTGGTGGATGGGATACCAATCAAGCGGACTGCTTAGTCTGGGATGGCTTTGAGCTTCTTGAGTGTTGTTGGAGCTGCACCCATACAGGAAAGTGGAGAGTATTCCATCAGACTCCTGATTTGTGCCTTGCAGATGGTGAACAGGCATTGGAGAGTCAGAAAGTGAGTTACTCACTGCAGAATTCCCAGCCTCTGACCTGCTCTTTTAGCCACAGCATTTATGTGGCTGGTCCAGTTCAGATTCTAGTCAATGTTAACACCCAGGGTGTTGACAGTAGGGGATTCAGTGATGGTAATGCCATTGAACATCAAGTGGAAATGGTTAGATTCTCTCTTGTTTGAGATGGCCATTACCTCGTACTTGTGTGGCATCAATGTTACTTGTCACCTATCAGCCCAAGCCCGGATGTTATCCAGGTCTTGCTGCATCTGGACACGGGCTGCTTCAGTATCTGAGGAGTCGCAAATGGTACTCAACATTGTGCAATCATCAGCGCTCATCCCCACTTCTGACCTTATGCTGAAGGAAAGATGAGGAAGCTGAAGATGGTTGGGACTAGAACACTACCCTGAGGAACCCCTGCAGTGATGTCCTGCAACTGAGATGATTGACCTCCAACAACCATAGCCATCTTCCTTTGTGCTATGTATGACTCCAACCAGCAGAGAGTTTTTCCCCTGATTCCCATTGACTCCAGTTTTGATAGGGCTCCTTGAAGTCATACTCGATAAAATGCTGCCTTGATATCAAGGGGGGCCACTCTCACCTCACCTCTGGATTTTAGTTCTTTTGTCCATGTTTGGACCAAAGCTGTAATGAGGTCAGGAGCTGAGTGGCCCTGGCGGAACCCAAACTGTGCGTCAGTAAGCAGGTTATTGTTGGGCAAGTGCCATTTGATAGCACTGACAAAGACCCCTTCCATCACTTTGCTGATCACTTTGCTGATGACCGAGTGTAGACAGATAGGGCGGTAATTGACGGTAACTGGTTGGATTTGTCCTGCTTTTTGGGGACAGGACATATTCGGGCAATTTTCCACATTGCCGGGTAGATGCCAGTGTTATAGCTATACTGGAACAGCTTGGCTAGGGGCGCAGCTAGTTCTGGAGCACAAGTCTTCAGTACTATTGCCGGAATGTTGTCTGGGCCCATTTCTTTTTCTTTTGGGCCTCCTTATCTCGAGAGACAATGGATACGCGCCTGGAGGTGGTCAGTGGTTTGTGAAGCAGCGCCTGGAGTGGCTATAAAGGCCAATTCTGGAGTGACAGGCTCTTCCACAGGTGCTGCAGAGAAATTTGTTTGTTGGGGCTGTTGCACAGTTGGCTCTCCCCTTGCGCCTCTGTCTTTTTTCCTGCCAACTACTAAGTCTCTTCGACTCGCCACAATTTAGCCCTGTCTTTATGGCTGCCCGCCAGCTCTGGCGAATGCTGGCAACTGACTCCCACGACTTGTGATCAATGTCACACGATTTCATGTCGCGTTTGCAGACGTCTTTATAACGGAGACATGGACGGCCGGTGGGTCTGATACCAGTGGCGAGCTCGCTGTACAATGTGTCTTTGGGGATCCTGCCATCTTCCATGCGGCTCACATGGCCAAGCCATCTCAAGCGCCGCTGACTCAGTAGTGTGTATAAGCTGGGGGTGTTGGCCGCTTCAAGGACTTCTGTGTTGGAGATATAGTCCTGCCACCTGATGCCAAGTATTCTCCGAAGGCAGCGAAGATGGAATGAATTGAGACGTCGCTCTTGGCTGGCATACGTTGTCCAGGCCTCGCTGCCGTAGAGCAAGGTACTGAGGACACAGGCCTGATACACTTGGACTTTTGTGTTCTGTGTCAGTGCGCCATTTTCCCACACTCTCTTGGCCAGTCTGGACATAGCAGTGGAAGCCTTACCCATGCGCTTGTTGATTTCTGCATCTAGAGACAGGTTACTGGTGATAGTTGAGCCTAGGTAGGTGAACTCTTGAACCACTTCCAGAGCGTGGTCGCCAATATTGATGGATGGAGCATTTCTGACATCCTGCCCCATGATGTTCGTTTTCTTGAGGCTGATGGTTAGGCCAAATTCATTGCAGGCAGACGCAAACCTGTCGATGAGACTCTGCAGGCATTCTTCAGTGTGAGATGTTAAAGCAGCATCGTCAGCAAAGAGGAGTTCTCTGATGAGGACTTTCCGTACTTTGGACTTCGCTCTTAGACGGGCAAGGTTGAACAACCTGCCCCCTGATCTTGTGTGGAGGAAAATTCCTTCTTCAGAGGATTTGAACGCATGTGAAAGCAGCAGGGAGAAGAAAATCCCAAAAAGTGTGGGTGCGAGAACACAGCCCTGTTTCACACCACTCAGGATAGGAAAGGGCTCTGATGAGGAGCCACCATGTTGAATTGTGCCTTTCATATTGTCATGGAATGAGGTGATGATACTTAGTAGCTTTGGTGGACATCCGATCTTTTCTAGTAGTCTGAAGAGACCACGTCTGCTGACGAGGTCAAAGGCTTTGGTGAGATCAATGAAAGCAATGTAGAGGGGCATCTGTTGTTCACGGCATTTCTCCTGTATCTGACGAAGGGAGAACAGCATGTCAATAGTCGATCTCTCTGCACGAAAGCCACACTGTGCCTCAGGGTAGACGCGCTCGGCCAGCTTCTGGAGCCTGTTCAGAGCGACTCGAGCAAAGACTTTCCCCACTATGCTGAGCAGGGAGATTCCACGGTAGTTGTTGCAGTCACCGCGGTCACCTTTGTTTTTATAGAGGGTGATGATGTTGGCATCGCGCATGTCCTGGGGTACTGCTCCCTCGTCCCAGCACAGGCATAGCAGTTCATGTAGTGCTGAGAGTATAGCAGGCTTGGCACTCTTGATTATTTCAGGGGTAATGCTGTCCTTCCCAGGGGCTTTTCCGCTGGCTAGGGAATCAATGGCATCACTGAGTTCCGATTTGGTTGGCTGTATGTCCAGCTCATCCATGACTGGTAGAGGCTGGGCTGCATTGAGGGCAGTCTCAGTGACAGCATTCTCCCTGGAGTACAGTTCTAGGTAGTGCTCAACCCAGCGGTCCATCTGTTTGCGTTGGTCAGTGATTATGTCCCCCGATTTAGATTTGAGGGGGGCGATCTTCTTGATGGTTGGCCCAAGAGCTCTCTTCATGCCATCATACATTCCTCTGATGTTTCCGGTGTCTGAGGCCAGCTGAATATGACTGCATAGGTGTTGCCAGTAGTCGTTTGCGCAACGCCTAGCTGTTCTTTGTGCAGTACTTCTGGCTGCTTTAAGTGCTGCGGATGTTAAATCGCTGGGGGCTTTCTTGTAGTTCAAAAGTGCAATGCGCTTAGCATCTGGGCCCATAGTCTTTGCAGTTTCTTCAGCTGTTTCTTGATATTGCGTGGAATGAATCAGATTGGCTTAAGACTGGCATCTGTGATGCTGAGGACTTCAGAAGGAGGCCGAGATGGATCTTCGACTCGGCACTTCTGGCTGAAGATGGATGTAAATGCTTCAGCCTTGTCTTTTGCACTGATGTCTTGGGGTCCTCCATCATTGAGGATGGGGATATTTGTGGAGCCTCCTCCTCCTGTTAATTGTTTAATTGTCCACCATCATTCACGACTGGATGTGGCGGGATTGCAGAGTTTAGATCTGATTCGTTGGTTGCGGGATTGCTTAGCCCTGTCTATCACATGCTGCTTCTGCTTTTTGGCATGTATGTAGCCTTGTGTTGTAGCCTCATCAGGCTGACACCTCATTTTATGTATGCCTGGTGCTGCTCCTCGCATGCTCTCCTGTAGGGAATATGCCAGGCCATGAGGTTACAGATTGTTGTTGAATACAATTCTGCTGCTGCTGATGGCCCACAGCACCTCATGGATGCCCAGTTTTCAGTTGCTAGATCGGTTTGAAATCTATCCCATTTAGCACAGTGGTAATGCCACACAACACGATGGTGAGTATCCTCAATGTTTTTTTTTATGTGGGCATCACTGTTTAGGCCAGAATTTATTGCCCATCCTTAATTGCTCTTGAGAAGTTGGTAGTGAGCCGTCTTCTTGAACCACTGCAGTCCATGTAGGGTAGGTACACCTACAGTGCTGTTAGGAAGGGAGTTCCAGGATTTTGACCCAGCGACAGTGAAGGAACGGCGATATAGTTTCAAGTCAGGATGGTATGTGGCTTGGAGGGGAACTTGCAGACGGTGGTGTTCCCATGCATCTGCTGCCTTTGTCCTTCTAGGTAGTAGAGGTCACCAGTTTGGAAGGCGTTCTCTGAGGAGCCTTGGTGCATTGCTGCAGTACATCTTGTCGATGGTACACACTGCTGCTGCTGCGTGTTGGTGGTGGAGGGAGTGAATGTTGAAGGTGGTGGATGCGGTGCCTATCAAGCGGACTGCTTTGTCCTGGATAATTTCAAGCTTCTTGAATGTTGTTGGAGCTGGAAGTGGAAAGTATTCCATCACATTCCTGACTTGTGCCTTGTAGATGGTGGACAGGCTTTGGGGAGTCAGGAGGTGAGCAGCTTGCTGCAGGATTCAGAGCCTCTGACCTGCTCTTCTGGCCATGGTATTTATATGGCAACTCCAGTTCAGTTTCTGGTCAATGATAACCCCTAGGATGTTGATAGTGGGGGATTCAGCAATCTTAATGCCATTGAATGTCAAGGGAAGATGGTTAGATTCTCTCTTGTGTGAGATAGTCATTGCCTGGCACTTGTGTGGCATGGATGTTATTTGCCACTTATCAGCCCAAGCCTGGATATTGTCCAGGTCTTGTTGCATTTCTACATGGACTGCTTCAGTATCTGAAGAGTTGTGAATGGTTTTGAACATTGTGCAATCATCAGCGAACATCCCCACTTCTGACCTTATGATTAAAGGAAGGTCATTGATGAAGCAGCTGAAGATGGTTGGGCCTAGGACAGTACCCTGAGGAACTCCTGCAGTGATGTCCTGGAGCTGAGATGATTGACCTCCAACAACTACAACCATCTTCCTTTGCGCTAGGTATGACTCCAACCAGCTGTGAATGTGAAGAGGGGACTTCGCCTCCACAAGGACTGTGCGGTGGTCACTCCTACCAATTGTGTCATGGTCAGATGCGTTTCCAACAGGTAGATTGATGAGGACAAGATCAAGTAGGTTTTCTCTCTTGTTGGTTCCTCACCACTTGCTGCAGACCCAATCTAGCAGCTTTAGGACTCAGCCAGTTCGGTCAATAGTGATGCTACCGAGACACTCTTGGTAATGGACATTGAAGTCCCCCACCCAGAGTACATTCTGTGCCCTTGCTACCCTTAATACTTCTTCCAATTGGTGTTCAACATGTAGAAACACTGATTCATCAGCTAGGGATGCGGGTGGGGGGGGGGGGGGTGGGGGTGGATGGCGGCTGGTAGGTGGTAATCAGCAGGAGGTTTCCTTGCCCAGGTTTGACCTGATGCCATGAGACTTCATGAGGTCTGGAGTCTATGTTGAGGACTCACAGGGCAACTCCCTCCTGTATATAACTGTGCCGCCACCTCTGGTGGGACTGTCCTGCCGGCAGGACAGGACATACCCAGAGGTGGTGATGGTGGTGTCAGGGACATTGTCTGTAATGTATGATTCTAGAAGCATGACTATGTCAGGCTTTTGCTTGACTAGTCTATGGGATAGCTCTGCCAATTTTGGCACAAGCCCACAGATGTTAGTAAGGAGGACTTTGCAAAGTCAACTGGGCTGGGTTTGCCACATCACACACCATCTAATTACACACACCTGTAACTAATTACACAAAGCTCCAACTAATTACACCCACCTGTAACTAATTACACAGCTCCATCAAATTATACACAGCTGTAACTAATAAGACAGCTCTGTCTAATTACCCATAGCTGTAACTAATTACAAACAGTGTAATTAAGTACACACAGCTGCAACTAATTATGCACAGCTGTAACTAATTACATACAACTCCATCTAATTAGACACAGCTCCAACTAATTACAAAAGGTTTAACTAATTATACAGAGCACCAAGTAATTACTCACACGGGGCTGGATTTTGTAGTCCCACTGCCGGAAGTGGTGGCGAGCGTAAAAAATGGCAGCCGGCATTCATGTGCCACGCGCTGCCATTCCACCACAATCATGAGCCTGGCGGCTCATTATCATATGCAGGGCAGCCGTCCCCCGAATCATGTAGCGGGCGTACACTCGACAATGCCGTGAACAGCATCAACTGTATCTGTGCAGGTGCTGGCACCATTTTTAAAGGGCTGCCACCCTTGCATAGAAACTGCGGAGTTAGCCCGTCTCCCCCACAACTGCACTAAGAGATAACCCCTTCCCCCCACCCACCCTCCCCCACCTCACCATTACACTACCCATGTAGGGTTTCACCCTTCCCCACCTCGATGGTGACAGCTTTCCCTGGACAGGAAAGTGAAGGCGCATGAGGGCTGCCTGTTCGCTGAAGATCCGGAACTGCAGATAAGATGGCTGTGGATTAGATTTTAATTAATGCAAACAGTTAATTTAAATATGTAAAATTGGGTCCCGTCGCAGTGCGGCGGGAGGGCCCGCCACAGAGCTTCTCCACTGCCAGGAAGATCGAGCCCAGGAAGCCCGGTGTCGGATTCCATGGCGGGCCTCTGCCGCTCCGATCTTCTGCGACATCAGGAGGTGAACAAAATCCAGCCCACTGAGACTAATTGCACATAGCTCCATTTAACTACACACGGGTCCATCGAATACACTGCTCCATCTAATTATACACAACTGTAACTGTTAAACACAGCAGCAACTAATGCACACAGCTCCAACAAATTACACACAGCTTCATCTAATTTCATATAAACAACTGTGACTAATTAGACAGCTCTAACTAATTACAGACACACACTGCTCCAACTAGTTACACACCGCTCCGTCTAATTACAAACACGCAGCTATAATGAATCATACAAAGCACCACCTAAGTACAAACACACAGTTTCAACTAATTATACAATGCTCTGTCTAATTACATGTAGGCAGCTCCAACTAATTACACATAGCATCATCCAGGTACATACACACAGCTATAACTAATTACACAGCTCCATCTAATTACACACAGCTGTTACTAATTACATCGAGCTCCATGTTAATTGCATACACTCAGCTGTGACTAATCACACATAGCTCCATCTAAGTAAATACAAACAGCTATGTTTAATTACACACAGCTGTAACTAATTACACAGAGCTCCATCTAATTGTACAGCTCCATCAAATTACACACAACTCAATCTAATTTCACACAGCCTTAACTAATTACCCAATTACACACAGCTGTAACTAATTACACACAGCTCAATTTAATTTCACACAGCTGCAACTAATTACACACAGCTATAACTAATACATACAGCTCCATCTGATTACACATGACTGTAACTAATTATATACAGCAATAACTAATTACAAAGCTCCATCTAATTACACAAAGCTCCATCTAATTACATTCACCTGTAGCTAAATACACACAGCTGTGACCCATTACACATAGGTCCAACTAATTTCGCACAGCTCTAACTAATTTCACACAGCTGTAACTAATTTCACACAGCTGTAACTAATTCCACACAGCTCTAACTAATTCCACACAGCTGTAACTAATTCCACAAAGCTCCATCTAATTACACATACCTTTATCTAAGTACACACAATTACACATAGGTCCAACCAATTTCACACAGCTGTAACTAATTCCACACAGCTGTAAATAATTACACAAAGCTCCATCTAACTACACACAGCGGAAACTAATTATACACAGATCCAAATTACAAACACCTATAACTAATTATACAGCTCCATCTAATTATGCAGAGCTGTAACTAATTACTCACAGCTTTAACTAATTACACACAGCTGTATCTAATTACACAGCTCCATCAAAGTACACACACCTATAACTAATTACACAGTTCCATCGCATTACATACAGATGCAACAGATCACACACAGCAGCAACTAATTGCACACAGCTCCATATAATTACACAGCTCCATCTAATTACACACAGCTGTAACTGATTACTCATAGCAGCAACTAATTACACACAGCTCCAACTAATTACATATTGCTGTAACTAACACACAGCTCCATCTAATTACATGCAGCTGTGACTGATTACACACAGGTGTAAACTAGTTATACACAGCTCCATCAAATACACATAGATATAACTAATTACACAGTTCCGTCTAATCTCACGCAGCTGTGATTAATTACATACAGCTCCATCTAATTACACACAGCTGTAAAAAATTATACATGGCTCCATCTAATTATACAGAGCTCCATCTAACTACACACAGGTGTAACTAATTACAAACCGCTTGATCTAATTACGCACAGCTCTAATTACACACAGTGCAAACTAATTACACAGAGCTGTAACTAGTTAAACACAGCTCTAATTACAGTGCCACGTAATTACACACAGCTGTAAATAATTACACAGCTCCATCTAATTATACACAGCTGTTATTAATTATACACAGCTCCGTCTAATTGCATACTGCTCCAAATAATTAGACACAGTTCCAAACAATTACACACAATTTCAACTAATTGCACACAGCCCTAACTAATTACATACAGCTCCGTCTAATTACACACAGTGGCAACAAATTACACACAGCCATGAATACACACAGCTCCATCCAATTACATACAAGCAGCTGTAACTAATTACATATAACTCCATCTAAGTATATAAACACAACTATCATTAATTACACATAGCTTTGTCTAATTACACATAGCTGTGTCTAATTATGACAGCTGTGACTAATTACACACAGCTGTAAATAATTACATATCGCTCCATCTAATTACATACACAGAGCTCCACCTAAATACACACAACTCCATCTAATTACACACAGCTCCATCTAATTACACACAGCTGTAACTAATTACACACAGCACCATATAATTACAATCAGCTATAATTAATTCCACCCAACAGCCTAATTACATGCAGCTCCATCTATTTACATAAAGCTGTAACTAAACACAGCTGTGACTAATTACACACAGCTGTAAATAATCACATACAGCTTCATCTAATTCCACACAGTGTTAACTAATTCCACACCTGTAACTATTTACACAGCTCCATCTAATTAGAGACAGCTGTAACTAATTACAGACACATACAGCGCAAACTAATTACACACAGCTCCAACTAATTATACACAGATCCAACTAATTACATAGCTGTAACTAATTACATACAGCTCCAACTAATTACACACACCTGTAGCTAATTATGCTCAGCTCCAACTAATTACATACAGCGCCAACTAATTACACATAGCTTCAGCTAATTGAATACAAACTGCTGTGACAAATTACAGACAGCTGTAACTAATTACAGACACACACAGCTCCAACTAATTACACACCGCTCTGTCTAATTACATACACGCAGCTGTAACTAATTACACACAGCACCATCTAATAACATACAGCTGTGACTAACTACACACAGCTCCATCTAAGTACACACAGTGCCAAGTAATTACACACAGCCATAACAAATTACACAGCTCCAACTAATTACACACAGCTGTGACTAATTACACACAACTCCATCTAAGTACATAAACACAGCTGACTCTAATTACACATAGCTCCATCTAATTACATACACATAGCTGGAACTAATTACACACAGCTCCATCCAATTACACACAGCACCATTTAATCGCACGTAGCTCCACCTAATTACACACAGCTCCAACTAATTACATAAAGCTATAATTAACTACATGCAACTGTGTCTAACTACATGTAGCTCCAACTAATAACACACTGCTATATCGAGTTACACAGCTCCCACTAATTACTCGCAGCTCTGCCTAATTACACACAGCTGTAACTAATAACACATAGCTCCATCTAATTATATACAATTAGCTATAATTAATTACACCCAACTGCATCTAATTACACACAGCTGTAACTAATTACACATAGCTCCATCTAATTATATACAATTAGCTATAATTAATTACACCCAATTGCATCTAATTACCCACAGCTCCATCTAATTACACACAGCTGTAACTAATTACACATAGCTCCATCTAATTATATACAATTAGCTATAATTAATTACACCCAATTGCATCTAATTACCCACAGCTCCATCTAATTACACACAGCTGTAACTAATTACACAGCTCCATCTAATTACACACAGCTGTAACTAATTACACATAGCTCCATCTAATTATATACAATTAGCTATAATTAATTACACCCAATTGCATCTAATTACCCACAGCTCCATCTAATTACACACAGCTGTAACTAATTACACATAGCTCCATCTAATTATATACATAGTTATAATTAATTACACCCAATTGCATCTAATTACACACAGCTGCATCTAATTACACACAGCTGTAACTAATTACACATAGCTCCATCTAATTATATACAATTAGCTATAATTAATTACACCCAACTGCATCTAATTACACACAGCTCCATCTAATTACACACAAGGTAACTAATTGCACATAGCTCCATCTAATTATATACAATTAGCTATAATTAATTACACCCAACTGCATCTAATTACACACAGCTGCATCTGATTACACACAGCTGTAACTAATTACACATAGCACCATCTAATTATATACAATTAGCTATAATTAATTACACCCAACTGCATCTAATTACACACAGCTCCATCTAATTACACACAAGGTAACTAATTGCACATAGCTCCATCTAATGATATACAATTAGCTATAATTAATTACACCCAACTGCATCTAATTACACACAGCTCCATCTAATTACACACAGCTGTAACTAATTACACATAGCACCATCTAATTATATACAATTAGCTATAATTAATTACACCCAACTGCATCTAATTACATATAGCTGCATCTAATTACACACAGCTGTAACTAATTACACATAGCTCCATCTAATTATATACAATTAGCTATAATAAATTACACCCAACTGCATCAAATTACACACAGCTCCATCTAATTACACACAGCTGTAACTAATTACACATAGATCCATCTAATTATATACAATTAGCTATAATTAATTACACCCAACTGCATCTAATTACACACAGCTCCATCTAATTACACAGAGCTGTAACTAATAACACATAGCTCCATCTAATTATATACAATTAGCTATAATTAATTACACCCAACTGCATCTAATTACACACAGCTGTAACTAATTACACATAGCTCCATCTAATTATATACAATTAGCTATAATTAATTACACCCAACTGCATCTAATTACACACAGCTGTAACTAATTACACATAGCTCCATCTAATTATATACAATTAGCTATAATTAATTACACCCAACTGCGTCTAATTACACACAGCTCCATCTAATTACACACAGCTGTAACTAATTACACATAGCACCATCTAATTATATACAATTAGCTATAATTAATAACACCCAACTGCATCTAATTACACACAGCTGTAACTAATTACACATAGATCCATCTAATTATATACAATTAGCTATAATTAATTACACCCAACTGCATCTAATTACACACAGCTCCATCTAATTACACACAGCTGTAACTAATAACACATAGCTCCATCTAATTATATACAATTAGCTATAATTAATTACACCCAACTGCATCTAATTACACACAGCTGTAACTAATTACACATAGCTCCATCTAATTATATACAATTAGCTATAATTAATTACACCCAACTGCATCTAATTACACACAGCTCCATCTAATTACACACAGCTGTAACTAATAACACATAGCTCCATCTAATTATATACAATTAGCTATAATTAATTACACCCAACTGCATCTAATTACACAGCTCCATCTAATTACACACAGCTGTAACTAATTACACATAGCACCATCTAATTATATACAATTAGCTATAATTAATTACACCCAACTGCATCTAATTACACACAGCTGTAACTAATTACACATAGCTCCATCTAATTATATACAATTAGCTATAATTAGTTACACCCAACTGCATCTAATTACACACAGCTCCATCTAATTACACACAGCTGTAACTAATAACACATAGCTCCATCTAATTATATACAATTAGCTATAATTAATTACACCCAACAGCATCTAATTACACACAGCTGCATCTGATTACACACAGCTGTAACTAATTGCACATAGCTCCATCTAATTATATACATAGTTATAATTAATTACACCCAACTGCATCTAATTACACACAGCTCCATCTAATTACACACAGCTGTAACTAATAACACATAGCTCCATCTAATTATATACAATTAGTTATAATTAATTACACCCAACTGCATCTAATTACACACAGCTCCATCTAATTACACACAGCTGTAACTAATAACACATAGCTCCATCTAATTATATACAATTAGCTATAATTAATTACACCCAAAAGCATCTAATTACACACAGCTGCATCTGATTACACACAGCTGTAACTAATTGCACATAGCTCCATCTAATTATATACAATTAGTTATAATTAATTACACCCAACTGCATCTAATTACACACAGCTCCATCTAATTACACACAGCTGTAACTAATAACACATAGCTCCATCTAATTATATACAATTAGTTATAATTAATTACACCCAACTGCATCTAATTACACACAGCTCCATCTAATTACACACAGCTGTAACTAATTACACAGCTCCAACTAATTACACACAGCTGTAACTAATTACACAGCTCCAACTAATTATACACAGCGCTAACTAATAACACACAGCTATAACTAATTACACATAGCTCCATCTAATTATATACAATTAGCTATAATTAATTCCACCCAATTGCATCTAATTACACAGCTCCATCTAATTACACACAGCTGTAACTAATTACACATAGCTCCATCTAATTATATACAATTAGCTATAATTAATTACACCCAATTGCATCTAATTACACACAGCTCCATCTAATTACACACAGCTGTAACTAATTACACATAGCTCCATCTAATTATATACAATTAGCTATAATTAATAACACTTAATTGCATCTAATTACACATAGCTCCATCTAATTACACACAGCTGTAACTAATTACACATAGCTCCATCTAATTATATACAATTAGCTATAATTAATAACACTTAATTGCATCTAATTACCCACAGCTCCATCTAATTACACACAGCTGTAACTAATTACACATAGCTCCATCTAATTATATACATAGTTATAATTATTTACACCCAATTGCATCTAATTACACACAGCTGCATCTAATTACACACAGCTGTAACTAATTACACATAGCTCCATCTAATTATATACAATTAGCTATAATTAATTACACCCAACTGCATCTAATTACACACAGCTGTAACTAATTACACATAGCTCCATCTAATTATATACAATTAGCTATAATTAGTTACACCCAACTGCATCTAATTACACACAGCTCCATCTAATTACACACAGCTGTAACTAATAACACATAGCTCCATCTAATTATATACAATTAGCTATAATTAATTACACCCAACTGCATCTAATTACACAGCTCCATCTAATTACACACAGCTGTAACTAATTACACATAGCACCATCTAATTATATACAATTAGCTATAATTAATTACACCCAACTGCATCTAATTACACACAGCTGTAACTAATTACACATAGCTCCATCTAATTATATACAATTAGCTATAATTAGTTACACCCAACTGCATCTAATTACACACAGCTGTAACTAATTACACAGCTCCATCTAATTACACACAGCTGTAACTAATTACACATAGCACCATCTAATTATATACAATTAGCTATAATTAATTACACCCAACTGCATCTAATTACACACAGCTGTAACTAATAACACATAGCTCCATCTAATTATATACAATTAGCTATAATTAATTACACCCAACAGCATCTAATTACACACAGCTGCATCTGATTACACACAGCTGTAACTAATTGCACATAGCTCCATCTCATTATATACATAGTTATAATTAATTACACCCAACTGCATCTAATTACACACAGCTCCATCTAATTACACACAGCTGTAACTAATAACACATAGCTCCATCTAATTATATACAATTAGTTATAATTAATTACACCCAACTGCATCTAATTACACACAGCTCCATCTAATTACACACAGCTGTAACTAATAACACATAGCTCCATCTAATTATATACAATTAGTTATAATTAATTACACCCAACTGCATCTAATTACACACAGCTCCATCTAATTTCACACAGCTGTAACTAATAACACATAGCTCCATCTAATTATATACAATTAGCTATAATTAATTACACCCAACAGCATCTAATTACACACAGCTGCATCTGATTACACACAGCTGTAACTAATTGCACATAGCTCCATCTAATTATATACAATTAGTTATAATTAATTACACCCAACTGCATCTAATTACACACAGCTCCATCTAATTACACACAGCTGTAACTAATAACACATAGCTCCATCTAATTATATACAATTAGTTATAATTAATTACACCCAACTGCATCTAATTACACACAGCTCCATCTAATTACACACAGCTGTAACTAATAACACATAGCTCCATCTAATTATATACAATTAGCTATAATTAATTACACCCAACAGCATCTAATTACACACAGCTGCATCTGATTACACACAGCTGTAACTAATTGCACATAGCTCCATCTAATTATATACAATTAGTTATAATTAATTACACCCAACTGCATCTAATTACACACAGCTCCATCTAATTACACACAGCTGTAACTAATTACACAGCTCCAACTAATTACACACAGCTGTAACTAATTACACAGCTCCAACTAATTATACACAGTGCTAACTAATAACACACAGCTATAACTAATTACACAGCTCCATCTAATTACACACAGCTGTAACTAATTACACATAGCTCCATCTAATTATATACAATTAGCTATAATTAATTACACCCAATTGCATCTAATTACACACAGCTCCATCTAATTACACACAGCTGTAACTAATTACACATAGCTCCATCTAATTATATACAATTAGCTATAATTAATAACACTTAATTGCATCTAATTACACACAGCTCCATCTAATTACACACAGCTGTAACTAATTACACATAGCTCCATCTAATTATATACAATTAGCTATAATTAATAACACTTAATTGCATCTAATTACCCACAGCTCCATCTAATTACACGCAGCTGTAACTAATTACACATAGCTCCATCTAATTATATACATAGTTATAATTATTTACACCCAATTGCATCTAATTACACACAGCTGCATCTAATTACACACAGCTGTAACTAATTGCACATAGCTCCATCTAATTATATACAATCAGTGAAAATTAATTACACCCAATTGCATCTAATTACACACAGCTGCATCAGATTACACACAGCTGTAACTAATTATATACAATTAGTTATAATTAATTACACCCAACTGCATGGAATTACACACAGCTCCATCTAATTACACACAGCTGTAACTAATTACACATAGCTCCATCTAATTATATACAATTAGCTATAATTAATTACACCCAACTGCATCTAATTACACAGCTCCATCTAATTACACACAGCTGTAACTAATTACACACAGCTGTAACTAATTACACAGCTCCAACTAATTACACACAGCTGTAACTAATTACACAGTGTCAACTAATTACACAAAGCTGTAACTCATTACACAGCTCCAACTAATTACACACAGTGCTAACTAATAACACACAGCTATAACTAATTATGCAACTCCGTCTAATTTCCCACACTGCCAACTAATAACATACAGCTATAACTAATTACACAGCTCCATCTAATTACACACAGCTGTAACTAATTATACACAGCTGTAACTAATTACACATTGTGGCATCTAATTATAGCTGTGACTAATTACAGACAGCTCCATCTAATTACACACAGTGCCAAGTAATTACATTCAGCCATAACTAATTACACAGCTCCAACTAATTACACACAGCTGTGACTAATTACACACAGTTCTACCTAATTATGCACAGCTCAAACTAATTACACACAGCTCCATCTAGTTACCTACAGCTGTGACTAATTACACACAGCTTCATCTAATTACACACAGTGCCAACAGATTACACACAGCTCCAACTAATTACACACAGCTGTAACTAATTACAGACGGCTGTAACTAATTACACAGTGGCATCTAATCATAGCTGTGACTAATTACAGACAGCTCCATCTAATTACACAGTGCTAAGCAATTACACACAGCTGTGACTAATTACACACAGCTCTGTCTAATTATACTCAGCTGTAACTAATTACAAACAGTTCGACCTAATTATATTAAAAGCAAAATACTGCCGATGCTGGAAATCTGAAATAATTATACACCTAATTATACTCAGTCGTAACAAATTATACACAGCTCAATCTAATTACACAGAGCTGTGACTAATTACACCCAGCTGTAACTAAGTACAAACAGCCGTACCTAATTACACACAGATGTGACTAATTATACACAGCTCCATCTAATTACACAGTAACAACAAATTCCACACACCTGTAACTATTTACACAACTCCATTTAATTAGACAGCTGTAACTAATTACAGACACACACAGAGCCATCAAATTACACACAGCTCCAACTAATTACACCCAGCTGTAACTAATTACAAACAGCCGTACCTAATTACACACAAATGTGACTAATAACACACAGCTCCATCTAATTACACAGTGCCAACAAATTCCACACACCTGTAACCATTTACACAACTCCATTTAATTACAGACAGCTGTAACTAATTACAAACAGCCGTACCTAATTACACACAGATGTGACTAATTACACACAGCTCCATCTAATTACACAGTGCCAACAAATTCCACACACCTGTAACTATTTACACAGCTCCATTTAATTACAGACAGCTGTAACTAATTACAGACACACACAGAGCCAACAAATTACACACAGCTCCAACTAATTACATACAGTTCCGTCTATTTACACACAGCTGTAACTAATTACACACAGCTCCATCTAATAACCTAAAACTGTGTCTAATTACACACAGCTCTTTCTAATTACACATAGCTTCATCGAATTACACACAGATGTAATTAGTTAAACACAGCTGTACCTAATTACACACAGCTCCATCTAATTAATCATACTGGGATGGATTTTACAGACACCCCAATCTAGTGGGTCGTGGCAACGGTGGCCGGAAAAATGGCAGAGGCCGGCTACGGGCCTTGACGCTGGGAAGGCCTGGCCCAATATTGTCAGTGGCAGCGAGGCATCATCGCAGCACCCCCCGCCCCTCGGCGATGGGAGCCAAATCTACATATTTAACAAAATGCAAATGACCTACCTGCTCCCGCCAACCGTTCCAGGGTGATATTGGTGCTGGTGGCCGGCACTCCCATGCCTTTGGATCTCCATTCGGAGATCCAAGGCAGGACACTGGTGTGAGGGGGGAGAGGAGCTAACTTTTTCAGTGCGGTGGTGGGGGGGGAGCAGTATCAGATTAATTTCATTGGTAAAGTGGATGGTAGGAAAGGGTAAAGTTTAAAAGTTGATCAACTTCGGAGGGGGTTGGTCGCAGCACAAGGTAAGTGTTTGCAGGGGGGAAGAGGGCAGGTAATTACTTCTATGCTTTTTTGGGGTGGCATGGGACAGAGTCAGGATCACTTTATATATTTAGTTAAAATGTGTATCCCTTAAAAAATTTAAATTGCAATGTCAGGCTCGAAGCCCTTTAAAAATGGCATCAACGCCTGTGCAGTGGCGCCTGATGCATTGCCGGGTGGGACTGCCTGCCCCCTCCTCATCATCGTGGGGGGTGGGGGGGGGGGGCAGTCCAACCCGGCGATTTAAATGAGCAGTCGTGTTTAATTTCACGGCGGCTCCGCAACGTGCGTCACAAATCCAGCCCACTGTAACTAATTACACACACCTGTGACCAATTACACAGAGCTGTGAATAATTACACACAGCTCCATCTAATTACACACTTATCCAGTTACATAAATCTACCAGTTATGATCTTTTTGAATTATACATGTCTGTAGTTTTACATACCCAACTATTTGTATATTTGACTAATTCTGCCTGTCTAATTATGTATTTTCATTTTAATTGCACCCATTTATCTAATTATATATAATTCTCGAGAATTTGTCTAATTCCAGCTGAAACCAATGGTTTAATTGTACCCCATTAGAAAATAAAAGTAGATTCAAGGCCATGAGCTAAAGTTTCCTGGATGAATTTTCCACATAGGAAAAAGGTGGAATGATAATTTATCATGTGTCTTTCTCTCTGTGCCGAGAAACCACAGTTCTCTTTAACATTTTCAGTTGTCGTTCATGTGTATAACATTGTGTTTGAAATGAATAGTTTTGGAAAGAAGACTGCGATAGGCAAAACCACTGTTGTGTTTGAGAAAAAGGACAGCGAACTCTCCATAATTCTGTCCTAATTTTGCATAAACTGGTTTATATGAAGCATATGAAATCATTCTTCTGAATTTGAATGGAGATCCATTTTGGAGCAAGATTACTTTGCACCTGACCTTTTTGTATGAGGCAGTGCTGGAAAACTACCATTAGATGGTAAAGCTGGGAAGTGATCAAGATGATCGTCATGTTTCTGGTGTGTTTCAGGCATGTTCCTGGCAAGATCCTGACCTGTCCTCAAGTGCCTGCCTGGAATGAGGACTATTGCCAAGTGGTTGCTGTAGGCTTCCTGCAGCAGCACAATGGGGGTGGCAGCCTAAGGGACTGATGTCTGAGGTCACACCAAGTAGTGATAGACAGGGTGCCATTTGCACCTTTGCCTGCTCAATCCAATAAGGAGGCACATCTGAGGGAAATCTGGGCCAGCACTTGTCCTGTGAATAATTTTAGGTAATAGGTGAGATATCAAACTTAATTGAACTAGCCAAATAAGTTCTGTGGCTACAAGAGCAGGTCAGAGGCTAGGTATTCTGTGGCAAGTAACTCCTAATTCCCAAAAGTCTTTCCACTATCTACAAGGCACAAGTCAGGAATCTGATGGAATACTCTTCACTTGCCTGGATGAGTGCAGTTCCAACAACACTCAAGAAGCTCAACACCATTCAGGACAAAGCAGCCCATCTAATGTGCACCCAAACCAGCATCTTAAAAATTCACTCCCTCCACCATAAGTGCACCATGACAGCAGTGTACACCATGTACAAGATGCTCTGCAGCAACGCGCCAAATTTTTTTGACAGCACCTGCCAAACCCGCGAGCTCTACAACGTAGAAGGACAAGGGCAGAAGATGCATGGGAGCACCACCACCTGCAAGTTTCCCTTCAAGACACACACCAACCTGACTTGGAAATATATCATTGTTCCTTCACTGTCGCTGGATCAAAATGCCAGAACTCCCTCCTTAATAGCACTGTGGGGGTACCTACACCATATGGACTGCAGTGGTTCAAGAAGACGCCACCACCACCTTCTTAAGGCAATTAGGGATGGTCTTACCAGCGATGTCCACATCTAATAATTTAATAAATAAAATAAAAACTGCAAAACAGCACAGAATGACCTCCATATAAAAGAGGATAGATTCTTTCAAGGAACCTGTCCAAAAAATGAATGCAATTTTCCAAATGTTGCCAACCATGAAATAAGAAATTGTGAAGTTTTGCTAAATTTACTCCTGCTGCTGGCTATACCTATTGGAATCCTGGTGGACCTGTGACAGCACAACCCAACATCATCAGATTAAAGAGTTCCTTACGGGAGACCAATCCTGCGCCAGCCATTTTGGGCAGTCAAAGAGGTTACAGGGCTGCACGACAGGAAATTTCTGTATGTACATGCACTTCCACTCCTCCACGTTGTTGACTTGTCCATTAATATCTTCCTCCACACAGGATACAGTGCGGAGCTGAGCACCTCCACCACACGAGCTGGAGCAGGCAGTCCAGGGACTACTGTCCCATCTGATAACACAGAACAACAATCAGTCTCTGGCACTCAGCAGCTCCAGGTAATTCACAATTTAACACAATGCAAGGGGCACAATCTTTTTCCTGAGGTGTGAGGGCCATGCACCACTTTTCACCTGATGCATAAAGCAGTTTGGCATTAGAGTTTCCAAAATAGTTACAAAATTTTAATTTCCAGGAGAAAAAATGAAAGACCATAAATGCTGGAAATTTGAAACAAAGCCAGAAATTGCTGGAAGTACAGAGAAGATTAAAATAGGTTAGCGTTTTGGTTGGAACTTTCTATCAGAACCCAGTCGTAGAAATCTGGTGCAGGGTCACACTTAAAACATTGGCCGGTTTTTCTCAGACCGATTGCGCATTCCTAACATTCTCTGGTAGTGCTTTTCCAACTTTTGCATGTGTTAGAAACTGTTTCCCAGAGATGAATTTTATTGTCATATCTAAGACTATAAAACCAACTTTGCAGGTGCCTGTAACAGAACAACAGTCATTGCAACAAACTACAAACACATTTTTGAAAGCTGCTTTTTGTTACAGATAGTGCGACAACATGATTACAGGAAGAAAGTTTTGGGGAGGCCATTTAAAAATAATAATTTCTTAAAACATGTTAAAGTGTGTGTGTGTGTGTGTGTGCGTGTGTGTGCGTGTGAGGAGAGGTGTATGTGTGTGAGCGCGAGTGTGTCCTGAGCTATCTAATGACTGCAGCAATAAGTCCTGTGTCTCAATCTTACTAACAATGGATGTAGGGGGACCTAGGAATGTAAAGTACATTCAGACTTTGGGCGAAACTAGATAAGAGTGCATTGTTAGATTGCTGACATCATGATTTGAAGCCACTTTTGTAATTATATTACATTGTAGGGGATAGAAGGAACCTTTGAAATGTGCAATATTAATCAAAGCAATGACTTCAGACTTTGACTGCATATTGCATGTAAGGATTTATGTACTGACTAATAGATATGGGAGGTTTATGGGATTGCAGCCAATCATACACATTGAAAAGACATTAAACCGCAAGAGGTGGGCCTTCCTTCCCGGAGGTACTATCACATGTTGGTGTCTGCTCCACAGATGCTGACAAGCTTCCTGAAGCTTTCTTGATATGTGAGTTCAGACTCTGAGTGGCAGGAGATGCTAGGCCCCTCTCCCCCATCACAAACACACATGCACACCTACAAAGGATTTGTTCTCATTTGTCATTTAGACTTTACATTAGGGCTTTCACTGAGGGGCACTATAGTGCTCACTCCCTAGGCATGCTTGAGATCAGTTAACAACACAAACCAGTGATCAAATCTGGCATTTTCTTGTTCTGTGTGCTTCAAACCTATAATGGGCAGTTTATCTAATGAAACAAACCTTGGGAAGTGAGATGGATATTTTCAAATATGCCATTTAGAGTTGTCTGTGATACCAACAAATGTATCACACCAGATTCTGGAGTAATTTACCTATATTGTTTGCAAAACTTAACGATCTACTGAGGAATAAACAAAATAAAATGTTTTTTCTGTGCAAGCCAAGTATGTTTTGCACTCTGAAGCAGCGATAGCGTGAGCGAGGTGTCAGCTGGGAAGGTGAGTTTCAGTTTAAAATAACTTACCTTTTGTTTCGGCGGACAAGGGGACTGCTGGGTAAGTAAACCTATATATTCGGGCAGTTGCTAAACCCGAAACACTACATGTGTAGTGTCTCCCACCCATCCTCCTCCTCCAACCAAATGTGTGGAGGGTTTGGTAAGGTAAGGTTTTCCTTTTTTTTTAAAATCTCTGTTGTCAATTTAGTGCAAAGGGGATGGAAGCTAGGGCAGTTGCATGCTCCTCTTGCAGGATGTGGGAGGTGAGGGTCACCACTGGTGTCCCTGTTGACTTCACTTGTGAGAAGTGCACCCAACTCCAGCTCCTCGCAGACCGCATTAGGGAACTGGAGCTGAAGCTGGATGAACTTCGGATCATTCAGGATGCTGAGGGGGTGATAGCGAGCAGTTATAGGGAAGTAGTGACACCTAAGTTACAGGATAAAGGTAGCTGGGTGACTGTCAGGGGAGGGAAAGGGAATAGGCGCACAGTGCAGGGATCCCCTGTGGCTGTTCCCCTCAATAATACGTATACCGTTTTGGATACGGTTGGGGGGGGGGACCGACCAGAGGAAAGCCACAGTGGCCAGGTCTCTGGCACTGAGCCTGGCTCAGTGGCTCAGAAGGGAAGGGTGGAGAATAGGAGAGTGATAGTGATAGGAGATTCAATGGTTAGAGGAACAGACAGGAGATTCTGTGGTCGCGAACGAGACTCCCGGATGGTATGTTGCCTCCCGGGTGCCAGGGTCAGGGATGTCTCGGATTGAGTCCACAGGATTCTTAAGTGGGAGGGGGAGCAGCTAGAGGTCGTGGTACATATCGGTACCAATGACATAGCTAGGAAAAGGGATGAGGACCTGAAAAGCGAATATAGGGAGTTAGGTTGGAAGCTGAAAGGCAGGACGAGCAGAGTAGTAATCTCAGGATTGTTACCGGTGCCACGTGCTAGTGAGGCTAGAAACAGGGAGAGAGTGCAGCTGAACACGTGGCTACAGAACTGGTGTAGAAGGGAGGGATTCAGATATGTGGATCATTGGGATACCGTCTGGGGAAGGTGGGACCTGTACAAGAAGGATGGGTTGCATCTGACTGGAGGGGCACCAATATCCTGAGCGGGAGGTTTGCTAGAGCTCTTTGGGAGGGTTGAAACTAGTTTGGCAGGGGGATGGGAACCGGAGCCACGGATCAGTGGATGGGGTAGCTGTTGAACAGGAAGATACTGAGTGCAGAGAGTCTGTGAGGAAGGTTAGACAGTTGACAGGGCAAAGTTGCAGCCAGTATGATGGGTTGAAGTGTGTCTATTTTAACGCAAGAAGTGTCAGGAATAAGGGTGATGAACTTAGAGCATGGATCAGTACTTGGAGCTACGATGTTGTGGCCATTACGGAGACTTGGATATCACAGGGGCAGGAATGGATGTTGGATGTTCCAGGGTTTAGATGTTTCAAAAGGAATAGGGAGGGAGGTAAAAGAGGTGGGGGAGTGGCATTGTTAATCAGGGATAGTATCACAGCTGCAGAAAGGGAGGTCGTCGAGGAGGGTTTGTCTACTGAGTCATTATGGGTGGAAGTGAGAAACAGGAAAGGAGCAGTCACTTTGTTGGGAGTTTTCTATGGACCCCCCAATAGCAACAGAGACATGGAGGAACAGATTGGGAGGCAGATTTTGGAAAGGTGCAGGAGTAACAGGGTTGTTGTCATGGGTGACTTCAACTTCCCTAATATTGATTGGAACCTCCTTAGTGCAAATAGTTTGGATGGAGCAATTTTTGTCAGGTGTGTCCAGGAAGGTTTCCTGATTCAGTATGTAGATAGACCGACTAGAGGGGAGACTATGTTGGACTTGGTGCTTGGCAACGAACCACGCCAGGTGGCAGATCTCTCGGTGGGACAGCATTTTGGTGATAGTGATCACAACTCCCTGACCTTTACTGTTGTCATGGAGAGGGACAGGAGCAGACGGGATGGGAAAATATTTAATTGGGGGAGGGGGAATTACAATGCTATTAGGCAGGAACTGGGGAGCATAAATTGGGAACAGATGTTCTCAGGGAAATGTACGACAGAAATGTGGAGGTTGTTTAGGGAGCACTTGCTGCGACTGCTGGATAGGTTTGTCCCGATGAGGCAGGGAAGGGATGGTAGGGTGAAGGAACCTTGGATGACAAGAGATGTGGAACAGCTAGTCAAGAGGAAGAAGGAAGCTTACTTAAGGTTGAGGAAGCAAGGATCAGACAGGGCTCTAGAGGGTTACAAGGTAGCCAGGAAGGAACTGAAGAATGGACTTAGGAGAGCTAGAAGGGGACATGAAAAAGTCTTGGCAGGTAGGATTAAGGAAAATCTCAAGGCGTTCTACACTTATGTGAGGAACAAGAGGATGGCCAGAGTGAGGGTAGGGCCGATCAGGGATAGTGGAGGGAACTTGTGCCTGGAGTCGGAGGAGGTAGGGGAGGTCCTAAATGAATACTTTGCTTCAGTATTCACTAGTGAGAGGGACCTGGTCGTTTGTGAGGACAGCGTGGAACAGGCTGATATGCTCGAACAGGTTGAGGTTAAGAGGGAGGATGTGCTGGAAATTTTGAATGATATGAGGACAGATAAGTCCCTGGGGCCAGACGGGATATACCCAAGGATATTACGGGAAGCGAGGGAAGAGATTGCTGCGCCTTTGGCGATGATCTTTGTGTTTTCACTGTCCACTGGAGTAGTACCGGATGATTGGAGGGTGGCAAATGTTGTTCCCTTGTTCAAGAAAGGGAATAGGGATAACCCTGGGAATTATAGACCAGTCAGTCTTACGTTGGTAGTGGGCAAATTATTGGAGAGGATTCTGAGAGACAGGATTTATGATTATTTGGAAAAGCATGGTTTGATTACAGACAGTCAGCATGGCTTTGTGAGGGGCAGGTCATGCCTCACAAGCCTTATTGAATTCTTTGAAGATGTGATAAAACACATTGATGAAGGAAGAGCAGTGGATGTGGTGTATATGGATTTTAGCAAGGCGTTTGATAAGGTTCCCCATGGTAGGCTCATTCAGAAAGTAAGGAGGCATGGGATTCAGGGAAAGTTGGCTGTCTGGATACAAAATTGGCTAGCCCATAGAAGTCAGAGGGTGGTAGTAGATGGAAAGTATTCAGCATGGAGCTCGGTGACCAGTGGTGTTCCGCAGGGATCTGTTCTGGGACCTCTGCTCTTTGTGATTTTTATAAATGACTTGGATGAGGAAGCGGAAGGCTGGGTTAGCAAGTTTGCCGATGACACGAAGGTTGCTGGAGTTGTGGATAGTGTGGAAGGCTGTTGTAGGTTGCAACGGGACATTGACAGGATGCAGAGCTGGACTGAGAAGTGGCAGATGGAGTTCAACCTGGAAAAGTGTGAAGTGATTCATTTCGGAAGGTCGAATTTGAATGCGGAATACAGGCTTAAAGACAGGATTCATGGTAGTGTGGAGGAACAGAGGGATCTTGGGGTCCATGTCCATAGATCACTCAAAGTTGCCACCCAAGTTGATAGGGTTGTTAAGAAGGCGTATAGTGTGTTGGCTTTCATTAACAGGGGGATTGAGTTTAAGAGCCAGCTCTATAAGGCCCTGGTTCGACCACACTTGGAATATTGTGTTCAGTTCTGGTCGCCTCATTATAGGAAGGATGTGGAAGCTTTAGAGAGGGTGCAGAGGAGATTTACCAGGATGCTGCCTGGACTGGAGGGCATGTCCTACGAAGAAAGATTGAGGGAGCTAGGGCTTTTCTCATTGGAGCGAAGAAGGATGAGAGGTGACTTGATAGAGGGGTACAAGATGATGAGAGGCATAGATAGAGTGGATAGTCAGAGACTTTTTCCCAGGGTGGAAAGGGCTATCACCAGGGGGCATAATTTTAAGGTGATTGGAGGAAGGTTTCGGGGAGATGTCAGAGGTAGGTTCTTTACACAGAGAGTGGTGGGTGCGTGGAATGCGCTGCCAGCGGTGGTAGTAGAAGCAGATATGTTAGGGGCATTTAAGCGACTCTTGGATAGGTACATGGATGATAGCAGAATGAAGGTTAGGTAGTTAGTTTGATCTTAGAGTAGGGTAAAGGTTCGGCACAACATCGTGGGCTGAAGGGCCTGTACTGTGCTGTACTGTTCTATGTTCTATGTTCTATGTTTATACTGTGAGACACAAAGAGTAAAATTGGATCCCAATTTCACCTTCTCTGGAGGCACAGTTCCCAAAGATTAAATCTTACAGTTTCTTTTCAAAATTGCCAGCATTCAAATCTAGGTCATCTACTTAAAAAAAACTTCATCAGAACTAACCAAAACTATGAGCCAATCACTCGTTTGCACAATTCAGAGAAGGACAGGCTGAAACGTCCTGGTTGGAAGGCAACATGTTCTCAGACACTCACAAGGCAAAACCTTTATCAGAATTTAGTGTGGCATGCTACAGGACTTCTTAAAAAACATCTTTTAAAAATCTTATGGAATTCAATAATTGGATAGAAATGTTCTGCTTTTAAATGCTCTATTTTTAAAGGGAGATGAGGGTGATCTGAGGTGATTTCAGGAACCAAGAATTTAAATTGTGAAGAATGTTAAGGATAATGTGCTTTTGTTAGGAAATGAAGCCGTTGAGGTGCTGCAATTGAAGTTTTCAAGATTATGAAGAGTCAATTTGATTTGCAGTCAATTTGTGTAAATTGTTTGTTTCAGTGAAAGGTTTGAATACCAGGGGTCTCAAGTTAAAAATAAGGAAGTCAAGTGGAATTTTATTACATGAGGATAGATGATGTCAGGGGCAAGCTACTAACATACAGCAATAAAGTGGGCATACAGGGGTGATTTTCATCTTCAGGTGCAAAGCTGTTCTATTGAAATTTGCACTGCATAAAGACCCTCCAGAATCCCAAGTGTGAATTGCACTCAATGGGTTGAATTTTATTCTCCTGCTGTCAGGAGCAGCAGAGGGCGAAAAAAATGGTGCCAACATGCTGCTGCGATCTAGCAAATTGGTGGTTAATTTCCATACACAGGGCGGTCCGCAACCCCCATCACATGGCGGGGGTGGGCTCTGCGACACTGGTAACGGCGTCAGCTGTCTCTGCGCAGGCGCTGGTGCCATTTTTAAAGGGCTACCAGACCTGCATATAGAGTACAAAGTTCAACCCAGGAATCCCCTCCACCCCCACTAAACTGTACATAAATGTGTCCCCCCACAATACACAGAAAATAAATGGTAGCCCCATGCCCACCTCCACAATATGCTTAAATTTAATAGTATTCTTCCCCCCGTCAACTGCACAAAATGCAGAGTTCACCCCTTCCCCCCGCCCCCACTCCACTAGAAATGCAGAGTTGACCCCCCCACAACTACACAAAAATTCCTAAGCTCCCCCCTTCCCCATCTCGGTGGCACCAGCTTTCCCTAGACAGGCAAGTGAAGGTCCTTCGCACGGAAGATGACAGACAGCCGGTAAGATCGCTGGGAATGATATATTAATATATTAATGTCCTTAAATTAAATGTTTTTAAAGTTGGGTCCCATTGCTGACTGGCAGGGTGGGGGGGGGACCTTAACGGAGCCTTGCTGCCGCCAAGATCAGGTCTGGCAATCCCGGCATCAGGCTCTATGGCGGGTCGCTGCGATCTTCCGCCCCGCCTCCTTCCACGGAGCCCAACGTCAGGAGCTCAAAAAAATTCAGCCCAATCTTCTTGTCTCATTTTATTAGCATAATGTTTCACAACCCCAGCTGAAAACTGCACTGGGCCTAGCAATGACATCACTTATAGGAGATGAAAATCTCATGTAAGTCAAATTTAAAGGGATGGGAACAATTAAAGGAAAGTGTCAGAAGACAGGTGACAAAATTTAGAAAACTTCTGAAGAACATTAAAAGGCAGCTCAACCAATCAGCAATCTGGGTAGAAGGGGCATGGGATTGAGAAGTGACAGACCGTGGGGACAGGGAATAGGCGTAAGTGTGAGTCTTCAGCAAAGTGACAGTACGGCCCAGCATTTGGGATCCTTGAAGTGGTGCTGTGAGAGAAACCTCCAAGGAAGGCAGGTTATCACAGTCATTCCCAGGTGGGTTTGCCTGGGTCCAGAGAAATGGTTAGTAGCATCTTGGCAGGTGCAGCCGAACGAACAACACTGGTTCCTGATACCCCATCATGTCTTCTTTCATGTAAACGCATTTCTGCTTCCAGCATCAGGATTAGACAAGCCTTCACCTCTTATTGTGAAGCCACTGGAAAGGTGTACAGGCACAGAGCATAGAGCCATCTCAACCAGCATCATCTGCCAAACACGGGAGCTTCCAACACCCACCCCAGGCTCAACCCAAAAATCAAAGCTGGGAATCCAGCAGAGCTGGTTTCCGCTGGATTTCTGGATTCTACCATCCCAACTGAGAGTTGTGGTGAAAAACATATATGGGGTTTTAAGATCTCTCACAAAGCAAAATTACCTTTTGGTGTAACAGCCTTTTCCTAAATATACTTCTGATTCACCAGGGGACTTCGTCAGGCTGGGTGGTTGCATGCTCTGCACTGGCTGATTACAGAGGTACATTGCAAGAAGCATGATAACAGTCAACACTGCTGAGGACTGGTGTATCAAATTTGGGGGATGGAGATTAGATGGGGGAAACTGACAAAAAGGAACATGTATGCACTCTAATTTGTGAAAATTATAATGGTCTCCTGAATGATTGCCAGATTTTCCTTAAAGGTTTTACCTTATGTTTGAACATTAACAGTGACTTATTTTGCATTGTGTTTTTATTGCTGCAGACATTGGAGTCGAGGTGTAAAACTCCAGAGACAAGACAGTAAGAGGACAAAGTAACACAGAAACCAAGACATCTGTAAGCCACAGTTCCCCAGACACATTGTGATCAAACACAGCAAAGCTTTACAAATCTGTGAGTAGCATCATGCATCAGCTGATGGGAAAATGAAAAACAGAATGATGATCACACTGCGGTAACTAAAGCAGCAGACAGATGGGGAAAGTAGCCCTGGGTCAGTCACATTTTGACAGTTTGTGCAAAGCTTGCGCCAAAACACCAGCAACCAGCAACAGCCAAGTGCATGATTAAGAATAAAAATAGCCGACAGTGTGAATTGTTGAAAGAGCCAATCCATTAATTTGTCGATAAGCTCACTGGCTCGATGCTTTATAGTAATTTGCTTCCTCCACGGCAACAACACTGCTTGTTCGGAGAAGTGCCGTTTCACAAAGCAGTGGCATTTCATGAGATGGTCTCATTGTGCATTGCCTAATTACTAAGTACATACATAAATTTGGTAGGTCATTAGCCAATTACTGAACAATCAGTACGACGCACAAACAAAAAAAACACTTGAAAAAATCTCCATGGAAATTGTGCTCAATATAAAGGACTGCCCCATAGATTTTCTTGAGTTTTGTTTCATCATTTTAAATTAGAAAGAACTTTGAAGAAACGGCGATCAAATACTTCAACTGATCTTAAAGCAGTCTCTCTCATTCTTTCGTTCATTCCCTCTCGCACAATCTGCCACCCTCACTTACTCTTTCATTCTCTCTCTCTCTCTCTCTCTCTCTCATTCCATTCAGACTGAAGCTGTCTCACCAACTGCATCAGTATCATTCACTTTTATCGGCTGTGTTACGTACCGAGGAAGAGGATGGAAGTGGTCGAAAGGGATGATCTGCTTGTAGCCATCACTGTGAGGAACAATAATGCCAACTGTCTGAGTGGAGGGTGTACACAACAAAACAGACACTAAATGATTCAATATAAAACATCAGTTCATTCAAAACTTCAATTGTTGTTCTCTGGTTAGAAAATGGATTGGAAAGCAAAAGAGTTATTTCAATAATTGAATGAAAAACATATCAGTTTAACCCAGAATATAATTTAAATATTGATGCTTGAAGTTTGTTTCATATGAGAAGTATTTGAGCACTAATCAAATTGAGAAAGAGTATAAGACATTGGAATATATTATTTTCCTAAACTCGCTGAAATAATACAGAAATTCTCAAAATGGCATAACATTTGTTTTGTGGTCCAATCTAAGATTCTGTTTCCAGGCTCTGGAAATATCAATCCTCATCATTCAAGCAGGTGGAAAGTAGTCAGAGATGGATGCCTTTTATTTATAACATCAGATAGCACATTAGAACCCACTAATCTGATTTGTTGGCATGCACATCATCCTGGTAGTGTCTAGTGCTCCATTGTAAAACGTTAACAAATTCATTCATTCTACAAATGTAACTAAAACACAAATCGTCATAACACAAAGTGGGACTCAGTGTAATCAGTGTTGGTAATGTATATACACACATTCTGTGCTACAAGAAAACTATAAAATAATAGTCGCTTCTCATAAGCACCAAGTTAGGGAGAGCCAGGCGGTAACTACTTCTACGAAAGGTCATTTTGAGGGTGCAATCCCACCCCAGTCTTGAGCATTCCGGAATTATGATATTCCTGTTCAAATTTCCATAGACAGCTTAATGCTAATTTGACCTGTGCTCTCAAATTATATTTGATATCACTGACTTTTTTTTCACTGGTCCAGCTGCTCACGATTAGTTGTTCTGATACAGAGAGGGTCAACAAGTTATGGGCTGCAGCCAATCAAACTGGGGGTTCGGTCTCCATCTGAGCAGCACAACTCAAGAGTCTGCTCTGGGATCATCAGTGACCCCAGCTGAACCTTGCCTGAATCGGAAGAGTGACAGTGTCAGGCTAAATCAAACTGAGCCCAGAGCCAGTGTGAGGATCTAATCACGAAGCCCAGAGCCAGTGTAAGCACCAATTCACTCAGCAGCTTTTAGTGCTACATCGAGTATCTGCTGCATCCAATTTATTCTCTCTTGCATTTTGCAGTAACAAAGAGACTGAGTAACTTCTGGCTGATTTCCCTTCACATACCCAGAGTTATTATTTTGTTGTCTTCCACAGTGTACTCCTCTTGCTTCATAGTTGCTTAACTAGAATTATCGGATAGTTTAATTTTTTATCATTAAAGTTCGACTTTATGTGCTACTTCTGTAACTTAACTCAAATTCCTGGGTAATTCAAAATGTTTATCACTCAAAGGTTCAAATTATTAGAAGTAGACTGCGTGTGGCCTGACTGTGACATGAAGGAGAGAGACTTTATGACAACATGTGACTTTTGGAGAATGTTTTTGAATGAGTCTGAGCTGGCTGCTTGTTGTAATGTAAGTATTATCATTCCACAGGATATCTAGTCTATCTGCCTTTATCCCAGACTGAATCTTTCAGCTGGGAAGTCAAGCTACATCTGTGTTAATTCTCCTTTCGGTGCATCAGTTTGTTTCAGGAGAGAAGGAAGAAGAAACATAGAAACAGGAGCAGGCCATTCAGCCCTTCAAGCCTGCTTCACCATTCATTATGATCATGGCTGATCATCCAACTCAGTAGCCTGTTGCTGCTTTCGCCCCATACCTTTTGATCCCTTTAGACCCAAGAGCTATATTTGTTTTGTTTTCAGAGATACAGTACTGAAACAGGCCCTTCGGCCCACCGAGTCTGTGCCGACCAACAACCACCCATTTATACTAACCCTACAGTAATCCCATATTCCCTACCACCTACCTACACTAGGGGCAATTTACAACGGCCAATTTACCTATCACCTGCAAGTCTTTGGCTGTGGGAGGAAACCGGAGCACCCGGCGAAAACCCACGCGGTCACAGGGAGAACTTGCAAACTCCGCACAGACAGTACCCAGAATTGAACCCGGGTCCCAGGAGCTGTGATGCTGCGGTGCTAACCACTGCGCCATTGTGCCGATCTAACTCCTATCTAACTCCTTCTTGAAAACATAAAATGTTTTGGCCTCAACTGCTTTCTGTAGTAGCGAATTCCACAGGTTCACCACTCTCTGGGTGAAGAAGTTTCTCCTCATCTCAGTCCTGAAAGGTTTACTCCGTATCCTTAGACTATGACCCCCAGTTCTGGACTCCCCCACCATCGGGAACATCTTTCCTGCATCTACCCTGTCAAGTCCTGTGAGAATTTTATAGGTTTCTATGAGATCCCCCCTCACTCTTCTGAACTCCAGCGAATATAATCCTAACTGACTCAATCTCTCCTCATAAGTCAGTCCCACCATTGCAGGAATCAGTCTGGTAAACCTTTGCTGCACTCCCTCTATAGCAAGAACATCCTTCCTCAGATAAGGAGACCAAAACTGCACACAATATACCAGGTGTGGCCTCACCAAGGCCCTGTATAATTGCAGCAAGACATCCCTGCTCCTGTACTCGAATCCTCTCGCTATGAAGGCCAACATACCATTTGCCTTTTTTACTGCCTGTTGCACCTGCATGCTTACCTTCAGCGACTGCTGTATGAGAACACCCAGGTCTCACTGCATATTCCCCTCTCTCAGTTTATAGCTGTTCAGATAATAATCTGCCTTTCTGTTTTTGCTACCAAAGTGGATAACCTCACATTTATCCACATCTGCCATGCATTAGCCCACTCACTCAACTTGTCCAAATCACCTTGAAGCCTCTCTGCATCCTCCTCACAACTCACCCTCCCACCCAGTTTTGTGTCATCTGCAAATTTGGAGATATTACATTTAGTTCCCTCATCTAAATCATTAATGTATATTGTGAATAGCTGGGGTCCTAGCACCGATCCCTGTGCTACCCCACTAGTCACGGCCTGCCATTTGGAAAAAGACCCATTTATTACTATTCTTTGTTTCCTGTCCGCCAACCAATTTTCTATCCATCGCAATACACTACCCCCAATCCCATGCGCTTTAATTGTACATGCTAACACCAGAACAGAGTGATTAATATAAAATGCTACACGTTTTGAGATGGGATCAGAGGGATCTTGTCTTCTCAACAAGTATTTAAAACACATTGCTTTCAATGAAAGGGCAGGGAGAGAAAGACAGAACAACTCAATGGTAGCGATACTGGACTAGTAATCCAGAGGCCTGGGCCAATAATCCAGGGAACATGAGTCCAAATCCAGTTTGAGAATTTGAACTCAGTTTAAAAAACATCTGGAAATAAAAGTTGGCATCAGTAAAAGTGACTTTGAAGCTGTTGAAATATCATACAAATCCAACTGATCCTTTAGGGAAGAAAAACTGCCATCTTTACCTGACTCTGGCCTATATGTGTCTCCAGACCCACACCAATGTGGTTGACGCATAACTGCCCTGTGATGTGGCCTAGTGAGTCAAACTGATAAGACGACCCATCAACACCTTCTCAGGGGAATTAGGGATTGGCAATAAATGCCAACCTTGCCAGTGATGCCCACATCCTCACAGCTACCTCCAAACTTGCAATGCAATTGTCGCCACTGCCAAACTGTGGCTGCTGTCTCTGTGGAAAGCAACTGACTTAGGAAGACAGGAACAGGAGGAGGCCATTTGGCTCCTCAAGCCTTTTCTGCCATTCAATGGCTGATCAGTGTCCTAACTCCATCCACCCATATCCCTTATACCCTTGTCTAGCAAAAAAACTATTAATTTCAGATTTAAAATGATTAATTGATCTGGCATCTACTGCTTTCTGTGGGAGAGAGTTCCACACTTCTACCACCCTTTGCATGAAGAAATATTTCCTAATTTCTCTTTGGAATGGCCTGGCTCTGATTTTACTGAAGAATGATTCAAACATTTCTCCAAGTACAAAGTGTTGAAGCGAAATGAAACTATAGTCAATTCATTCTCAAAACGCAAATTTGTTTTGTGAGTGAAGACAGGAATCCAGTATGTGAAATTTTTAAAAATCTACAGATAAGAAGCAGCTAAATGCATTCCTTTCCGGCCACTTTCATAGCGCAGATGGGCTCTTTAGCGGTGACACCGAAGGTGGAGGATACAATGCTAGAAGCATTTCGAGGCCGTTGAAGTATGGGGCTCAGACGTCAGTGTGAAAGGAGAAACACACAAAATGAATGAGGATACACAATTTTTTAGCAGCTATAACAGACGGCAGAAATTGGGTAATTATGGCAGAAGGATGAACCCCAGGAATAACCAAGGGGTGGTCAACAGGTGTTTCCGATGTGACTCAAAGTATCACAATGCGTTACATAGTCTAAAAAGGAATAACAGGGTTTTTGAGATGACACATGACGTGGAAGGTTCGGAAGCTGTGGATGACATTACTGATTTATCAGAAGGAATTGTACTGGTCACGAGAAGCTTCAGTCCGGTAAGGAGTGTCCTAGTCACAGATTCATTCATTTGCGCAGTAATAGACAGTGGGTGTATGTCCACAGTATGTGGAGTGGACGGGTTAAGGTGTTACATGGAGTCTTTAAGTAAGGAAGACTGAAATAAAGTCAAAGAATATGACAGTTCTACCTGTTTCAGGTTTGGGGATGACAACACGTTGAAATCACAAAAAAGAGTGGTAATTCGTGTAAAATAGCAGGGGTAAACCATTTTATTAGTACGGATGTAGTATCCAGTGATATACCTTTGCTGTTAAGTAAACCGTCTATGAAAAAGGCTTGGATGAAATTGGATACGGAACATGATAAGGAGATTGTCTTTGGGAAATCTGTAGCTTTGCGATTTACACAGTCGGGACATTATTGTATTCCTTTAGCGAGACCTAACATTTCTAAGCAGGATGTTGAAGAAGTATTAATAGCATCTGGGGGTAGGGTTTAAAGGAGAAAAGGCAAATTGTTTCAAAACTACATCAGCAGTTTGCACATCCATCTTGTCACAGGTTGAAGATTCTATTAAAAGATGCAGGGGTAATAGATGATGACTGCACTAAACTTATCAAAGATATCAGTGGAAAATGTGATATCTGTAAAATATACAGGAGACGCCATCGCGATCCATAGTGAGTCTCCCATTAGCAAGGGACTTTAATGAAACTGTAGCGATGGACTTGAAGTTATGGGATAAAGAAAAAAATATTTTTATTCTACACTTTATAGACGTGGTGACTCGATTCAGTCTGTCGGTAATTTATAATAAAAACAAAAAAAGTAATAGTGGAGAAGATAATGCAAAGGTGGATAGGAACAGGACTGGGAGCAACTGTTAGGTTTCTAACTGATGTCATGCTAGGCCCCCACCTGCCAAGAATGAGGCACATCAATTTTGTCATGAACATTGATTTTCAACTGTTGTTGGAGCCAGGAAATGACTTGTTAAACAGATCAGCCATGGCTGGAAAAAAACTTTTACATACTAACAGCCATCGAAGGTGAGGAAGCGCACTCCAGGGCCTGCTAAGGAGGATACAATCCACAAGGGTCAGGACTGGTTAGACCAGCTGGTCACATGCCTACCTGCTGTTCCAGGGTTTTCTTTTGAACTGGCCACAGAGAGTTTGAACTCAGAGTGTCTGTTTGTTCCTGACTGAGAAGATCTCTTTCCTGTCTGTCTGCTCCCATCTCTTTCTCATAAGACTTTATATCCAAAGAAGACATATGAACCCCAAGAGAGAAAAGTCTCCTACAGTGAACAAGGTTTAAGAAGAATACTGGGCCTCAACGAAAAGCAAGATCTACCTACAATCAAGGACTCTACAGTGAGCTCGAAGAACCATAACAACAACTCTTCAGATATTGCCTCAAACTTTTCCACTTTATTTTTCTTCTGCTCTTTTCTGTCTCTCTTTGCATGTGTGTATCGTGTATGCATGCTAGCGTGGGTGTGTCATGTATCTGTAGGCGTTAACCGAATTAGAGTTTAATAAATTTCAATTTTTCTTCTTTAAGCCTAAGAAAGCCTGTTTGTGCTGGTTTCTTTGCCTTATAATTGGAAAGCGGTGAACAAAGATTCACCAAGGGGGAACTATAAACATGTTTGTTTAAAATTAAAGCCTGTTAGACCAGGTGAAGGCCGAAAGGGAATCCTAGGCCTCTTTCTCACCGGGTCATAATACTGACAATGGAGGAGAATTTGCCAATGATGAGTTCAGGAGCATATGTGAAAATATGAATATTGTAGCAATGCACACAGCAGCAGAAAGTCCTTTTAGTAATGACATTTGTGAGAGAAATCATGCCATGATTGACAAAATGCTCCAAAAAGTTTTAGCAGACCAGCCAAGTTATAAATTGACTACTGCTCTGATGTGGGCAGTACATGCAAAAGACACGCTTCAAATGGTCGGGGGCTACAGCCCATATCAATTAGTTTATGGCAGGAATCCGAAAATACCTTCGGTAATGTGGGATCATCCCCCGGCTTTTGAGTGGATTACAATTAGTTCAATTTTTGCGTAACATTTGAATGCCATGTATGTGGGGAGAAAAGCATTTATTAAGGCGGAGGTTTCAGAAAAAATCAGGAGAGCTTTGAGGTATCGGATCAGGACATCAGAAAAGAATTTTGATACCAGGGATATGGTGTATTACAAAAGAGAAGGGCAGAAAGAGTGGAGAGGCCCAGGAAAAGTTATAGGCACTGATGGCAAAGCGGTAATTTTGCAACATGACAACCAAACCGTTAGAATACATTCCTCACAGCGTATTGGCACTGATTATGCATTGACAGAATCTGAACAAATGATGGACACTGATGACCATGTACTTTGCATGCACATATGTCAGACCTTTGCAAGCAACAGATAGCAGCTGACTGAGAGTGGGCCAAGTGATAATGAAGATCCAGATAAGGCCATTTATCCCAAAGGTCAACTACCGAAAGTTGGGACTAGAGTGACATGTATGCCAGAAGGGACTAGCGAATGGAGGGAAGCCACCATTACAGGAAAGACAGGAAAGGCCACAGAGAAATACAAACATTGGCTGAATGTGCAAAACAAGGGACAGGATATCAGACCTATAGATTGGCAGAAGGAAGTGAAAATGCGGAAGGTATAAGTTCAGACAGTGGGCCTGAAGATGATCATAGTCCAAGTAAAAGGTCACAAACTTGTAAAAGGAAGTCTGGTTGTAGGAGGGACAGGTCGAGTAGTAGTTGTCCAGAAAGGGATAGGAACTCTAGTAAGGGACGTGGTTTCACTACAGCAAGGACCATAGAACAGGCGAGGGGTGCCACAAGAAGTAGGAGCCTTTACGATAGAGAAGCTCTAGTGGCTACTAACAAGTTAGATGGTCAATTGATAAAGGATGCCAAGCAAAATGAGCTTGACAGTTGGAGAGAGTTTGGCGTATACACGGAGCTGCTAGAGAGAGGACAACCAGCATTGTCCCATAGATGGATCTGTACAGAGAAAGTACTTCCCGATGTTACGTATAAAACGAAGGCCAGACTTGTAGCTTGGAGGAATGACATGGCGACCAGGAAGTTAGAGTGGACACCCCAACAACAAGAAAAGCAAGTTTGAGGATTTTCCTAGCCCTTTTAGTGACACACTAATGGGAATGTAAGTCCATTGACTTCAAGGCAGCATTTTTGCAAAGGGAGAAATTTCAAAGGGAAATATTTTTAAAGCCACCAAAAGAAGCTGGAGATATAGAAGGGAAATTATGGAAGCTAAACAAGTGTGTTTATGGGCTAAATAATGCATCCAGGGTGTGGTATTTTTCAGCTAGGTCCATCCTACTAAAAGCTAGTTGTATTCAACTAAAGGAGAATCCGGCAATGTTTTATTGGCATTATGAAGAAAAATTAGCAGGCATTTTCTTGATGCATAAAAGCAAAATACTGCAGATGCTGGAAATCTGAAATAAAAACAGAAAGTGCTAGAATTATTCAGCAAGTTAGGCAGCATCTGTGGAGAGAGAAACAGAGTTAATGTTTCAGCTCTGTGACCTTTCATCAGAACTGGCAAAGGTTAGAAAAGAATTAGGTTTTAAGTAAGTGGGGGGATGGGGTGCGGTGTGCATAGGGAGGAGAACAAAAGGGATAGGGCAGAGAGCAGGAGAGATTTAATAACAAAGCTGTCCTGGGACAAAGGCAAAGAGTGTGTTAATGCTTGTGGTGAAAGACAAAGCATTAGTCCAGAGTTAATAGCAGAATAATGATCAGCTCTGACTATATGACAAACAGGCACAGGTTCAAAAATAAAAGAAAATATAAAAAGGCCAGTCATGCACTGAAGTTATTGAACTCAATGTTCACTTCGCAAGGCTGCAGAGTGACTAATTGAAAGATCAGGTGCTGCTCCTCGAGCTTGTGTTGATGTTCACTAGAACACTGGAGCAGGCTAAAGACAGAAATGTTGGCATGACAGCAGGGGGGTGTTGAAATGGCAAGCGACCGGAAGCTCGGGGTCATGCTTTCGGACTTAGCGGAGGTGTTCCGCAAAGTAGTCACCCAATTTGCATTCGGTCTCCCCAGTGTAAAGGAGACCGCATTGTGAGTAGTTAATATAGTATACTAAATTGAAGGAAGTACAAGTAAATCGCTGCTTCACCTGGAAGGAATGTTTGGGGCCTTGGATGGTGAGGAGAGAGGATAGCCCTCTGCCCTATCAAACACCTTCTCCTTTGTTCTCTTCCCCATGCCCCCCTCTCCCCTTCACTTGCTTAAAACCTAATTCTTTTCTAACCTTTGCCAGTTCTGAGCAAGGTCACAGACCTGAAATGTTTCTCTCTCCACAGATGCTGCCTGACCTGCTGAGAAATTCCAGCACTTTCTGTTTTTATTTTCTTGATGCATGTGGACGATTTTCTGTGGGGAGGATATGAGGCATTCGAGAAATTTGTGGTAGATAAATTTCTGCAGGAATTTAAAATTGGAAGTTTAGCTTCCAGAGGTTTTAAATATATAGGGTTGGATATTAGGCAGACTAAGTTGGCGGTAAGCCTAAATCAACAGTCTTACCTAAAGAATCTTAATAGGATTCCAATAAATTGGGCCAGATCCGCACAAATGGAGGATTCTGCAACCAAGGAAGAAGTAGACCAGTGAAGGAGCCTAATTGGGCAGTTGAACTGGGCATAGACTAGGCCGGATGCTTGCTATGATGTATTAGAATTGAGCACCATGCTGAAACATGCTACTGTTGTGGAAGTGCTGAAAGCAAATAAGACATTGATGAAATTGAGTTTTGATAAATGTACACTCAAGTTTCCAGCACTGGGTGACCCAGAGGAGATGAAATTGGTCATTTTTAGTGACGCCACACATACTAATCTTCCCGATGGTTATTCCAGCGTAGCAGGGTTCATTATATTTTTGGTGGGAAGAAATGATAAATGTTGTCCATTAGCCTGGGAATCGAAGAAAATAAAGAGGATAGTTAAAAGCACCTTCGCTGCTGAGACACTTGCACTGATAGAAGCGATAGATATGGGTATGTATTTATCGAGTATTTTAAAGGAACTCTTGTATAAGGGGCAATCAGGGAAGATTTTTCCTATAGTATGCTACATAGATAACCATTCTCTCTGGGCTAATGTCCATTCGACAAAAAGTGTCACAAAAAAGAGGTTGAGGATTGATCTCATGAGGATAAAAGAAATGTTGGAAAGAAAAGAAATTTCCAAAATAAAATGGGTTGACGCGAGTCATCAGTTGTTGGATTGTTTTACTAAGAGAGGTGCTTGTTCAAAAAAATTGTTGGATGTCTTCGAAGAGGGCCATCTTGTGTTATGATAAGTTAGGAAAATGTGGATATACAGCATGTTAATGGCTGGTGCTGTTGAAAGTTAATGATAAATAATGTAAAGAAAAATGTGTCATTATTTGTTTTATATTTCTTTTTCTTATATATATGCATTTAATTTAAAGAAAAAAGGGGGAATCTGTTAGGGTCTGAAGTTCTGTTAATGGATGATAAATACCTGGTAGTTCAAGATAATAGGGTGAACAGGTGTTGGGTGTTAATTAGTTAATTGTATTCAAGCATGTATATATAAAGAGACAACTAGCACTGGTTAATGGTGTTGTTTGGAGAGCAGAAGTAAGCTCTGTGACAAGCAATAAACAATTTCCACCAAAGCATCCTAGTCTCAGTGTCTTCTTCATAAACAGGCTTGGAGATTTCTCTAACATCTGGCCTGTTCACACTCAGGTTCCTGGGAAAGGCGCCAACCAAGAGCATCTCAAGAGCTGCTGGCTGAGCCACTTCAGTTTTCCATCTCCCATGCTGTAGCCACTGGAGGAGGACATTGTAGAATCACCATAGTAGGTAAGACAGGCACAAGGGCCTCACACTGGGGCAACAATTAGTGTTAGGCTGTTGTATAAGCCAATAAAATACTTTTTGAAACGTTTGTGTGCAGAGAATGTTCCTATAGTAGTTGGTGGCACAACAATGCTTGTTGATATGAATATTAGTGTCAGTCTTTGAGCAGATGCACGTGGAAGGATTGGTTGGGACAGCTATTGGACATGGCTAGTAATGCATTTGCTGAGTCCCATTACATTATAGTTTTCTGCTGGTAAATGGAATAGGATACAGATCAGCCATGATCTAATTGAATGATGGAAAAGGCTCGAGGGGATGAATGGCCTTCTCCTGTTCCTATGCTGTTAAGATGCTTCTACTCAAGTGGGTGAAAGTTAGTCCTAATCCACAAGCAGAGCAAAATTCTCTCAATTTTACTGCTGATCTGTTCACTCTCTCTACTTTCAATATTCATTTAAGCAATAAAGGAGTCGCTGTTTTTATCTTAAAACCTCATTTACCAGAGCAATGATTTTCAACACAGCACTAAGCTGAACTGCTATGAAACAAAAGCACTCACTTGAAGAAACATGTGAAAATGGGAACCACTAACATAATATGAAAAATGTTTCAAAATTTCATAAACAAAAACATACTTTCAACTTAATACTTATGAAAAATACACAAACTGTCTGCCAACAAACACTCATTAAAATATCTTGTGAAAATGAACTGTACATTTGTGCACTCGATCTAAACTGAACCTCCTGGTGCTATATAAATCTAACATTGGAACCAACAGCACTTACAAAGTACACTGTTCTATTTGGAATGAATTATTCCCTCTGTTCATCATATTTTCCTGACCTAGAATGGGTGCCACTTATATCCAGTAACAGGCTGTACTTGGAAACACTCTCAAACCAATGGAACAAGAGAAACCACTGCTTCTCAGCATCTCTCAACAGTTCTCACTCGGCGGTCAGGAGGATCAATGGCTTTACAACCCACCGATAATCCGCTGTGTTCTATTGACAAATACCAGTAGGCACAAGTCACAAAGTTTAGATCTTTGGTGTAAGAGGGGAACATTAAGTATAACATACTAGAGAAGTCTACTGAAGCAGGGTGTGTATACGAGATCAAGAGGCAACTAAGTGAATTTCTGGAGGGAAAACCAGTAGAGTGGATGGTGGGAAAAGGGGCAAATGGAGTTTGAATCAATCAGAACAGGGATGGGTTTGTTAAGCTGAATAGTCTTTTCCTAAAAAATGCTTACACTCTTTCTTGTATATCAATTTGTTTAATTTAATTTTACCATTTTTCTTGAACTGTTGATTTCCTGGCTCGGGTACTGTGAACAGTCAAAGGCCATTATTTAATTATGAACCTGAATAGTGAATGCTGACAGTTCACCCAAGTGTGAAGGACATCACAGTCAAGCATGATCCTATTGGACTCCTGAGTGACAAGCAAGTGTGTAACATTAACTTATAAAAAGAACTTGCTCTAAGCAGGGGTTTGACAGTTCATAAGTTTATAGGATATTGAGAAACAGAAAGGTACAAGTTGAGGGGAAGGGAGAAGAGAGGAGAGAAGAGGAAAGGGGAGGGAAAGAGAGAGGAGTAACGGTAATTGTAATAGACATAGGTAGTTTTGGATAACTGCAAATAGAAAAAGAGACAGTTGTAAATGTAACATGATGCACTGAGTGAATTTGACAAGTGAAGAGAATTCGCAGTCTTGCTTAAAACTATTTTCACCCAATGAACACAAGTGGTCTCTTACTATACTTATCTCAATGGAAATATATTTAAAGATTCCATACAAAAGAAGCTGGTAAATAAATAACTTATCATGAGATACAGTACATGGGCTGTATGCATGATTTAGAAATTAATTTGTTTCAGGAGATATTGTATGATCGCTTTAAGAGTGATGTTCTTTTAACAACTCAGTATGCTAATAAGCTAAGTACCGGAATGTAGTCATGTGACTAGAAGCCATAGTCACTCTGCACAGCAACACCCTGGACAAAGGTTCTGTATATAGTTTGCTCTGTATGTATATACTAGTTTAGCTGTTAATAAACCTTCTAGAGTTCTTCAAGGAACTGGAATCTATGTGCCTCATTGTGTTGCTTAAGATAACACAAAGAAACTCATGACAGGGGGGAGGTAATGGATTTTAGAAACTTAGGACTGAACTTTAAGCAGCTAGTGGGGGTTCTGATACCAGGCCAAAAAGACGAGGGGAACCCCGTCTTGGCTGTTTGGAGACCCTGGCTGCATTTCACAGTGCTCGAGCAATTAACTGCCTGGTGCTGGGGTCCCTATCCCTTTAAGAGTTGCCAGCCAATCAGAGGGCCAACAGCTCAGCAGTCCCAGCAGTGCCACTGGGAGCAGTAGCCACTACTGGTACTGCAGTAGACCTGGGACCAGGAGAAGCAGGTAAGTGGGGTGGGCTCACTGGGGCCAGTCAGGCAGACCCCAGTGAGGGATGGCGAGGCAATGGGTTGTTGAGACGGGGGTGGGGGGGTGTCACAGGGTCGGCCTTTGCTGCCGGAGGCCCTCCGTGGGCAAACTGTGGCCCATGGAGGAGGGCCCCCAAAACCAGCCCACACGGAAGCCACCTGGTTTTACTTGGCAGCCTCTGCATAGGGCAGAGGGCCCCCAGCCGCTGGTAAAATGCCAGGAGTGGTGAAAAGCGGCTACTTAAGGGCCTCAATTGGCCTCTGGCAGGAAGGTTGGCCTCGACCATCCCCACCCTGGACTAAATTCGCTGGTGTCGGAAAGATGATAGGCACTCCAGTCCCCGGCTTCCCTCCCAATTTTATGGGTGCTCCCGCCAACCTGCCATTTCTAGAGGGCTCATAAAATTCAGCCCTTTATTTTAAACAGAATTCAACAGCATCATCCCAGTTCCTATTCAGCACGAATCCACAGCCCACAATCGTTGATCTCCCTCAGAGAGGTTATAGGAAGGCTGGCGCGGGCAATGGAAAAATGTCACATTGATGTAGTTGAGGAATTTCCTCGCTCAGAGATTGGGGCTGAGGGAGAGTGGATGATGTGAATACAGTGACAGTGAGTTGTGTTATGTCTGACCTGTGATGTCAACACTGTAATGGAAAGTGATCTATTCTCCAGCATTCACATTCTTCATATTGATGCACAGAAATTACAAAAATAAACAATCATATGAAAAATAATCAGAACAAAAACACTGACTCTGCTTTGAAAGGGCTCACGCCCAGTAGTATTACAATGCACATGCTCAGCCTACAGTTGGAACACGTTAACTCCCCAGAATCTCTCAACGTTTCTTTTCTGACTTCTCCAATATTGAAATCTGATAGCAGAGGAGCAAAAAGTGTGCCAATTGTGTAAAGTAGTATAAAGGAGTGTCAATAGCCAGTCCCAATTAAGGATGCTTGTCACCCCAAAATATTTCCAAATTCCTGCTGCAGGATCCTTAGCCTGAAATAAACCTGACTTGGAGATGTATTTTACTAAAATCATTGTCTGTTCTGCCAACATTATCAAATGACATTATTCCACACACAAAAAATGAGAGAAACTAACGAAACCAAATTCTGCTGCAACTTTAATCTGTTACAAATGAACCAGTGGAAACAGAAAAGGATTTGTTATTTTTGGGCCATTCATTTATTGAGAAGTTTCTTTGTAAACTGGGAGTCTACACAGAAACACATCAGACACTTGTGGGGAATTGATGTATCGCTAAGAGCACAAGCGTGACTGTTTTGTGTGGTGATGTAGGTTGTTTACGATGACTGGTTGAGTTGCACTGACCTGGCTGGGCAGAGATCCATGCTGCACTCCTGCAGCTTGGGTTTGGGCTTGATGTTTTCGGGATAGTAATGACAGTACTGGTCCGACACCACACGTGCACTTCGCAGATCATAGCATTCAGCAGATGTCAACTGGTACCCTGGCATGCAACAAATGGACAGTAAGGCAAAACAAACTCCAACTAAGATTATAAAATCAACTTTTTCCTTCAATTACATCCATCTCTTCTGGAAAGATGCTTCATTACTGTATATAAATATGCAGGCACATAAACATACATGAATATATACTTAGAAATTCCTCCAAGCTTTACACTCATTCCTTTGAGTCTGCATTTTGATTCAATTGAAACTTCAGTTGCCTCGGCCCTAAGCTCTGAAATTCCCTTGCTAAACCTCTTCACCTCCAACTCCTTAAAACCTACCTCTTTGACCAAGCTTTTGGCTATCTGTCCTAAAATCGCCATGTCAATATTTTTGCTGGTCTGCCTACATTCCTGTGAAGCACCTTGAGACATTTTATTTTGTTAATGGTGCTATATAAATGCAAGATATTCTTGGGAGAATCTCCAGCAGATAGTAAACAAGACAGAAACCTTAGTCCTTAGTGCATCGAAGAATGCTCTTTTAAATTCTGCATTTTTTGAACAAATGATCAGTTAAGTAAGAGAAAATTAATTCTCATCAGACTAAATAAATATTCTCAACATCTGAACTGTCCTGTAATCATTTTACTGTTTAAATTTTCTTGAAGTTTGCCCCAATCCTCTGTATTTTGCTTTGAGGACCTTACTTTGATAAATGATTATTTTGCATTATTTTGTTTCAGCACCTTCAAATTTGCCAAAAAAAGGAACATGAGGCTAAAGCTGAAAATAAAATGCAAAAAGCAATCTTCACTATTCATCTGTAAGTGGGAAGATTGTCCTCAGCAAATCAGGATTATGTGCTCAAATCAGACAGTGTGTGAATATTGTCCAATAAAGTTGCGTGTCCAGGCATTTGAATGATGTTTCATTTGTTAAAACAATCAAAGAATGTGTTTAATGATATTATAAATGCAGTTTGTCATTTATAAGATATGATTCGACCCATTTTCATGTCCTGATAGAATGAAGCTCACATGTAGCAAATGTGGATTCAGTGGAACTCCCTTTATGTTGAAAAATGTAAGTTGTTTTATTCACTTGCAATTTTCTTGATGGCGTGTATAGTGACATTATTGCTTGTTTAAATCACAGCAATTTTCCCTACTGCTTAGCCCATGGAATCTATTATATCGGCTGAAGTGACATATTGCTCTGCCCATAGTTACTGTCTGCAGACTGACTCTGCCCCTCAATTATACAAAAATTAAAGGCATTCATTCCAGTTTTACTGCAGGAAACAGCCTCAGAATTAAACTCAAGGAATTTCCCCCACATGATGTCGTCATGTTCAGACCCTGAACAGAGCGTGTGATTTGCTTCCGATTACAACTACTGCATTAGTCAATCAATACCAGATAGACAACATCTTAAAGTTAGGCTGAGCGATGATAGTAATTTTTACTTTATATTCATTTTCAGCAAGTGGGTGTTGCTGGTAAGGTTGGCAGTTATTGCCCATCTGTTATGACCAGGTGAGAAAGGGGTCTTAGGGGTTTCCTCTGAGCCTTTTCCTGGTTTGACCGTAACATGGTTTAATTTTAAAACACTGTTTTTAGCTTCCCCTCAGTGAATCCTTGTTCACTGCACTCCAATTGTAATGGCAAAGAAATCAACCAGACAGGATTTCTTTAACACCTTTCTTGTTTAAATCTATTAACCTTAAAACTCTCATTCGGTTAAAACTATAACAAATACACAGCGCAACCACGCTGGCATACTTACGTGATAAACACACACACAGATAGAGACAGAAAAGGAGAAAGAATCAAGGGAAAGGTTTGAAGCAATAGTTGGAGTTCATTTACTTTCTTTTGAGTTCAATGTAAAGTCTTTGATTGCAGTTAAATCTTGCCGTCTCGTTGGGGCTCAGTGCACTCTTTCAAACTTGTTTTAATGGTTTTCTGTCTTCTTGAATTCCCGTTGCAGTTTCTTCCTTCCATGAGAGCGAGTGAGTGAGACAGGGAGATGCTGTCTTAGATGACCTGCTTTAATGCAATGGAAGCACACAGGTCTCCAAGTCTCACTCCTACTTACAGCAGTATCTTTTTTGGCTGGAGGAGGGCCCCCTGTGTCTCCTGCTTTTCTTTCCCTCCCAGGACTGCTTGGGCTTCTATCACCTTCCCACCCTTTGTCCTTTTTGGATTTGTGGGGGTGACTAGGAAAGGTTTTCTGCTGAGGAGCCGACTTATAGATGAGAGCAAACTCATCAGCCAGCACTGTGGCTTGACGGCTCTATGAACTTTTTGTTCCTCTACATGTGCCTTTATGGAGAGTGGGAGAGAGTTTTTAAATTCCTCGAGCAAGATTACCTCTCTGAGATTTTCATAGCTGGGCTGTACTTTAAGAGCCCTCAGCCACTGGTGAAAAGCCAGCTGCTTACTTCTCTCAAACTCCAGGTAAATTTGATCAGCTTGCTTCTTGAGGGTTCAAAATTTTTGGCGATAGGCTTCCAGTACTAGCTCATATGCCCCGAGGACAGCATTTTTTGTCAAAATTTGATGAACTCTCATCTGGCAACAGGGAATAAACCTCATGGGCTTTTCCTGTTAACTTGCTTTGTAACAGTAGAGTCCAAGTCTCAGCTGGCCACTTTAACTCCCTTGCTAGTTTTTCGAAAGATACAAAAAATGTTTTCAGGTCTCCCTCATGAATTTTGGGATTAGTTGAGAGAGTTTTAACAATTCAGTACCCAGCCCTGAATTATGATCCTCCATATTGGTCATGCTTTCACTGGGGCTACTCTGTCGCCCCCTAGTTAACTCAAGCTGCCTCAGCTCTCTCTCCTCGCATTCCTTCTGGAAGGTTCTTTCTCTTTCTCTCCCCTCTCTATCTCTTTCTTTCTTCTGTCTCTTTCTCTATCCTCATGTTCCTTCTGGAAGGTTCTTTCTTTCTCTCTCTCCTCTCTTTCTCTTTCCTCACGTTCCTTCTGGAAGGTTCTTTCCTTTTCTCTCTCCTCTCTCTCTTTCTTCAAATTCAAGTTTCCTCTGTTCCAATCGTATCTTTGCTATCAATATCCTGTTGGAGTCTATTTCTAACCCTGTTTCTGCTTCTTCAGATTCAAGGCAAAAATGGTTGGCCACTAGACTTAGGAGTTCAGACTTTCTAGTCTTGCCACATACAGTGATCCCACACTGCTCAGCCATTTTCTTCAACTCCTCCATAGACGGTGCTTTTAACTTATCCCAAGTTACTTCACCCTGGCTTGGGGAGCTACTGGCTTCAGTCGCAGACATGTGAGTATTCTAGGACACACAACCACAAGAAAACCTGTATAGAAATATTTTCTCTTTTTGATTGGGATCAATTTGACTTCCTACTTCCAATTTCTCATTTGTCTGCAGTTCGAATCCTGGACGAGCCCCCAAATTTCTGTTATGACCAGGTGAGAAAGGGGCCTGGGGGTTCCCTCTAAGCCTTTTCCTGATTTGGCCATAACAAGGTTTAATTTTAAAACACCGTGTTTTTAGCTTCCCCTCAGTGAATCCTTGTTCACTGCACTCCAGTTGTAATGGCAAAGAAATCAACCAGACAGTTTTTCTTAGATTTAAACAAGGAAGGTATAAGTTTATTAACCTTAAAACTCTAATTCGGTGAAAACTACTAAAAATATGCAACACGACCACGCTAGAATGCATAGGTGATAAACACACACACACAGACAGAAATGGAGAAAGAATCAAGGGAAAAGGTTTGAAGCAATAGTTGGAGTTCAGTTACTGCCTTTTGCGTTCGATGTAAAGTCTTTGATTGCAGTTAAATCTTGCCGTCTCGTTGGGGCCCAGTTTCAATGGTTTTCTGTCTTCTTGAAATCTAGTTGCAGTTTCTTTTCATCAGAGAGAGAGACAGCTAGACAGGGAGATGCCGTCTTCCTTCAAGTTTAGTTGCAGTCAGATCCAAACTGTTCTGCGAACACAATTCAAACCAAAGCTGGGCCAGCAGGCCAGTCATGCGGCTAGCTCCCCACCTGGATTGTTTGTGGATTCTTTCAATCTCAGCAGACGTGCTCAGTAGGGGGTCTGGAATGCAAGCTTTCCGCACACTCAATATCTTTTGATCAAAATCAATTTGGTTAATTGAATCAGGGAGCAGTTCCATTGTCTTCTCCAGGCAACTGTCTCTTAGAATGCAAATGTTTCCAGTCACTGTCCTTTTAGAATGAAGGTGCCTCCATGTTTTCAGTCCAGTCAGAGTTTAAAATAAATGTTCCATATTACAAAATTAATATGCCTCATTCTTGGCAGGTGTGGTTTTCCTCACACCATCACTTGTTGCCTGAGAAGGTGGTGGTGAACCACCCTCCATTGCTGCAGTCTGCGTGGCGGAGATACTCCCACATTGCTGTTTGGTTGTGTGTTCCAGGATTTTGACCCAGTGGCAATGAAGGAATGACAATATATTTCCAAGTTAAGATATCCTTTAGATAGTGGAGGTCATGGGTTTAAGAGGAGCTGCTGAACAAACCTTGGCCAAATGCAACAGTGTATCCTGAAGATACAGCATGCTGCAGCCACAGTACATCATGGATGCTTAGGCTAGTGGATGAGATGTTGATCAAGCTGGCTGCTTTGTCCTGGATGGGGTCGAGCTTCCTGAGTGTTCTTGGAGCTGTACTCATCCAGGCAAGTGGACAGTATTCCATCACACTCCTGACTTGTGCCATGTAGATGGTGCACAGGCTTCAGGGAGTCAGGAGGTGAGTTACTCGCTGCAGAATTCCCAATCTCTGACCTGCTCTCATAGCCACAGTATTTGTATGGTCCAGTTCAGTCTCTGGCCAACGGTAACCCCCAGAATATCAACGATGGGAGATTCAATGATAGTAATGACGTTCAATGTCTTGTTGGGTGATAGTCATTGCCTGGCATTTGTGTGGCACCAATATTACTTGCCACTTTTATCAGCCTAAACACGAATGTTGTCCACTTGCTGCATACAGGCAGGAACTGCTTCATTATCTGAGAAGTTACAAATGGAACTGATCACTGTACAATCGATGAGCATCCCCACTTTTGACCTTATGATGGAGGGAAGGTCATTGATGAAGCGGTGAAGATGGATTGGCCTAGGACACTATCCTGAGGAACTCCTGTAGTGATGTCCTGCAGCTAAGATGATTGGCCTCCAACAACCATAACATTCTTCCTTTTTGCTCGGTATGACTCCAACCAGTGGAGAGTTTTCTCCGATTCCTATTGACTTCAATTTTACAAGGGCTCCTTGAAGCCACACTTGGTAGATACAGCAAGAACAGTCACTCTCACTTCACCTTTGGAGTTCAGCTCTTTTGTCCATGTTTGGACCAAGACTGCAATGAGGCCTGGAGCTGAGTGGTTGGAGTGGAACCCAAACTGAGCGTCACTGAGCAGGTTATTGCTAAGCAAGTGCCACTTGATAGTACTGTTGACGACACCTTCCATCACTTTACCGATGATTGAGAGTAGACTGATGGGGCAGTAATTGGCTAGATTGGAGTTGTCCTGCTTTTTGTGGACAGGACCTGGGCAGTTTTTCACCTTGTCAGGTAGATGTCAGTGTTCTAGCAGTACTGGAACAGCTTGGCTAAGGGCATGGCTAGTTCTGGAGCACAAGTCTTCAGCACTACAGATGGGATTTTGTCAGGGCCCATAGTCTTTGTTGTATCCAGTGCCTTCAGCTGTTTCTTGATATCACGTGGAGTGAATTGAATTGTCCGAAGACTGGCAACTGTGATTCTGGGGACCTCAGGAGGAGGCTAAGGAGGATCATCCACTCAGCACGTCTGGCTAAAAATGGTTGTAAATGTTACAATCTGGTCTCGTGCCCTCTAGTGCTGGGCTCCCCCATCATTGAGGAATGGGGATGGTTGTGGAGTCTCCTCCTCCTGTTACTTGTTTATTTGTCCATCACCTTTCATAACTGGACGTGGCAGGACTGCAGAGGTTTGATGTGATCCATTGGTTGTGGGATTGCTTTGTTATTTCACATGTTGCTTCCCCTGTTCAGCATGATTGTAGTCCTGTGTTGTAGCTTCACCAGGTTGGCACCTCATTTTGAGGTATGCCTGATGCTGCTCCTGGCATGCTCTCCTACATTCTTCATTGAAGCAAGGTTTAATCTGACTTGCTGGTAATGGTAGAATGAGGGATATGCTGGGCCATGAGGTTACAATTGTGGTTGAATACAATTCTGCTGCGGATGGCCCACAGTGCCTCATGGATGCCCACATTGAGCTGCTGGATCTGTTTTGAACCTACCCTAATTAGCACAGTGGTTGTGTTGTGTGGCACTAAGAAAATTGTATTCTGTGTGAAGACAGAACTTCATCTTTACAAGGACTGTGCAGTGGTCATTCCTACCAATACTGTCATAGACAGATGCATCCACGACAGGTAGATCTGTGAGGACAAGGTCAAGTAGGTTTTTCCCTCTTGTTAATTTTCTCACCACCTGCCGCAGGCCCAATCTGGCAGATATGTCCTTCAGGATTCAGTCCGCTTGGTCAGTAATGGTGCTTCTAAGCAACTCTTGGTGATGGAAGAGTTGGCGGACCTGGGAGGAAGGCCGTGCCGGCGGACCTGGGAGGAAGGATGTGCCGGCAGACCTGGCTGTGTCACCGCGCGCTGGGTTGAAAAGTAGAAAAAACTATCAGTGACATCACGGGAAATCCATAAGCTGACTGGTTAGTAAGCAGCTGTTATTGTCTGTAAATAGCTTAAAAAGTGAGAGGAAAGAAGTTTTTTTTTAAACCCTCAAATAACTACCTTGTAAGGTAAGGTTAGTACTAAGGTTTTAGTTAGTGTAATTTATTAATGATTATTTAGAATAGTGCTGTTTGGATAGAGTATAAGGCTGTGAGTTAGTGTGTGAGGGATTTCACTGACTAGGGGAAGGAGGTGCTCTTTGCAGTCTTTTTTGCATTGTCAACCTCCATGGTACAGGGGAAGAAGCTGATTGGCAAGTAACTGGTAAGTCATTCTACTTATTACATTAGCAATAATTAGTCTGTAAACCTAAGTAATGGCAGGGCAGCTCGGCCAAGTGGAATGTGCCTCCTGTGGTATGTGGGAAGTCGTGGACCTTGACAAACACATCTGCAGGAAGTGTCACTGGCTGAAGAAGCTTGAGCTCCGGGTTTCGGAACTCGAGCGGAGGCTGGAGTCACCATGGCGCATCCGCGAGGCAGAGAACTACATGGTTAGCACGTTTCAGGAGGTAGTCATCCCGGAGCTTAAGAGAGCATCGGCAGAGAGGGACTGGGTGGCTGCCAGACAGACAACAAGGTCAAGGCAGGTAGTGCAGGAGTCCCTGGAGGGCATCTCACTTTCTAACCGGTATTTAGTTCTGAGTACCGATGAGAGCGAGGGTTCCTCTGGAGAGTACAGCGAGAGTCATGACCAGAGCATCATGGGTGGCTCAGCTGTGCAGGGAGGTAGGAGAAAAGACAAGAGAGCAATCGTGGTAGGGGATTCCATAGTTAGGGGAACAGACAGGTTTTGCTGTGGTCGCAGACGTGATTCCAGAATGGTATGTTGCCTCCCTGGTGCAAGGGGCATGGATATCACCAAGCGACTACAGAGCATTCTGGAGGGCAAGCGTGCACAGCCGGAGGTCGTGGTCCACATTGGTACCAACAATATAGGAAGAAAAAGAGATGAAGTCCTGCAGGCTGAGTTTAGGGAGATAGGAACAAGATTAGCCAGCAGGACCTCAAAGGTGATAATCTCTGAATTAATCCCAAGGCCACATGCTTGTGAGTATAGAAATAGGAGAATACGCCAGATAAATGCATGGCTGGAGAGATGGTGCAGGAGGGAAGACTTCAGATTACTGGGGCATTGGGACCGGTTCTGGGGAAGGGGGGACCTGTACAAGCTGGACAGTCTACACCTGAACAGGACTGGGACAAACATCCTTGCAGGAAGGTTTGCTTGTGCTGTTGGGGATGGTTTAAACCAGCTTGACAGGAGGATGGGAACCTGCAGGCAGTTTCAGATAGGACAATTACAGGGAAGAGAGCGGGAGGCAGAAAATTAGTAACTCTGAAAGACAGAAGAAGCAAAGGTTAAAAAGTGTGCAGCACAGGAATTTGGCAGTGTTAAAAGGTATTTATTTAAATGCAAGGAGCATAGTAAATAAAACTGATGAGCTGAGGGCACAGATAGACACATGGCAACACTATATCATTGCTATAACAGAAACTTGGCTTAAGGAGGGGCAAAAATGGCAGCTCAACATCCCTGGATATAGTGTTTTCAGGCAGGATAGAGAGGGGGATAAAAAAGGAAGGGATGTAGCATTATTAGTTAAGGAATCAATAACAGCTGTGAGGAAGGATGATATGCTAAATGATTCATCAAATGAGGCCATATGGATTGAGCTCAGAAATAAAAAACGGGCAGCCACACTACTAAGAGTGTACTAGAGGACCCCCAAATAGTGAGGGGGAGATAGAAGAACAAATATGTTGGCAAATATCTGAGTGCAAAAACTATAAGGGATTTCAACTACCCTAATATCAACTGGGAAACAAACACTGTGAAGGCACAGAGGGCACAAAATTCTGAACTGCATTCAAGAGAACTTTTTTAGCCAGCATGTAACAAGCCCAATGAGAGGGGGCGCAATTCTAGATTTAGTCTTCGGTAATGAATCTGGGCAAGTGGATGAAGTAGCAGTAGGTGTCCATTTTGGAGATAGTGACCATAATACAGTTAGTTTTAGCATTATCATGGAAAAGGGCAAAGATAAGACAGGAGTAAAAGTTCTAAATTGGGGGAAGGCAAATTTTATGAAACTGAGAGGTGATCTGGCAAAAGTGGACTGGATACAGCTACTTGAAGGAAAATCAGTGGAAAACCAGTGAGAGGCATTCAAAAGCGAGATTCTACAAGCACAGTGTGGGCATGTCCCCACAAAGATAAAGTGTGGTACGGCCAAATCTAAAGCCCCCTGGTTATCTAGAAGCACACAGGGTAAGTTAAAGCAGAAAAAGAAAGCTTATTACAATCACAAAAAACGTAATACTTTAGAAAGCCTAGAGGAGTATAGAAAGTGCAGAGGTGAAGTAGAAAAGGAAATTAGAAAAGCAAGTAGTGGACATGAAAAATTATTAGGAGATAAAATCAAGGAAAACCCAAAGATGTTTTATCAGTACATTAAGAGGAAGAGGATAACTAAGGAAAGGGTAGGGCCTATCAGAGATGTACAAGGTAACTTATGCGTGGATGCAGTAGATGTGGGCAGGGCTCTTAATGAGTGTTTTGCCTTTGTCTTCACACAGGAGAGGGATGAAGCAGACATTATAGTAATACTTTAGAAGAGAGTAAGTACTGGAGGATCTGACATCCTTAAAGGTGGATTGCATCCCAGGTTATTAAAGGAAGCCACGAGGAAATGGTAGATGTGCTGAGGATCATCTTCAAATCCTCACTGGATACAGGTGAGGTGCTAGAGGATTGGAGGTCTGCGAATGTTATATCATTGTTTTAAAAAGGGTGCGAGGGATAAGCCAAATAATTATAGGCCGGTCAGTCTGACCTCGGTGGTGGGTAAATTATTAGAATCAATTCTGAGAGACAGGATAAACTGCCACTTAGAAAGGCATGGATTAATTAGGGAAAGCCAGCATGGATTTGTTAAGGGAAGGTCATGTCTTACTAACTTGATAGAGTTTTTTCAGGAAGTAATAAGGAGGATTGATGAGCGTAGTGCAGTGGATGTGGTCTACATGGATTTTAGTAAGGTATTTGACAAGGCCTCATTTGACATCTCACATGGCAGACTAGTCAGAAAAATGAAAGCCCATCGGATACAGGGGAATGTGGCAGGATGGATCCAAAATTGGCTCAGTGGCAGAAAACAAAGGGTAGTAGTCGACAGATGTTTTTGCGAATGGAAAGTGGTTTCCAGTGGCGTTCCACTGCTATTTGTGGTATATATTAATTATTTGGATGTAAATGTGGGAGGCATGATTGGGAAATTTATTGATGACACAAACATTGGCCGTGCAGTTGACAGTGAAGAGGATAGCCGAAGACTCCAGAAAGATATCAGTGGTTTGGTTGAGTGGATGGAAAAATGGCAAATGGAATTCAATCCGGAGAAGCATGAAGTAATGCATTTGGGGAGGACAAATAAAGCGAGGGAATGCACAATAAACGGGAGGATATTGAGAAGGGTAGAAGAAGTGAGAGACCTTGGAGTGCATGTCCGCAGGTCCCTGAAGGTGACAGGACAGGTAGATAGAATCATGAAGGCATGTGGAATGCTTTCCTTTGTTGGCCGAGGTATAGAATACAAAAGCAGGGATGTAATGCTGGAACTGTATAAAACGCTGGTTAGACCACAACAGGAGTATCGCGTACATTCTGGTCACCACATTACAGAAAGGACATAATTGCTCTGGAAAGAGTGCAGAGGAGATTTACAAGAATGTTGCCAGATCTTGAAAGTTGCAGCTATGAGGAAAGATTGGATTGGCTAGTTTTGTTTTCCTTAGAACAGAGGAGGCTGAGGGGTGACTTATTTGAGGTGTACAAAATTATGAGGGGCCTAGATAGAGTAGACAGGGAGGACCTGTTTCCCCTAGCGGAGAGGTCAATTATCGGGGGCATGGATTTAAGGTGATTGGTAGAAGGATTAGAGGGGACATGAGGAAAAACCTTTTCACCCAGAGGGTGGTGGGTGTCTGGAATTCACTGCCAGGACTGGTGGTGGAGGCAGAAACTCTCAACTCAGTTAAAAGGTACCCGAACATGCACCTGAAGTGCTGTAACCTGCAAGGCTACAGACCAGGTGCTGGAAGGTGGGATTAGATTGGGCGGCTAGTTTTCTCGGCTGGCGCAGACATGATGGGCTGAATGGCCTCCTTCTGTGCCGTAATATTTTTATGGCTCTATGGATGGACTTTGATGTCCCCCATCTAGAGTACATTCTGTACCCTTGCTACCGTCAGTGCTTCTTCTAAGTGGTGTTCAGCAGGGAGAAGGACTGATTCATCAGTTGAGGAAGGATGGTAGGTGCCCATGTTTGACCTGATGCCATGAGCCTCCATGGGGTCCAGAGTTGATGTTGAGGCCTCCCACTGTATACTACTTTAGATTAGATTAGAGATACAGCACTGAAACAGGCCCTTCGGCCCACCGAGTCTGTGCCGAACATCAACCACCCATTTATACTAATCCTACACTAATCCCATATTCTAACCAAACATCCCCACCTGTCCCTATATTTCCCTACCACCTACCTACACTAGTGACAATTTATAATGGCCAATTTACCTATCAACCTGCAAGTCTTTTGGCTTGTGGGAGGAAACCGGAGCACCCGGAGAAAACCCACGCAGACATAGGGAGAACTTGCAAACTCCACACAGGCAGTACCCGGAATCGAACCCGGGTCCCTGGAGCTGTGAGGCTGCGGTGCTAACCACTGCGCCACTGTGCCGCCCCTGGCTGGGTCTGTCTTGCTAGTAGAACAGGACATACCCAGGCATGAGTTGTGTAGGACATTGGCTGAAAGAAAAGATTCTGTGAGTATGACTATGTCCAGCTGTTGTTCAACAGGTCTGCGACTCTGCCAAATTTGGCCCCAATCCACAGATGTTCGTGAGGAGGACTTTGCAGGGTCGACTGGGCTGCGTGTGCCTTTGTCAGATCTCAATCCAATGTCTAGGTCGATGCCGGGTGGTCAAAACAAGAATGTGCTGCTTTCTTAATTTAATCCAATTGTCAGTAAGTATTGTGAGCTGAAGACATGCCAGCGCTTCTCATCCTTCAGCTGATCTTGTGGAAACGGAGAATTCACAACTTGGGAGATTATCAGTGTAGTAATGGGTGGCCTTTTGGCATTGAGGCAGCTTATGAAAGTGTTTCTGCTATTAATAAAGCCTTCACAGATTTGGTATTTGAAATTCAAAGAAATTGCTCGTACTCAATGTTGCCTAATGACTCAGTTAAAGCAGTGAACAGCAAAATTGGTTCCAACATGATAAATACTCACACAACACAATCAACAGTAACTTGTCCTCTATAACAAGCTCTTTAGATTAATTAAGACGAAGCTGTATCAGTAAATGAAATGATTTAACGAATATTACCTCCCCCACAAGTAACAGAACAAGGGAAGAAATCTGTTTCCCTCCATTGATGTATGATGGGCTGGTAAAAGAAAAACTGGACTATACTGTCTGCTCTTCCCATGTATTGTATCTGGAAAAGGTAATCAGAAAAAAGCAATTACTCTGCTGATACCTTGCAAAAGTAATTCATGTCAGCTCCTCAGTTACCAGGTATAATTACAACACTAAATAACAAACAGTGTGAGACCTCAATATCCCTTAACAAGTATAATTCTCTATCTCACTGCTTATCTTCTCATTTTGTATTAACATACTGTGACTGAACAGTATAGCATGGAGGGACAATAGCTGAACAATATAGCTTAATGGTATATTTAGGAGGAAACTGACAAAGAACATATCAGACATGGAAAAGCAGAGGTTGTACATTTTATCACATACAAAAGCTGGCTTGAAGAGTGCATTGTCAGGTTGCAACACAATCTTGTGGTTCAGATGGCTTTCGAAACCATGATATTATCTGGCCTCTACAATTATGCTCCAGTTATGCCAACTATTAATCTATGAGTGGTAACATCTCCAGAATGCTAGACTAGATCAGAAAAGCCAGGAGATTTATGGAAATCCGATAATTCATTTACCTTCCTTGAGCATAACTGAAATATATTCCTTTTCTAAAGGGTTTGAAAGAATATCATTATAAGAGGTGCCTTCTTAAAATATCTCTCAGGAATGCATTTCTAGAATTTGAAAATAGGTGGCCCTCATCTTCCTGAATAAACAACTCCTCCACACGGTTATAGCAAATATTGTGGCTGGCCTGATGTGGTTGCTGATATCTCATTGTTCTGCATGTGTGTCACTGCTGCTAATTCCATCTTTGCTCGGATCCAACATCAGTTACTTCGATTTTTTTAAGTGCACCTCCTCCCCTCTCTCCAACACACACTTGTAATGGAAATAAGACAAGAAGCTTTGTAACAAGGAAGAAAGTAAAATCCTATTGCATCTTCCTTCTTGGAACAGTAACTGCATTAATTTGAATAGATGGGAATTGGGAGGCATTCCTTACAGACATGCCAACTTCCCAACACAACTCTCTTTAATGTCTGGGTGATCCAATATACTCAGGCACAGGAACAGGAAATTCTGTCCCCATGTGTCTCAGATTACAATATCGGCAAAAATACAATGCCCAATAATCTGCAGCCACTTCCCGCCACTGGTAGTTGTATATTTCCAAAATATTTTCAAAGGCCTACATTAGAATAAAATGTATTTTCAGTTGGGAGGATGAGTGAGTCCTGGCCCGATGAGGCTATCTACCTTGTGGACAGGTGATATACTCGTGGGACAGAGGTGGGGCAGGTGGGGGCGGGGAGGCATGGGATTACACCCTGCTTGGCTGCTGTCTCTGGAGATATTTCGTTAGATGGAAACCGAAGATTCGTTTGGCCAAATGGCCTCCTTCTGTGCTGTATGTTTCTATGATTCATAACACATTACCCTGGTGGGTTTATACATCAAACTGTGGTAGCCATTAATGTCGAAAGAGCACATGGAAACACAGAATATTTACAGCACAGAAGCGAGCCATTCGGACCATCATGTCTCTGCCGGCTGAAAAAGAGCTATCCAGTCTAACTGGACTTTCCAACTGATGGTCCATAGCCCTGTGGGTTACAGCTCTTGAAATGCATATCCAAGTACATGGGTTTTGCAAAACATCTTAATATGGTATGGTCTCTGACAGTAAGGTAGGAGGAAAAATATTTCCCCGCCGAAAATGCTGAGAGACAGCTTGCAGAATCCTTCAATATTAGCAGAGGCTGAAAAAAAAATCGAATCACTTCAGTAAAAGCTGATAATTCAAGCAAAAGTTATGAAATGTCAAAGCCACTGAATTCAATCACTTCAAAGTTTGGCAAGTCTTGCAAGTAGCTTACTTCTCTTCCGAGGCTTTACTCAGCCAGGTGTGATGCTGGCTTAATTAATGGAATTTCTCAAGGATAAAACCTGATCTGCATTATCCTATCACTTGTCCACCTCCAGCTTGCATTGGAACTTAGCACAGAGGGTGTAACTTTAGCAGATCTAACTAATACCCCAAACCGTGACCCTTCTCCCACCCCAGAAACAGCCCACTTATATCCCAAAGAGATTCAGAATTTCCAGCTTCTTGTTTTTGCTGAAAAAAACTTTTGAAAATAAAGGGAATAGTTTAATGGATTCAGAAATTTGATGACAGATTTTACAACTAAAATTGCAAAACTGAACTGGGATGTTATCGAAATGAAAGCTTAGATGCTCAGTTAACTCAACATTGTGTTTCTTGTTAATATTTAAAATTAAAGCACAAAGAACTAGCAGATAGTTTTATCAGACACAACATGTAGGAATGAAATGTGTTTAATTTGTAACCAATACAATTGTTACTAGAAACTAACAGAAGAAGAATGATTAACCTTTACAGTGAAATCTGCACCAAGAGGACCATTTGCTCTCAGTATCTCTTTCTCTGGAAATTTCTGGAACTCGATGCTGGTGTTTTCGATGCTGAAGATTCTGGAAGTGTTCAGGCTGTTTTCTCCTTTCTGACCCAACAAAGTCTTTGTTTCCAAATCTTGAAAATATAATGAAGTAATTCAGGACAGATTTTAGACACAATTTCTGTGTTGAAAAACCCTTAAATAGATCACATCTGTCCCCCAGTCACCAAATGGATAATGAAATCATTATTATTAGGAGACATTGCTCTTATTCCTGATGAGTTTGTATGGCTACTACTGCAGTACAGTTTGTGTCACTGACACTGGAATCATATACCACACAGTTTAGATTGGGAACACTGCAGATGAAACAAATAGTGCCACAGGACTTAGGGCTCCTTCTTTTTCTGGCTGTCTGCACGTGTTTCAGTTCCTGAAAGTGCAAGGGATAAAACCTGTACTGGTGTCCTTCAGATAAAAAGGTATTAGTTTTATATTCCTTTTCGAGATTATATCAAAATTTCTCACATGGTGAATTTCCAGGCCAAAGTGTTCCTGCTGCACTTGTAGTTAGTGAGGCTGCACATTTCTGCCTCAGCTTTGCAATCTCACCCCTTCCAATTGCATTGTGCTGATAAATTCCAGGTCAAAGTTTCTCTTAATTCTCATTGGAGACCAAAAGTAAAAGGAAAGCCAAAAAGCACTGTGGAGGCATGGCTATCCTGTCATTCACAGCATTAGAGAATGTCCTCTATTAATATGGTAAGCTGAGTATCATTCCATGATGTGCCGTTCCATTGTCTCAGCTTGGTTCAGTTGGTAACACCCTTACTTCAATCTGAACATTACAGGTTCAAATCCTACTCTAGAACTTGAGCACAAAAATCAAGGCTGATACTCCAGTGCTGTACTGAGGGAGTGCTGCACTGTTGGACGAGCTGTTTTTCGGATGAGACGTTAAACTGAGGCACCATCTGCCCTCTTCAAGTAGACATGAAAGATCCCATGGCATCATTTTGAAGAAGAGCAGGGAGTTATCCCCAGTGTCTTGGCCAATATTTATCCCTCACTCAACATCACAAAAACAGGTTATCTGGTCATTATCACACTGCTGTTTGTGGGATCTTGCTGCACACAAAGTGGCTGCCGTGCTTCCTATATTACAATGGTGATGACACTTCAAAAGTATGCCAATGGCTGTAAAGCTCTTTGGGAGGTCTGGTGGTCATGAAGGGCACTATATAAATGCATGTCTTTCTGTTTACTCTCTGGGCTAAATTGAATATAGTATATGGAAGGAGCAGGATCAATAACTTAAACAGGCTCTGCCCATTCCATATTTCCTCATAGTTTGAACAATGAACCTGTGGGTCGAGACTTTCAATTAGCTTGTAACTTTAAACTCACTGGTGGAGCTGGAATCCACTATAACTGAGCAATATTTTCCACTGTTTTCAGAAACTTATTGCTAAATTCCCCAACAATGTTCAACACATTTCCCATAACTTTTATCAAGATTTTCAGCTAAATGTTTTGACAGACTGAGATGCTGTTGAATGACCCAGAGAAGTTCAGTCATGGGAAAGTATTCCCAAACCTACTCTTGAAAAAAGATGAAACAAATTTCAGGTGCTTCCTCTGAACATACTGAAGATGATATGAGGAAAATCCATTTGTTTCTGCCATGTGCAAGCACCAGAGAGAAGGGCAGATGTGCAAGTTTATTTAACTTTGACATGCAAGGTTCTGCTGGCACACCCATAATTGCTTTCAAAGAGGTAGTCATAAACAAATGAGAATTCAGATATTTTGATGGATTTGATCAAATATCTATCTTTTTTATTTATTCACGGGATGGCTGGTCACTGGCAAGGCCAGCATCTATTGTCCATCCTTAATTGCCCTTATGAAGATGGTGGGGAGCCACCTTCTTGAACTTCTGCAGTCCATCTGGTGTAGGTACACCAACAGTGCTGTTAGGAAGGAAGTTCCAGTGTTTTGATTCAGCAACAGTGAAGGAACGGCGATATAGTTTCAAATCAGGATGGTGTGTGGCTTGGAGGGGAACTTGCAGGTGGTGGCGTTTCCATGCATCTGCTGCCCTTGTCCTTCTAGGTGGTAGAGGTCGGGGGGTTGGAAGGTGCGGTTGATGGACCCATGGTGAGTTGCTGCAGTGCATCTTGTACATGGTACACACTATTGCTACTGTGTGTTGGTGGTGGAGGGAGTGAATGTTTAGAGTGGTAGATGGGGTGTTGATCAAGCAGAATGCTTTGTCTTGGATGGTGTTGAACTTCTTGAATGTTGTTGGAGCTGCACCCATCCAGGTGGGGAGTATTCCATCAAACCTGTGACTTGTACCTTGTAGAAAGTACACAGGCTTTGGAGAGTCAGAAGATGAATTACTTGTCACAGAATTCCCAGCCTCTGACCTGCTCTTGTAGCCACAGTATTTATATACCTGGTCCAGTTCAGTTTTTGGTCAATGGTAACCCCGAGGATGTTGATGGTGCGAGATTTAGCAATGGCAATGCCATTGAACATCAAAGTGAGATGGTTAGATTGTCTCTTGTTGGAGATGGTCATTGCCTGGCACTTGCATGGCGCAAATATTACTTGCCACTTGCCAAGTATGAATGTTATCCACGTCTTGCTGCATACGGGCATGGACTGCTTCAGTATCTGAGGAGTTGCAAATGGTACTGAGCACTGTGCAATCATCAACGAAAATCCCCGCTTCTGACCTTACAATGGAGGGAAGGTCACTAATGAAGCAGCGGAAGATGGTTGGGCCTAAGGGATTACCCCAAGGAAATCTTGCAGCAATGTCCTGGGGCTGAGATGATTAACCTCCAACAACCACAACCATTTTCCTTTGTGCTAGGTATGACTCCAACCAGTGGAGCATTTTCCCCCAATTTCCATTGACTTCAGCTTTACAAGGTCACCTTGATGCCATACTCGGTCAAATACTGCCTTGATGTCAAGGGGTCTCATTCTCAACTCACCTCTCAAATTCAGCTCTTTTGTCTATGTTTGGACCAAGGCTGTAATGGAGGTCTAGAGCTGGCTGGTTCTGGTGGAGCCCAAGCTGAGCATCAGTGCGAAGGTTGTTGCTGAGAAAGTGCTGCTTGATAGCACTGTTGATGACACCTTCCATCACTTTACTAATGATTGAGAGTAAACTGAAGAATGGTAATTGGCCAGATTGGATTTGTCCTGCCTTTTTGGGGGAAGGACATACCTGAGCAATTGTCAAGTAGATGCCAGTTTTGTAGATGTACTGGGACTGCTTGGCTCGGGGCGCAGCTAGTTCTAGAGCACAAATCTTCAGTACTATAGCTGGGATGTTGTCGGGGCCCATAGCCTTTGTTGTGTCCAATGGCTTCAGCTAGTTCTTGACATCACATGGAATGAATCAAATAGGCTGAAGACTGACATCTAAGATGCTGGGTCCTCTGGAGGAGGCCGAGATAAATCGTCCACTTGGCACTTCTGGCTGAAGATGTTTGCAAATGCTTCAGCCTTGTCTTTTGCACTGACGTGATGGTCTCCAACATCATTAAGGATAGGGATGTTCGTGGAGCCTCCTCCTCTGGCTAATTGTTTAATTGTCCACCATGATTCATGACTGGTTGTGGTATTATTAATGAGACTAGCATTTTATTGACTGCAGAGCTTTGATCTGATCCGTTGGTTGTGGGATCGCTTGGCTCTGTCCATCGCATGCTGCTTCCTCTGTTTAGCATACAAGTAGTCCTGTGTTGTAGCTTCACCAATTTGGCACCTAATCTTTAGATATGCCTGGTGCTGCTCCTGGCATGCTCTTCTACGCTCCTCATTGAACCAGGGTTGATCCCCTGGTTTGATGGTAATGGTAGAGTGAGTGATATGCTGGGCCATAAGGTTACAGATTGTGGTTGAATACAATTCTGTTGCTACTGATGGCCCACAGCGCCTCATGGATGCCCAATTTTGAGCTGAAAGATCTATTCTAAGTCTATCCCATTTGGCATGGTGGTAGTGCCACACAACAAACTGGAAGGTGTCCTCAGTGCGAAGGGACTTGATCTCCACAAGGACTGTGTAGTGGTCACTCCTACAAATACTGTCATGGACAGATGCATCTGCTGCAGGCAGATTGGTGAGGGTGAGGTCAAGCAGGCATTTTCCTCTTGGTTTATCTCTCACCATCGGCCACAGGCCCAGTCTGACAGATATGTCCTTCAGGACTTGGCCGGCTCGGTCAGTAGTGGTGCTACCGAGCCACTCTTGGTGATGGACATTGAAGTTCCCCACCCATATAAGTTCTATGCCCTTGCCACCCTCAGTGCTTATTCCAAATGGTGTTCAAAATGGAGAAGTACTGATTCATCAGCTGAGGGAGGGTGGTAGGTGGTAATCAGCAGGAGGTTTCCTTGCCCATATTTGACCTGATGCCATGAGACATCATGGGGTCAGGAGTCCACGTTGAGGACTTCCAGGGCCACTTCCTCCCAACTGCAAACCACCGTGCCACCATCTCTGCTGGGTCTGTCCTGCCGGTGGGACAGGACACAGCCAGTGATGGTGATGGAGGAGTCTGGGACATTGGCTGCAAGGTCTGATTCTGTGAGTATGATTACATCAGGCTGTTGCTTGACTAGTTGGTGGAACAGCTCTCCTAATTTTAGCACAAGTTCCCAGATGTTAGTGAGGAGGACTCGGCTGGGTCGACTCGGCTGGGTGTGCCTTTGTTGTTTCCGATGCCTAGGTTGATGCCGTTTGGTCCATTGATTTTATTCTTATTTGACTTTCCTGTAGTGGTTTGGTATAATAGCTTGCTAAGCCATTTTAGAGGGTAGTTAAGAATGAACCACATTGCTGTATGTCTGAGTCACATGTAGGCCAGACCAGGTGGCAGATTTCCTTCCCTAATGGGCATTAGTGAACCAGATGGGTTTTTATGACAATCCAGTAGTTTCATCATTATTATTAATGAGACTAGCATTTTATTCAGATTTATCAATTAATTGAATTTAAATTCCGCCAGCTGCTGTGGTGGAATTTGAACTCATGTCTCCAGAGCATTAGTCCGGGCTTCTGGATTACTCGTCCAGTAACATTACCACTATGCTACTGTACCCGTATACGAGTGCAACTCAAAGCTACATTTTAGTTTTGAAAAATCTATCTGGAAGAAAACGCATCCCAGAGATGTGCTCTTTTTATAAGGAACAGGAGCTCAAATGCAAATATTTCACCATGATTGTACTATTCAATTCATTTAGACTGGCACAGAGAAGCATTTATCTATTTTCAATGTCAACCAGCCCAAGCCCATCATCATCATGAACACACAAAAAGTAAATTTGACCATAAAAAGATGATTTAAATATATATTTCAACAGATGTTATCTATGGTTACCAGTGGCTGCATGGTGTAAGATTATTTCTAATTATTAAATATTTTCCATGACATCATTAAGGATGATCTCAAAAAAAAAGCAACAAACAGCAGATTAAAAGGGTTTCAATCGGAAAGTCAGAGCTTACTTACACAGATGGTCTGGGCCTTTGAGTACAATTCGGACATGCCGACTTCCATATGGAACAGCAATGACCGTGTCGTCCACTGGGAAAAGAAATTTGAAGAATGAGACATTTTAATGGAAAAAGTATCTGGGAGAAAATTTTCTGACATGTATTATATTGATGTACACAATTTTTATAGTAACTTTTTTTTACTTTACATCAGCTGCTGGCTGGTATTATCAATCTCATCAAAGACATAAATGCTTACTTGTTCATCTTTCATTAAGGATCTGCCAAATATGGTTAATTGTAAGTTTTTAGAATAAAGATTTTAATAATATATTTATTAAAACAGATTATATTAAACACAGAACACCCTCTGAAGGCCTTGTTTATTAAACACATACTGGCTTCTGACTGACTTGAACCCGATAATGCAGATCATATATAACAAGATAATCTGCAATAAACAATTGGGTGGCACAGTGGTTAGCACTGCAGCCTCACAGCTCCAGTGACCCGGGTTCAGTTCTGGGTACCGCCTGTGTGGAGTTTGCAAGTTCTCCCTATGACCGTGCGGGTTTCTACTGGGTGCTCTGGTTTCCTCTCACAGCCAAAGACTTGCAGGTTGTTAGGTAAATTAGTGATTGTAAATTGCCCCTAGTGTAGGTAGGTGGTGGGGATGTGGTAGGGAATATGGGATTAATGTAGGATTAGTATAAATGGGTGGTTGTTGGTTGGCACAGACTCGGTGGGCCGAAGGGCCTGTTTCAGTGCTGTATCTCTAAATAAATGGAAATCATTAACAGACCATAAACACAGACTTCATCTGCTCCAGTTGAATTTTGTTGCATTGTGTCATGAATTAACTGCAAGTTCATTAGGATTCAAAGCTTTGAATTTTGCATTTTATGCTCCTTCCTGTAAATACCCTGATGGCATTAAAATCTCTTCTGGATGTTTTAAGACTATCTGTTTGCTTGTGTAAGTGATATGGTAGGAGATAGTTTCACAACTGATTAACTGCAGTAATAAAACACTTTGTCACTTCACACTCAAGTTTTATAACCAGGTGAATGACAAATTAATCAGTTTTTGCTGGTATTGTTTGTAAGAGGGATCTTGGCCAGCACGATCAAGGATTCTCTGTCTTCTTTAAATAGTACCTTGACTCACTAGAATAGACAAAATGGACCTTACTTTAAAGTTTCATTCAAAGGATGGTATCTTCAACAACGCAGCACTATCTTAGCACTCCCCTGAAGCATGAGCCCTTCGGTGGAAATTCTGGAGCAGGTTTTGAACCCATACTCTTCTGATGCAGATGCATGAACTAAGCTGATATTGCGTCAAGAGATAATGAACATACTTGTGGTCAATTGCGAAAGAAAATCCAATCCTATACATTTAAAAGATCTAAATGTAATCTCAGTGTTGCAGCATTAGATATCGACAGTTAGACATCAAATTCCTCCTATACCTGACTGTTAGACACAATCCTGAAGAGATAATTTAATAAGTGCGGAGGTTGGATACGGACAAGATTGAGCTAGGCTGTAAAACTCTCTATGATTGACTAGCCACGCTCACTAGAGTCATACACATAGAAAGGATACTTGGGTGAGGAATCAGAGTCACCAATACCAAAGGGACTGTACCCCAGCATTTTAAATTTTTAAAAAAACATAAAATGAAGTGAAATTCTTTGTGATCCAATGATTTTATATGAAGTTTTGAACAAATATATTGGAATTGTAGGAGGCAGAGGAGAAAGACTGCCTCAAACTACAGATAAAAAATGGTAAAGAATAATGAATAATGCAAACTGCCATACAAAGGCAGACATTTTATCAATTTACTGATTAGTTTTGCTGTCGATATAAACACCCGATTGTCTGGAATTATTTACAAAGTTTCCAGTATTTCTGAATGGTTCTTTTGTTGGATTACTTTACTTTATTTAGAGGCATGTCCAATAAATCATTAAAAGAAACCACATTTTCAGTTTTATAATTGTAAAGAAAATACTGTACATTTGTTTTAGCTGCATGAACAATCTTGATTTTAAAAAAATTTGTTTCATGCAGTATTTAATTTAAGGAATATGGGCTACTCCTGGTGTATCTCCCAATGAGTTTAATCAAGTTTACAAAGGAGCTCTGAGTGTTTGTAAACATTTTAATGGCTGGTTAATCTTGTACAGTTGTAAGGATTCATTGGCAATGATAAATGCTGACAAATTCCTAAATTTTGTAATTTTCTGTATCTATCCATTCCAATAACCTTAAACATGATATCATTGTTTAAAAGCACTTGGTGCTGGGTTGGCACAGTCTCTCAGATACTGTGCCACAGTGATTCAGAGTGAGAATCAGTTGCCCAAAGTGGCATTGAGGAGGAGAACTCAGTTATTGAATCATCTTGGCAGGCTTCATTCACATTTCTTTTGGCCAGCTTCAGTGCAATGACTGGCTCCTGGAGGTAGTGTTGTTTCCACCTTTTGGGTTGGAAACAGCATGTGGCACAGAGGCACAGGAACAATTTGTCAATTGCCCCAGATTATTACTGTCCCAGAAACCCTCCAAAATCATACAGCCAACAGAGGTTAAGTACAGAGCTGATGAATAAATTAAGCAATTGATCTGTTCAACCTTTCTCCTGTAGACAATCTCATCTTGGTGCACAGTCACTGTCTGCCCTCCCATCACATTCCCAAGTGACCACTCATTGTATTTGAGCCTACACAGTGCCAATGAGGAGATCATCACAAGAGCCTGACATCCCTTCCTTACCTGAAAGTCATACATGCATTTTCCAGTGCAAATATCAGGAGCATGAATTTCCCTCCAGAGCACTCAGGCCGATTGTGGCACCGCATGTTAAATCAGTCAACTCAGCACAAACTAGCTGTCAATGATGAGACTTTCTGGTTTGGTCGGCTTAGTACCAGACTGAGAAATGCAATTATCACTGAATAACTGGAGCATCTGCACTCGACTCTTCAGAAAAAATGTCACTTCCTCCTGCTCCACCTTTGTAAAATTTAAAATTCTCATCTATGTTTTTAAAACCTCCATGGCCTTGCCCCTCCCTTTTCTGTAATCTCCTCTAGTCCCACAAACTTCCGAGATATTTGTGCTCCTCCAATTCTGGTCTCTTGAGCATCACTGATTTTAATCGATCCACCATTGGTGGTTGTTCCTTCAGCTGTCTGGGCCCTAAGCTCTGGAATTCCCTCCCCAAACCTTTCTGTCTATCTCTCTCTCTCTTAAGACACTCCTTACAACCTACCTTTTTGTTCAAGTTTTAGTGGCTCAGTGTCAAAGTTTGCTTTATAACGCTCCTGTGAAGTGCCTTGGGATGTTTATTACATTAAAGATGTTAAATAAATACAAGTTGCTGTTTAAATTGAAACCAATTAAGTTTAGTAAGCACACAGAATTAACTGACTGGCAAGAGCAGCAGGTATTCTTACAGCAGCAGTACTCTGTCAAGAGATTGTCTATTTTTTAAATGGGATTGTTACAGCCGGGGGCGGGGGGTGTGGGGGGGGGGGGGTCTCAGGCTCCCCTCTTGCCCCTTCCTCTTATTTGACCAAAAAAGTGTTTATTCCTTTTAAACAGTGGTTGTGCTTACCACCTCGAATGTTTTACCTTCTTCCTATGCTGAGATCGTGAAAGAATTAATCGGATAAGTTTTCTTGAGTTTAAACAAGAAAGAGGTAAGTTTATTATACGTAACGCTCTAACCTGATTTAAAAATACTAAAAGAAAAATACACTACACATTCACACACACATTTACATGAGAACCACAAACACACAAATAAATTACAGGAGGGAAAATAGATTTGATGGTTGGATTAAAATCCAGAATAAATGTAATTTAAGTACAGTCTGTAAATCCAGTAGTCCTCGGCTGAAGCTGTATTCTTGAAGTCCTTGCTGGTCAAAGTGCACTTTGCTTGGCCTGCTTTGCTCAGAGTTTCTTGAAGGCAGAATTGCCATCGGCTCTCTTCCCCTTGTCGCTGGCTGTAGCAGTCTGTAGGCCCGGAGGGTCCCTCAGTCACAGACGGTTTTCACTTGATGTTTTCTGGGAGAGAGAGAGAGAGAAGAGATCGGGAGACAAGGGAGCAGCAGCCTTCTGTGCTGCTATACACTCCATAACTGCCTGTCTGCTTGTCTGTGTAACAAAACTGCCAGTTTCTTCAGAGAGGAACACAGTCACATGGTTCTCTCACTCCCCTTTGTTTTTAATGAGGTCCAAAGTCTAAAACCCAAAACTTCTCTTAGGTGGGGTTGGCAGTGTTTACCCCTTGGAGAGACGTCACCATTTATCAATGCCTGAAGATGGTTTGAAATGTCCTGCTAACGAGGGTGATCTGGCTAATCTACTCAGTTAGCCAAAGCATTGTTCTGGCTGCGCTTCTTGTTAGACTTTTTGTCTCCAGTTCAATCTCCTGGTATTTCAGATGTAAATGGCAGTGGCCATCTTGGCTGCCAATTTTTTTTAAAAGTTACTGTAGGGTTTTTTCTCCCGTTAAAAGTTAAGGTAAGTTTCCAACCAATGAAACTAATATTTCTCATTTTGGCATATAGGGTTTTCCTGTCAGGGTTTAATGTGAATAGTTTAATTTGGTTCTTTCATTCATGTTGTTCAGACATTGCTTTCCTTTGGCATCATGTACCTGCAGCTATAACCACACTCATTTATACATTTTATACTATTCAATATCTAACTACATCAGTATGTCAGTCTGAACTGTGAGCAAAGTATCAGGTGATCAAAATCACATCAATGTTCTGCAGATCACCAAGTTAAGAAGTTACAAATGTATAAAATACACATGGTATACTTGGCGTATCTTCAGGTTGTCATAGTTGATCTATCAACACGAACAGCAAAAGAGAATAGAGAAAACCTCCAGAGTATTGATCAGGAAATCATCCAATGTGTCTCATTGCAAACAATGGGACTGGTGCTGAATCACCAATAGAAACCTAGTTCTTAATTCCTCACCTGCCATTGCTTGAACATCAAGTTGTGAATAAAGTAAAAATCATAAACTTCAATTTTCTCATGAAAGGGCCATGGAGCAGGAGCAATGTTTTCTTGGGATATTGAAAGCATTAAATGCATATGGAATCAGTCAACATTACAACGATGGTCAAGATTGTTTTGAAAATATAAGTAAACTATTGCCAATGAATAAAATCATTTAGAATGAGGAAAACAGTCAAACATCATTTGTCCCTTCAGAAATAAACTTTAAGATGTGACAGTATTCAATTTAGTAAGATGACAAAGCAATGTATAGATGTGCGTGTGTGCATTGTACCTATATACATAACTTTATATGTAGGATGCTGGTATTCATCTCTTCTCAAAACAATCTGTACTAATGAAGCTAGAAACAGGGAGAACTCCCTACTCTTCTTTAATTAGTGCCATCCGGTTTTTAACATTTTATTTGCTGACCTCCTCAGCTTCAGCTTACATAAACTCATCCAGAACTCTGCACCCATATCCTATCCTGTCCTTTGTCCCACTTATCTATCACCCCTTCCTGACTCACTCCAATGCTCCTCTGTCCTTCAGCACATCAATTTCAAAATCCTTGTCTTGATCTTCAAGTCCCTCATCAGTATTCTCTTTGTAATATCCTCCACTCTTCCATCTCTGACCTATTGTGCTTTCTCCTGCCTCCTGCTCCATCAGAGCCTTTAGCAACTTACACACATACTCTGGAACTCTCTCATTAAGCTCCTCTTCCCTTGCCACATCTCTCCCTATCTTCGTAAGCCTCCTTAAAACTCACCTTTGTGACAGAGCTTGTGATCGTCATCCTTAATCGTCCTTGCATATGTTGGCCTTGTCTCAGTGGGTAGCATCCATGCCTCTGAGTCAGACGGTCATGGGTTCAAGTCCCATTCCAGAGACTTGAGCACATAATCGAGACTGACACTGCAGTGTAGCACTGAGGGAGTGCTGCACTGTCAGAGGGTCATCTTTCCAATGAGATGTTTCTGCAAAGGTGGAGGTAAAAAGAAGACACTGGTTGAAGAGCAGGTGAGATGTCCCCAGTGTCCTGACCAATATTTATCCCTCACCCAACATCACTAAAGATTATTTGGTCACTTAATGACACATAAAAAGTACTTCAATTGCCTGTTCAGTGCCTTTGGACATTCAAAGGTCTTGAAGGGCGATATATATATTGAAGTTCTTTCTTTCGCATGGTTTTGATAAGATAAATTGTGATAGGAGTAGCAGGTGCTTCTCCATGCCTCCCCAGGACTGCTTAACCCCTCCCTCACCACCAAACCTTACCCCTGCCACAGATCGAGGGAGCTCCTCCCACAGGACAGCCTAGCACCTGAATCTGCCACTTACCTGTTGTAGATGGGTAGTGTTTGGCTGTGTGATATGCTGCACTTCCCACTGACTTCACAGCCACTCAGGTTGGAAGTCAGTTAGCAGGATTTAACTGAGTCCCCAGGAGTTTCTAACTCACACCTGGACCATAAACATCAGTCACACACTGCAGTGAAGGAATCCAGCTATAATGAGGGGTTATAAGGTTAGAAGTTATTTTCCTATGAATTCGGGATTTAAAAAAAGCAAGGTTGATCTACCTGGAAGGTTTAAAACAAAAGGTTTCATAAGCATGTCTGTAGAATGCCCCTGTAGTCAAGGACTCCAACACCCTGTGGTCGAGGACACAGCATAATTGCCTCTTCCTAAGAACACAATGGCAGGTTCCGAAAAATAGGAACTCTCTTCAAAAAGTCATTAGCATCATCACCTCAGCAAAGCACTAAGAATACAAGTTGCATAAATAATCATTATAAGTTACTCCAGTTTAACAATGAATGACATGATTTTCTACAGATGGATTTAAATCACCTGTCAACTGAATCTGGGAAACTGAGTTATAATCTTAAAAGACAATTGGGTGACTAGGAATTTTACCATCATTTGCAACTTTCAGCATCCTGTTGGCTCTAAGGATGTTGACCAGCTTGTGTGCCCACAGCTTCCTGCTAGCTCAGCCTTTTCTTAGAAATTAAATAATGTGGATTTCAACTGGAAATTGACAGTTATACAGCCTTATTTGGGAAATAGAAGGGGATGAGCCTACTTACAAGAGAGGTAACAACCTCATACTTAAAAAACCTAGTTATGCAGCTTAGAAACAGTATTAAATTTGGAACCACACAGTGGATCTTCAGAATCGTTGGATTCATTCCAGCCTTTCTCATGGTAAAGGTATGAGCTACTGTGGTGCGTTTATGATAATTCATCCCTTAATTGGGATAGAGGTATTTATTTTATTTTTTATTTAGAGATACAGCACTGAAACAGGCCCTTCGGCCCACCAAGTCTGTGCCGACCAACAACCACCCATTTATACTAACCCTGCAGTAATCCCATATTCCCTACCACCTACCTACACTAGGGGAAATTTACAAGGGCCAATTTACCTATGGAGCGGTAAGGCTGCGGTGCTAACCACTGCGCCACTGTGCAGCCCAGGTATCTCACTAAACTCTGTAGCTTTCTATGCAGGAATTTAAGGTAAATGCTACTTTAAATGTTGATGGATATCTTAAATATTTTATAGTAACAATATTTAGATTTAAGCTTGGATTCTCTACTAGAAATAATATACTTTCTTTCCTTCTCAGAACTATTAATTTTGTGATTGATATCCCATCAAATGTGAATTGCATGTTCGGTTCTTTAGTAAACTTTTATATAATTTAGAAAATATATTGCATCATATAGTCTTCTGCATCTCAAACTTGAGAATCCATCTCCATAAACCCTTCAGTGGGAAGGTAATTATTGAGCAGAGATGCCCAGGCCCTTATAATATCCGGGTTGTTATTATCTGGCTAAAACTTGTTAAAAAGACTATACGGATTACGGTAATCTTCTCAGCTGGTTCCTTTCCTTTGGCAAGAGTTAGATCAGGTCTTCTGACCCATTCAAGTATCTGAGACCTGTCTTTCTCAATCTTAAATGACAGTGATCATCTGGAGAGTACACTTGATTTGGGTAGTCCCAAAAAGGGGCTAGAATTATAATCCACTTCAGTTGGCGCCCAACGTGGACTAGGATTATAATCCACTTCAATGTCAAGTACCTTCAGAACTAAAATTCCTCTCATACTTATCAATTGTCTGCATGTTGTTCTTTAAAGGTTGAACAATAATTTTGTGAAAAAACTGAAAGGCAACACTGAAACACAATTGAAACAGGATCAGTAGAAGCACTGACTGGCATCAGCAAGAGTAAAAATGGCTAACCAAGGTTTGTAACAATAATTGAAGTTCTAATGATGAAACCAGCTTGACTCCAGCCATCTATTATCTTAGATGAGGGGTTTGAATGACACTGAACTGAAAGATTTTGCTACAGTCACAACACATCCCTGCCAAATGTTAGTTTAGATATGGTCCTTCCAGTTTAAATTTTATTTACAATCATTTACGTAAGGTAAAAAAAATTAATTCAAATAACCGATTTGCCCAGGAACTCTGTGGGGAGATTCAACATTCTTTGCTTTGTGTTCTGGGTGAAAAATGAATTATAGGAGAATTGATTTTGGCTGGTGATTTCCCACACCTGGGGCTGGATTATGTGCTGGAGGCACTGGGCCGAAAAGGCAGGAGAACGTTTAGTTTAGTTTAGTTTAGAGATACAGCACTGAAACAGGCCCTTCGGCCCACCAAGTCTGTGCCGACCATCAACCACCTATTTATACTAATCCTACACTAATTCCATACTCCTACCACATCCCCACCTGTCCCTATATTTCCCTACCACCTACCTATACTAGGGGCAATTTATAATGGCCAATTAACCTATCAACCTGCAAGTCTTTGGCATGTGGGAGGAAACCGGAGCACCCGGAGGAAACCCACGCAGACACAGGGAGAACTTGCAAACTCCACACAGGCAGTACCCAGAATTGAACCCGGGTCGCTGGAGCTGTGAGGCTGCGGTGCTAAACCACTACGCCACTGTGCTGCCCTCTGCCTTTTCACGACCCTGCCTGCACCACCCAACACCACCCCCCACCACCTCCCCCCACCCTGGAGTAATCCTCCAGTCTTTCTCAATCTAAGTTTCAGGTGCGGATCCCCGTCCCTTTAAAGATAAGGATCTCACCTCCAAGAGGGCCGGCAGTTCCGCAGTAATGGCAGTGTCACCAGGAGCGATGGCCATTGCCAGTCTGACAGAGGCCTCAGACCCAAGCCCAGCACTGGAATCTCTGACCAAAGGTAGGTGCAGTGGGGTCATCGGGGCCAGTCTTGAAGGTCCCAGTGAGTGGGTGTAGGAGAGTACTTGTGCAGTCCAGGGGAGAGGTGGGGGTAAAGTTTGTCCCGGTGGGGGACCTCTATGGACCATAAATTGCCCATAAAGTAGGGACAACCCCTCCAAACCCACAGCCAAGGTGCCCTCCCTGCACGGCGGAGGTACCCCCGCCACAGGAAAAGGCCATTAATAGGCCTCTTAAGGGCCTCAATTGACCTGTGGGCGGGATGCCATCATCGGTCCATCCCACCTCCCCATCCGGGAAGGTCACTTGGCGATGGGCCCTCTGACCCCTGCCCCTCATCATTATACTCTGTGCCCTCCCCCCATGCCTCCGACCCCGCCTCAGGGGCCTCACAAAATCTCGGCTGTGAACTCCCCGGAAGGAAGATGGTTTGCCAAATTGGAAGCTGGCAAATTCCAAATGTGTCGCCCACCTTAAACTGGCATCAGGAACCTCGCACTTTCCGCTCTGCTGTTCCAGGAGTCAGACTGCTGGCTGGAGGGCACTGAAACACGCCCAGAGCACTTTTTAATAGTTACATTTCAGTGGAGTGGGAGCAGAGGCAGACAGAAGTGTGAGGGTGAACAGGAGCGAAAGAGGACCGAGAGATAAGTGAGGGTGCAGTGGAAGCAGGAGGTGTGTACTCTTCCTGGCTCCACGAAGATGCACTAGGCCCCTGGTCAGGCCCTCATTGGCATCTGCAGCTCACCCGTTTAATGGAAATTTTGATTGGGCTTCACATTACCAGTGACTGATGGGCAAAGCAATTGCTTCACTGACTTGTCACCCAGGTTGTGCCCAAGCCCAATTTCTCAGCATGTAACGATGGGCCAAATGGCCTCCTTCTCTGCCCTAATGACTCTATGTAATCTCAAGTTTTATAAATTTCTGATTTGTTGAAGGATTATTACATTTCCCTCTTACATTAGCAGCCACCTCCACCTTCTGGATATCCTGAGTAAATTAAAGGAGAAACTTTAACCTAATCTGCCAGGCAGAAATATGGATTGCATTGGCTGTTCACTTCACATTCAATTCTATATCATGGCTGATTCAATCTCCTCAGTTTCCTGGCAGATGGGTTAGATTACAATTACCCTTCCCCATCCACAGAACGGTTAAGCACATAGCTTGAGACTGAGTCCGACCAGACATGGTGGCTGGTTCCCTTCCCTGAAGGTGATTAGTGAACTTTTTGGGTTCTGACAATAATCAGCAACTTTCATGGCCATTTTCCAGTTGCAGATCATGCCACATTGTGAATAAAACTCACAACAGCTAGACTACGATACCCGCGATACAGAGTATAAAATGTAGTGTTACGACCAGGTGAGCAATGGGTCTAGAGGTCTGTTACTATCTTCACCTGGTCTTATTGTAACAGGGTTTAATTTTAAACACAGTGTTTTGAGCTCCCCCTTGGTGAATTCTTGTTTACAGCTTTTCATTTATAAGGCAAAGAAATGTGCACAAACAGGCTTTCTGTGGTTTAAAGAAGAAAATATGAAATTTATTAAATCTTAAGCTTAAAACTCTAATCCAGTTAACGCCTATGGATATACGACGCGCCCACACTAGCATGCACACACGATACACACATGAAAATAGGGACAGAAAAGAGCAGAAGAAAAGATAAGTAAAACACTTTGAGGCAATATCTTGTTACTGTGCTTCGAGCTTGCTGTAGTCCTTGATTGAAGATATGGTCTTGCGTTGAGTTGGAGCCCAATGTTCTTTTTAAACCTTGTTCACGTAGGAGACTTTTTCTCTCTTTGAGTTTACATGTCGTCAATGGTTTCCAAAGCTGGTGAGAGTGAGATGAGGGCAGACAGGAGAGAGATCTTATCAAACCAGGAGCCAGGAGCTTTCTCAGTTTGAATCCTTTGTTGGAAGTTCAAATCTCAACAGCCATCTAGTCATGTTACTAAAACTGGTTTGACCACGTCTTCTGTGTATTGGGGAAGCAATGACTGGGTCCTTTTTTTCCAACACTGCTAGTACTATGCAAATGTCCTTCCAGTCAGGGTCTTGCACTTTTAAGTTTTAATGTTCATGTGTGCCTCAGTCTTGGCAGGTGGGGGATTTGCCTGACAGTAGTAATTCCTAAGAACTGGATTAATCATTGTTGGGGCATTTGTGGAGCATGTGCTTATTGGATCAATGACATGCAGGGCATGGTACTGAGTCACACAAAACCGGAGATTCACTGGGTAATGATGGAGGCTTCACACTTGGCCTGAAATCCCCCAATAAACCAGTCAGAAGTCTCACTTCCAATGTTTCCTTGTTGGAAAGTGCACCTTTGTGGACAGCAGCCGAAGAGATCATTGGGCTCAGCTGTGATGCTTGCCAGGGTAAAATAGCTTGTTATCACTTGTTCATGAAGAATAGCCAATTGGGGAGAATTCTGAGGATTGCCAACATCCATGGACCCATAACCAAGCATGTCAACACCTTTGAGAGAGGAGCTCCCAGTGGTCTTTCATGTGAAGGAATGTCAGATACTTACTAGCCGTGGTGAGACCTCTGGCTTGTAATTTGAGCATGCAGTTTCATTACAAGTTTAGTGCTGGTGCTGAACTGTTTCTGCAGTGCAAATCTGGAGTGGACTGGTCTTAAAGTTGCAGCTCCAGGGATTCTTGCTCTGTTTTGCTTTGCTATCAGGCTGGGCCCTGACTCCAGCTTAGGCTGCATTTGCACTCCAATTCCAGCTTGGCACAGTCAGTATCACTCACACCCCTGAGACAGAAGTTCATGGATTGAAGCTTCACTCATTGGACTTAAGCATTTAATTCAGGCTGTACTCTGGCAGTGCTGCATTGCTGAACTGATGACCTGCCTGTCCTGTCAGGTGATATAAAAGATTCTACGGCATTAATTCCATGTAAAGAATAGCGGGAGAGATATCTCCAGTATCCTAGCCAACATTTATCCCTCAACCAACTCCACAAAATAGTTTATCTGATCATTTATTTCACACGGTTGTTCCTGGAACCTTGCTGTGCCTACATTCACTGTTGCATTGGTTTATATAACTGTGACCATACTTAAAAATTGACCATACTTAAAAATAATCAACCAGTTGTGAAGCAGTTTGTCAAAGGCTCTAAATAAATGAGTTCCTTCTTACCATTATCGTATCCCAAGATGAAAACATTTAACAAACTTGGTCTCTGCTTTTAAGCCAAACTAGAAATGGCCATCAACAATCAAGAATATCGGAGAAGCTCACTCAGAATAGATACGTTTGAGTCAATTGAGACCTAGTTGAACTTTTGAGTTGGAAATTGTATGTTTTATCACTAGACTTAAGGGATTCTTTCAGGAGACCTTTTTATTGATGTTACCATGGATCTGATGAGCAAGGTGCTGTTCTCTGCTGAGAAAATGTTTCTTTACAGTCCGTGATAACAGTGCAATACCAGAAAGCTGTGTTAATTGTAGATTAATTGGGTGTTTACTTGTATTCAGATGATGGGCATTAATTGGGGACTCACCTGTTCTCATGTACATCAAAGCAGGTTGAAAGTGTGGTTGTTGGGTTGGAGGTGCATAAGATGTATTGTGTGTCTCTGTAAATAAAAGCGCATAAGTGTATAAACACTCGGCTCCAGTTCTATCCTTCACCGCCTGGATATCTGAGTTCCAACAAGCTCAATCCCACTGCAAAACTGGTCAACAAACATTATTTGATTCCAAGTATTCAGGGAGTTAATTTTTCTTGCAATGCTTACATTTGTTTGATGATGCTTGAGATTTGTGCTGTCCTCGTACAAGTCTGCATGTGGAACCGTTCCCACTGCAGACTCCACAGTTATCTTCCTTGGCACTGCTTCCCAGCTGGTGATCACAGCCAACAACCTGCCAAAAAACAGCATTGTGTAGGAGAGTGCTAGTATGGTTTGATATGTTCCATCTGCACAACAAGATGCAGTCACATTTATAGATACTTAACCCAATATAACAACCCAGGAGTATGTGCACATCCTAAACTAATGGCTAGACTGTTCTCCCAAATGGTTAACTTTACATAACTTGAAAGTAAATAGTAATGGCTGCGTTTGCTGACAATGTAACCACTAGGTGGTACTGTACTAGCACATGCGCAAATGCAGCCTGTTCCACTGACACATCACTGTCAGCGACTTTCAGGCAGCTGCCAAGATTAAAGATGGCTCTGCCTAATTTATCACAGGAAACCAACTTCAATCTATGACAGCACACAGTGGACATGTTCGATACTCGGAGTTTAAACTCGCTGTTTAAAGTCTTATCAGAAGGACAGCACCTCTGACAGTGCTGTTGACTCTCCGTAATTCAGTGTCTTTCGCTCCTTGCCTCCCCCCCACCTCCATGCTGCTCTCTGGCTGCTCAATCCCCACTACCCCCCCACCCCCCAAATTCCGCTTTCCGGCCACCCATCCCCACTTCCCCCTCCCACTCTCTGGCGACTCGCTCCCCACTTCCACCCCCCATCCCTCCAGATGCTAGCTCTAGGCCATGGGCCACGCCACATCCCTCCTCTCAGCCACTCACTCCTGCGTTCGATGGGTCCCCACCGCGCCACCCAAAGAATCAAGGCAGGCCGCGAGGGGTGACAGGGCGATGTAGGGGTGAGTGGCCGAGAGGAGGGAAGCAGCACGGCCTAGAGCTAGTGTCTGGAGGGATGTTCCTCAGGAAACTACAGGCCAGTTAGCTTAATATCTGTCCTAGGGAAAATGTTAGAAGCTATTATTAAAGATGTTATAGCAGGGCATTTAGAAAAATTCAAGGTAATCAAGCAGAGTCAACATGGTTTTGTGAAAGGGAAATCATGTTTAACAAATCTATTGGAGTTCTTTGAGGGAGTTACATGTGCTGTGGATAAAGGGGAACCAGTGGATGTATTGTATTTAGATTTCCAAAAGGCATTTGATAAGGTGCCACATCAAAGATTATTGCAGAAAATAAAAGCTCATTGTGTAAGGGGTAACATATTGGCATGGATAGAAGATTGGTGAGCTAACAGGAAACAGAGTAGGCATAAATGGGTCATTTTGTGGTTGGCAAGATGTAACGAGTGGTGTGTCACAGGGATCTGTGCTGGGGCCTTTTTACATTTTATATAAATGACATAAGAAAGGACTGGAGGTATGGTTGTTAAATTTGCTGATGACACAAAGATAGGTAGGAAAGTAACTTGTGAAGAGGATATAAGGAGGCTACAAAGGGATATAGATAAGTTATGTGAGTGGGCAAAGATCTGGCAAATGGAGTATAATGTGGAAAAGTGTGAAATTGTCCACTTTGGCAGGAAGAATAAAAAAGAAGCATATTATCTAAATGGTGAGAGATTGCAGAGCTCTGAGATGCAGAGGGATCTGGGTGTCTTAGTGCATGAATCGCAAAAGGTTAGTATGGAGGTACAGCACGTAATTAGGAAAGCTAATAGAATGTAATCGTTTATTGCAAGGGGAATTGAATACAAAAGTAGGGAGGTTATGCTTCAGCTATGCAGGGCATTGGTGAGACCACATCTGGAGTACTGTGTACAATATTGGTCTCCTTATTTAAGGAAGGATGTAAATGCGTTAGAGGCAGTACAGAGTAGGTTTACTAGACTAATGGCTGGAATGTGCGGGCTGTCTTATGAGGAAAGATTGGAAACGTTAGGCATGTATCCACTGGAATTTAGAAAAGGAAGAGGCGACTTGATTGAAACATATAAGATCCTGAGGGGTCTTCATAGGGTGGATGTGGAAAAGATGTTTCCCCTTGTGGGAGAATTTTGAACTGGGGGTCACTGTTTAAAAATAAGGGGTCGCCCATTTAAGACAGATGAAGAGAAATTCTTTCAATGGGTCGTGAGTCTTTGAAATTCTCTTCCTCAAAAGGCAGTGGAAGCAGAGTCTTTGAATATTTTTACGGCAGAGGTAGATAGAGTCTTGATAAGCGAGGGGGTGGAAGATTATCAGGGGTAGGTGGAAATGTAGAGTAATCAGTTCAGCCATGAACTTATTGAATAGCGGAGCAGGCTCGAGGGGTTGAGTGGCCTACTCCTGCTCCTAATTCGTATGTTTGTATGTTCGTATGATCCCTTGATATCTTTAATATCTAGAAATCTATCGATCTCTGTCATGAATATACGCAAAGACTGAGTCTCTACAACCGTCTGGGGTAGAGAATTTCAAAGATTCAACACCCTCTGCATGAAGAAATCCTTCCTCATCTCAGTCCTAAATGGCCTACCTCTTATTCTGAGACTGTGCCTCCTTGTCCTAGACTCACCAGCCAGGGGAAACATCCTTCCCGCATCTACCCTGTTGAGCCCTGTAAGAATTTTGTATGCTTCGATGAGAGCACCTCTCATTCTTCGAAACTCTAGAGAATACAGGTCCAGTCTCCTCAACCTCTCCTCATAGGACAATCCTGCCATTCCAGGGATCAGTCTGGTGAACTTTCGTTGCACTCCCACTATGGCAAGTATATCCTTCCTTCAGTACAGAGACCAAAACTGTACACAACACTCCATATGCAGTCTCACCAAGGCTCTATACAATTGCAGCAAGACTTCTTTACTCCTATACCCAAATCCTCTTGCAATAAAGGCCAACATGCATTTAACTTCCCAATTGCTTGCTGCACCTGCATATTAGCTTTCAGTGACTCATGAACAAGTCCCTTGGTTCTCTAGTTTTCTGGGAATTTTTTTTTGTATCTTCCTCTGTGACGACAGCCACAAAGTGGAGGTGGTGGCGTACTGGTATTGTCACTGGACTAGTAACCCAGAGACCCAGGTATTGCTCTGGGGACATGGGTTTGAATCCCACCACAGCAGAAGGTGGAATTTGAATTCAAGTAATAAATCTGGAATTTAAAGCTAGTCTAATGATGGCCATGAAACCATTGTTGATTGTTGTAAAAACCCATCTGGTTCACTAATGTCCTTTAGGGAAGGAAATCTGCTGTCCTTACCTGGTCTGGCCTACTTGTGACTCCAGATCCACAGCAATGTGGTTGACTCTTACATGCCCTTGAAGTGGCCTAGCAAGCCACTCAGTTCAAGGGCAATTAGGAATGGGCAATAAATGCTGGCCTGGCCTGCGATGCCCACATCCCATGAAAGAATATTTAAAAAAAATGTGTTTAGTTTCTCTGCCATTTCCTTATTCTCCATTATAAATTCTCCTGTCTCTGCCCTTAGTGGGCCCATATTTGTCTTTGCTAATCTTTTCCTTTCTACATACCTATGGAAGCTTTTACAGTCCATTTTTATGTTTCTTGCTAGTTTACTTTCATATTCTAATTTCTCTTTCAGTTTCTTGGTCCTCCTTTGAGTTCTAAAGTTCTCCCAATCCTCAGGCTTACTACTTTTTTGGCAACTTTAAAATCCTCTTCTTTTGACCAAATACAATCTTTAACTTAAAATAAAAGCAAAATACTGCAGAAGCTGGAAATCTGAAATAAAAACAAGAAATGCTGGAAACACTCAGCAGGTCTGGCAGCATCTGTGGAGAGAGAAGCACAGCTAACATTTCAGGTCAGTGACCCTTCTTCTGAACTCTTCAGAGTTCTGAAGAACAATCTTTAACTTCTCTTGTTAACCTTGGTTGGATCACCTTTCCTGTTGGGTTTTTGTGACTCAACGGGATGGAAAAACCATGTATTAATTCTTTAAATGCTAGCCATTTTCTGTCTACCATCATACCTTTTAATGTAGTTTCCCAATCTACCGCAGCCAATTTGCCCCTCATACCTTCGTAGTTTCCTTTGTTTAGATTTAAGATGCGTCCGGCAAAAGCAATACCGAGAACCCCACGTCGCCTCCTCTGTGGAAGGCCCGCCAAATCAAATGCCAATTAGACATTTAAGTGGACAGCAGCAGGCCTTCCACGAGATCAAGGACCCCGGCGACGTAAGTCCTGCCCTCTGAGAGCTGCCGGTCAATCAGAGGCTGGCAGCTCTTTAACTGTGCAACGCCATCGCAAAGGCAGTGGGTGTTGCTGGTGGAGCACCTACCCAAGAACCAGGAGCGGTGCTGGACCCAGGCCACAGAGAGCTGGGGAGGGAGGGGTGAGTCTTTCGGGGTGAGGGTCATGGTGGAGGGGTGGGTGTAGGGGGCCGTTGGCAAGGGCTGGCGGGTGGCTCTCAGCGGGCTCCTCCCTTCCCGATGCCAGGTCCCTTGTTCAAGCACTAAGTGCCTTTTAATGAGGGTCCCTGCCCCCGCCCCACCCCCACCATCCAGAGCCGGCAAGCAGCCTGCACAGTTTTTCCTGCCGTGCTTCCCGTGTGGTGACGGGGACCGCCTGCCACACGGCTAATTGCAGCGGTGGTGGGATGAGGCCCTTAATTGGGCATTAATTGCCCAGTTAAGGGCCTCAATTGGTGGCACGGCAGGAAAGCCATTCACAGGCCTTCTTAACCCGGACTTACTTTTGGTGGAGGCGGGTTCCTCCCCTGCCAAATATCCTGCTCGATTATATGCTCTACCTGCGTCCAAACCCACCGCGGGGAGAGCATTATATTCCTTCCTAAGAGTTCAATGGATAAGTGTGCTGGAGGTGCTATGCAGGTTGACATCAAGATCAAGGCTAAATGGACCAGTTCAGTCAATTGTTCTTTTCTCAGAAAAGCATTCTCATTTTTACTTGAATACTGTCCAATGGACAGTGTCCAAAAGATAGAGTGTGATGTGAATGTTATTGATAATGAAAAGCCCACTAAAATTGTGGAAAGTTTGGAAGACAAGGACGCATGTTAGAATGATCCAAAAGGAGCTTTTAGGCAAGGTGCTGGTAGTTAGTCACAGTTAGGGGTGATTTTAATTCCACCTACCCAGCAGAAACTGAATGGGTGGCTATTCAAACTTCCCAGGTCACCTTCCTGCCAAAGAGCTTCCAGAAACTTCCAGGAAAAATTACAAACTGCCTAACTAAACAGGCAGCAAAGACTCCCTTCAAAGCTGGCTGGGTCCTCTTTAACAGAAATAAAAACAGAAAATGCTGGAAATACTCAGCAGGTCTGGAAGTATCTGTGGAGCGAGAAACAGAGGGCTGGATTTTGCCATAGGCAGACAGGACTTCGCCACCGACGTAAAGGTCAGTGGCGAACCTGCTTCCGCCTAGCAAGGGGAACCGACCCGCATTTTACGGGTCCCCGGGCTTTAATTGTCCCAAGGCGGGACTGCCACATGCTTGAGGGAGGAGGTCCTGCCTCAGTGAGCTGCTGGTCAATCAGCATACCGGCAGCTCTTAGTCCCAGCAGCACCACTGGGAGCAGTGACCACTGCTGGGATTGCAGCCCAGCTGACACCATGGAGCCAGTACCTCTGGTAAGTTGGGCTTCCCTCGCCGGGGGGTAGTCAGTCGTGGCAGCGAGGCAAGGGTAGTCGTTTGGGGGAAGGGGGGAGTCTTGGGTCCCGGGGGGGTGGATTGGGAGGTGGGAGCGGCCCTCAATTGAGCACCTTGTGCCCGACTGCCATGGCACCCCCCCCACCCCCGCCGCCCCCCCCCTCCCTCCCCCCCACGGTGCGCAGAAAGGCCTTTCACATCCCCAGCCTGCCCACTTGCCACGGGTAAAATACCCGCGGAGGTGGGTGAGGGCCCTTAAGTGGTTGTTAAGTGGCCACTTAAGGGCCTTGATTGGCCTGGAGCAGGTGGGTGAGCCATTCCCCCCACCTCACTGCCAACCGCCGTAAAGTTGGCCGGAGGTGGGAGTGGGGCGGGAAGGCCTCCCGGAGCCTCCTGCTCAATTTTACGCCGCCACCATCCGACCCGTTGGGGCAGCGTAAAATTCAGCCCAGAGTTAATGTTTCAGATCTGTGACTTTTCATCAGAACTGGCAAAAGATAGGTAATAGGTTTCAAGCAAGTGAAAGGGGGAGGGCGAGGAATAACAAAAGGGAATGTCTGTGATAGGGTGGAGGGCAGGAGAGATTAAATGATGAAAGGTTTCAATGGTGCAAGGCCAAAGGGAATGGTAATGAGACAAGTAAAGAAATAAAAGATGTGGCTAAACGAGGTGCGAATAACAAAATGGTAAACTGCTGTCCGAAAGAATAAACAAGGCAACAAGGGACGAAAACTGAAACCTGCAAAAGCAAAAGGAAACAGCGAGCAGTTGTGGTTCATATTGGTACCAATTACATAGATAGAAAGAGGGATGAGGTCCTACAGGCAGATTTTAGGGAGCTAGGAAAAAATCTAGCTGTCAGGAGCACAAAGGCAGCAATCTCCAGATTACTCCCAGTGCCACGTGCAAGTGACAAGAGAAATAGAAGGTTAGAGCAGATGAATGCAGTTACAGTGCAGAAAGAGGCCATTCAGCCCATCTTGCCCGCACCAGCTCTACAAAAGAGCAATTGCCTCAGTTTCATTTCCCCGCCTTCTCTCCATAACCCTGCATATTCTTCCTTTTCATATAACAGTCCAATTCTCTTTTGAATGCTTCAATTGAACCTGCCTTCACCACACTCTCAGGCAGTACATTGCAGATCTTAACCACTCTCTGCGTGAAAAAGTTTTTCCTCATGTCACTTTTGCTTCTCTTACCAAATACTTTAAATCTGTGCCCTCTCTTTTTTGATCCTTTCACGAGTGGGAACAATTTCTCTCTATCTCCTCCATCCAGACCCCTCATGATTTTGAATACCTCTATCAAATCACCTCTCAGCCTTCTTTTCTCCAAGGAAAACATTCCTAACTTCTCCAATCTATCTTCATAACTGAAATTCCTCATCCCTGGAACCATTCTCTGTTCTCTCCAATGCCCTCACGTCTTTCCTAAAGTGCGGCGCCCAGAACTGGACACAATACTCCAGCTGAGGCCGAGTTAGTGTCTTATACAAGTTGGAGAGATGGTGTAGGAGTGAGGACTTTAGATTCCTGGGACATTGGGACCAGTCCTGGAGGAGATGGAACCTGTACAGGCTGGATGAGTTGCACCTGAGCAGAGCTGGGACCAATGTCCTTGTGGGGGGTTTGCTCGTGCTATTGGGGAGAGTTAAACTAACTTGGTGGGGGGGGGGGGAGGCGGGAACCAAGAGGTAACATTAGCGAGGAAAAACAAGGTGCACAGAGAATTGGGAGAGACAGATAGCACTAAGGTAAGAAATAGTAAGCTATTAACTGGGGTCAGAGTAAGAGAAAATGCAATAAGGCCTAAATTGGGTTTACTGTGCATGTATGTGCATGCATGGAATGTGGTAAATAAGGTTGGTGAGCTGCAGGTGCAAGTAGCCACATGGGAAATCATGGGGGAGAAACAGTTGCCATTGGTGGAAGTGCCAAAAACCAGAGGACACTTATTTAAAGTGATTGGAAAAAGAACCAGAGGCAACATGAGGAAAAACATTTTTACATAGTGAGTGGTTAGGATCTAGAATTCACTGTCTGGGAGTGTGGTAGAGAGAGATTCAATTGTGGCTCTCAAAAGGGAATTGGATAATTATCTGAAGAGAAAAGATTGGATGGCTACAGGAAAAAGGCAGGGGAGTGGGACTGGGTGAGTTGCTCTTCCAGAGAGCTGGCATGGACATGATGGGCCAAGTGGCCTCCTTCTGTGTTGTAACCATTCTGTGATTTTATGAAAATGGTGGCAGAGATTACAGTCTGAAATTGTTGAACTCAATGTTGAGTCCAGAAGGCTGTAAAATGTCTAATTGAAAGAATACATGCAGTTCCTCAAACTTATGTTGAGCTTCATTGGAACACTACAGGAGGCCGAGGACAGAGAGGTCAGCATAAGAGCAAGGTGGAGAATTAAAATGACAGGCAACCGGAAGCTCGGGTCACACTTGTGGACTGAATGGAGGCACTCAGTTCAAGGGCAATTAGAGATGGGCAATAAATGCTAGCCTTGCCAGCGCTGTTCATATCCTAAAAATGAATTTAAAAATCTGTATTTAGTCTCCCCGATGTAAAGCAGATGCATTTGGGAAGTGAATACAGTATACTGAAGTGAAAGAAGTACATGTAAATCATTGTTTCGCTTGTAAGGAATATTTGGGACATTGGACGGTGAGAAGAGAGGAGGTAAAAGGGCAGGTATTGCATCTCCTGTGCTTGCATGGAAAGGTGCCGTGGGAAGGGGAGGGGCTGACTGAGGAGCCGACCAGGATGTTGTGGAGTTAACAGTGGAGCTCAGTGCAATGTTGCACTTTTGCTTCCATTGCCTTCACCACTTCTTTGGTCATGAGTCCTCCCCCCACACAGAATCTTCAGAATTCTCCCTCCACCTGGACCCCTCCCTCTGACCTCTTACCCACTCTTGATTTTTTTCATTGAGAACTGCCGTCTCAATTTCTCTGCTCCCCTCACTCACTATAACCTCTCTTCCTTTGAACTTGCAGCACTCAGACACTTGCTCCATTTCCCCTTGGGCCATGACCTGACCACCAAACATCATGACATCATCTCCGGGTCTGTCACTAACCTCATCAACATCTGGAGATATTCCTTCCACAGCCTCTAACTACATAGTCCCCCAACCCTGAACAGCCCACTTCCCGCTCCTTCACAAGATCCACAAACAGGACTGCCCTGGTAGACCTATCATTTAAGTCTGTTCTTGCCCCACTGAACTGATTTCTTCCTATCTCAACTCTACTTTTTTCTCCCTTTATCCAGACTCTCCCCACCTCCATCTGCGACTCTTCCAATGTCCTCTGTCTCTTTAACAGTTTCGAATTTCCTGGCCCTAACCGTCTTCTCTTTACCTTGGCCGTTCAATCTCTCTACACCTCCACCCTCTGCCAGGATGACCTGAAGGTTCTCCATTGTGGGTGCAGGAGGATCAGGATTGCTCCTCCGTGTTCCACAAGGGACGATTGGGTATCTCTGCCTCCAGCTCACCCCCTCCCACCCCAATCACAGAAGCCCTGCGGGACAGCCTGGCAGCTGATCCTGACCCTTACCTGCTCTCAGCGGGTGCCTTAATTTGAGAGTTCAAGTCCCACTCCAGAGACTTGAGCACAAAAATCTGCGTTGACAGTCCAGGGCAGTACTGAGAGAGTGCTGCATTGTTGGAGGTGCTGTCTTTCGGATGAACTGTTAAACCGAGGCCCCAGACCAAGTACAATTTACCCATCGGCCCTGACTTAGCTACCCCACTTTGTCTTCCAATCCACCAACATCTCAAATTTAAAATTCTAGCCCTTGCCTCCATGGCCGGCTCCTCCATATCTCTGTAGCTTCCTCCAGACCTTTAATCACTCCCATTTCTTCAACCCACCATTGGTGCCCATGCCTTTATTCACTAATCTTTCACCATCTGGAAATCTCTCCCTCCTTTAAGACACTTCTCAAAGCCCAATCTTGATCACTCCTGCTTGCTTTTCTTCATCAGGGTCTGTTTATCCCCATGCTACTGTAAAGTGCCTTAGGATCTTTTTCTACATTGAAGGCAGGTGCTTGTTACTGAAATACCATATATTAATTTATTTTGAAATCCAAATATTTAATGGAATTAAGGTTAACATATTATTCAATTTCCCCCTTTCAGTTAGTTTAGTCGGTCTCTACTTTCAGGAGAGGACAGGAGGAAGGGGAAGAGAATTGGATCAGTAAAAGGTGTAAGATATTAGATTGAAAAATTGAATTACTAAATCAAGAAATCAAACAGTAACTTGAACTACTAAGTATTATTAGATTGGAATTGAATTTAAAGACTTCAATATTTTCTTATTGCAAATAGTTAAAGAGAAAGGGGAATGAATATGGCAATTACTGACAAAACTAAAATTGTTAGTAAAAACAGAAATAATATAGGGGAAACTTTGGAATGGGCCAGGTACCTTCCTAGCCTTGTGGTTTAGGAATGGTGTACTAATAATCAGAGCTAAATACTACCTGGTAATAATGAAAAATGTGTGCTTGGATGACATCAAAAGATGTGTATATCTGTAAGTGAGTGTTTGAGAAAGTCAGGAGATTCTGGAAGACGACAAAAAAAAGTAATTGAATCCACTAAATATTAAATGCCATTAACAATTATTTATCATAATTGTGTTTCCAGTGCAGAATTCTGATTACTTACTTGGCAGTTTCCACTGATGCACATGTGCAGAGTCTCTGTGTAACATCGCGTGCCATCGAGTACTTTAGGTGCCAATTCCACAACTAGTGCTGTACCCTTTGCCAGACATTTTAGTGCACAGGGCTTGTCAGGGTCATTGTAAATAGGAAGCCATTCATAGTACTGTCCTTGGTACTTGACATCATTGTGAGCCGAGCATTGCTGAGCACGAAAGTCACCAGCTTCTGGTGGGCAGTCCTAAGTGGAAAGGGAAATGAAAAGTAAAGGGCACTGATTAGGAAAATTATGAAGGAAATGTTTAAGCTATGAAATTTACACTTCACTGGAAAGTGATCAACTGACATAAAAGAAGAAAGTGCATAATTTTGATTATGTTGGCTTAATCTTTTAACTGAACTTGACACATGTAATTGCAAACTAGATTGACCTGATACAAATCAGATGTGTAGTAGAACCCTTTGCATTTACAAATACTTGAAGAAAGTAAATTGAGGTCATTTATAACTTGCAGCACATGGATCAATCTGCTACTAGCACAGCTTATTTCCACATGACTGACTGAAATGCAGACTCTTCTGTTATTTTTAATTTCTGCGCAAAATAAAGAACCAAATTTTGATGAGATGGACAAATAGCCCCAACGATAACTGAGGTGAAAACTTATTAAAGCCACCACAGATATAGCTGATGGAATGATGAGTTGATCATCGCCTTCTACAATTTTGCCAACCCTAATCATTTTGTTAATGATTTTGCACTATTTCCAGACACAGAAAGGAAAAATTGTCTCTTATTATTAGCTAAGTGATGAATCGGTAAACAGTTGATGAATCTTGCCCAGGAGGCTGTAGGAACATAGTCTTGATCTATTTGTGACTGACCTACTCAACCAGCAGATGTTGTTACCACAAACATCTGGTAAATCCTGACTTCAGTGCCAACCAGTGAATGCAGCATTATCTGTTATGACATTACAGTGAATACCCTCAATTAAAATTAAGCAAACAAAGGATAAAGGCCATCATAGAGCCAACAGAATGCACAGATGACCTCATTCCACCAGGTCACGGTTAAAAGAGCATGAAATAATTGTGGTCAGTGTGGATTAAATATGAATTCATCATAAATTCTACTGTAATATGGGTATGTGTCTCACTCCAATTGAAGATCCAAATTCATCACTTTTATACTAACAAATTAGTGGTTATATGATGCATAAATACTCAGGTTATAGAAACTGGATAAATGTTAAATACGTGCATATCAAATTACATGAATTTTAACTTTTCATTTTACAATTCAAATTTTAAAGCAATTTCATAATGTTGTGCAATGGCCATGGTTGAGTTTAATTTTCCAATGATTCCATAAAATGGCCAGTACAATTTCTAGCAAGGTTATGTTTTACAATTGCATGATTGGAACTTGGCAACAATTGCAAATCCTGATAAGTTCAGAGTTTAAGGTGTTCACTTTAAGTTGCCATGTTTCACTGGCATTTGGAAATAATTACTGTAATATCAACTATTACAGTAAATTCAATACTACTATCACCATATGGGCCCTGCCAGTGTCAAGCACTGATTATCTTGGTGCGGAGATTTCTGCTGTGCTAAGACTGTGGAGATGCTGCAAAATAAGGGGCGAGTACTAACTCAAGAGTTTTTAAAATAGAAATTAGAGCTTCCATCTGTTCTTAATGTAATCCAAGGAGTCTTGGTTTTCTTACAAAAATTTATATTTAAAGGAGTGGTGTCACTACGTTGGGGAGTTTTCAGGAAGGCTTAGTCTCTGAAACAACCTGCTTTGAATATTCCAGGCTGTGGTTGCTGTGGTGACCATGGGGAAAAGGCTGGAAGACGCTATGCAAACTATTGCACTGAAGCATTTGCAATTTTACATAAAGAAAATCATTTTAGGATGGGCCTCAAAAGATCAACGGGTAATTGCAATGCTCAGACGTTTGGACCCGATTTATGATACATTACCTGATTTCAGCTGGTGAGGCGATGAATATGCTACAATTGGCCTCACCAGCCATAGCCTATGAGAGGGAAAATCCTGCTATTGAGCTGGAAAGTGAGAGTTTATGGACATCTAGCAAAGAGTGAACTATGTGTATGCGTGCTCCCAATGATTGAAAACACATCGACTTTCATTATTCAGGATGGCATAAGAAGAATGGTCACCCGGACAAGAGACTTCCCAATGGATTCTGTACTGTAGTGTTAGCTACTGTCCTCAGCAGAAGAAGAGAGCAGAAATGAAGTCAAATAAATCATCACAGTATCATAGTAGCACAGGCATGAAAACAATAATGCAGCATTTTAACAACTGCATCATTATTCTCCTTGGGGATGAGTGAGGATAAGCAAGGCTTCTTTGGGAATGAAGCAACCCTAGACAATATAAATAGTGCTGGAAGATTGGAAGCAAGTTAACTCTCCATGCCAGACTCTAATTGAATACCTGAGCCCAGCAGGTCTGCGTTACGCTAGGGGTGTCCAACATATGAATCATTGGTCCTGTGTGGCCCTTACCAGGAATATAGGAACAGGAGGAGGTCATTAAATCCCTCAAACCATTCAGTTAGATCATGGCTAATCTGTATCTTAACTCCATTCACCCACCTAGGCTGAATATCCCTTAATGCCCTTGGTTGGCTAAAATCTATCAATCTCAGATTTAAATTATCTACTGCTTTTTGTGGGAGAGAGTTTCACGCTTTTACCTCCTGTTAAGCTCACGTGCAGTGCAGTGATGGAAAACACAGAACCCAAACTGAAGAGTTATAAAAATTGACTTTTTCTTTAAAAAGTGGACAGTGTGCTGCAAGATGGTCACTGAAGGTCAAAGTCCTAAAAATTCAAGCCGTTTTACTGTCTGCTGAGAACAAAGGATACATTCCAAGCGGCGGGGGGGGTGGTGATAGGGGCCGCCATGGAGCCTCGCCACCGCTGGGAAAATCCAGCCCAGCAATGCAGGTATGTGGCTCAGTGGCGGGCTGCTGCCGCTGCCATCTTCTGGACACCCCCCCCACCCCCTGCATGCCACCCCCGCCACAGAGCCCGACATCAGGGGTTCAACAAAATCCTGGCCAACCTGTGTAGATTTCTTGGGAGATATAGAGCAATGAGCAGCTGGCCACAAAAACCTTACATCACATGACCCACTGCTTAGGACCCTTGTAAAATCCCACAAACACACTTAACTCTACAATAACCTTTTTTGTTAAATTAAAATAAAATTCCCTACAAAAACATAAGTTTAAAGGAATATTAAATGGTTTATTAAATCTAATAAATTAGTTGAAGAAATCAGGAAGACCTTTTTTAACGTTATGTTGCTAATGCACAATAGCGCAGTGGTTAGCACCGCAGCCTCACAGCTCCAGCGACCCGGGTTCAATTCTGGGTACTACCTGTGTGGAGTTTGCAAGTTCTCCCTGTGAACGCGTGGGTTTTCGCCCGGTGCTCCGGTTTCCTCCCACAGCCAAAGACTTGCAGGTTGATAGGTAAATTGGCCATTATAAATTGCCCCTAGTATAGGTAGGTGGTTGGGGAATATAGGGAAGGTGGGGGATGTGGTAGGAATATGGAATTAATGTAGGATTAGTATAAATGGGTGGTTGATGGTCGGCACAGACTCGGTGGGCCGAAGGGCCTGTTTCAGTGCTGTATCTCTAAATAAATAAAATTGCCATGTAGAAACCATTTTTAATTTTTGAATAATAGATGTAAATCACGTTACGACCAGGTAAGAAAGGGTTCTAGGGTTCCCTCTCAACCTTCATTTGGTCTTACTGTAACAGGGTTTAATTTTAAACACCCTGTTTTTATAATATATTATATATAAAAACAAGAAATGCTGGAACCACTCAGCAGGTCTGGCAGCATCTGTGGAAAGAGAAGCAGAGTTAACGTTTCGGGTCAGTGACTTCAAGAGTGGTTCCAGCATTTCTTGTTTTTATTTCAGATTTCCAGCATCCACATTATTTTGCTTTTATTACCCTGTTTTTATAGTTCCCCCTTAGTGATCCATGTTCACTAACTGCCAATAATGAGGCAAAGAAACTAGCCAAACAAGTTTTCTTAGGTTTAAAGAAAAAAGGTTGAACTTTATTAAACGTAAACTCTGATTAGGTGAACGCCTACGGCTACGTGACGTGCCCATGCTAGCATGCATACGTGACAAACACACATGTAGATAGAGACAGAAAAGAGCAGAAGGAATAAAGTGGAAAAGTTTGAGGCAATATCTGAAGATGGTCTTGGTTACTGTTCTCAGAGCTCGCTGTCGAGTCCTTAATTGTAGGTAGGTCTTTTTTGGTTGGGGCCCAGTATTATTCTTAAACCTTGTTCAATGCAGGAGACTTTTCTCTCTCGAAGTTCACGTGTCTTCAGTGGGTTTGGAGTTCCGTGAGAAAGAGATGGGAGCAGACAGGAGCGGTCTTCTCAGTCCAGGAGTCTTTTTGGTTCAAACTCTTTTGTATAATTCAGAAAAACCCAGGTTGCCAAGCAGGTTAGTCATGTGACTAGCTGGTCTGACCAATTCCCTTGCCTTAGCTGACCCTGGAATGTCTCTTCTTACACACAATACCTGGTGCTCAAAGTCCATTGTGGGTTAAATTGGAGCAGGGAATAGCCCCTTTGTCCCTCCAAGCATTGTCTGTTAGCATGTAAATATTTTTTCCAGCCACAGCTGATCTGTTTAACAAGTCATTTCCTCGCTCCAGCAACAGCTTAAAATCAATGTTCATTTGACAAAATTAATATGCCTCATTCTTGGCAGGTGGGGGTCTAGCATGACATCTCCACACCCAGCGGAATGAAATGAGATTTGAGAAAAGCACATTTCGTTAAAAGGGTCGAGAGAGAAAATTTAAGATGCAGGAAAAAAGCATGCATCTCTCTCTCTCTCTGTCATTCACATTCATTCATAAATCCGAAGACTTATTACAGCCTGTCTTTTCTTGGTAGCAGTATTGCTTTAAACTGCCCTTTTTTGGCATCCCAATAAACATGTAGTTCTTTGGGGAGGATTTCCTTCAGTTTGCCCATTTCCATGACTGCCTAGGGTGTCTTTGCGATGGTTAGGTTTAATTAGCCCCGAGTTGGAATTTTTTTTTCAGGACAGTCAGTAGTGGGCGGGTCTATCCTGAACACACTCTCAGTGCTTTGCTGAGTGATGCAAAAGCTTTTGACTTCAGGGGATGGGTGGTTCTCTTTTTTTTTCTGACTGTGGGGGTGGATTCTTTGCTAATCTCCCCTTTGTCCGAGAGGACACTCCTGCCTGTAGGTATTTGTGCAGACTCTACTGCACTCCCCTGTGGCACTTCAACTAGGTGAGGCATCACCTTCACGGTTTCTCTGCCCCCTAAAGGTCTTTCTTTTTCTCTGCAGGTTCCTGTAAATGTTGTTAGCAACTCTGGTGGGGTTCTTCTAGTGTCTGCATTTACATAGGAGGATGTGAGGTCTAAGGTTTCAAATTTTATGGGGTTGGCTGACTGGACAGTAGGGATTTTCATCCTGGATTCCTCCTGGACTCCCTTTAACCTGCCCACTTGCTCGCTTATTCCCCTTCCCTTTCTAACCATTTTCCAGTTTTGTGCCCGCCTGTCCCCTTTTGTTCTCTGCTGGAAAGTCCTCCTAACACTGGTACAGGACATAGGGGTGCAGGTTTCACTGTAGGTTGGGGCTTCCCCTCAACCTGGCACATGTGACAACTCTTACAATACTCCATCACATCTTAGTGGGGTTTTGGTCAGTCAAACTGCTGTCTTATGCAGGCTTTGGTTTTTCGTATACTGGCATGTACAGCCACTGTAGTCTCGTGGGCCCTTCTTAATATTTCTCTCCAGTACCTCTGCGGCACCACTAACTGATGAACCACTGTCCACTCCTTGCTCTCTGGTCTGTGAGGAGAACTCGATTTCCTCATCGGTATCTCATTCTTTAAATAGTAGCAATCATGGACTCCCTCTGCTTCACTTTCAGACTTGGTAGCCTGTGCTAACTCTCCCAATACTGGGTCAGCTCACTGAGCCTTAGCTAGGGAAAATTTATTTAATTCACTCCCTGAGTCTACTAACTTTCCAAAGAAAATGTCAGACAGACAGCCCTCATTGTCATTTGTTTGCAGTGCCAATGCAGTCTCCTCTGAGGGAGCTGGTTTGACCATGGTCTCACTCATTACACATTCAGGGAAATTGCAGGTGACCATCTCCTGCCACTCCCGTTTCTCTGAACGCCTGCGATCTTTTACTACTGGGGGGTCTACCACCTTCACCCCACCAGATCATTACCTAGGAGCAGGTTGACCCCATCCACAGGTAAACTAAATACAATCCCTATGGTCACCAGTCCCGAAACTAGGTAGCACTCCAGGAACAGGCATACACTGCCCTCCAATACCATTCACCACCATTTTGGTGTTCACTGCACTCTCTGGGGGAAAGGTCAGGCTGTTTCCCGCTAAAAGGGATCTGGTGACCCCTGTGTTCCTAAGAATTACTATGGGCTTGCTTGCCCCACTCGAGGGGTATGGGGTTACTTTCCCTTCAGACACAAAACCCTGATAACCTTCAGGAATCCTATTTAATTTTCCTGCACTTGCAGTCATGAGCTTCCTGGATCTCACTCTTACTGCAGTCAAAGCCGCAGCTTGTTGTGCTGTGCTTTCCATCAGGTTCTCTTCTTCACTGAGCGGATGCTCCCTGATTAACCCTACAGGTTTTCCCTTTATTTTCCAACAGTCAGCTTTTAGATGACCTGCTTATTATAATGGAAACACACAGGACTCCGGGTCTCAATCTTGCTCACAGCACCTTCCTTTTTGGCTGGAACAGGGTCCCCTGTGTCTCCTGTTTTTCTTTCTTTCCCAGGACTGCTTGGGCTCCTATCACTTTCCCACCCTTTGTCCTTTTCGGATTTGTGGGGGTGACTAGGAAATGTTCTCTCCTGGGAAACTGACTTATAAATTAAAGCAAACTCATCAGCCAGAACGGCCACTTACCGAGCTCTCTCAACCCGCTGCTCCTCTATATGGGTCTTTAAGGAGAGTGGGAGAGAGTGTTTAAATTCCTCTAACAAAACTACTTTCCTGAGATTCTCATAGCTGAGCTGTACTTTAAGATCCCTCAGCCACTGGTCAAAAGCCAGCTGCTTACTTCTCTCAAACTCTAGATAAGTTTGATTAGCTTGCTTCTTGAGAGTTCTGAACTTTTGGCAATAGGCTTCAGATACTAATTCCTATGCCCCAAGGATTGCAATTTTTGTCAGTTCATAATTGGCTGAACTCTCTCATCTGGCAACAGGGAATAAACCTCATGGGCTTTTCCGGTTAGCTTGCTTTGTAATAAGAGGCCAGGTCTTAGCTGGCCATTTTAGCTGTCTTGCCAGTTTCTCAAAAGACACAAAAAATTCTTCCACATCTTCCTCATTGAATTTTGGGATTAGTTGAGATAGTTTTAACAATTTTGTACCCAGCCCTGAATTACGCTCCTCCATATTGGCCATGCTTTTACTGGGGTTACTCTGTCCCCCCCTAGTTAACTTAAGCCGCCTTAGCTCTCTTTCTTCACATTCTTTATGGAAGGTTCTTTCTCTCTCTCTCTCTTGTCTCTTTCTCTGTCTTCTAATTCAAGTTTCCCCTCTTCCAATTGTATCTTTGCTAACAATACCCATCAAGGTCTACTTCTAACCCTGTTTCTGCTTCTTCAGATTCAAGTGAAAAATGGTTGGCCACTAGCCTTAGGACTTCAGACTTCCTACTCTTGCCACGTACAGTAATCCCACACTGCTCAGCCATTTTTTTCAACTCCTCCATTGACGGTGCTTTTAACTTATCCCAAGTTACTTTACCCTGGCTTGGAGAGCTACTAGCTTCAGTTGCAGACATGTTGGTATTCAAGCTCACACAACCATAAGAAAACCTGTATTGAAATCCAGCTCTTTTTTGATTGGGAATAATTTGGCTTCCCACTTAAAATTTCTCTCATTGGTCTGTGGGTAAAATCCAGGATGGTAGCCCCAAATTTCTGTTACAACCAGGTAAGAAAGGGTTCTAGGATTCTCTCTCAAGCTTCATCTAGTCTTACCGTAACAGAGTTTAATTTTAAACACACCGTTTTTTTTAGCTCCCCCTTAGTGAATCCTTGTTCACTAACTTTCAATTATAAAGCAAAGAAACTAGCCAAACGGGTTTTCTTGGGTTTAAAGAAAAATGGTGAACTTTATTAAACTTAAACTCTAATTCGTTTAACGCCTACAGACACATGACGTGCCCTGCTAGCATGCATACACGATAAACACACATGCAGATAGTGACAGAAAAGAGCAGAAGAAACAAAGTGAAAAAGTTTGAGGCAATATCTGAAAATGGTATTGGTTACTGTTCTTAGAGCTCGCTGCAGAGTCCTTGATTGTAGGTAGGTCTTTTTTGTTGGGGTCCAGTATTTTTCTTAAACCTTGTTTGATGTGGGAGACTTTTCTCTCTTGAGGTTCACATGTCTTCAGTGGGTTTGGAGTTCTGTGAGAAAGAGATGGGAGCAGACAGGAGAGGTCTTCTCAGTCTAGGAGCAAACAGTCTTTTTGGTTCAAACTCTTTGTGCAATTCAGAAAAACCCAAGTTGCCAAACAGGTTAGTCATGTGACTAGCTGGTCTATCCACATCTGTTGGTGAATTCTCTTGTCTTAGCTGACTCTGGAATGTCTCTTCTTACACACAATACTTGGTGCTCAACGTCCATTGTGGGTTAAATTGGAGCAGGGAATAGTCCCTTTGTCCCTCCAAGCACTATCTGTTAGTGTGCAAATGTTTTTTCCAGCCACAACTGATCTGTTTAACAAGTCATTTCCTCGCTCCAGCAACAGTTTAAAATCAATGTTCATTTGGCAAAATTAATATGCTTCATTCTTGGCAGGTGGGAATGTAGCATGACAATCATCATACACTTTCTGAAGCTTGTAACAGAATTCAATTGAAGAATACTTTCGCAATATCTGGTGCAGCAGGTAGCAGGCTGAGATACTTTTATAGATTTCCATTCTGTTAATGCCCCTATCTCGTCATGAAGGTACTTCACTGTATTAGTTGAGAAGTTTTGTGATGTCTCTGCTGTGGTTAGGAACTGTACTAGCCCAGGGCACAGCAACATTTTCTATTGTGGCTGCAGATAGACAGTTTAAGGGGGACTTTTCAGAGTCCAACTATACTGTAGAGACATTATAAAAGCTGTATTTGTATTGCCATGTTTGCAGCCATAACAAGTGGTTTTGGGTGGGCAACAAAGCTGACATGCCAATATAACTCAGGACACCACAAAGCAAACTAAAGCCCCAAGTTGTGAGAAGCTACCAGGAGGCTGTGTCACAACAGTTTGAGTGCTCAAAATGTACTGTATAGATCCAACCAAAAGACTGACAAACAGAAACTCTCCAGGGAACAACAGTTCAACTGAAAAAGCGGATAGCTGAGTGATGAATGGGGTCAGCAGCAAAAAAATATTGAGTCGAAAGATTCAAAGCAACAGGTGCCTCAACACATTGAAGAACCACTTCCACTCGGGCTGGTTATCCAATATAAACTGTCCATTAGGAACCTTTTCAGCTTCCAAAATATACATCTCTTCATTACACACATATAAATGATTTTCCTAAAATGCCTTAGTAGCAAGATTGCAAAATAGAATTACAACAGTGTACAGAACTTTGGTTCATGGATTTCTTGGAAGACTCAGAACTCCTTAACCCTGAAGTCTTCGGTGGGTTAAAGGCTTAAACTGAGCATCAGAATCTTAATGTGTGATTAGGACTCTGCTTTCTCAGCAGATCCACAGTTCAGTAAGCATGACAAAGTAGAAAACAGCAAAAGCTGACAAACATCTTCATGAAGATATTCCAGCTGCCAAAAAGTTAACAACTAAACAGCCCTGAATATAGGCTTATGACAGGTGAAAACAATCATTAATCAGTCACATTGAGAGTGCAGTAGGACACAGACTTCTTGTAACCTAAGCTACAAGTTGCATTACCCCACCAGTCTTAATACAGGAACAAAACACAAACCATGGAACTGAACAGAAATCAGGCGCAAGCAAGATAGAAAAGAAATCAAACACTAGGGACCCAGGAACCCTGGGATGCTGATTGTTAACATCTTGGGGCCTGATGCCACAGCAAATGTAAAATCAGTTCAAGAAACCATTTTCTAATGCACAGTGCACAGTGTGTCAGGGAGTGATGGGAAGATTTTCAGCTTCCAGCAGCCTGTATAAAGGAGAGATTTTTATGACAGGCTTGTCCTATAGGAAGGAAATGGTCACCACCAGTTCTCCCTTCCACACCCAGTCAAGACACCCTCACCACAGTCGTTTCTGGAGCCATGATGTGCCTTGCTCATGGATTGGGTGCAGGTTCCCAGCTCTGAATGTCCCAGCCTGCTAACCTCCCTGCTCCCAGCTCACTAATGTCCCAACTCCTGGCTCCCAAACTCCCAGCTCCCCATCTCCCAAAGTCCCAGCTCCCAATGTCCCAGCCTGCTAACTTCCCTGCTCCCAGCTCCCAATGTCCCAGCCTGCTAACCTTTCTGGTTCCAGCTCACTAATGTCCCAGTTCCCAATGTCCCAGCTCGCTAACCTCAGAGCTCCCAGCTAATGTTCCGTCTGGACACATATTGGAAATTCAGGTTCAGCTTACTGTTGGCTTCAGATCTCCTCATCCTAAAATATCCACCACTCGGTTATCAGCTCCTTTATTCAGTGCATTTTTCTCGCATTTTGCCTCTCAAAGACCAAAAGCATTTATCCTGGAAAGATTACAGATTTTTTTTTAAGTGGTTGTATAGACTTCAGTACAACTTTACAGGGTCCTGCCACTGGGAATTAACCCCAGTCATAGACTACGCTGACATGTGAACTGAAATCCTTTACAACATGTAGCTACAATAAACCCATCTGTCTTAAGATAACAACAGACCATACATAGACTCAAACATAGGACTGGAATGCATTAGTTGTGAGGAAGGATTTACATGCCAGCCTGCGAGAGAGAGAGCAGGAATAATGAAATCTGCATTAGTGTAGAATAGAGAGTCTTACTACTTTTCAGTACTCTATGGATTTTGGCACAGCAATATCAATAATATTATTTTAGATGCAGGATCCTGTTCAATGGTTGGCTTAGACGCAGTCAGAGAAAGGAGGAACACCATGCCTGATTTATTCTTATGTCTTAACTATATTCTAGAAGTACTCCCTTAAGCATATGCAAGATTAAGTTTTGATTCATTTTGTGCTTTCTTATGAAACCCTCAGTTGTGTCGTCTGAAGGTGAAAAGTCTAAATTTCTTTTGTCCTCTCTCCTTACTCAGTTCTCTTGATCCTAGGGTTCAAATGTTGTTCATCTGCGAGCTGCCTCCATGGCTTGAATCTGTCTGGTGTAGCTCAATGAGCAGAATTGGACATAATACTCAAAATGTGATGTGAGCAGAACATTGTATTCTTTAAGCATGACTTCTCCAAGTTTGATCACACATAGTTCAGCATTATAGAATCATAGAATGATATGGCACAGAAGGAGGCCATTTGGCCCATCGTACCTGTGCCGGCTCTTTGGTTTAGGTCTCCAATTAATCCCACTCCCCTGCTTTTTCCCCACAGCCCAGTAAATTTTTTGCCTTCAAGTATTTATACAATTCTCTTTTGAAAGTTACTATTGTATTTGCTTCCACAACCCTTTTAGACAAAGCATTCCAGATCAGAAAAACTCGGTGCGTTTGTAAAAAGGTTTCCTCATGTTGCCTTCAGTAATTTTGCCAGTCACCTTAAATCTGTGTCCTCTAGTTACTGACCTTCCTGCCACTGGGATTGGCTTCATCAAAATCCAACATGATTTTGAACACTAATTTCCTCTTAAACTTCTCTGCTCTAAGGAGAACAATCCCAGCTTCTTCAGTCTTCCCTCATCCCTGGTATCAATCCAGTAAATCTCCTCTGCAACCTTTCCAATCGATTTGCTTTGTTGGTTCCTGCTCCAGAATGAGTAGACATTTTTATTAATACCCCTAGATTGCTTCCAATTTCAAACTTAGCTATTACCTCACCATTGATAGAACACTTATTTAGATCAAGAAATAGACATTTCCCTTTTTCATTACAATAATATCCATTTTCTCAGTTCAGTTTTCTTGTCTCAGTTTGTTTCAGTGATCTCATTGAGATCCCACTGCAATATTAACCTGAGGTAGGAGCAGTAGTGATGTCTAGGCCCAACCAGCCACGAACTGGATTGAGAGAAAGAACTGGTCTTAAAGATTTCTTTCTGGCTACAACAGACAAGGAGCACTTCTCCTGGTCCTACATAGAAACCTAGGGCCACCCTTGCTCCAGGACCACTCCCCCTGCCTGACCTTGACAGGGATTCCTTCCACACCCTGGCAACAAACACACCTTGTTCCAGAGTCTGCTATCATGGATCCTCAGCGACAGCCTCCTGCTACTCAATTTCCCATGCTCACCCTGGCTGGATCTCGCCAGGATTGGCAGGGAGTCTCATCTTTCCAATATGAGTGAGGCCTGTGGACTAAAGTCTTTGCAGGCCTTGGCTTGTCACTTGCCCTATCCCTTCACTCTTCCCCACTATCCCCTCACTGCCCCTCCCCAAGCCTCTCCCATTCCAGGCACCAATCCCAGCAAGAGCTAAAATCGAGGCCCTAATGTAAGGATGTGACTACGTTTTGCTGCACATTGATGAAATTAACTGAATTTAGAAACAATGGAAAATATTCTTTAGGGATCAGTTGGTGAGGGGGGTTAAGACATCCGTCTTTCACTCAGGGTCTTGAATCTAGACTACATTCTATAGGATGGAAGTCTCCATTCTCTGATGACCATATGTGCTCAGTGAAATACGATAATGCCCAATCATCAGACCAGATCCTAAGCAAGCTGGTAAGGCTTTATGCTGAGTGGGACAGCCAAAATATGCAAAATAGGTAACAAGTATGTTTATATATGAAGGAAGATGCAGAGAGATGAATACAGGTCAGTGAACCTGGCAAGAGGATTTGAAAAAGTTACACAAATTAAATCAAAAACACAAAGGTAAGGCAAAGGACAAGGACAGGAAGGAAAATAGTAATTGTTAAAGATTTATGCAAAAATATCCTTCACTGTGCACCTTTAGAATATAACACCACTTAATGCATTCCAATCAATGGGTTTGCCTCTGATATTTTACTAGAGGCAATAAACTATTTAAATTTGCCATTCATTTATTTTTTTTTATTTATTTAGAGATACAGCACTGAAACAGGCCCTTCGGCTCACCGAGTCTGATCCCACCATCAACCACCCATTTATATTAATCCTACACTAATTCCATATTCCTACCACATCCCCACCTTCCCTATATTCCCCAACCACCTACCTATACTAGGGGCAATTTATAATGGCCAATTTACCTATCAACCTGCAAGTCTTTGGCTGTGGGAGGAAACCAGAGCACCTGGCGAAAACCCATGCGGTCACAGGGAGAACTTGCAAACTCCGCACAGGCAGTACCCAGAATTGGACCCGGGTCGCTGGAGCTGTGAGGCTGCAGTGCTAACCACTGCGCCACTGTGCCGCCCCCAGAATTTGTCAATATTGTCCATTTATGGGGGTTATCCAATTTAACCTCCATATGTTTGTAAGGATTAGGCTTGTTAGAGATGAGCCAAGACTGAACTGCTTTCATGGAAGAATGTACTCTGGGTGGGGGACTTCAATGTCCATCACCAAGAGTGGCTCGGTAGCACCATTACTGACCGAGCTGGCCGAGTCCTAAACGACGTAGCTACGAGACTGGGTATGTCGCAGGTGGTGAGAGAGCCAACAAGAGGGAAAAAACTAATTGACCTTGCCCTCACCAATCGACCTCCTGCAGATGCATCTGTCCATGACTGTATTTGTAGGAGTGAACACCGCACAGTCCTTGTGGAGACGGAGTCCCGTCTTCACATTGAGGATATCCTCCATCGTGTTGTGTGGCAGATTTCGAACCGATCTAGCAACTCAAAACTGGGTATCCATAAGGCGCTATGGGCCATCAGCAGCAGCAGAATTGTATTCAACCACAATCTGTAACCTTATGGCCCGGCATATCCCACTCTACCATTACCATCAAGCCAGGGGACCAACCCTGGTTAAATGAAGAGTGCAGGAGGGCATGCCAGGAGCAGCACCAGGCATACCTAAAAATTAGGTGTCAGCCTGGTGAAGCTACAACACAGGACTACTTGCATGCCAAACAGTGGAAGCAGCATGTGATAGACAGGGCTAAGCAATCCAACAATCGACGGATTAGATCTAAGCTCTGCAATCCTGCCACATTCAGTCGTGAATAGTGTTGGACAATTAAACTACTAACAGGAGGAGGAGACTCTCCAAATATCCCCATCCTCAGTGATGGGGGAGCTCAGCACATCAGTGCAAGAGACAAGGCTGAAGCATTTACATCCATCTTCAGCCAGAAGTGCTGAGTGGATGATCCATCTCGGCCTCCTCCTGAGATCCTCAGCATCACAGATGCCAGCCCACAACCAATTCGGTTCATTCCACGTGATATAAAGAAACGGCTGAACACATTGGATACTGCAAAGGCTATGAGCCCTGATAACATTCCAGCAATAGTCCTGAAGGCATGTGCTCCAGAACTAGCCGCACCCTAGCCAAGTTGTTCCAGTACAGCTACAACACTGGCATCTACCCGGCAATGTGGAAAATTTCCCAGGTATGACCTGTACACAAAAAACAGGACAAATCCAACCCAGCCAATTACCGCCTCATCAGACTACTCTTGATCATCAGCAAAGTGATAGAAGGTGTCATCAACAGTGTTATCAAGCACCACTTGCTTAGCAATAACCTGCTCACTGATGTTCAGTTTGAGTTCCACCAGGGCCATTCAGCTCCTGACCTCCATGGTCCAAACATGGACAAAAGAGCTGAACTCGAGAGGTGAGGTGAGAGTGACTGCCCTTGACATCAAGGCAGCATTTAACTGACTATGGCATCAAGGAGCCCTAGTCAAACTGGAGTCAATAGGAATCAGGGAAAACTCTCTGCTGGTTAGAGTCATACCTCGCACAAAGGAAGATGGTTGTGGTTGTTGGAGGTCAATCATCTCAATCCCAAACATCACTGAAGTAGTTCCTCAGGGTAATGTCCTACGCCCAACCATCTCAGCTGCTTCATCAATGACCTTCCTTCCATCATAAGGTCAGAAGTGGGGATGTTCGCTGATGATTGCACAATGTTCAGCACCATTCGTGACTCCTGAGAGACTGAAGCAATCCATGTAGAAATGCAGCAAGACCTGGGCAACATTCATGCTTGGGCTGATAAGTGGCAAGTAACATTCGCGCCACACAAGTGCCGGGCAATGACCATCTCCAACAGGAGAAAATCTAACCATCTACCCTTGATGTTCAATGGTATTACTATCGCTGAATCCCCCACTATCAACATTCTGGGGGATTCATTGACCAGAAACTGAATTGGACCCAGCCACATAAATACTGTGGCTACAAGAGCAGGTCAGAGGCTGGGAATTCTGTGGCGAGTAACTCAACTCCTGACACCCCAATGCCTGTCCACCACCTACAAGGCACAAGTCAAGAGTGTAATGGAATACTCTCCACTTGCCTGGATGAGTGCAGCTCCAACAACACTCAAACAGCTCAACATCATCCAAGACAAAGCAACCTGCTTGATTGGCACCCCATTTACCACATTCAACATTCACTCATTCCATCACCAATGCACGGTGGCAGCTATGTGTACCATCTACAAGGTGCACTGCAGCAACTCACCAAAGCTCCTTCAACAGCATCAAACTCACTACCTCTACCACCTATAAGTACAAGGACAGCAGACACATGGGAATACCACCACTTGCAAGTTCCCCTCCAAGCCACACATCATGCTGACTTGGAACTATATCGCCTTTCCTTCATTGTCGCTGGGTCAAAATCCTGGAACTCCCTCCCTAACAGCACTGTGGGTTTACCTATACCACATGGACTGCCGCGGTTCAAGAAAAAAAACAGTGCGTAAGCAAACTGAACAAACTAAGATGAAATGAAATAACTGCAAAAAGAAAGATTGTAAAAAATTTAAAAAAGAATGTAAAAAAAAAAGAAGAAAAAATAACTAAAAATGAAAGTAAAATGGGGGGCTGTCATGCTTCAGAGCATGTTTTTTTTCAGGTTTGCACTTGCTGCTGTTCAATAATCAGTGTATTAACACCTAATCTGTACTAATGCTTTGTCTTTCAACACACCATTAACATATTGTTTGCCTTTGCTCCGTGACCTTTTGGCCAGCTATGTGGCCTGGTCCAATCTAGACCTCCTTTGTTATCTCTTGCCCCACCCCCACCTCACTTGCTTATAACCTGTGACTTTTCTATTATTTGTCAGTTCCGAAGAAGGGTCACTGACCCGAAACGTTAACTCTGCTTCTCTTTTCACAGATGCTGCCAGACCTGCTGAGTGGTTCCAGCATTTCTTGTTTTTATTTCTTTACCCTGTTGTCACCTCCCAAATTTGTGCCCATCTTTCCTGAAAATCCATGCTTGAATTCCTCCAATCAGGTTTCTGGCCTGGTCACAGTACCAAAATGAATCTTATCAAAGGCACAGACAACATTCTTTGTGACAGTGACAAAGGAAAACTTTCCATCCTTGTCCTTCTCGACCTTTTTTTCCATCTTTGACCCAGTTGATGACCCCATCCTCCTCCAAAGCCTCTCCATCATCGTCCATATCTGCACTAAGACTGCCTATTTCCACCTCCATAACATCGCCCGACTCTGCCCCTGCCTCAGCTCATCTGCTGCTGAAACTCTCATCCATGCCTTTATTACCCCACACTTGACTATTCTAATGCTCTCCTAGCTGATTGCCCATCTTCTGTCTTTAGACTATTCTAACCTTGGTCTGGACGGTGCATGTTGTCAACAATAAAAAACACAAGTGAAAAAGTACTTCATGTCCAGTATCTACAACATTCACATCAGGCAGCACCAATACACACAGATATTGAACAGAATCTTCTAGATTGGCAGGTTGCAGCATCTGGGTTTAAACAATCTGTCTCTAACTCTCTACACTGCATTTAAACATTTTATTGAATAAATGCAGAAAAAGACCAATGCAATGTAACAAATTAGGAATTGCTGCATTTCTCCACTATTGCTATTAAATAATTTTCCCCTGAAATGTGAGTAGGAGCTAAAGACACTTACCTATCATATTTTCTTCCTGACATTATCAGTTCAAGGATTCAAGCTCTGACAGTCAAGCTCAGTTTAAAGGATTTGCAGTTTGCACACAATAGCCAATCACACAATCGCACTCCAGGGGTAGGGAGTGGGGGTGCGGAGAAAGGGGCAGAGACCAATAGATAAAAATATAAACTGGAGGAGTCAAAAATTGATCCCTGTTGTGCAAACTCCTGATGAGACAGCAGCAGGAAGAAGTTTTTGTTTATAACAAGTAGGCATTCCTAACCTCAAACCCACACATCAGGAAAGAAACAAGGAACAAATGTTTTTTTCATTCTTGGGATGTGGGCAACAGTGTCAAGGCAGCATTTATTACCCATCCCTAGTTTCCGTGAGGATATTGAGAGTCAGGCCAATTGTGTGGGACTGGGGTTACATGTAAGCTGAGCCACAGAACTTTAGTGAACCAATGACAGGCAAGCTGCTTTCATGTTCATTTTGTCAAGAAAAAACAATATGCCAAATGAGGATTTTTAATTGATCGGTTGAAAATGTGCATTAAACTTTTAATGGACAAAAATCCTGCAGTTAACTTTGAAAAAAATTAGCAGCCAAGATGGCCACTGCAATTTGCATCAGAAACACCTCTTCACATTCCAAAGATCCACCCAGAGACAGAGGTCTGGGCAGTATGGATCCAGAACAATGGCGTGCTGTAAATGATTGAATTACCTCAGATTGCTTCATTAGCATGGCCTTCAAGGCAATCCTAACAACTTGACTTTGAAAGACCAAACCCCCCTCAAGTGTAAATATTGGCATCCTGGGGTCAGGGGAGCAAATTCCGAACCTCCAATATCATTAGAAGGTTCCAGTGAATACACAGAGGCTGTCATGTGAATGTCTGTCCATCTCTGGGAAAGCCAAAAAGTTTCCTTGAACAAAGACAAACAGGCAGTAACTCAGACTAATCAGCAGGAGAAAGGGTGTACCTCCCTCTCTCTCTCTCTTTCTCTCCAGATAACAAAAGTTTAAACCCCTCTGCGACCAAGGACCCTCCAAAGCTACAGATTGCTACAGACAGAGACCAAGGGAAGATAGCCACCTACAAGTCTGCCTCCAAGAAAGCCTGAGCCAAGTGGACCAGGCATAAAGTGCACTTTGACCAGCCAACGACTTCAAGAATACAACTTCAGCTGGAAGACTACCAAATCATCTAACTTCACAGACTGTGTATTTAATTTCCATTTATTCTGGACTCCAAATCAACCACAAAATCTACTTTTGCCTCTGTAATCTATTTGTGTGGACTGGATTTTATAATCTCGAAACGGCGGATGGCCCGCACGGGCCACACGCCGTAGAGCTGCTGCAATCTTCCGTGCGGCGGTCATTTGCATCCCTGGGGCGGGCCGTCCTCCGATCACGTGGAGGAGGTGGGCTGTCCATCACCAGCAATGGCATCAGCTGCCTGTGCGCAGGTGTTGACGCCATTTTTAAAGGGCTGTCAGCCCTCCCGGCTAATTTAAATATCTAAAGGTATATTGAATTAAAATAAATAAATACATTTCTTTTGCCCCTCTCCCATCCCTCACTAACAATTAAATTAATTATTTGTGCTTTCTCCCCAAAACACTTACCTTTACCATCTGACCTTCCATCCCCAAACTGCACAAACTTTCAACTACAACCCTTCCCACCATCCCCTACACCATTGACGTTAATTTGACCCCGCTATCCCACTCCGCACTGATAAGCTTACCTCCCCCCACACCACCAGTGTTGAACCTTGTTTTCCTGGATGGAGATCCGAAGGCAGGGGAGTGCTAGCCGCCGGGCCAAAGATTGCAGTGGGACATCAGGTGGCGACATGGGCGTAATTAAATCAATCATTTAATTTATTTAAATATTCAAATTGCGGTCCGGTCGCTGAGCAGCAGGGGGCTGCCGTGAGGCCTTGCCGCCGCCGGTAATATTGGACTGGGCCCTTCCGTATTCGGGGTGCATGACGGCCCTCTCCCAGAGGCGTTTTCCATCCCCCCCCACCCCCCTCAAACCCTGACATCGGTGGGGGCGGGGGGGGGGGGGGGGGGGGGGGGCGGTAAAATCCAGACCTGTGTGTGTGAGTCTCGTGTGAATGTGTAGTGTAATTTTATTACTTTTTCTAGATTGTTTTTTTTTATTTCCAAAATATACTTTATTCATAAAAATCTGTAAAAATTACATTGCCAAACAGTTTCCAAACAGCACCAAAAAATACAAACATTGCAAGGGAGATCAGTTTCCTTCAATACTGTCATGTGTTTCTTCCCAACCCTTCCGTTTCACCATTGTCATGTCAATTACAATTTTACATTTACAGCAATTCAGAATATTAACGATACAGTTCGAGGGGTTTCCCATGGATCCAGCCCCTCAGTCCAGCTTGGTGGGGGAACCTTACACTGTGGTCTTTCCCCATTGAGCCTTTGCTGCGGCTGCCCCAAGCTTTAGTGCGTCCCTCAGCACGTAGTCCTGGACCTTGGAATGTGCCAGTCTGCAACATTCGGCGGTGGACAACTCTTTGCGCTGGAAGACCAGCAAGTTTCGGGCAGACCAAAGGGCGTCTTTCACCGAATTGATAGTCCTCCAGCAGCAGTTGATGTTTGTCTCGGTGTGCGTCCCTGGGAACAGCCCGTAGAGCACAGACTCCTGTGTTACAGAGCTGCTTGGGATGAACCTTGACAAAAACCACTGCATCTCTTTCCACACCTGCTTTGCAAAGGCACATTCCAGGAGGAGGTGGGCGACCGTCTCTTCCCCACCACAGCCAACGCGGGGGCACTGGGCGGAGGGGGCGAGACTTCGGGTGTGCATGAAGGATCTGACGGGGAGGGCCCTTCTCACCACCAGCCAAGCTACGTCTTGGTGCTTGTTTGAAAGTTCTGGTGATGAGGCATTCCGCCAAATGACTTTGACGGTCTGCTCGGGGAACCATCCGACAGGATCCACCGTTTCCTTTTCCCGTAGGGCCTTGTGGACATTCCGTGCAGACCACTGCCTGATGGACCGGTGGTCAAAGGTGTTTTTCCGCAGAAACTGCTCCACGAAGGATAGGTGGTACGGCGCCGCCCAACTGCATGGTGCGTTCCGCGGCAATGTGACCAGGCCCATCCTTTGCAACACCGGGGACAGATAGAACCTCAGCACGTAGTGACACTTGGAGTTTGCGTACTGGGGATCTACACATAGCTTGATGCAGCCGCACACGAAGGTGGTCATCAGGATGAGGGCCACGTTGGGTACATTTTTCCCGCCCATGTCCAGAGATTTGAACATCGTGTCCCTCCGGACCCGGTCCATTTTAGATCCCCAGACGAAGCGGAAAATGGCTCGGGTGACTGCCACGGCGCAGGAGTGGGGTATGGGCCAGACCTGCGCCACGTAGAGCAACAACGTGAGCACCTCGCACCTGATGACCAGGTTCTTACCCACAATGGAGAGAGATCGCTGCCCCCACATGCCCAACTTTTGTCGTACCTTGGCTACTCGCTCCTCCCATGTTTTGGTGCACGCCCCGGCCCTTCCGAACCATATCCCCAGCACCTTCAGGTAATCTGACCTGACGGTGAAGGGGACAAAGGATCGGTCAGCCCAGTTGCCAAAGAACATGGCCTCGCTCTTGCCGTGGTTAACTTTGGCTCCCGAGGCCAGTTCGAACTGGTCGCAGATGCTCATCAGTCTGCGCACGGACAGTGGATCCGAGCAGAAGACGGCGACGTCATCCATGTACAGGGAGGTTTTGACCTGAGTGCCTCCGCTGCCTGGGATTGTCACCCCTCTTATGCTCGCATCCTTCCTAATAGACTCAGCAAAGGGTTCAATACAGCAAACAAACAAGACCGGGGACAGAGGACAGCCCTGTCTGACTCCAGATTTGATCGGGAAACTTTCAGATTCCCACCCGTTGATTGACACTGCGCTACTGATGTTTGTGTAGAGCAGTTGGATCCAATTGCAGATTCCCTCCCCAAACCCCATTTTGGAAAGCACGTCCATCATGTAGGTGTGCGATATCCTGTCAAAAGCCTTCTCCTGGTCCAGGCTGATGAGGCAGCTGTCCACCCTCCTGTCCCGTACGTAGGCGATCGTATCCCTGAGTAGCGCGAGGCTATCAGAGATCTTCCTGCCGGGTACAGTACAGGTCTGATCGGGGTGAATCACCAGCTCCAGAGCAGACTTGACTCGACTGGCTATGACTTTGGACAGAATCTTGTAATCAACATTAAGCAGTGAGATGGGCCGCCAATTTCTGATTTCTGCCCTCTCCCCCTTCTGCTTGTAAATGAGGGTGATGATGCCTTTTCTCATGGATTCTGACATGCTACCGGCCAGGAGCATACTCTCGTATACTTCCAGCAGGTCCGGGCCGACCCAGTCCCACAGGGCCGAGTACAACTCGACCGGTAAGCCGTCGCTCCCGGGAGTTTTACTCGCCTCGAAAGACTCGACGGCCTTTGTCAGCTCGTCATGGAACCCCCATGTTCCGGTGGTGGATGTACTCACCTTTCTTGCCAGGTACGTCGAGGTGGCCAGCAGCAGCATTGATGTCAAGGACCCCTTTGGGATCTGGACCAGCAAGCGGCAGGTCAAGGTGACCTTGAAGGTAGATCCCAGTGGAGCCATCATCCACCCTCGCTCCAGCTTCGCTATCGGGGGAAGTCGAGGCTTCTTGGTCTACGCTGGGCAGCCCAGAGTTTGCCGCACCTGTGGCAAATCTGGTCACATGGCAGCCAACTGCAGCACGGTTGTTTGCAAGAACAGCAAGGAGGAAGGCCATCAGACCAAGGACTGTAAGCAGACTAAGTGTTGCAACTTGTGCGGTGCGGCAGGCCATCTCTACAAGACCTGCCCCAAACGTTGCCTCAGCTATGCTCAGGCGGCAAGGTCCAAGGAAAGGCCGGGAGAAGGTTCGACGAAGGCGTCCGCTGTTCGAAAGGAGACCAGCAACCTTCTTTGCAGTGAGGAACTTCAACCTGAGAAGGAAGGGGAGGCAGCTGAAACCAACGACCCAGCACCTACCCAGCGCCCGGAAACCCCTCCTCCACAGACAGAACCAATGGAGGAGGAGGCAGCAGATGGACAAACAGGTCAGTGGCAAGTGGTCCAGAGGAAAACCACAAAGAAAAAACATCCCAAAGCCACCACCCAAACCAGTGGCAAGAGGAGGCTCTCTTCTGAATCAGACTGCAACAACTCCTCTTCACTGGACGGGGAAATGCTGGAACGACAGCCCCTTCAAAAGAGGCGGCAGAACTCCGAGATGGATGATAAAGCATCCCAGCCCCCGGGCACTGGAATCTGTGATGGGCCCGGCGTGCCCCAACCCCAATTCCCCACACGTAACGACGTGGCCAACGCATCTCAGCTCCGGGACACCGGGAGCAAAGACACGTCTGGCGCACCTGAGCTCCGGGAGACCGGGAGCTGTGATGTTTTCGAGGAGGAACAGATGGAAGCAGCTGAGGACAACCCAATGCTCTCTGCCTACAAGACCCCCCCGATGTCACCCGAGCGGCACAAACCCTGCATGAAAAATCAGGAGGGGTTTCTGAGCCCAACCAACGTGAAACTGCTTGCGCATACGATGGGTATGCAGGAACATCCCGAAGGGGAAGGACTGGGACTAGCGAGGACAAATGGTATGGGAAGCAACAACTAATTTTTAGTAAAAAATGGGTATAAGAATTGCTTCCATTAATGTGCGTAGCATTAAATCGACTACGCGATGTGTTTCAACCTTGGATTACCTAGCCAAGGTCAAAGCTGACCTACTGTTTCTGCAGGAGTGTGGAATACCACACCTCAGCACCTACAGGCAGTGGTCGCAATGGTGGTCCCACGGGCCATCGATCTGGTCGGGGGGTAATGACTGCCGTTCCTCCGGCCTGGGCATTCTGCTGCGGGGAGGTAACTTCACCATCTCCGAAGTTAAGGAGGTGGTGGGCGGCTGCCTCCTCGTAGCAGACGTGATGTACAACAACGCTCCGCTCCGGTTGATCAACGTGTACGCCCCGGTACAACGCAGCGAGCGGCTGATCGTCTTCCAGCAGCTCCCACTGCTGCTGGCGACGTCCAGGCCGGTCATCCTAGGCGGTGACTTCAACTGCATCATCGATACGGCTGGACGATCCGGCAGTGACGACAGCAAACTGGACGCTACGTCCAGATTCCTAATAGAAACAGTTAAGGATGCCTGCAGACGGAGCGCAGCGCAGATACACATGGTCAAGATCGGACGGGTCTGCCCGTTCCAGGATTGACTTCCTGTTTGTGTCCTGTGCGGTCACGGTCGGATCCACCGACGTCAAGCCGGTGTTCTTCTCCGACCACTGCCTCTTACTGGCCGACTGTCACTTACAGGACGACCAGCGGGTTGGCAGAGGGACGTGGAAGCTCAATGCGACACTGCTGACCCCAGAGAACGTTGAGGAACTCAAAAGGGATTACAATGGTTGGAGGACCGTGAAACCCCTCTTTGAGTCTCCAGTTCACTGGTGGGAAGCGATTAAGGAGAACATCAAGAGGTTCTTCATCCACAAAGGTGTTCAGAAGGCGAGAGAGAGACAGAGGGAACTGTCCCGACTCCAGAAAATTATGCAAAATCTACTCCGGTTGCAGTCAATGGGGGTCGAGGTCAAGGAGGACCTCCAAGAGGTGAAGAGCCAGCAGGCCTCGCTCTTTGCCAAGGAGGCCTCCAAGATCATCTTCCGGTCCAGAGTCCGCTCCATCGAGCAGGATGAGACGTGCTCGCGTTACTTCTTCCAAAAGGTACACAGAGAGAGCTCTGTCACAGCCCCAACAAACAAATTTCTCTGCAGCACCTGTGGAAGAGCCTGTCACTCCAGAATTGGCCTTTATAGCCACTCCAGGCGCTGCTTCACAAACCACTGACCACCTCCAGGCGCGTATCCATTGTCTCTCGAGATAAGGAGGCCCAAAAGAAAGAAAAGAAGGAAGAAGATGGCTCGGTAACGTCTTCGCAGTCCGACATACTAAGGATCAGCAAATCCTTTTATGCTGGGTTGTATGACGCGAAGCCCACAGACAGCAGAGCCTCCCAGTCCTTCCTGTCATCTATCACAGAGGTCTTAGATGACAGCAGGAGGGAGGGACTGGACTTTTTCTAGATTGGTTTTAGATTGTTAAGTATAATAAACTCATCTCTCTTGTTTAAATTCAAGAATACCTGTCCGATTGGTTCTTTCATGATCACATTAAGGTAAAAGGTAAAACACTCACTAAAGTGGTAAGCACAATCACTGTTCAAAAAAAGGAATAAACCCTGTTGTGGTCAAGTAAGAGGAAGGACAAGAGGGGAGCCTGGGACCCCCTCCTCACCTGGCCGTAACAATTTATATTCTGGGGAAGCTCAGAAATGACCAGCTTTCATTGGATTTAGTTTCATAACTTTCTCTGTGGGGGATTGAACCAACAATCACTGGGTTGCTAGTTTACGATTACCACACAGCTCTATAGTAACCCCCCAGGAGGCAGTGCCTCCTACTAGTAACCCCCCAGGAGGCAGTACCTCCTACTAGTAAGCCACCAGGAGGTTTACCCCATATCAAATCAGCACCTTCAGAAGAAGAGGGGAGAAAATTGTGGAGGTGGGGCATTTTCTTAAAAGGCTCTAACTCTGGTTATAAAGAATACAAGTGTTGAACTCAAGGGCTAACAGACCTTGGAACTACTCTTGAACTCTCCCTACAGACTGGGTCTAACAGGACAGTAACAACAGGAAGACAGTGTCTCTCAGCATGATTCTCCCGCTCGGAAAAGCATTCAGTTCTGCAATTCTGACATTTGTTGGTGGAAATAACCACAAACAGAGCAATAAAACAGTCACTGTGGAAACTAAAAGCTGAACTGCAAAACACATAGACCTTGCATTATCAACTGACTAAATATATTCTTCCAGGGTTCACAAGCATTTAGTTGTCTGGTAAGGAAGGAATAAGCCATTTAATGTTTGAACTGGTAAAGGTAGTCCCCTCGATTATCAGGCAAGTGCACTCCACAATTAAACAAACACACCATTAAATAAACATTATCAAGGATCAAAAATCTTTTACATCTGGTGGAAATTCAGTTGCAATCCCAGCTGTCATGCATAAGTAATTACGTAAGTATCAGTTCACATTGAAAGGTCACAGAACACACAAAAAGATGCAAGAGATTCCAGCGACCATGCCTGGAGATTCCCACAGGAAACCTGCCTGCCCTAGGAATTAGGAAAAGCATTTAGAGTGCAGCCGCAGCATTAAAACAATAGAGCTTGACTTACTCTTTTAAAAATGTTAACTTTAAAAGTTTATTTCTATTATACTTTGTTCATTGTGAAAGGTCACCTTGTATCACTATCAGGCTGCAAGCAGCTAAACTTTTATTTACTATCGCAGGTATAATTGCAAACAATATTCCATCGAAAACTGATGGGAGGTGTGTTTAAATTTAGAACATTATTATATTTTGCTCTGGACTGATTTTAACGCTGCAAGCGATTGGGTTTTGAGTGAGCTAAAATCTTACTCTGGAAAAGTCAGTGTGACTATAAAATGGGGCAAACTTGTTTTGTATTTGCACTCTTTACTGGCCAGAGGAGCCAATTATCAGCAAATATTTAGCACAGTACAATGCTGACATTTGAATTTCTTCCAAGGCAATTTGGTGTTTCTCTATAAAAAGTAAACCTCTGAAAAATAAAATAATTAAACATGCAGGACTTCCTTTATGGAGTTTGGAGAAACTGGGGTTGTTCTCCTCAGAGCAGTGAAGGTTAAGGGGAGATTTAAAAGAGGTGTTCAAAATCATGAGCTGTTTTAACAGTGTAAATAAGAAGAAATAGATTCCACTGGCAGAAGGGTTGATAACCAAAGGATACAGATTTAAGGTAATTGGCAAAAAAACCAGATGGGAGATGAGGATTTTTTTTTAACACAGCGAGCTGTTATGACCTGGAATCTGATTTTAATGCACCTCAAAACCCATTCACTTACAAAGAGTTAAAATTTTCTCCTGGACTGCACTGCCTGAAAGGGCAATGGAAGCAAATTCCATAATAACTTTCAAAATTAGATAAATATTTGAAGGGAACATTTTACAGGGCTATGGGGAAAGGGTAGAGGAGTGGGATTAATTAGATAGCTCTAGTAAAGAGCCGACACAGGTGCGATGGACCAAATGGCCTCCTTCTGTGCTCTACCATTCTATGAAAACACTTAACTTTGGTTGGCGGCCAGGGGTCCACTGAAGAATCCCGAGGGCCGGGCCCAATACAGCTGGTGATGTATTTATCAAAGGGGTACTTTAACAGGCAGTAGAGTCCCTATCTGCATATTCAAAAAGCCTAAAGCTTGTTTTAGGCACCTGTCTAGAATGCCTAAAAAATTAGCCTCATGAGTTTGGCAGTGGGGCCAATGCCTGCACAGATTGGGTGCAGTCCATCCCATTGGTCTAAATTGGTCTGTTTTGTCTGCAATTTTCACCTGAAAAACAGCCACATGCATACCAACTTCTACACAAATTATCTGGATATTCATCTCATCACTGATTAAGGGATCTTGCTGCGCAACACATTTCTGAGTAACTAAATGTATGTAAATTATTTTGAGACATCTCTGAGAAATGTGATATAAAAATGCAAATGTCCGTCAGAACTTGATGAACAACAGAAATGTTTTTCGTTAGATGAAGCTGCCCTTTTGCACAGTACACCAAGTTAATAGCTGTCAAAATGATCAGCTGATCATTGAAAAAGCAGTTCAATGCATGCAGATATTTATTGCACTCTTAAAGAGGAAGGAAAAGCAAAATAATCCCCACCCCAATTTAGCACTACATAAACCTAAAAATTACTGTTAGTTATATTAGTGGATTGTATGATACTCCTGTGTCTTTTCTTCAATATATAACTAACCTAGCTGATAAAACAATGTATTAAGGATTCATACATTAGTATCAACTGTTTTCCAAACCCACAGGAATGAATGCATATGTCACTTATTAAACATGTCAATAGAAATCAAAGTTACAGATCAGCCTGAGAGCCAATCAAAGCCCTCGAAAGCTCTCTATTAAACGACTATGTAGTGAGTCGTGTGTGTTTTAGGGTTGGGTGTCGCTCTACTAACTTTCAAGTGTCACTTACCATTACAATGAAAGGATACCCTCTATAATGCACACAGCCCCTCCCCATAACTAATATCACTGGAATGGCCGGAAAGAAAAGGAGATAAAAAAAACAGGTTTCTATGAAGCAATATTTTACGAGATGATGTATCATTTTCATTTGTTTCCATTTTTGAAGTAGAGTTGGGAAGTGTACTTTGAGTAAAATGAACTCCCTCTAGACTCTCTTCAACAGAGTCTCTGAATGAAAACACATAGGAATTGACTGTTGCGAATTTTTTACTAATTTGTTCTGCTTATTTTCACTACAGTCAGATAGAATAGCAACTTCAGAAGTGCCTGTCTATCTCCCTGCTGAAACCCTTTGAGAGGCATGATTGACAGAAGCCCCACAGCCCATGTGGATAGCATAAGCTAAAGGTTGCGTGTATCGGTGAAAAGCTGGTCACTGTGCTTTTCATTATGGTCTAGTTCACCGGAGGGAAAAATCTAAAAAAAGGGATTTCAAAGTCAAAAACTTACCACACTGCTGCAAGTCCTGTATCGAATATTCAGCCCTTCACAGTTTCTGTAGAAAAAAGAAAAGATACCATTTAAGTGGAACAGAATGGGGAACAATTTTGAGGCCCATCAAAATGTTTGCTGCACAAAAAACTCTGGATATTGTGGTACACTTGAGCAGAAATTCTTAGACCAGTTTCAAGATACTCCAGTGATTTATTTAATTTTACTAATCTATTCTATTCAGCTTTTCAGATTGTCAGGTGACTCTTGGCTGCAAGTCTCAATCAGTAGGTCAGGATCATCATCGGGGCAGCAGATTCCTTTATTACTGTCATCAGTGAAGGACTCGTAAGACATGGACCTGTTCATTACTGACCTTGTCTTTCTCCTCCCAAACTGCTTCAACATTGTTGACACCAGCATGTTGGAATATCTCAAATGAGCTTTGTTTGGACAATTTGACAACTATAATTCCTCCGTTCAATACGTCACACAATCTATAGATTATGATAATCTCAATTTCAAAACATTTCGACAAAAGGAGGCTCAACCACATAATGTTGTTCGTCAGTGCAGAGGGATTACCAACCCATAAATACATCATGCCAAAAAATCAATCTGAAGGCAGCTTTTGTCGGGGGTGGGGATTGGAGAGGTGGTGGGTGTAGTATAAGGGTCTGAAAGGGTTAATGATCAAAACAGTGTAAGGAATACCTCCCACTGTGATGATGTAAGAGAGCACAAGTGAGAGAGACTGGAGGGAGATGCAGCGTAGCTTCAGATGAGTCACACAGACTGGTATGAAGTTGTACATAGCAAGAATGCAATAAAGAGTCCATGTTCAAAGTACTGAAGACTCAGGAATCTCTCTAAGCTGGACTAACTAAGTATATTAAGGTGGCAGCAGAAAAACCAAACATGCAACAGTGGTGGGGGTGGGGGGGATTGCATCGTGGAAGACTAGAAGTCAACTGAGCAGGTTGCAATCTGCAATGTCAACTCAATTCTATCTATTAATTTTGACTTTTGAGTTTCGTATCTCCCAGCTGCTCAGTGAGCATGATGCGCAACTGCATTTAGAGGGACAGTCATTGTCATCACCAGCAACAGTAATGGCAGCCACAGTGGCGCAGTGGTTAGCACCGTAGCCTCACAGCTCCAGCGACCCGGGTTCAATTCTGGGTACTGCCTGTGTGGAGTTTGCAAGTTCTCCCTGTGTCTGCGTGTGTTTTCTCCGGGTGCTCCGGTTTCCTCCCACAGCCAAAAGACTTGCAGGTTGGTAGGTAAATTGGCAATTATAAATTGCCCCTAGTATAGGTAGGTGGTAGGGAAATATAGGGACAGGTGGGGATGTGGTAGGAATATGGGATTAGTGCAGGGTTAGTATAAAAACAAATGGGTGGTTGATGGTCGGCACAGACTCGGTGGGCCGAAGGGCCTGTTTCAGTGCTGTATCTCTAAATAAATAAATAAAATAAATAAATAACTTATAATTCTATAGTTCCTTCAATGTCATAAAACATCCCAAAGCATTTCACAGGAACATGATAAAACAAAGTATAATACCAAGCCACAAAAGGAGATATTAGGTCAGATGACCAAAAGCTTGGTCAAAGAGGTAGGGTTTAAGGAGTGTCTTTAAGGAGAAAAGCGGGGTGAAGAGGCAGAGAGATGTAGGGAGGAAATTCCAGAGCTTAGGCCTAGGCAACAGAAGGTGCGGCCACCAATAGTGGAGAGATTAAAATTGGGGATGCTCAAGAGGCCAGAATTAGAAGAGTGCAGATACCTTGGAGGGTTGTGGGACTGGAGGAGATTACAAGGATAGGGAAGGGTGAGGCCATGGAGGATTTGAAAATAAGGATGAGAATTTTAAAGTCAAGATGTTGCTTGACTGGGAGCCAATGTAGGTCAGCGACCACAGGGGTGATAGGGGAACAGGACTTAGTGTGAGTTACGACACAGGCAGCAAGTGGAAATTGGAGGAATTCAGGGTGGATGGAGGACATAGAGCACCCAGATTTAATGAGATCTCACCAGAATTGCTACAAGGTGCAGTCAGGAGAAGGGGGCATCAGGCTTTTCCCCAGTGATGGAAGAAATCTGCTGCAGGAGCATTGCGTCCCAGTCATAGATACAATGTAGGAAGTGGTTTAATGACACAAACAAGTCAGGAAAAGTGATTTCATTAGCTAATTCATCTACATCCTGTGCTAAAAGCCCACCTACCATCACTCTGTCTTGCTAAGTGTTCTCCATCAGATCACTCCTCACACCCACTCATCTTTCATAGTCATAGAGTCATAACAGCAGAAAAGGAGACCATTCAGCCCATCGAGTCCATGCCAGCACTCTGTAGAGCAATGCAATCAGTTCCATTACCTGGCTCTATCCCTGTAGCCCTGTAAGTTCATTTCCCTCAGGTGCTCATCCAATTTCTTTTTGAAATCATTCATTGTCTCTACATACCTCGTAGGCAGTGACTTACAGGTCATTATCACTCACTGCATAAAAAAGTTCTTCCTCGCAGCCCCCTGCATCTCTTGCTCAAAACCTTAAACCTGTGTTCCCTAGTCCTTGTACCATCAGCTAATGAGAACAGCTTTTCTTTGTTTACTTCATCCAAACCTGTCATAATCTTGTAGACCTCTATCAAATCTCCCCTCAATCCCCTTTGCTGCAAAGAGAACAACCCCAGCATCCAGCCTTCACTTTCTATTCACCTCATCTCCCCATTTATTCATCCACCACTGCCACTCACCCCAATCCTTATGCAATGTGATGCTTCTGTCTCATAGTTACCATCACCGAATGCATTGCAGCTATCAGGTGAATATCTCACCTCTACTCACTCACAGGTCTGTTCTTTCACTCCCTGTAGGAGAAGTGAGCACAAAATGAGAGCGAGAGAGACCAGACTGGAAGTGTGATTCTACAAATAACCCAGTTCACTGAGCAGGAGGAAGAGGCGGCCCTGGCGATAAGTGGCACATCTGCGTCCCTCTCAGAGATGGAGAGACAGGGAGCTCACAGATAGCTAGTGATAGAAGCAGGTTGTTTCCAGTGATTTGAGGGTCAAGAATGAGAAGCCATAGATACAACAGTAAATGTTAGAGATTTAGAATAGAGGGCAGAAGAAACTTCCTCACTGAGAGAGTTGTGAGGCTGTGGTATTCACTTCCAGAATTAGTGGTTCAAGCAGATTTAATATCAACATTTAACATTAGATTGGAGAGGTGGATAAAGGGAGATGGGAATGGGGTGGATAACTGTGATGAGAACTATTCTCTCCTGTGGAGGGGGAACACCAACATAGATCCAGTTTAACTGAATGGCCTGCTTCTGTGTTGTAACTTCTACTGATGTAAGATTCAGGAAAAAGAATGTCATGGGCTGAGGGAGTGGGAAGAACAGATTTGCATGCTTGGTATAACAGTGCAGTAAACATTTCTGGATTGTAAAGTTTTAGTGTGTTGTACCTGCAGCCCAAGTACATGTTCAATTAGCGCTGTCTAGTGTGTGCAACTTGTTAAGCTGGATATTACCGTACAATAAATCTATTACATACACAGCTGTAGTGCAGAAATTATCCAATTAAGCTGTTACTGTCTGTTTTGTACCATTTTACATTACACTGTGGCATTGTTAAATGAAACAATACTTTTGGGTCCAATAATCCAGCAGGTGATGGGAAATACGCGCAATGGCTGCTCTAAGAGCTGAAAACAAAATCATTTCACCCATTCACCATGAACATCAAGAACAAGAACAACAGCAACAACTTATATTTATATTGCGCCATATCCCAAGCCATTTCACAGGAGCATTATAAAACAAAATATGACACCAAGCAAACATCAAAATGGATCAGGTTTTCTGCTGTGGATAATGGCTACAAGCAATTAATCAATTACTTTTTCAGAATATCAAGTATTTAAACAATGACCATTTTGTTTTAATTTGAGCAGAAATTATGCAGTTTATTGTTTTGGGAAACTGGGAGCTCCAATTAGAGATCTTACTGTGAAACCACTCCAGTTTTCAATGTGTGAGGCTATGCAGTAAGTGCAGAGCTGTTAGTGCCAGTACTGTGAAATGTGAAGCTCGATATGAGCAGAAAATCATATTGAAGCTCAGTTTTCTTAAAGCAATAACTCATAAGGTGCGAATTCAAACTTTCACTTAAATTAGATCTTTGTAGTAATTTACATTCAAAGAAGCAGGAGAAGTACCCTTGCATTTTACATTGAAAACTGCCCAGCTAGTGTCAGGCAACTTCACTTCCAATTCAAGCCAGGAGAAAGTTATGGGCAGCACTGAATTTAATGGGCCTGCTCTAAAGTGTCTCCTTATTAGTAGTGTCAGGGCACAGTACACCACTCCTTCACTTCCATTACTGGCCCCAACTTCTTTCTTTTCAATTAGCCAATCAATATCTGCATCCTGTCCGCCCCTTTGTTTTGCTGTCATTCACCTTCTCCTTCACTACCCTCTACTTTTCCTGGCTCCCAACTTCTCTCCCTAAGGGCAGATAGCAGAGATCCCATTACCTGTTTCTCTTTCTCTCCACCTCCTAATCTCCCTCAGATTAAAATTCAATGCAAGTGTTCTACTAAATTAAATTAGAATGAGGAAAGAAACTGCCTTTCAATCTACTTCTTTCTCCCTCTCTCTCATATGCCCCTACTTAACCCCTGAACCCTCTCAACCCTTTTCTTGAGAGAAAGAAGAAGTGTTTCAGAGAGAATGATAGTTTTGAGATGGAGAGAAAGGAGTTTGACTGGAGCAGTTGAGAGGAAAAACGGGGTTAAGGGGAAAGGAGAAAGAGGTGCATTGAGAGAGAGAAGAGGAAATTGAAAGAGAGAAGGGTTGTCTTTCTCTTATTATCTCTTCCCTCTCACCACCCCCATGACCAACTCCTTTCTCAATTCACTTCTCTCTTACTATATCTGTCCAGGATCAGTTAGTTTAATGTCAGTGATAGGAAAGATAATAGAATCCTTACACAAAGATGTAATAGAAAAACATCTAGAAACTGAAAATATAAGAGTAGTCAGCACATATTTCAAAAGGGAAAGCCATGCTTGGCCAATCCTATTGAATTCTTTGAAGAAGTAACAGAAAGGATGGATAAGAGTAAGACAGAAAATGCACTATATATTTGGATTTCCCAAAAAATATTGATATGCTACAGTGTAATCGAAGATTAGAACATGTAGAAAAATCAGGGAAAAAGTAACAGAATGGAAAGCAAGCTCACTACAAAACAGAAAACAGAGAGTAAGGGTTAAAGGTAGTTATTCAGACTGGCAATTGTTGGAAGTGGCGTTCCACAGGGATCGGTGCTGGGACCACTGTCGTTGACCATGTACATCAAAGATTTGGACTCGGGAATCGAAAGTACAATTTTAGAATTTGGGGATGACAACAAATTGGGGGATGTAGTTAATATAAAGCAGGAATGACAAATTACAGGAAGACATTAATAAACTTGCAGAATGAGTAATTGAACTTCAATACAGATAAATGTGAGATAATACATTTTGGTAGGAAGAATAAGGAAGCCACAGACTCCCTGGAAAATAAGTGTCTAAATGGGATAGAGGAGCAGAGGGATCTGGGGGTACTGATACACAAATCAATCACTAAAAGTAGCAATACAGATTAACAAGGGCATTAAAAAAACAAACAAAACATTGCTAGAGGAATAGAATTGAAGAGCAGAGAAGTTCTATGAAACTATACAGAACCTTGGCTGTACTGTGCACAATTCCGGTCTCCATATTATGAAAAGGATATAGAGAACTGGGGCATGTGAAAAAAAAGGATTTATATGGATCATACCAGAACTGAGAGGTTATACCCATCAGGAAAGATTGAACAAGCTGGGGCTCTTTCTCTAGAAAAGACAGAAGGGTAAGCTGATATAGACCTTCAAGATTATGAAAGGGTTTGATAGGGTAAATATAGAGATGTTTCCACTTGCGTGCAAGACCAGAACTAATGGCCAGAAATATAAGATAGTCACTAATAAATCCAGTAACGAAATTCAGGAAAGACCTCTTTATCCAGAGAGTGGTGTGAATGTGGACCTCACAAGGAGGTGAATAGCATAGAAGCAGTCAAGGGGAAGCTAGATACATACAAGAGAAAGGAATAGAAGATATGTTGATGGAGTTAGACGGAGTTGGGTTGGAGAAGGCTCGTGTGGAGCATATACACCGGCATGGATCAGTTGAACCGAATGGCCTGTTTCTGTGCTATAAATACTTTGTAATACTTTGTAAATAATTTCATAAGCAGTAATGACTTTAGATGGTTTATATTACCATGTCTGTGAGTTGGCAAAATTAGAGCCATCAGGTAATGAAAACCATCCCTAAACATACAGAAAAAATCCTTATGCAAAGTTCTCTTGCAGTTAGTCTTAACTGAGCTGTGTTCTGTGAGATACTGTACTGTTTCCCTGCCCAATTCCACAAAAAAGAATTCAGAGAAGGTCAAAGATCAGGCTGTCTGCAAAGGCTCACTCTTTGGCTTGTCTAAAATACAGCAAAAATGATCTACAGACCTACAACAGACTTACCTCTTAATTTAAGTAAACCTGAGCATAATATTCTGTAGACTAGGTTGCAACCCAGTTAGGTTCTTGTGAACAGCAACCTTTGTCCACACTGAGTACCTTTGATTAAGATGGACACAAATACTGTTTACCATCTGTTCATGCTTCTCTGATTTATTCATAGCGTGAGATAATCTGAGGGGAGTTTTGCAGGTTTGCAACTTCCTAAAGCTGTAGTTTCTTCCAGTTAATGTGGTTTGTTATTTTGACAGCAGCAAATGTCCTCCAATTTTAAAAATGTAATAATAATTTGCATTCTTTTAGATTTTGAAAACTAGAAAAAGGAAAAAAAAAGTTACCTTTAATTGTCAAATCAGGCTAAATGGACAAAGCAACGTGGGCCAGTATTTGATTGTTACTCCATACGGTAAATTAGCAGCACTTTACTCAACAGAGTCGTTGTACAGCTGCAAACTCTGCCCAAAGGTGCATTAAAATACAAGGTGGCAAATTCCACCAAAGTCTGTTACATAGATTGCTTCAGAATAGTAGCAAATTCGGATAATTGTTCAGTTCGGCGGAAAAGGGTTATTGATGTCAAGTAGTTGATTAAAAAATATAATCTAACCCTTCAGTGGAAATTGAAGTCTTTCAGTCCTTTTGACGCAAGTAATACGTCTGAGGGGTTGGGGGGGGGGGGGGGGTGGGGTGCATGAACAGTTAGGCCCTTTTGAAGGAGAAAGAAAACAATGACTTTGTGGTTTATTATACTGTAAGCTCAGTTCCTTTGCAATTGTGGTTTTATGTAATTAACAAATGTTAAGTTTAATGGCATAGGGAACAATGAACGTCTGTGAGTAAGCAACAAACTAATACTTACATTGAAATGAATACATCAGAAAAAAGTCAGCACCTTCAAGAGAGGAGGTTATTTTAAATTTGTACCAGCATATCAGGGTGTAGCAATGTTGTATATAATTTGCAATGTGAGTAATGCAAATCTAATGCTTCAAAGTGGTCTCTACCAATGCCAGCACAGTTTCAGCAGAGTAATGTCAAAGGATTTTGCTACATTGCTGCCAAAAATGCAGAGTATATGGCACAGAAGATGTTTCATAAGATGTTATAAAATTAGTAGAGGTAGAATTTCTGCAAACATCGTTCACGCTATTTTTTCGGGGTTTCTGCAAATTTATCGCTGAAGTTATAGTGGACAATTGAGAGATGCCCTGCAGAAGTTAATGATGCCCAATAAGAGTGACTGACCTTGACATCAAAGCAGTATTTGACTGACTGTGACATCAAGAAGCCCGAGCCAAATTAAAGTCAATGGAAATCAGGGGGAGAACTCTCCACTGGTTGGGGTCATACCTAGCACAAAGGAAGATGGTTGTGGTTGTTGGAGGTCAATCATCTCAGTCCCAGGACATTGCTGCAGGAGTTCCTCAGGGTAGTGTCTTAGGCCCAACCATCTTCAGCTGCTTCATCAATGACCTTCCCTCCATGATAAGGTCAGAAATGGGGATGTTCACTGATGATTGCACAATGTTCAGCACCATTCACGACTCCTCAGATACCGAACAATATCGAGGCTTGGGCTGATAAGTGGCAAGTAACATTCGCGCCACACAAGTGCCAGACAGTCTCCAACAAGAGAGAATCTAACCATCTTCCCTTGACATTCAATAGCATTACGATTGCTGAATTCCCCACTATCAACATCTTGGGGTTACCATTGACCAGAAACTGAACTGGAGCAGCCACATAAATACTGAGGTTAGAAGAGCAGGTCAGAGCTGGGAATTCTGTGGTGAGCAACTCACCTCCTGACTCCCCAAAGCCTGTCCACCATCTACAAGGCAAAAGTCAGGAGTGTGATGGAATACTCTCCACTTACCTGGATGAGTGTAGCTCCAGCAACACCCAGAAAGCTCGATACCATCCAAGTCAAAGCAGCCCGTTTGACTGGCACCCCATCCACCACCTTAAACATTCAGTCCCTCCCCCACTGATGCACAATGGCAGTAGTGTGTACTATCTACAAGATGCACTGCACCAACTCACCAAGGCTCCTTCGACAGCACCTTCGAAACCAGCGACCTCTACCACATAGAAGGACAAGAGCAGCAGATGCGTGGGAACACCACCACCTGCAGGTTCCTCTTCAAGCCGCACACCATCCTGACTTGGAAATATATCGCCGTTCCTTCACTGTCGCTGGGTCAAAATCCTGGAACTCCCTTCCTAACAGTACTGTGGGTGTACCCACACCAGATGGCCTGCAGCAGTTCAAGAAGGCAGCTCATCACCACCGTCTCAAAGTCAATTAGGGATGGGCAACAAATGTTGGTCTTGCCAGCAAAGCCCACGTCCCGTGAAACAGATACAAAAAAAAACATACCCCAGTAGGATGGTGGCATAGTGGTAATGTCACTGAACTAGTAATCCAGAGGCCTAGGCTAAGGCCGTGGGGACATGGGTTCAATTCCCACCATGGCAGCTGTCGAATTTAATTCAACATAAAAATAAATAAATAAAAATCTGGAATTGAAAGCTAGTCTCAGTAATAATTTCATGGCACCATCATGAATTGTCATGAAGACTCATCTGGTTCATTTGTCATCAATGTCCTTTGGGGAAGGAAATCTGCTGTCCTCACCTGGTTTGGCCTAGATGTGATTCCAGAACCACAGCAATGTGGTTGACTCTTAACTGGCCTCTGAAATGGCCGAGCAAGCCACTCAGTTGTCAAGGGCAATTAGGGATGGCCAATTAGGGATGGGCAACATATGCTGGCCTTTCCAATGATGCCCACATCCCATGAAAGATTTAAAAAAAACCAATGTAGCCAATAAACGAACGTACCCATTAAACCTATGTACCCAATAAACCAGTGTACAAAAATTAATCAAAAAGGCTAATGGAATGTTTGCATTTAACTCAAGGGGGTTGGAATAAAAAAGTGTGAAAGTGATGCTTCAGCTATACAGAGCCTTGGTCAGATCCCAGCTAGATACCATATCCACTTTTGGATACTGTACCTCAGACAGGGTCTTGGAGAGGGTACAGCACAGATTCATTGTAATGATATCAGTCCTAAGGTTAAATTATAAGGACAGATTGTATACACTTGGTTTGTACTCCCTTGACTTTGGGAAGTTGAGCGGTGATCTAATTGAGGTGTTTAAAATGCTGAAGACATTTGATAAGGTAGATGCAGCAAAACTATTTCCTCTGGTGGAAGAATCCAGAGCAAGTGTGCATAATCTTAAGAGTAGAACAAATCCATTTAGGAGTGATATTATGAAGCACTTCTTTATACAAATGTAGTGGAAATCTGGGACTCATTCCCCAAAAAGGGTTAATTAAACTTTTCAAGACTGAGATTGATAGATTTTTTGGGGTCAGAGTATGAAGGGATTATGGATTAAAAGTAAAAAGACTTGCATTTATAAAGCATCTTTCACAACTTCAGGATGTTCCAAAGTACTTTACAGCCAATGAAGTACTTTTGAAGTGCATTCAGTTTTGTAATGTGAAAACGTAGCAACAAATTTGCACTCAGCAACCTTCCACAAACCGCAATATGATAATGACCAATTAATCTATCTTTATGATGGTGATTGAGGGTTAAATATTGGCCAGGACACCATGGAGAACTCCCCTGCTCTTCTTTGAGATATTGCCATGGAATTTTTTTACATCCACCTGTGAAGGCCAGATGGGGCCTTGGTCTAATACAGGATTGTCCAACATAAAGGCCCATGCGCCAGGATCTGGACTGCCAAAGGTTTCCGTCCAGCCAGCAGATGTAAACTGTACCCGGCTGTTCCTCATCCTCACCAGCGTTCTTGGCAGGTTCCGATTTTTTAAAAAGTCCACCAGAAATCCACGAATCTGTCCGAAGTTCGGAAACCGCTGTTCCCACTCTCAACACCTGTCAGGACAACTTCGGGATTTTCTGTCGGTTCCGATGTATTTTTTAAAAGCCTGCTGGAAAACCACAAATCTGTCCGATGTTCGGAAACCATTGTTCCTGCTGTCAGCAAAAGTCAGAGAGAGAGAGAGAGAGAGAGAGAGGTAGGGGTGGGGTGGGATAGAGAAAGAGAGGGAGCAGAGAGAGGGGGGGAGAGAGACATACAGAGAGGGGAGGGTGAGCAGGAAGAGAAAAAAATCAAGATCACTCCTGACAGATGGACATATATCTGGAATTCTCCGCATCGCTACTTGAAGTGTGCGGCCAGAGATTGAGTAAGTATGCAAGCAAAAACAATGCCAGGTCACTAAATCAATGTTCAGCATAGGGACGAGAAAGTAAATCAGTAAATTAGTTTTCTCATTTAAAGCTTCTTCATAAAAATGCTTGTTTGTTGTTTTGATAGTAAAATTAATTTTTAAGGCCGTTACCTTTCTGAAATTTTCTCACCGGCCCTCTATGTAGGACAAAAATTATAATGTGGCTCCCCACACGAAAAGGTTGGACAACCCTGGTCTAATGTCTTATCCAAAAGACAGCACCTCCACCTCCAATAGCACAGCAATCCTTCAGTACTGGACTGGAGTGCCAGCTTTGAGTTGTGTGCTCAGGTCTCTGGAGTCAGGACTTGAACCCACAACCTTCTAACACAGAGAAAGAATGCAATCCACTGAGTCACGGCTGACACACACAAATAGGGCTGAGTTATAAATCAGCCACGATCTAATTGAGTGGTGAAATAGACTTGAGGGGCAGAATGGCTTCCTCCTCTTCCTCTCATTCTATGTTCCTATGAATGGCTGCTTGTCTTTTACCCAATTGAGTTGATTTGTTGGATGAGAACATAAGATCTCAGTGCTATCCTTAAGTTCTCTCATATTTCATCTTTTTATCCTTTTGTAAATCACCATATTTTACTGTGAAATGTATGCTCCATGGAAACACTTATCAGATGTTAATTCCTGCAATCTCCCTTAATAGAATCATCAAAGAATCTTACATCACAGGAAGCCGCCATTTGGGCCATCATGCCCATGTCAGCCTATCCAATTGGTCCCACTCCCCGGATTTTTTTTCCCCATAACTCTCAAATTAATCCTCCTCTTAAGTACAAGTCCAATTGCTCTTTGGAAGTTCCTATGGAATCGAATTTCACCACACTTTCAGGTAGTGCATGCCAGATCTTAACAAACCTCTGTGAGAAAGAATTGATCCTTATTTCCCCACAGGTTATTTTACCAATTATTTTAAATCTATGACCTCTGGTTACCGACCCACTTGCCAGAGGAAACAGTTTTTCCTTATGCAAAGTCCCTCAAAATTTTGAATACCTCTATTGGGAGGAGGTGGTGGCTTAGTGGTAATGTCACTAGACTGGTAGCCCAGAGGCCCAGGCTAATGCTCTGGGGACAGGGGTTCGAATCCCAGATGGTGAAATTTGAATTCAATTAATAAATCTGAAATTAAAAAGCGAGTCCAGTGTGGCCATGAAACCATTGTTGTGAAAACCCATCTGGTTCACTAATGTCCTTTAGGGAAGGAAATCTGCCGTCCTTACCTGGTCTGGCCTACATGTGACTCCAGATCCATAGCAATGTGGTTGACTCTTAAAATGCCTTCTGAAATGGCCAGTCAGTTCAAGGGCAATTAGGAATGGGCAATAAATGCTGGTCTAGCCAGCGACGCCCACATTCCAAGAACAAAAAAAAAATTGGTTGCTCCCAACAGTCTCTGCTCGAATGAGAACAATCCCAGCTTCTCCAGTCTCCCCATATAACTAGTTTCCAGTAAGTATCAGATTTAGTCACTGTCACACTTCAACTGATACACTTTGGGGACATCACTCTTCAGTGTTTTGTGAGCATTGCCATGTATATGTAGGATGCCAGAGCCATACAGTAGGAGGATTTGTTTCAGTACTGTTCTGCATTTGATAATTATATAGGTATGAATTCCAGCGCTCTGTATTTTTACACAAATCCCCCTAATTGTCAGAAACAGTTTAAATTAATTTGTTCCTCATGTCTGTAAACGGCACGTATCCCTCAAATTGATAATACAAGCTGAGTGCAAGGATGTGTTTGCAATGCCTGGTGCCTTTCATGTCCATCCAGCTCCGAATTTCCTATGCACTTGGTCACACAGCTTTAACTCTGTACTATCACACAACACTTAAGAACAGCAGACATTATAACGCAAAAATATAGGCCCCTAAAAACAAAACAGTTAGATGAACTGCAGTTGAATTGTGAATAAATGAAGCACACATAGGACAGACTGCTTGGTAATTCTAACTCATGATTAATCCTTGTTTTTCTAAAGCATTGGCCCTGTGGCACTCAGCTGCATTGCCAAATGACACAATGCTAATAATGGGCTGCACAGCTGCACTTTATTAAGCTTTTTAACAATAAATAACCTTCCCGCGACACATTTCATCAAAGTATTACTGAAACAGAAATGAATCGGCATTGAGTCGATATCCAACATGAAAAAGCATACAATGTGCACATTTTGCGAGCAGAATATTTAAATTACATAGTCTGAATCTGTTTTTTTTTCTGGAAAATAATGGCAAAATAGACATATATCTGTTCATGGCAGGGAGTGATGATCTTGGAGAATAAAGCAGCTTGGATTATAACTCACTTTTCCCTATGCTGCATGAGAACACCACCATCTGCAAATTCTCCACTAAGTCACACACAATCCCGACTTGGAACTATATCGCCATTCCTTCATTGTCGCTGGGTTAAAATCCTGGAACTCCCTTCCTAACAGCACTGTGGGTATACTGACACCACATGGACTGCAGCGGTTCAAGAACATGATTCACCGCCACCTTCTCAAGGGCAATTAGGGATGGGCAACAAATACTGGCCTAGCCAGCGATGCCCACATCCCATGAATGAATAATTTTTTAAAAAGCTTACAGGATAAATCTACTCCTTGGTGGTGCTGAGCCATTGAGACAAAGAAGGTATGACGTTTGATGGCCAGACTGTGTTGTCAGCTGTGAAGGTGCAGCAGTGTGGGTACATAGGAGACAAATCAGGCAAAGTTTCTCCTGTGATCACTGCCTAGTGACTCCTGCTACTGTGTGGATGGCAGGTGAGGACAGAATGGAGCTCAGTCATGCTGTCTTTCCCCCACCTCCTCCATAGTTACAGGAAGCACAAAGTATCAGCGAACAGCCTTCGGAAGAAAAGCAGAAAACAATAAGTGAAAACCTCACTCCCACATTTCTAAAACCACATTGTTTATGTAAATGTCCTAAACTGGCACTCAGATAGAGCTGAAAATACAAGAGTGGCAGAAGGAACACCCTCTGATAAGGCTTAGCTATGAGGATAAAGAGGGAGAAATTGGCCAGAATTCCTGATTCTAATCCTTGCTGTTTAATGTATGAGGATCAGTATCAGGGTGCTTGTGGTTTCCCCAGAAGAAAAAAAGCCATTGAACATAAAACATAAAAACTAACCTTTTGAGTGAAGTATCCTAGCGCATGGACCCTGGTATCAGAAGGCATGGACCCTGGTATCAGAGGGCATGGACCCTGGTATCAGAGGGCATATGCTGCCCATGTACCATGTATCATAAGGACATAAGAAAAAGATCTTTACAGCCAATGGACTTCTTCTGAAGTGTAGTCACTGTTGTAACGTAGGAAATGCAGCAGCCAAATTGTGCACAGCAAGCACCCGAATGTGATAATGATCAGAGCATAAGAAATAGGAGTTGGAGTTTATGATTAAGACTGATCTTCTATCTGAACTCCACCTTCCCGCACTATCCCCACATTCCTTAATTCCCTTAGTGCAAAAATTTCTATGGAACTCCATTTTGAATATATTCAATGACTGAATGACTGAGCATCCACAGCTCTCTGGGTAGAGAATTCCAAAGATTCAAAACCCTTTCAGTGAAGAAGTTTCTCGTCATCTCAGTCCTAAATAGCTGACCCCATATTCTGAGACTGTGACCCCATGTTCTACATTCCGCCTGTATCAGAGGACATGTACCTTGATATCAGAGGACGTGACAGTTTCCTGAAGCAATACCTTGTGGAACCAATTAGGGATAAAGCTATTTTAGATCTAGTATTGTGTAATGAGGCAAGGTTAATTAGAAATCTCATAGTAAAAGGTGCACTGGGAAATAGTGATCATAATACAATTGAATTCCATGCTAAGTTTGAAAGCGACATACTCCAATCACAAACAAGAATCTTAAACTTAAACAAAGCCAATTACATCGGAATGAGGAGGAAACTGACTGAGATTGATTGGGTAAGTAGGATAAAAGGTATGGCTGTAAATTAACAGTGGGAAATATTTTAAGAAACGATTCAAAATGTTCAACAAAAATACATTCCTTTGAAAAATAAAAACTCAGCAGAAAGATCATTCCGTGACTTACTCAGGAAGTTAATGATAGTATTAGATTAAAACAAGATGCTTATAATATGCAAAGGATAGCAGCAAGTCTGAGTATTGGGAGTGTTTTAGAAATCAGCAAAGGGCCACCAAAAAGATGATAAAAAGGGAAAAATAGAATGTGAGAGTAAATAAGCCAGGAATATAAAAACAGATTGTGAGAGCTTTTACAAATATATAAAAGGAAGAGAATAGCTAAAGTAAATGCTGGTCATTAGAAGCAGAGACAGGAGAAATTATCATGGGAAATGAGGAAATGGCAGAGACATTGAACAAATATTTTGTGTTTGTCTTCAGAACAGAAGACACAAGTTGCATACCAGAAACAGAGGGTAATGTAGGGGCTAAAAAGAGTGAGGAAATTATAATAATATCCGTAGAGAAAAAGTATTGGAGAAATTTAAAGGACTAAAATCTGACAAATCCCCAGGGCCTGTTGGCCTATATGCTAGGGTTCTAGAAGAGATAGCTGCAGAGATGTGCTGGTTATGATTTTCTAAAATTCACTGGATTCTGGAACAGTCCCAGCAGATTGGAAGTTAGAAAATCTAACACTGCTATTCAAGAAAGGAGGGAGAGAGAAAAAAGGGAACTACAGGCCAGTTAGACTGACATCAGTCATTGGGCAAGTGCTGGGAATCTATTATTAAGGAAGTCTTAACAATGCACTTAGGAAATCATAGTATGACCAGGCAAAGTCAACATGGTCTTACAAAAGGAAAATCGTCTTTGACAAATTTATTGGAGTTTTTTGACAATGTAACCAGTAGGGTAGGTAAAGGGGAACCAGTAGATGTAGTATAACTGGATTTCCAAAAGGCATTTAATAAGGTGCCACATAAAGGTCAATAGGCAAGATAAGGGCTCGTGGAGTTGGGGGGTAATATATTAGCATGGATAGAAGTTTGGTTACTAGACAGGAAGAAAAGAGTAGGCATAAATGGGACATTTTCAAGTTGGCAGGCCATTACTAGTGGCTTGCGGCAAGGATCAGTGCTGGGGCCTCAACTATTTACAATCTATATTAATAACTTAGATGAAGAGACAGAGAGTCATATATTTAAGTTTGTTGATGAAGCAAAGGTAGGTGGAAATGCAAGCTGTGAGGAGGTCAGAGAGAGGCTGCAAAGAGATATAGACAGGTTAAGTGAGTGGGCAACAAGGCAGCAGATGGAGTATAAAGTGGCAAAGTGTGAGATTATTCACTTTGGTCATTAAAATAGAAAAGCAAAATAATTTTTAAAAGGCATGAAACTTGTAAATGTTGATGTTCAGAGAGACTTGGGTGTACTCATACAAGGAACACAGAAAGTTAGCATGCAGGTACAGTAAGCAATTAGGAAGGCAAGTGGCATGTTGGCCTTTATTGTAAGGGGATTGGAGTACATGAATAAAAAAAATCTTACTACAATTGTACAGGGCTTTGGTGAGACCATGCCTGGAATACTGTGTGCAGTTTTGGTCTCTATATTTAAGGAAGGATATACTTGCATTGGAGGCAGTAGAGCGAAGGTTCACTAGATTGGTTCCTGGGATGAGAGGGTTGTTCTATGATGACAGGCTGAGTAAATTGGGCCTATACTCTCTGGCATTTAGAGGAATGAGAGGTGATCTCATTGAAACTTTCAAGATTCTGAAGGGGGTTGATAGGGTAGACACTGAGAGGTTGTTTGCTCTGTCTGGGGAATCTAGACCACGGGGGGCACAGCCTCATGATAAGGGGATGATTATTCAGGATGGAGATGAGGAGAAATTGTTTCACTCGGAGGGTTATGAATCTTGGGAATTCTCTACTACAGAGGGTTGTGGATACTCCATTGTGAATATATTTAAGGCTAAGATAAATAGATTTTTGGGTCTCTCAGGGAATCGAGGGCTATGGGAATTGGGCAGGAAATTGGAGTTGAAGCCCAAGATCAGCCATGAACATATTGAATGGTGGAGCAGGCTTGACGGGCTATATGGTCTACTCTCGCTCCTATTTCTTACCTTCATATCAGACGGTGTCTACCTGGTATTAGAGAAGGGGTGAAAATTGAACTAACAATTATCTTTTGATGGACACTGGGCTTTTTTTTTTGTTTTTAAAATGAATGGTATGTTTTATTTAATGCAAATGTCACTGTCTCTTGTTTATTGCTGAAAACATTTTATTTTTTGACAGAGATTTGAAAAGGCTTCAGGCATTCTCTAGCCAATTGACCACTTTTTACAGGGGCTGAGATTGAGAAAAAGGTCTCTTTAAATCTTTTTAAAAACTAAAGTAGTTAATAAATTTAAATCTGGAGAAAATACCACAGTATTACAGTCATGTTTGAAATTATAGCTCTAGAGTATAATTATATAAAAATACTAAATTTATTATCATGCCACAGTGATAAAAAGGGTTTTCCCAAGGTTTAGAGAATTGGCTGGTTGTATGTTACTGTACCTTAAGCCAAAACTTTAAAGCTTTACAGCAAAGTTGAGGTTACTGCTTTAACTCGACAGGCGGTATATTATAACTATATCAAGCCCACATGTAGTCAATATGTACAGTAGCATTTCACCACAATACCCTCCAGTACTTGCAAAGGGAGGTCAGTTTCAGCCTGAAAGTTAACATTTATTTATTTACTCAGTGTTGAAGTAGATTCTGAGACCTGGCTTAGATCTCACTTCAGTGACAATGCTAATCCATTCTTTGTACGCCTGGCTTTAGGAACTGCTGCTTAACTTGGGGTTTGAACTCTGACCCTTTTGCTAGTCCTATGCTCTTGCCACTTCCCTCTCTGTTTAAAAAAGCGTTTTTGTGAATGACGGATACAGTAACACATATAACATCTAAGAAGCAAGCACAATGCATCTGTATGCACAGAAAAAAATACAGGTTTCTGTTAGTGGACCTACACAGCAATGTGATGAAGACAGCTCCATGGAAACCAAGACCTCAGTATTTGAAAAGGTGCAGATACTCTGCAGAAATTCAAAATAATGGCTTTGAACAAAACAACCTGCATTTATATAGCATCTTTAATGCAGTAAAATGTACCAAGGCATTTCACAGGAATGTGATGAGACAAAATTTGACACTGAGCCACATGAGGAGATATTAGGACAGGTGACTGAAAGCTTGGTCAAAGAGGTAGGCTTTAAGGAACATCTTAAAGGATGAGGGAGAAACAAAGAGATTTGGGGAGGGAATTCCAGAGCTTAGGACCTATGTAGCTGCAGGCATGGCCACCAATGGGAGAGCAATTAAAATCAGGGATCCTCAAGATGCTTAGAGGAGTGCAGAGACCTCAGAGGGTTGTAGTGAATAGGGATGGGCTTAAATATTGGCCTGGATTTTGCCATGATAATAATGGTGAGACTACCACCGTTCCTTTCTTCTGGAGTCTGCAAATGCGCAATTCATAAGTTCAGAGGTTGATGCCAGAGATACCCTGCTCCTCCATAGGCTGCGCTGTTGCAGTCCTTGCTGAGAGAATCTGAAAACAATGCAATGGTGTGAAGTTGGGGTCCTTGCCCATGAGTTCCCCACTAAAAAAGCCAGAAAAAGTTAGGGCTGGTGCAACCAGGATTGAGTTTTTAATGGTGTGATAATTAATGATTACTGCCAAACAACCTCTCTGGTCCTGAAAATTTATTACAAATGTGGAATCTCATTCCTTAAGAAGTTGCTTAGTGTTGGAGATGAAAAAGAAATTAATTTTTTTTAAATTCTTCTGTGTCTCTTTTCCCTCTCTCTTAATCCCACCTGTCTTTCCCAATCTAGGGAGTAAGCGGCGCATGGAGTGGAGACTTCGATGGAGTGAGACATAGGGCTGGATTTTAAAGCCCCTCCGCTGTTGGGAATGGAGGTGGGGGGGCAATGAAGATTGGTGTGGCGGAGGTCCGGCAGCGGCAGGCCCTGTGCCGATCTCAGCGGTGGTGATAAGGTAAGACAGCGGGACCCCCATTTCAATATGTAAACTAGTTTACATACCTGATTTAATGAGGGTCCCATCGCCTCCTTAATCGCCGCACCGATCTTCATTTCAATGCTGCACCTTCGAATCCCCATTCGGGGAAACTTGGCGCGACGCCTGTGGAAAGGGGGAGGAGGATTTTTGTTCCGTGCGGGAGGGGGGGGGGGTGGAGCGGGATGACAATGCTGCGGATTGGTCAGGGGGATGACGGGTAAAGAGCATAGGTGCCGAATTTTGGTGGGGAGAGAGGTCAATTTCTCAATATATGAATTCCAGGGGGGAAAAGGGCAGGAATGGTTTGAAATGCCATTGGGGGTGGGGGGTGGTGAAATGCTTGGAAAAGTAATGTAATTGTTTTTTGCGAAACGTTCACTTACCTGGTCCTTTAAATTTTAAATCTCCATTGAGGGCCGTAAGTCCTTTAAAAATGGCCATGGCACCTGTACATTGGCACCAGACAGCATTGCCACCCTCCACATCATCGAGGGGGGCGGGCGCCATGCAAATGAGCTGCCGCGTATGAAATCGCGACGGCTCAGTGAGGTGGTGCTCGTGCGGGCGGGCTACATTTTTTTCACGTCAATGCAGCCCTCTGGATTATTACCTGAGCCACGAGCAAATTGAAGTTGGGTAAATAAGATTAGAAAATTAACTGTGTGGCTCAAACATTGGTGTGGAGAAATGGGTTTCAATTCATGGGATACTGGCCCTAGTACTGGGGAAAGTGGGAGCTGTACCGCTGGGATGGTCTTCACCTGAGCCGTGTCGGGACCAGTGTTCTGGCAAGTCGTATAACTAGGGTGGTAGAGAGGGCTTTAAACTAAACAGTTGGGGAGAAGGTTCAAGTGGGGGAGGATGTGATAATTTAGAGAGGAGAAAGCAAAAGAGCAAGGTAGCAATAAGGAAATTAATTGATCATCTGAGAGCTGCAGGAAGGGAAGATTGGAGGGAAGCAAAACTGGTAGCAGGAAGTAGAACAGTAGTAAGCAAAATTAGAAGACAGATGAAGTGAAGGAGAACATCAAATAGGATCAGAATGTGGAATAATGTTAAAAAGACAAAGCTAAGGGCACTCTATCTGAATGCACTCAGCATTAGCAACAAGGTAGATGATTTGAAGGCACAAATAGAGGTAAATGGGTATGATTTAATTGCCATTACAGAGACATGATTACATGGTAACCAAGAATATTCAAGGATATTTGTCATTTAGGAAAGATAGGCAAAAAGGAAAAGGAGGTGGAGTAGCACTCTTCATAAGGGACGAGATCAGTATATTAGTGAGAGATGATCTTCGATCGAAGGATCAAGATGTAGAATCAATTTGGGTGGAGCTAAGAAACAGCAAGCGGCAACAAACATTGAGAGTTGTTTATAGGCCACCAAACAGTAGTGGTAATGTTGGGCATATTAGAGGTGCATGTAACATGGGTAATACAATAATAAAGGGCAACGTCAATTCACATATAGGGCTGGATTCTATAGAGGCCTTGACTTCGGGATCCATGGTGAGGTGTGGGGGTGGGGGAGGTGGAGAGTGTGGGTGAGGCCCGTCATGAACCAGGATGCCGGCAGGGCCCGTTCCGATATTGGTGAGGCCTCATGGCGGCCACCGTGCCACTCGGTGATGGGACTGCCATTCAAATATTTAAATAAATTAAATTACCTGAATTAATAGTCTTCCGTCATCTCCTAATGTTCCGCTGTGATCTTCACCCTGGTGGCCGGCATTTCGGTGCCTCTGCATCCCCGTCCGGGGAAACGAGGTGCAACACTGGTGGGGGGGGGGGAAGGAGGTAAGTTTCTCAGTGTGGGGGAGGGTGTGAGACAGGATCAAATTAGCATCATGGGTGTAGGGGATAGTGGGAAGGGTTATAGTTTAAAGTTTGTACAGTTGGGGGGTGGGGGGGGGGGGGAAGGTCAGATGGTAAAGGTAAGTTTCTTTTGGAAAGAAGGGCAAATAATTAATAATTAATTAATGGGGGGCTGGAGAGGGGCAAAAGAGATGTATTTATTTAATTTAATCTTTTTAAAAATATTTAAATTTGCCAGTAGTGCTAACAGTCCTTTTAAAAATGCCGCCAGCAGGTAGGTTTATTTAGATCCAATTTCTGTTAATTTGAATATTTAGATGAGGGCCCCGCCGCCAGGCGGCAGTGCGGCTGCTCCGAGGTCCCCTCGCCACAGGTAATATGTGGTGGGGCCTTCTCGAAGTCGGGGTTCAAGGCGGGCCTCTCCCAGCTGAATTTTACAGCCCCCCCCTTCCCCTGCCACAACCCACAGCGTCGAGGGACTGGTAAAATTCAGCCCTAAGTTTGAAAGTGATATTGTTCATTCTGAAACTAGGGTCTTAAATCTGAACTAAATAAACTAGGAAGGTATCAGGGGCAAGTTGGATATGGTGGATTGGGAAAATACACTAAAAGATTTGACACTAGACAGCCAATGGCTAGTATTTAATGAAGTATTACATGGTCTACAACAAATATACATTTCTCTGAGATATAAAAACCCAACAGGAAAGATGAATCAACCATAGTTAACAAAAGAAGTTAAAGATTGCATTAGATCAAAGGAAGTGGCTTATAAGGGTGCCAGAGAAAGTGGTAAGCTTGAGGATTGGGAGCAATTTAGAATCCAGCAAAGGAGGACCAAGAAACTGATAAAGAAAGGGAAAAGAGAATATGAATGCAAGCTAGTGAGAAACATAAATGTGGACTGTTAAAATTTCTTTCGGTATGTGAAAAGGAAAAGATTATTAGCAAGGACAAATGTGGGTCAATTACTGGCAGGCCAGGAGAATTTATAATGGAGAAGAGGGAAATGGCGGAGGAACTAAACAGTTACTTTGGCTGGAATTTTACGCCCCCCCCACCCCCCGCAAAGAGCGGGATAACGTCGGGGGCGTAAAAAGGAGTGGGAGGCTCGGGAGCCCCTGCCCGACCCGCCCCCTTCTCTGCCGCCATTTTGTGCAGGGCGGCAGCAAAAACTGGCCTGCCTGACTCAGGCCAATCAAGGCTCTTAAGTGAGCAGTTAACAGCCACTTAAGGGTCTCCGCCCTCCGCCACGGAATTTTACCCTTGGCAAGCGGGTGGCCCAGGCCCGAGAAAAGGTAAAGGTAGGCAGCTTTATGACTGCTTGTGAGGGCTGCTCCTGATGCCCCAACCACCCCATCGCTCAACACGCCTCTGTCTCCCAATCGACCACCCTTGCCTCAACGGGACCCGGCGAGGCCCCAAAAACTGACCTTTTCCCGGGACCGTCCTTCCTCTTCCCGTGGAAGCTGGGTTGCAGTTGCAGCAGTGTCCACTGCTCCCAGTGGCGCTGCTGGGACTAAGAGCTGCCGGCCCGCTGATTGGCCAGCAGCTCCATTCGATGGGACTTCCTGCCTCAATGAGGTGGAAGTCCCACCTCAGACCAATTAAGGGCCTGGGGACCTTAAAATCCAGGCTGGATCCCCAGGCCAGGCGGAGGCAGGATCGCCACTGACTTTTCGGTCGGTGGATGGCTCCTGTCCAACGAGGGTAAAATTCCGTCCTTTGTGTCTATCTTCACGGAGGAAGATTCAGAAAATCTCCCAGAAATACTTGGGAACCAAGTGACTTGTGAAAATGAGAAACTGAAAGAAATTAGTATTAACAAAGAGGTAGTACTCAAAAAAATTAACAGGATTGAAGGTTCATAAATCCCCTAGACCAGATGAACTACATCCTAGAGTGTTGAAGGAGGTGACTATAGAGATAGTGGATGCATTGGTGGTTATCTTACAAAATTCTATAGATTCTGGAAAGGTTCCTGCAGACTGGAAAGTAGCAAATGTAAACCAACTATTTAAGAAAGAAGAGAGAAAGAAAATGGGGAACTAAAGATCTGTTAGTTTGACATCAGTAGTAGGGAAAATGTTAGAATCGATTATAAAGGATGTGAATAACTAGACTGTTAAATAATGATATAACTGGGCAGAGTCAACATGGATTTATGAATGGGAAATGATGTTTGACAAACCTGATGGAGTTCTTTGAGGATGTTACTTGTAGCATAGATAAAGTAGAATCAGTGGATGTGGTGTATTTGGATTTTCAGAAGGCTTTTGATGAGTTCCCAGACAGAGGCCTGAATTTTGAAAGTTCGGTGACGAGCTTCAAAAAAGGTGTGGCGCTGCACGAGTTGTGTGCTGCTGAGCTGCCATACGAAGTATGGACAGGGTGGAATGCGCAGGTGCCGCCGTCATTTTCAAAGGCCTTCAAGCCCTTACAGGTCATTTGAATTTTTAAAGTGAAATGGAGGGAACATTTACATTTATAAATTCAATAAAAGATTGAAGCCCCTCTCCCACCCACACCCCCCACCATGACCAAACACTTTATTTGTTGGCTTTTCCACGCAAAAAAAAAATTTCTTCCCACCACAAACATCCCCCTCCCGAACTTTGTTACCTTTGCCCTTCAATCCCTGCCCACTATCCCCTCAGCCAATAGTTGGCATTTTCCCTGTTCCCCACCCTCCCTCCGCCTGACCTGAAAATTTCATTCCTCCCCCCTCCCCACCAGTGTCATGCCTCAGATCTCGGAATGGAGATCCTAAGGCATGGGACTTCTGGCAACCAGCCAGAATAACGGCATGGGATGGCAGTCGCGACGAGGTAAGTAATTATTCTTCAATTATAATTTATTTAAATATGTTAATTATGTTTTTTTGCCAAGCAATGGGGCCAATAAAATGGGGCGGGGCCTTCCTGGCATCGAGACCCATGGTGGACCTCTCCTCGAAGGATTTTCAGTGCCCCCGCCTGCCACAATTCCTGACATCATGGGGGGGGGGGGGGGGGGTTGGTGGTGGCTGGTAAAATTCAACCCAGAAGGTTAGTAAACAAAATTAGAGCATATATGATTGGGGGTAATGGACTAGTATTGATTGAGAATTGGTTAACAGACAGAAAACAGAGTAGGAATAAACAAGTCATTTTCCGGAATACAGGGCAGGCAGGCTGTTACTAGTGGGGTACCACAAGGATCAGTGCTGGGGCCAAAACTGTTCACAATCTATATATTGATTTGGATGTAGGGACTAAATGTAATATTTCCATCTTTGCTGATGACAGGTATGCCTGAGGTGGGAGGAGTGCACTGTCTTTTCTTGTTCCAATTCTCCACAGATAAATATTTAAATATTTACTTGGTTACCGATACAGCCCAGCCGAACCCTGGAGGGAAGGTAAGTAGGGGTTGCCTCACCGGGGGATTGGTCCTTCCTTGGTGAGGCTGGAGTGGTCGTTTGGGGGGGAGGGGGGCATCTTGGGTACCGGGGGAGGATTGGTAGGCGGGGGCAGCCTTCAATCGGGCACCCTGCGCCTGACTGCCATGCACCCCCCCCCGGCGGAGAGCGGAAAGTCCGGCAGCTCTCACTAGGCAGCCTTTCACATCCCCAGCACACCCGCTTGCCACAGGTAAAATACCCGTGGAGGGTAAGGACCTTGATTGGCCTCGGGCAGACGGGCCATTTCTCAACCCCGCCTGACGCCGTAAGCTTGGCCGGAGGTGGAAGCGGGGCGGGGCGGCCTCGCGGAGCCTCCCGCTCAATTTTATGCCGCCCCCATGCCACCATCCGACCCCTTGGGGCAGTGTAAAATTCAGCCCACAGTCTCAGAATAAGGGGTAGGCCATTTAAGACTGAGATCAGGAGGAATTTCTGCACTCAGAGGGTGGTGAATCTTTGGAAATCTCTACCCCAGAGGGCTGTGGAAGCTCAATCATTGAGCATGTTCAAGACAGATATCGATAGCTGGATACTAATGACATCAAGGGATATAGGATTGTGTAGGAAAGTGGCGTTGAGGTAGATGATCAACCATGATCTAACTGAATGGCAGAGCAGGCTTGACATGCTAAATGGCCTACTCCTGCTCCTATGTTTTTTTTCACTTTCTGTACAAGATTTAAATCTACAGAATACTGGTAATCTTCTAATAGTTACTTAGCTAGAATGGGGAGCTGGTGATGTAAGTAGTAATATCACTGAACTAGTAATCCACAGGCCCAGGTTGATGTCCCAGGAACACAGGTTCAAATCCCATGACAGCACTTGGTGGAATTTAATTTCAATGAATTAATTAGAAAAAAATCGAAAATTGAAAGCTAGTCTCAAGAATGGTGCCATGAAACTATCATTGATTGTTGTAAAAACCCATATGGTTTATAAATGTCCTTTAAAGAAGGAAATCTGGCCTACATATGACTTCAGATCCAAAGCAATGTGGTTGATACATAACTGTCCTCTGAAATGGCCTAGCAAGCCAGTCAATTGTCATGGGTAATTAGGGATGGGCAACAAATGCTGGCCTTGCCTTCGATGCCCACATCTCATGAAATAATAAAACAAAACACTTTTTTTTTATTCATTCATGGGATGTGGGCATCGCTGGTCAGGCCAGCATTTATTGTCCATCCCTAATTGCCCTTGAGAAGGTAGTGGTGAGCTGCCTTCTTGAAACGCTGCAGTCCATTTGGGGTAGGTAGACCCACAGTGCTGTTAGGAAGGGAGTTCCAGGATTTTGACCCAGTGACAGTGAAGGAACGGCGATATAGTTCCAAGTCAGGATTGTGTGTGATTTGGAGGGGAACTTGCAGGTGGTGATGTTCCCATGTATTTGCTGCCCTTGTCCTTCTAGTTGGTAAAGGTCGCTGGTTTGGAAGGTGCTATCTGAAGAGCCTTGGTGCGTTGCTGCAGTGCATCTTGTAGATGGTACACACTGCTGCCACTGTGCGTCGGTGGTGGAGGGAGTGAATGTTTGTGGATGGGGTGCCAATCAAGCGGGCTGCTTTGTCCTGGATGGTGTCGAGCTTCTTGAGTGTTGCTGGAGCTGCACCCATCCAGGCAAGTGGAGAGTATTCCATCACACTCCTGACTTGTGCCTTGTAGATGGTGGACAGGCTTTGGGGAGTCAGGAGATGAGTTACTCGCCTCAGGATTCCTAGCCTCTGACCTGCTCTTGTAGCGACGGTATTTATATGGCTACTCCAGTTCAGTTTCTGGTCAATGGTAGCCCCTAGGATGTTGATAGTGGGGGATTCAGCAATCATAATACCTTTGAATGTCAAGGGGAGATGGTTAGATTCTCTCTTGTTGGAGATGGTCAGATTCTCTCTTGTTGGAGATGGTCATTGCCTGGCACTTGTGTGGCGCGAATGTTACTTGCCACTTATCAACCCAAGCCTGGATATTGTCCAGGTCTTGCTGCATTTCTACACGGACTGCTTCAGTATCTGAGGAGTCACGAATGGTGCTGAACATTGTGCAATCATCAGCAAATATCCCCACTTCTGACCTTATGATTGAAGGAATGTCATTGATGAAGCAGCTGAAGATGGTTGGGCCCAGGACACTACCCTGAGGAACTCCTGCAGTGATGTCCTGGAGCTGAGGTGATTGACCTCCAACAACCACAACCATCTTCCTTTGCGCTAGGTATGACTCCAGCCAGCAGAGGATTTTCCCCCTGATTCCCATTGACCTCAGTTTTGCTAGGGCTCCTTGATGCCATACTCGGTCAAATGCTGCCTTGATGTCAAGGGCAGTCACTCTCACCTCACCATTTGAGTTCAGCTCTTTTGTCCATGTTTGAACCAAGGCTGTAATGAGGTCAGGAGCTGAGTGGCCCTGGCGGAACCCAAACTGAGCGTCACTGAGCAGGTTATTACTAAGCAAGTGCCGCTTGATGGCACTGTTGATGACACCATCCATCACTTTACTGATGATTGAGAGTAGGCTGATGGGGCGGTAATTGGCCGGGTAGGACTTGTCCTGCTTTTTGTGTACAGGACATACCTGGGCAATTTTCAACATTGCAGGATAGATGCCAGTGTGATAGCTGTACTGGAACAGCTTGGCTAGGGGCGCGGCAAGTTCTGGAGCACAGGTCTTCAGTACTATTGCCGGAATATTGTCAGGGCCCATAGCTTTTGCAGTATCCAATGTCGTCAGTCGTTTCTTGATATCACGCGGAGTGAATTGAATTGACTGAAGTCTGGCATCTGTGATGCTGGAGACTTCAGGAGGAGGCCGAGATGGATCATCAACTCGGCACTTCTGGCTGAAGATTGTTGCAAATGCTTCAACCTTATCTTTCGCACTGATGTGCTGGGCTCCCCCATCATTGAGGATGGGGATATTTGTGGAGCCACCTCCTCCAGTTAGTTGTTTAATTGTCCACCACGATTCACAGCTGGATGTGGCAGGACTGCAGAGCTTCGACCTGATCCGTTGGTTATGGGATCGCTTAGCTCTGTCTATCGCATGCTGCATACGCAGTTTAGCATGCAGATAGTCCTGTGTTGTAGCTTCACCAGGTTGACACCACATTTTGAGATATGCCTGGCGCTGCTCCTGGCATGCCCTCCTGCACTCTTCGTTGAACCAGGGTTGGTCTCCTGGCTTGATGGTAATGGTAGAGTGGGGGATATGCCAGGCCATGAGGTTACAGATTGTGGTTGAGTACAATTCTGCTGCTGCTGATGGCTCACAGTGCCTCATGGATGCCCACTTTTGCATTGCTAGATCTGTTCGAAATCTATCCCATTTAGCACGGTGATAGTACCACACAACACGACGGACGGTATCCTCAATGTGAAGGCGGGACTTCGTCTCCACAAGGACTTACATTAAGATTTTAGTATTCATGAGTATTTGGAGCAGTGTGAGAAGTATCCCAGTTGGACTGATGGGTCTAGACTCCAGGGGCTGATGTTGACACCAAATGGGAGTCCTGAGCCCATACTTCCTAGCAGTGAGACCAGCTCAGTAATCTTCTGGGAGACAGCCGTCTAATTGGCCACCTCCGTGTTAGCCGTACTGTTAAGAGCAGTGGGTGGGTTCTCAATGTTGCAGGCCCAATGAGAGGGCCGGCAATTCTGGAGTCTCAGCAGCCTCACTGGGAGAGGTGGGGACTGCTGAGGCAGGTCGGGAACCGCGAGGACACCTCAACATGGTGGCACCCTTGCTGGCCTGCACAGCAGTGAATAAAAAACCAGGTTCTAGACCAGTGTGTCAAGCTGGGTGGAGGGGAAACTTGTCCACTGGACTGGCCTCGGCCGCAACTGTGGCCTTTTATAAAAGCAGCCCCCTCTTTGTGGCATGGATCCTCCTGTTCTGATAACCTCCAGAATGCTGCAGTAAGGCCCCCTCCATTGAGCTGATGGCCTTTGCACACAGTGGGGGGGGGGGGGGCTGCTCTGCTGCAAAATCACCCCTGATTTGGGTCTCAACAATGCAAATTGACTGCCTGCCTCCATGAAGCGGCCAGCCGATCCAATTCCAAGATCGCACTTGGGTGGTTCCCTGGTAGCGGGAATGCGTCGAGGAGCCATCCTTTTACAGCTCCCCTTATTTTCCTGGCTCCCACACTTCCAAGTCCATCATCATGGGGTGGGCAATATTCAGCCCCAGGTTTGAGTAATCAGCCAGGCCAGCTTGTCAATCATCAGCATTGTCTAACAGTATGGCAGACAAACACTGCCCCCCACCCACCCCCAATGATTTCAGGTTTCAGATCACTGAGACGGCCATAGGGGATTATATTGGTTCTGAACTTACACTTACAGATTTTTCATCTTACAGCCAACCTCCCCAGCTCTGTGTCAGGAGAACAATCACAGGTTGGACATCAGTGAAGAGATGCCTTTGCCGCATTCTATTCCTCCTCATAACAGCACAACAGAAATCAGGACTGAGTGGGGAGTGTCACCAAACATGTGCTGGATCCCGCCATTTCATCAGCTGCTAAAATCCACTGCATTAAGTCACAAGGCATTCAATATATTTACGCAAACTTCTTCAACTTATTTTGCAGCAACATTTCAATTTTTCTCTTTGGAAACATTTGTAGTCATCAAAATGGTGAATGGAAGACTTTGACAGCCAGAGTCACTATAAGGAATGCTCCAGTCGGAGGCAGCAAAATGCATCCTTTGCCCACCCTAGCAACATGCTTTCAGCTCATCCTCAGAAAACTGCACTCCTGCTGCATAGTGTAAGCTTTCCCATTGCCCACATTTGCAATTTTTATGGCCTTTACCATTGAGCAGAAATGTACAATTCAAGCAGCAACATAGAATGCAGGAGATCCTGTGGCCAATTCTCACTTGGCTGATTTGCCCAATATTTGGGCTTTGCATGAATTTACTATTCTAACGAGCCCCTGTTGGCACAGTGGGCTGTCTGATGGAGTATGTATGAAAACTTGTCTGGCCAATATGGGGTTGGATGAATTTCAGAAGTCCTTGGCGCACAGTAGCTTGTTCATGAAATTGATGCTCTTTAGACCCGTTTTGCACCCAAAAAATGGGTGGAGAAATGACCAATTTCTCCCCATAATGCTTAAGATGTTTTTTTCATTTCCAATGTCCTTCCCACGACTCACTGCCCTAGTATGGAGAAAGTAGTTCATTCTAAATCCACTTCTGACCTGTATTGTTTCGACCGTTCCTCCACTACATTCTAATTCCAGGACTATCACTTGTTGTACAGAAAAACTTGCTCTTAATGTTTGTACTGTTTGTTTTAGTACCGCACCAACAATTCAGTACTAATGCTCCAATGTCCTGGGTGCCATTAACAGTTAGTCATCATGTCCAATTCAATACCATCACCTCAAAGTAGGGTGGAAAAACAAAGAACTGAATTAGATCTTTGTCTGAGTGAAGCACTATGAGAATTTATCACCACCTCTAAAACAGCACACAGCAGCTGTAAGATTTCAGAGCAAAGAAAAAGAGCCTACATTCACGAGGAAGCCAATGAAACAAGAGGCTGCTATCAAAACATTTAGCCTCCTTTGAAGCAGTCTTCCATTCATTTAGCAAACACCATGTTCAGTGAAAATGTTCATTAGCTATCAATGCAGATCACATTTGTGAATTATTTGTGAAAATTGTAATGTTTTAGCCCCTCAGTTGTTTGCTCATCCCCGAGTGTATAGTTGTTAACTTATTTTTGCAATTCATTCTTACAGCGTTTCACTTTATCAATTTAGCATTCCTCTATAAACCATGTCAGACACATACCCTAAATTCAGAAAATCTCTTGTAACTATCATCACACAAAGAGCAGCAAGCAGTGTGAAACTGCAATCAGCTCTCTGCAACCCTCAAGCAGTTTGAGAGACCCAGACTGTCAAACCCATAGTTTGAGTTAAATTTTACACTCTTGTTAACAGGGATAGTTTGACTGGGAATTGGGCCATTCATTTTCTGACTGTTACTTTGATTGTTTAGCAATAACCAGCATGGACAAGTCGTTCAGTGAATGATACCAATGGAATTACCAGGATTAGATTCAATTCATGTTTCCCAATACAGCAGCAGGGTACCCTATAGGACTAAATGTCATACTGGGCATTTTAAGTGAAGTGTTAAAATATTACAATTACAAATAGATCTATTTCTGCACTTTGAGTTGAGCAAAGTCATTAAAATTCCGATAAGTTTTCTTAATGTTGATTAAATCTCAGCTTGATCACACTATTAGAGCATTTAGAAAATAAACCTGCAATGGTCCAGTTTTTTTCCCAACACTTTCTATACCACCTTGGAAACAATCACAACTTGATAAAAATAGCCCCCAATTACTGACACCTAGCAATGTAAAACGTATTGTGTATACTTTCACAGGCTGCTGTCAGACCAAGACCAGTGTGCCTGATCTTAACCAGGAATCTGAAAAGAAGAAAAAATACAACAATGTTTACATTTAACGATCTTTTCCATGCTGCCTGTATATTTTCATACTCATAGTGAAGGGCGTCAGTTAGGGGAGTTGAAGCCACCTCTACAGTTGGTACCCAGTTTTAGCAATCGCTCTTAGTTTACAAGAAACCGTTCCATTTCCTGTTTTACAAACAGTAATGTATCTGATTCCCATCCTTAGAAAAGCTCCCTCTGCTGCACCAGGGCAATATTTCTGTTTTCTATACTGCTCATCCTCGGGGCCACTTGCAGTAACATGGCCAACCTTGTACCAAATTCAGCTGAATTATAACCAAGATTTACATTTTGTAAAGAAAAATTATAGAATCAGATCCCAAAACATTGGTTCAAATCCCAGATCACATGCAATAAAAACAGAATCTTATTCAGTCACTGTAAAGCAATGGGTCGAATTGGAAATGGTCAGAATCACTGCTACAATCTGCAAACACCGGTAAAAATCCTAGGATCCTGTAATAAAGTTGGAACTTGGCTTATTTAGTCACTGAAATCATTGATTGTGACCAATTTGGGCTTGCACCTAATAACAATGGGAATAAAGTTGACCAAACTAGTTTTATTTAGGAGTCTATTAGCTGTTGTGAAAGTACAGTGTCGGCAGGCCTTGATGTGATTCCCATATGTGTAAAGTTGGTGAGTTAAACATGCTATGTAGAAGAAATTGGTTAATGATTTTCTTTCAAGCTACTACTCCTTGGAATACACTGAATATAATTGTAGGACAAAAGAAACTTGAAATACACATCTATTCATGTACGAAAGTTGATTTCTTAAAATTATGGCAGGATGATTAAGGCATAATAGCTAGCCTCACATCTGTTAGGATAGATAAACAATTAGATCATCTTTAAGGTAGAAAAACGCCTCAAGGTTCTTCACAGATGTGGAAAGCCATGCCAAAAGGAGATATTGGGAGGGGTAACCAAAAGTTAGCTCAAAGAGGCAGCCTAGGGAAATAGTTACAGAGCTTGCGGCATGACTGCCGACAATGGGTAGAGGAGGGGGCTGTACAACTGGAATAGATTCCAGGCACAATGAGGGACAAAGCCATGGTGAGATTTAAATGCAAAACATTTTTTTTTTAAATTTGTAGTGTTTGAGGAGTGGGAGCCAATGTAGATTAGCAAGGACATGGGTGAGCGCGACTTGGTGGGCTGGATTTTTTCATCCCCCGATGTCAGGGTCTGTGGCGGAGGTGGGGGGGGGTGGCAGAAGATGCCTCCAGGAGAGTGCCGCCATGCACCCCGATGCCGGGAGGGCCTGGCCCGATATTATCTGGGGAAATGAGGCAACACCCGGGTAGGGAGGGGGGAAGGAGGTATGTTTATGAGTGCCGGGGGGTGGGGGGAACAGGGAAAAAATAACATCATTGTGTAGGAGATGGTAGAAAGGGTTTGAGGTTAAAGTTTATGCAGTTTGCGGGGGTGGGGGGGAGACGGGAATGGTCAGATGGTAAGTGTTTTGGTGCCGGGTGGGGGGAGAAGGCAAATAATTAATTTATTTGTTATTGTGGGGTGGGGGAGGAGTAGACGAAATGCTTTTCTTTATTTTTATGCACTCTATCTTTAAATATTTAGGTTTACCAGTAGGGCTCAAAGCCCTTTAAAAATGGCGTCAGCGCCTGCGCACAGGCAGCTGACATCATTGCCAAGGATGAACAGCCTGTCCCCTCCACGTGATCGGGGAGGTGGCCTGCTTTGGCTATTTAAATGAGCTGCTGCATGGAAGATTGCAGCAACTCCACGACATGCAGGCTGTCTTTTGTGCCGCCCCCGCCCTCATCAGCGGTGGGCACAGAAAATTCAGCCCGGTGTGGGGGAGGATATATATGCATATCTTTGTTGTTGTTTTTACGACCAGGTGAGAAAGAGGTCTAGGGGTCCCTTTCAGCCTTCACCTGGTCTTACTGTAACAGGGTTTAATTTTAAACACACCGTGTTTTTTTAGCTCCCCCTTGGTGAATCCTTGTTCACCGCTTTCCAACTATAAGGCAAAGAAACCAGCACAAACAGGCTTTCTCGGGTTTAAAGAAGAAAAGTTGAAATTTATTAAACTTAAACTTTAATTCAGTTGATGGCGACGAAACACGACGTGCCCACGTTAGCATGCATACGCGATACACACGTGCAAATAGAGACAGAAAAGAACAGAAGAAATATAAAGTGGAAATATTACAGGCAATATCTGAAGAGTTGTTGTTAAGGTTCTTCGAGCTCACTGTAGAGTCCTTGATTGTAGGTACATCTTGCTTTTCGTTGGGGCCCAGTATTCTTCTTAAACCTTGTTTTCTGTAGGAGACTTTTCTCTCTTGGGGTTCATGTGTCTTCAGTGGATTCAGGAGCTTGTGTGAAAGAGATGGGAGCAGATAGGCGAAATCTTCTCAGTCCAGGAGCATACAGCCACTCTGTCTTCAAACTCTCTGTGGCCAGTTCAAAAGAAAACCCTGGAATAGTCAGTTATTCATATGATCAGCTGGTCTAACCAGTCCTGACACTTGTGGATTGTATCCTCCTTAGCAGGCCCTGCAATGCACTTCCTCACCTTCGATGTCTGTTAGTGTGTAAGTGTATTTTTCCAGCCAGGGCTGATCTGTTTAACAAGTTATTTTCTGGCTCCAACAACAGTTAAAAATCAATGTTCATGACAAAATTGATGTGCCTCATTCTTGGCAGGTGGGGGTCCAGCGTGACATTGTTAAAGTCTCATGTAGTTGCCCACTTTTTATCCAACCTCTCGTTGTCATGATCTTTGATGACACATGTAAGCTAACATTTTATCATTGAAACTGCTGAAGTAGGCATTTGTAATAGGGATTCCTGTCGTGATGTCCCAGCTCCCTGCTCCTTCTCTTCTACTACAATCCTCCTTTTTCAGGCTCTCGGAGTCTACCCTGTGCTGACATTTCTCTTCTGTGCCATTCCTGATCCTGATCCTGTCTCCTTTCACCTTGACATATTTTTTATCCTCCCTTTAATTGTTAATTTTAATTGTCACTCTCCATTTGCCTTTCTCCTCCAGCATAGTCTTTTTCTCTCAAATATCTCCCACTCCACTCTCTCATTGTTTATTTCACCTCTTTAATTCTCTCATCTACTTTCATCTCTACTTCTCCTTTCAACCATCAAGAAGTTAAAACTAGTGTAGGAGACATCAGACAGAGACACATAAAAGGGGTAAAATGTAATCAAAACGAAATTGTCACACTGAAAGGAATTAATTCCAAAAATTACAGGGATCCAACTAAACCAAACAATACTTTAGAAATGTTGTCTGTTTGCTGCAGTGACTTGTGTGATCCTGCAGGTTTGTGCATTGTAAACTAGATCATACATCTAATGTTTGTCAGTATCTGTGCAATTGGTTTCGTTTGTTTTTGGGTGTGTGTGTGTGCATGGTTAAGGCTGTTAATGATGTGAGTTGCAAAGAACCTGGGGGCGCGGGAGGGGATTGCTGTATACTGCAGGGGGGGGAGGGGATTGCTGTATACTGGGGGCGGGGAAGGGGAGGGGATTGCTGTATACTGTGGGGGAGGGGATTGCTGTACTCTGGGGCAGGAGGGGATTGCTGTACACTGTGGGGAGGGGATTGCTGTTCACTGGGGCGGTGGGGAGGATTGCTGGCACCTTGCACGTGCTAAGTCTGAGCCTAGTGGAAACTGATACTTCTGACTAATTATACATTTGGAAACAATTTTCAGCAACAGTACGATATGTAATAGTATCTGATCCTCATTAATAAATTCATGATGAATGTTTTGAAGTTTTCTTTGTAACTTTATAACATTAAAGAATTTACGGTTGAGACTGTTAGTTCCACCCAGTTCTTCAGCATCTTTAAAAATCTAAATAATTTATAACTCAGTGTGCTCCATGGAAATTAAAGGAAAATAATAGTTTTCCTGAGATATATTTAAATATTTCTGAAAGGCAGTAAAAGAAACTTTACCAGCTATGATCCTACATGCCAGCTCACGACATTGGGAATGGGAAGTCAATACCTACATTTCCTGGTAACGCTATGATAAAGAGACATTTTGGGAGGTTCAACGAAATGACACACGTTATAATGCATCCAATATCCAACAGATTCCTTGTTTATGTGAGGGTGATATATTTCGAATGTGGGCACCCTGTGTCAGCGCGAAGGTTTCCCAACATCTTTAAATGCAAAGTAAAGTCTCCCTTCTTTCTGCCCAATAGGTATGTCAGCGTGAGAACAACATCCTGCACTGCAGCAAAGTGCTATTTCCAATTCTCCTCACCAGTCATCCTTCTGACATTGCTATTTGTTCCCAATACATGGGAACTTTATGGGCTTAACCCTCCGGTTTGACTACTGTTGAGGCAGCCCAAACTTATTTCATTTAAGATTTCTGAAGCTGTCAGGATGGAGACTTTCAGTCTATCAGAGTGAAATGACTGAAATCCAAGGGATAAAACAGTTTACTGTTTGTTACAGAGAGGCCACAGGTATAACTGAAACGGTCACACTGGCGAAACAAGGGGCTGGATTTTAAGAGTCCGCCGCCGATTTCAGCTCAAAAACTGGTAACCCGCCCATGCGGGCTGCACACCAAAGAGCCACCTCGATCTTAAGCGCGGCGGCTCATTTAAATAGCCGGAGCAGCCCGCCCCCAGCAATCTCGTGGAAGGGGCGGGCTGTCCATCCCTGGCAATGGCATCAGCTGCCTGTGCACAGGCACTGGTGCCATTTTTAAAGGGCAGCCAGCCCTGCTGCCTAATTTAAATTTTTAACGACAAACTCCCCAAAATTAAATACATTTCTAATGCCCCTTTCCCACCCCGCCCCAATAACAATTACATTAACTATTTGTCCTTACCCCACCAAAAAAAAACACCCCCCACAAACTGCACAAAGTTTACAGTTCAACCCTTCCCACCATCCCCTACACCCATTAAATTTTTTGACCCCGTTCCCCACCTCTCCACACTGAAAATCGTACCTCCTCCCCCCTCCTCACCAGTGTGGCGCCGCCTTTCCCCAGATGGGGATTTGAAGGTGTGAGAGTGCCAGCCACCACGCCAAAGACCACAGCTAAGTGTATGTTAATTCATTCATTTTATTGATTTGAATATTTTAATTGTGGTCCAGCGGCGGGGGGGTCACCACAGAGCCTCGCCACCGCTGGGAGGACTGGGCACGG